>NC_079315.1:35504538-36983288 GCF_029931775.1 Euleptes europaea | reverse complement strand
CATGTCATAGGTGGAACTCACCAGAGGAAGGTTTGCAACCCTGGAAACCACATTCTGTGTGCATGGAAAACAGAGGTAATTAACTCACATCCTTCTTGGATAATAGACTTACTTGTACTTAATCAGGCATACCTGCTGTGCTTCAGTTGATACTACTGCCATGTTTCAATCTTCAGCGTTTTAGAGTCTGAGGGAAAGAGACCACCAACGTCTGAAATAAAATTCAACGTGTAACTATTAAAAGATGATTTTAACACATATAGGAAATTAACTGGGTGATTTACTTAAATCCTTTTTATTAAGCAGTATATTAACAAACAAGATCTGACTCTGAAATTAAGTTCTACCAGCTATTTCATAGCTCTTCAACTATTTCAAATTTATTTCCCTAAAAGACTAACGGGTGCAATCAGTAAAAAAAACACACACAGAGAAACAACTAGGATAGATAATGTATGTAGACTGTTTTTTTTACCAAGCTGCTTACTTGCACCCACTCTGAAACTCAAGTTAGCTTTGCACCACCCATGCCACAATGCAGCAACATTAACCTCCTATAATATAAAAAGCAGTTGCTTTGAAGCTGGATGCTTATTCAAATACTGATAAACTACTGTACAACAACAAAACCTTTCACAGAGTAGATATTAGTGCCCTGGTTCCTAGGACAAGTCTATTTATTTAGAAGCCCCTTTAATTCAATGTAATTAGTTATACACGTTCCATAATTCAAGCCACATACATAAATATATGGCAATGCCAAAATAAGTGCAGAGTCATTACACTCCAGCTACAAAAAGAGAGGTTATATATTATGTAATTTTCTTCAACCGGTTGTAGCAGCAGCTGTCTCTGAAGTGGCCAAATTCTGCACATTATCAGCATATTACAAGTATCTCCTTAGCCTCTGGCACTGGGTATGGCAGTATACTTCTGCAAACAGAACTATGTGTTTCCAGGTAATTGCTTGCATTCTGGAATATTCCTCTGGCCTTCAGCCTATCAGAAGTTCTCTAAACAGAGACAAGACCCCATGTTCTTGCCAGGCACGGTTTCCATTCCATTTGTTCTGCCGCTTTACAATCAGGAATTTTATCCTATATTAGTCTAAAGAGCAAACCTAACTACAACTTTTTAAAGCCGACAGAAATAATTGTGCTCCTCTTAGTCATCAGATTCAGATAAGCCATTAGCAAAAATTCTCCAAAAATCTAACAGCACACTGTTAAGGATTATAAAATAGGCCAGACACTTCTGGAATTGATTTATAGTCAGCAGATAAGGCAGGCAAGCAAGTTTCCATATTTTAAGATGTAAAATGCTTTACTGAAAAGAAGGCAGCGTGCCAATAAAACATCATCCCAGCGGAGACCAAAGGGCGATGAAGAAGCCAAGTAAAAAAATTAAACCACATTAAATTCCAAACAAGGCAATCAACCCTTTTCCTTGCCAACAAATCCAAGTCCATCTTTTCCTATTATAAATTCAGTATTTTATGTACTACAAACCACGGCAAAGCCACCAAACCTCGGGCGAAAACGCAGGGTCGCTTGAGCCTCCTTTCTTCCCTGTTCCAGCCAGGATTCAGCCGGGATCGAACGCACGAACGTTCTTCCCTGTTCCAGCCAGGATCGAACGCACGAACGTTCTTCCCTGTTCCAGCCAGGATCGAACGCACTGGCTGGAACAGGGAAGAACGTTCGTGCGTTCGATCCTGGCTGGAACAGGGAAGAACGTTCGTGCGTTCGATCCCGGCTGAACCCTGGCTGGAACAGGGAAGAAAGGAGGCTCAAGCGACCGCGCGCTTCCGCCCTTCTTCTACCAAGAGCGCTATGCAATCGTCCCTTCACACGCAAGAGGCAATCAAGATCCAGTGTCGCCAACAGTCCTAGAAAAACCCACAGGCTTTGCCAATAGAAAAGCAATATAAATTCAAAATATTGTCGAAGGCTTTCACGGTCAGAGTTCATTGGTCCTTGGAGGTTATCCGGGCTGTGAGACCGTGGCACGATCGCATAGCGCTCTTGGCAGAAGAAGGGCGACAATACCAAGACCACGGTCACACAGCCCGGATAACCTACAAGAACCAATATAAATTCAGACTGAAAGCAGCTGTACGTTGGAGCAACACCAACAGATCAGAAGCAACAGCTTTCCAGCCGCGCCTGTCTACACCTCCTCGAGGCTCCCTTCAGAACAAGCGACTACACCTTCTGCGCCCTGAGCCATGCCCTACTTCGTCCAAGCCTCCCATCCCGACGACCGCCCGACTCGAACCACTTCACATACAAGGGTGTTTTTTATTTTTATTATTATTATTTTACCCGCCTGCTGCTAAAAACCCTCAAACGGGCTCCACGAGGCGTTCTCCTTCCCCACGTGATTCGGGAGACCCATTCAGTCCCTGGGGGGGGGGGAATTAAGAGCCACCTGCCGCCACGCCACAGAGCGGGGAAGAGGCCTTGACCACACCCAAGGCGTCTGTCTGTCAAACTCCCACCACAGGCTTCGACAGCCCCGGCGCTGTTTTGCCTGGCGCGAGACATCCAGAGGGGGAAAGGCGCGGCCGCCCCTCCCCTCCGCAGCGTCCCAAGCCATTTGCGAAGAGCAGCCGCCGCGGAGACGAACTCCCGCCGGACAGGGGCGGGGAAAATCCCCGTCCCCGGGACCCCGTCCTCTTGGCACCGGGGACGCCAGAGGGTCTTCTGCCGGGCGCCGCTTCTCCGAGCCTAGCCGCTCCAGCCCGACGCCGTGCGCCGGCACCGCTAGGCTCAGCTCTCGACGCAGGCGCCGAGGCGACTCACCCGCGGAGAGACAGGGCCGCACAACCCGCCGCTGTCGCCGAGGCAGTCGGGTCGCCCGCACGTTTCTCCTCCGAGACTCAATGCAGCGACGTCTCTCCCCTCGGCAATTTATGCAGAGAGGCCAACCTTCGGCAGCCACCTCTCGCGAGACGTCCGTCCGCCGCTTCCCCCGGCCCTTGCTCTTCTCGCATGAGACCTGGCGGCGATTCCTTTCTGAGTCTGCGCAGATCGGCTGATGAGGCACTACTGGCGCGCCTCGGTGGAAAGTCCCGGTTCTGCCGAAGGGAACGCGCAGTCGCTTTATTATTCATGGAAGGTTTTGCATTGGGTTTGTCACTCTACAGATGCACGTTTTCCCCCCTCTGAATTCTCAAAACTCTGCATGGCGGCTTATTGTTGAGTTTTGAGAATAGGGATGGGGGGAAAGGGCATCTAAAGAGTGGCAAACCCCATGCAAAACCTTCCATGAATCAATGGTTAAAACAGGGCTCGAAGCATATATTTTTTGCGAAATGGGCTGAACCGCCGCCAATAGGGCCTTGCGGCAGAGGGGAGAGCTCAGATTTGGAATTAGTTACAAGGAGTTGGGTGGAGGACTCTCCCATGCAATAGTGGTAGAAATGAATAGGGATGAGATGGAGGCAGAAAGAGAGAAAGAAATAGCGATAGGGTGGGGGGCTGAAAGAGAAAGAAAGAGACAGGCATGGGGGAGGGACAGAGAAAGAAAAGAGGTGGTGGAAGGGAGAAAGAGTGAGACATTGGGCGAAAACGCATGGTTGCTTTAGCCTCCTTTAATCCCTGCTTTAACCAGGATCGAACGCACATTAGGCGAAACGCATGCGTTGGATCCTGGCTGGAACGGATTCAAGGAGGATAAAGCGACCGTGCGGGAGAAACATTTCTGCCGATGTCGTTCTGCGGGAGACCCAGGAGCGGACTAGTTAAGCAGTGTTCTAGAGCCTGGAAGCCTATTTTGAACAACGGCAGCTAAACTATCTAGACCATCGGTTCCCAACCCGGGGGTCCATGGACCCCCCAGGGGTCCGCGAGAACTAAATTAAGGTCCGCGAAACAAAGTTATAAACCCATAATAAATTAATATTTTCAATTTAAAGTTCTCTATTATAAAAATATATATATTCAAATATTATTCTAAGTTTAATGTTTAACTAACAGTTACGATTAAAGTTTATTTTCAAATTCTCGGAATTTTTATTTTGAACCTTGGGGTCCCTGCACCGAACAAAAAAGTCCTAGTGGTCCCTGGTCAAAAAAGGTTGGGAACCACTGATCTAGACATATTGCATTCCAAGGTTTAGATCGCCCCCCTTTTGTTGCCGCTGTACAGAAAAGGAAAAAAAGAAAAACACCAAACATTTACAGCGATTTAAATTTCCATTCCCCAAAATACAGAACGCTAGCCACTGGTTTTAAACTAAGTACGTAAATTCCCCTTGAACGTGATGAAACTTGCTTCTGAGGAAGCATTTAGGAACAATACTAAACAAGTCTACTTATTCAGTTGGGTTTATTCCCAAAATGTTTTTAGGATTGCAGTTTAAATTCCGCTGTACATGCGACATGCACGCAAATTTAAAATTATTACAGCTTGGAAACAAAAAGGCTGAAGCATGACAACTGATACAAAAGGGCAGCTCACATCAAGGAATTGTGTTTTAAGAGAAATTACAACAGGGATTTACATACATGAATTCATCCAATTATGGACACATTTAAAGAAAAATGGGAATTCTAGGTAGTACGGTAGCAATGTTTCAGCATTCATAGCACTACAATATCTTTATTTCAATAGCTCTGTAAAGGGGAACTGAGTGTTATTCTTCCCTTGCAACGGTTAGCCTAATCCAACTTGCCTGCTATGCCCATGGTTGGTGATGCATGAAAGATTTCAAGCAACAACTTACTAGTTCAAATTCCTCATTAATTTTTGTTATATTTCTTATCCCATTCTTGCTCCAAAGAGCTCATGATACAGCCAGCATGTATCTTCCCTCTCCTCTTCCCCACCTGTCCCACAAAGCATATCTCATCTCCCCCCGCCCCACAAAAGCTATAGGAAAACCAGATTACACAATCCAATTATATTTTTTAACTTTTGTCTTGTTGCCAAGTCCCGTGCAAATTCCAGTGAAGGCTAGCCTGATATATATATATATATATATATATATATATATATATCACACACACACACACACACACACAAGCACTGACTGCCAAATAAGCGTCCATAAACCTGCAGCAATATAGGATGTAGTCCATCTTATTCATACCCATCAACTTTGCCATTTTGTGTATCATGGTTTTTATAAAGATGAATGACATTTTAAAAAGCACCAGCATTGTGCTAACTTTAATAATTAGGGTTGCCAGCTCTGTGCTGGAAAATTCCTTGAGATTCACAGGTGTGATCTGGGGAGGAGAGGGTTTTGGGAGGGGAGGAACAGGTATAACGCAATACAGTCCAGCCTCCAAAGCAACCATTTCCTCCAGATAAATTTATCTCTGGAGTCTGGAGATCAGCTGTAATTCCAGGAGATCTCCAGGCCCCACTTGGAGATTGGCAACCTTATTTGAATGACAAGAATATAAAAAGTTGAGCTAGACTACTAAAGACCAGTGCTTTGGTCTAAATTTGCCTATTTGCCTGTGTACACTAGCAATAAAATATACATATGGCTGTTCAGGTTATCAAAGAAATCCTGTGCAGAGAATCAATGTGGCCCCTGTATTGATTGTATTCAGGTATTCCATCCAAATGCAGACTCACAATTGGCAAAGTTCAGAAGGTGAAGGAAAGCCTTCATCTGATGCCTTCTGTAAAGTTTTTGGAATCAGTTGAAGATGTTCCTTATTACTAGGGCCTTATATTAAGTGTTTTCCATCACATCCCTAATGATGTGTAACACTCTTTAGAGGAAGGAAGGCAACATGGTATAGCCTGATCTAATCAGATCTTGGAAGCTAAGCAGGGAGGGTACTTAGATGGGAGACCACCAAGGAAGACTGCAGAGGAAGGCAATGACAAACCATTTGCATCTTGTCTTGAAAGCCCATTGTTGGGGGTTGTCATACATCGGTTGTGACTTGATGGTGCTTATGTATATACATAACTCTGTTTATGATTGCACTGTTTGTTTGTCTGGCCTGCATTAACTTGCTCGTTTTACATCAGTTCTTTTATATTGAGGGTCTTTTGTGCAGTGCTGCTATTTTTAGATGATTAAACTACATGTGTGTAATGGCTTTAATTGTACTGTGTGAAACATCATGATTTTATTTATATTGTTATACAGTGTATTTGTATGGTTTTCTACAGTTGTACAGTGCCTGTCAGTTGGCTGAGAGAGCAGGCATAAGTCATTTAAACCAGTGGTCCATCTAGTCCAGCATTCTGTCTCACACAGTAGCTAACCAGTTCCTCTGGAGGGCAAACAATAGGGCATAGAGGCTGAGGCCTTCCCCTGAAATTTCCTGCTGGCACTGGGATTCAGAGGTTTACTGCCCCTAAATATGGAGGTTCCCTTCAGTCACCATGGCTAGTAGCCACTAATAGATGTATCTTCCATGAATCTGTCTAATCCCCTTTTAAAGCCATCTATGCCTGTGGCCATCACTACAGTCTCTGTTTCCAGCCTGCCAAGGCTTTTCACCTGGAGTTGGGTAGTATTGCTATATGGCTGTAGCACAAGACTTAGTAAGCACCACACTGAGAACCCCTGCAGTAGGGGATAGAGGTCTTAATGAGACATGCATGGCTTGCAGTGCACTTTGAAAGGAAACGGGACAGTCTGTCCAGATCCCACTGGGAAATTTCCCTGTAAGTTAAATGGTTAGTAAGCCTCAAACATATAATGGTGGACAAGCATCCTTAAAAATCAGTTAACCAACCAGTCCTACGTATTTTCATCCTACCTATTCTTCACTGAGCACATGGTGTTAAGTGGTGGGTAAATGGTGAGTAATGGTTTTCCTGCTTATCCATATTTGGTGGGTAAATGGTGAGTAATTGTTTTCCTGTTTATCCATATTTGGTGCCAATGCCATGTAATAAACTGATATCTTTCAGCAACCTTGATCTTTTCACTTGGACTCAATGATAATTTTAGATTACCATAAAAGAGTAATGAAATATTATGCAATTCAGTAATGCCAATTACAATATTTCCAATCAGTAGTTGCAAAGTTTTACAACTTAATCACCACCACTGATCAAAATGTACATTAGGCTGTCAAGAGTAAAGTAGAACAGAAGCCAATATTAATCACACATTCAAAATGCCACATGGTCTTGTGAACTATGCTAGGTCCCATACTTATAGATACTTTTATTGTCTAGTCATGTGCATATGCATGGATTTGCAGTGTTATGAGTCAACTTACTTAGAGTCAGCCTGAGGCCTCTTTGGACAAAGAAGAAATAGAAGGAGGCAGTTTGAGAGCAGAGGAATAAGCATAAAGCAGAACAGAGGAACAGCCACACTCAGAAGATGGCTCACCGTGTCTGCAGCCTCCTCCAGCTATGCCTGACACCTCACAATAAGCAAGGCCCCCAGAGGGCTCGCCAAAGCCACTGGAGAAGAGGAGGCAACAGGTTCGACAGAAATTGCAACAGCGATGCTGGAGTGCAAGATTACAAACCCAGCACAGAGTCCTTCCTGATAGCGAGGAGGCAGAGCAGGACTGAAGCAAACCTCTTGGTTGAGAATGCCAGAGCGGCCTAATTTGCAATAGCTAGCTCTGCTATAGCAGCAGAGATAAGGATTATTTAAACCATCAGTTAGGTTTGGCTAGTGTGGAAGCAACTTGTTTGCAATCACTTTGTGGTCCTGTGATTCTTTTACCCTTGTATCTTCTAGCAGTCCAGACATGGAGCTGGATGAGTAGAACAATGAGTGCTACATGGTATATAATTCTTAAATATTATCATTCAAATCCATATCAGAATATGGAGATAGGTGGCTAGATCCCATCATTCTATTAAGAAGACTGCCACTGATTTACTTCTAGCTCAAGCTATCTCATCGTCATTCAGTAACAACACCCAAGCAGCATCATACAGAATGCATGAATTACAATATCACACCATGGCTGTCAGTTCTACTACAAGGCCAATGGGGGACACAACCACTTTCTAAATAATAGCCCATACTTATATGGTGTTTTCAACCTTGATTTTGTATATACACATTTCACCTGAGGAACCAGGAAACATGAGCTCAGCTCTTGTGATACAGTTCCATTTATCACTCACACCTATCCAGGATCAAGCATTTATTTGCTTATTTACTACATTTATATCCCATAGTTCCTTAAAGGAACTCAGGGCATCATACATCAACCTTTCTTCCTCCATTTTACCCTCACAACTCCTCTATGAATTAGGATATGCTGAGAGAGCCCAAGATCATCCAGGGAGATTCATGGCAGAGTGGGGAGTTAAACCCGGGTCTCCCACATCCTATTCCATTACTTAAATTACTACACCAAGCTGGCTCCAAATTCAAAACATTTCACAACAGATATGGATAAGCATCCACATTATGGTAGTGTTTGTTTTGTAAAACGAGGATGTAGAGACAATGAGGCCTAATCAGTGGAGACAAACTTCCAAGAGCAAGGACAGAGCAAGCAACCTTGGATATGCTATACAAATGCAATGGTAAAAAAAATGCTGTGTAGGAAGTCAGGAGGCATAGATTCATATCATGTTTCAGGTTACTCCTTCTCAGGTCCAAAGCTGGCCACCGTTCCTGTGTTCTGTCCAAGTAATATGCTTGTGATTAGTGTTATTTTTGTAGAACATTCATGACTGCCACCCAAGCACCTAACAGTAGACATTATTCAATGACTTTCAATAAATCAGCAAAGTGGGATATTAGATTGCACTCTTCCCCAGCAATCAACAGGCCATACCAAGCTGAGATAAAGCTTCACGTTGCCCAACAGAATGGCATAGCTCACAGCAGAATTAATCTAATAACTGCACTGTAGGGACTCAAGGGATGGTCTTGGAATGTGGCTAGAATGCCAACCAAGCTTTCAAGTGCTCTGTTTTGTCTCACCTGCCCACATTTGACTTTGTACAATGCAGTTGTGCCAGTTCAGTAGGCATATCTATATGGAATAAATGCAATTTCTAGTCCACTGCATATACACAACATATTGCTCAGCTATAGTGTTCTTGTGGAAGGAGAATTAGTATGTTCTAATGTAGCTATTTAGTGGAGGATGAGATTGTGCTTTTAAATTAGTCTCATATAGATTAACAGCCAAGCCCAATGCATATTTGTTTTTTGTTTTAAATAAAAACAGAACAGTAAAGAAAAGAAAAAGAAATTACAAATCATGTCATGATCACAGTTACAATTAAATCAATTACATCAAACGAAAAAAAGTAAAAAATATACCAACAGTGATATAATGAGCAATATATAATAAAAGGCAATAGCAATTATAAACAATATATAATAAAGGTAATAATGACCACTAAACAATAATTATCCTGATATTTTTTAACATAAATCATAAAAGCTTTGTTTGGTACTTAATAAACACTGTATGAATATTAAGCAATATTTTAAAATGAATTATAAAGTAAAATAGATAAGCTAGATAAAATATCTGCAGTGTTTATTATTATTTTATATTTCTAATAATACTTCCTAAAACATTAAAAATTGTCGTCCCCCCCATTTTAGCACATATTCAATACAATATACCAAGAGGATTTTTCATAATTTATAAGTATCATATCAACACTCTCCTTTTTTATCCCCCATTTTTTGGGCTAGTATAAATAATATGCTTTCAATTGATGTTGAAATTTTGTAATTGGTCTTTTGTTCACATATTTTGACAATGTTGCCATTACTGCATATTCAGCTAGCTTGCTCTCTCAGTCCTGTCTACATGGGCACGCTTCTGCTTTCCATTTTGTTGAAAATGTTACTCTGGCCACCAAAATCATATATCTGAACAGTTCTTTTGAACCTTTTTGAATTTGTTTTGTGAAATATCCAATAACATACTCTTAGCTTCCTTAGAAAATTTAATTTTTACAAATGTCTAGATTTCAGCATGCATTTCTTTCCAGTATTTCCTTGTCTTTTTGCACATCCACCACATATGATTAAAAAGTGCCACCCACCTCTACATTTCCGACATATCCCTATATAGTTCTTGTCCATCTTTTCAATATCCTTTGGAGTAATATACCACAGATAGAACATCTTATACCAGCTTTCTCTTAATGTTTGACTGGCTATAAATTTTATATTTTTTGTTCACAAGGTTTCCCATTGTTGAATAGATATTTCTTCTTCAAAAATTTGCATCCATCTGACCATACATGTTTTAACTTGTTCTGTTTCTGTGACAACCTGAAGAAATAACTTGTACATTCATCCTAATAAATGTTCTTTTTGCTGTGTTGTCACCTTTCAAATTCAGACAGCTCTCTTATTACTCCTCTTGCCATGTGGATATCTTTTTAATCTTGAAACTAATTGAAAATATAATAGTCATTGTACTTTTTTACCTTCATGCTTCATCTTTTGCCAGGACTTGATTTCTCCTTGAGAATTTATTATACCTCCATGTGTTATATAATCGCTATTTTTCCTTACATTCTTATCATGGTATGCCTCTATAGGAGACATTAATGGGATATTGGAGGATGTACCATGTAATCCTGGGGGGATTACATGGTACATCCTCTATAGGAACCGGCGTGACCCCCCGCCAGCGTCCGTGCCACTTTACCACAACGCAAAGTGGAGTGGATGCCGGTGTGGGGGCAAACATGCCAGCGCTGGGGAGCCACAGAGCTGCGCTGGCCTCTGCAGTCGGTGCTGCCACACCAGCAGGGAAATCCTGGAAATCCCATGCCGGCATGGGAAGGGCATTTACCAGGGCATCCCCAGGGATGGAGCTGACGTTAGTCAGCTTCCAGACCTCCTTTGGCCCAGGAACAGCCCTTTGCGCTGTGGCATTGCCATGCCACCAGAATAGCTGGCATAGCCCCATTAAGCACTATGGGGGATTTTTGGGGATTTTCTATTTTCGTTCTTTTAAAAAATTTCTTTTGCGGCTGGGAAGCCTCTGAGGAGGCAGTGCAGATACGTCTCTCCCGGCTGCAGCGTACCCACCCCTCCTCTTAGGAATGGGATGACCTTCTTCTTCGGGTAGATTCCCAAATTCTAAATAATCAGTCTCTAATTACATGGCTTCTATTTTGTATTGTGGTATTTTTGCTGATTTTTTTAAATGCACAGGTAATTATGCAAACTTGCTTCCAAATCTGCCATTTCTAATTATATTGCTCTTTGTTCTGGATTCTTAATCCAATCCACAATCCAAACCAGTCCAGCTGCTTGATAATATAACTTAATATTCATTACAACAAGTCTTCCTCTTTTTTCTTCTCGTAAAACTTTAAATCTGATTATTGGCTTTTTACCATTCCATATGATATTGTTTATCTGTTTCTGCCATTCTTTCAAGGATTTTCTTGTATATAGATTGGTAACATCTGGAATAGAAAGTTTAATTTTGTCAATAATTTCATTTTTATTATAGAAATTCTTTTTAGCCATGAAATTTTTAGTTTAGATCATCTCTGCAAGTCTTTATCTTCTCCCATGCAACTTTATAGTTGTCTTTAAATAAGTGTATCATTTTGTCAAGTTTATTCCCAAATATTTAATTGGATCTGACGTTACTGTACTGTACTGTAATCTTTCTGATATTTTCCTCTTCTTTGTTAAATTTTTAAAAATTATTTTTGTGTTTTCCCTGTTAATTTTATATCCTGAAAAAGATCCAAATTCTTCAATTTGCTCTATTAAGTGCTGCATCAACCATGGGGGATTTAAAATAGTCAACACCACATAATCAGGATAACTTTTCATTTTAAACTTTTCTCCATCCACTTTCAGTCCTTTAATTCTAGAATCTTGTCTGATCTTAGTAGCCAGCACTTCTAGCACAAGATTAAATAACAGTAGCAATAATGGGCATCCTTGACATGTCCCTTTTAAAATTTGAAATCTGTCAGTTAGCACTCCATTTATTAAGATCTTTGTATTTTATTTGGAATAGATACTCTGTATCCAGTTCATAAATCTAGAGCCACAATTTAAATTAACAAGCATTTTCAATAAAAAGGCCAAGCAATATTATCAAATGCTTTTTCAGCATCTAGAAACACCTATGCATGTTTACCGAGACATAAATCCCATTGTATTCAATGGCATAATCCCATGCACCTGGGAATGTCCCATTCAGTTCAGCAGGACTTAATTCTGAGTTAACACGCTTAGGGTTACAGCATGTTAGTTTAAATCTAAAATTCCAGTTTCATTGGAAGTTTGGTAGTTTTATAACTGGCTGTAAAAGGAGCCCCTAATTCTTACTATAACATCTCAAGATGGAGAAAAGAAGATGAAGAATCTCATTATAAGATAACAGCTGTTTGATGCACCTTGAATTAAGATAAGAGACATTCATATTCTCATTATCATTTTCTGCTGTACATATATTTAAAAAAATCTAAATGCTAACTTCACTTATTCACAAGTGGCCATGTTAACAGCAATGGATTTAATCATAATGAAATTATACATGCATCATGGCTCAAATAGAGCTAGAGAGAGCAACAAATGCATCACTTAAGCCATATCTAAACAGCTGAGTCAGACTGAGGTTTGATTGAACTGCCTTCAATACATGAGTGATATGCACTCTATTGAAATGTCCCACATTTTCAATCGTAACAAGCATGCAGCCTGATCCTAACTCCTGCTGTGCCAACATCCACGTGTTTTCAATAGAATGTTCATATTACGGTATGCTGTTGTTGCAAAGATGTTTATTGGTATCATAGACATGATCACTGATGGCAGTTCATGGTATCTAGGACTGAAAAAGCCATATCTTACAGACTGTTCTAATTATACTCCTGCTAATTATATTCCTATTCTGTGCTGATTGGCACATTTAAATCCTTTGCAATGTCATCCTAAACAGAGTTACACCCCTTTAAGATTACTGATTTTAATTGGCTTAGGCCGATTTCTTCTGTGATGTTGTTCCCACACAAAACAATCCTACGGTCAGGTTTTTTCATTGGAGATTGAAGGGAAGGGAATGCTTAAGAATGAACTCTTTAGGCTGCCATCCGTCAAGAGTGGAAATTTAATAGATGAGAGGATGTTGACTCTGTTTGTGGGGCGGGGGAGGAGTGTGCATGCATGGAGATTGCAGTTAGGGTCATGGCATCCCTTTTGAATAATTGACATTTCTACATGCCATGGAAATGTGATTCTCAAAATGGCGACCCAAGGATCACACACAAAAAGTGAAAGAAACAATTCAAAAAAGGAACCCAGTGAGACGGCAGCCGATCACAGTGCATCATTGCACCATCATTAGCATACATGCACAGAAACGGGGGGAAAAGAGGGGTGGGGGGAGCTCCCTGCAATGTCATGAATGATGCCACGCTACCCAGCAAAAAAAATGAATACATAGTTATTTTCCAGGAAAGTATGGACAGGGAGAAACCGTTCTCCGGAAGAACAAATACAATGGCAAAAGAGGCGACATGTGGGCAGAAATTTTGAATATACTGCCAAACCTCACTGATCAACCACGAGGATAATTTGCTGTAAATGAATGGTGTGGAAACAGCCTTAGTCTGGCATAATTCTGTTTGGGGTGGCATTATTGCTGTGCTAGTGTTGCATAAGGGTTGGGGAATGGAGAAGCACTGAATTTCCTGCTGATTTTGTGTGTGCGCGCGCACGTGCGCACACGTCTGTGTCCTAAACATCCACTTTGTTGCCCATGTGTGTGTAGAAGGGGAATTTATAGCACCACACGGAGCATAAGTTCAGATTTACACAAGGTCCATGTGCAGCATTTGTCGTGTTTTTGTGGTAGAACCTTGCATGCTGTGCCAGTTACACAGCTTGTGCAAAGTGTATGAATGCCCAGCATTACAAAATCCAACTTCTGTGTGATTATACACAACTATACATAACTGTGTGGCAGCATAACTGATATGTTAAGGATTGGATTGTCAAGTAATTATTTAATATCCAAAACAATTAGATTGTAATCAACAGGATTATGAAAGAATGCAAACTGAAATGTAAGAAATTGCAGCAATAATCATTCAACATAATTATTTCAAGGTTGTTTTTTTTGTTTACCTTTTTGCTTTGTTTATATATACCCATTTCCGATTCCTACAGAATTCTTATGAAAGCTTTACACCTTGCACTGTGATTTTCTATCTGGGAACACCAAGCTAATTCCTTACATCCACTTAAGTAATTCATCTCCTGTGGTGGTTTTGAGGGTAATCCTGTTGTGTGTTCCTATATCAGAAACCTTTTCTTTCTGCTCAGATTTAATCATATTCATAGCTTCCTTTCTAGGATTCATTTTGGAGGTTTGTTGATAAGACTGTGTGAAATCAGGGAACTATGGGCCTAAGTTATATTGTCCTCACAACCTCCCAAGGTCTGCCATGAGGATTCTCAGTGAGACATGTCTTGCTCTGAACTCAATTTTCAGTAGGGTTGCCAGCTCTGGGTTGGAAAATTCTTGGAGATGTTGGGGATGGAGCCTGAGGAGGGCAGAGACTTCAGCAGTGTTTAATGCCACAGAGATCAACTTCCAAAGCAGCCATTTTCTCCCGGGGAACTGATGTTTGTTAGCCATGGAAGGTAAGCAAGCGTGTTAAATAAGCTACCTTGATTGTCACTGAGACAAAAAGGAAGCGTTTACACATTTTTGTATAAATAAACAGAAATAGCCACATACGTGCATGTCATCTAGGAAATTAGTATTCTAGGCTCTCTGTTGGTTGTCCATGCCACATGTTAGCAGAATGTTGAACTGGCCACAAGGAAGTTGCCATGGCAATGCAGTAAGCTTCTAGGAAGGCAGCTGCCAGCCTGAACCTCATGAGCTGTTGATTTAAGGCCTTATCATCTAACTGGGTATTCAATCTTCATCAGTTAATGGGAACAGTCTACACATATTTGTATAAGGCATAGGAAAACATACTTACAAAATATTCAGATGTCACCAAAGGCACAATCCAGTTTATAAAATATAGAAGACTCTTAACTGTTTAAATATATGGAAGTGAAAGGAAAGGGAGAGGGAGGGTACCACCTGGTGAAGAGCACAAAGAGGATTATCACTTTTAAAACATGCTATATCATTTATAACTGGGCTGTATTTCTAGTTCTGTTCACACTCAGAACATGGCCTTTGAAAATGGAAATAATATAAATATGGTAGGGTTAAAACTGCAGTTGTTTCAAGTAATAGTGGTAACATCTAAGGTTAACATACCACACCCTCATTAGCACATTATCTTGATACATACAGGACAATGATTAGCCCATTGCAGGACAATGACTAAGCTCAAATCCAACCCCCTTCTGACTATATATTACTCTTCCTACATACTTGACACTGAGAGACACTGTCCTTCAGTGTTACTCCTCTGAAGATGCCTGCCACAGCTGCTGGCGAAACGTCAGGAAATAAAATACCAAGACCACAATCACACAGCCCGGATAGCCCACAAGAATCTAAGATGTTGTTTGTTTTTTGCCATTATTCAATTATAATGTGTGTGTGAGTCAGACAGTGCATGTGAATATGCATATGGTTCAGTTTGACAGATGTAGGAATGAATAAATCTTTGTATTATTAGAATGGCTGTTTAGCCTGACACCAGTTTTTAAAATATATAGCCACAAATAAATCTACTGATTATGGTCTGATTGAATTGACCATTGTGGGGTTGCTGTACTTCTGCCAACAGTACAGCCTGAAACATGTCACTTCAGATATCAACGGGAACCATAGCTGAGTCTTCCTATGAATGCCCTTCAACAGATTGCTGGAGATTTCCTTTGAGGCTATAAACTCCATTCTAAGTGCACATTCCGGGGGGGGGGGAGCTCCTTAGGAGCCGGTATGACTCCATGCTGGCGTAAGTGCTAATTTATCCCAGGATATTCATGCCGGCCCTGGGATGCCACACCGCTGTATGGGGCTTGGGCACCAGCATGGCCTCCCACCAGCGTTGGTGAGTTATGCCACCTTTTTAGGTGGCATAGCCCATGGAACACTATGGAGCGGTTCCACAGGGCTTGCAAGCAAGGGCAGCTTTCTGGCTTCGACGGGGGGACTGGATCCTGATTTAGAGGCAGCGCAGCTGTGCTGCTTCCAGCCATCGCCTAACCATCCCCCCTCAGGAATGGTCTGCCTGTGTAGGTACCCTGATTCCATTGACTGACACCAGTTGAGAATCTGCTGTACTAAGAAAATGAGTCCAATTGTTCCTGTTTCAGGCCCTGTTTATAATCTTCTTCACTCTCCTTAGTAAATTCAATTTTACTTGCCCAGTGAAGCCAGATGAGTCCCATGGAAACATATCAATATCAGAACAGAAGCTACACCATGTCTTTTGAGGGATCACTGCACAACTGAAGCACGTGTCAGAAAGTGAATGAACCTTGTTAAACTGTTCTGCACTTTTAGCTGCACAAAACATTGTTTCATCTGTGTCTCAGTTGCTGTAGGCTAAAGTTCAGACGTCTGCTAACTCAAACAAGTGTTGTTTGCACAGTTGGCTATCTGTTGACAGCATGGCCCAGCAGAAAGAAAGCACATGTATATGAGTAAAAAACATAAGGTAAAAAGAGAGCAGGGTTCCAAAGCCAGGTAATAACTTAGAAGCTAAGCCAATGTAATTTTTTCTAATGCTAAATCCATGAGCTACTATTCTTGATCAAGTATTTTTCCCATGCATGGTTGGAAAGACCCAAGTCCATGTTAATAAAGCCTAATGTTTTATAGGGTTTAAATTCATTGTGGGAAAGCCACCACTCAGGGCCAAACTAGATGACACTGCATCCCTGAGTCCCACACTGGCATGTGGTGCCATTTTAGAGTTTATTTTTTAACTTCTCAAAACGCCGTGGGGGCCCAATCCTGCTGGGGAACATGGCATGGGAGGACAAGGGGCTCCTGTCTCCCCCCTGCAGTATTTTCAAGAGCTAAAATTAGGTGGGAGACAGGAGCCCCTCATCCCACCCACCACCCACATCCTGGTCCCCATCAGGATCAACCCCCTAAGACATTTTGAAAAATTAACAAATAAACTCTAATATGATCCTCCATCCTTGTGGTGGACTCAGAGATGTGGTATTGTCTAACTTCGCCCCCCATCCTGCAAAAGAAGCTGCAATTTTAGGTTTCAACACCTGGCATAAAAAGGAGAGGAGGTGATGCACACACAATTCAAAAGGAACATTTAAAAAAAGAGACAAATATCCTAGGCTAGTTGGAATTTTTAAAATGTATTTATTATTTAAATTTCTATCCTACCCTCCCTGGCCAAGATTGGGCTCAGGGCAGGTAACAATAAGGTCATACATATAAAATCATAATACATGTACACTGAAAACCAATAAATATCCAATAACATTAAAACAAGATGAAACAATCTTAAACTACAGTATTAAAATAGTAGATGGCACTTAATTAGAGTATAACAGCTGCTTAGTGCTCAGCAGTCAGACAGAACCCCCTATGATTCATAAACAAGATAAAAAAGAAGAGGGAGGGAGGAAGACACAGATGACACCTGTGGCTGCCCTCAATAGTAGGCCTGGTGGAATAGCTGCATCTTACAGGCCCTGCGGACCTTTTTAAGGTCCCGCAGGGCCCTGATGTTACTGGGAAGAGAGTTCCGCCAGGCCGGAGACGAGCCACACACTCTTGGCATCAGAGCGCCACTGGCCAGGAGCGACACATGGACCATCAACAGGTTGTTATCTGCAGAACATAATGTCCTTTGGTACCAGGAGAGGTGGTCCCGAAGGTATGAAGGTCCTAGACCGTGTAAGGCTTTAAAGGTCAAAACCAGCACCTTGAACCTGATCGGATACTCCAACTGGAGCCAGTGCAGTTGGCAAAGCACTGGCTGTATATGTTCCCGCAGCTAGGTCCCCATAAGGAGCTTTGCCAGGGCATTTTGTACCAGCTGGAGTCTCTGGATCATTCTCGAGGGCAGCCCTACGTAGAGCGAGTTACATTAATCTAGCCTAGAGATGTCCATTGCATGGATCATCGTGGCAAGGTCAGGGTGGGAGAGATAAGGCACCAACTGCCAGGCCTGGTGGTGATGGAAAAAAGCCACTTTGACCACGGCTGTGACCTGAGCCTTTAGAGATAAGTAGGCATCAAGAATCACACCCAAACTCCTGACAGCAGGTGCTGGTGTTAATAGCACGCAGTCAAGAGCCGGGAGCCGACACCCCACCCTCAAACCGGCCTGACCAAGCCATAGGAGCTCTGTCTTCGATGGGTTCAGCTTCAGTCAGCTTTTCTTCAGCCACTCAGTCATGGCATCCAAGCACCTGGCCAGTGTGGCCAGGGCGGAATCCGGATGGCCGTCAGTCAAAAGAAAAAGCTGAGGTCGTTTATGCTTGGTAATTAGCAGCACGTTCCAGGCTGAAGTGCCCCGCATATTTTTTTGTTTTCTTCATGCTGAACCATCATTCCAGCAGTCACTGCGAGGTGAGTGGGGGCTGGAATTTGTTTGACTTTCTCCTCTTGCATCGGGACCGTGAATAGTCATTTTAAAGGGTGGATTTTAAAAAGCAGCTTTGAGCGAGCATCAAAATTGACCCTGCATAAATGGCCTGGGTGTCATCAGCATACTGATGACAACCCAGCCCAAAACTCCTGAGAAGCTGGACAAGGGAGCGCATATATTAAACAGCATGGGAGAAAGGATTACACCCTGCGGTACCCCGCACACTAGGGGGTGTCACTGCAATACCACCTCCCCAAGCACCACCCTCTGTCCCTGAATTTGAAGGAAGGAGTGCAGCCACTCACGGGCTGTGCCCCAAATCCCAATCTTGGCAAGGCAGTGTTCTAAAAGATCATGATTGACCACATCAAAGGCTGCCAACAGATCTAACAGTATCAGCAGCCCTGACCCGCCTTGATCCAACTGTTGATGGAGATTGTCTGTGAGGGTGACCAAAGCCGTCTTTGTTCCCGACTGAAATGGGTCCAAAGCCAATGTGTCATTCAGAAAACCCTGCAGCTGCTCAGTGACCACTCTCTTAACTACCTTGCCCAGGTACGAAAGATTCAATAATGGGCAGAAGTTGGAAAGATCTCTTGGATCTAAAGATGTCTTTTTTTAAGAGTGGTTGTATCATTGCCTCTTTCAAAGCCCCGTGGAAAATCCCTGTGCTAAGAGACATGTTGACAATTTCTGCCAGGGGTGCTTGCACCGCCTCCAGACTAGCCTTGACCAACCAGATTGGGCATGGATCCAAGAGGCAGGTGGTATGCCTCACAGCTAACAGGATCCTGTCAACACTGGCTTCCGAAAGCTGACTGAAGTGGTCAAACATTGGATCTGAAGACAGGCAAGGGGCCTTTAGTTCTTTTATTGTATCAAAACTGGCAGGGAGGTCATGGTGGAATGAAAAGACTTTATCCGCAAAAAAGCTCACAAATGCCTCACAGCTATGGGTTGAATTTACACCTACATTTGATTGTCCTAAATAATTGTGCCAGGCGAGAGCTAGTGGACACAATGGAGGCTGCATAATACTCCTTCTTAGCAGCCTTCACTGCCATCTCATAGGCTTTCATAAACGTCCTATAAGATGCTCTTGGAGCTTTGCTGCGAGCCTGCCACCATACTTGCTCTAGCCATCTAAGTTCCCACTTCATAGAACACTGAGATCCAGAATAATGACACAAAATTTATCTTATTAGGATATAAAATACAGGCAAGCCTGCATATACAGTATCACCAAATAATAGAATGCCCATAATAATGTAAATACTCCAAAGACTCACACATATATGTGCAATATGTAAACTCAAGAGGAAGGTTAGGGGGACAGAGAGAAAGGGAAAGCAGAAGGGGGAGCAGTCCAGTATGCTCTTCGTAATCATCAGAAGGGGTATATGCTCCCCCTATACTGCTAAAGGCTCAGATGAGCTTGTACCAAGTTTATGGCTGGACTGAAGACCATGTAGGTTTGATTTTCAAATGCATTTCTTGATCCTAAATCACACACACACATTAAAAGAGGGAGAAAAGCTGAAAAGTGCTATAAAATATGTGTGTGTTAAGTGCTGTCAAGCTGCTTCTGACTTATGGAGACCCCATGGATTGATGATCTCTAAAACGTCCTCTCATTAACAGCATTGCTCATGTCTTTCAAACTGAAGGTTGTTGCTTCCTTGATTGAATCAATCCATCTTACGTTGGGTCTTACTCTTTTCCTTCTACCTTCAACTTTTCCTAGCATTATTATCTTTTCCAGTGACTCTTCTCATAGTATGACCATGGCTCATGTAAATTCAGCCTTAGTAAGAGTGTGCACAACTCTAAGGGGAGAGTGTGAAGATCATCAACTCCTATTCAGTGAGCAAACAAAGCCCACCTGCCTTCTTGAGCAATAACTCAAGGTAAAAGTGACTCATGCTAACACCACTCCTTTTGAGAATGTAAGAAGAGCACAGCTGGATGAGAGCTGTGGTCCATCTCATCCAGCATTCTGTCTCACCAACAAAGAGGATGTAGAGAACAAAATCTCTACTCACCTTGACTGTTGTAACAGATACTAGCCTTTGTCTTTTGTAGTCTTTTGTACTTTTACCTTTACACCATTTGCAGAAGTCCTAAGGTCTCCTTGCACTGAATCATAGAATCATAAAGTTGGAAGGGACCACCATGGTCATCTAGTCCAACTCCCTGCACAATACAGGAAATTCACAACTACCTCCCCCCCACAGCCCCAGTGACCCCTACTCAACGCCCAGAAGATGGCAAAAGAAACCCTCCAGGATCCCTGGCCAATATGGCCTCGAGGAAAATTGCTTTCTAACCCCAAAGTGGTGATCAGCACTACCTGTGCATGCAAGAAAGGGCCACGAGAGCCAAAAACTGATGCAAACCTTCCAGCCCTCCCTGTCATGATCTGCCTAAAGTCATAGAATCAGCATTGCTGACAGATGGCTATCTAGCCTCTGCTTAAAAACCTCCAGGGAAGGAGAGCTTACCACCTCCCGAGGAAGCCTGTTCCACTGAGGAACCCCTCTGTTAAAAAGTTCTTCCTAATGTTAAGCCGGATACACTTGATTTAATTTCAAACCACTGGTTCTGGTCCGACTTCAGAATCAATAATTGTGGAATGCAATGGAATATCCTGGATGTCCATTTTAGCTCTTCCCTTTCTCTCTTGGTAATGTTATCACTGGCCAGCTCGAACAAATAGTAATCAGATAACATGTGTACAATTCTTAACCTTTATAATTAAAAGATAGCCAGTATCTTCACAAGGTAAAGACCTTGTGAAATCCAACCAGTATTCCTCCATCAATGCAATACTGTATTTGTAACTGACAGAGAGCATGTAATGGGCAGCAGAAGCAAACACTGCAAATATCAGCAAACCTTCCTTCTGAAAACACTTAAGCACCAGCTGGCACAATGGCATGATGGGACATAAAGTCCCTTGAAGCTGGTTCCTAGTTCTGAATTCCATATTTGGCATTCCTAGTTACTTATTCAGTTCCAAAATCTAGACATAGCCTGAATGAGGAACTGCAATTTAAATCGTTCTGTGCCCTAAAATAACATGTGGATCATCCTAAATCATATATCTAGACCACTGCTTGGTGCTGCTAATGCTCATTTCAAAGTTCATTTATGCACAAAACCATGTGCTCCTCATACCTAACATTAGAAACAACATTCAGTTAGGAAACTGAATTGAAATAGATATACATCCCCAAAACAGAAGATTCGGTCTAGACTAAATGATATGTCCAGGCCCATATGGGGTTTTGGTCCAAAAGTTCATTTCTTTAGTAAAGTGTTGTCAAATTTTAAGGTCTATGATCAAGGCTCTTTTCCAGGTACCCTCACCTTCAGAGGTAAAGTAGATGAAAATTGTAAGTAGGGCCTTTTCAGTGGTGGTGCCATGTTTGAGGAACATTCCCTCCCATAGGTGTTGCCTGTCACATTCTCTCCTTGCATTTATGACCCAGCATACTATTTCTTTTCAGGCCTGCTTTCAGTGAAATCATTTTCTGTTGCTTTTACCATGATTTAATACCAATTCAACTGAATGCCTTCTGTAGATGATTTACTATGTAACCCTAAAAATATTTTCTTGGGAGTAAGCCCTGAGAAGGATCCTGAGTAGACCTGCATAGGATGGCACTGTTAATCTGCATCGTAAATTAGGCAGTTTTATTGCTGTTATACATTTAATGACTGCTGCTCTATATATTTTTGATTTCTCTCTTTTTCATGGGGGTAAATGTTTTAGTTTAATTCTTTTAGTGAATTATATATTTTACCTTTTTTTCTAAACTGCTTTAGATGTTATATTAAAGCAGAAGAAAAATCTTTGCAATAAATAATCAGGGTGCCGCACTAAGGCTGGGGAGATGTAGACATTAAAATTCCAAATTTTTATTTGACACTCCAAACTAAGCTTTGGGCTACCCCAAATCATGAGCCTCAGAGCCTTGGGGGGCTGTCCCTTTCCTGTAAACTGATGTCTGGTTCAAAAGTCAGTTTGTGTTCCAGACACTCTGCAGTGGAGTGCTCTCATCTGTTTCACTGACTTATGTTGCCAAGTCACTTGCAAACAAAGAACTGGCACTTCACCCTATATACACACAACAGTAACCTTTGGACCACCACAAAACATATGCCCAGACTACTGAGAGACTTTCTCCTATCAGTTGCTGTAAGCTACCTTCCAGCCTGAAAGTTTATGTTCATCATGCTTTCAAAAGCGGTAACTTTGATCCCTTACATTGGAAACAAAGTACAAATAAGGAACTGGGGTTTGAGTAACTCTATCCAAACCATATTCCAAACCACTAGGAAGGTTTCTTGTGTGACCCGTTACCCACTGATGCACGCAACCTAAGTCCAAATATGTGTTTGTGTCTTGAGCAACACTCTAATATCATGGAATGTTCACAAAGATTTCAGTTGCAAGATACTATATGCAATTGGACCACTTTCTGTAGGGAAACTAGGTCAGTTTGGCTGTGATTAAAATCTTGCACAGGCCTTAGAGACAGGAAAAGTCCTGGGAGCAAGATAGGGAGGTAAAGACTGCAAAACTGAGCAAGAAGAGGTCCCAGAAGCATTTTAAGGTGTTTTGCTGCTTCAATCAAGACCCAGTGGATGGTGGTACTGGTCCAGATAGCAACAATGGATATGGGTTTTTTGACCATCACCTCTCCCTCTGTGCTGCCAGCTGGGAGAAAGGCATGTCCCAGCAGCACTGCAAGTTCCCTGGGCTTGTCTTAGACCTGTTCGATGGCAGTGCAGGTCCAGGAGACATGCCTCTTTCTACATGCTGCCACTACTAGAACTGAGCTGAGTCTCAGCAGCATGTTGGCACCTCAAGGGCTCACCTTGGATCTGGCCAGCAGTGGTATGGATCCATCAGGCAAAGGAGGGCTCAAGCTACACACATCTCCTCTTCTTGGGCTACCACAGGCTAGGAGGAAGCTGAGCCCCAGTGATGCATTGGGGCCCAAGACAAATTGTGGCACCACAATGTGGGTCATTGAACTGGCCTCACCCAGAAGGTAGAGAAGTTGAAAGTCAAAAAGCCCAGAGCAGGTGGCTGAGCACAGGGAGCAGAGGAGGCAGAGATGGCAACAGAGAGTATCTTAAGAGAAGGGCAGATGGAAGAGATAGGAAGCAATAACCTAACAGCTCAACTACATTTTACAGTTAGCACATAATTAATTCCCATGTAATTTTTAATCTGATAAATAGCCCACCTCTTCAATGCCACCCTCATCACACAGGTTCCATATGGTACATATGTAGTGATATGTGGAAGTACTGTTATTAATACAACTATCAGCTGTGCCATCGTCGCTGGGCCCCACCCATGACACCATAAATCTACACTTAATCTCAGGGTTTACGATGATGAGGATCTGACTACTGTGCCCCCCAGGGTATTATTGGGCACCCATCATAACATTTCTGGCTATGGACCTGCTTGGTTTAATCCAGGTTTATCTGATAGCACTGCCTCTCCCTGAACTGCAGCTGTGAGAGGGGGTAAACCTTGCAGTTCCTGCTGTAGGTGGTGTCACTGGCAGCACACAAACCTGGACTTCTGAACAGACTCTGGCTAGTTTTGATCATCTGTTGCATAAACCATGGTTAGTTCAATAAGCCACAGTTTAAAATGGATTGTGTAGCCCACAGTGTTCTTCCATAGCTTTATTCTCTAGTGACATGTAACATGTAATAGGTTCTCTTTATACATGGCTCTCCTGCCATGGTGTTTCTACTGTGTCCTTTGTTAATTAAGACTACTTTAATCTTCAATATCATGTTGTGCTGTGACCTTTTGCCTTGCTGAGACATACTTTGCCAAATGTGTCATTGCCATATGAGCGCGACCAAAGTTTAAGATGAAAGAACCCAATAACTTGTGCAATTTGAGCCCTGTCATCAAAAAACTATGCAGCCAGTGAAAAGCTGAAACAATAGCTAAACATGAAAGGGTTCAAAGGAAACTCTGAAGGATTGCATCAGCCATGACGGAAAAGTTGAACTCCACCCTAACAACTGGGAGATATTTCCTCATTGAACATTAAGTCAGTATTGAATTAATGTCCGTTTTGTTATCAGTGATTATGTATAAAAAGTTACATTCATAAATATTTTCTATTTGTAATGCTCAAAGCAAATAAGAGACATAAAACCATAAGAAGACCCCTGTCTGCTCAGACCCAAGGTCAGTACAGTCAGGCTTGTTCCCAGCAGATGTCTCTAGGAAGTCCACAGGAAGAAGGAGCAGGAGGAAGAGGAGGAGGAAGAAGAAGAATTGGTTTTTATATGCCGACTTTCTCTACCACTTAAGGAAGAATCAAACCAGCTTACAATCACTTTTCCCTTCTCCTCCCCACAACAGAAACCCTGTGAGGTAGGTGGGGCTGAGAGAGTGTGACTCTCCTAAGATCACCCAGCTGACTTAATGTGTAGGAGCGGGGAAACAAATTCAGTTTACCAGATTTGCCTCTGCTGCTCATGTGGAGGAGTGGGGAATCAAAACTGGTTCTCCAGATCAGAGACTACCGCTCCAAACCACCGCTCTTGCAAAACAGTGTGTGCTTGCAAAAAAAATGGCTTTTTTTGGATTTGTATTTCAAGAAGGGTATCTATACTGATATTCCTGATTATTCTGGTCCCCAATATTGTTTCAGAATTTGGATTTGGGTTTGGGGGGATTCTAAAATTTGGGGGGAGCTGTTATTTCCTATGGGGGACTCTTTTGGGGAAAAGCTGGAGTACTGTTTTTAATACAAATAGCACCAAAATAGCAGGAAACCTGCCCTGTTCACTACATATCCCCCAAGATTCAAGCAAATTAGTTCAAAGGGTCTAATTCTACAGGCCCCTGAACAAAGTGCACCCAGCCATCCTACTTGTCTCTATAGTTTCCTATGGGGGGAGGGAAATCCATGCTTTCTTCAGGACAAAGAAGCCAGTAGCCAAGCACAAAACAGCAACCACTGGCCAAAAGACTTCAAATACAAGCAGAATTAATGGCAAACCACAGAACCCCAGCAGAACCACAGGCCTAAATGGCAAGGCCAATATAGCCAATGTCAAACCAGAAAATCCAAGCCAAACCACCTCGAGCAAGGGAACACTGTTGCAAGGCCAACAGAACCAATGGAAAATCACCCCTTCCAGCAGAAAGCTTTAAAAAATATTTTAAAACTTTTAGAAACAGAGAAAATGCAAAGCAATTAAAAAATCTAAAATATGTCAAGAAAAGAGAACTCAGCAGCAAAAGTCTTTTAAACTTTTTTAAAAGCCCAAAAGAAAACCAAGAAAACTATTTTTGAAAGAACCACCAAGGAAAAAAACTTCCTCCCCCCAACTATAACCCCCTCCCCAAGAAAAAAAACAAAAAAACAGGAAAGTCCATTGTGGATAAAACAGTGCTGAAGGTCCAGACACAGGCCTTTTACGCATGGGTTGTTGCCGTGGCAATCCCCCAACTACTTCATGGCTTCTTTTTAATTATGCACACCTTTTCCGACCTTTAGAAGTCACTTCACTCTCTCCCTGCATATCCCCCGTGTTTTCTGAATGATGCAAGAAACAGCATCCAGAAAATGCAGGGAAAATGCAGGTAGAGAACAAGGTGACTTCTAAAGGTCGAAAAAGGTGTGCATAATGAAAAAAGAAGCCCCGAAGTAGTGGGGTGTGTGTGTGATTGTGATGGAAATAACCTGTTCATAAAAGGTCACAGAACAAGAAGGTCTTCCCAGACGGTCAATGTCATGATCCCCCCTGGCTGGATTCAGGAGCAGACTCCTCAGATGATGACCAGGAGGAGCCAGAGGCTTTCTGAGGGAAGACCAGAAGGCTCAGGGGATACCCAACACCACTGGACCCCCTCCAGAACCAGAGCTTCTTCCATACCCAGAGCCCCTGGATCCTGAGGCCTCAGTTGAAGGACCTAATTCTGAAGGCTTAGCTTCAGGCAACACTGACAACATGCCAGAATCCAGGGCAGCCAGTTCCCTGCCTTGTAGGGCCAAGTCCTAGAATACCAGTCCCCCCAAGTTTTCCTGCCACCCGGTAAGAGTGACAGAGACAGTGTGCCCATGAGGAGGCAATTCAGTGAAAACAAAGTGCCAAGTTGGCAGCTTGTGTTCCAGCTACTGAAGCAGATCACTGTCTAAGTGCACATAGTTCTTCACTATGCATCAGGCTCCAATCAAGCCCTGGCCTGAAGACACCCAGGAATTGGTGGGGCCTCTTGGCCTCCAGAATACTTAAGCCCTAGGCTAAGCAGAGAGGCCTTGTTGGTTCAACCAGTTTGTATGGTTAGCTTGCTTCCATGCTACCTGTGAAACTGGACCAAGCATCCTGCTACTGAATCTGCTTTAAGCCCTTGCTATTGGAGCCAGAACAGGCAGCAGCAATCCCAGGCAGAGACCACAGCAGTAGAAGCAAGTAGCAGCCCTTAAAAAAATCTAGCCCTGAACCAGCCAAGCTGCAGGCCTCCTGTTAATTATCTTTGCCCATCGTCAGAGATCCATGGAGGGTTGTGAGAGAATCGTCACGAATGGGTGGAGAATTCTAATGATCTCCCTAACATCTGGTCCCATTGCCCAGGATAGCTGCATGGTATAGTGGTTAAGAGTGGTGGTTTGGAGCAGTGGACTCTAATCTGGAGAACTGGGTTTGATTCCCCGCTCCTCCACATGAGCGGCGGACGCTAATCTGGTGAACCGGGTTGGTTTCCCCATTCCTCCACATGAAGCCAGCTGGGTGACTTTGGGCCAGTCACAGCTCTCTTAGAGCTCTCTCAGACCCACCTACGTCACAGGGGGTCTGTTGTGGGGAGGGGAAGGGAAGGCGATTGTATGCCGGTTTGATTCTTCGTTAAGTGGTAGAGAAATTCGGCATATAAAAACCAACTCTTCTTCTTCTTCCTCCTCTTCTTCTTCTCCTTCTCTTTCCATCGTCCAGGAATCCTGTAAAACTGAAGAAGAACACTTCTGACAGTCTTAAAATGCCATCCCCAAATATTTCCAGATTTTTTTCTGGAACCAGTTACCAATTACAGAAAACCTGAATATTGTTCAGATACCAATAGGGTATGTTTTGGAGATATATATTCAGACCAAAAATATCCAAATGTTCATCCCTGAGGTGGGATAGAACTTTCTAGCAAGCTTAAAAGCCTGACCAATATAGCAGCAGATATTGCTTTTGTAAAAAGGCATCAACATACAAAACTTTTTTGTATGCGTTTAGTTTCACCCCTTTCAGCTGGGTTTGTCTTCAGCCAACATATATATGTAACCATGGTTGTCCGGGAAGGGGCACAAGGTGACACTTGCCTCCCCTGGAATCCTAAATTTACTGATTAATGTAACCCGACACATACACATTTCTAACTAGTCAGAACGGGGTCTACAGTGATTTCTAAATTAGCTTGCTCCCCACTCCATCCCCAAATTATTTCTACTTCCATGCATATTACTGCTACCTTTGCAGTAGTTCATGCACTTGATAAAGTCATTTGTTTCTAGTGAACACTCCTGTCTCAGTAGCTGACCTAGTCTACCTAAGGTTGTGAGACTAGAAAACCACTCATCTCCCAGGAGGAAGAACAGAGAAATAAATAAGCAAGCAGTGGACTTTATAAAGGCAAACAGTCTAGAGAGCAAACTCAAAGTTCTAATTGCCACATAGTTTACATATAAATATATCCCACATTTCTTCCTGCTTAGAATTCAGGGCAGCACACATTGGGTTCCCAGAAGGTTTCCCATCTAGTCACCAGCTGGACCCAGACCAGCTTAGATTTAACTAAGCTACTGCATTGTGTGCTTTCATACCACAGGCTAGGCCAGTGATCTCCAGTATACTGTCTAAAAGAGCCATGGTGCCTGTTGATGTGTTTTCTAGTACCTGTTTGCTTCTTCCCTGAAGTGTCTCATCTAAAATAAAGGGCCACTCCTGGCATTCTTCTACCTCTTTGGAGTGGGAAGAACCCAGAAGGCATCACATTTCGGTCTGAAGGAGGACCAGAAACAAATGCCTCCCTAACAGGAGGAGGCACTTGCATTAGAACCTTTGAACATTTTGTGACTGTCTCCCATGGCAACCATTTTGTGACTGGTTCTGACTCCCACAGCAGCTATTTTAATGCCCACTATCCTTTCTCAACGTTCCAAAAGCATCCACAAGTCTGGGCGCTTCTATGCATAATAAACACTTTTGAAGCATCAATGAATTGGAAGATATATATGGGCCTTTCTGATAAACATATATCACACAATATACGAGCACTTGATGCTCTGTTTTGAAGATACTGTATTTCCCTGCATGCATAAACAGCACTATATTCATGCTAGGACAATGTGATTCCACGTTTCCCAATGGTTATTTTCATTGCTACTAAAACTTGTGTAGTTCTTGTGTGAATGTCACAGATATCCCTTGGATAGTATTTAAATTACCACTAGTGGCAAGCAGCTCCTTCTCAGACAGACCATCAAGGCCACCTATTCTTTATTTGGAACAGCCCTGACATTTTGTTAGCTGCCTCCCCTTAAAAATTATTTATGGCCATGTGTTCTCCCTCTGCAGCAATGAAACACACTCTGCTGAAGCCTTTTAAAAATTATCCCTCCACAGCAAGGCAATCCATCTAGCACCAAGGCTGCCTGTTTGAAAATAAGGTTACTTCTATTGCATGGGTATTATCAATTGTGCAGCCCACAGTGTATGTTTACAAGGATACATAGAACACAAATAAGAATGTGTGGCACGTAGAATACTAGTGGTTAATGGAAAACATAGGCACTGTTTTTTAAACATTATGGAAATCTCTGTGGTATGAAAGTTAAAGCCATGACATGCATGAGGTGAACTCTTACATGGATTCCACTTGCAATTTTCTGTGAGGGGATGAAACTACGCTACAAGATGCTGCCAGGATTTGGGCATCTTTGTGCTTCCCCTTTGCCTGTCTTGTTTTCTCCCTCATTCTGGGGTGTGGGTGGGGGAGAGACTCCTAAGAACACCTCTCTGGGAGCAAGCCCCATTGAATAGACCTGAGTAGGATTCTGAGTAGACCTGCTTGTGAAAGGAAGGGGCTGAATTCTATTTAAGTTAGGGGCTCACCCAGATAGGTACCTGACTTTTTGTGGATCTTAACTGGGAAGAAAAGAGAGGTTGAGGGTGTTGAGCTGTTTACTGCAAAACATATTAGCATCTTGTCATTCCACACTAAGCTGTCTCATACCAATTCAGACCATTGGTCTATCAGGTTCAGTATTGTCTACTCTGGCAGCAGCTCTTCACAGTCTGAGGTAGAGGTCTTTTATATCACCTACTATCTCATCCTTTTTATCTGGGAGATGCCGGGGGTTGAACCTGGGACCTCTGTAGCCCCTCCTCAAATGAGGCTGTAGCCAATAAAAACATTAGTGAAGCCTACCAGGATGTCAGTATTGATGGCCTTGCAGATGTGTGTTTTCTGTATTTAACTGTGACTCCAAATACATGAGAATTATTTGGCTGAAGGCTTTGCAAGAGAAGCTGAGGGGGGGGAAGCTTTTATAATTTCCACTGAATGACTAGAGCTCTGCAAATAGCGCTGTACTTGTACAAGAGCATATTTAATATGTGAAGCTGCATAAAACAGAAATCCAGTGGCATCTTAAAGATTAGCAAGATTTATTTCAATATGAGCTTTTGTGAGTCACCACTCACTTCTCAGAATTGTGACTCTCAGTAGCTAATTTTGAAATAACTGTTGTCTTTAAGGTACCATTGGACTTTTGTTTTGTTTTGCCACAACAGACCACCTCAACTACACCTTGCAATTATACTGATTTAGACCATTGGTCCATCTAGCTCAATACTACATACTCTGACTGGCAACAAATCTCCAAGACCTCAGGCAAGACCTGACTGGCAACAAATCTCCAAGACCTTACCCAGTAACTGCAACCAGAAATCATTTAACTGGTGATGCCAGGGACTGAATCTGGGAACTTCTTTTATGCAATACTTTATAAGTATTTTACACAATAGAGCAAATGCCATGAAAGGCATCTGAAAATAAATTATTACTGTTGCCATAAAAATTAGCTTGTGATAGCTAATATATCTTCAAGCCTGGCTGTAGGATACACTACTTGCCTGTTTTAATAGACAGCATCCCAACAGAAATCATGCTAGCCTGTATTTCAAGTATGTCAGAAACCATCAGTAATGTCTGTTCTAATATCTCTGAGACAAGCAAAAAAGGTGGGTGTGTTTTTGAGGCCAGATAAGAAAACACGGGGGGAAAGCTAAAGAGATATGTTAAAGTATTCGACTCATGGCAGATGAGTGGTGGTGTATGTTTTTTCATATTGCATGTTTTTTAGTTTATAATGATCTATAAATGTAGATTTTTTTTGCTGTCCATATCATATTAACCACTGGTACAGAGAAGGGCAAGAAAACAAGGTTTCACTTACCTGTAACCTTTGTTCGTCGAGTTGTCTTCTGTGCAGGCACACATTGGGACTGCGCACGCGCAGGCCAGCCATCGGAAGATTTCTATAGCTTCTAGTTACACGATAGGGGGCGCCGACTCCTCCACGCATGCGCGTGCCTTCCCGCCAAAGCGACGCAACGTCGGAGGTCGGCGCCCCCTATCCCTCAGTTCTTGAAATTTGCCAGCCGCATGAACTTCTAAAAGGAAAAACAGAATAACATTAAAAAGCTCATAGCGGGGCAGGAGGGTGGGATGTGTGCCTGCACAGAAGACAACTCGACGAACAAAGGTTACAGGTAAGTGAAACCTTGTTTTCGTCTTCGGTCTTCTGTGCAGTCCCACATTGGGAGACTAATTAGCTACTCACTGTTATGGAGGAGGGTATGAGCTACTAGTCAAACAAGGAATGTAAGACCGCTCTCCCCACATCTGCATCTTTTCTAGATTCAGTATCCACTGCGTAATGACGGATGAACGTGTCTGGTGACGACCACGTCGCAGCTCTACAGATGTCAGACAAGGGAACACCTCCTCGAAGCGCCGTAGAAGTCGAATGCGCTCTGGTAGAATGGGCACGAAGGGAACCAGGACAACGGACTCCGGCCTGATGATAACAACATCTAATCGTCTGGATAATCCATCTGGAAATAGACTGAGAAGAAACTTGTAGATCATCTTGGGTCCCGCAAAACAGACAAATAAAGCTTTACATTTCCTAATTTCTTTGGTACGTTGTAAATAATAAAGCAGAGCTCTCTTTAAATCCAAAGAGTGGAGCGATCTCTCTGCATCAGAGAGTGGGTTAGGGAAAAACACAGGTAAGGAAACAGACTGGGATAAGTGAAACTTGGATACCACCTTAGGCTTAAAGTTAAAACTAGGTCTAAGGACCACTCTATTTGGGTAAAACTGTAGAAACGGAGGCACTGAACTCAGCGCTGCCAGTTCCCCCACCCTTCTGGCTGAAGTGATCGCAACTAGAAAACAAACCTTCTGCGACAAATGAGCCATAGAAGCCGAATGCAAAGGCTCAAATGGGGGTAACATTAATTGGGATAAAACAAGAGACAAAGACCACTGGGATACAGGTCTAACTACAGGGGGAAATAGATTACATAACCCCTTCATAAACATCTTGGATGTATGATGTGAAAACAAAGAGACACCATCAATCCAGACATGAAAGGCCGACACGGCCGCCAAGTGAACCTTAACAGAGGACACGCTGAGGCCGTTATCCTTTAGTGATAGCAAATATTCCAAAACAGTAGGTAAAGGACATGAGTGAGGTGGAAAACCTTTATCTAGGGACCATTTAGAAAAACGTTCCCATTTAGCAGAGTAGGAAGCCCTAGTGGAGGGTTTCCTACAATTCAGGACCACTGCAAGCACTCTATCAGAAAAACTTAGACCGGGGGGAACAGGAGCCAGGCTGTCAGGCGCAGTCTGTGCGGTTCTGGGTGGGAAACCGTCCCGGTTAGTAAGAGGTCCTGGGCAGGTGGTAGGTGGATTATCTTGCCCTTTGCCATCCGATATAGTAGGGAGAACCAAACCTGTCTCGGCCAGAACGGGGCAATGAGAATGCAGTGGGTCCGAGACTTTTGTATCTTGTCCAAGACCTTCACCATTAAAGGTAGTGGCGGGAAAGCGCTGGGAAGGCCCTTGCCCCAGGGGAGTAGAAAAGCGTCTCCCAAAGAATTGGGATCGAGACCCGCCCTGGAACAGAAAAGAGGGGCTTTGGCATTGTTCGATGTTGCGAATAAGTCTAGCACAGGAAAACCCCATTGTTGAAAAATTGGGCACAGGTACTTCCAATTGAGGGACCACTCGTAGCGTGGTACGAATACCCTGCTCAATGTATCGGCCAGAGAGTTGCAGACGCCTGCTATATGAATAGCCCGAAGAGACACTTTGTTGACTATAGCCCATTTCCATATTCTGGTCGCTTCTCGGCAGAGAGACACGGAGACCGTGCCTCCCTGCCTGTTCAAGTAGTGCATCGCAGTTGTGTTGTCTGTCTGTATAAGCACACTTTCGTTGCGAAGCAGATCTGCAAATGAAATAAGAGCATAACGAATTGCCCTCAGTTCCAATAAATTAATATGGAAAGATGCTTCAGTAGGGGACCAAACACCTTGTGCGGAAGAGCCGTCACAATGGGCTCCCCAACCCAAGTTAGAGGCATCAGATGTTACTACTTTAGAATGCGAAGGGATTCCAAAGGGCATGCCCTGACTCAAATTATGTCGCGAATCCCACCAAGTGAGGGATCTTAACAGAGACCTGGGTATTGACAATTTCATAGCCTGAGAATCAGTTCGGGGGTTGAATGCACGAACGAACCAATTCTGTAGGGGTCTCATGTTCAATCTGGCAAAGGGTACCACTGCTGTCGTAGAGGCCATCTTGCCCAGGAGTGTCTGGATGAAATGGGCAGAGCGAAAACGCTTCGATTGGGCTGCTGTTACTAAGTGCTTAAGTTGGATCAGCCGATCGTCCGGTAAAAAGGCCTTACCTTGTAGGGAATGTAATCTCATTCCGACAAACTGGACCAACCAAGAGGGGGATAGGACTGACTTTTGCACATTTAACATCAACCCCAAACTCTCCAAAAGGCTGAGAGTTAGGTCTCTGTTCCTTACTAGTTCTTCCTCCGTAGGGGCAGTAAGGAGCCAGTCGTCCAGATAAGGAAATATGGTACAGCCTTGGGTACGGAGGTAAGATACCACCACAGCCATGCATTTGGTAAATACCCTAGGGGCTGTGGACAATCCAAAAGGGAGGACCCGGTATTGGTAAACATTACCTCCTGCCACAAAGCGAAGGAATTTCCTGTGCTCAGGATAAATGGATAAGTGAAAATAAGCATCCTTGAGATCGATAACAATGAAACACCAACCAGGTTTTAATAAGGTTAACACATTAAGAAGGGTAAGCATACGGAACTTTTGTTTAAACAGAAACTTGTTTAACTGACAGAGGTCTGAAATGGGTCTAAGACCACCATCCTTTTTAGGGATTGCAAAAAGTCTAGAATAGAAACCAGGTCCAACAGCGTCCATGGGGAACTGGTCAACCGCTCCCTTCTGGACCAGGTCGGCGAGCGAAGAAACCAAACTGGGGTGCACCGACGTGGAAGTTCTAGGGGGAGGACCCAACGTGGGAAGGAACCTAAACTCTAAACGGTAACCGTATTGAACAATGGAGAGGACCCATGTATCAGTTGTGATATTCTCCCAGGCAGGTAGGTAAGGGACCAACCTATCCCCAAATCTAACTACGCTAGCCTGGTAATCCTCCCTCAGTCAGAAAGCCGGCTTAGAGCCCTGTTTCTGTGGTGATTGTGAGCGTTGTTGATAGGCCCGATTCTTGCCAGATCTGCGTCTATTGGCGTGTTGATATCCCTGGAAGGTGCGACCTTGTTGCTGGTGCTGTTGTTGGCCATAAGACCCAGAGGGAGTCTGCCTTTGAAAACGGTTGCGACGAAAGCTATCCTTATAGGGGAAGCGTTGTCTGTAATAAGGTACCGAGGGAGGAGCAGTTACACCCATGTACCTTGCCGTTTGTTTTTGTTTCTTGAGATTCTCTAAGGTATCATCGGTGGCAGTGGAGAAGAGAGTTAGACCATCAAATGGTAAGTCCTCAATTTTATTCTTTGTTTCAGGTGCTAAATTAGTGGAACGCAGCCAGGAGAAACGCCGAAGTGAAATAGCTGCTGCCATACTCCTTGCCGAGCAATCTGCAGTATGTCTACCAGCGTTCATCTGGTGTTTGGCGAGTTTGGACCCTTCCGAAGCTACTATCTTTGCTAAGGATCTCTCTTCCTCAGGTAAGTGATCAATAAAGGTACACATTCTGTTCCACAAAAAAAGTTGGTACGCAGCCATCACCGCTTGGTAATTGCTTATACGAAAAATCAAGGCGTCGGCAGAGTAAGCCTTTCTGCTTAGAGCATCGATTTTGCGACTATCTTTGTCGACCGGTGATGATTGCCCTCCCTGACGGTGTTTAGACTGTACCTCCGCTGTAATCAACGAGGAAGGTGCAGGGTGAGAGAATAGAAACTCACAGTTCTCAGGCTGAACCCTGTATAGGTTCTCCACCTTGCGGGCTGTACATGGAATGGAGGACGGCTTTTCCCATACCTTTTTTGCCATGTCCATGAAGTCTGAGAGTATCGGGAAAGCAACCGTGGTAGGAGATTCTGAATATAATGCTGAGAGGATCTTCTCCTTCGGTTTAGGGTTGGAGGGGCGAATGGTGATCTCCAGAGCGTTAGCCATTCTAAGCATCTGATCAGAGAATGACCGGCTGTCATCCGTGGGCGAGGATGTAGAAGCGTCACCCACTACATCATCCAGTGGAGAATGACTAGAATAAGTATTAGAGCCCAGCTCTGAATAATACGACCTAGACCCTTGCTCTGAGTCGGTGTCGCTGTCTTGATTTGAAAAATGTGGCTCTCTCCGAGGAGCAGAAGGTTGAGTTGGGGCCTGGGTCGGTGCCGGCGGCCATGGAGCCGATGGCACTTGAGGAGGGAACCACTGCGGATAAAATCCATAAGCAGGCCACTGTTGCTGTGATACCGAAGGAGGCCACTGGGGTTGCTGTTGAGACGGCCATTGTGGAGGCCACCAGGGTTGTGGAGGCTGAGGCTGCTGAGTCGGAACCGAAGGACCCGGAGCCGAAGAAGACGCCACTTGCGTCGGAACCAAGGTATCTGTCCCTTCAATCTGTAGGGCGTCCCCGATGGAGAGGTCAGGGAGGTCCAGTTCCGACTCGGAATCGAGCCCTACAATGGGTGAGGGCGTCCGAGGGGGAGGGGGTGTAGAGAGTCCCTCCATCAGCACTGATTCAGTCGAAACCGAGGGCTTCGGAACCGAGAGTTGGAAAGCCTTGGGACCGCGTCCCTCGACGCTCTGACCCTCCAAGTGCTTGGTCTTAGCCTTTGCTTTCTTATGCGTCGGTTCCGATGACGTCTTCTTACGCGTCGGTTCCGAAGCCGATCTCCTCTCTTTAGTCTCAGGGGATCGAGATGGTTTTCTCTTCGAACTCGAGGTCGGAACCGAGCGGACGGAACCGACAGACTCGGCCCTGGGGGCATGCTCTCGCGCGGCCGATTGAGACGAAGCCGGCAAATCAGAGCAGGTAAGGGCCTTCTTGTACAACGCAGCCTGCAGACGCGCAGCCCTATTAGAGCGAGCTGTTGGCGTGAATTGTATACAAATTTTGCAGGAGCCCACCTTGTGCCCTTCACCCAGACACAGGACACAAAGGGCATGGTCATCAGTTTTTGACATTTTAGAGTTGCATTGGGAGCATCTCTTAAACAGGGCGGTTTGCGCCATCACCGCAGCCGCGGTAAACAGATATTCAGGAATAAAGACTCATGATACGATAGTAGGTAGAAGAAGAGCGAAGCTTTGATGAACCTTCCTTACAGGCGGCAAAGAAAGAACTGAGGGATAGGGGGCGCCGACCTCCGACGTTGCGTTGCTTTGGCGGGAAGGCACGCGCATGCGTGGAGGAGTCGGCGCCCCCTATCGTGTAACTAGAAGCTATAGAAATCTTCCGATGGCTGGCCTCCGCGTGCGCAGTCCCAATGTGGGACTGCACAGAAGACCGAAGACGAACTGTAGGGATCTGCAACAGAAAAAAATAATAATTATTTTTTGGATGTAGATTTCAGGGAGGGAATAATTATCAGTATTCTGGATTAATCAGATCTCCAGTACTTGTTCAGTATTCAGATTTGGGTTTTTCCCAGAACTCCAAAATTATTTGGATCCATTATTCCCTATGGGGAATCTTTCTGGGGGACTGGAGTGGTTGTTTGCCAAGCAAATGACACCAAAATTGCAGTGGCATTAGAGTTGCCTGTCCACTAAAGACTGTCTAAGTTTCAAGTGAATTGGACCCTGAACAAGGTGCCCCCAGCCATCCTCCATTGTTTCCTATGGGGGGGAAATCCATGCTTTCTCCAGGATGAAGAATAGCCACACACACAAGAGCAAGCAACCACTGGCCAAAAGCCTCCCAATGCCAACAGAACCAACAAGCCCAACAGAACCAATGTCAAACCAGGCAATCTCAGCAGAACCACAGGACAATGTGGTAAACCCAACACATCCAATGTCAAACCAGAGAATCAAAACAAGATCAACTGAAGCAAGGGAAGGGACACTATTTCCAGCCCAACAAATCCAATGTCAAACCACAAAAGCCAAGCCAGGGCCAATGTTGCAGCACAAGCCCAACAGAGCCAATATTAAACCAGGGAATCCCAGAGAACCAGCCTAACAAGGTCCCCATAAGGTGTGATCTCATTTGCCTTTGAGAGCTGCCTCCCTCCCCCCTCCTGCTCCCAGGAGGCAAAAAGCAACCCTCCACAACAAGTTTGGTGCTTTAAAATGCCAGACCCAGATATTTCCGAATATCGATATATCTGAACACACATCCATAAAGGCTATTTATCTTGCCAGAAGTGGAAGGCTATTACACTCACTATGTAAACAGTGCCATCCTATGCAGTTACATCCTTCTAAGGTCTATTGACTTCAATGGACTTAGAAGGATGCAACTCTGCTTAAGACTGTACTGTAAGTGTGTATCAGTTTTTAATCAGATTTATTACAAAGTTGGTCTAGTCTGCATGCAGTAATACAAGTACATTTATTTCCTACCACTTTATCTAAGAGTGAAAGGCTGGCCACTGCGCAGGAAGTTAAATCACCACAGCAGTGATGTAGGATTCCTCAATGAACCACTGAAACACCAGTCAGATGGAAAACTCCAGCGTAAATCAAGGCCCATCAATTTTTTTGCGGATAGCTTTGTAATATTGGCAGTTAATTATAGGGTTTGTAGTGCCCTCTCGTGGTCAGAAACTAAATAATTTGCAGTCCTGTTTTACAGTGGTGTCTAGATACACCTGCATAATTTCATAGTTTAAATCTTACCCATTTTCTATATTAGCTTACTTAATATGGCACTAGGCGTAAGAATGAAATAACAAAGTATTTGTAGGATTTTACTGTTGTAAGCCATTTATGTGTACCATTATAAAAGACTTTTATTGCAGGGGATATTCAAATCCCATCTAATAGCTTTTATTTCTAATTGGGCAACTCTCACATATGAATTACAAGTGCTACTCAGAATTCAAAGAGAAAGCCAGAAACCCAGCTCTCATTGAAGTGAACAGCACCTCTAGTTTACATAAACTTAGCATCTAACCTAGTGAGTTTTGAAAGCCAGAGTTGTATAGTGGTTAGAGTGTCAGACTGGGATCTGGAAGATCGAGGTTTCAATACTCACTTACCTTTGGAGGTTTGCTGGGTGACCTTGGGTTAGTCGCACACTCTCAGCCGAACCTTCTTCACAGGATGTTGTGAGAATAAAATGGAGGCAAGAAGAATGATGTAAGCTGCTGGTCTAGAAATTAAGTCAAACAAAAATATTCAGTTTTGTTTTGGTTTTTTTTGGTTTACGGATTTCATATATGAAATTGAATTACTGAAGCTGTGACTGTGTCTGGAAAAAAAATTCAAACTCTGTACTGCTATGATAACACAAGTTTCATTTACAGAAAGTGTGTAAATAAGGCCTGTGCATTCATTTACAGCAGGAGTCCCCATGGGTGCCCACGCACCTGCTGACACCTTTTTTTCTGATGCCTGCCAAGTGTTTTTAGGAAATGAGTAGGTCAGGTAGGGCTTTTGTCCAGCAAGGCTCCTGAGTAACTATTGGAGGCTTGATTGGCTGTGCAGATTTTTTAAAACATCATCATAGTTGCTTTGGCAGCAGCTGCCATCACAGCACAAGGATCTACACTGTGTTACTGAAGTTAAGCCGTGGCAATCATTTTGTGTCTGGCTCCGCCTCCTGCAGCAGCCATTTTGTTGCTGCACCCACCAGACCATGTCAGAATTCCAAATGTGCCCACAGGCTCCTAAAGGTTGGGGACCCCTGATTTTCAGGGCTTACAGTATTTGTTCCAAATAAAGGTTTTACCCAAGATTGGTTGCCCTCTTTCCTACAATTCCCTAGTACAGTGGTCGACAAACTCATTAGTCAACAGAGCCAAATATCAACAGTACAACGATTGAGATTTCTTTTGAGAGCCAAATTTCTTAAACTTAATCATATAGGTAGGTACACTGTTTATTAACTTAATAAACTTTAATTAAAGTTTTAAGTCTTAATGAAAGCACTCTGAAGCATAGGAGTCTTTTATGTTGACAGGTTTTAAAAAGAAAACCACCAACCACTGAGTTCCCAGCTTTTAAATGACAATGCTGATACTCAGCCATTACCTGCTTTTGAAGCCCCTCTCTCACTTACCACCCCCTCCCCAGGGAGGGGAAAAAAGGGTGGTGGAAAGGAATTCACCTCCACCTCTAAACGGCCACAGCTGCCCTCACCCCCTCTATTTCCCCCCTTTTCCCTTGCGCTTTAAATTTTACACTGCAGGCTCCTCAGGGCAGAGACCAGTCCTTTTGGGGGGGGGGAAGAAAAGAGTGCATTACTTCCAAACCAACGTCATGCATGGTGACGACGGCGCAAAATAAAACCTGCAAGGAAAATGGGGAAGGAGAAAGGGGGGGGGGAGAAAGGATGAGTGTGTGTAGGGATAATTTTCTACTCAGTAGAGACTAAGCCCATATTTACAAAAAAGGGTTGCATCCATGGCCCCCCCTTCCCAAATGTTGGCGGGGGGGAGGGGGACGATCCTTTGCAGAGGATTACGACCCCCACCCCGAGCCGTCCAGCCCCTTCCCCCACCCCAAGCAAGCAGGGCCACTTCCCCTCCTCTCCTCCGCTTGTTTACAGGCCTGGGGATCCGGATCCAGGCGGCGGCCTCCTCCTCCTCGTAGCCCACCCCCCTTACCCCGGCCTTCTCCATTCACTCACCCTGCAGCCTCGGCAGCCAGAAAGGGGAGAGGTGGTTGTCGGTAGTGGTGCGGGGCCTCGCCGGCGACCAGGGCCTCACGTGGCTCAGGCACGTGCGGGGGTGTGACCGGTCGGGTGATGGGTCCCCGCGCCTCTCTCCTCGCGCATGCGTGGACGCCTGCCCGCTCTGCCCAGGCCCGCCTGAGGGGATTGAGCGCCGCTGAGGGGGGGGAGGGAGGGCGGCAGCAGCGAGCGTCTCTCTGGGCCAGAGCGGGCGAGCAGCAGCGGCAGGAGGAGAGGCTCAGTTCATTTGCACGGTGGAGGCGACGACAGCCGCCGCCTCTCCCGTCACCCGACCGAGAGCCGCACGCAAGGGGCCAAAGAGCTGCATGCGGCTCGTGAGCCGCGGTTTGCCGACCACTGCCCTAGTATACTCTTCCTTATCTCTGGTTAATTGCTAGTTAGTCACTGAGCTTAAATAGGTTTGCAACAGCACAGATAAATGCATAAGTTACCTTTTGGTATAGCAACATCTATACAAAGCCAAACTCAATATTCATGCAAGCAGTCTACTTGTGTGAGCAGTATAATATCGGAAGATACAAAGAAGCTTGCAGCGACCTCTGTGATGAGATATATTGCAAGATGTAACCACAGAAATAGCTATAGACACGCATACACAAAATGAAAAATCTTTGAAAATATTACATCTTCACCACCCCTATACAGAGGACACAATCCTTCAAAATACACTGCTAGCCTATAAATTCTATTAATTTCAGTGGAATTTGTACAAAAACTCTTTATGAACTGAATCTATTGCCAGACAGTTTTTAGTATACTCAGCCAGATTATGATGTGACAGCTGCTACAGGGTTGCCAACCTCCAAGTGGGGCCTAAAAATCTCCTGGAATTACAACATATCTCCAGATAACAGAGATTAGTTCCTCTGGAGAAAATGGCTGCTTTGGAGGGTGGACTCTACGGCATACCCTGTTAAGGTCCTTCCCCTTCCCAAACGTTGCCTTTCCCAAGGCAAGTGAGGGAGAGGGGGCACGTCCCCGTGGAGCAAGTTACAGTTTAGGTGGGAAGCTGCTCACAGGCTCCAGTGGGAGGTGCAGCCCCTACTGTCTTTAACTAAAAGGCTTTCTGGTGGCAGGCCTGTGCGCAGGCGCAATCCTGATGCGGGGCTGCACGAAACCAAAGATGAATATACCATTCTAGTAATGTTTAAATTAGTTGCCTTTTGAAGTTCTGGTTAACATCTTCTTTTCCATAGGTATTTCTTCCATATATAATAAGGAATAGTTCCTTGAAATAAAGATCAGGTAATGTGCCTAGTTGGTGGGAGCGGGGAAGAAAGATTTACATGGAGAGAGGCTGAAATCTTCCTCCTCCCACATTTCCCCCCAGATCATTTGTAAAGACGTTCTTCTCCTGTTTGAGGTTACTACTGGTTACGAAGTCCTATTTCAGGAGGGGGGAAATGGCTTGAAGGGGAGCAAAGTGAGACGGGGGGAATGTTTTTTGCCCCCATCTGCCCTCTGATGCTGCACTTGACAATGTTCCTCTCTTGATCCCTCTTTATAGGGATTCGCTGACTACCCAGTCCTGGTACACAGGTGTGGGGTGTCTAGCTTGACCCTTAACAAACCCAACTGTCAAAACTGATCTTGTTTTCCTGGTCATTTTCATCCCCATTTCTGCAACATGAAAATTAGAATCATACAAGTGGGGACCCACACTATCCCATTCCCCCCACCTTTGCTTCCTCCTCTCTTCCCTGTGTCTCACTCTTTCTCCCTCCTGCCACTCTTTTTTTTACTCTCTCTCTCTCTCCTCCATGTCTGTCACTTTCCCTCTTTCTTCCCCCCACCCCATCACTTTTTCTCTTAACACCTCATCACTTTCTCTTTTTGACTCCCCACACCATCACTCTCTCCTTCTGCCCCCCATCACTGTCCCAGCCACCTGTCCATTGCTCCCCCCCCCGCAGCAGCAGCAGCTCTCCCAGCCACCTGCCTGCTTCCCCCCCCCCCCAAAAAAAAGCAACAGTGGTGGCTCTCCTGGCCATCCGACCACTTCTTCCTTCCCCTCATAGTAGCAGCAGTGACAGCGACTCTCATAGGAACCCTCCCACTTCCTTTCCCTTCACAGCAGCAGCGAGAGCTCTCCTGGCCACCCACCTACTTCCTCCCCATCACAGCAGCAGCAGTGCCCTCTGGAGCCACTGCGTTAGCAGCTTAGGTAAATAATCTGTGCATGAGCAAATATAACATTACTGGTTTAAACCCCCCAACATAATTTTTGCAACTTTTAGGATTTTTCTGCAAACCTGGGGAGGTCCCCCGAGTTTGGAGGAAAAGCTTCCTTTCTCTCAGCGTAGGCCCAATCAGTGGATTTAGATATCCTCAGTTCTGGCCACCCTTGAGAAATAGATCACATTATGGATTTGCAACTGTTCCATGCTTGTACTTTCAGAAGTGGAAAACTGCATCCAAGCTTTACATACTGTATATGACATATGCTTTTGCTGGAACTAGACTGTGAGCTCTACACTTTGATTGGCATTTCAAAATGTCCTTTCCAGGAGGTGTGGAAGCATTAAAAAAAAAAACCTACCTTCTCTTCAATCTTTTGTGTGTATACTAAAAGCAATGGCTTTTAGTTCACTGGACTATGAACCTGGGCGTGCCTTATTTAAACATCAAACACAAGGAAGCTATTAGAGTTGTGTGTGTGCTTTATCTAGCTTTAGTCTTGAGAGTGTCATTTACTGGGGGACACAGAAGAAATGTGTTAAATGGGTCCATATCTATCTCACTTTAATCTCTACCATATCAGTCACTGTTTGCCACATAAAAAAGCTGTCAAATTGGTCCATATTTATCTGGTTTTTAATCGCTAGCGTAACGTACTCTACCACACAAAAGAGCTGTAAAATTGGTCCATATTTATATGGCTTTAATCTCTCCAATTGTTGCTTACCGTGGGCTGGTTCAGCAGGATAGCCCTATTTGTTCTACATAGCAATCATGCAGGGCCGCAATGGGGGTGGGAATGGGTGAGGAGGGCAGCTGCCGCCCTTGTGGCAGGCAGTGAGGGTGACAGAACTGCCTCTCCTGAAGGCGCCTCTGTGCTGGGTAGGAGAGGCAGTTCTCTCGCCCTCTCTGCCTGCCTCCGGGGAGGCTGCTCCCCCCCCTCCCAACCACGGCCTTGCCATCATGGCCAGAATTGCTCCTGCACTACAAAGCCCAGGGTGGTTGGAACAGAGCTGTAAATCAACCTTCGTGCAGGACTAGCACTCCGTTCAGAAATCTGATTAAAAGTGCATTTAAAAAGATACATATCTATTTTTCACACACAAAAAAGCACTTTTAAGTTACATGTATAAAACAGATTGAAATCTATGTAAGGGGGGAAAGGTAAATCAGCACAAGGTATGCCAAATAAGTACTTTTTAAAATATAAGCAGCTATGCAACCCAGAGCCCATGCTTGGCATGCAGAAAATCCTAGATTCAATCCCCAGCAGCTCTGCATAGAGAGAAACTCATTTAACTGGGATGCTGGTATTTACTGCAAGTCATAGAAGGCTGTTGGGGGCCTGCCAACCAATGGTAGCTTTATAAGGTGAGTAACATATTTTGTGTTTTTAACAATAGGACCGTAATATTTTGGTAAGCAAAATCTGTTTCCCCTGCCAATATTCAGTAAGAATACATCAGCATGACCATTCTTACATACCATAAAGGGGGAAAAAATTTCTCAATCAGAAACCCCATAAGCTCTGTGTGCCGATCTTAAGGGCAAGAGAGATTATAGCCATATATTTGTTTTCCACATGTATATGTGCCTGGTCTGCAACGATTCAGAAAGACTGTCAGACTGTAATTCTATTCCATTCCAATCTTCTGCGCAAAACACACATGGTATGTGGTATAGTGGTCAGAGTGTCAGACTAGGATCTGGAAGACCCAGGTTTGAATGCCCACTCTGCCAGGGAATATTACTGGGTGGCTGTGGATCAGTCATCGGCCTAACCTACTTCAGTGTTGCTGTGAGGATAAAATGGAGGTCAGAACGATGCAAGCTGCTCTAGGCCCCTACTGAGGAGAAAGTTGGGGTATAAATGAAATAAATAAATAAATGTACACATGCCATAGATAAATCACGGCCCAAACCACAGGGAAAATGTTTTCTACTCAGAGGTTAATTTCTCCTAGGCCTTACTAAGGATATGGAATATTTTGGAATGTGTTTTTCAGGACCAGGGCTGTGTCCTGGGATATGAGGAAAAGAGCCTCTGATAATGAAAAAAATAATTTTTCGTGTTATTAAAAAAAACCAAACCGCATTCTCAGTTGATCCAGTTTGCTCCCCTCTCATATAGCAGGACTGTCGCACAGACCTGACCCCGGCACCCCTCTTTTTAGACAGGAAGTAGCCCCTCACCTCAGTTGTCTCCACACCAGCCATTTAGTTTTGAATTGCCATGACTCGTTCACTCATGATTCGTTCACTTGGCCAATTGGTGGCACCTTGGAGCGGACTTTCCTGTAGTCCTCTTTTCCCAGACCTCAGTTTAAAGCATTAAATGCAATTGCAGGAACAGGTTGTGCAGTGTGGACAGACAACTTGTTATGGAAGGTTTTTAGGGCTATTTATTTTCCCTTTGCCTTTTTCTTCTTTCCTTCAGGTTTCATCTTAGCTAATTGCTTCTTGTTCTCTCCTGGCTGGCCATAGCATTAAATCAATCAATTGATAATTATCAAGGTCTTTGGGCCTGTTTGGGTAGGTGTGAGTAGTAAGTATGCTTTGTACTTTGCAGACAAATGCTCTCTTATGATCTTAATTTTCTCTTTGTTACAGCACTGTTACTAAATTGATAACAAAATTAAACAAAATGATTCTATTATGTGATGGGCAGTGGCTTGCCTATAAAAAGCCAGTGTAGTGTAGTGGTAGGCTAGAATCTGCCATGGAAGCTTGCTGGGTGACTTTGGGCCAGTCACTTTCTCTCTCAGCGTAATCAAAGTGGTTGTTGTGAGGATAAAATAGAGGAGGGGTAAATTATACTGTAAGCAGTTTTGAGTCCTCATTGGGGAGAAAATTGGGGGATAAATATATAATATAAACAAATAAATGCCATAATTTAACCCCCCTCCCCCAACACTGATAATAATCGAATCTTGAATGCTATGACTGGCAACAGAGAGAAGCAGAAGTAATTAATTTGTCTCTAAAACTTGAGAAGCAGAACCTTGCTGAATGGGACTTACTTTTCAGTAAACAAAAAATAGACATTTGCGGAATTTTTATGAGGAACATCGAGCTATATTAACTGTCGTGAGAACCTTTGTTTCAGTTCCTGCAGTCCTTCACCAGCACAAAAACACCCTTTGTATTAATTGAACCCTTCTTTGGGCAGCATAATGTGCACTCAGATAACTCAGTCGTTCACAGAAATCCCCTCCTGGTTTTTCCCACACCCTTTCAAGTAGCTCCTCAAAAAAGTTCTTCTTACCTCTCCCCTTCCTGCATGGCCCTGGACCAAATTGCAGCTATACTCACAATTTACTTTTTATAAGCTGAGAGAGATCTGTGATCCTCATCACTTCTATTTAGACTAGTCTAACTTGACAGGTGCAAATGTACATTGTCTGATAGTGTAGGAAGCACCTTTGGTGACAGGATGCAATTGTTAAACAAGTTTAATAGCCAATGGTATATTCCTATTTTGTTGCTGTTCATTTGTCTTGTTATTTTGGGGTGGAGTATTGGGAAAATGCCCTGACCTGGATAGCCTGGGCTAGCCTAATCTGGTCATATCTCAGAAGCTAAGCAGGGTTGGTCCTGGTTAGTATCCGGATGGGAGACCACCAAGGAATCCCAGGGTCACTATGCAGAGGAAGACCTCAGAACTTCTCTTGCCTCGAAAGCTCTACAGGATTGCCATAATTCGGCTGCGACTTGATGGCTTTACACACACACTTCTGTAAGTATCCAGTGTCAAAAATGGACTAATAGATTGAAGTCGATGAACTGCCAAATGGTAGGAAATATATTACCTCCAAATCTCTCATAGGATTGCCAGCTCTGGGCTGGAAAATGGGTGTGTGTGTTAAGTGCCATCAACTCGCTTCTGACTCATGGCGACCCTATGAATGAACGTCCTCCAAAATGTCCTATATTTGACAGCTTTGTTCAGATCTTGCAAATTGAAGGCTGTGGCTTCCTTTATTGAGTCAATCCATCTCTTGTTGGGTCTTCCTCTTTTCCTGCTGCCCTCAACTTTTCCTAGCATGACTGTCTTTTCCAGTGACTCTTGTCGTCTCATGGCGTGACCAAAATACGATAGCCGCAGTTTAGTCATTTTAGCTTCTAGGGTCAGTTCAGGCTTGATTTGATCTATAACCCATTGATTTGTTTTTTTGGCAGTCCACGGAATCCGTAACACTCTCCTCCAACACCACATTTCAAAGGAATCTGTTTTCTTCCTATCAGCTTTCTTCACTGTCCAGCTTTCACACCCATACATAGTAATAGGGAATATGATGGCATGAATTAATCTAGTCTTGGTGGCCAGTGACACATGCTTACACTTCAAAATCTTTTCTAGCTCCTTCATGGCTGCCCTTCCCAGTCTCAATCTCCTTCTGATTTCTTGGCTGCAGTCTCCCTTTTGGTTGATGGTGGAGCCAAGGAATAGAAAGTCTTGGACAATTTCAATTTCCTCATTGTCAACCTTAAAGTTGTGTAATTCTCCTGTAGTCATTACTTTTGTTTTCTTCATGTTCAGCTGTAGTCCTGCTTTGGCACTTTCTCTTTTAACTTTCAGCAGTAGTTGTTTCAAATCTTCACTATTTTCTGCCAATAATGTAGTGTCATCAGCATATCTCAAATTATTAATGTTCCTCCCTCCAATTTTCACTCCACCTTCATCTAAATCTAATCCAGTTTTCCTAATTATATGTTCTGCATATAGATTGAAGAGATAGGGAGATAAAATACATCCTTGTCTGACACCTTTGCCAATTGGAAACCATTCCGTTTCTCCATATTCTGTTCTAACTGTGGCCTCTTGTCCAGAGTACAGGTTGCGCATCAAAACAATCAGATGTAGTGGAACACCCATTTCCTTTAAAACCAGCCATAGCTTTTCATGATCCACACAGTCAAAAGCTTTGCTGTAATCTATGAAACACAAGCAGATTTTCTTCTGAAATTCGCTCGTATGCTCCAGTAACCAGCGTATATTTGCAATATGATCTCTAGTGCCTCTTCCTTTTCTGAAACCAGCTTGAATATCAGGCATTTCTCGTTTCATATATGGTAACAGCCTTTGCTGTAAGATTTTGAGCATCACTTTACTTGCATGAGAAATTAATGCGATAGTCCGATAGTTGCTGCAATCTTTGATGTCTCCTTTCTTGGGAATTGGAATGTAAATGGATTGTTTCCAGTCTGTGGGCCATTGTTTTGTTTTCCATATCTGTTGGAGAATGGGTAGTTACTCCGTATTGGATTTCTAACTAAGAAGTGGGGTTGTATTTGCACAATGTAATGTATAGAGAACAGAGGTGCTCAGCCACAAAAGAATACAGCTGCCTCCTGGCATCTCAACACAGACAAAAACTGTCCTCAAGTGTTGGAATGAGCAATGGACCAAAATATGCCTTGGCACAGAAATATCTAATTGCCCCAATTCCTTACTTTTAAAAAAGACCCAGCCCAAGGTAGAGTTCTACGTGCATTGGAAACTTGCACTTCCATTTAGGACACTAGTTGACCCAAATAGAAGCTACTAGCCCATTTGTTTGATATGCTGTATTATATGACACCCAGTAAGATTCACCACAAAGAGTTTGATTTGTAACTTAATAAGCAATCCAGGTTGTAATATCACAGCGAATGAACAAAGCCTTACATTTTTTAAGGGTGACATTGAAAATCTTTTGCCTAATCAATTCAGTTTATTTTACCTGGAAGACATAAAAGCTATGTTATCTAGAATAAGATCTGAGAATATGCTGATCTATCACTCTCAGTATTTCATGGATAAGAGAAGCATGGTTTGAGCCACAAATAAATTATGGAGGTAACATTATTTTCATTAAAATAAAAACATTGTCTGGTTGGCCATTAAACACAAAATAACCCTCCTCCCAGCAACTTCTGCAGGAATAATATATAATATATAAACAAACACAAACGTCATATATACAAGTGAGAGAGCACCTGGGATCTCAGTCCCAGAGTTCTGATTTATCTCAAATTGATAATCTTCCAAAGCATACAAAGGCAAGGGCATTTCCTGTAAATCGGCCACCCCAAACTAAGATGAACTAAGATTTTGTCATGAAATGAACTTTGCACAAAACTGGTGTCTCGTTTTGAGGCCACCCACTGTTTATTTCCTGTAGAATTAACCTAGATTAGAGAGTATAAGTGAAGAAGATAGTTCCCCTAAGGTCACCAGCCTGCAAAATGTTTGAGAAGTGGCACAGTGTATGGTAGTGAGCATATGGCAGTCTATATTAAAATTTCATGTGTACTGATGCTGGCTATTGAAAAAGTATGATCTGGGTTCTGGAAAAGTTCAAATTCTGGGTTTGAAATTTGATTTTGAGGAATACTTATTAAAAAGCTTGTAAGTGTTGCCTATTAATAATCATATCATCTTATATTCTAATAGTATTTTGGAGGTTTTCGTGTGAAGCCATCCCCAACAAAACACACTTTTGTAACCATTTTCTTCCATGCCTTCTTCTTTCTCTTTCCAGTCCAAATCACTTTAAGAACTTTGATCTCTCCCTGAGCACAGACTTTTGGTACAGGAATCTCCCATTTCCCTGCTTTCTCTTTCCACTTCTGTTTAATCATGTTAGAATGAACTTTAGCTCGGGATTGGCCTTCTCTGTCTAGCAGGTATGCTGGCACAGCTCCTGCTGGAGTTTTCTTCCGCTGGGTATTTCTCTTTTCATGCATCTTAATGGTCTTTTTCATCTGTCTCTTCTCTGCATGGCACTGTATATGGGAAAGCTTGGCCTTCAAACCAATCATTTCTTGGCTTTCTTTGAGCACTCATGAGCCTCACGGCCCTCTTTCTTCCTTTTTTTCTCACGGTAATCCAAGCGATAACCATAGCGCTTACGATGTAACTCTATGTATTCGTTCTGCAGCATGACGGCTAAGCGTGAGGCACCCAACTAAGTCTCGCAGTCGAGGTCCAGCCACACCCTGCAACATTTTGTTGTGAGTCCCCACTTGTGTGTTTGTGTGTGTGTGTATGTATATTCTAATTCTCAACCTGGCCTAATCTGAGGAGATTTAAATATGGAGATTGGAGCCATGAATGGACAAAATGGATTTTTGACAAACTTGAAAAATTCCCCAGGTTTGCCGAAAAATCTGAAATCTAAAATAAAATAAATGGGTTTAAAAAATAAAAACAAACACAACCCTGAATGATAAAATGAGCATCTTATCTTTAAGAAATGGAAGTTCTCTGCCTGCTTTGCTGTCGCCATGCCCCTAGGAACCTTCAGGCCCAGTTGAGACCTTGGTACATTGCCAGGCTGCTCTCTTGGCTGGAGCAAGCCTTATGGAGGCAACCAGTGCCAGGCAACCAGTGCCCACATGAGGGGCTCAGTTACAGTAGCAGCTGAAGCACAGTCCTGTCCTACCTTCCTGTTGTATCATATTACAATTTCCATGATTCTTTGGGGCATTGCTCCTGTTTGCTAGTATGTATTTGTGTGTTTATTAAGAATTATTAATATCAACAAACACATCTACATGCCTCCAGGTACCACCCCAACTATATCAAACAGTCCATTATCTATAGCCAAGCCCTACGCTATAGTCGCATCTGCTCCAACCCCTCAGACAGAGATACTCACTTGAAGGAGCTACAGCAAGCATTTTTGCAACTACAATATCCTGTTGATATGGTAAAAAAAATGATTATTGGAAAGGCTGGAATGATACCCAGGCACAGCTTGCTACAAGACAAACCCAAAGAAAATGACAACAGAACATCTTTTCGACCTGTTCATCAATGTCCTGGAGTTGGGGGTGAACAGCGAGGTGCCCAAGTTTGCAGAGGACACCAAATTATTTAGGATGGTTAAAACAAAATTGGACTGTGAAGAGCTCCAAAAGATTCTCTTAAAACTGGAGGAATGGGCATTAAAATGGAAAATGAGATTCAGTGTGAGCAAGTGCAAAGTGCATATTGGGGCAAAAAATCCCAAGTTCACATATACACTGATGGGATCTGTGCTAGCAGGGACTGACCAAGAAAGGGATCTTGGGGTGTTAGTGGATTGCTCGATGAAGATGTCAACCCAGTGTGGGGCTGCTGTGAAAAAGGTGAATTCCATGCTGACCATAATTAGGCAAGGAATAGAGAATAAAACTGCTGCTATCATACTGCCCTTTTACAAATCTATGGTGAGACCACACTTGGAATACTGTGTACAGCTCTGGTCACCACACCTAAAAAAGGATATTGCATAGCTTGAGAAGGTGCAGAAAAGAGCAACCAAAATGATCAGGGGACTAGCACAACTGCCCTAAGAGGAGAGGTTTAAACATTTAGGACTGTTTAGCTTGGAAAGAAGGCAGTTAAGGGGAGACATGATAGGGGTCTATAAAATTATGCATGGTTTGGAGAGTGGACAGGGAGAAGCTTTTCTCCCTCTCTCATAATACTAGAACGCGGGGTCATTTGCTAGAGAGTGAGAGATTCAAAACAGATAAAAGGAAGTATTTCTCCAAACAACGCATAGTTAAATTGTGGAACTCCCTGCCCCAAGATGTGGTGATGGCTGCCAACTTGGAAGGCTTTAAGAGTGGAGTGGACATGGTCATGGAGGAGAGGGTTATTCTTGGCTACTAGTCAAAATGAATACTAGTCATGATGCATAACTATTCTCTCCAGGATCAGAGAAGCATATTAGGATAAATTAGACAGGATAATGCTGCTGCAGTTGTCTTGCTTGTAGGCTTCCTAGCTAATCTCCATGGCTATTGTTGACTGTAGCTTTGGATTTCACACATTAACAGATCACTTCAGGATACAATGGTTCCATATTAACATACCACACCCTCATTAGCACATTATCTTGATACTTACAGGACAATGATTAGCACATTACCTTTGATACTTTTTGCAGGACAATGATTCAGCTCAATCCAACTCCTCTCTGACTATATATTACTCTTCCTACACACTTGGCACTGACACTGTCCTTCAGTGTTACTCCTCTGAAGATGCCTGCCACAGCTGCTGGCGAAACGTCAGGAAAGAAAATACCAAGACCACGGTCACACAGCCCGGATAACCCACAAGAACCAATGAACTCTGACCGTGAAAGCCTTTGACAATATTATGCAGATTCTTGTTTGCTGGATTATGTTTTCTTTCTTGTGTGATAATTCACAGTGGGTAGCCGTGTTAGTCTGTCTGCAGTAGTAGAAAAGGGCAAGAGTCCAGTAGCACCTTAAAGACTAACAAAAATATTTTCTGGCAGGGTATGAGCTTTCGTGAGCCACAGCTCCTATCTCATGTATATGTAGAAAATATACATATGTATATGCAGAAAAGGGCAAGAGTCTAGTAGCACCTTAAAGCGTGAGCTGTGGCTCACGAAAGCTCATACCCTGCCAGAAAATATTTTTGTTAGTCTTTAAGGTGCTACTGGACTCTTGCCCTTTTCTACATATACATATGTATATTTTCTACATATACATGAGATAGGAGCTGTGGCTCATGAGAGCTCATACCCTGCCAGAAAATATTTTTGTTAGTCTTTAAGGTGCTACTGGACTCTTGCCCTTTTCTGCATATACATATGTATATTTTCTACATATACATGAGATTGGAGCTGTGGCTCACGAGAGCTCATACCCTGCCAGAAAATATTTTTGTTCGTCTTTAAGGTGCTTCTGGACTCTTGCCCTTTTCTTGCGCAAGTCACTGAAGGCGCAATGTCGGCTGCTCCGCCGTATACATAAAAGGAGAAAACAATCCCCTCTGCCGCAAGGCCCTATTGGTTTTTACTCTGAGGGCCATATATTCATGGAAGGTTTTGCCTTGGATTTGCCACTCTTTAGATGCCCTTTTCCCCCATCCCTATTCTCAAAACTCAACAATAAGCCGCCATGCAGAGTTTTGAGAATTCAGAGGGGGAAATGTGCATCTATAGAGTGACAAACCTAATGCAAAACATTGTCAAAGGCTTTCACGGTCAGAGTTCATTGGTTCTTGTGGGTTATCCGGGCTGTGTAACCGTGGTCTTGGAATTTTCTTTCCTGACGTTTCGCCAGCAGCTGTGGCAGGCATCTTCAGAGGAGTAACACTGAAGGACAGTGTCTCTCAGTGTCAAGGGTGTAGGGAGAGTAATATATACTCAGAAAGGGGGTTGGGTTTGCAGGACAATGACTCAGCTCAAACCCACCCCTTTCTGAGTATATATTACTCTTCCTACACACTTGACACTGAGAGACACTGTCCTTCAGTGTAACCCCTCTGAAGATGCCTGCCCCAGCTGCGGGCGAAACGTCAGGAAAGAAAATACCAAGACGACGGTCACACAGCCCGGATAACCCACAAGAACCAATGCAAAACCTCCCATGAATAAATGGCCTGAAGGAAACTGCAACAAGACTTCTTCCCAAGTAAGAGCGGCGAGGCGGTTTCGCCTAAGATCACATCGAAGGGGGAAAGCAGGCGGAAACGCTCCCCGCCAGGGCGCTTCCCGGTCCCTCGGAGGGCCGCCCGGGCCCAGTTTCGAGGCGGCGGAGATCCTCCCGGGGCCGGCCGAGGAGGAGGAGGAGGAGGAGGGAGGCGGCGCGCGGGCTCTCGAGCGCCTCCTGCGGCCTCTTGGCGTCGGCCCGCCCGCCCTCCTTCCCTTCCCTTCCCTTTCCCCTCAGCGCCGCCGCCGCCGCCTCCTGGGCGGGCCTTGGACCCGCCTCCAGCCGCTTGCGGGGGCGAAAGGAACATGGTGGCCGCTTCCTCCCTTCCAAGGAACCGCCGCAGCCGCGACTCCGGCCGCTCCTGAGGCGGAGGCCGGAGCAGCGGGCGCGCTGACGTGAGCAGAAGGAGCCCCCGTTTGGCGCCGCCGCCGCTGCAGGTGAGTCACCCAATGGGGGGTGGGGGCGGCAGGCGAGTCAACAGGGAGGCGCCCGGCTGCTCCCCGTAGCTTTCCTTGCGTTCCCCCCCCCGCCTGTTTTTGCGCCTCTCTTTCCGTGCCTTGCCCCCCCCCCCACCTCCTGTCCCCCGGGTTGGGGAACAGGTCATCCCGCTGGGGCCGGGATGGACAGACGCCGACGTCAGTTGGGTAGTCAACACGCACTTCGCCGCCAGCCTTTTCCGCCGCCTCCTTTCTCCTCCCCTCAGCGGTTGGGGGTTGCCGGGTCGGTTTGGTTTCTCAACGGGGAATGCTGCGTTGGCTTGCGGCAGGCGAAGTGCGCGGCCCCTCTTCTCCAGGGAGGTGTTTTTTTGGAAGCCCTTAGGGGTGGGGAACGTCAGGCCCGGGGGCCGAATGAGGCCCCCAAAATCATTTGGTCTGGCCCTTCCTGGGTCCTGGTAGATCCCTAGCTCAGAAGGATGCTGCCCTGCCTGGATTTCTTGGGCCCAGCTGGGGACGGCAGAGCTCAAAAGCGAGCCGCTCTGTGTGGCAGACTCTCGGAGCCGTCTCCGGTCGTGCCCCTTGGCGAAAGGTTTGACCAAATATAGCAGGATAATTTTTAAGTTGATAATTTTGTACGGCCCCCCGAATGATGTTATAAATATCCAAACGGCCCTTGGCGGAAAAAAGGTTCCCCACACCCCTGCCTCAGGGGGTGGAGGCCGGGTTTTACAGCTCAGTCCTGTGCAAAGCTCAGTCCAAGTGAGCTCAGGAGGACGTGATTCCAAGTTAACGCGTGGACAGTTGCTGCTTTATTGCATAATCCGCGCTACCTGTCCACGGAGACACGAGCGCCACTATTTCAGCAAGGCAAACCTGTATTGGAACCTTAATCTCTTCACACTTCTTGTGAGTGGCATTTTCCTCTCCGCACATGTCCTTACCTGCCCAGGTTTTCTGTGCTGTGGTTGAGAAAGCGCAAGTCACTGAGGAGAAGCCCCACAGTGATGTAATGGCTTGATGTCTGTTCTCATCATCCTTACAAGTATTTATATCTCATATCAGTGATGTTGTTCTTATCCCAAATTGCATACGGGTCAGTGGTTATTCCTACAAGCTAGTCTTGTATAGGTCTTTGTAACCCTTTTCCATAGTCGTCATCTGTAAACAGTTATAAGGAATGTGGTAACTATACATTCCAGACTCTTCTGTGGTCAAATTCTTCCTGGTGCAAGAAAGCAAAGTTTTAATTGTCCAGCAGAATCTAAAAGGCTAAATTCATGCTTAGAGTTTCTTCTGTTTCTCTTTCCTTCACTCCCTCCCTCCAGCTCTTGGCTTGCTCAGTGCCCAGCAGATGGAGGATTAGTTAGTTGAAAGGAGACCTCAATTAATGCCAGTACAAAGGGTACAGACAGCAGGTGTTGAGGTAAGGTTCTGGGCGCTTTCTACCTTATCTGCTTTGTTTCTCCTCTAGCCCCTCCCTTCAGCTCCTGTGCGATTCCACTTAACTCTTGCAGGAAATTGTGTAAGGAATCTTAAATCATTTTTTTTTAGAAAACAATAATAATAGGCTAGCTACTATGATGTGTGTGAGTATATGTTACTCTTGGTTGTATTTTAACAAGTCGAACCAAAATGGCATCAGCAAGACTTGTTCTTGAAAGTGTACCTCTCCATATAGTTCAAGGTTTCTATTTCCAGCATGTGTCTGGGGATTTGGTCATGTGAACCACTATTGTAAGTATGTAATCAACAGTACCTTGAGGCAGTTCTTGGCAGCCTTGCATAATATTCCAGTTTATTTCTGAAAATATGGGGATGTTGATCAGTGGTGATCTTTCACTAATTGCTTTACCTTATCTGCTTACCATACATGACATTGATGCTCCATTTTTGTAATTTTGTTGGTTGCAATTGTGGATAAACTAGGGTGCGTGCTGATCAAGTTAACTGACTACTTCTGAACCTAGTTAGCATGAATGAGACAGCTAGGTCTGTTAGTAGTTTGGGAACCTGAAACATCCAGATCTAAAACAATGAATATGTGTAATATATTTCCAGTATTGCATGATTAATGCATCTGATTAAGTGGACTGTAGTTCATAAATACTTTTGCCGCAATAAATTTGTTAGGCTCCTAAACTGCCACAAGATTTTTTTTGATGGCAATAAATAAATGTGACTACCCTCTGGGATTAAGAATACTGACTTTAATAGTTGCACTGTGGTTTTAAAAAAATTGGTGTCAGCCTCCCACTCAAGAGTCAAAATAGGAAGTAGACTAGACTCCAGATAGAGAAATAAACACGCAGTTTAAGAATAAAATTTGAAGAGGCTGTGATAAACCACTGTTTTTATAGGAACAGTAACTGAGACCCAGATTAAATCTGAAGGTGACAGTTCTGTGTGTTCAACTACTATACTACCCCAGCCACACACCAAAAAGGGGACAAGCCTCTTTAACAACAAATAGGCTGTACAGGTCAGGTGGACAGAACCATCCTTCTGCCCATGGCTTTTCTCTGCAGCTAAACTCCAATATCAGAATTGACCTCTAGTGAATTATGGAAGGAGATAGGTAAGGGGAAGAAAATGGCACACAGGGAAGGTTTGGCACCATTAATCTGCAGACCAGTTTCGCTATTAACATCTGACTTTCTTTCTGTGCAGTTGGAGGGCCGGCATGGAACTATCACAGCTGTATCTAGTTTAGCCCTAAGTAATTTTATTCTTTATATTGACGCATATTCTTAAAAACTGAGGAACTAAGATTTTTGCGCAATCCAGTATTGGCATAAATTTCCCCAGTACAGTGTTAAAATTTTAGTGCAATTGAAATGTGAAAGCAGTATTGTTTTAGATAATACGCACTAGTGGGAAAACCCCTATATGGAAATAATCCATGTCTTCCAGACTGACATTTGAGTGAGGCTCAATATAGATAGACAGATGTAACTTTTGAAAACCATTAGTTCTCTTCCAAATAAGCTTAACAATTGAGCATAGTTGAAATGGCATCTGAAGGGTTTCATTTGTATAATATTGCCTGACTTTTTTTGCCTAATGCTATGATGTATTTTTGTTGTTTAAATGATAACACTGGTGGTGATATCAAGATCAAAACAGGTTTACCTTGTCAGACCCTCAAGAATGTCCTGTGGTCAGGCATTATTAGTCTTTCTATCTTCTGAGGAGTCCTTTCCATGTGATTGGGCATTTTGCATGAGGACCTGGGGTTGAACCTCGTGCCATCTTTGTAATGGAGGGAAGGGTTGCATGGTACACTGTTCCTGCACTATGCAAAAGGCACCAGGTAACAGAGGCGCTGTGGGTATGTTGTTCAGTAATCTTTAATGTTCCATCTGTGCACTAATTCAGTCTGTAAGCTATTCAACTGGGTAATAAAATGATATCAACTGTGTAAGATGGTTTGTTAATATCTTGAATAAGTTAGAATGACTAGTGGTTAGCTAGCTTGAGTGTAGCCATAATTTCATAATCCTATATAGAGTACATTAGGGTTAAGCATTTGGTTATGCCCCTTTACTAGTGTGTTTGAAGTTGGCATTGACAAATGAATAACTGATTTGTAGTGTAATGTTTGTTTTCTGTGCATCAGTATACTTCACATAGTGTCTGAAATTACATTATTTTATTGCTTTGAGTGGCTGAAGTACTTGGCATGTCTGGATGTGTTCAGGGCAGCTTAGAATGTACAGATCTGGCTTTGTTTATCTTTCTTTCTCTCTACAGATTTGTATCAAGTTCTTAAGTGTTTTATGCTGTTAAAGTTGCTGGTGAGGTGCTGTGCTTTGAGAAACCTTAGATTTTCTAGTTCTTGCACTGACTGTAGAGAATTTCTTGATAGTATCAAGTTGACAAACTGTGGTGGTGGGGGATCTCATTCCATGTAACATGTCCTTAACTTTACTTGTGTGTAATCTTACAGCGTCATGCATGTAACATTGCATGCACTATGGACTAATCTTTTTGGAAGACAGCTGGTTTATTACTACTTGCTAGAGGTTTTTGTTTGACTAAAACCCAGTGACATAGTTCTTTGGAGCAAGAGTTAGCAGTATGATTGCCAGCATTTCGTGCTTAATAGTAAATCTGAAAAAGTAAACAGATGAAGAAATGAGTAGGAATTGTTTCCACGGCTGGGAGCTGTCATAGATCAGCAGTAGACTACATCTTCTGTACAAGTCCAGGCAGTATGAGGCTGGGAAAGGCTTCTGACAGGTAGCCGTTGCTACCTCTGAGTAGAAGAAGAGTAGGTTTTTATACCCTGCTTTCCTCTACCTTAAGGAGTCTCAAAGTGGCTTACAATCATATTCCCTTGCTCTCCCCACTATAGGCATCTTGTGAGGTAGATGGGGCTGAGAGAGTTCTGAGAGAACTGTAACTCACTCATGGTCACCCAGCAGGCTTCATATGGAGGAGCAGGGAATCAAACACAGTTCTCCAGATCAGAATCCGCCGCTCTTAACCGCTACACCATGCTGGTAGATGATAGTGGGCTAGATAACCCTGTGGCCTGATATGGTACAGCAGCTTCATGTGTTGATTCATTTGGTATGTTCAGAACTTAGGTGGTAAACATGTTTGTGAATATGCATAGGTGATGTGCTTATAAAGATGGGAGAGCAGGAGAAATAGGGAACCAATAGATAACTTTATTTAGCTAGGTCTTGAAAAAAATACAACACAACCAATTTTTAGTGCGGCATAATGTCTTGTTTTGTTTGCGTTCTAGACCTCATTCCTAAAGCAAAAATTTCATTTTGAGTGTCTAAAGAATGGCATATCTAAAACAATACATTCTTTTACAATCCCCATTTTCCTGAGCAGTAAGGTTTGAAAGACAAACTTTTATTGGGTTAGTTTTCTTGTGAGGCGAATTTCAGGGAGGTCTTTTGTAGTTTTGTAATATTACACGTATACAAATAGTGTGTGGTGGGGTTAAATACAAACTTCAGAACTTGTGTCTTGGTGAGTGAGATGTACAATGTATTCCAGTAGCTTGCAGTCGGCCATCAAAGGATATTAAGCAAACACTTTCCGCTATCAGGCTAAATGAAAGCCAAGAGAGAAGGTCATTCTTATATGTCCACAGAACATGATTGCATCACTTTTGTTGACAGGATAGTATTAATTTCATGTCCCTCTTAGACGGCATGTTTTGTCTTTTGTTTTTACTTAAAAATTGTTACACTTCTATACAACAGTACTCCCAAATTGCCTTAAAAACATGACATACAATCTGGTATAGAAAAACAATGAAACCATACTGCAGAATAGAGAAGTAGTCAGAAGCAGCAGCAGAAAACAATGCAAAAAGAAAAGCGTCTAAGTTATGGGTGTGATATTCATGCTCTTTGTATCACCGAATATGTGTGATATGCATTCAGAAAGTGAGCTGCTGCCTTCTGTACTAGCTGGAGTTTCTGAGTTGATTTTAAGGGCAGTGTCCGATCCATGTAGATTGCATTACAATAATCTAGTTTTGAGGTTACTTTGGTGTAGATCCATGTGGCTAGATTGGCCAGGTCAAGGTAGGAAGCTATCTTCTGGCCTGAATGAAGATGGAAGAAAATATTTTGTTGCAGGTGGAAATTTGACATCTCTGGCAATGATTTTGGGTCCAGTATAACCCCTGGCCTTGTAACTGAGTCAGCAAGTGTTGGCTGGATCCCATCAAGTGTGGAAGATTAATTGTTCTTCAAGACCTCATCCTTCTCAGTTAGCATCACCTCTATCTTGTCAGGGTTCTGTTTCAGTTGGTTCACCTTTACCTGTTTAACATTAGCAGTCAGGCAGTAGTTCAGGATGTCTACAGTGTTGTTGGACACTGTCATCAGTACAGGTATATTGATAATAACTTCAAAACTGAATGATTGCTTTTTGGGTACTAAATAGCATGAGGGATAAGACTGTGGGAACCCCACAGGACATGCACCACACTGATGACGACTGGTCTCCAACAGCATAACTTTGCTGTTGTGGTCTATAAGGAATTATTTAAACCAATCTAAAGCACTTCCCTTCATCCCTGCGTCTGCATTCAAAAACCTCAACAAGATGTTATGGTCCACAAAGGCTGCAGAGAAATCTGGTAAGAACAACATAGGCACAGCACTTGTCTACATTCAAATAGATATCATCAATCAAAAGCCATCACTCTCTAGCATCTTGGCCAGAAAGGGCAAATTAGAGAATGGACAATAATTGATCACATTCTTCTTCAGCGGTTTTTAAAAAGCAATGCATGGATGGCTGCCTGTTTTAGTGACAGCAGAAAGGTGCACCGAGTCAGTGATTGATTTATACTGGACATCAGGAACTCATTAATGTGATCCTTACACAATTTCAGTAATAAGAATGGGCAGCGTTCCAGAGTGAAAGTGATGTCTGATCTGGCCTCCACAGATCTCACAGTGTTGTTGACATCCACCACATAAACTGGATTGAAATGATCCATGCATGGACAGGATGATGTACTGGACATTTCTAGTGTCTCGGTTATACTACAACCAACATCCCAGTCAGAAGATATCTGAGAGATTTTTGAGCGAAAAATCTTTGTAAAAGTGTCAGAACTAATCATTAGTTCCTAAGATTTTAAGGACTCAGACTCTGGTCAACAAATACCTTAAACAACTGAGCTGCACACTGTCATCGCCACCTCATAGGCCTTCCAGTGAGCTGTAAAGCAGTGTCAGATTCTGAGTGTTTTTCCAATGCCATTCTAGATGTCTCCCAGTCCTCAAGGAGGCAGATTCTGCCTTAAGCATGGGAGAAGTCGAGGGGCAACCATTTGAGACTGTATTTCTTGCTGAGAAACAGTAATATGCTTGCTCATCCAGAGAGGTTAATGCTAGAAGTCAGTGGTGACTTAGGATCAAGCTACCAAGATAATTCTAGTGATAATTCTGCAAAATATCTTCTTATATGTGTAGGAAAATCGGAAATATTGTAACACTTCTCTCCGGTAATTCTGAAACTCGACCACCATGAGAGACTTCTCTGTGGGAAATAAATACACTTAAAGGTTTTTGTGAAACCAAAGTATCCATGCACAAGGGAGGTTGTCTGGTGAGTCTCTTCCTGATTCAGTGCTCTTGTTCTCTTTCCAATTGGCTTTCACTCAAAATGGGTAGTTCTGCTGTATCTCCTTATCAGGTGTGACTGAATGTAGTAAAACTGCATGCCCTCAGAGGAGGCTACCTGTTGTGTCTGATCTGGGCTTGCTTCCCTGTGATATGCAGAAACATGGGGCGGAGTGGAGGGTAGGTTCTTTTCTGGGTGGTGGCAGAGGATAGTAATTCTTTCTCACGTACATGAAAAGTGCTATCACTGACCTAGCCAAAAGAAATATTTTAATTTGGGTTTGTGAGGAGCTCTTTTATGTGTGTGTGAGAGAGAAGCTTTTTGCTGATAGCTGGCTGTTAAGGAAAAAGGATAGCAGGTGGCTAAATCAGAGAAACATGTTGCTCCTTAGCAGTCATGAGCAAATGGGACTACTTGGCTGTTACCCCACTTGTATTCCCAGTGATGTATTAAGAGCTTGAAAATGTTATAAAAAATACTGTTCACACTTTTTATGTATTCCCACCGATGTATTAAGAGTTTGAAAACGTTATAAAAAATACTGTTTGCACTTTGTTTGGCCCCTTTAGCTGTGAAGACGTCTTCCAACCATTTATAAGCCGTGGTATTCAAAAACCCTTTTAAAGCGATGTTTTTTACAACATTTTCAAACTCTAAATACAACACTGGGAATATAAAGTGCGGTAACCCCCAATACTTGATTTGCAGGAAACAACAGTCAGTTAAAGCCAAACAAAACAAGCCTTAAACCAAGTAGTGTTATAGGAAGCAGCCTCTTTCTCTTTTCAGACCAGACTTAGCATCTTGCTGTCTTGCTGTTGCATAGTAACTGTTGTCCTGAAACCTTAAGAAAGTGGAAATTACTTTGTTCTGAGTCATACATAATTACCCTAAGTATAAAATGTCTTTGCTTGTAGAGCTGCAATCTAGTAGATCAATTGATGAGTCTGAGAGTTATGGCTATGCTTATTTTTAGAATGTTATTGTAAAAAGGGAATTGTCAATATTATTTTAAATCACCTTTCCTTCTAATAATAGAAAAGGACTTCTGTTAAATTGCATTGCAGATTATTTTATTTCCTGGTATTACAATGAAATGCAGTTACATTTTAATAAATATGATCAACTAAATCCTTGGTATATTAACTTACAAAATTAAAAACAAATTAAGTGCAGCATCTTTATTTTGTAAGTTAACAATATTTGAAATGAACAGTGATATTTAGTTCTTCATACATTTCAGATTTTCCCTCTCTTTGGCAATCATCATCTACATACTAATAGCAAAATTGGCCAAATCTGACGATACCTAAATACGATGACTGAAGCTGTGCACAGGCAAGACAGATCTTCCTAAAGACCTAAAAAGGGCCCCAGGTTTACAGAAAAACATGAAATCTAAAAAAAACAAAGCACTGGGATGTTTAAAAAAAACTCAAATGATAAACGGAGCACCTGTGGCTTTAAGCAACAGATTCCCTTAGTGGCCTGTTCTGGACAACCTCAGCATTCCAAGGCTTTGTTTCTGTGAGTAAAAGGCAGGGGGAGAGGGCAGGGTCCTTTCAAAGGCCTATATTGGCCTTTGAGGGAGGACTCATTGGGGCCAGGCCTGCCTAGGGTTGCCAGCTCCTGGAGATTTTGTGGTGGAGTCTGAGGAGGGCGGGGTTTGGGGAGAGGAGAGGCCTCAGCCAAATATAATGGCATTGAGTCCACCCTCCAAAGCAGTAATTTCATTGAGGGGAACAGATCTCTGTGTCTGGAGCTCAGGTGTAATTCTGGGAGATCTCCGGGTCCCACCTAGAGGCTGGCAACCCTAGGCCTAGAAGCAACCACTGGGTGACTTGATACCACCCAACTTGCATGATTCAGCTAGGCCTGGCTGCTCACCACTGTTCAACAGCAGCCACCCTATGAAAGCCAGTGTGGTGTAGCAGTTAGATCTTCAGAGTGGGAATCCTCATCTTCTTGTGGAAGCTCACTGGGTGATTTTGGACCAGTCATATACTTCATCCTAACCTACCTCACAGGGTTATTGTGCAGATAAAAAGGAGGAGAGGAGAATAATGTAAGCTGCTTTGGTCCCCACTGTGAAGAAAGGTAGGTATAAATTCAATACATAATAAATATAGCTGAAGATGGGAGGTAGATAAAAGGTAGGTTGGTGAATGGCTGAGAAGGAGAGAATGAGGAAGGGAAACAGGATATAGGGGTTGCTAGGAGAGGGAAAGAGGAAATAGTGTGAGGAGGGAGACAGAGGGGAAAGTGATGTGCCACACACACACACCCCAAGTCCTTGAGGGTTCCCTACCATGCAAATGGTCCTGCCTGGGGTTTCCAGCTCCAGGTTGGGAAATACCTGGAGATTTTTGGGGCAGAGCATGAAGAGGGCAGGGTTTGGGGAAGGGAAGGGAAGGACTTCAATGCCATAGAGTCCACTTGCCAAAGCGGCCATTTTCTCCAGGTGAACTGATCTCTATTGGCTGGAGCTCAGTTACAATAGCGGGAGATCTTTAGCTAATACCTGGAGGATCAAACATAGTGGCACGAAATACCCCATTGTTTGGTTTTGGTAATACCTGGAGGTTGGCAACCCTAGTCCTTCCCCAGTAGTCACCACCACACAACTGGGCCACAGTTTTCCTAGGTAGAGGCATCTGGGGGAAGGAGAGGGAAAGCTTAAGACAGAGCGGCAGATAAAGGTAAGTTGGCTGTTGGGTGGGAAGGAGATAGGGTTGCCAACCTCAGGTTAGGAAATTCCTAGATATTTGAGGGGTGGAGCCTTGGGGTGAGGTTTGAGGAAGGGAGGGACCTCAGAAAGGTATAATGCCACCCTCCACAGGAAATAGAGTTGCCAATGTCTGGTTGGAGGCTGGAGATCAACTGGAATTACAGCTGCTCTCCAGATGACAAATCATTTTCCCTGGAGTAAATGGCTGCTTTGCAGGATGGACTCTATGGCATTATACCCTGCTCAGATGACTTTCCTTCCCAAACCTCACCCTCCCCAAATCTTCAGGAATTTCCCAAACTGGAGCTGGCAACCCTAAAGGAGATCTGTAGTTGAGAGAGCTGTTGTGATTCCAGGAGATCTCCTGGCACCACATGGAGGTTGGCAACACCTGCAGAGAAGGAAGCAGGAAAAGGGCAGAGGCTATGGGGGCTTTCAGGAAAGTGAAAGTGGAAATAATGGAGGAGGGGAAAATAAGATGCCTCCTGCGAGTCGGGTTCCCACTTGTAGTACCTAATCACCATAGCTTTGTGGATTTTTGGGAAGCAAAAGTACCTTTTATCATTGGGATGAATGTGTTGCTTAAACATGCTTTTAAAGGAGACAAATAGACTTATGGGACAATATTACAGGAAGAATTAGTTCCTGTAGCTGCCTGAATTACACTGTCGTCATGAGCAAGAAATTTGCTCAATGATTTTGACAAATGATATTCTCCATCCTTTCTCTGAAACTCCTGTCTCATATGGGAGAGTTGGGGATTTATTTCAAATATGCATAAGCAAGTATACGTTATTGTAATAGTCTTCTAAATACTTGGTATTTTTGTTCAATTGGAAAACTTATATCAGTTTTAGGATTCATCTCAGCTGAATTACAATGTAGTTTTCAATTTTTATTATGTTTTTTAATTTTTTTAAAAGAGGGATCAAAGTGAGTTTTGTAGCTGAACCAGTTTTAATGCACCTGAACACCTGATTCTAGAAGGTTTTTCTTATTTCCTGTGAAATATTTATATTTGGGTATGAATTCTCTAACAGTGTAGTTTTGCATAGTAAGGATATTTTTACTGTTAAAGCACAGTGTTTATCATAGAATTAGTCGAAAGCACATGATGTGGATGACTTGTCCTTACCATCTGGTGCTTGATAAGACTCCTTTGACATACAGACAGAAAATGATAACAGGATGATTTGCAATTGTGTCTTAACTGCTTTTGTTAAGAGTTAGTTTCTTCCTTTAAAAAACAGAGGATCGTATTCTGATTTTTCACTGTGCTCATGGTTGTTACAGCATATAAAGTAGTGAATACATGGTAGGGGTTCCTGCATTTGGTGTTCCAAGAACCATCTCATTTTATAATAATCCTGAGAAGTTAAATGAAGAAAATTAGTCATGAAGGCTGTTGTTTGCTTTGCAAATGCTTACTTCAACTAGAGATGTGAAGGCCTGAAAAAAGGAAAAATTTGGGGGTGGGAGAAGTTTTTTTGTGAGGCTTTTTTTCAATTTTTCTAAGGAAAGATAGGAAATTTTGGGGAGTATTGAAAAAACTCTTATGAAATATTTTCTTTTGGAATGAGTTAAATGCTTTCAAAGACAGGGTGGGAATGCTGTAGACATATACGACTCTTAAATCCAAGATGCAGTTGTGCACCTAGAAGAATATCTAATCTTATGCGAGGAGCATGCAGGGGTTTCATTGAGCATTTTCACATATGCTGAATAATGCAGTTTCAATCCTCTTACAATGCACTTTGCATCTAGATTTTACTGTATGAAATTGCAAAATCCACTTGTAGATGATCACTAAAGTGCATTGAAAATGTATTAAAAGTGCATTATTCTGCATGTGTAAAACTGCCTGTGTAAAATTGCTGTTCGACCTGATGTGGCTGGCCTTGTGGTTGATATTTTAACCTCTTCCTCAAACCACTGTTACACAAATACACACAGGCCATTTATGTAGGGGTATTTACTTTGCAGTCCCTGCTGAACTGCGTCTAGGCTTCCTTTACATTATTCATGATTCTATCGACCTTCAGACGTGACTTCACTGTGGCCTCGTTCTTCCCCCGCAGTTCTAGTTTTGGAACAAATTTAAATACTGCTTCGAGGCAAGAGCAACTCAAATTCGCCCCATTTCCATGCATATCTCTTAACTTCGGTTTCTCTCCCCACGCCCATTTTGGCTTTTCCCTCCCACGTGTCTGTGCCTCCCATCCAACCCCTTCCCCCAAAGCAAAGCACAAAAGAGGGAGTTAAACGTCATGAAATGTGCAGGAAGGCACCGAAGAAAGGCTGCAAAGGTTGGAAGAAAGGTGGGGAGGAATAACCAGCAAAAGCACATGCAGTCCCTTTAAGAGCTGACCCGCCCCCTCCAAGTAAAGTGCAACAAGACTGTGTTTTCACGGGGAGGGACTCAGAAGCTCCTGGGGATGCCTAATTAATCACAAGGTGCTCCTGGAATTGGGGTTGGTGGGGGAAAGCTCTCATGCATGTGATGTTTGAGAATTTGGAGCAGAAAACTGTGCAGCAAACCAAACACAAAGTTCCCCTGCATAAATGACCTCAGGTTGGGTAATGAGGAGCTTATTGCCCTAACTTGATGGAGGGGGGAAAGATCAGAAGGAAAGTAGGGCAGAAATTGCACTAAGGCCTCAGAGGAAAACTCTGAAGAGAATGCATCATTTATAACTTTCTGAGCATATAAAATTGCAACATTTCCCATCTTTATGGACTTTAAAAGCTATAAATGCCTTAGATTTCTATAAGTACAGCTTCAAATATACCCAGTACTTGAGAAAAAGCCACAAACTGATTTACCCTATGCTATCTCAGCATATGTACCTTAATTTTTGCTATCTGGTTGGAGAATGCTCAGTTTTATCTTGTTAAAGTAGGTTTAATAGGACAATGAGTATTGCATATATTTCAGTTTTCCCCAAAACTTTGTTTTCTCCTTGAAAAAAGCTGTTTTTTCTTTTGGCTTCAAAATTTCTGAAAACTTCGCATCTTTAATCCCAACACAGGATAAAAAGGAGTTCAGGAGTGAATTCTGACTCTCAAAAGCTTATGCCAGAATAAATCTTATTAGTCTTTAAGGTGCCACTGGACTCCTGTTTTATTCTGCTGCTACAGGTTAACATGGTTGTGTGTGTGTAAAGTGCTGTTAAGTCACAGCTCATTTATGGCGACCCAGTAGAGTTTTCAAGGCAAGAGACTAACAGATATGGTTTGCGAGTGCCTGCCTCTGCATAATGACTCTGGAATTCCTTGGTGGTCTCCTATCCAAATACTAACCAGGGGTCCTGCTTACCTTCTAAGATCTGATGAGATTAGGCTACCCTGGGCTATCCAGGTCAAGGCATTAACATGGTTACCCATCAGGAATTATTATTCCCAAATCAATAACTTGTTTATATTGAGCAAACGTTTGTATGCTGGAGTAAAAGTGAGGCCCATAAATGAGCAGAGCTTGCATTGGAGGTGTTTTTTTCCCTTCAAGTTGAAAAGTGAGTTGGTAGCAGTACCTGCAAAAAAAAGAAGTTATTTTGTTGACAGAATTTCTCTCTCTCTCTCTCTCTCTCTCTCTCCTGCCCCCCCCCCCCATGCAGTCACAGTAACTTTTATTTTGTCAAAGTGCAGGGATGAGAAGCAGATTGTTGTAAAGTTGCTGCAAGGGGCAGCTGCTTTTTAGGAGTCTCACACTGGTTGGAAGAGCTTTTTGTGTCAGTGGAAGGCTGCTTGCACTGGATGAAAGCCTCATCATGAGTGGAATGGAGGCATAGGACATGTTACAGTGGTTTGTTTGTTTTTCATTGTATGGCTCTACCAAGGCAACTTCAGAATGTGATGATTCATTGCAAATCTGAGTCACATAAGCATTTTACTTAAAAATGAGAATGTAGTCAAAAAAGGTTTGCATGACTGCCATGCATAGTTGGAAAAAATCTGGGATAAGTTTGATCGTACTCTGTTATCTTGAAAAGTGTATTTCATTTGGTATCTTTTCTTATGGTTACAGGTAGCTTTTGAGTACCCTCATCCCTACCCTCATCTTGCTTCACTCCCTATAGTTTTTGCTTCCAGAAGCCTAAATCATTCTTGGATTGCTTTCATTTCTAAGATGTTAGCTCAGGGGTCAGCAAACTGCGGCTCAGGAGCCGCATGCGGCTCTTTGGCCCCTTGAGTGCAGCTCTCTTGGTTCGGAGCCCCTGCTCTCGCACCTGCTTGCGCCGGCAGACGGGCTGTGGAGCCGGCGCGCCTGAGAGAGTGAGCACGAGAGAGCAGGTGAGCGACGCTGCAATCCAAGTCGTCCCAGCTCATGACCTTGGCCAAATTGCAGGGTCTCATGATCTCCACCATCCCAGCGGTGCAGTGGGCCAGACTACATGCCAGACCTCTGCAGTGGTTTCTTCGGCCCTACCAGAGGGACATAGCTCGAAGATCTCACAAAAGACTGAGCCTGCCCAAGTCTGTCAGTTCCAGTCTCAGGTGGTGGACTCTCTCTCGCAACTTATCTCAAGGTCTTCTGTACATCCGACCAGCCCCGATTCAACTGTGACAGATGCCTCCCTCTCGGGCTGGGGTGCCACCCTACTCAACCAACCTGCGCAAGGCCCCTGGGACTCTCAGGAGATGACCCTGAACATCAACGCCCTCGAAATCAGGGCAATCCACAGAGCCATGCAGCACTTCCAGGAACGGATCAAGGGCCATCATCTTCTGGTCAGGACCGACAACATCGCAGCAAAAGCCCACATAAACAAACAGGGGTGCTCCCAGTCCCTGACTCTCCACAGAGAAGCCAAGCTGATTCTGTCCTGGGCGGAAACCCATCTGGCATCCATTTCTGCAGAGCACATCCAGGGCCTATCCAACACTCAAGCTGACTGGTTGAGCAGATAGGAACTGGAAGAATCAGAATGGTCCCTGCACCCGGAGGTTTTCCACCTCCTGTCATGGCGTCTGGGCAAACCACAGATAGACCTCTTCGCCTCGATCTCAAATCACCAACTCCCGAGGTTCTTCTCTCGCTATTATCACTCCACAAAGCGGAACAGACAGATGTGCTACTCTCGCCTTGGCCTCCAGTCCTTCTTTACGCCTTTCCCCCTCTTCCTCTCATTCCCACTCAGACTGATAAAGCTCCTGAAGGCATCTGTCATCTTAGTGGTCCCATTTTGGCCAAGACGACCTTGGTTCCCAACCTTGGTAGAAATGTCAGTGAGGGAACCGTTTCGACTCCCAGTGCGACCTGATTTGTTAAGGCAAGGTCCCATCTACCACCTGGACCCAGGGTGGTTCCACTTGACCGCATGGTCGTTGAAAGGGACAGGCTCCTAGGCCGCAGCTTCGACCCAATAATTGTAGATACCATTGTCGAATCCAGGCGCCCGTCCACGTGACGCATTTATAACACCACATGGAAGGCCTTCGTCCGTTGGTGCAGGTGTAAACATGTAGATCCTCTCAAGCCACATATCTCCAGCTTGTTGTCCTTCCTCTAGGATGGCCGTGCTCAGGGTCTCAAGCCAGCAACTCTCTGACGCCAGCTGGCGGCCATAGCCACATTGGTGCCCAGGGTTTCAGGTTCAAGATCACCACACACACCCGTATCAGGGCTTATTTAAGAGGGGTCAGTCTTACCTCCCCAGCAGTGGTTCATAGGTTTCCTATGTGGAGCCTCCACGTTGTCCTTTCCTTCCTCACAAAAGATCCCTTCGAACCCTTACATTCCTCTGACCTTAGGCGTTTAAGAATGAAAGTCCTGTTTTTGACGGCGGTTACCTCAGCCCGCAGGATCTCAGAGTTGGGAGCCCTCTCCATCAGGCCAGAACTATGTGCCTTCCACAAAAATAAGGTAGTCCTCCGCCCAGACCCATCCTTTCTACTCAAGGTAAATGCCGGGTTCCATAGCGATCAGGATATAGTTTTACCGTCGTTCTGCCCAAATCCTCAGCACCCCAAAGAAAAAAGTGGCATACTCTTGATGTCAGGAGGACTCTAAAGATTTATCTAAAACGTACTGAGGCCATTTGGGCCTCTGAATCTCTCTCTAAATATCTCGGCCCCTAATAAGGGTAAGCCCATGTCCCGTGTGGTGATCAGCTCGACCATTAGATCCTGTCTAGTTCAGGCCTACAAATCCAGCAAGCTGACTGTTCCTCTAGGCATCACGGCCCACTCGGTTAGGAGCGCTACCACTTCGGCAGCTCTACACCGTCAAGCCTCACTGGAGGAAATCTGTAAGGCGGCGACTTGGTCGTCTGCCTCTACGTTTGTTCGACACTACAAAATAAACCTCTTTGGATCTGCAGACGCGGCCTTTGGCCGACGAGTCCTGCAGAGCGTACTGCAAACTTCTTAACCCACCTGGGCAGGGGACAGCTCTGATAAGTCCCACGCTACAGATGACCTCCTCCTCCAGAGCGAGAATTAGCCTTGGTTACTCACCATGAAGGCTTCTTCTTCTCTGGAGTTCGGACGTCATCTGGCCCTCCCAAAATTGCAGTAAGGTTAAGTGATTGATCTATTAGCAAGCTTAAAAATTTTTCTCCTAAGACATTAAATAGTTACACACTTCAGGCACTAGCTGCTAGTTTAATCATCACATTGGGTTCTCATTATCTACTGTTACTGTTTGGTCATTGTTCCTACTGTCTTCCTGTCTTTTAAAAAAATACATATATATATAATTCAGTTGCACTCTGTAGCTCGGAAAGTGTTCAAACTTGAAAGGAGGGGGCGTTTCCCCCCAGGAGACAGGAAGTCAAAGATTTGATCCTGCCTCCCAGAGCAAAGGGGAACGGAAACACCCACACTACAGATGACCTCCGTACTCCAGAGCAGAAGAAGCCTTCAACGGTGAGTAACCAAGGCTAATTTCCCTTAACATAATCACCTAGCAGTTGGGAGAGCGTATGTGTATAAGCAGTGTTGATGTATGTTATATAAATGAATGAAATTACTACTTGAAAACACTTTCAGCTGTTTGGTTCTGCATAGACGCAGGCACCTTTTTTTGCTGTTAAGTCACAGCTGACTTATGGTGACTCTATAGGGTATTCAAGGCAAGGGACGTTCAGAGGTGGTTTGCAGTTGCCTACCTGCAGCGCGACCCTGGTATTCCTTGGTGGCCACCCATCCAAATACTCACCAGGGCCAAGCCTGCTTAGCTTCTGAGATCGGGCTACCCTGAGCCACCCAGCTGAGGGCAGGTGCTAGCTTTACTGATAGTGGCTTCACAGCATTATTTTCCATGTTTCAGTGTATGTTACTAATGTAGGCTTGAAAAAAACTTCTTTGGGCTGCCAGTTTATATCCAAACAGAGCTTTAGTGTTTTGTCTTCTTCCAGAAGAACTTTGTGTGTGCTCGCATGCAGGAAAAAAATGTGTTAAGTTAATTCAAAATGTATTTTAAAAACAACAAAGAAGTCAACTGTATCTTTTTGTGTTTATATGTTTTCATTGCAATATAAATTGAATGAAAAAAGCTGGGGAGAAACATCTTTAGTATTGTGCTGACGTATAAGATTCCAGTGCCAAGATTTTCAGCTGAAACCTGTCTTGTGACTTGGTGGCTTATATATACAAAGAGATGGAAATCTTCTGTGAAATAAAAAAAACTTGTTTATTATTGAGAGTACATCTCATCATGTCTTTCTAATATATTCATCAGCTACATCACAGAATACTCAATTCAGCAATTTTCCAACTCTTGGAATATATTATATTGTCCTTTCCCTTTATTTCCATTGTATTGAGTTTAACATTGTGGGATCATATTCTGTTTGGCAGCTGTGAAAACTAGATGTACAGTTAGCAAGTGATATAATTGCATTATTGCGTAATTGTGGAAAGTTTTAAAATAAAGTGAATAGTATTACTGCAACCTTTCATGTTGGATGCTGCATATTATAGAAGGTAGACTAGCATGGTTGGGTTATCTATCCCTTTTTCTAAATGCTTAAGTGAGTTAGTAATAAATTTCAACAAGTACATATCGTTTAAAAACTCTCTGCTGTGATATCTTCGGTATTGTGACTTCCTCTAGCTGTATCTGGTAATTGGCTACTGTTGTTCCTCTCCCTTCCAAGATGCACATGAGCATGCAGTGAAATCCGGAGCAAGCACTGTGCTTCCTCCTACCTCTCCCCTGCTCCCCCTCACTACATGAAGTAAGTGCCCAAACTAGGATAGGCTACATTTAGTTGAATATGGAATCTCCTGCTTTAACCCTGCATGTTGAAACCACTTCAGTGTGCTGAAGATTAGAAGAGAGGCCTTGTAAATTACTGTGTAAATCACTTGTAAATTACTGTGGGTCTTCTGGTTCAGGCATTCACTTCTACACCTGAAGAGAAGCTCACAAGTCTGTAGTCTGCTGACAGTTTTTTCTGCATATAACACTAAAGCAATAGTGGGAAGTAACATCTAAGTGGCTCAACGAGTACCACGTTTCTAGAAGAAGAGTTGGTTTTTATATGCCGACATTCTCTACCACTTAAGGAAGAATCAAACTGGCTTACAATCACCTTCCCTTCCCCTCCCCAAAACATACATCCTGTGAGGTAGGATGGGCTGAGAGATTGTGACTAGCCCAAGGTCAACCAAGCTGGCTTCATGTGTAGGAGTAGGGAAACAAATCCAGTTCACCTGCTCATGTGGAGGGGCGGAGAATCAAACCCGGTTCTCTAGATCAGAGTCCACTGCTCCAAACCACCGCTCTTAATCACTACACCATGCTGGCACTTCTAGTACATTTTATGATGGGATGTACAGTATCTCTTTACCCTGTTGGTAATGCACCTCTTGCCTCTCCTTTAATGAAAATGGTGATATAGAAGGCATGTACACTGACTTGTGAGCAAACAAACATAACTTTCCAGCACTATTATTTTGGCAAAGAATTGTTCCCCCAAACAAAAACCTGTGATGTGCAAAAGTGAGCTTTTCTTGCTTAGGGTTCAGAGCCATCAGCAGGGGCCAGATGAAGTTATTTGTTGCCTTAGGTGAAAATTAAATGATGCATCCTTGTATCATATCAGTATCGCTTACAGCATCTACCTGAAGCCAGCTACTGATATTAATTCTCTAGAGATTTTTGAAACGTAGGAGTTTATTATTTGTGCAGCATTTGACTTTCATCCAGCTGTGGTTTAGTGGAGACAATATTTAATTTACCAATAGGAACCATAATCTATCTATGAGATCTGCAAAGCAACCATCTGATCCACTATTTCCACCTTCGTGCGGCATTATAAAAGTAACACTTATGCTTCTGCAGATGCGGCATTCTTTACATCCTTTCTCTGCATCATGAAGGGTAACAATTTCTAGTTGTAATGCCTTGGCATACTAGGAGTTTAATCTTTCCTATGTCCCACTGATACTCTGCCACCCTGGTTACCATTTTCTGTTCAGGTGGGCAAGATGCCCTTCTACCTCAGAGCGGAAGGAACCCTCTTGGTGAGTAAACAAGCTCCGTTCCCTCTCTGAGGGAAGGGCATCTTGCAGTTTGGGATGTCCAAGAGCTAAGTCCCAGGTGGGATTAATCTTCCACTTGGATAATGTGCTGGAGGATACTGAAGGATACTTCTTCAGATACTGAGGAATACTTCAGATACTTCTTCAGATACTGTATCTGAAGAAGTGAGCTGTGGCTCACGAAAGGTCATACCCTGCCAGAAATTTTGTTAGTCTTTAAGGTGCTTCTGGACTCTTGCTCTTTTCTCCTGATAGTTCTGTGCTGCTATAGTTTGAAGGGCAGTACAGGGTATCTATGGGGTGCAGATATTAGTCATGAAGAGAGGAGCAGAAGAGAAAACGGTGCATCCTAGGTGTAGCTTTCTGAGATCTTTGGATGAAGAAGGTCAGAGAAAGAGGAGTAGAAAAGAGCAAGAGTTTAGTAGCGCCTTAAAGACTAGCAATGTTTCTGGCAGGGTATGAGCTTTCTTGAACCACAGCTCACTTCTTCAGATACAGCTAGAATGTGAATCCATCTATTCTTAAGTAGAGAAGAGTGAATTAGACACACAATGGCAATGTAAATGTCAACAGCAAGGAAATTGCATTAGCAGGCGTGATTGGATTAGGTGTGATATGAGAGGGTTAGTAGGTATGGAGAAATTAGCATTGGTAATGAGACAGGAAAACCAGATCTCTATGCAGTCCAGGAGAATGCATTGTCTTGAGCTTCATTATTTGTTGTAATTCACCAGTCTCTCTTTCTAATTTCTCTTTTAAATTCCTTTATAAGGGGACTGCTACTCTTAAATCAGCAACTGAATGTCCTGGAAGGTTAACCCCACTGGTTTCTGAATGTTGTGGTTTCTGACATTTGACTTATATCCATTTAATCTTTGTCACAGGGACTGGCCTGTTTGTCCAGAGTAGAGGGTGGAAGGGCATTGCTGGCATGTGATGGCATAAACCACGTTAGAAGATGAACAGGAGTATGAACCTGAGATAGTATGGCTGATGTTGCTGGGCCCACTGATGGTGTTGCTAGGATCTATATGAGAGCAAAGTTGGCACCTTGGTTTGTTGCAGGCCTTGGTACCAGAGTCCATGCTACTGTTAAGTAGTTTATATTTGCAGCAGGTGAGAAGTTGTTTTAGGTTAGCAGGCTTTCTGTAAGCAAGAAAGGGTTGGGCCCCTCAGTGCCTTAGAGAGGGAAGTATCACAATTCAGCATTGGTTGTAGGTCGTTAATAATACGCTGGACTGGCTTGAGTTGTAAGCTGTGTGTGACCACCAGAGGTGTTCTATTGTCATTTTCTTAGGGCTTGTCTTGTAGCAAGCTGTGCCTGGGTATCATTCTGGCCTTTCCAATAATCTTTCTTACCATATCAGCAGGATATTGTAGTTGCAAAAATGGTCGCTATAGGTCCTTTAAGTGAGTATCTTTGTCTGAGGGATTGGAGTAGATGCGACTATAACGTAGGGCTTGGCTGTAGACAATGGACAGTTTGATGTGGTTAGATGGTAACTGGAGGCATGTAGATATGTTTGTCGATCTGTCGGTTTCCGGTATAATGGTGGTGCTGGTGTGTTCCTCATATATCCGTACCATATGTATCCACCCATATGTAGATGGTGATGATACTGTCTTTGACCTACGGAGTGGTTGTAAGAATTTCAGAATAAAAGTTTGGGGCAACTTGTGCATTTAGAAAAACTGCAAGCTACACACATACAAAAAATATTAATTTTCTGTTGCAAGGATTTTTCTCCTTGCTCCAGAAAGAACTTTTTAAGCAGTAGGTTGATGGGAAATTCTTTTGTTATGTACTGTATACCTGAGTGATGACATTTGCTGTGTATTGACCATATAGTGAGTGGTCTGTATGGATTCAAAACTGTTCACAATTCATTTCCAGATGAGGAAAAATGTATTATGCATTATTCACCTGAAATGATTACTCTGAAATAAAAGAGCTCAGCTGTTTGCCATTGGAAAATTTAGTTTTGTAGCTGGCATAAGTTACACAACTTGGCAATTTTAAAAATAGTTTTAGATTGCAGCTTAACAGAGCTTTCAGGAATATTAATTACATTCCTTTTTGTGAAGACTAGAATGTAAGGAGATAGCAAAGTTCCAAGAGCTCTATCAAAAGTCCATCATTGTCTTCCCTGCATTCCTTTGGGATGATGAGGACATCATAAAGCCAAATTTCCTTTATGAGTGTACAAATATGTGCATTTGTCATCCTGTGAGCACTGCAAGACATATCTGTTACCATGTTTGCTTAGTACACAAAGATAGATTTAGTGAGCATTCTGGAAAGGATGATCCACGTAAAGGAATCTCTCCTACCCTTGCCTTTGCTAATGGAAGTGACCTACTGACACTGTTGACTATGTGTGTTAATCTGATATATGTTTTTATTCTTTCCTAGGAATTCCAGCCCCAGCTATGATAGAGGATAAAGGCCCAAGAGTGGCCGACTACTTTGTAGTGGCAGGACTCACTGATACGTCAGCACTTCTGGATCAAGAAGTAAATCGCTTTGAAACAAAGTCAGTTGGTCCAAAGGCTCCAATCACCGATCTTGCTGTCATTATTAAATCAGCAGGTGAAACAGTCCCTGAAGGTTACACTTGTGTTGAATCGACACCCACAGCACTTCAAGCCAACTTGAACTATGGGAGTCTTAAAAGTCCAGAGCTTTTTCTTTGCTACAAGAGGAGCAGGGAGAAACCACCTCTTACTGATATTGGGTGAGATAGCTTTTAATCCTGTACTTGTGATTATGTATTGGAACTGGGTTATTAGAACAGTAGTTCTCCAGCAAGTTCTGGCACACATCTGGAAATGGGATGGATGTGCATTCTGGGCTTGATTAGCCAAATCATACTTTGTGTGGTCTAGAGAATACTTTGTTCTTACATAGTTATACCTTCTGTTTGCTAATTAATTTCATTATCATATTTACTGAATACAACTGCAAAGCTTTTAAAAAGTTTTTTGTCTCAGGATCATTTTTTGATTAAATGCGTTAATTTAAAAAAAGCTTGCATCTGCATTACTGAGTGCCATCTGTCTGCCAACAACTCTTGAAGCAGGTGGGATTTTTTGCACAAAGTTTATGATTAGAAATCTAGGGTGGTCAGTTTTAAGTGGAAGTCCAGTGTAACAGTGCCCTCAGCAAGAAACACTTAAACATGGCAAAACTGAATTCTTTCTCCCCAAGTTTTTGCCAACACAGCCCCATTTAAAATACTTCAGTACGTTCAGCATTGCATTCTTGATATATTATGTATAAATGCAAAAATACTACAGGTGTAAGCATCGTTAGTGTATGTCACTATCACAATGAAGGAATTGCCCCATTTGTTAATAGTTTGGTAATCACCAAAACATTTTTTAAACTAAAGGGATAAAAGTCTCCAGTGTTTAGAATTCTTCATTTTGAGGATCTTTGTCCCTTACATATGGGAGGGGTTTTTGTGAGGGTTTTTTTGTACAGTGCATTGATGAATGACTTAGTGTTTTGTATGTGAAATATTCCTATGTCCTGCTTTTCCCTTTCACCTGCAGAGTTCTATATGAAGGGAAGGAACGTTTAATGCCAGGCTGTGAGGTGATCCAGGCTACTCCCTTTGGTCGCTGTGCTAATGTCAATAACAGTTCAGCCTCTTCCCAACGAATCTTTATCACCTATCGGCGTGCTCTTCCTGTGCGACCGCAAAACTCCTTGGCTGTTACCGACATCTGTGTTATTGTAACCAGCAAAGGAGAAACTCCTCCTCATACTTTCTGCAAAGTTGATAAGAATTTGAATTGTGGCATGGTGAGAAGAATATGTTGTTTTGAAACTTTTGTTTTAAAAAAGTCAACGATGTGTCTGCTGCACTCTTACCTAGCGAATGTCACTGAGGGTACAGTTTGTGTCACTTTAGTTTCCACAGTTCTGAATTTCTTCCTTCCTCTGGTTTTGCTGCCAGAATCATGTCTAAGTGAGTGCCAACGAATTCTCACAAAGAATGGGGGTGGGTGGAGTTCTGAACTTGTAAGGCATGGGTGTGGTGTTGATCAAGGTAAAAGCCAGTATTTCCTTTTTTGCCAGGGCTTATTTAAATGCAAGTGACAGTAGACTTTTTAAAAGGCATGTTTTGTTCAGAGTGGGCAGTAGGCTGATTAAAAATGTCTTTGTGATTTTATATATGCTGAGAACTTGGAGCTGACAGTCCTCACCTCCACCTTCCACCAGCAGCCCAAAGTGCCACCCCTCCCATACTGTTCGTCCAAGATGGGGACTCTCAGAAACAGCATGAGGGACAAGTCAGGTCTGAAGCAGGAGGGGTAATGCGTGCACATCTAACCACTTCCATTAATGGAAATCCTCTGTAGGAGCCAACTCATATAAGTGGTTTTTTTCTAGTTATCACCCTCCATAAAGTTATTTTGTTTTGTGGCCCTAAGTATGCAGATCAGTAGCAGGTCTGGCTAAGTAAAGTGGTCAGGGATATTCATGCTACGTTCCATAAACTATCTGTATGTATGTGTGGAGTGTATGCACTTCATAAGGGGAGGATGTGCCTAGGTTATTAGTATTACAAGACTTCAGTTTTACCTCTCTTGTGGTGATGTATCCATCACACAGAATTAAAATTGCTCTCTTTTGTAATACTCAGTTTTTCCGTGTTCTTATCTCTTTAGGGCTTTGGCATCACATGGTGACATACATGTGTGAATAAGCCATTACAGGTCAAGGACCATCTTTTTTTCAGTTAAAACATTTCACAGATCCACTTTTAAGCAACTAGCTTTCATGTGTGAACCAAATCTTTGGAAGGTTAGATGCTTTTAACAATGGAATGTTTAAAATATATGTAAAGAGTTCTTGTGTGGTGTTCTCAAATTACAATATGACCTAATTTGTGTCTTTAAAGTGGGGCTCCAGTGTATACCTGTGTTATAAGAAGTCTGTTCCAGCTTCAAACTCAATTGCATATAAAGCTGGTAAGAAATTTATTTTCATAAACTCAAGCTATATTAGCAGATGTTTAAGCTTATCGGAAGTAATTTTACAGTATATTAAATCTGTCCCTTAACCAAATGAATTGGAATTATTTAATAGACCTATCATTCTCCCTTGCATCTATCCCAAATTTTATTAAACAAAAGGTTAACTATATACGTAAGTCAAAATGAGCTTCGCAACATTATAAATTCAGGCCTCATTTTACCATGACAGAAGCCTGTTGGAATGTTCACTGTATTATGAAGGAGAAGCCAAGAAAGGCAATCTGGAGTTATTGTCCCAAAGATGCTGTTGATACCAGCTTGAGGTAGGGGCCACAGTTGCTGTCCCCTACTTCTATATAGACCACCTTGCAAGCTGGTGTATGTGTGAGACTGGATAGCTGTTGAGACGTGGACAAACTGTGGAATTCTGGCTGACCCATAGCATGTGATTGGACGTGACAATACAGATGGAAGGTCACCTGAGTTGATCTGGTCGTCTGATTAGAAAGCATAACAGTATGCAGTGGTGGATTCCTTACCTTGGTGAATTTAGGGAAGGAAATCAACAGTTCAGAAACTTTTGAAGGTGGTTTTGGAGAAAGGCAAAGAGGTTGTGCCTCAGTGAAGAAGAGGAGGAGGAAGAAGAGTTGGTTTTTATATCCCACTTTACTTTAAGGAGTCTCAAAGCTGCTTACAATCACAGTCCCTTCCTCTCCCCACAACAGGCACCTTGTGAGGTAGGTGGGGCTGAGAGACTTCTGAGAGAACTGTGATTGGCTCCCAAGGTCGCCCAGTAGGCTTCATGTGAAGGAGTGGGGGAATCAAACCTAGTTCTCCAGATTAGAGTCTGCCGCTCTTAACCACTACACCATGCTGGCTCTCAGTGCTGTCTGCTTTGCATGCAGAAAGTCCTAGGTCCAGGCCTTTGCATCTCCATGAAATGGATCTAGCTTGTGGGTGATGTACAAGACCTGGACTTGAGACTCTGGAGAGCTGCTGCCTGCCAGAGTACACAATACTGACCTTGATAAGCCTGTAGTCTGACTTGGTAAAAGGCAGCTTCATGTGTTCATGTGAGAAAACCTTGAAAATGTGTATACTATCTGATTGCTGTAAACATATTGAGTGTATGAAGTAGCTGGGCAAGTATGGTGTATGTATTAATGTTTTGTTTTGCCAAAGGAAGAGTTGATAGAATACCTCAAAGCAGTCTCAGTTCTTGTCCGTGCGCTTGGCCAGCTGGACAGGCAGAAATTGGGGCTGTGAAGGCATGGATGAGAAAGTGCTTCTGGGATGAAAGGTTTAGATTTCTTAGGCATGAGTAATTGTTATAGGACAAACCAAACCATGACAAAAGAGACTGGCTTTACTTGAACCAAAGCGGAACAACACTGTTGGTGCTTAATATCTAAAATGTTGCAAAGCAATCTTTAAACTAACTCCTGGGGGCAAAGCCAAAGGAGGTGGGTCAGCTTCCCTAAGGATGATGGGAAAATGTTCAAGGTAATGTTTGTGGGACCTGGCTAGAACTGGAGAATGAGAGTAGGGTGGAAAATGATCAATAGGTTGTAGGTGGCAAGGATTCTTGGTTGGGGAAGCAAGTTACAGGTAGCTGAAAGGAGTATCAAGAGAGTCAGATCCCTTCAGGATCCTAAAAGCTGTTTAAAATCCCATTAATTCAATCTGGGGTAGAATGCACACATACAGTTCAGAAAAGTACTATCAAAAGGATGCCAGCGTGGCTAATGACTCAAGTGAAGGAAGTCATGAAGGCATGGTGGCTTCTTTTAAAAGTGAAGGCTCATCTAAACAAGGTGAACTGAAAGGAGCACAGCTTCTGGCAAAACCAATGTAAGTTGGCAACAAGGTGAACAAAAAGAGAATTTTGGGAGCAGATTGTCCTTAAAATTTTTTTAACAAGCATTCTGTCAAATATATTGGGAGCAGGGAATTGAACAGGGAGGCAGTTGGGCCACTGGATGACAAAAGAGTGAAACGATTGCTTAAGGAAGAGAATGATTAAATGCACACAAGAACAGAGCCTGCTATCATTAATAACAGTTTCTATTAATTTACCCAGAATAGACTTTAGGCTAAGTAGCCCATACTTTCCTGGATCTCCTCTGGAGCCCTTCTTTAAAAAAACAAACAAAAAACCCCTGTGTAATATTTGCTACTTTCCAGTCCTCCAGTAGAGAGGATGATTTTTAGCAACAAATTCCATATACTTTCTAGAAGATCAACAGTTTCACATTTGATCTTTAAAAAACTCTAGAATGTTTGCCATCCAGAGCCAGAAGCTTAGTCATTGATTTGTTGATTAATCCTAAAGCTTCATTTCTCATAACTTCAATTTGACTCATTTCTTTGGACACCCTTTCTGCAACCAGTGGCTCTGGCATGGGTATCCACCCCACATTTTCCTTGGTGAAAACAGAGTCAAAGAATTCTATCTGTTTCTCTGCCATCTCCCTTCCGTGAAATCAGCATGTGTTCTGCAAAGGGTGATACTTGGACTTCAGAAAGGCTTTTGGCACACTACTTCACCAAAGCTTAGTCATGGGTTAAGAGGATGAGCCCTCTTATGGGTTAAAAATTGGTTAAATGACAGGAAGCAAAGAGTAGGAACAGTTCTCACAATGGAGGGAAGTGAGTGGTGGTGTCACTTTATTGGGACCAGTGCTATTTAGTTGGTCCATAAATGTTATAGAACTAGTGGTGAGAAGTGCAGTGGCAATGTTTGAGGATGATACAAATTATTCAGGATGGTGAAAACCAAAGTGATTATGAAGAGCTCCCACAGGATCTCTCTAAATTGGCTGGCAGCAAAATGGCAAATGAAGTTCAGTGTGCGTAAGTGCAAGGTGATGCATACTGGAGCAAAAACTCCTTACTTTTCAACATATGCTGATGGTGTCTGAACTGGCAGTGACAGAGATGAAAAGGTATCTTGGGATAGTAATGAATACCTTGATGAAAATGTTGACTCAGTTTGTGACAGCAGTAAAAAGCCAAACTTCTTTAATCTCTCCTGTGAAGGAGAGGTTAAAAAGTCTGTGACTCTTCAGTTCAGAAAAAAAAGACCACTAATGGAAGGGGGCATGATAGATGTTTATAGAAGTATGGATACGTTGGTGGAAGTATATCTAGAGGGTTTTTTCCTCCCTGTCCCATTAATACTAGAATTCAGGGACACCCGTTAAAGATGATTGACAACAGATTTAGGATGAAAAAAGGAAATGCTACTTAACTCAATTAATAATTAAATTGTGGAATTCCTTGCCAGTGGATGTAGAGATTAGCATTAGATGGCTTTAAAGATGGATTAAGAGCCCCGTGGCGCAGAGTGGTAAAGCTGCAGTACTGCAGTCAGAAGCTCTGCTCACGACCTGAGTTCGATCCCAACGGAAGTTGGTTTCAGGTAGCCGGCTCGAGGTTGACTCAGCCTTCCATCCTTCCGAGGTCGGTAAAATGAGTACCCAGCTCGCTGGGGGTAAAGGGAAGATGACTGGGGAAGGCACTGGCAAACCACCCCGCAACCAAAGTCTGCCTAGAAAGCGTCGGGATGTGACGTCGCCCCATGGGTCAGGAATGACCCGGTGCTTGGACAGGGGACCTTTACCTTTACTTTATAAAGATGGATTAGACAGATTCATGGATGATAGGTCCATCAATGGCTATTAGCTGTGATAACTAAAGGGAACCTCTTATACAAATCTAGTAAACGTCAAAATGCCAGCACTAGGAGGCAAGGTCACAAGATGACCTCTGTGCCCTGTTTGTTGGCTGGCCAAGACTCTTGATTGGCCTCAGTATGTGAGAGGCAAAGGTACACAGTACCAAGGGTCAACAACACGAATTCAAAGAAAAAAGAGTTTTGCAAAAATTGTGTGTAAAATTTATGAAAAATGAAATACAAAAATAATTAAATTTATGTCACAAATATGACAGACAATTCACCAATTATATCAAATGTGTGAAAAAACTATTTACAAAGTCACACATCAAAAATTGCATTCATAATGAGTAATAATTCTTAACAAAGTCACACAGCAAAATTACAACAAGACAGGTATGCCGGCTGATAGTTCCTGTTTTCATTTTCTTCTTCAGTCAATATGGCCCATATTTATTGAAACCAAAATTTTCCAGCAGAATCAGAATATAAATCAGTCATCAATAAGAAACAACTGGGCTCATATCCTAGAGCGGTAAAGGTTATCTGTTAAGTGTGTTGAGGTCTTATTTTACCTCTTTTCTACTTTGCCTAATCAGATTATGTTTATCAGTATTTTACTCCACCAGGGAACGTCTTACGTTGTTGGCTTCAAATGTTCACTTTCTTCTTTGGAACTATATTTGTAAAATATAGCCTTAAATGTGATAGACAGACATTACCTGAAACTTTATGCAGACTTCTTATGGCTTAAAGCCAATTTTTCATTTTTAGGTCTACTATGTAAGGCCCTTTGAGCAATTGTAAGAGCAAATTTTAAATTTTGTTTTGTAAAAATGTTTTCAAACCTGTTTACCATGATGGCTTAATTAGACTTACCTCCTGGTAGTACACATTTCTGTCTGGCATTTTGTGTTTTTCTTTTTTTATTATTATTATTTTTGGGGGGCTAACTTTATTTTGAAAAAGATGGACTTTTTTCTTTTAAAAGGTTTAATATTCAGATATCCAGAAGATGATTATGAGTCATTCCCTTTGTCAGAATCTGTACCTCTATTCTGTCTTCCAATGGGAGCTACAATTGAATGTTGGGACCCTCAAACCAAATATCCACTACCTGTATTTTCAACGTTTGTTCTCACTGCTTCATCTGCTGAAAAGGTATGCTTGAGCTGCGTAGGATTCTATTTTAGCATGTTGGATCTTGTATAACTGTTGCAGAAATACTATTTTGCATTTATATTGACCTGTTGAGTTTAAGCAACAGTTTTAGCACGGTGCTTTATGTTGAGTAACATTGTAATTTGTTTTAAATATTCACTTGAACTGTTTTTACGTCCTAGGATATAAATCCCGGAAGGTCTACTTAAGATATATCCTGAAAATATATTCACCAAAATATATTTGTTGCAATCAGTTGTTGAAGCCACTTTACTCAATGGCTTGGGAGCCATCTGTGGCTCTTTACATGCTATATGTGGCTCTTCTGAACAAAAAGCTGGCTGCAGAGAAGAGAGAGTAAAACTACCACCACTGTAGCAGCCACTCAGGAAAAGAGCAAGCTGGCCACAGTGGGAAGTAGTGATGGTTTTACTCCCCTTTCTCCCTGGCCAATTTACTCTCTTCTGGGCACCTTGGCTGCTCAGCATGATGCTGAGGAGAGAGTGAAAAAGCGAAAAGGAAAGGAGTGTACAGGCTTCTTGCGAAGAGAGGCTTCACAGTGCTGGTGGCTGCCTCAAAAGGCCAGTGGTGGCAAGCCTGAACACCTATTTCTTCCCTCACTGCTTTGTTGCTCTTTTCCTGGCACAAGGCTGGATAAGTGGTGACAAAAAATGGGGGGGGGGACTCAACTATAAAAGTACAAGGAGCCTCAAAGGTTGAGCTGGAAATTATAAAATCTTATAAAATAATTGGATTAGTGTACACAATAGACATGATAAAACCTCGGGCTTGGAGTACAGGCTACATATAAAACCACCAGTATAAACTGTTACAGAAATATTCAGTACAGTTGATGATACACGTAATATAAATGGCCAATAGACCATATGTGTTTCAGCCTCTAACACATCTGGAAATTAGCAAAACCTTATATCTTGTGTGGCCAGATATAAAGTAATCACCAATCATGTGTCTTTTAGCATGGTAACTTGCTCACACAAGCATCTGTTGTAAAATTATCAATGTTTCTGGATATGTATATGTATAACACCAGCCTGTGACAAAATCTATTAGCTTCCACACAAGATATAAGGTTTTCTAATTTCCGGATGTGATTTTAATAATAATGTTATATATATATATGACCACTGAGGAAGGCCCAGGAGGCCGAAATGCGTATGATCTATTGGTCATTTATATTATGTGTATCATCAACTGTGTCGAATATTTCTGTAAAAGTTTATTCTGGTGGTTTTATATGTAGCCTGTACTCCAGTCCCAGTGTTTTTATCATATCTATTGTGTACACTAAATAAATATAATTATTTTATTAGATTTTATCGTTTCCAGCTCAACCTTCGAGGCTCCCTGGATGGGTGGTGACCCAAGAAAGGGTCTTCTCTGTTGTGGCACACCAAAACGTTGGAACTCCCTCCCCAAGGAGTTTCGTCTATCTCCCACTATCAGTGTCTTTTGCCAGCAGGTGAAAACTTTTTTGTTCTGTGTGGCATACCCTCAATAATGGTTATTGGCCCGCCTTCTAGTGTTGATTATTTATACGTTTTTAATTGAATTTCATATTTTAACAATATTTTCCCCTGACCTGGATAGCCCCAGGCTAGCCTGTGTTGTCACATCTCAGAAGCTAAGCAGGGTCATCCCTGGTTAGTATTTGGATGGGAGACCACCAAGGAATACCAGGGTCGTGACATGGAGGCAGGCAATGGCAGACCATCTCTGAATGTCTTTTGCCTTGAAAACCCCAGCAAGGGTCACCATAAGTCAGATGTAGCTTGACAGTGCTCGCACACACAAAAACACCCCCTGTATTTTAATTGTTCAAATGTTTTTATGTTCACCGCCTTGTGGAAAGATATTAAAATGTTTTCAATAAATAAATCTATACTGAGTTTTCAATAAATAAATCTATCTTTCCTTGCTGTGAAGGAAATAAAAACAGAAATACAAGAGGTCTAAGGAAAACTAATGGGTCTGTCTCTAGTCCCAGTCCCTTTTTTGTTTATCTGCTTGATGTAATTACTTCTGTGCCTCTACCCCTGTTCACATCTCTCTCCCCCATTATTCTAGGTGTACGGTGCTGCTATCCAGTTTTATGAGCCTTATGCACAAGAGCTTCTAACAGAGAAGCAGCACATGCAATTGGGCCTCTTGACTGCTGTAGAGAGAAAAGTGGTTACCTCCAAATCCATAAATTCCAACAAGTGCATCTGCTTACTGTCACACTGGCCTTTCTTTGAAGCCTTCAGAAAATTCCTTATGTTCATCTACAAGCTGTCTGTGTCTGGACCTCATCCTCTTCCCATTGAAAAGTAAGTGAGAGCTTTCCCCAAGCTGCCCCTTGGTTTTTGTAGTTGTGGCTCCAGAAGTGAGCAATTATGGTAATGTGTCTTTTTTACTATTTTTGACCATAATGTGTGGTACGTGCCATGAATTGTTGTTGAAAAAGAATCTGGATTTTATTCTGCTTGTGAGCAGATGGATTTATGGCAATGATTCATTTTCTTCTTGACTTTTGTGCACTCATTTATTGATGCTCACACAATAAAAGCAAGCTGTTTAACAAAATCTGCATATGTGATAGCAAGGGGCAGGATGCCAAAGCAAAAGCAGTGGAATTTGTAGGAGAGTTCGTTCTGCGTGTTTTCATCTATTTCCCCCCCTGTACTTTTGTTCTTTGATTCTGAAAGGAGCAGATCCTGTTGTTTTCTGGCTTTGTTCATTTTTGCTGCTTTTCTGCTGAAGGACAGATGAGGATACTGCCGGAGTAACCAGTCTACCCAGACAGAGTTGCCATTGCTATAGCAGTAGCAAAGCCACTGCTTCATTCTCTGGACTGAAAACACTATCCTTCTGGCTGCCTTCTTCCTTTCCCTTTCTACCCCTCAAGTGTGTGCAAACTAGTTGAAAATAGGAGTAGTAAAACAAGAGCCACCTGATTCAGCAACTGCAACAGAACTGCTTCCCTTTTCATGCCAATATATATCCAGCTTCCCTTCACTGTCCATAATTTAGCTCCTTTAAGGTACTGAGGAAATTGATAGAGAGGCAGTCAAGTGTGCACATGCCAGATTTAAACTAAACTAAATACTAACTTAGATATATCTATCTGGCTCCTATAGGGCTAAAACTTTAGAGATACAGTATTTTGATATGTAAGCTTGTGTGGATTTCATCATCGTCCCTCCTCCTTCATCATTTATAGCCCACCTTTCTCATTGAAACTCAAGGTAGATTACAAAATATGAGAAGCAATTTAATCAGATAGCAGGGAACTCCAATAAACAATACAGTAGCAATAGGAATACAGAACTGGAAAACAATACAAACAAAAAACTGTGAGGCATGACATACCGTAATGAAGAAAGGGGTTTACAAAAGTAGAGGACATTGCAATAAACAAGGAGGTGAATACAACAAACATTGCAATACACTATAGTACTATGACATGAAGCTGCCTTCTACTGAATTAGATGATCAGTCCATCGAGATTAGTATTGTTTACTCAGACTGGCAGCAGCTCTCCAGGGTCTCAGTTAGAGGTCTTTCACATCATCTACAGCCTGGTCCTTTTTAAAAAAATACTGGAGATGCTTTGGATTGCACCTGGGACCTTCTGCATGTCAAGCAGATACTCTGTCACTGAGCCACAGCCCCTCACCAAATCGTTTATAGAAGCAACTTCCTATAATATTGCATTATACTCCATTATAATCCCTTTGTAAAAATGCCCTCCTGAACATTTCTTTTTTACATGTTCTGTGAAATTATACATGTGTGTGGGTCTTCCTGACCGCAGGTTGGGTTTCCTTTCATCTTAAAGAGCTTTCTTCCTCCACGGAAGTATGTGTTAAAAATTGTAGTGTGTTGCTTACAGAAAATATCAAAAACTAGATCACTGAACCGTTCAAGGGGAAGAACCAGGATATGTACAGATGGATTTTGGATAATACATCCAGTTGTTTATAAGTAGTGGGTAGGTTCCAGCCAAAATTAAACATTTTAAGTCCCATTTACTCCTGTTGGGAAGGAAAATCTGCCTCATACTGCAGTCCTGAGAACACTTTCCGGGGGAGTAAGTTCTTTTGAGTATATTAGCTTAGGATGACGCTATTAGTGTCTTCCAATTGAATTGAAGCATTTTTACTAGATTGTGCAATGTGCCACCTGTCCAACTCCCTTCAACAGTCTTTTACTTTGAATAATTGGGAGATGAATCATAGGCCGTTTCTTTCTGCATTTTGACTGCTATTGCAAGTAGTTGAAGGTGCTTTGAAAGAACATTTTAAAAACCAAATTTAGGTATTTGGCTGCACCCCTTTTGAGTCCCTGACTGAGCAAGGAAAGAAAACAATCATGCCATTAGTTTCTTTCTGTTACAGTTCATCAGGAGCTCAATGATGCAGAATCTAGCAAGCATTGGCTTGGAAGCTATTCATAAAAAAGAGAGCCAGATGTATGAATTGCAATGCTTTGCTTCATGGTATTCATACACTTGTATTGGTATGCTGTTGAATACCAGAAATAAGAGAGGACACCTTTAGAATTCCTAATGTATACATCTAAAAAGTTTTTCACATATGCAGAGTTTTATGTAAACTGAGGTCCTTTAACTCCGTGGTTCTCAACCTGCGGCCATATGGCCCCCCGGGGCCCCCCAGGATATTCCAATGGGGCCACGGCATGAGACTAGGGGGCCACAGAGAGAAGTAAGAAGTGAAGAAAACAGAGAAGTGACCGAGAAAAGAAAACAGAAAACAGAGAAGTGAAGTAAATAGAAAACAAGAGAAGTAGAGAGAACAGAGAAGAGACTGTGCTTCCCAATGGATAGATCGCCACACTCACTCTGTGGCAACATCGCTTCCTTCTCCCTCCCACTTCCGCACTCCACCGCTGCGCTTGTATGTGAACATTGTTGTTTATTAGCGTGTTGTATTCTCTTTTTGTGGGGTATTTTTTGTAAATTTCAGTTTCCTAATAAGAACTGCATGTGTGCATTTTGTGTGGCTGTTTATGTGTCTTTGTTCCTTCGCTATTTACAAACAAAACATTTAAATAGCTACCTTTCTAGCGGTAGGACTGGGGGCCAAAGGAAGGCAACAAGGTCGGAAGGGGGCCACGATCGGAAAAAGGTTGAGAACCACTTCTTTAACTTGTTTACGGCCTCTAAATAAGTGGAGGTTATTATTCCCTTGCAACTTCAAGAAGTTAAAAAATGAGTATTAAATTTGCTACAGGCTGCCAAATTTGTCAGGCATGGTTATTTATGATTTCACTTCCAGTACATATATGTATTCATTCTAGCAGTCTTTGAATTTATAGGCTTTAAATTGACAAACTTCATTTTTGTCTTTATTCTCTATGATGTATAAACTATTAAAACATTGAGTCAGAGAGAGGACAAGAGGTTCCATTTTAAGCTAGAAATATATTTACCAAAGTGAGTTGTAGGCTAGCAGAGTGCTTTAGTAAAGTGGGTTTATTCAGAAAGGGCTTTAAAAGCTAGGAATATATATAAGTAAAGTTTCAGGAACCAAAATAAAGAGAACGCATTGCCAGTTTTGGCACTGGCAAATATTTGTTCCCTGACAGTATTTACAAAACTAAATATTTGTAAAAAACTTGAAATGAAAGGGAACCATACGCTGATCTGATTATATCACATCGAATCTGTTCTTCCCCTGTTTTTACATCAGCTTTGGAAATGGAAAATCAACTTCATACCCACTTGTAAGGTATTCAGGTTTAAACATGGTTGTTGAAATTTGCGTAATCAACTTTAAAATATTATTGAAATGAGGGGTCTGAAGGACAGTGAAATCTTTCTTATTTCCCAAAATGTGCAACTTAGATAAAAATGCTAGTAAATGTTGGTATTGTGATTCAGCTGGAGCAGATTTTCTATACATGTGGTGGAGCTGCAGTAGAACTCAAACATATTGGATGAAAGTGATTGAAATCATATCCAGCGGCCTTGAAATTGTTATTCCAGTAAGACTGGAACCAATTTTATTATTTTCCAGATAAACCAAAGGATATTCGAGTTACGTTTCTCCATATACTAACGGTTGCTAGAACAAATCTTGCGAGATATTGGAAAAGCAATAAATTCCCTGATTTAAATAATTGGCTTGATAAGGTTAAAGAAACCTATGCTTTAATTAAGTTGACGTATTATAATACAAAAATACTGAGGAATTGGATGTTTGCTGAAATTTAACAATTTCAAGGATGGAAAAAACACTCCCAATGTGTAAATCGCAGAGAGGTAGTGATGTAATAATCATGCGTTTAGATAAATAGAGTATTGCTTGGTTCACTGTTATGGGTGTTTTAGTTATATTAGCAGCACGGTTTTAGTTTCTTTTCAAGAATTTGTATTATGAGTATTTTAGTAATGTTACATTTCCATTTTCTTTTATTGTTATATTCTCATTTTCTCTTAATACTCATTAAAAAGCTTTCTCATTTCCCCTTCTTTGGTAGACAATGGACAATTACTAATATACACATTTAAAGAGCTTTGAACATACACAAATAAATAATATTTAGCCAACCCTACTTTTTACTCCGGTTTATCAAAACGTTCGCTATTGTTCTGACTACTGTTATGTTGACAGTGTAATGTATAAGTAGTAGGAAATTCCCAGGGGCAGGGAGTGGGAATGTGTGTGTTTGTGTTTATAGCATTATCTATGCAGAGTTCTTACCAAAATCTTGCATTCCCTTGTATGTGAATTTAACAGTGTTGTTATCATGACAATCAAGAATTTGATGGACACAGAAAGGTTTTCCTTCTAAATGCAATCAATAGGCTGAAGCACTTTAGGGTAGTATTATATAGTATATGTTAGTAGTTTTGTGCTTTTTATAAAACCGTCACCTTTTATCTAACAGGCTAAATCACCTTCACTCTGTAGAACACTGGTTCCCAACCAGGGGTCCATGGACCCCCAGGGGTCCGCGAGAACTAAATTAAGGTCCGCAAAACAAAGTTATAAACCCATAATAAATTAATATTTTCAATTAAAAGTTCTCTATTATAAAAATATATATTCAAATATTATTCTAAGTTTAATGTTTAACTAACAGTTATGATTAAAGTTTATTTTCAAATTCTCAGAATTTTTATTTTGAACCTTGGGGTCCCTGCACCGAACAAAAAAAGTCCTAGTGGTCCCTGGTCAAAAAAAGGTTGGGAACCACTGCTGTAGAAGTTGGCAGGGAATATATTGAGTCCGTGCTGTCACCTGACTAGGTAGAAAACGAAAGTATAAATTGTGGTATAGTTTTTTTTTAATGTTAACAGATGGTGTAGGCAAGAAACAGCAAATTCCTGACTAGCCGCTAATTCTTCACATCCGTGACATGGTGTTAGAAAAATAATCATGATTATTTCAAAACAGAGCTGAAAAATCTGTAATATCTATAAGCCTATGTAATTCTATTTAACTGAGCACACTATTGCTGTGTTTGTCTAGAATAGGTTGTTCAGAGATTTGACAAGTTGTTAAAGCTGTTAGGGTGTCAGTCCCTAGTGTCCTTTCTCTCTGCTCTGTTTCCCTGATTAACTAGAGCCAGAAAGAACCCTTTTCCCGCTCTGCAGGAAGGGCATCTTTATCTTGGGTGTTTTGCATGTATGTTCTTCATAGTTTTGTTGGCCCCTATGTTTTGCCATCACTGGAGAATTTGGGTATTCCCCAGTTTCCTCTACTGTTGGCCCTGAGAAGCAAGCATGTCTTATTCACTTGCTTTCCAGGGCAAAGAAAGTCTTTCTTGCTCACAAACATGAATGATCGCTCAACGTGCTGAGCAATTCTTGGAATATGTTATAGGAGGCACCTGATAGTGTATCGGGCTTCCTTTAAAAATAAGACTTTCTTTAATTAGACAACTGAAATGAAAGCAAGTTTTCATCTTGCAACTGTCTAGATATAAATACCTTGGCATTACATGTACTGTGAGTTGGACAGTTTGTTTATATTGATGACTCTGTCCTCCCCAAGTGTTTATGCAGGTGCTTAAAGTACTGAAGTTAAACATTTTAGATAGCCAGCACTGAGAAAGCAACGCTTCAGAAACTAGAATGAACTGAAGTGTAAAACTTTTGTTGTGTCCATAACTTGGCTAATGATATCATTGTATGGTATGTGGCTTTTTTGGTATGGTATTTAAAAATATTAATGAATGATCATGTGAGTATTTAAATCTGAAGTTGCTAATTTTGCAAACATGTTCTAAATTAATTTTGCAGGCACATATCCCACTTCATGCACAACATACCTTTCCCTTCTCCTCAAAGACCAAGAATCCTTGTACAGGTAACTGAAATGTTCAGTACAACAGGACTGCCCTTTTCCCTGAGTAATATGGTTTTGTTTTTCAGTCATACCTACTGTTACTTTTTTATTCTATGCCATTAGGCATTTAATGCACCTTGTTGGAAACTTATTTAACAATATTTGGTCTCTTCTATGTCCCTGGCAAAGTAGAATCTTCTGATCAGGCAGTATGCCAGTGCTGTACATTTAAGAGGTACTGTAATAGAGTGACTGAGCTGTGAGGCAGGAATTCTGCAATTTAAATCTGAACTATGAAGGGTACTTAGTAGATGGCCTTAGGCCTGGGGTGGGGAATGTCAGGCCCGGGGGCCGTTTAAGGCCTGTGAAGTCATTTGGTCTGGCCCTTCGTGGGTCCTGGCAGATCTCTAGCTCAGAAGGATGTAAGACTGGTGATCCCCCCCACCCCCCGCAGACAGGAATAGCCTCTATTCAAGGCGGATGTGAGTTTTTTTTGCAGAGAAAAGGAACCTTTTATCCCCCTTGCAGAAGAATCATTAGCTATGGAGGTGCTAGGACCGTCCAAGAAACTGTGTTAACCCTTTCCCACCTGGGCCATGGAGAAACGTATTCCCTCTGTACTACAAGAGGGCTGGGGGCGAAAGTGGTGACAATGGGGGGGGGGTTAAAGGGGGCAGGGCCAGAATGCGTTGGGGGGGGGGATTTCTTAGCCAGTGTGTCCTCATTTCATCCCTGCAAGCAGAGGTAGCAGGAACCGGCTGTAGAATCTGGCCCTGACCATGTGGAGCAGGAGCAACTCCGGTGTGTGGCTGGATGGCTACGCCCGGCTGGTGCAACAGACCATCCTGTGCCACCATGTGGGCAAGTGCGCCACCAGTTGGATGCCTGCCTGCTTGCCCACGCGGAGGGGGCATCTGGGGCAGCTGCCTGCTTGGGGCTTGGCTGGCTAATTTTTAAATTGATAATTTTGTATGGCCCTCAAATGATGTTATAAATATCCAAATGGCCCTTGGCTGAAAAAAGGCTCCCCACCCCTGCCTTAGGCCATCTGTCTCAGCTCTTTCTCTCCTCCCTCTGAAACATGGAGATAGCAGTGGTGACTTGTGTTACAGAAAATACTCTAGCACACTATGGCTTGGATCCTCAGTAACTTATGGGGATAGAAGGATTTCCATCTGGGAAGCACAACTTCCTTGCCTCCCCCCTCCCCCCAGGATGCTGCAGCCCAAAGTGCCCCCTGAATAGCTGTTCCAAGGTATAGCTGAAGAGGGGAGTTGGTGAAAATTGTCCCCCTTCCATCCATGGAAATCCTCTGGTGGAGCCACACCTGTAAAAATGTTGTTGCTGCTGCTGCTACTACTACTACTACTGCTGGCAGTGCTTGTGTGGTGTAGAACTGCTGGCTGTTTAAGGAACAATCATTTCAAAAACATCTGGGGCTTAATGGTCTACTGAACAACTGGATCGTGACTGTCTTGGATGAAAACTAATGTTGTTTTTTTGCCATTTTGCAGCTTTCTGCACACGATGCATTAATACTGTCTCAACCAGTTTCTACACCTTTACCACTCAGGTAATAGTAAATATTATAAATATTTTAGGGATGTTGTTGATGGAATATGCTGTTAAGGTTTATCTCAAAGACCTGACTGGACTGAGATGAAATGAGTGATCCACCCTAGCTGTATCTGCTAGGCTGAACAGCTCTGCCTGTTTATAGAATACAACAGCAACAGCACCAGAAGATGCTTGTCCTATGATTGCTACAGAAAGGGATAGGATGAAGTTCTGTGTGTTGATATCCAATATGGGATTTTATTGGGATCGTGTCGATAATTGTTATCTATGGATTTGTTGAGCAATTAATATTTTTTTATGGTGATCGTATGTTATTTTGGTTTGGTCAAATGACTGTAAATTAAAGACTGATTGATTGAATATGTTTGTGTTTTGGTTTTTTACGTTATGTATAATGGCCATCGCAGTGCTCAGACTTTTGCTTTCTCATTCTAGTGGTGCAAACTTCAGCACACTGCTGATGAATCTTGGACCAGAAAATTGTGCTACTCTGCTGCTCTTTGTGTTACTAGAGGGCAAGATCCTACTCCACTCTCTCCGACCTGCTGTGCTGACTGGAGTAGCTGAAGCTGTGGTAGCCGTAAGTGTGCTGTGTTTTCTTTTAACCTGACCCACTGGATCTTCTGCAGCCTCTGTAGTGTCCTTTACCTTTTCAGTGGGTGTTCTGTTTCTGCCCTAAAATAGTTTTCCCTTATTTTGGTTGCAAGTTTTGCATGGCAGGAACTGTAAACCTCTGCACGTACTTTGAACTACCTATGTCCTTTGCCTGTCTTCAGTCTGTCCTCTTGCAATTAAAATTTTTATTGTGGCATCTGTTTTCAGAAGCAATGCTGTATTCATCTCATAGTAAAAGAGATGCTTCTGAGAGAAACAGATAAAGAGCTAGGTAATAATAATTCTTACCCATCTGGGAATAGATGAGACACTCCAGGAGAAATAATTTGTCCAACTTCCCTCCCCTGAAAAGTGGGAATGACTATTACCTTGCCTTGTCAAGGATTTTATCTTGAGAAAGTTTTTTGTTGTTGTTAAGGAATTATTTTCTCTCTTAGGGAGAACAACATCAGAGCAAATATAGGCAACTGCTCATTTTAATGTATGCAAAATTGGAATATTGAAAACTTGGGCAGTGAAAGTAATTGAAATAGTACATTTAAATCCTCAAGTGTATTAGCTGCCAATAATATCCATTGTGTTGGATCCTGCCTCAGTGTTTTATCAGTTTTTGTGCATTGTTCCAGCACTCTTTTGCAGATGCAAGATTCTCTTATACAGATATTGGTGGAAGCATCATTGTGCTAAGGCAGCTCATGGGTACTGCTGAAACAAAATGGTAGGATGCAGCTCAGTCCTGGGGGTGGATGGAGTGACTAGTAAACTTAAAAATGAGAACTTCTTAGGTGATAGAATATTTAGAAAATAGTGCATGTTAAACACAAACCAAACCTTCAAACACTTGCATGGTGTCAGTGTTATCTAATGTTCTGTATGTTTGGTGCTCTTAAAGGAGTTAATCTTTACATCCATTTGCTTTTCCCCCTGGAGGGCTGTAAAGTTTCCCTCATGTAGGTAACAGAAATGGAGTCTGAACCTGACTTCTGGCTTCCAAAAATCTAGCCTGCCATATCATAGCATAGTTGTCAGGAAATAATTTGTTCTCTTTTTATTTAAATATTTATATCTCACCTTTCCTTGGGGCTCAACATAGCTTACAAATCGCAATTTAAAACATACAGAATAAAATAAAACCCCATTGAACCCCTCTGCCTGTTGTATAAAAATATATTCCAGCTGTATTTTAAAAATAGTTCTACAAACAAACTTTATTGTATCACTTCAGTATGAATGTAAGCAAATTTAACTAATGAAGTGGAACTAACTTTGTTAGTTAAAAAGAAAACCCTCTATCGCACATCACTACTTTTGTAGCCAAAAAGGAATAGCCTTAAGAGATGACTTTTTGGGTCTTAAATCTTGTTATTGCTCTGTGTGTCTGTAATTGGTTAATTTATAAGCTTACAAGTTAGACTTCTTTTTGGCTTCTAAAATTAGTTGTACAACACACTAACTGAAGGCACTTGCTAGGTAAAAATTATGTGTTTTTAAAAGAACCGTGTAGCGTTAAACAACTTTCTTCACTAGTCCTGCATACCATTTAGTCATTTCTATGGTCCGGTAAGTAAAGAATGTTGACCCAAAAACTTTTCAATGCTGTAAGAATGCATGAAGAACTCACAGTAAAAAGTCTTGCTTTATAATTCTTGGGCTTCTATCATTTTTCTCTTGAGCAATATACTTGCTAGACTTTACTGCAGAGTTTTGAGATACTTTATAACTGAAAACTCTGCAGAACAAAATATCTGCTGGTGGTCTTGATGTGATGATCCGTGTTTACTAGCATTAATGGATGTTATTCAGTTTCTGTTGTCTTGTTAATGCATATGTTTCATTTCATTTTTCCTTCAGATGATCTTTCCATTTCAGTGGCAATGTCCCTACATCCCTCTCTGTCCTTTGTCTCTGGCAACGGTGCTCAGTGCTCCCCTCCCATTTATAGTTGGAGTTGACTCACGGTACTTTGATTTGTACGACCCTCCACAAGATGTTGTTTGCATTGACTTAGACACAAACATGGTGTACATGTAAGTTTTTGTTTTAAAATTTTGTTTATAGCCTCTCTGTTTCTATGTATGTGTGTGTTACGGTTTTAATGTAAAGTTGTATGTAATTATTTTATTCAACCCCTGACATTTGTAATAGATCAAGAGCCCAATAGATTGAGGTTGCTTTCAAACACTTTGGATAATGCACTGTACAATGCACTTTGGCAATCAATTGCAAGTGGGTTTTCCTGTTTCATCCAGGACGGTCCTCTTGCAAACAATTGCTAAAGTGCAATGTACAGTGCATATTCCTCAAAGCTATGCACTCTATATATATTGCCGTTGCTATAAATGTGTATTTTGTACGGTTCTATGTTGTTAAAAAAAAGCATTACTCCTACAGCTGTTACAAAAAAACAATATTTCTTGTTGAGTGAAACTGTTTTTAAAATATCCTGAATGGCACATATATTTCAAAATAATGCATGGCTACCCTGCCTAAAAAAAAAAAAAAGATATGGAAAGGAAATCATAGAATAGCCAAGGATTAGCATGACTTGAAATTTGTTTGTTTTTTCTCCCTAACGTGGAATAAATTTGGTTCTTCACAGCACAAATTTACTGGAAGCAGATGGCCTAAACCCAGTTGTAGTGCCAGGGGAAGATTTAGCACTATATTAACAAGGACTGTGCTTGTGGGCTCCCTGTTCCTGCCCCCCCCCATGCAGCTGCAGTCAATGATGGGTTTATAAAGAAAAGAGCACTATTGCATCCAAAACAGCAAGCTGTATAGTTTTTTCCTCCCTAGGATTGAAATCATGATTTGAAACTGGCTCGTAATCCTGGTTTGCTTCTACAGAGAAGTTTTGTTCTGTGCCCTTCTCCCTCCCCAAAAAACCCCTGCAGTGGGTTGGTTTTTTTTTTTATGTAGAACACGGACGTGCCATCTGTCTTCTGTGTTTTCCCCCTGCTTTGCTGTGTGTTTTCCCAAACCCACTTTTCTATGATTTTTCTGAGACGATTGTACTCAGAGTGGATTTGGATTCCATGAGAAATTGGAAGGGGAAGACTTCCACACCTTCCCCACTCACATCTGAGGGCATTTCCTTACCTCTACCAGCAAGCTTTTTGCCAGCCTTAAAAAAATTGGCTGTAGGCATATCTATATAGCAGCATGATTGCTGTATCAATGTAGCTACTTAAAAAGTGGGCAAAAAGTACTTTACCTGCAAGGGGAGGAGGAATGGTGAGCACAAGGAGGTAACATGGAGAATTTGCTGTGTGTTCCTCTGTTCCTGCCGATGCTGCTTCTGTATTTGCAGCACCAAATAGAATGCAATGGGAAATTGTCCCCATGTGGAAACAGCCCTGGTTTCAAGTGAAGTTCAAACCACAGCTTTGGTGGTAAAGTACAAACTCCAGTCTGCCAGTTTGAATGCAGTGACAAACTATTGTTTGCACTAAATAGAAAATCATGAATTGATTGAGTGAGGGAGGAGTGCAGGAGCACAGTGCTGATTAATACAGTGCCAGACCTTAGTTTGGTCTTATATGTCCCTTTGTTAACTAGCCCTTGAACCTTGGTCTCTGGATATGCTTTGTAAGAAGCCCTAGGGGAGGAAAACTCACGAGTGTTTTTCCACTAATACTTTTTTATGTGTGAATTTGTACTTGGTACAGTAGGGAAGTAATGTGGTTTCTGTGAACTAAAGGTCTTGGGAGTGAAAATACAAATGGTGTACATTTTGCTATGTTTAGGACAGTCATGTCCAAAGTCCGGCCCGGGGGCCAATTGTGGCCCCTGGACCAGTTTAATATGGCCCCCCAGCCTATTTTGCAGAGAGAGAAAAGGGGGCGTGTGGGGGCTGCGCCTGTGCTTTGCATCCCCGACCGAGGGGGCGACACTTGGGCGGAGGGTCGCCTCGATTGGCTGTCTCAGCCCCACCCCCCGGAATGAAGGCCTGCGAGACTGAAACCCTAGAGAGGCCACTTCCTTCTTACCCAGAGCCTGTGTGTGGGGACACGGCCTTTGTTGTTCTGACGCATGGAAAAGCAGCAGCAGCTCCTCCCGAGTGGGTCAAGGGGGATCCTGAGGATGGGTTGGGGGGGACTCGAGGGTGGGAAAGGTGGCGGGGCGGAAGGGAAATGCAAGGGAGGTCAGAGGCTGGCTCCAATCCGGGAGAGGAAAGACACCCCCCCCACACACACACAAACACCAAAAAGCCTGGGAGTGGGGGGGGGGGCTGCTCCGTCTGGTTCTCCTTTTTCCTCCTTCCTCTCTGCAGAAGGCTGGGGTGGGGGGGAGATGCAGCCCCTTCCCTGCATTGCGGAGGCCTCGCAAGGGATCCAGATTTGCAGGGTGGGTGGGAGGGAGGAGGGGAGAGACTGGATGGGTCTTGAGTGGGGGGATTGTGAGTCAAGGAAAGGCAGGGGGGAGAGGGGGCTGGATTTGGGGGCGGGAAGTGTTTGGAGTCAGACCCCCCAGCAGGTTCTCTCCAAGGCAAGTGGCTGATTCGAAAGAAGGGATGGGGTGGGGGAAATAAATGACTCCTGGCATGTATCGTGTTTTGAAACGAGGCGCGTTCAGATGGGGCCGAGTCTGCAGAGGACACCCGTGTTCATTCCGGAGGTCAAAGCCCCAAACACCACGCTGGCTCTCATGGGGAGAAAAACTCCAAATTCCTCCCTGCACGGGAGATGTCAGAGTGTTTGAATCTTGGACTCCATGAGAATGAAAACCAGTTTATTTCCTGGCTCAGATGAGGGGAGGACAGAATACCCCCGGCATGGTTGAAGGGACAGAGTTGACAGTCCCAGAGAGGCACATGAGTGGTGGGGGGGGGGGAGGAAGAGTTCCTGCTCCCTCCCTACAGAAGGAAGGTTGGAGATTTAGAAGCTGGGGGGCGTCCGGTGAGCTTAAAGGGGTTTTGGGGAAAGGAAGGAATGTAGCCATGGTTTTTGTGGTGCAGTCTGTGGTTATGGGCATAATAAGTATGCCGTTTGCAATAAACTTTGCATAAAATAGTTAATTTGCATTTAATAAGTTTAATTAAGAATGTCAGGCAAAATGGTCGGCCCTCACGCATGTTCACTTAATCAAATCTGGCTCTCTTTGAAAAAAGTTTGGACACCCCTGGTTTAGGAGAATGGTATAGGTGTGCCAAAGTATCTCAATATACAGATTCTATATTAATGTAAGCCCATTGCTTTTAAATATCCATTGTGGATAAAGTAATGATTGCAAAGAAGGCCTTTCCCTGAGGAAGGGGGAAGGATAGCGTCCTGAGAAGATCAAAGCACTGTCACAGGCACAGTACTTGTCACAGATAAGCGGGCTTTCTGTCTGTATTGCTAGTGGCGATATTATAGTGTAGTGATGGGAGCATTACTGACTGCCAGAATAAAGCTGAATAGCTTTCATTCACTAGACTTTCTTTTCATTATCTAGTCTCCAGAGTCAATTAGGAGAAGTGACAATGAGAAACTGTTAGTATGGAGATCTGATTGGGATGACAGGCCAATCTTTATCATCCTCTTTCTTTGTTATTTATAGAGTTAATGTTGCTTTCAAGTTAGTGTTACAACTCTCTGAATAAATCTCTGGTTTAGAGAGACATGGTTCTTGTTTTGGCCTTGATACATTTTTTTCTACCCCCCCCCCCATCTTGCTTGACTAATTGGGATGCATTCATATGTCACAGCAAACTGCAATTAAACTTCCGTCAGGCACAAACACAGCCTGTTGTGCTTGTGTGTAGTTGCTTCCTACTTTGATCAAGCTCCAGTTGACAAGGATGTCCAAATGCATGTGCCTGCTAGGGAACTGGATTATTCCATGTCATTCTGGATTCTAAATTTTGGTTTGATCCCAATTCAGATAGTCACCTAAACTGGGATCAAACCAAAATTTAGAATTTGGACATCATGGTGAATGGAAGTTTGATCAAACCAGAATGTTTTGTATCAACCACAAAGGGAGGGAAGAGAAGTAAAGGGCACATTACATGCAGGTTCAAAAGTATAGCTGTGCCTATCAGAAATTAATTGCAGGGTCCCCCCATAACCAAGCACTGTTTATTTGGAGGCTTTGAATGCAGGTTCATAAATAATTTATAATTCCATAAAGGGCCCAAATCCTTTCAAAGTATAGAGGCCAGGGTTGTTATAGCCCGTTTTTACACTGGAATACAGGTTCTGTTTTCATTTCCGTACCTACAAAATAGAAACATTGCATATGCTATATTTGGAAGTCATTGAATTAATTACATTTATCTTGAGATGCTGCTTTGGAAGATTTATGATAATCATACAGCCTATAAACACTAGTAAGTGCAGTTAAGTAAGAAGGGTTATTGATTACCATATAATGATATCCATCTGCTTTGTTTTGTGTGTGTTTTTGAAAGCATACCAGTATCTCCTTTTAACAGTAGGAAAGCAACCATATTAATGACATGAAACAAAACAGATGGGCAATTACAAAGACTGGCAAAAATTTTAAACACTTTCAGTGTTGTGGCAGAATCACAGGCTACATTCACTTCTGTAATCTTTGGATTGGCTGTGAAGATGCCCTTCTGCTTACCAAGGGCTCTCCTGAATGCAAGGGAATAATTGGATCTAACCCCTTATGTCCATTTCAAGGGGTGCGAAGAGAAGGGATCCCATACTTAGTTATCAGGGTTCTACCCGAATTAGATAGTCTCCTATTTGATTGGGGGAATTGGTGCTGGAGACAGCCTTGTGAGAGGTTGGGTAACCAGAATCTTTGAACCTGTGCATATAGAGATAAGTCCCTATGGAACACTCCCAATAAAGAAGCAATTTGTTCCAAATAAAATGGGGTTTTATTATAAAATAGTAATTTCAAACACACAATGTAAAGCACACACACAATTCATCAAGAGCTAAGGAAAGTAAAGAGTGGAGGGGTGGGATTCTTGAGTGAGGGTTCTGGTAATAATTACCGATCTTGAAGAGCAATGTCCGAGTGAAAGCAGCGCTGTAGAGGGGGAAACGAACCAGCGTCTCCAGAAAGCAAAGTGAAACACCTTACATGCAAAGTGAAAGACCTTACATATACACTATGAAAGCCATGAGGGCTAATATTTATACCCCTAAATGAGTGTTGAGGCAATATGAGGTAACATGCAAAGGAAAGTTTTACCAGGGTCAAAGAACTTGATTTGCTCCTTCAAGGTCTGAACAAAACAGAGGGAAGAGGTTTAATGTCTCTCAGGAAAGAAGAGAATATTTGTATGGTAGCTGATTAATTGCTGGCAATTGTTTGGTATAGGTATTAGAATGTGAGGGCTTGTCTGAGGAGTTTCTCAAGATGGGTGTGAGTCAGGCTGGAGGTGTTTCATTCAATCTCCTCTGAATGCCTGGTGACTGGCTTGAGGGGCATCAGATATGTAGAGAATAGCTACGTTTTTCCTGAATAACCTTGTTTGTCTGCAGTTGATGGGATTTAAAGTTCTCAGTGTTTGCCAGGTGTCTGCTGGGAGCACTTAATTTAATATGCAAAGGGAGCTTAGTCATTCCCATTGTCTGTCCGCCTTTCATGCCTCCTGCCAGGAGAAAATGCAAAGTGACTAACTCATACCTCCAACTCTAAAGTTGCAACACATGCACCAAGATGGATTCTAGGTCCCTGGAATATTGGTTCATTTCAGTGGAGCAGTGCCCTGCTCTCGTGCCAGCCTTGGTCCCTTGTGCACTAATGGCACCCCAGGTAGCTAGAGCAGTCCGGCCATTAGCATGACCTTGCCTCAGATCTGTTTGCTTTATCTTGCGAAACAAGTACTAACTTTAGTTGCTATCCCAAATAAGTGACGCTGCAGTTGTGTGGTGGTTCTGTTCTTTAAGCACCCATCGTGTCTTTCAATCCCAGTTTCAGTCTTGCAGATAGAGGAGCTGTTCCCATCTTTTCATAAAGAGGCTGTGTAACCGTGGTCTTGGAATTTTCTTTCCTGACCACATTGGAAAAACCACTTCTTACATCAAAGATTCAACTCACTTCATCAACAAAATCAGTCCGTTAAGACTCAATCCAAAGGATATATTAATCAGTTTTGATGTTGTATCCCTCTTTACCAAGGTTCCAGTTAAAGACACAATCTCATTGATTAACCAGATTTTTCCAGAAGATATAACAGCCTTATTTCACCATTGTTTGACAACAAGTTATTTCCTATGGGATCAAGAATTTTATGAACAGATTGATGGAGTAGCTATGGGAAGTCCACTCAGTCCAGTAATAGCAAACTTTTACATGGAATATTTTGAAAAGACAGCATTAGAATCAGCACCTTACAAACCTACAGTCTGGTTCAGGTTCGTAGATGATACATTTACCATTTGGAGCCATGGTGAAGAAAAATTAATGGACTTTCTAAACCATCTTAATAATATCCATCCAAACATTCAGTTTACCATGGAAAAGGAAATTGAGGGTAAACTCCCATTTCTTGATACCCTTGTCATCCGTAAATCAAACCTTCAGTTAGGTCACAAGGTCTACCGGAAACCAACTCACACAGATCGCTACTTACACAAAAACTCCAACCACCACCCCCGACAGAAAAGAGGAATAATCAAAACATTAATGGACCGTGCAAGACGGATCTGTGAACCACAGTTTCTCAAGGAAGAAACTAACCATCTAAATCACGCACTGCTAGCAAACGGCTACTCCAAGAATGAAATCAGAAGGGCCATTGAACCAAACAAAAATCAGAAAACTCAAGAAAAACAGTCTCCCATAGGAAAGGTATTCTTGCCATTTATTAAAGGAGTCACTGATAGGATGGAGAAACTTTTGAAAAAACATAACCTACAAACAGTGTTTAAACCCACCAAGAAAATACAACAAATGCTACGATCAGCAAAAGACAAAAGAGACCCCCTCACCTCTGCAGGAGTATATCGTATACCTTGCAGCTGTGGAGAAGTTTACATCGGGACCACAAAACGCAGCATACAAACAAGGATAAAAGAACATGAAAGATACTGCAGACTTGGCCAACCTGAGAAATCAGCAGTGGCTGAACATGGACTGACACAAACAGGACACAGGGTCTTATTCCAAGACACTGAAAGACTGGACAATTCTACCAACTATTTTGTCAGATTGCACAGAGAAGCCATTGAAATTCATAAACATCAGCACAACTTTAACAGAAAAGAGGAGAGTTTAAGAATGAATAAGGCTTGGCTTCCTGCCCTGAAAAACCTCCAGACAAAGACAACATTCAACAATAGCCATACAGATTAGTTTTGGATTACACACATTAACAGATCACTTCAGGATACAATGGTTCCATATTAACATACCATACCCTCATTAGCACATTATCTTGATACTTACAGGACAATACTTTTGCAGGACAATACTCAGCTCAAACCCAACCCCTTTCTGACTATATATTACTCTTCCTACACCCTTGACACTGAGAGACACTGTCCTTCAGTGTTACTACTCTGAAGATGCCTGCCACAGTTGCTGGCGAAACGTCAGGAAAGAAAATTCCAAGACCACGGTTACACAGCCCGGATAACCTACAAGAACCAATGAACTCTGACCGTGAAAGCCTTCGACAATATTTTCATAAAGAGGTACAACATTTATGTGGCTCATGCTGTTTTGAAGCATATTGGGTTTGTTTCACACAACTTTCCAAAAATGGTGATTAAAGCTTGCATTGTCCTGTTTAGGCTGCAGTGTATTGTATATGTACATGATGGAAGAACACACCACTTTGACAAAGTACATGAAATAATTTCTGTAAGGAAGAATATACAAATGGACATTGTAACAAGTATATCCAACACTGCGTTTGACCTTTCTATGTATTTCAGTTCTCATAGTATATTTGCCAGTATTTTTGAAGGCGTGGGAATTACTTCATATCTGAAAAAAATGATAACATCTCAGTCAGTTTACTTTGTGTCCATACGCACACATATACTCTTATTTTGTTTTTTATTGGATCTTGAATTTCAGTAAAGCGGTATGTCTTACTATGTGTAACTGTGTGTGACTAAACTGCTTTTCAGTGAAGAAAACAAAACTAAAATATAGAAACAGATGCACTGAAATGTGAGTCAAGTAACTTGCTGCTGGAATACTGTCTAGAGTAGACCAAGCCTAAGCAAAGCTGTTGTAAGTTGTTCTGGGACTGAACCCCGATTGAATTAAGAGAACTTCATGTAATATTTCATTTTGGGGTTTTTTCCCCCCACAGGTGTACTGGGAGTGGGGTGGAAGGAGGGAAAGAAACAAGCTTTTGATTTTACTTTAAGCATTATACCCTAAAACAAAATGATACTTTTTCTAGCATTAAACATTAGTTCCCTTTCGATTTTTGTGTATGTTTTCTCTTAATTATTTAGATCAGATGATAAGAAGAGCATGAACTGGAAACAACTTCCCAAGAAGCCGTGCAAAAGTCTACTCAGCACCTTAAAGAAACTGCATCCACAGCTGGCATTAGGTAAAATACAGGAGATGAGATCTATGCTAAAGAAAAAAATGAATATGGGGAGACTTTTTGAAGTTGACCTGTTTTTCTGTGCTCCATCTTACTTAATAGCAGGTTTATTTGGAACAAGACTGTCGATATTAAAGCTTTGTTCCGTTCTCATCACACTTCTTCCATCATTATGACAGGAAGCGTCAGGATGGTGATTTAAAAACAGGTTTTCTTTTGCTGTGTGATTGAGAGGGGCACAATAATACTAGTTTGCAATGCTGCTAACCGCATTGATTGAGCAAGCAGAATATTTCTTTGTAATTAGTATGAGACAATAGCTGGATGTCAGGGATGATGCTGGAGGCAATTAGTAAAATTTAAATTCATAATGGGATAGATTATAAAATCCAGATATCTGTCTGGGTGGGTAACTGTGGAAATAACAATTCTCTACTTGTGTAAAGTGCACTCTCTGTAATGCTTATGTACGTGAGTATTCCTTGAAAGTTGAGCACATCTGAAAACATTTCCTGGACATTTCTTCATATAGCTGTATTTGTTTAAAGTCCCTTAATTCAGTTTCTTTCCTCCTACCTCTCTCTACCCCAGTTCACAGAAAGACGCAAGAAGGCTCTGCGGTTGAGATGACACCTATAGAGGCAGATTTCTCCTGGCAGAAAAAAATGACCCAGTTTGAAATGGAGATTCAGGAAGCTTTTCTGCGTTTCATGGCATCTATCTTAAAAGGGTACAGAACATTCCTTAAACCAATCACGGAGGCACCTTCAAATAAAGCTACTGCTGCAGATTCCCTGTTTGATCTTCAAGGTGAGTCTTGAAGAGATTGTTGATTCTGCTTGTATTGAAATGCTGATATATCTGTTAAGAACAGTCCCACTTTGTGGCATACAGGTTGTGCCATGAGATGCATCCAGGCAATAGCTTTAAGCTTGCGCTTTGGAGGGGGAGAAGGTGTAGGAAAGAAAAGCAATGCAATTGTTGAATATCCAGTAGTTTCTTGTTTCTCTTCAAAGGAGGACTCCTGTGGGATTAGTTAGGCCTGAGATACAAGCAATACTTAACATACTCATTTATTTACTGAGCATGGTGTGTGGTCAGGTGTTGGTTATTCACAGGGAATGATACAGAGCATAAATATGACAACTGAAACAGTAGTCAGTGGATGTAGCCAGGGGTACGTTGGGAAGGGAAGGGAGACGTGGTGGTCTACTATGTAATGTAAATGGAGACACAGCAGGGCAAGTTAATGGCTGAGTCTAGAATTTTTACAATATTGCCCAGAATAATACCCTATATTGCTAGATTTTATGCCTTTTCTCAATCTGAAGAGAGTGATCTTTATCAGGAATTTCTAGAATGTGCAAAAGTTCAGCTTCTCTAATATGAAATGACAGGAAGGTTTATACACAGTATATCAGACCCAATGGGCTCATCATAGTTACTAAATTGGGCCTTGGAGATATTGGTGAACTTCTCTTGCACCACTTTCTATCATCACAGCTTGGGGACAAGGCAGACATAAAAGGGTTGGAATTAGGTGATAATTCTAGCTCTTGCTTGCCTAAAAATGCTGTGGTGATAGACAATTAAAAATAGTTGGCATTGCTGTTGTGTTATCGTAGCTTAGCACAATAAGCAAGCTGTCCTATTCAGTAGCATTTGATGTACATAATGTGGGCATTCTGTCAGTGTTGCCATAGAAATGATGACGTTCCAGAAGAAACAAACGCTCTGCATTTGGGAAAGGGTGCACTGTGGTACCAGGCTTCATCAGCTGATAATAAAAGTTGGAAGTTGAGAAAAAAATGGAGAAAACAAAGAGTACAGTTAACTTGGAATTTCTCCTGCACAAGCCCCTTTTGCAATTAATGAGACTTGTGTCCCTCCCATTCAAAAACATACATATCCTCTGGTTGTGTTGTGCAGTCTGCTAAAATGATTTGAATTGAATGGTTCTCAATTAAAGCAAAGGTGTCTTAGAATGTTTTTGGGAGTCCTTTTATCATCAGAGTTTATCGAGGCAAAATGTTGTTATAACTTTTTCAGGTTCATTCTTCCTCTGTGGTGTTGAAAGAACCTACAGATGGGATATTGTCAGCAGGAGAAATGTCGTGGAAACCATCTGTGTACAAGTTTTAAAGTATAAATAGGCTTGGAAGCAAGAGAAATTGTTTTTCTAAGCTCTCACAGCAATGCCAAGAGTTACAGGAGAATGTTAAATAGACAAATTACATAATTGTGGATCTTTTATCGTATGCCAGTACTTTTAAGCAATTGTCTTTGTTTTTTTAAATTAGGGTTTTTAAAAAGTAGAGATCGCACCTACGCAAAATTTTATACGGGTTTAACTAAAACACAGATATTTAGCCGCTTCATTGAAGAATGCAGTTTTGTGAGTGATAAAGATACCGGCTTGGCTTTTTTTGATGACTGTGTGGAAAAGGTAAAAAAAAAACGTTTCAATAAATGTTAGACTCTTCTTGTTGATCTGTGGCTTTCTTGTTCTTGTTAAGTGCTTCCTGAATTTGTCTTTATTTTGATGTTGTGAGGTGATGACCTTTACTACTTAGAGCAAATTGGTAACTGTTTACTTTGTTTATAGAGGGATTTCTCAACCCTTCAACTTTCATATAGCGTGTTCTTAAATCTTAGGGCAGTAAATACTCTTGCTAACAGAGGAGGTCACATATTAGAATGGAGAATCACAGCGCCACTTGCCTATTCAAGTAGAACTTTTGGGAGACCTTAGCTTTGCTTGGGCAGTATATTCTTTCCTGCCTATTGTATCCTCCCCTATGGTGCCTAAGAGCTACAATGTGTGAACTCAGAGATTCCACAGTTATCCCTTATCTAATCTAATACATTGTGCATCCCCTTTTCCTCCAAGAAGCCCAGGGTGGCTGACATGATTATCTCCTCCATTTTATCCTCACAACAAACCTGTGAGGTAGGTCAGGCTGAGAGACGGTGACTGGCCCAAGGTCATCCAGTGATCTTCATGGATCATGAGGATTAGGAACTAGAATACCTAGGTTAATGTTTGACACTCTAACCACTGCACCACACTGGCTCTTCTGGTTTAACCTGGATTTATATCCACTAGTTGTGCATCTCCTGGCTGGTGTGTGAAGGAGAGAGCTCCAAACAGGCTGTTTGTTGGGCAAGGAGAAGGGGAGTGTTCAACCACAATGTACTTTTTATTTCACAGTCCAGTCATTTATTTACATAAGGGCTTCTAATTCTGTTTTTAACTCCTTTTCTTAGCTTTTTCCTGAGAAAGGATCAGAAAAAGGAGATAAGGTATGTAAGCTGTATATTATGGGAGTATTTCATGCCTTTTCTGATATGATATTATATTATATTAGACTACACATTAAGGTTGTTCAAGAAAATGACTTGAGATCTTTGACGTGCTAACTCAATACATCAAATTCTTGCAAGATGACTGGGGTTTTCAAAGATATGAGCTACTATTTTTTGCTTGGTATTGCTTCCTGAATCTTTCTTCATTTGTGGTCTTGAGGCACAGAGCTTTAGAGCATATGAAGTTCCCATGTAGTTATGGAATTTACAGGCATATTGAATTATGATGTATTTGCAGGTCGATGTCGACTCCACAGAGGATATTCGGTTGATTGAGCTTGATGAGTCACAAAAGAGTGAACATACTGTGTTTATAATGCCCCCAGAGCCTCCCCCTGATGATGGGCAGGAGAGAACTCCTAAATACAGGTATTCTGCTAAATAGCAAAGAGAAAAAAATCTACTGATGGGAGAGACCGATGGCAATGTATTGTGCGTTCCAGAATTGTTTAAAGCTTACTTTGAACTTCTGAAAATAATTGACTAGGACTTTGTGTTCTTTAATGTATTTTTATGGTAATATTGAGCTAACTCCCCATTTTGGATATAAATAGTTGTGCAAAATACTCTGGTCTTGATCTTGAGAACAGTGCAGCTAACTCTGTATGCCCAAAGAAGCTTTCACTCTGTACTTATCAAATAGCACCCGCCACACTACAAAGCAATTTTAACGCTGAGGAAAGTTGCATTTTGTGATATATCCTGGAGGATCTGCTACTCAAAAGTCACTGGGCATATGTAAGCTTTTGATATTGTGTTCCTAAGGGCAAGGGCAGCATTGGGTCAGAAGCAGGGAGGGGAACAAAACACAAATCTATACAACTGCACACAAGATTGGGTTTACAAAAGGCCACAGCTTTATTGATTACAGCAGATGGAGCATTGGTGAAGCATAGGGCATGGATCCAGGCATTGGGCCACCACCCTGTTGGCCGATGTAGTGGTTCCACTAGGACATAAATCTCTAAGTGGTCCCTTCTCCACCTGGGAGTGAAGAAACACAGCAGCCCCCGAGCATCCATGGTAGGATACCACCCAAGACCCCTTGTGGTCTCCAAAAAGAGGGAAGGCAGGCATGCAAGTGCATCCTCCCCAAAATGGATTAGGCCCAATGCCAAAACTGCCAAAGAGCAGGGCAGCTGCCCAACTCCTGCCAACGCTCCTACTGGTTCAACCAACAAAGAAGAAAATCCTGAATTCTATGAAGCCACAAGTCATTACCCTAGCAGGACAAGTGAATGCTGTCCGGGCGGTACAGCACAGGCTTACAAAAAGAAATGTCGATGTGGGGAATAACTTTACCCCCAATGGATTCCACAAAACGCTCTACCATCTTGCACACTTTTTCTCTGGCAATGTCAACCCTTGCCAGGGCATCGGTGTTACGCCAAATCTGACACTCCAACAGCTGAGACCAGAACAGCTGAGTGGCTGGCAGCTTAGACCGCGGCTCCCAAAGGTCAGCTACCATGGACAGCAAGAGGTCAATGTCCTTCCGGACCGGTAGGTCATTTTTGCCGTGTTGAATCACAATGGCATCAGGGGGGCTGAACAGTGCAAGTTGTCCATAACTGTGGGGGCAAGAGAGTTCCAAAACGTGCCCCGGAGGCCAATCCATTCGATGCGTAGCCATTGATCCAAGCCCAAAGATGCACCCCAACCTGAGGAGGAAGTACCAGCCCAATGGACTATGGTATGACCGACAATCCAAACAGACTGCACCAAGCCTAAAAGAGAAAGAGCATGGCAGGAAAATGTGATCTGATGTTTTCACCAGTGGATATATACTTTGTATGCAGATGATCTCCATTGACCTAAGGACTAGATGTCACTGAGAGACAAGCCACTCATTGACGCCAAAGTGGCTGCTCCAGTCCAGAAGGAATGAGCCCCAAATTTCTTGGGTCATAGCCCAAAAGCGGCCAGACCAGCTCTCAAAACTGCTACAAATTGAAGCTTGGTGATAAAGGACCTGTCACTGTGAATGAAGAGGGGGCCTTTGGGGGTGGGTATATACGTAAGTAAGCTTTTGTAGCTGTGACTGGGCAAGGCTGGCCAAGGGGAACTGATAGAAGGAATATGGTCATGCCACAGCCTAGCTGGTCTGTTTTGGATTTTCTAACTACCAGGTGAAGGGTAGAGCCATTAAGCGACATGTCTCGAACTTCGAGCGCTCTCCCTGATCTGTCATGCCTGGAGACTGAAACCAGTTCACTGCACCAAAAGCCCCCAAAGAAGGCCAGTAAATAGGCGGCTCGAAACAAAACAGCCTCAAATTTAGAATGGCAAATAGCTGGAAGCTGTCTCAGGGGAAAGTTGCCACCAGGGTTGAATGGCAAGCTGTATGGTGGAGGAGCGACAAGGGTTGGGGTAACTGTGTACTTTACTGTAACAGGAAACGGCCGCTATGTGCAGTGACATGGTGTTGGTCAAAAGGCCCTGATGTCTCATGGAAGTTAGGTACCGCAAGACCGTGTGTTGAGAAACCGGCCAAAAATTGGCGATGCCACACTCACTGCGAACGCCGTCGCCTTCTCAGTGGCCACTGAGTACGAGCACAATGTAAAGGGGGTGATTGATTTAAATACTGCCTGCATGGTCAGCTGTTTCCAATGGCGCACAGGTCGTCCAGGAAGGGGTCTGGGTGCTGGTTTGCCTCTGGTGCCAGTGAACAAAACCTCATGTCCTGAAAGCAAAATAACGCGTCCGCAGTGTCGTTATTGATGCCTGGAATATACTGGGCTGAAAACAAAGTGTTATAATTTAAGCAGGACAGAATGAACCTGTGCACGAGGCTCATGACCTGCTCAGAGCATGAGGACTGGCAGTTAATGACCCACTCTGCTGCCTGGTTGTCGCACCAGAAGAGGACCTTAGAGTCAGAGAGGGCATCCCCCCATATAGTAACTTCGACCAGGATTGCAAATAGTTGCAGGAATGTAAAGTCACACAGGATCCCAGACTGCACCCACAAGTCAAGTTCACAAGGTTGGAAGAGACCACAAGGGCCATTCAGTCCAACCCCCTGCCATGCAGGATCCCACAATCAGACCATTCCTACAGATGGCCATCCAGCCTCTGCTTAAAGACCTCCAAAGACCCAAGAGAACACCAGCAACCGGAAGAATAGACCCCGAAACCAATGCTGCCTGCTGCGTCTGAATGAACTTGCAGAGAAGAACTGAGATCCCGGGGTGACTGCCATAAGGAGATACCATTGTAATCAACCAGGAATGTTCGCCAAACCCACAATCTACTTTCATGCCCTTTGTTATTCTGATACGGTGATGAGGGTACTTGGCACCGGCCTTGGACCTGGCCAGCTGAGCGCAAAAGGCTCAGCCTGGCCGAACCCCCCTGACTTTGCCATCAACGCACCCTTCCCGCAAGATCTCACTATGTTTTCTGCTTGGTCAAATGACACATAGTGTATGGAGCAGAATTCAGGGGGTATGGCGTCATTGACGGAAGAGCCCCGTGCGTGGGACAAGTGGTGTATAAGCCTGTACTCCCCAGGGGTCTTCTTTAGAACACCTATGGTTGACACTTTAAGGTAAAGGGAGGGGTAAGAAATGGCCTGGCTTCCCTCCCTGCAGCTCATTAGCCACTTTGGTAGCAACTACATCAGGCAGGTTGCGTGCAGATTTCAAATTGGCAGATTCTAAAGGAGGCAAGTACCGGTGAAAAGTACCCTAAAACCTGTGGAAAACCCTTCCCAGCGGAACTTGGCAGCCACATAGAGATTTAAAAGCCACTGCTGATGCTGCTCTGCTCTCTGTTGTTGCTGGCAACAAGGCCAGAAGGTTGAGCGAGGGGCCTTATATGGACAAAGGGGGCAGGGCAACACTGACCCAAGTGGGGTGAGAGAAGACAAGCCCGGCCATGAAGACAGCAACAGAAGCAGCCGGGACACGTGCCCAGCTGCTGGCCCTTTTGTTTTGTGGCCCAAAGGCAGCAGCCCATTGGAAGCAGTGGTGGTCTTCGATGAGTCCCCTGCCATATTTTTTTTTCTTGGAGGCTGTATTTTGTGTGGTACAGTTGCATTCTTGAAAATAGGACTGCTATGACTGGCATTTGTTTAGAAATGGAGTAACTTGTACTTTGTCTGCTTTGCTGTAATGAAGATTAGTACCCCAACACTTTACTCTTCCTTTTCCAGCTATAAAACCTTCCCTAGACTAGATTTTAAGTTCTTCGACAGACCACAGGAGCTCAAGCTTTCATTCAACAGGCACCCAGCTGGAGGTACTATTTCAAACAGTCCAGCGCTTATGGCAAAAAGGACAAAACAGGTCAGTTCTGTGTTGTTTGATTTACATCTTGTATGACTATATAATGTTCAGGACCATAAGCAGTGTGCTAGAGAAAGCATTTGCATCTGACAGCAGGTGAATATTCAAAGGGCAAAGGCCTGAAAATAACATGTATGCAAAAGAGTATTCTGCATTGCAAAGAAAGATATGGTAATGTTCTATGCCAGCTGATTATCGCTCTTAATTTTTGTTATCTTCTTATATTGCAGGAGATAAAAGCAGCCCATAAATTAGCCAAGAGATACTACACAAGCCCTCCACAATGGGCCAAGTGCCTCTTTAGTCACTGCTACAGCTTATGGTTCATTTGTCTGCCAGCTTATGTTAGAGTTTCCCATCCCAAAGTCAGATCTCTGCAACAAGCATATGATGTTCTTATCAAAATGAGGAAAACGGATGTGGAACCCTTGGATGAGGTAGGTCCAGAGAGGAGCTGCATGAAATGATGCAAATACATATTCATCTGTAGATTTTGTAGTATCAGTTACTTTTTTCCACCAAGAATGACTTAATTTCCAGCAAAGTTCTTCTGCTTTGGAATACTTTTAAATTCTTTCTCTCCTCAGAATAAATTGGCCATTTAAGTAAGCAATCCAGAAATTATATTTTTGATTTGAAGGCTGTGGTCAGACATCTACAGCTACATAAAACTGTGTTCAATTTGGCCTGTCTTGCATTCCACTTCTCTTAGGGAGCATGGTCAAGGGGTGGTGGCTATTGATAAATTCTGATTACCTGTGAAGTAATTTGAGTTAGCCCCTCCTCCATAAACTAGGATTCTGTCTGTGCAAGAAGAGTGGGAGGTAAGAGCCAAGCTTGTGCATGAGCTTAGCAGAGTGGCTAGTTCATGCATGTTTTTTATTTAACTGCAGTTAAATTGGATAGCCATTATCTTGCTTTCTTATTCTGCCACTTCTTCAGCAGTACTGAGGAAGAAAATTAGAGTACTTTTATTTACTTTATTTATTTATAGTTTGCCTTTCTCACTGAGACTCAAGGCAGATGATGTGTCCGAACCATTTTGGATTCTACCCAGTTTTCAGAAATATTGATCACAGTATTCTATATTTCATTATCATGCTCTTGCCCTTAATAGCTCTCATTCAGTTTTGGAGTTTCTGAGAGTAATCTCAAAGTAGGGAACGATGATGCTTTCCCTAGTCACAGTCACAAATTCAGTGTAGTTCAAGCCAGCAGTAGTTGTCCTGGCTAATTGCACTGTCGGGCACCTATCCAAGTATATTTCCCGGTTCTACCAAGTCTGGGATTTTGACTAACATCTCTATTATGAAATAAAATGTCATAATCCTTGATACAGGTAATAGTTTTAGGGAAACCGTTTAAAAAATCAGTAAACTTTTAAAAAGCTTTTTTTTTTTTTTTAAACGATCTCCTCTTCCACTTGGGCAGTCATGGGAATTTAATAAGCTTAATCTCAGTATACCATTGGTCTAGCTTCCTTTCATGCTGAGGGTTTCTTTCCCAGTTAAATCTTGCCTCCGCCTATTTTAAATAGAAAAATCAGAGGAAGTTTCTCTAGAAATGCAGACACTGAATTATTTAACGTAGATCTGGGTGTGGTTTGGGGAGTCAAGTTAGACAAGTTGGGAAGTAATTAAATAGTACAGCTGTTGCATTGGTTTTAAACCAACACAATCTGCCCAAACCTGAAATGAGGCCCTGAAAATCCTTAGCTAGAGTATGCTTTTGAAACTAGCATTTGGGATAGTTATTTAAGATCATTTGTAAATGGAGATGTTTCTGTTGTATCTAGGGTTGCCAGCCAGTGGCAACTAGCAGGAGTCCGGAGGGGCAGACAGGAAGATTTGCTGTCAGTGTGACCAAGCTCAGTCACTTCCAGGGACATGTCTTACTACCTATGTACATAGTAATGCCCTCTTAGGACTTTGTGTATTTTATACTTTTTATACTTTTTTTATTTATGTTTTTTATATTTGGAATTTCTGGTTTTAATATCGATGGGATTTTAGTCAACTGTTGATGATTGTATTCTGTATATGATTGGCTATGTGCCGTGTTAATAAATGACTGATAGTGCATGAGTAGAATTAGACAAAGAATCTCTTATTGTGTGTTTTTAACTAAATTTGTTCAGGTTTGAACAAATAGTGACTCCTCAACTGGATTGCTCAACAGGTACTGAAATCTATGGAAGAGATTTTTTGCTTTATTCTTGTGTGTTTTACTTGTTTAACTTGTGCTCCCTCTACTGGTTGCTGAGGACAAACATAGGGAGTAGTTCATCTTTTATGTCTTTTTGCATCCATTGTTTTACACAGCATAAACTGATTCAGTATGCCCATAGAAATTGATTGCACAAACTTTTCAATCTTTATCAGGTTTGCTATAGAGTTGTAATGCAGCTCTGTGGACTTTGGGGCCATCCTGTGCTGGCTGTGCGAGTCCTTTTTGAAATGAAAAATGCTGGTATACAGCCAAATGCAATCACCTATGGTTACTACAACAAGGTAAGCGAGACACGCAAAAGAAGTCAAATTAGCATGTCTATATTGTGCACGTTGCTTTTGTGTGGGATGACCTTGAAACAGTGCTGAAAATTACCCCAGCCATAGGGTTGCCTGGCCCCCTCCCTTAGCTTCTGTTTTGGAAAGGTTAGGGTGTGTGATTTGGCTGCCCACCTCTATTAAAAGGGTTCCCTGCCTGGATCTCTTGGTGTCTGGCATAGAACAGTAGTATAGTCACCCACTCTGCATTGCTTTGTTTATTGGGTCCAGATTGATCAATATTATATCCTATCTTTAGCCAGTTCTTTACCCCATTCTTAGTTAGGTCTGTCCTGTCTTATCAGAGCGGTTTGCCACTCCTCAAGTCCCAGATCTACCACATATTAAGGGAACTTTCCAGTGAAATGGAAGGTGCCTAAGTAGCTGCTTTACAGTTCCTTTCTCTCTGGGCAGCTGAACCTGTTGACCAAGTTCTAGGGTGTTCATGGATTTGTCTAGGAAAAGTACATATCTTCATATGAAGGAATATGTGTGAACTTGTAGTACAAAAATAATATGGCACTGTAGCATGACTGAAACAGGGAATAGGCATAGTGTATGTGTGTGTAAATAGAGCATTTTGGATTTCTGGAAATAAACAATTTCACTTTTCTAGGCAGCTTTGGAGAGCCCATGGCCTAGCAGTAATCGTAGTGGCATTTTTCTGTGGACAAAAGTGCGGAATGTGGTGCATGGCATGGCACAATTTAGACAATGCCTCAAAAAGTCTACACGCAATTTACAGGTCCCTTCAGTACCAGGTAACCTTGCAGTCACTAACTTCTGTGGGCCCAGCTTCTACAGAACTAGGGTATGAATGTTGTCTTATTGTAGTAGGAAAATGCATAATTGTATAAAAAAGTAGGGGTGTGCACCAATTTTTTCCCGTATTTTTCGGGTTTGGGTTTAATAGACACAGAAATTTTTGAAAAATCCAGAAAAAGCCAAATACTTCATTTAACTTTCCCTGAAAAATCAAAAAAATTCAGATTAATAAATCCAAACTCAAAAAATATGGGGCACAAAGCTGAAGGCTGGACTCAGAGCGAGCCCAGCCCTCAGTTCTGCATTACCGCCCCCCTGCCCCGCGCACAGCTGAAGTCCCTGTGGAGTTCAGCCGGGAAAGGGAAGAAATGAAAGCTGTGTTCGCTCCCAGCTAGGAGCCAGCACAGCCTTCAGTTTAGCGTCACCACATTATTTGGGAATCCACTTCCCAGCTCCCTTTAATTGCCGTCATTTTTTTAGTAACCCCCCCCCCCAAAAAAAAAAATACTGAAAAGGTATTTTTCAGGGGGCTTTCGGTTCGGAATATTGATAAGCTGTTTTAGAATTAAAATGGCTTTGGAGTGGCCTGAGGAGAATTCTTAAATATTCCTAAAAATAATTTGAAGATGTAATTATAGAAGTATTGTATATCCGGTGAAGAGAGTTATATGTGTCCTTTTAAACATGGTCATCATGTAGGCTTTTAAGAACTACTTTTAAAAATGTCCACTTTTTTTGTAATTTATGCACTGTTCTTCATATCTTCAGCTCCTCGGATGATCGCAGGTGGAAGTGATGGGGATACGGTGAGCCATGGTAGTGTGGATAGTTCTAATGATGCTAACAGTGGGGAGCACACACTCTTCGTCAGAGACTTAGTCAGGCTTGATTCCATTGGTAATCACTCTAGCACAGGTACTAGATCTGCTGGGTTTCACTAACTGCACATCCTCTTTTTAATATGTTGCTGACTTGATTTTTCCTGAAAACTGTTCTTCCTATGAAAATGGTGAGGAGAAATGGCTCATACATGCATCTTGCACTGTATCAATCACATGAACAGCAGACTCAAGGATACAGTTCACAGGATCACCAGGAGGCAAATTCCAGGGTGTGCAAATCACACCCTGGATTCATGTTTTCTATGTGTTTCCAGCCATACATCTCTCTGGCATTATCTTATGTCTGGAATCACATTGTGGCCCTGAAAGAGGACAGAGTTAATCCTGCTTCTGTGATCTTAAAAGGGGTGTAAGTCTGCTTAGGGTAGCACTGTGTTTCATGGATTTACTGTTTTGGAGAGGGGCCAAGGGGACTGAATTGTTGAGTTACTTGAAGGCAGGTATGTGGTATCAGGTCAGTTTAAATCTCCAGTAACTTAGTGTTCACTCGTTCCACAGTTCTATAACGTGGTTATTCATTGCCAGTGGGTGGACATAGTGAGCATTCTTGTACAGATGAATAGTCTGATAATAGTCCTGCATGCTGTTTGAATTGCAAATTGGCAAGAAATGCATTGTGCCATAATCCTTTAGGATAAAAGCATATGCTTGAATTTGCATAATGGTGTGTTAATGGAAACTGGGAAAGGGAGATGACCAAGAAGCTATTTCATACTGAATATAAAGTATTCAGGCGAACATGGTCAGACAAACCAGTGGTACCTTGCTTGATGTCGACATATAACATATCTGCAGAAAGAGATTAGACTGGAGTGAGATTTTAGCATACTTTATATTTTTCCTTTATTACTTTAAAATAAAACACTCTCTTGCCTTTCTAAAGGATATTCATTGTGCACACATAAAATACTTTATTAAAACATGCTGAAGAATGGCTACCACACCAAACACCCTGCTTTGTAGCCTGTAGATCTAAATGTTTTCCCTCTTCTCTCCCCTCCTCTACTAAACTTTCTGATATCTTTCTTTTTAAAGAGTTTGAGCCTCTCTCATGTGTAGATGGCCTGCTGTCTAGTAGATGACTAAAGATTCCTTCTCTTTGATCTTTGTTGCTCTGCTTCTTGCTCTGTGCTGTCTCTTGGTGCTGTCATGGTGTGGGGTGCAGACTTGTGTGGCGTGAAGCCTTGGAGGCACATAGGCGCTATTTCTGCTCTTGAATATTAACCACTCCAGGTAATTTTCCCATTTATAGGTTTTTTTGTCACTTGATGAGCAAGCAGAGGTGGTTTCTCTTAATGCTGTAAAAAATAGCCGATGGCCATAGCAAAAAAAACGTTTTGACCGTATGTAATTATTGATCAATCAGTGCTGCATATTATCTCTTTAATGGTTGAAAAATAATGTGGATCAAGATTGGCATTAAGCATTTTACTACTTCACTTAGATACTTGGCTGTCATTCAGCCTGCATGCTTGTCTTTCTTTTCTTTTTCTTTGCTTCTGATACATCCTTATGTATCTAATTAGTTTAATGAAGGGATTCCAAAGAAAATCTCTTCAGCTTACTCGAGTTTTGTGTTTATGTGGAGCTGCCAGAATTGGCAGCCACTGACTCCCTAGTTTCTTCTTACCCCAGAGGAGGGGCAGCACTATTGAGAACTGGAAGTAAAAGGAGCCAGCGGCCAAATGAGGCCTAGAGACAAGGCAGCAGAGATCCAACAAATTAATTCATCAATGTATGTTCATGTGCATAGGGGGGGAAATAGCTACTAGTGAGGAAACAACTAACTTGTATCTGAGATATGAAAAAAACAGGAAGATGCATGTTGTCTTGTGATATGTAAAACGGAGATGATACTCATTCCTCGGTAGAGAACTGACCTTTGTTGGAACTTACCGTAATGCCCTATGAAAAATACTTTGCATATCATATCTCTAATAAGCCTTTACCTTGCATCTCAGCTGCTGTTCTTTTCTTCCAACAGACTTCAGATACTCTGTTATATGTATATTTTTGTGTACTGGGTATTTCCAGTTTTGGTCTTTGCGATTTTTTCTTTTTTCCATTTAAAAAAATATATAAATGAGTTTGTTTTGTATTATCAAGTTAGAAAAAGTTGCTAGAATGTGTTGCATTCTTTTCAACAGGTGGTCAATCTGATCAAGGATATGGTTCTAAAGATGAACTTATAAAGGACGATGGAGATAGCAGTCACACATCAGAAATGCTTGCAGAAAAAGAGCTTGTTGCTAAAGATGATGATCTAATTGCAGGTATATTATATTGATGAATTTATATTTGTTTTTTAAATACTTAAATGTGGTTCTAGGGTTGGATCCACTGGAAATTTCCATTACTGAAGGAATTTCAATCAGTGCCGCACAACTTTCTTGCCCCCTCCCCTTTCTTGCCCCTCCCCCTGTGAAAATGACCCCTGAAATGCTCCTGGAGTACAGGGGACCCTACCTGACCAGCATAATGGGTAAATCAGCAACACGCACACACCCTTCTGCCCATGGAAATCCTTCAGTGGATCCTAGCCCTGGTAATGGTGGGCTCTGTGACTCTGTGGAGGTTTCCATTATCGTTCAAAGGAAAATTGATACATATACAATATGCTTGCACATGAACCTCCCTGGGAGACCTGAGGCTTTGAGAGTATGATTGGCCTAACTGATCTCATGGGACACTTGTGAGGATAGCAGTGGTGGAAGGGAGAACCATGTATTTCTGCTCCTTAGTGGAAGGGCAGAATAAAATGTGACAGGTGTAAATAGAGGCTGTGCATTCAGTAGTAGCACAGCAGGATGAAACGTAGCCATTGTGACCTCTTTCTGTCTCTGTAATATGCTGAATCAGTCTGCAAAAGACTGTCTAAAGGCACTGGACTGCCCCATGCCTCAGGAACCCAGATCCTTGGTATAGAAATGTATCTGATTAAAGACCATATCTTCAAAACCGATAGTTATCTGATACCAATAGTCTTCCTTTAAAAAAAAGAAAAAAGAAAGAAAAAAAGTGAGCTGCCTAAACTTGGATTGCAGTGCTTCATTTTATTATACAATTATTTCTAGAAGATAAATAAATTGACAGTTACGTAAGCAATGTTAATAGGATTATTCTAGAAAAAATAGCACTTGTAAGGGAAGTAAAAAATGTGAATTAATTATTGTGAGTTAATTCTAGATCATGTCCTAAGGCCAGTGGGTGGTCAGGCCACTGCCTCAAAGGGAGCAGATTGTTGAAGAAGGAACCACAACACTAATTAAAGAAAATTTTCCTTTAAGTCAATAGGGTGATGGTATATCTTGAGTATCTTATTACAAGTTCCCATTCTGCACTTAATCAGGTTCACTTGGTCAGGTGGCCAAATCTGACTGGTAGTTATTTGTTGTTAAGAGGCAGGATTCCTGACCATCGACTGTTGCCTCTGATGTTGCCCTGTTGGTCTCCTCTGTCAGGTTGGAGAATCTTCACAATTATATAGTTCACTTCAAGATCATTACACCTGCCTTAATGGTCACCTTTTTTGGCAAACAGTCCTCCCCCCTTTTAATTTCTAGTAGATGATGACTATTGGTCTACTCATCTTTGCATGACCCCAAATTCTCAAGCTCTAGTAAACCTTGAGGTCAGCAAGACTAAAAATTGCCTGGTCAGTGCATCCTGTGATGGGAGCAGGAGCTGGTCAGGTCTTTGCTTCCTGTTATCCTGTTTGAGAACTGTTTCTCAAGACCATCTTGTTCTGGGAGGTAGACTCCCTTCCTGAAGGGAAAAAACTACAAGGCTACAGAGTCTGTTGCTCTAAGTTTGAACTCACCCACATGAAGTTCCTCTTTCATGATTTGTCTGTTGACTTCGTCTGTCCAGGATTCCTTCTGGGTTTTTTTTTTTTTGCCTCTGTAAACCATACATGACCTTTACATTTGAGTATTATTATTGCTTTGATTTGATTTAACTAAAACTTCTATGGTGAGACCATGTCACACTCCATCCTATTTAAAATTTCACACTATTTTTTTAATAGCTTGCACTTTCAGTTTTCTCTTTGGTTGTGGGAGAACAGTGTAGGACATTGAAAGCACTTCATTTGTAAATCAGTTAACTTTTTTTTCCATCTTTTGCCTTCTGAAGAAGTTGGCAGTGCCAGTGAATCTGGTGAAAAACAACACCTTAATCCAGAATCCCACAACCCAATAGAAGTCCTGGTACAGCCTGGAAGCAGTATTGTAAAGGTACCTTCTGGTATTTTCGACAATACTGGCAGGAAGAGCAGCAGTGGTGAGTTACTGAATACATGAAATCCATTGGGATGTAGAGTTTGCATTTACATCCAGCTTGTAGATATAAAACTGTGGCTGGAGATGCCTGGTGTAATGGAAACAGACAGGCAACCTATTATGCATAACTTCAGTGTGCCCAGGTTCCACCTGGGAAATGGGTAAAGAAATAATGAAGGAGGGTATTCATGAGAGGATGCAGAATGCCTCTTCTCTCATCACTACATAATCTCACTGTCTCCTCTGCCCACACCAGATGTTTGAAAGGAATTAGCTTTTGATCCAACAAATCTTCTATTGTGGAATTTTAAAATAAATGATGGTAACTGCAATGCTTAACTTACAAAACTAAGTTAACTTTGACAAGATAGGTCTCTTCCAATGGGATGGCATGAAATGATTGTTTCTTTATTCAGAATGGATTAGAAAAGCACTTGCAATATTTTTTTAAGCTGAGGATCTACAGCAAATATACCCATTTTCCCAGGACCTCGGTCTTTTGCATAGTAACACAAATAGTGACTTCTGTCTTTTTATGGAAAGGCGACAGGCTTATACATAATACTCATGTTGCTGTGGTCATTGCTTGGTTGAATTTGATTATTTCTTCAGCAGACCTGTAATATACACTCAAATAACTTTTGAAGATTTGTTTGCACTGGGAACCACAATGAAGAAGAGGCTCTTGCTAAATCTTCTTCCTGGGCAGCATATCTTTTTGTGCAGGGTTTTTTGTGCAGCATATCTTTTTGTGCAGGGTTTTTTGTGCAGCATATCTTTTTGTGCAGGATTAACAATTCCACATGAACTCTGGCCATTTAATTAATTAAGAAGATGAAGTTACTTCATACTGAGTCAGACCTTGAATCTATTAGTCATTATTTTCTCTTCTGACTGGCAGTTTTCCTGGGCTGTAGGCAGAGATTTGATCCTTTTAACTGGCATTGCTAGGGATTGAGCCCAGGACCTTCTGTATGCAAAGCACGTGCTCTGTCGCTGAGCTATAGTGCCTCATAGTTGCCATGCTTAGAGTTGTATGTCAATACAAATAAACAGCACAAGCTCTAGTTTTAGTGAAGAACAATGTTATTCTCAGGCAAAAATTGTAGCATCAACACACTACCGTAAACAAAGAACAAACTGTGCTATAGGCATACAAAAACAGATTGTCTCAAAACAGCTAAATAGATGGAAATTCAACACAAGGAAAAACGATTGGATGCAAAGTTCATCGTTCGTATCAATAGGCACGATGGCTTGTGCCGTTTAATATTATTGAAGACGGGCGCTGGAAATCATGCGCAGTGAAGCGACTGTCAGAGTAGAGTTGGTCATGTGCAGAAGAAAAAATGAAGGTAAATGGTAACTGCTGGCAAAGATAGTCATGTGCAGTAGACAAGCTCTGCAAAACAGAAATAGCGCGTCATTCAAAAAAATTGATAGCTGTGTGAAAATTCGAATTGTAGCCTTGGCACAGAGGACAAGATGAATCGGAACGCGGTCTCTAGGTTATTAATCACGTTTCGCTAGAGGGCTTCATCAGTTTTTTTGAATGACGCGCTATTTCTGTTTTGCGGAGCTTGTCTACTGCACATGACTATCTTTGCCAGCAGTTACCATTTACTTTCATTTTTTCTTCTGCGCATGACCAACTCTACTCCAACAGTCGCTTCACTGCGCATGATTTCCAGCGTCCGTCTTCAATAATATTAAACGGCACAAGCCATCGTGCCTATTGATACGAACGATGAACTTTGCATCTAGTCGTTATTTCTTGTGTTGAATTTCCATCTATTTAGCTGTTTTGAGACAATTTGTTTTTGTATGCCTATAGCACAGTTTGTTCTTTGTTTACGGTAGTGTGTTGATGCTACAATTTTTGCCTGAGAATAACATTGTTCTTCACTAAAACTAGAGCTTGTGCTATTTATTTGTATTGACTTGTATTGACAGTGCTAATTGTTTTTGTATTTGCATAGAGTTGTATGTCAGCATGCCATCATCTATTCTTCCTGGTTGATTGTAAGCACAGATGAATCACAGTGCGTTTACTGGCTATGCAAGTCATGAATATGGCTTTCTAAAGTGCTGCTGATTACTGGCGGAGGGAATGCTCACTTGTGCATCTCTTCATGAGATAATTCTTTGGAAAACAATGTTATCAAGATGTATCGTGCAAACACACAACTCCTAGCCAGAAACAAATCTCTGTGTCGATGCTGTAATAACGTAGGCTGCTGGATATAGGAGTCCAAAGAACTATCTAAAGTTTCTATAAGTTAATTGCAGTCTATTGAATTATTTTCTTTTTTAAAGATAACTATTCTAAACTTGCTCAAGATTTTATTCTTCTGAGCTTTGTCACTTGGTTTTCTGTAAGTATACTGACTTTTCTTTGTTGTTGTTGTTAAAGGAACTCCATCCAGCCCATTGTTTGTAACTCAGGATCCGATTGAAGATTTAGTGTTTGATGACAATACTTCTCCCAAGAGAACTGGTGAAAAAGGGAAGAAGAGACAGAAGCTTTTTTCAGAAAGGAGCTGTAGCTTTAGCACTGAGAGCAGAGCAGGCATGTTGCTGAAAAAAAGCAGCTTAGACTTGAACACCAGTGAAGTTGCAATAATGATGGGAGCTGATGCGAAGATCCTCACAGCGGCTCTGTCTGGGGCCAAACCATCACCACCCCATATGAGTAAGTCTCACAGTTTTGACAACGTAAGTGATGACCACCACCATTCTGGCTCAGACACCTCTAGGACTTCTGAGAATGAAAATGCTTGGGATGCAGAGTATTGGTCACCGCCTGTTCTGGAAGAGCTGGAAGAAGGTCATGAACAGCTTGAAAACGGGCATGACAACATTGCAACCAAAGCAGAGGACATTAACTCCAAGCCTCTTAATGCTTCTCAGTCCAGAACTAGCCAAAAAGAACCCAAGGAGACAGTGAACAAGAGAAACAGTCTCCATGCTGTAGTCAAGCCTGTTGAAAGAGAAGACGTTCAGGTGGGCCTGGACCCTTTATCTTTGCTGGCAACAGAGACAGTAGACCCGAAACCCTGTGATCAGGAAGAAAAGGTGATGTCACCGGTAGTTGCACGCAATCTGGCTGATGAAATTGAAAGCTACATGAATCTGAAAAGTCCCTTGGGCAGCAAATCATTCAGCATGGAATTGCACAAGAAAGAGAGCAGCCAGGAGGAAATCTCCCCTAGTTCACTTGGTCCTCCTTTAGATAGGCGATCAAGCCTACCTTTAGATTCTGCTCCACCACCCAAAGTTCAGAACACCACTCATAAAAGTCCATCTGTTTCCCGATCCAAAACCTTTACTGGAAAACCAAAGCAATTGGCCCTTTCAAGGACCCAGAAAGAACGGTCTACATCTTTAACAGGCTTGGGTCGCTCTTCACCACAGGCTGCATTTGGTTCGGTAGTTACCAGTTTTTCGGGCTTGAAACTAGATCACATTTTATCTGGACCTAAAATAGATGTTCTGAAGTCTGGCATGAAGCAAGCAGCTAATGTCGCCAGCAAGGTTTGGGGAGCTGTAGCATCTGCGTATAGCTATTCAGATGATGAGGCAAGTATATTTTTAAATGTTTCCTAACACCAGGTAGTTTAATATTTATCTGTTTTTTATATCCTGCTTCTAATGAGGACTCAGAGTGGCTTAAAATTGAAAACAAAAACAAAAAACCCAGAATGATAATAAAAGTATAATGAAAAATAGACAGCCAGGAGAGGGAGCACTTCAAAGTGCAGAATCGGTCTTTTCTTCTGTTGGCAGATCTTCCCCCCTGCTCCAGGCTATGGCCTTCAGGCTATCAGGCTGACCTCGACCAGGGCCAGGGCCTTTTCATACCTTGCTCCAGCCTGGTGGAAGGCTATGCCCAGTGAGGTTTAGGCTCTGCAGGACCTGAAGCAATTCCACAGGGCCTGTAAAACTGAGCTGTTCCGCCAGGCATACAGTTGGACAGAAATGAGTTTCTATTGGGCTGGCCTCCCCCTCCTACCCCCCTCTGTACTTCCGTTATGGTTTTATTAGTAGTATATTATTGTTGTACTGTTACTGCTGCTATGTCCATTAGCGCCAGTTTATTTTATTGATTATTGATGATGATTTTATTGAAAACGCTAAGATTGTTTTAATTAATTGTTCAAATGCTTTAAGCCGCTCTGAGCCTGACCTAGTTAAGAAGATGGCCTAAAAATCCAATAAATAAATATGTGACAAAGGACAAGAACCATTCAGCTCATGCCTGTAGGAGAGGAGAAACAAACTTGGCTAGATGCTCTTCAACTACCAGGATCTTGCCACCTTCCTTATTGATATTGAGAGATACCAAACTTCTTTTGTGTCTTTTTTAATTGAAGGATGAAGGGAGTCGACCTGATTTTACCTTTCCTGCTGGCTTTGAAGACCATATTTTAGGTGTCAATCAGTCACAAAAAACAGGCATTTCAGGACTTGCAACCAGTGAACTTGCACAGAGTACAACTAGTCTTGGCAGCAGTAATAGTAGTGGAGATGCAGGGAAGCAACACTACCCAACAGGTATGGACATTCCCTTCATAACTACAGTGGGTCATCCTCTGCTTGAACATTTGGAAGAGTCTGTGTGTGTGTGGTATAATGGTTGATGTGTTGGACTAGGACTTGTGGGTAGAGGCTAGGTACTAATCCTTACAAGGCCATGAAGATTTCTGGGTCAGTAACTCTCTCTGTCTAACCTACCTAACAATGTTGTTAGAATAAAATGGAGGAGGAGAGAACCATGTATGCTGCCCTGAGCTCCTTGGAGGAATGATGGGGTTAAAAATGGAGATAGAAATCAAAGTACAATTCTAATTGTCCCATTATCTCACAGGATCAGGGGAGTTCCTCATTCAAAAGCTGTGGGATCATTCAGGGTTTGGTTGTTCATAGTATTCTTCAGTGATATGACCCAGGAAGAGGGAAAGGGATGACACTGAGCTTTTAAGGTCCACTCCTCATAGAATCATAGAGTTGGAAGGGACCACCAGGGTCATCTAGTCCAACCCCCTGCCCAATGCAGGAAATTAACAACTACCTCCCCCCACATCCCCAGTGACCCCAACCCTCCCCACACCATGCAGGATCCCACAATCAAAGCACTCCCGACAGATGGCCATCCAGCCTTTGCTTAAAGACCTCCAAAGACGGAGACTCCACCACCCTCCGAGGCAGTGCATTCCACCATCGAACAGCCCTCACCGTCAGGAAATTCTTCCTAATGTTTAGGTGGATTCGCTTTTCTCTTAGTTTAAATCCATTACTTCATGTCCTAGTCTCTGAAGCAACAGAGACAAGCTAGTTCCCTCATCAACATGACATCCCTTCAAATATTTAAACATGGCTATCATGCCTCCACTCAACCTTCTCTTCTTCAAACTAAACAAACCCAACTCCCTAAGTCTCTCCTCTTAGGGCAAGGATTCCAGACCTTTGACCATTCTGGTTGCCCTCTGGACACGTTCTTGGGGGACAAAACAGTCGTCCTTATAGGTCCATAATGTACATTGGCATTAAGTAAATAAAAAAGCTTTAATCTCCTGGAAATTGTGGATGTCATCCTGTCAGTACTGGTAAACAGGTATTTTCCTGAAATTCATTCATAACTATGAACTGCTGATTTACACTCATGGCAGCCTCAGCTTGGATAAGCCACACATCAGCTGTAGATGTCGACTGTCTCTGGCTTGCAGGCTTTGCAAAAAGACAGCTCCTGTGATTGAAAAATGTAGAATACAAACATGCTCTGATAATGAGATAAAATGGCAGAAGTCTGCCTAATTTGAAATGGCATGAAACCATCCCAAAATGCTGCTTTGTGTGAAGAAAAAGCATGTGAATTCACACAGTGGCAACTAGCAGGCAGCATCTCTTTAGGAATACTGTACAATTAGTGAGTTTGCTCCATTGGTGGAAAAAACGGCATTGAGGAGTATCCTTTGAGTACCAAAATGGCTGCTCTGGTGATCAAGGGATCATGGATAAATGTCACATGGAATGGAGGTGGTAGTAAGGAAGGGAACTGAGTAAGACTGAAAAGTGCCGGCTGGATCCCACTCACCATGTTTTTAAAAAAATAATCTCTTATGAGCACAAATATGCCAAGATATTAAAATATTTTCATTTAGATCTTAAACAATAAAAGCAAATAAAGTTAAATGATTGTTTAGAATCTCACAAAGATGATGGCATTAGTCATTTCTGTATTGTTACAGCAGATTTACATATTCTTCATTGCTGCTACCTAAGTTTCAGTTGCCTTGTATTTCTATACAGGTGAAACTTTGTTCCCTAGAGGTATGAAGGGTGTGGATTCTGAGAAGTCTGAGCACGGTTCTTCCCAGAACACCAGTTTGTCTAGTATCTTCCAGAACTGTGCAATGGAGGTAAAACTGATCATTTTAAGGATGTGCTTTGTATTTTGTGCCAGGAGCCCCATGGCGCAGAGTGGTAAGCTGCAGTACTGCAGTCCAAACTCTGCTCACGACCTGAGTTCGATCCCAATGGAAGTTGGTTTCAGGTAGCCGGCTCAAGGTTGACTCAGCCTTCCATCCTTCCGAGGTCGGTAAAATGAGTACCCAGCTTGCTGGGGGTAAAGGGAAGATGACTGGGGAAGGCACTGGCAAACCACCCCATAAACAAAGTCTGCCTAGTAAACGTCGGGATGTGACGTCACCCCATGGGTCAGGAATGACCCGGTGCTTGCACAGGGGATATTTACCTTAAAAAAAATTTTTTTGTAGGAATCTGTCAGTATTTTGTAGTATCAGGCTTTGCTTCACTTTATGCAAATGAAAAGTGCCTTTTAAAATGCCCACTGGAAATATCTAAAATTCTTCCCTTTATGTCTTTTAAACATACAAAGTGGTTATCTTTTTAAAAGTTCCTTTTAAAAATGTTCTCCGTAGAATTTGCGATTACCTAAATAATGTTTTTTAACCAAAATAGGTTTTTAGACACTGCTTATGTGCAGTGCTAAAAGCTCTATGATCAGGATCGGTTTTAAGGCTGATTACAAAGGCTTTTCAAAAAGTGGTTATATAGTTGTATGTGAAGTGGGACAGGATTTGAAGGACAAAACCCCACAGTGAGTAGAACAAATCAGAAACTCAAACCAAGTTCCAAATGTTTTGAGCTGCCTGTCTGCCTCTTTACTCCCTTACCCTTTCTTTTTGTTTCAAAACGTTACAAAATGTTTTTGGCAGGTCTTAATGTCAAGCTGTTCTCAATGTCGAGTATGTGGAGCACTGGTTTATGATGAAGAAATCATGGCAGGGTGGACTGCCGATGACTCTAATTTGAACACAACTTGCCCATTCTGCAAAAGCACTTTCTTACCTCTTCTTAATGTGGAGTTTAAAGACTTGCGTGGATTTGCAAGGTTAGTAGACTTGCAGTAGGCAACATTTTTTGCCATTAAATGCTGATTACATATTTGCATGTTTTGTCATTGGCGACTAGAGGCACCTTCACTTGGGTAGTAATTGGGATAACCAGATCCAGACTATGTATGTCGTGTAAACTGTTCCTCTCTTGGTTATCTCTGAAGACAGATAAGTTTTTATTTTGTACAGTAATATGGGTGGGGGTGCTTGTAGTTCATTTGTGGACTCTTTGGCTTGACATTCTTTTTTGCCTTTTCTTCTGTATAATTATAAATTGGTTCCTGGTCTGTTTGGAAGTATATTTAGATGAGGCAAAACCCAATATTGTGCATTCTAATTCTAATCCTTTTCTTGTTATCTTACTAGCTTATTTTTGAAACCAAGCACCTCTGGTGATAGTTTACACAGCAGTAACATTCCGTTAACGACTGATTCTCTGGAGCAGAAGCCTGTTTCTGTCCCTGCAACAGATTTGATCAGTTTTGAAGAACCCTCAAATACCAGCCCAACCATTGCTGAAGAAAACAGCACCACAGCTGTGCAAAGGTACAGAATGTAAAGAGGCAGAGAAATCTTAGGTTCTGGGAAAACTCATTGGAGTCTGGAATTTTTTGGGAATAGGCCTGGCATTTAAGACTGTAGAAAAAGCTTATGCTAGAATGCCAGCATGCTTGTGTGCGTGTATAGTGCTGTCAAGTCGCAGCCGACTTATGGAGACCCCTTGTGGGGTTTTCAAGGCAAGAGACTAACAGGTGGTTTGTCATTGGTTTCCTCTGCATAACAACCCTGGCATTCCTTGGTGGTCTCCCATCCAAGTACTAACCAGGGCCGACCTTGCTTAGCTTCTGAGATCTGACAAGCTCATGATAGCCTGGGCCATCCAGGTCAGGGTGCAGCATGCTTAGCAGAGTGTAAAAATCAGTATTATTTGAGTCATGTAACTTGTTTCAGAGAGTCTGTGACTAGAATGGTTGGATGTAGGTCTCCAGACTTGAAACAACTTACCCCTTCAAGCAAGGTCACACTTCTTCAGCATTGCACATGCCTATCCCAATATATTTGGTACCCTAGTAAACATCTATTTAAGAAAAGTCTTCAAGAAAACATCATTTTGAAACAGCATAAAAAGAGCCCTTATGAATCAGACCAGTGGTCCATCTAGTCCAGCATCTTGAGTCACACAGTGGCCAGCCAGTTTGCCCTGGAGGGCCAACAAATAGAGCAATAGAGGCCTTCCCCTAATGCCTCCTTGTCACACTGGTATTCAGAAGCTCACTTCCTGTTTATATGGAGGTTCTCTTTAGTCACCATGGGCAGTAGCTGCAGATGGACCTATTCTCCATGAACCTGTCTTTTCTCCTTTTAAAGCTATCAGTGTTTGTGGCTATAATTATATCTACTGGTAGCAAATAACCACAATTTAATCGTTAAAAAATTCCTTTTGCCAGTCCTGAATCTATTGACCATCAGTTTTATTGTGTATATTAAGGGAGATGCATTATTTTATAAACCTTCACTCCATGCATTATTTTATATACCTCTATCATATTCCACCACCACCCCTTTCCCAGTTAGTAGTCTTTTTTTCTAAATGGAAAAGTGCCAGACACTTTAGTCTTTCCTTATAAGCTATTCCTTATTCATCTTGGTTACCTTCTGCACTATTTTTAGTTCTACAGTATCCTTCTGGCGATATGGCAAGCAGAACTCCAGATGAGATGTACCATAGATCTATACAGGAGCACTACAATATTGGCCATTTTATTGTCCTTTCTCTTCCTAATAATACCCAGCCTGGAGTTTGCTTTCTTCGTTGCTGCCAGTTTCATTGAGCTTCTGGTGTACGAGAAATTCAATTAGTGCAGAGACCAAGCTTGGGACCAGTGTTGAATAGCTGAGACATTTGCTGGGCTTCAGTTTTTATCTATAAAGTGAGATTAATTTAAATATTCTTAACAGCACCGTTGGGAGTATGAGAAAGATAATGTTTTACCATCTGTGTGTAATGTTGGTATGTTCTTGCGCTGTGTTCAAGCAGCAGGATAGCAGAAGAAGAGAGTGGGGACCTCAGACCTACACGGCCATCTGTTGCAAATAACACATCCAAGCGAGGAGCTTCTCTGACTCGGAGCCACAGTGTTGGTGGCCCCCTGCAAAATATTGATCTCCTGCAGAGGCCGTCTCATTGCATTTCAACAGTTAGCCTTCCTAACAGTTTACAGGAGGCCATGGTAAGTTCTTGATAATGTATCTTTGTCAATCTAATTTGCTTTTAGCTAATGGCTATTTAGCACATGTGCTGTCAGCCAGCCTTTGTACTATAGAGCATCTTTGAGCATTAGCACTGCAAGGATCCTTTTGAGAAGGAGTTTCCCTAGGAATCAAGGATTTTTGCAGTAAGCATACAGGAAATTCTGTGGTGCTCCTGAGGTGGAAAAAGTGGAGAAGGAGCATGTCTGCAAGATTTCCTTGTTCAGTTTGTTTAAGCTTTAATTATAATGCAGTTTCCACGTATACTACATAATTATTGTATGAGTAAGTACTGCTATCTATTTACAAAGAAAAATATGGAAAATCGACGCCATACTATTTACAATCAAGTTTGCATGATAGCTTGTGTTCTGCTGCAAGAGTAATGTGGCTTACTGGCTCCTAGAGGTGGAGGGAAATTGATCCAACGTTCTTAATTTACAAACTAACCATTGCCAATGTTCTTCAGGATCCTATAGCAAAAAGGCCAAATCCTTTACCTCTGTCTGTGCCTTATTTGAGCCCTTTGGTGCTCCGGAAAGAGTTGGAATCCTTGTTGGAGAATGAGGGAGAGCAAGTGATCCACACCTCAACATTCATCAATCAACATCCCATTATTTTCTGGAACTTAGTATGGTATTTCCGTCGCTTGGACCTCCCAAGTAACTTGCCAGGGCTCATTCTGACTTCAGAACACTGCAATGAGGGTGTTCAGGTAGGTTCTCTCCAAGGCCTATGTTTGTGTTCCAGCATATGGGGTGAGGTTTTTGATTATGTAAAGAAGAGGAGATCCTAACTTACTGAGGGGGTTGGACTTTGTGTGTGTGCTTGCACCAGTATCCTATATCTCTGAAATGCAATGTAGAGGAAACCAATGATACTGAGTAGCAGCAAATGCCAATAACAGTAAACAATAGCATTACTTAAAAGTGTTCTAAACTTGTTGACAAAACAGCCAAAAAGGCTGATATATTAAAGATGAGAACATGTTGGCAGGATACTAACACGCTTAGAGCATGATACAGCCAAAGTCAAAGATTCGGTTGTCATGGTTTCCACGGAAGAAATCTAAGCATGTGCTTAGAGACCAGTAAGATTCCAAATTGTTTAACTTTCGATAGTGGCATTCAAGTTTTGGATGTTGTCCCTCCATTTGAAGGCTAAAGAATTTGATGAGTCTGAAGGTGTCGTTGGAATGAACTCTGGTTTGCCATCTTTAAGTGCAGGTGATGTTGGGGAACTGTGCTTGGATCCCCAGGTGTGTGACTGAACTTCAAAAAGCAACTGTGGAGCTGGGCAAATAGGAATCAGTATGTCAATGATAGGTAAAGAGGGAGGGGATCCTTCATGACATTTTGTCATTTGGCAATGACCCTCTCCCTGGTTGTCTTAAGTCCCTGCAAGGGGTGAAAATTAGATTCCCACCTAGGACTTAAAGCAGTGAAGCTTGGTAGCGAGACTGAGCGGAAGCCAGACTATACTCTGTGAACCTGAGGGGTTTTGTGAAAGCCAAAGCTATTGACACACACAACCTGTGGTAGTGACAGGAGTGAGAACTGGGTTAGAGAGGGCCCATTCTCAGGTCACGAAGGGGAATTAGTCTCTGAGGTAGAGCTATTCCAGTAGCAGGAAGGTGTGAAAAATTACAGCCACTTAGGTGGGGTAATCAGAGAGAGAGCTAGGCTGGGGACAGAGATGAGAGTCTGAAGCTGAACGACAGACTGAGAGTCTGAACGTCTGAATAATAGTTCTGTGAGGTAGAACTAAGCTTGAGAACTGAGAACCGAAAGTAACTTGAGAAAAGGGAACATCTAAGCTATTTCTCTGAAGTAATCTTGCTTGTATCAATCTGAGTTTTTCCCTCCAAAATATTCTACTTTTTCTTAAAAACCAATCTCTGTAAGTTCTCTTTAATAAACTTCCCTGTTATCTCTGTTTAAGTTGAAAAGCCTCTTGTCTCCTATTTCTCACTGAGGTAAATACGGGTGTGGGAGTGGAGGAGAAGAAGAAATAATTCTCCTCACAAATATACTCAGGCCAACGCCTTTTCCCCTCAGCATATACGGCCGGGCTGAGTGAGTGGGATATTGAAGTGGCTGGAAGGGGGGCTGCGTCATAGATACCCTTCCAAGTAAATAGTTATAACATAATCCCATGGGTTTCCTCAATCTCTTGCATAAATAAACTTCTGCACAAGATGCAAATCATTTTGGAATTTGGCTTGATTTGAACAGGAAGGTACAGTCTGGGGTTGTTAAGGCAAATGTTTGTAATTCAACTAGCCGAGAATGGAAATATTTTATTTATTTAATTCTTTTTAAACCCCGCTTTTCTCCCCAATGGGGACCCAAAGTGGCTTATGTAATTTGCCTCTCCTCCATTTTATCCTCACAATAACCCTGTGAGGTAGGTTAGGCTGAGAGAGTGTGACTGGCCCAGGGTCCCCCAGTGAGCTTCCATGGCACAAAGTGAGGATTTGAAGCAGATACTAATTCAATACTCTTAACCACTACACCACACTAGCATTTTGTATTTAGTGTTTCAAAATTACTGGTACAGATTTCTGTTTGTGGCAAAGTAATAAGAAAGTTTGTTTCCTTCAATCTAGCTTCCACTGTCCAATTTGTCTCAAGACAGCAAGCTAGTGTATATCCAGCTACTCTGGGACAACATCAATCTTCACCAAGAGCCTGGGGAGCCCTTGTATATATCTTGGAGAAATTTCAGTGAGTAAAATGTTCATGATGGAAGAGGGCTGATGGGCAGGAGGTGCTTGTGCTGCTGGAAAATTGCCATTCTCTTCTGAATAGCATATCACTTCAGTTGCACTTGAAGAGCATTTGATATGAGCTTGAACTTCACCCATTTGAGATAAAGATATTAAAGCATAAAGATATTAAACTGCAAATTTTGCAGTGCTGCATGAATAACCAGTAGTGGAATTCACACAGCAGCTTCATCCAATACCATCCAGGGTTTGGATTCCCCAGATCCATTCTGTTAGCAGAGGCGTTCTCTGGAGGCCTTCAAAGCATCTTGTGTCAGGGAAGGCTTCATCTGCTGAACACTTCATCCACCTCTGCTAGTGGAAACGGTAGCTAAAAAGGCAAATGTGATCTTGGGCTGCATTAACAGAAGTCTAGTGTCCAGATCACGTGAAGTGATGGCATCTCTTTACTCTGCTCTGGTTAGACCTCACCTAGAGTATTGTGTTCAGTTTTGGGCACCACAATTTAAGAAAGATGTAGATAAGCTGGAACGTGTCCAGAGGAGGGCAACAAAGATGGTGAGGGGTCTGGAGACCAAGTCCTATGAGGAAAGGTTGAAGGAGCTGGGTATGTTTAGCCTGAAAAGGAGAAGACTGAGAGGTGATATGATAACCATCTTCAAGTACTTGAAGGGCTGTCATATAGAGGATGGTGCCGAGTTGTTTTCTGTTGCCCCAGAAGGTCGAACCAGAACCAACAGGTTAAAATTAAATCAGAAGAGTTTCCATCTAGACATTAGGAAGAATTTTGTAACAGTTAGATCAGTTCTTCAGTGGAACAGGCTTCCTCGGGAGGTGGTAAGCTCTCCTTCCCTGGAGGACTTTAAGCAGAGGCTAGATGGCCATCTGTCAGCAATGTTGATTCTATGAATTTAGGCAGTTCATGAGAGGGAGAGCATCTTGGCCATCTTCTGGGAACTGGGGGTGTGGGGGGGAGGTAGTTGTGAAATTCCTGCATTGTGCAGGGTGTTGGACTAGATGACCCTGGTGGTCCCTTCCAACTCTATGATTCTATGAAAGCATACACTGGTTCTAACCCAAAGTGCTTGCCATAGTTTCCTCTCCTCTTTGTATTCTATTTCTTTTCTGTATTTTCCTTCTGCCGTTTTATTTCTCATCTTTCCCCTTGTTTCTCTTTTAACTTTCTTGCTGAAGTTACACCTACTGCACATGCTACACATTGCACAACAGTCCACAGCCTCCATCCTCCTCCAGTCTTTTTCCAATGTGTTGGTTTTTTCCTTACAGATTCCACAGAGAAGAAACCCTCAATAGCTTCAGAAGAGCAGCAAGCAATAAGCACTTTGGTTGAAAATATCAAGCTAAGCATTCAGCACAATGATGTTGTTAAACCCATCAATCTCCTTGTACAGCAAAAGCACGAGGGCAAGCGACAAAGGTAAGGGGGGGTGCCACGGCACACCTGAAAAATAGACTCAGGGTGGCTTCTGTCTCGTAATCTCCTAGCATCCATAGTTGTGCACATAAGGAACATTCTGCTGTTGACCAGGATAGTCCTTTTGCTGCATTAAAAGTACCTTTCATGTGTTTATGAGCATACAGCGTTAGCACAGAAGTGGGAAAGCCAATGCCCAAATACTCAGGGTTAGGAATAGTTATGGAGAGGCATGAGTAAGTAAAAGAATGTGTGGCTTTGGATCTTAGTGTTAAAAACCAGCAACTTAACTGCTGTTCATTGGTCATGCTCCTTGCTTACTGATAACTGGCTCCATAGAAGCCGCTGGAATGAAGCCATACGTGCTGTTATTTGGAGCCCTTGAGGAGCATCCTCTTTGGGATCCTCAGTTTCTAGATAAAAAAGGAAGATTTTGGTAGATAAGTCCACCCTGGAATTGTAAAACCAGTTCGCTTAGGAAACCTGTGACTCTCACAGAGAAAAGGGTAAAAGTAGTCCCCTGTGCAAGCACTGGGTCATTACTGACCCATGGGGAGAGGTCAAAACCTGATGTTTACTAGGCAGACTATGTTTACGGGGTGGTTTGCCATCGCCTTCCCCAGTCGTCAACAATTTACCTCCAGCAAGGTGAGTACTCATTTTACTGACCTCAGAAGGATGGAAGGCTGAGTCAAGCTTCAGCTGGCTACCTGAAACTGACTTCCGTCAGGATTGAACTCAGGTCGTGAGCAGACTGAAGTACTGCAGCTTACCACTCTGTGCTACGGGGGCTGCTTCTCACAGTGAAACAAAATGTAATACAACTTAGTTAGCAGCAGTATTTTTGGGGAGAGGGGAAACTCCAGGTGGTATACATAGCTTTTCCCCTCCCCTTGGTTCTTTTCTCACAGCAAACTTATGAAGTATGTTAGGTTGAGAGAGAATGACTCGCCCAATATCACCCAGTGAGGTTCATGGCCAAATGGGGATTTGAACATGAGTTTCCTCAAGCACTATTAACACTCTAAGAACTTCTGTGACCATGTATAGTTAAGAGGTGCTTGTACCTTTAGACACATGTCTGTATGATTATGGCCCACTTACATTTCCATCATTTCTTGATCTGTACTTAATTCCTGGCTTAAGTTTTATAAACAAAACCTTCAAATCTAGGTGGTGACCCACACACTGGTCATAAGAGATTTCTGACAAAGAGGTAGGTGGTGACCCACACACTGGTCATAAGCGATTTCTGACAAAGAGGTAAGGGGATGCTACAAGCTTGGAAGGAACACTGAGACCTGGATAGAATGAAAATTGGAAATATTTGAGAATCTTAAACCTTTATCTGGGCACAGGAATCAGAGGAAGTCTCAAGCAGTCTGGTAATACCAAACACCCAATACCAAATGCTGACTAAAGAGCTGGTTGCTCCAGGCATCCGCTATAGAGGAGAGGAGAGACTAGAGGTCTAGAAAGAGAATAGTGCAACAGAGATAATAGCTGCCAATTCTGAAATCTAGTTGGGCATCTAACACTGTGGCAGAGGTTCAGGCTGCTGGAGAGCAAGTAATCCCAAAGAGGAAAAGATATACAACCATGTAGCTAGCCCATGTGGTGTAGTGGTGAGAAAGTTGTGTAATTGCTTATAGAAAAGGCTGACTTTGCGTTAACTTCTAAATGAATCTTTTACAGGAGTTTTTACAGAGAGATCCTTTTTCTGTCCCTGGTGTCCCTTGGGAGGGAGAATATTGACATTGGTAAGCAATATACTATTAATTTCCTTATATGTGGGTTGAGGAAAATGTTCAGCCTTAGTGTACTAATCTGTGAACTATTTCTTCATGGGTTTCCAAGTTACAGTTCCACCTTGAAAAAGACAACTCCCCTGACAGACAATATCTCAGGGAGAGGCACTCCTGCCTGTCCCATCAATCAAAGAAGCTCGTTTGGTGGGTACATGAGAGAGGGCCTTTTCAGTGGCAGCCCCATGATTATAGAACAGCCTCCTCAGGGAGGTGTGCCTGGCCCCCTCACTTTGCATCTTTACGAGGCAGTTGAAGATGGTTTTATTTAGGATTGTATTTGGTTAAGTTTACTAGCAGTCCTGAGTTGTGATTTTAAATTTTAGGTTTTATGTTTTTAATGTATTTTATTTTACACGTTCTATGCATGTTGTAAGCCACCTTGAGCTCCTTAAGGAAGAAAGATGGCTAATAAATGTTTTAAATATACAGACAAATAATGTTTGGCATTTTAGTGTCTGCTGATATATGAAAGAATTGCTAGACCTGTGACAACCTTACAACAAGGTGCTGCGCCAGTTTTTTCACAGGTGCAAGAATGAGCTACGGCTGTTTTGGAAAGTTTTATCTCACGCGTTCCTTTCCTTATTTCCAGAGGCCTTTGACAATGAATATAGGACAGCATATAAAAGCCTACCGAGTGAGGTAGCTGAAAAAATGCAGAAGATAGATGCTGCACCCAGCAGCAGCGTCGAGTGGTGCAGGAAGTGCTTTGGAGCACCTGTTATATAAAGTCCACAGAGAAGATGTGGCAAACCATCCACAAGACCAAAGAGAATGGCAAAACTGACAACAGGTTGATTTTGATTCGGGCTCCACAACCCCAACTGAAACTGTGATGTAGAGTCCAGTTCAGGAGTCACCAAGGCACTTCTTCAGCAGCTGAAGGAATGAATTGGAGTCAGTGTGAAGTCTGTGGATCTTAAGTGGACTGTGCACCCTCAGCTTTGCTCCTTTTAACCCTTCTCAGCCTCATGTTTAAAAAAGATGAATGGCAATTGGCATTTGTACAGTGCCTTTCTCTAAATACTCAGAGCAGTGGGATATTTTATAATTAATCTCTTTGCCTACAGAGCAACCCCTGTTCAAAGAGGGATGTGTTTTGCATGTACATAGTTATGGTTCATTTGACGTGTGAATGGCAAATCTTTTTCTTTGGGTCAAAAGACCAAACTGTATCTTAGTACTCTTCTTCTTGAAAACAATCACTGTTCCATTTAGTAGCAAAAACATAGCCTTTGTTTTGGCTGTTTGTAAAACGTAATATTTTCTCTGTTCATAGTTTCCTGCTTCAAAGAGTTTTAAAACTGTACATACAACGTTGTGTTCTCCCAAACAATGATGGGTTCCTACCCTGAGTTACTGTATGGCAGTTGCTGTTCTATAATGGAAGAATTTCATTATAGAATGGTAATTTTGTAATGGGGAATATATATGAATCTAGGGTACATAAAATGGTGTGAAATAAATATTGACCATATACATTTTTAGCATTTTGTGTAAAAGAAATATATGCATATATATATATATGGGGCAAAGCTTACAGTGCACTAATCTGCTTATCCTTCTAACCTGTGGGACAATTTTTTTTGCACTGCCCAAGTTAAATAATTCTATCATAAATATATTTATACCCTCACACTTGAAGATATATTTACCGAGTGAAAAAGCTGGTTTTAAGTCTTAACAATTTAATATCCTTGATTAAATAGATCTTGAGTAGAAAAAAATGAATTGCAGTAGAGTTTGGCATGGATCCAGAAAACATCGTTCATGCAGTGATTGTCTTTCCCCCTTATACAGCCCCTGTGTTTTCCCCAAAGACTGCTTTGGTCAGGAGTGGCATGAAATGCAGCACAGGAGGGCTACAGAGGAATGGGCAGCACAGAGCTCAGTGCTAACTTAGCTCACCAGGCATGGCTGTGGAGCCAAGTCATTGCCTTTGCAAAGTGGAACTTGGATGGTGCTCTCTGGCATCTGACAGCAATCAGCTTAACACAGAAAGGCACCTGTGCAGCAGTGTTCTTGCTTCAGCTTAACTCAGATGATGAAGCCCCAACATAACTGTCCATTGCCTTTTGAAGCGAATCCACTAGGAGGGATTTGTAGAGAACAGGTTGGAGTCCATGGATCTGTTCCACTAGCAGAGGCACTTTGAAGCAGGAGGAGCCTTCCACTTGAAGAACGCTCTGCTGCTAGTGGAACAGATCTACAGGATCCAACCCTGGGACTGCAGCACAAATGTGTTCTCAATCCTCAGTGTATTTTGGCCACAGTAATCTTTCACATTTCAGTGGTGTTAGTAGAGGAATATGTACTGCGTAGCATGGTTGGATTGTGAACATTCTAGTAATGACTCAGCCTTTTCAATAAAGTGGTAATTTTCACACTTGTCAGAGCACGATTTTTGCCGCTTTAGGTTCAAATAAGTGTTTTAACTGTTGATACTAAACCAAGTTTCAAATTCAGTTTACTAGGAATTTGTTTTTAATGTGAATTCCATACCTTTACAAAGCACAGTATCAAAAAATTTCTCCATTACGTCACTTTAAATGTTCCTTCTCCCATTGCTCTGTTGCTCAAAGCATGGAAGGGGAGGATGAGTGTCTGATGCTTGCTTATAGAATTATTGTTTTTAATATGCCTCCTTCACATCTCTTCCCCAAATAACACAATTATTATATTAATAAAAATCCTTGAAATACATTTCTGTATGTTTGTGCTTTCATAATCATCGTGAATAAGCACTATGTTTTTGTTAAGAAAGCTTACTTCTAGTGCTTATGCATGATACTTAATTTGTCACAGGAACAACTTGTATGTAATTTTGGCTCTTGAACCTATGTAGAAACAATGTTTCAGTCCTAATTTGTACTTATGACAAAGAAAGGAGCAAAATATTTTAAAACCTTTGCACTGTGTATTGCTGTAAACTTTGAACTCTTAGCATTCCAACAGATAAGATGTTACAGGCTGTTTTCCTATTACATTGGTAGGATGAAAAAGTTAGGTTATCACAAGGTTGATGCTGGCCTAGGAAGAACTGCATCTAGGGCTCCTCTTGTGTATTCAGTACTTTCTAATGCTCTCAGCAACATAGGAAGGAGCAGCGTTGCTACAGCCCCCAGCTGCTCAAGTACCGTAATATGAGTATCGGTTTCAACTCTTGGAGTGCTTATGACTGAATATCTTGTTGCCCTGTAAAAGTTTTTTTGGGGTCGGTGAATATTTCACCCCTTTCCTTCTCCTTAAAAAGTATATTTCTGTACACCTTAGTAGTCACTAAATATTTAGCTGGGGTGACTGCCTGTAACAGAGTTGGATTTTGATCTGTTCAAGACCTTTTGAGTGAAAAGAATAGTAAGATAAAGACTTGATTATGTGAAATTAACCTATACTGTTTCCCAGCCACACTTTCAACTGGTGGGGTGGGGTTCTGATCACAGTGAGTCCTATTGGCTTTCTATTTACGTTGATGTATGGACATTGCCAGTTATTTTCTCTCTAAAGATTTGTTGAAATTCAGCTGAGACTGACCCCCCCCCCCATTTTACATCTGCTGAAAGATTTTGCTTCTAGGATATGTAGTGGTTGTGATTTGGCATATAAACTGGAAACTGTAGGCATGATCCAGTTAAGACTCTCAAACTAGTAGAAAGCACTTCCACTCAGGTAGTGGGGATCCTGGATTTCTGTATATTGCCATCTCTAAATTCTGCCCTATCCCAATGTATTGAGGAAGGTCTTTATAGATTACACTGGGAAATCCCCTTGCTATGAGCAGAAGTCTGCTTAAGGTTCTTAGAATACAATACAAGGGGGAACCAATTATTGGAAACTTATTTCACAGTATAGCAAATATCTTGTCTTACCCTGACATCAAGGGGTCCAATTTGGCTTTTTTAAAAAAATGTAAGCTATAGATTCAGTTTCCATTTACAAACGTGTTAATTAGCGGGAAATGTTTTAGAAAACCTTGAACCAGAATCTCCCATTAAGGCAATCTGCAGAGGACAGGTAAAGGCAAATAACATGAGCTTGCTCAAGCAGGCTGAACTATTTACTATCATTTAAATGAGAGTAAAGGGAAGGGCAAGTGCTAATCACAGAATGATTTAAATAACATCTTAAATTGTACTTGTGTAACCAGATCCTATGCAATGTTTGCGTGGGAACAGGTTTCATGGTGTTTAATAGGACTTACTTGAATGAAAGCTCATGTCAGACTGTAGCCTTAATTTGCCAAATACCATGTAGAATTTCGTTGTTCATTGCAGCTGATTTACAGTGCAATCCTATGCAGTCTGTTGAAATAAATGGGCTTAGACTACAGTAATGATGCATAGGATTGCATGGTTAATTACTCAGATTCAGCTCTACTTAAACATCTGTGCTGTCAATACAGAATTTGCAAGCATGTTGATTTTAACGGGGAAAGCATCTTTAGTTAAAATGGTTTGTGTACAGTAATTTGCTGAGACAAACTTGCTGCTGTAAATGAATGCTACAAGGTGGTATATGCAAATAAAAAATGAGTTACAATCTTCTGTTCAGCACAGCTTTCATAGTAACAAGCATTAATAATGTATGCAGATCTGCTTTTCAGCCCCTTTTTTAAAAAAATCAGTTTTTATGACAGCCCTAAATGACCATGTACTTATGAATGTATAACTTAGATCGGGGTTCCCAACCTTTTAAGCCTGTGAGCACGTTTGGAATTCTGATATGGTATCGTGGGCACAGCAGCAAACTAGCTGCCACAGCTTAACTTCAGTAGCACAGTGTAGATCCTTGTGCTGTGGTGGCAGCTGCTGCTAAAGTAAAATTTTTTGAAAAAATCTGCACAGCCAATCACATTTCCAATAATCAATCAGAAGCCTTGCTGTGAGAGAAATGATGCCCTACCTGGCCCCATCCACTTTTGAAAAAACACTTTGCAGGCACCAGAAAAGGTGTTGGAGGCACCATGTTGGGTACTCCTGACGTAGATAGGTATAGATATTCCCTCCCCTGCGTAGTGCAGGCTAGCCTGATCTCGGAAGCTAAACAGGCTTGGATGAGGTTAGTATTTGGATAGGAGGCCAACAAGAAAGTCCAGGGTTGTGATGCAGAGGCAGGCAATGGCAAACCACCTGTTTGTCTCTTGCCTTGAAAACCCCATGGGATTGCCATGTCAGCTGTGACTTGATAAAAAAAAAAAAGCTTAAAATTAGGTTGTTATAGCATGGCAACTGATCCAGGATGCTTCTAAAAGATGTATTAAATACTCAACCTCTTTAAAACTTAAATTTTCAAAACAAACTTAACATAATTTGGGCTATTAAGCAATCCCCTTCAGTACAAAAAACTATTACTGTTGTGCTTTTCAGATGGTGATGGTTCAGAAACCACAAGCTCTTTTTAACCACATATTGAAGCCTATGTTGCCTTCTGTATATCTTCCTTAGATCTTTTAAAAGGTGCTTGCTATAAACTAAAAATGCAGAGCGAGGTTGGGTGCAGTTCTGTTCCTGCTGTACATCCTACTGCAAGTTAGGAAACCTAGAAAAGTGGAATTATCCTTTGTTATTAATAATGTAAGTATGAAAGGGATTATTTTTCTTTTTGCTCTTAGAGTTCTCATTGGGGAGTTTAAATTGCATATTGTAATGAATGAGGGGGGGAGATAACTAAAATTTGAGATGGGAAGATTTGTTACTAATGGAATAGTTTCTGAATTGTGTGAACTGTTCAAAACTGACAAAAATCACTGCTTTGATAACTAGCATTGTCCTGTGGGTTTCTGTACATAAATGAGCACTCTTGTTTCCAGTTGTTGACTTTTGTATAGTACCCTAGGTGGTTTAGAAACCACTTGTTAATGTATTTTCTTAAAAATAATAAATGTACAAACAGAACTTCTCTTGATTTTTTTTGGCCATGTTTAGAGGCAAACCAGTATTGAGTTTTAAAAAGGGAGCTAGGAAACTACTGGCCAATTGGCCCCGTCCAAAGCAAACTGAATAGAACAACTTGCTGTAAGAGAAATGGCGCTGGCTTCTGAAAAGGGAAGCCTTGTGTCCCTAATCTTTTTGATATCTTTTGAAAGGAGTTACCAAGTGACTTGGAATGGTTTAGTAACTCATTAAAATAGGAATTAAAATTGCTACTTTCCCTTATTGTAAAAGCTAAGTACCCGAGACTGTATTTGGACTGGAGTTATTGTTACACGTTAATTTATCAAGACATTCAGATTTGTAGATGACACTAGCTAGGAAGGTGAAACCCCAAGTTTGGTGAATATACAACACAGCAGATTTTATTCAATGTAAAATGATTCACACTGAGAATGGGGCAAAAAACCCCAAACCCAACTTCACATATACACTGATGGGACCTGAACAGACTCTGACTACCCAAGATCTCATTACTGAAAATAAGTACACGTAGCTAATAAAGGCAAATCAAAATTATAAATTAGGAAAGTAAAGCTGCCTTCATCCTTATTCCCATGGTCCCATTTCTTGAATTTTGAGACGGTAGTAGCCAAAATTACAAGGTTTATCATTACCCCATATACATGAAAATCAGGAGTGAGGAAAATCAGGAATGTTTGGCCATTAGTACACTGCTACTGGCACAGAGCCCCGTGGCACAGAGTAAGCTGAGTTCGATCCCGACGGAAGTGGGTTTCAGGTAGCTGGGTCAAGGTTGACTCAGCCTTCCATCCTTCCAAGGTTGGTAAAATGAGGACCCAGCTTGCTGGGGGTAAAGGGAAGATGACTGGGGAAGGCTCTGGAAAACCACCCCATAAAGCAAAGTCAGCCTAGTAAACGTTGGGATGTGACGTCACCCCATGGGTCAGGAATGACCTGGTGCTTCCACAGGGGACCTTTACTTACTGGGCCCTAAGTTATTCAGTTCAGTACCATGGCATTTATGTCACGAATACATATTTACATTTTTCCAGATTTAAGATCTGACAAGAAGTACAGAATAAGAAGAAGATAAGTCGGTTTTACCCTTGACCACCACTGACAGCAGCTCCTTCCTTTCTTTCAAGAGGCTTGGAGCCTCTTGCCTCAGGAGGTGCTGCTCGTTATCTGTCCAGTATATCGACTCACTCTGTGTAATCTACCTTGAGTCCCAATGAAAAAGGTGGACTATAAATAATGTAAATAATAAATATCTGAGCCAATGGAGAGCTGTAATTACCAAGCAACCTCAAAGGCTACAGAAACCAAGCATTGTGACCTGTTCCCCCTCCATCAGGAAAAAGCAACCACCCTTGAAGAATACTAGACCTGTACTTTCAATCAACAAGTGTTTGCTTTAAAGAAAGTGCACCTGATATGAAGAAACAACAGTACAGTCTGACCATAAAAGATTTATTTAATGTTTTTATGTCCCAAGTTCATTGTTTACTTCTGGCTTGATTCAGATTTAGATGTGGAGGCTCTCAGGGAAGAAAGTCTACGCCTCTTTGCTATCTGCTCCTGCCGTTTTTCTTTTGCTTCCTAAAAACAAAAAAGGAAAAGATCACCACCACATGGCGTCACTTCACAATAGCATCATAAGAAGTATAGCTACATTCTATGAAATAATATACTCAAAGCATCAGTTTCTACTTTCTCATGGAACTGTTCCCTTTTGATGTGTCAACTGCAGAATATGCTTACTGCCAAAGAAACAACAAACTTAGTGGGCAGATATGTGAACAGCAGAGCCTCTGTCTAAGCTTTTTTAAAGGAAGAGTCCTCACCCTCCATGGCATTTCCCCCTCCCTCAATCTACCGTATAGACATGAAAATATTTTTTGGGGAAAAGAATAATAGTTTTAGCACACGGCTGTGACAAATATACACACAATGAAGAAAATTGCTATAGTTGTACCTTGCTCGTTAAAATCCAAACATGTTCTGGCAGCACCATAGGACATTTTTTGTTGGGTTGGTTTTAATGGATCAGGCACCGCTACTTCCCATACTTATTTATGGATTTCACCAAGAGTCAATGTATCTGCCCTGAGGGTGGTTTTATTAAAATTACAAAAAAGACATTCTATATGGAAAGGAGCATACCTTCATTCTCTTAGCCAGAAGCTTGGCATATTCAGCAGCCTCTTCCTTGTTCTTCTGAGTACGCTGCTTCTTTAGGGCAATACGCCTGCGCTTATGCTGCAGAACTCTGGGAGTTACCAAACGTTGTATCTTGGGTGCTTTGGTCCGAGGTTTCTTGCCTAAAGAGGACAGAATTGAGCATAACCGACAGGACAGCTATTCTGAAGTCTAAACCATAGGAATTTACAACTGCACGCCCCATTTCTATCTTTCAAGCAAAATCTTACATGAAGTGTATGATGTCCATCCAAAGCTGACTGGCCTAATTAAATGTTAGGTATCCATTCTTCCTAATGCAAAGGTAGGAAGATGTGACATTGTCTTGGCTTCTACTTCCATTCTAACTTGGTGCATTCACACCAAACCAAGGACCCATGGTATCATCAAGTTGTCCCCATGGGTTATTTAAAGTAATGCTAGTTTGGCAAGTACGGAAGGAGCTCCTTGATAGCATAAGCCAATGGAAACCTCAGATACAGGACTGCCTGAAACAAGGCCTAGTGTGGAGCACATACAAGAACAAATTTGTACCCTTTTAGTGTAATCACTGGAACCAACGTCAATCAGTGTACAGACAATGCCTCATAATTTAGTCCGCCCATGACCAATTTACAGCTCAACGAGAACTTATTCATATGTCATCCCTTAATGACTTTCTGTGCCATATATATAGAAGCCTCTGGGCACCTGAGAGCATCACCTCAGAGAGCCGTAACAGGTGTATCACCCCACAATTACTTTCTATCCTTTCCTTGCTTCACCCACCCTAAAAGAGTAACCACTGTGTGAAAAAGACAGGGATCAAAGACCTGTGCTGTTTTTCAAATTGCCTACATTTCTACAAAAAAACATGAGCGGGCCTACTAGAACGACACTGCATCTTAAAATCTGCCAAGCAATTATTTTACTGTATGGATCTGTCACGATACAGATACCAGAACATTCTATTTTCTTACCTTCCTTGTTCAATGGTTTTCTCACAACATATTGACGAACATCATCTTCTTTGGAGAGATTGAATAGCTTGCGGATTCGGCTGGCTCTTTTGGGACCAAGTCGACGAGGCACAGTGGTGTCAGTTAGTCCAGGAATATCTTTTTCTCCTATACAAATTGAAAGGCAGGGTGTACTATTCTCAGTTAAAACAACATTTTTAATTCATCTCTCTCAATCATAAGAGACTCTAGCCTAGGTTTAACCTTTAACAACATCAAGTATTTTAAGCCAAGAGAAACCTTGAGCTGTCTAGGTTTCATTATTCACATTAGTGCCTGCTCTTATTTACCAACTTTAAATACAAGTATCACATTTTAAACCTGCCCTTCCTTCAAGGAGGTACAGGTAGTGTTTCTTCCCTACACTATCCTGCTCCCTCTTATTAGATAGTTCACTGAGAGAGAAATGAATAGCCCAGAGTCAGCCAACCAGCTTCATGGCTTAGTGGACATTAGAACCTAAGTCCCCCTGGTCCTAATCTGACACTTAAACTAGTACATCCTCCAGCTTGTCATCTGAAGCTGCTCAACAACTACCAAGGGAAGGTTCACAAAAACAGTTAGTTGTAAACTAAATACAAATTATCAATGTCTGGATCATACAAGACATCAAGAAAGTGTGGATGAATAAGTTCTCTGGCCACAACTGGGATATGGTAATGCACAACATTATATGATCTTTTGCTGATAGCTTTGTAAGAACAGGTCATCTGTCAAGCCACATTACTAGTCTTACTCCCAAAAAGTGTATTTTCCTATGCATATATATGTATTTCAAACCTATTTTACAGTCACAGCTACACTTCACTCATGTCAGGTTGTTACCCAAATGGTGAGGGGCTGCAAAATTATGGTAAACACTGTCTCAAAAGGAAGAGTAGTAGTTTACACTCCAGAATACCATATCTTTTTTAATATACTGGCATCAACACAAAACTCTTAAACTCTGCAATAACCACCAACTGCACACAGTAAGCTCGTTGGGGAAGGACCTATCTTAATAGCTACCCTGTAAAGTCTGAAATATATTGTTGGCAATATGCAAGTAACAGATGCCAAAGAAAAGCAAGACACGACCAATTAATCCTAGGAAAAGGTAGAGCATCTCAGTTTAGGCCAAATTTCAGTAAGCTTTTGAAACCACAACTGAGTGTCTAGACAAGTGCAAACTGCATACTAGCCAACATTTCATATGAAGAAACTCCTGGATAATTTCAAACACTCACCTTTCTTTTGTGGTGGTAGACGGTGCCATGAAGCCACTGCTGACTTATAGCAACCCTGTAGGGTTTTCAAGGCACGAGATGTTCGGAGGTGGTTTGCCATTGCCTGCCTCCATGTGGGCTGAAAGTTCCAAGAGAACCATCACTGGCCCAAGGTCACTCAGCAGGGTTCATGTGGAGGAGTGGGGAATCGAACCCAGTTCTCCAGATTAGAGTCCCGCTGCTTTTAACTATTACACCCCGCTGGCTCTCACCTTTTTTATAATCTCACCTTTCTTTACAATGACCAAATTCAAGACACTAAGGTTGGCATCAACAATGCAACCCCGAACAGATTTGCGTTTCCTTTCTCCAGTTCTCCTGGGGCGATAACATGAGTGGCCCTTGCTGAGCAGCAGGCGGACACGTCCATGAGTCAGAACTCCTTGTTTCATGGGGAAGCCTTGTTTGTCATTGCCACCACTAATGCGGACCACATATCCCTGTTAAACAAAGGAGTTCAGAGTTGGTTAGGCACCACTACATGTGAAAAGGAACTCAGTCACAAGTTAAACGTGAGCTGGCAATTGCATGAAGTCGTAATAAAAGGATACTGGCATTTTAAATTGCATTAATAGAGGCATAGTATCGAATTCACAAAAAGCACACATTACACTAACCACACTTTGCTGTGCAGTACCTCACTTTCAAGAATGCAGGAATGGGGGGAGGGTTCTCCTTCCTGAAGGTCTTTCAAGGGGCAACTGTGGATTTCATGCATAGGGATGAAGTGGCTGGAACAGATACTCTATAAGGCCCCTTCCATCTCCAGGATTCTCTGACCTATGTCTCAAGAGCACATTTTAAAGCGGGGTTTTTCATTCATTCTGCCACACAGAAATACTTATGGAAACCATTTCATAAATATAATTTGGATTATAATTGCAGAAGACATGTTGCCGTTGTTGTTTTAACACCAGCCTAGGTGGCAACCAAAAGGAGTGCCATAACTTCAACACGGTAGCAGTACCACACCATTATTAGTGTGTTACTCTGTACTCTGTACTGTGTCACGTCCGGCAAGAATACAGAGAAATGCTTTAAGCACAAGATAAACTAAGTCCAAGGACTTCCAGCCAATTCACCTCTTTACCTCTGACATGCAAACTTCTTCCCATCTTGACTCATGGGGGAGGTGAAGGATACACCGGCCGCAAGAACACGTCTCCCTTCAACTTAAGACCACCCTGACTATTCCAACAGCACCACCACTTGAAATAAACAGTACACGTTGCCATGCTGGCCGCTGCATCTTACCTTCCATTCCTCACCAAGGGTATCTGCAGAGACCTCGGCAGTCATCCGCTTCTCGTAGAAGGTGCGGATCTTGCGCTCATCGTCCACTTCAATGAGCTTCTGGCAGCCAGTGGCTGGGAAGGAGATGTTCAGCTAGAAACAGCCACACGCAAAGAGAGATGGGGAAAAAGGAGCTCAGCACAGACGCTTAAGTGCAAGCAGTAGTAACAACGGTAACAGGACGTCCCCCATGGGACTCAGCGACCATGACGAGCGCTGCATAAGCATTCAGTCACCACGAGGTCGGAGGGGAGCTTCTTGGCGCGCGCTCCTTGACCAGCCGGCTGCAGAGGAGCGCTCAAGCAGCCACCATTTCCCTTGCGCCCCCCCGCAGCCGAATCCGACTGCATCCGTCCCCAGGGCGTCGCCCCCCGGCCCAACCCCTGCCTCATCCCGCCCGTGCCCATCTCCTCGGACTACCCGCGCCCATATTTGTCAGGGCCGCGAGAATCTGTCGCCCCCATCCGCTCCCAAACGTTTACCTTCATGGCGCTGACGAGGCTCCTCGCTCAGGCTCCGCCACGGGAAAGAGGCCGCGCTCACGCGCCACCGGAAGTCATAGGGGCGCCGCGCGCTCTCGCGAGATTGCAGGAGTCAGGCGCCGGCCCATAGACGTTTTAAAAAGGGCTAGAGCGGCCATGCTCTGGTCTGGAGGCCGGGTGTGCTGTTTGGCGCGATTTTGGTTCCTCGCTAAGGGGATTAAAAGGGGCGGCTGTTCGTTCACGGGAAGCATTGAGAGCGGTGGGCTTTGGTCAAAGCTGTGGTTGGGCAACAGCTTCTCCCCGACCCCCCCCCCCATTAGAGAGGCGTAGAAACGGGAATTTATGCTGTTCGTGTGTGTGAGAGAGAGAGAGTGAGACAAGGTTGAAAGCAAATTCAAGGTAGGGTTTTTAGTTAAAAATAACACGGAAAAGAACAAGGGGGAAAAGCCCTTAATATCCAGCAACTAAATAAGATTTTTATATATACATATACACACACATATATATGTGTGTGTGGGAAGGCACTGGCAAACCACCTCTGTTCGTCTCTTGCCATGAAAACCCCAAAAGGGGTTGCCATAAGTCGGCTGCAACTTGACGGCACTTTACGCGCGCACACACACACACACACACACACACACACACACACACATATATATATATATATATATATGTATATATATGTATATATATGTATATATATGTATGTATATATGTATATGTATAAGAATCCTGACCTGGATAGGCCAGGCTAGCCTGGTGTCATCGTATCTCAGAAGCTAAGCAGGGTTGACCCTGGCAAGTATTTGGATGGGAGGCCTCCAAGGAATACCAGGGTTGTGAGGTGGCGCCAGGCAACGGCAAGCCACCTTCCAAAGGTCTCTTGCCTTGAAAACTCCCAACAGGGGTCACCATAAATCGGCTGTGACTTGATGGCAAAATATAAATATATATATGTATGTGGTGGCAGCGCTATAAATGGTTTCCACATCTCTAAAAATTAGTCCATACCCACTGGGCCCACAGCAGGCTCGCCAGCTGAGATCTGAACTGGGGGTGGTTGGGTGGGGAGTGTGCAATAGGGATGTCCCCTCTCCCCCCTCACATGTTGAGCTCCACACCACTTGCAGCCCTCCGAGCCCATGTGGAGTTTGGAGGAAGCAGGCAGTGCGGAAGTGGATTGGCTTCTCATTTTCTTTGCATTTCTACTTGCTGTTCATCCACTTGCAAGGTGGATAAAAATCAATGTTTTTTTTAAATTAAAAGTAGGATTTTAAAAAATTAAATTGGATTTTTAAAAAATAAAATGCTTTTTGAGGAAAACAATCTATTTAAACATAGTTTTCTGTTTAAAATACATTATAGTCTAAAGGTTATGCGTCATGAAATAAAGATTAGTTTTTAATTAGGTAGCATGTTACAAAAAATCTATTACTCTGTTAGTCACAGAAGGATTAAGTACACAGCATAAACCAGCACAGCACCTGGCTCTATACCTTCTGAGAAAAAGACTGGGAGAAACCTCTGATAGGAGACAGAGAAAAAAATGTGCAAAGCACCAGAGGTTACAAGGCATTTATCTAATCACGTGTAGTTATTCCAGAGTTTTACAAATAGTAGTAACATAAAAGGTTCAATTAAATTGCAAACATGTATTACAGCATAAAAATAATGATCAAAAGCAAAAAGCAAAAGTGTTGATAATATAACATAAAACCACAACAGTGACAGGTTTGCCGGCTAGTATCCTGTTTCGATATCCTTCTTCAGACTGTAACCTTGAAATTAAACAACAAACAGAAGTATAACCAGTACAGATATCACACAATAATTATATATAACTTATTCACAACAGGTTATATTATGTACCCCTGTGCATCTGGGAATTAAATTCTGAGCACGGAACCTCTAGCTCAGAGTTGATCGACAGGAACCCTTAGTGGACCCATAAAACGTGTGTCATGGAGGTAAACCCCAAGTGCCATTGTTCATGTCTTTATTATTGACAGTTTGTTTTTCTTTGACTGCTGTTGAGAAGCCCAGTTCTAAGGTTAGTACATCCAGCATAATATTTGACGTACCCCTGATGCTGATCTAGGAAATCACAGTTTGCTACCTGCAACAAAATGTTGTGTCCTTCTGCAGTGATCTCATTTGCTTGATTAGGCACTGACGCAGCTTCTTCCCAGAAGTTCTTCCTGCCGCCCATTTCACAGTGGATAGTACAATAGAAGGATGACGTTTTGGGAACAGGAAGTGCTTCTATTTTGTTCTACAAGTAAAACAAGCACAGTTATTTCCTCTTAGTCAAGGAAGAGTGACAAATATTATGAAAAATATCTCATTTTTGAAATTGGATCCCACTGATATCTCACAGCAGCATAGGTCATTCCTTTCTGTTATTACTGTTCATAGCTTTGCAAGCATGTACAACTGGGAAAGTGACGTCTTTTTCTTTTAGTTCACCCATAACATTGGAACAGGTTCCCTCCTCAAATATTTTTCCAAACAGTAAGAACATAAAGCCCTGCTGGATCAGACCAAGGCCCATCAAGTCCAGCAGTCTGTTCACACAGTGGCCAACCAGGTGCCTCTAGGAAGCCCCCAAACAAGACGACTGCAGCAGCACCATCCTGCCTGTGTGCCACAGCACCTAAGATAATTGGCATGCTCCTCTGATCCTGGAGAGAATAGGCATGCATCATGACTAGTATCCATTTTAACTAGTAGCCATGAATACCCTTTCCTCCATGAACACGTCCACTCCCCTCTTAAAGCCTTCCAAGTTGGCAGCCATCACCACATTTTGGGGCAGGGAGTTCCACAATTTAACTATGCGTTGTGTGAAAAAATATTTCCTTTTATCTGTTTTGAATCTCTCACCCTCCAGCTTCAGCAGATAACGCTGTGTTTTAGTATTATGGGAGAGGGAGAAAAACTTCTCCCTGTCCACTCGCTCCAAACCATGAATAATTTTATAGACCTCTATCATGTCTCCCTTCAGCCGCCTTCTTTCCAAGCTAAACAGCCCTAAGCGTTTTAACCGCCCCTCATAGGGCAGTTGTTCTAGTCCCCTAATCATTTTGGATGCTCTTTTCTGCACCTTCTCAAGCTCTAATATCCTTTTTTAGGTGTGGTGACCAGAACTGTACACAGTATTCCAAGTGTGGTCTCACCATAGATTTGTACAAGGGCAGTATGATAGCAGTAGTTTTATTCTCTATTCCTCGTCTAATTATGGCCAGCATGGAATTCACCTTTTTCACAGCAGCCGCACACTGGGTTGACATCTTCATCGAGCAATCCACTAACACCCCAAGATCCCTTTCTTGGTCTGTCGCTGCCAGCACAGATCCCATCAGTGTATATGCGAAGTTGGGATTTTTTGTCCCAATATGCATCACGTTACATTTGCTCACATTGAATCTCATTTGCCATTTTAATGCCCATTCTTCCAGTTTGTAGAAATCCTTTTGGAGCTCTTCACAGTCCGATTTTGTTTTAACCACCCTAAATAATTTAGTGTCATCTGCAAACTTGGCTACTTCGCTGTTCAACCCCAAATCCAGGTCATTGATGAACAGGTTGAAAAGCACCGGTCCCAACACTAATCCCTGAGGGACCCCACTGCTCACATCCCTCCATTGTGAGAACTGACCATTGATTCATACTCTGTTTCCTATTTTTCAGCCAGTAAAAAGTAGTTCTAAAAGTCTCCTTTAGATTAATTTAATGCCAACAGTGTTGAATATTTGGATGGATACCATTCTTATCTGCAGCTGGGCAGACACAACACACCAAACCCTCACTCCAAATATATCTGCAATATAACCCCTTGCTGCTATTGCCTACTGTTAGTCTTTGAAAAGGCTAAAATTATTTCAGATTGTCTACAATACAAGCCAATCAGCACTGAATTTACTGACCTCAAAATTTAGCGGCCACTGGCTAAAAGTCCAAAAGACCAGCAGATGGAACCAGTGTCATAAGAAACAGCATCTTAAAGATAGTTGCATAAAAGAACAGCTTCCCGTTAATTTTAAGAGGACCTTCATTTCACCCACCCAAGGCATTGAACCAGCCAACCAGAGCCCTAAATACGAAAGTGAGGGTTGCAGAGCACTACACATTATATTTAATCCTAAAGTTGTATCACCCCCCACCCCAAAAAAAACCCTGTAATGCTGCCTCTGTTTGTTTTAGAGAACAGTACAGGTAGTCTTCACTTGTTTAAATCCCATATCCAGGACCCACCTTTAATGCTGTCCAGCACCATGGACATGATCCACACTTTTCATTGTCTACTACCATCATAGTCCTATCCTTGAGTTATGCCACTGGCAAGGAAAGAACCACCGCTGAATGTTCTTGTGCCAATATACTAATGGAAAGGACTTAATTTCATTACAACACAACACCAGAACCAGGTAACAGGGCAATGCAGCATATCCAGAAAAGTGTAATGGGACTATATCACTGTGGCCCATTGTAAACACACAGGTGGTTGCTGTGGTGATCGAGAAGTCTGGTGAAAGTACACTTTCCACAAACAGCTAGCCAGTGTAGCGTAGAGAGGCTAGAGTGTTGTACTAGGAATGTAGAGGCCCAGAATCAAATCCCCACCCCCACCAAGGAACAAAGTGGGTGACTTCGGGACTATTATTCTCTTTTAGCCTAACCTGTATCACAGGATTGTTGTGAGGATAAAATGGAGGGAGAACCATGTATGCCACCCTGAGCAACATGGAGGAAGTGTGAGATAAAAATGCAGTAAAATAATAAACAGTTAAGGTTAGCAAGAAATATTTATTTTAAAAAAATTATGCATATATCTCCAGTCCCTACAGTTCCAACACAAATATTTAGCAGGAACAGAAGCATAGGGAACAGGGGAACAGAATTTCCAATTTCCGGGGGGGGGGGGGGCTGGGGTTGGGCCAGAGGCATTGCGATGACATCACAGGGAACTACAAGAAGCTAGATACAATTTCTAAGTTGCATGAATGCGTCAATACTTGCTTATGTCTAATTGGATGGGATAATTCTTCTTTTGGCAGTTCTTCCTCAGTAACGCTGTGATGTCATTAAAACTATAAACATTGTATGCATAATGAGCTCATTAGAACTTCCTTGTCTTTAAGTGACTTAGACTAGGTGAACTCAGCTCGAGCTTTTAATAAAGGATTACTTTAACGGCTCTGTTTTGTTTGGAACCTTCAATAAATTCCCCGTCATTTTTTGGTGTCAGAAGTGGGATAACAAAGACACCGATCTCCAAGTCCTCCGGCCTCCAGCCTATTTAACACCCTTCTGGCCAGCTACAAGATGGTAAGAGATCTGTTATTCTTAAAATCTCACTAGGCTGTTTGTCAGGCTGGAATAGGCATTGAGGTACTCTGGTGATGGGCGGTGAGTTCTCTCTACGTTTATGTACACAAATAGCCATTTAAGTGACTCTTTATTTTTCTGTACGAGGAAGCCTGCCTGTGGGTCACTCCTGTGCAGTAGTTAATAAAAAGTAAGTTGCAACTATGGGACAAGGACAGCACAAGCCTGATCCTTGAATGCCCACAGGGCAGACGGTGAAATGTGTCCCTGGAAGAATGCTGGCAGGAATGAGTGTGAAGAGAATGGTTTTTTATGTTGAGTGACTTGGCTTATATTTTCGTTTGAAGATTCCTCTTTGCAGTGTTCTGGAGAGGAAAGTTTTCATTTAAAGAAGCTAGCTTATGAGACAAATGCCAGACAGTAACAGAGAGAGAGAAGTCTGGAATGCTTGCAAGCTTTAGGTAATATGTGAAATATATGACCATGGGCTGTTGTTTCTGCTGGATGGGATTTTTGATTTAAATTGGTGGGAGGATTAAGTAAAACAACAAAAAACAAAGAAAAACGGAAAAAAGAGGCGCCATAATTCCATTATAGCTAGCTTAAAGTATTTTAATGAAACGTTGCAACAAAAGAAAGATTTAAGATTAAACTGTCCACCTTCTCCTCTTTCCCACCCCCACTCCTCTCCCCTCAGATACTTACAAGGCAGAGTCAGAATGGACAAACCCCCCTATAGTTGTGCCTGAGTAATCATACCTGCATCACATTCAGATATACATGCAAGCTACACGCATAAGCTGCTTACAAGCAAAACCACAGAAGCCGCTTCCCAGTGGCCCCCCTTTCCTTTCTCTTGCATACACTTCAAGTCAGCACCAAGCATGAACGCACACACATTCCAATGTCTGATAAGGAACGCTCCGGTGTTTCCCCCTTCCCCTTCAGTAACTTTCGCTTCACTCTGCAAAAGGACACTGTGAGCTTTCTCAAGGATACAGGCTCTATTCATTAATGTAGCAAGGCTCACGCACGCGCTGAAGAAACTAATGACATTGCATTGACAAGCTAAAATCGGATGTTAAGAAAATGTATCATCGTATTGGAATGTCAAACATCTGTAAAACCTCTTGCATTTGCCCTGCCTCGATGTGACAGGATCGCAGAGCTGTTTGTCTGTATCCTGGCTCACCCAGTTATGACTTCTTGGCCAATAAAGCAAGCTGTAATCAAACCAACCTCCTGCCCTCATTGCTCTCATTGGACTCTATGAGAATGGGGGGAGCACATCACTATCACATTGAAAGGCTGGCACAATTTCGCTATAAATATAAGAACTTTTTGAAGCAAAAGAAATCACAGTATAATAGAACACAGTGGGAAGAACTGTCCATCGCCACTCCTCTCCCTCTTCCTTTGCTCCCCTGGCTTTATATCCGTCCCTACCCGTTGTCCCTTTCACCCACCAATTGAAAAAAAGTTTAAAAGATTGCCAAAGGGAATTAAATAATTAACCTGCAAGCTCAAATTTAAGTTTGCAACCCAAAAACAAGTGCATTATTGGGACCTATGGAGTGATTTTTCAAACAGAAAGCACTTAGAATAAGAGAATAAAAAGCAAAACAGTTATAACTGCTAGCTTAAAAGATACAAATATGAAATTAGCAAGAAAAAAGCATGTAGGACATCCTTCCCCGAAATCACCAAAGAGATGTTAATTTAAAGGTTGCACTGCCATAAAGTGGATGTATTCAGTGTGGTGCCATAAGAAAAACTGGGAATAAAGAGGTTTTTGAGGAAGAGGGGCATTTAAACATTTTAGCAATGCCCTTTCAGCCACATTCAAGTTATTCAGGAATAGTTTGAACAATGGTATGATGGGCAAATGCAGCAATGTAATTGACTACCCAACAGCCCTTGTGGAGTGCCACCTCTATTTTTGGCTTCCCTTCCTGACTCACTGTGGGCATATGGGTTCAACATCCCAATGAAATGGGTATGCTTTTTGATGTTCTGCCTGTCTGTACATTTTATAAGCTCAATGTCCCCTTCCCTAAGGTTCTTCAATATCGCTTAAGTCAAGAGGCTAAACAACAACAACGAATTGCTCCTACAATCTTTGCTGGAGCAAAGTGTTTTAGTGCCTGCCTGATCTCCATGCAACACCCCAATTCTACTGGTAAAAACAGAAGACAAGTGTGATGTTCAAGGGTGGCCCCCTACCATTTTGTGCAAGATTTAAGGAAAATCCTTGTTCAATTTTCTTTCCAATTGCAGCTAAAAATCAATTGTTATTTGCGTGTTCATATCAAGGTAGGCAACTAACAAGAAAAAAATTCTTCAAGGATACATGGAAAATCCTACCCTGTTTTATCAGCAACTAAAAGCAGATTAGTCTAAGTTAGTGTTGTCGTCTGGCTCTGTTCTGATTCATTATATTGCTGATTTAATTGTGATATGAAGTTTTTGCTGGGGAAAAAGAAGGCCCTTCCAAATAATATTCAAAGTGCCTCCAAAGAAAAAATAGCTTCAAAGACGCAGCAGTGGTTAATTAATTTTTCAGCCCTAACCAAGCCCCTTATAGATCTCACATGTTTACAGACACTGCAGAACAAGCCTTTGTTAACCTTAAAATGGTTCAGGTTTGATTTGATCTATAACCCACTGATTTGTTTTTTTTTGGCAGTCCACGGAATTGAGATATGCCCTGGTTATAATGACTGGAAGATTATTTCTCTTGATATCCCCATAATCTCTCTATTTCATCTTTGCTGATACTTTCATTTAATAGTTACTCCTCTCTGGCTTTTTCCCATTGATCACTTTGATGACACCCATGCCTTAACCAAGAGTCTGCTCCACCATCTTAAAGACACTGGGCTGGCCAGGACCTTGACCTCTTGCATTTGGGCCTTTTCACATATCCAACGCTTAGTTTCTTTATTTATGTAGGTGGGTGGTAGTAACCTGGACTGTACCACTTCAGCCTGGAAGCGGGGAGATCCTTTATGAATGCTTGTCCACGCCTTGGAGAAAGAGGGCTATGCTAAACCTTTCTTTCCCACGTGCTATCTTGCTACAAGAGGAAGAATGTTTAAGAGAGTTTTTAAAGTTATTTGCTCCTCGTTTTGTAGTTGAAAGTGGCACGGCCCAGCATGGTACCCCTTCTTTTTGCAACGTACGTTTGACTCTAAATCAATTTATTGAGGCTGCAGCCCTAGAGCACAATTATTCGGGATTAATCGTGGAAGCTTGCATCGTAGCAATGCTATCCCGCGCTTCCAGAATGCACATGGCTCGCTCGGAATGTGCTGAAAAGCAAAACGCAGCAAGCGCTTAAAAATAACGAACAGAAAATCTGCAGCTGAAAAGAAAAACCAATGCATGCAACAGTATTTACTCCCCGATACGTATGCATGGGATCGCAGCACCAATTTCTTTCCATGCTTCCCCACTGCTCTTTTCCCCAACCCTCTCGCCCCTCCCCAGGTCTTTGCACCGGCGAGGAAGGCGCTTGAAAGCGGCCTTTTCCGCTGAGCAGCTCGCCCCCGCACTTGCCCTCGGAGCGAAATGCCGCTTTATTTAACGGCTACCCACTACTTTTCCCCCATCCCTATTCTCCAAACTCAACAATAAGCCGCCCTGCAGAGTTTTGAGAATTCAGATGGGGAAAATGTGCATCTATAGAGTGACAAATCCAATGCATGGAAGGTTTTGCATTGGATTTGTCACTCTATAGATGCACATTTCCCCCCTCTGAATTCTCAAAACTCTGCACGGCGGCTTATTGTTGAGTTTGGAGAATAGGGATGGGGGGAAAGGGCATCTAAAGAGTGGCAAACCCCATGCAAAACCTTCCATGAATCAATGGCCAGTACTGCGAGTTATCTGACTTCCGAGTAAGCGTGCGCCGGAGCACGGGGAGCGGAGGGCGTGCAAAAGGGGCTTTGGGGACGTGACGCACGGCAGCCGATCGGCTCCGGCGCAGGCGTGCCGGGGCCCGCACGGGCGGCCGGATCAGCTGGGCGGAGGCGCGCGGCGGTGCGGGGCTGGGAGCCGCCAGAGCGCCCCGAAGGAGGCCGGAGCTGGGCGGGCGGGGCGCTTCGTATCCGGCTGCAGCAGCAGCAGCCAAAGCAGCAGAGCCAAGAGAGGGAGGAGAGCCCGCAAGCGGCCCGGCGGCCCTCCCGGCGCCGTCTGACCTGCAGCCCCCGATGCGCCTCCCCGGCGCTGGCTCAGCCCGGCAGGAGCGTTGCGCGGGCGGCTTTGCCATGAGCGCCCTCCACTTGTGGGATCATCTGCGCGCCGGCAGCTCCGAGGTGGACTGGTGCGAGGACAACTACACCATCGTGCCCACCATCGCCGAGTTCTACAACACGGTGCGTCGCTGGTTGCTGCGCGGCGGGCGCGGGTCTGGTGGGTCGAGGGGCAGCCGGCTTGTTCGCGATGGGGGAGTCCGCGTGCAGCAGGAGCCCAGGAGCACCTTCAAGACTAACCCATTTTCCGGCAGGGCAGGTATGAGCTTTGGTGAGTCGCTCGCAGCTCGCTTCTTCAGACACCCTGCCAGAAATGTTGTGACTCTTTAGGGTGCTGCTGGGCTCCTGCTCTTTCCTGCTCCTGCCCGCTCGCACGAGATCTCTGGCAGAGGCCGGGCTTCCGCTCAAGTTCAGGCTTGCTGGGTTCGGGGCCCAGCGCTGTGTCAGTTCTCTTGGCTGGGAAGAATAGTTCTTGTAGGTTATCCGGGCTGTGTAACCGTGGTCTTGGAATTTTCTTTCCTGACGTTTCGCCAGCAACTGTGGCAGGCATCTTCAGAAGATGCCTACTCTGAAGATGCCTGCCACAGTTGCTGGCGAAACGTCAGGAAAGAAAATTCCAAGACCACGGTTACACAGCCCGGATAACCTACAAGAACCAATGAACTCTGACCGTGAAAGCCTTCGACAATACAGGGAAGAATAGTGTTTATGAAACCGTAATATAGCTCACGTCGTGTTTAAAATTCAACCAAGCACATTAAGGCTGGAATTTTATGGTCCCCAATCTGGGAATGAGAAGTGCTGAACTCACTGGGCCAGGCGTTGGAGTTAACATGTATATGACTAAATGTTGCAGCCTCATGCGCCCCATGTTGAACCAAGTGGGACTTTTGTTTATTGTTTATGTTTATTTGTATCCTGTGTTCCTTGCTGTTAGAAAGCTAAAGTGGCTTACAGTGTTGTTCTCTCCTCTGTTGTATCCTCACAACAGCCCTGTGAGGTAGGTTAGGCAGAGAGAGAGAGAGAATGCAATGGGCCTAAGAACACCCAGCAAGCTGCCATAGCCGAACAGGGATTTTGAACCTTGGTCTCCCAGATCCTAGTCTGACAGTCTAGCCCAGTGATGGCGAGCCTTTTAGAGACCGAGTGCCCAAACTGCAACCCAAAACCCACTTATTTATCGCAAAGTGCCAACGTGGCAATTTAACCTGAATACTGAGGTTTCCTCCCAGCTCGGCAAGGGGCTGCAGGGAGTCCAGGGAGTGGGGGGGCTTTGAAGGGCTAGGCAGCGTGGAGCTCTTCAAAGCCTGGGCGGCGTGGAGTCCAGGGAAGGGGAGGCGGCTTTGAAGGGCTAGGCAGAGCGGAGCCCTTCAAAGCCGGGCAGCGGGGAGTCCAGGGAAGGGGGGGGGCTTTGAACAGCTCCGTGCTCCCTTCAAAGCCCCAGCCGCCCCCACGCGTGCCCACAGAGAGGGCTCGACTTGCCGGACTTGGCACGCGTGCCATAGGTTCGCCAACACGGGTCTAGCCACTAATCCCACATAGGATTGTGCAGCACATGGTGAGCTGCTTCAGCTGTTGAATTGATAAAAGACTGAAGCCTTTTTATGGGTCATCCATCCCCAGGTGTATGTAAAACTCTGGCACAGACAACTACCCCCTTGCTTCCACATAAACATTGTGTTAATTAAGCTTTGCAAATGAGCTCATAAGTATTTTTACTAGTCAACTCCTTGTACATACCAGTGTTACCTATACATGGATAGCCTGGAAGAAAAGGCTTGACCTTTCTTCCCGTTTTCAACACTTTCACTGCTTGTTTGCAGGCAGGTGACTTTTCCCCCCCACCTGTGACACTTTCCCAAACCAAGTAACATCAGAAAGGTGTGCTACTCCAGTGGAAAAAAATAGTTACATGCTCTCTTGCCTTTTCTCTTTAGAATAGAATAAGAGCCGGGGTCACCATGGCAGTGCTGATGCTTTGGTGTTGTCAAGATTACTTTCTTGCACACCAGGTTCTGTGCCCGTTTAGGTCAGTTTTCATGGAAGGTGAGCAGCAGCAGCCTAGCAGTGCAGTTGTATTGTGAGCTGCCGTCTGATGTCTGGCTATTTATTAATTTAAATCTTGTTCATGGGATGATCGTCTTGAAAGGGACACCAAGGCCACGTCTAGCCCTCTTTGTGAGGTTAAAACTATTCATTCCTTTATTAATGTTCATCATCTGAGCCTGAAAACGGCACAGGAGCAACACCAGCAAACCCTCTTTGCTTCTTTCATGTTATGCTTCAGTTCATGATTACACACTCTTTGGTATAAATGTGCCATTTTGATCCTATTGAAGTCAGTGTCAAATCTTCAGTCCTTTTGAATGGCTCCAGCCCTGGAGCCAAGAGCATCTCTAACCACCATGCTACAGGCTCCAAAGTTTCCTGTTTCTTTCCAACTGCATTGTTTACTTAAATAATTCAGAAGTGCATCTGATCATGTTTTCTGTTCTGTGAATATTTATTCATCTAACTCTGTGTAAGATTGCCCTTTGAGTCTGACAGGATAATTCTAAGGAGGTGTACTCAGTGGGGTTTATTCCCAGGAAAGTATTTTTAGGATTGCACTGTAAGAAAACATACTGATGCAAGCCCAAGTAGTTACTATTGTTCAGTGTAATTGACATTAATTTTTTTAAAGTTACGTAATGCTTATTTAGTAAAGAGTTGTGTAAGGGTTAGAACAAATTTTATAATAGCATAACATTTTAAATTAAATTTTTATGGTGTTTCTAGCTAGAACTCGGATCTCCAATAGCTTTTAAAATGGCATTATTAATACTAGAAAATGAGTTGAAAAATAAGTCAACTCAGTAAACTAACATACAGTTCCAAGAAAGAAAAGAAGTACACAGAAATGCAAGCTTGTTTTCTGGAAATCCACTTAAACTTGAGTGAGAAAACTTTCCATATTATTGAGAGAGTTCAATCTCATTTATTTTTAAAAATTAGCAAGCCAAACACATGGCTGTTATTTTTTAAGTACAGAGTATGTGGCTGCAGGGCAATAGATCAAAAACTATTCACATAATTATAGCAATTTATTAAGTCATATTAGTACCCAACTGCAAGATGGTAAACAAAGATGTACATATACTACAGTCTACCAGAATTCAAAAGTTTTCCTCTGTAGCAATGACTTATCAGATGCAATAAATCACAATCCTTTCAATGAAGGAGAACCATTGGGCAGTAACCAGTTACATCTGTAATCCGTCTTGAGGATAAGATGCGCTGCCAGCTCTATCCCCGTTTCAATGTTGTCTTCCTCAGACTTAATCCTATATATTAAAGACAAAGTATACTGCCAACTAACAATTCAACAAATATATTACTCATTATACTTAATGAAAAATAATACTAACCTTGCATATCCCAGATAAAGTACATCAGTGAATTTTCAAGCTTCAAATAAGCAATCATAAAATGCTCCCACTTAGAAGTGTGTCAAAGTTGTTTGTATGCAACGTGCCCAGGCTAATAACTTGCCCATTAAAAACCCCTGGGAGACATTTATGTCTTCTAATGAGGGGAGTAAACACCTATCAGTTCTGCAGTATCCTGCAGTACATATGCTAAATGCAGGATTAGTTTGTGTGCTATAATCTCTCTGTGTACCTTATGCAGTGAGTTTCTAGCAGATTTTCTAATGAGACTGGCCCTCTGGTCTTGTCAGAGACCAATGGTATTGCATGGGAAATTACCGTCTTTTGTTTGGACATTAAAATCAGGTATCTAGCAATTAGAAGTGGATTCGTTTCCCAGGGAGAAGTAAGAGAGCAGAGAATCTTACTAGGTTCAACAGAGAATTGGACACATCTCTGAGGAATTTTGTGTAATTTTTGGTTTCGGTTTAAGGAGGTGGGTGGCATTCCCCACACATGATTTGATTCCTACAACTGCATAACACATGGCAATGTCCTATATTTTTTCAGGCATGGCATAATTGAAGTGGTCATTTGCTATGATAGATGATGAAGGTTTTTAGATCTTGTATTTCACTGGAAAATACTTTATCTAATTTAACCAATTACCCCAAGCAATGATACAAACTTTGAATTAAAAAAAAACCCTTTTTATTGTAGTTACTTCAGTATAAAAATGAAAAAGTAAAATGTAAAAACACAAAAATATATGAGAGTTGATTACATGAAAAAATCTAACATATTCTAGCAAAATAGTATAGATACACAATAGAAAAATTGTGCATACAAGCATATCTGGGAAGAATCTCCAACTTTTCACAATCTCAAGCCCCTTTATATACCCTTTCAGAGGTTATCTGTTATGAGAACCAATGAGAATCAGCAAGAAATTGATATGAAATTCTTGTCAAATTTGCACACATCAAAAGACATCACTTGTATCAATAAGACAAAACTTCCCTAATCAAATACCTTTCCCAAACTTTGATCTTGTGTCAGACAAACAGATGACATAGGAATATTGAGGATGGTGCCGAGTTGTTTTCTGTTGCCCAAGAAGGTCGAACCAGAACCAACGGGTTGAAATTAAATCAAAAGAGTTTCCGTCTAGACATTAGGAAGAATTTTCTAACAGTTAGAGCGGTTCCTCAGTGGAACAGGCTTCCTTGGGAGGTGGTAAGCTCTCCTTCCCTGGAGGTTTTCAAGAAGAGGTTAGATGGCCATCTGTCAGCAATGCTGATTTTGTGACCTTAGGCAGATGATGAGAGGACAGGAGGGCATCTTGGCCATCTTCTGGTCGCTAGATGTGGGGGGGAGGTAGTTGTGAATTTCCTGCGTTGTGCAGGGGGTTGGACTTGATGGCCCTGGTGGTCCCTTCCAACTCTATGATTCTATGAATAACACCCAAACATATTTCCTTTCTCAAAATAAATTATCAATTTTCACACTTTCATCTTCAAGGCTTATTAACCACAAAAGACAAAGTTGTCTTTTAACTTGAAAGCAAAGGAATTTTAACTTGAAAGCAAGGAAAATCCGCAAAGACAAAATAAGTCATTATCATAATAGACTTGAAAGCTAGGGAAAATACTTCAGAAACTACAAAAAACGATAGGGCGAAAACGCACGGTCACTTTATCTTCCTTTAATCCCTGTTTTAGCCAGGATCGAATGCACATTAGGTGAAACGCATGCGTTCGATCCTGGCTGAAACAGGGATTAAAGGAGGATAAAGTGACCATGCGTTTTCGCCCTATAGACTTGTTTTTCACTACTTGGCATTATCAAAAACATTGAACTTGTTTTGACTAATCTCAGATTTCAAATGACTATACAATATCTGGGAACGTAGTATCTGACCTAGTTCTGTGGTTTTTGTGGTCTAACATCCTGTCTCATAAACAACTTGCTTTTCATAAGTGTCTACCTCTCTGCAGGCTCACATTGGAAGCCTTAAATTTTAACTTGGGTTTTAGATCAATGCTGCAGTTTGTCAATAATCTGTACTTCTAACATTAAGTATATTGAAAACCACAACATAATTCTGAAACACGATTAATTTTTAAAGTGATGAGAGTGATCCTGAATAGTCCAACTTCATACCTGATGAGCACATTCAGGTTAGCAGAGAAGTATGCTGAAATGTTAATGCACTTACTTTTCATTGGGATTATGGAGTGAAAGATTTTGTGCCTCAAAAAGGGAATTCAAGAATTGTCCTTCAGACTTAATAGTTTGGATGGGGAACACATTAGGATCAGAAGACTATTCTTATAAAATGGTTCTTTTAGAGGTAATTTTCTTGTATAATTCTGCTCTGGCCCCTGTTCTTTGAGGAGTGTGTATGTATGCTGATTTATTTCCCCTCTCCTGCAAAAACAAATATTCTAGGGTTTTTTTAATGCTATAATGTAAAAGCTACTGCTGTGCAGTGGCTAACAGACTGAGAACTAGCTTAATCAGGTCTATTCAATGGGGCTTACTCCCAAGAAAATATTCTTATGATTACATTGATCGGCTGTAATCCAAAGAACACTTCCTTGGGAGTAAGCCCTGCTGAACTAGACTTACAAGTAGGACTTTTAATAGACCTGTTTAAGATTGCTCCCAATCAGTGCAATCCTAAACAGAGTCACACCATTCTAGGCTCATTGAAGTCAACGGTGGCAATGCAAGGCTGCAGCATACTTACTAGGGGAAAAGTCCTGTTGCACTCAGTGGGGTCTCCTTCTGAGTACACATGCTACAGAATGCACTGCATGCTGTGAACTGCAAAGCCTCTGTCTAAATTTTACTTGGTGGTTGAAAACATGCTACTCTTTCTTATTGCTTATGGGTCAGTGTCTTCAGTGTGGGTCCCATAACAGATAATACTGACCTACTTTACAGGGGTCAGAGTGAACTAATGTGAAACACTTTTACAGGTCTGGGTAAATGCTAAATGTGGTTAGTATTTAGTGTCAACTTCATAGCTAATGCTCTGAGTGGTTAACTTCTCAGTTTCATTTCTCTTGGCACCTGTGGGTAGGTAAAGGAGGCTAAGACAAATTGCTGTAATTCCCATTTTACAGATGGAATGCTGAGGCTAAGTGACTGACCTGAGATCAACACTAGGTTTGATTCTTGCAGTCCTGGCCTTTGGGCATAGGGCATATAATGAACTGCCCTCAGCGAGACGTGCACCTACAGTGGTATTCTCTTTCACTGTTAATTATGTGGTATGAAAAGCCCAGACTTCAGATCCTTTGGAATCTAGCTAGAGCAGTTGTTTCAATTTTAGGGCATATTACACAGGATCTGAAACATGTTTGGAAAAACCCTTCCAAACATTGAACTAAAATGGGAACAAATGCCATTCTATTTATTTATTTTGTTTATAGCCCACCTTCATTCTAATGTCTGTATGCAGGAACTCTGTGTTCCTGTGTCTGAACCATCTTGTCTTTCTGGTTGCTTCGGATCAAGGTTCATCACTGAAACCTGGAGACCGAGGGTGTGGACAAATATTTCATGGCTTGGGTGGGTACCCTGTGCTGTTCAGCAAGCACACCTATGCTGAGCACTGCCTGTTTACCCTAGCAAAGGTCAGATGTTTACACTGTTCATAAGTTTGTCTAAGGTAATGTGCTGTGCTTCCATAAAGATAAATACTTCTGTACCCAAGAAACCAGATTCTTTATCAAAAGCAATACAAAAAGGAATTTTTTTAAAAAAATTGTACATATATTTGTTTTGCATATCTTGTTTTGCTCCTGCTAGCCATGGAGAAAGCAGAAAAATTAGTAATACAGGACAGCAGGGACTGGGGAAATAAAGAAAAAATACATTCTTGTTGTGTACTAGAAGGCCAAGCAAGAATTGTAGGATGCGCTAGTGCCAAGGACATAACTCAATCTGAGATAGGCATTTGAAAGTCCCATTGATTTCACCGGGGGTGAGTTAAAGAAGCATGTACTTAAATTAACCACAATTAATGGGGCTTTAATGTACTTAGCTGGGCTGGATTGTAGTGTAGTTATGAGTTAGATCATTAGTCCTTCCCACTTTTCTGATAGCAGCTTCCCAGTGGGTCAGTTAAAACCTACTGTGAAAGGCAAAGATCCATGTAGCTGGAGGTGGTAGGGACTGGGCTTGGGTTTAGACATGCAAAAGCAGACTCTCCTGTACGGAATGATAATTTCTCTCTCCCAGCCTTTTTCAGGAAGCATAAAGTTTGCAACAACAATATGCTGGTGAAATGTCATGTTTGGCACCCAGATTGTGTCAAAGTACAGCTTGCGAAGTGGCAGGCAGTGGCCTTTCTGGTAAATGGCGCATGGCTTCTACATTTGTTGAGTGGAGCTGAGGATTTTTAAAAAAAAAAAAAAATTTTAAACTAACAAGTTACAGATACACAAATACAAATTCACAAATACAAATTCACAGCATACATTATAAAACATAATCCTACCTTCTACAAAACATATAACACATATAAAACATTACATGGTGTACCCTACTCTGCCCCGGATCAACTATTAGATTGTTATCCCTACCATCTATTCAACTTGATATTTTACTATTGGTGCTGCTTCTCCTAAATATTGTTATTACATACATACATACATACACACACACACACACACACACATATATATATATATATATATATATATATATTAATTTATTTACTCTTAACATACTACATACATCCACTATACCCTTCAACTACCCTTCAAATAAGGAAAAGCTACAGAGGCCTTACATATTCACATAATCATCATAAGATTTCCATTTTCTTTCCCACTCTTCCACTGATCTGTTATTCAGTAGATTTGTCAGCCAAGCCATGACCACATACTCTGCCATTTTGTCTTGCCAACTTTCTATTTCTGGTGTTTCTTCTTGTTTCCATTTTGTTGCAGTTGCCACTCTTGCTGCTGTTCTCACATAAAGAAATACTTCTGTACTTTTATCGATATTTGAAGATAATATTCCGAGTAGCATCGTTTTGGGGTCCAACTTCAATCCAAAATCTTTTAATCTTTTTGCAAGACCACCAAAAGTGGAGCTGAGGATTTTAAGCAGCTATGGCATGGGAGTATTTTCCATCCAGTGGAAGTTCAGGGTTATCTGATGCTTCAGATTAACAAACAAAACCATTTACTGTTCCCCCAGAAAGTGTTTTGTTCTTTTTAAACTTACACGGAACCTGCTCATCTTGTAGTATCCTCCTGAAATAAGTGGGGGAGCTCCTCTGGAGTAGAGTGCTCTGAACTCCCAGACTTTGCTGGAGTCTTATTAGTGAGCTTGGATACCAGGTGACTTAAATGATCAGGTTTTGAGCATACAAGTTTCAGATTTCCAAAGATGCTGTTCACTGTTTTAGCTGTCAGGAGAGAAAACTCCTTTAAGGTATTATTAGAGTCTCCAGAGTGAAGAAGCTCAATTACTGTTATCAGTGACTAAATCTATAGGATTTATACCTCACTAAAAGGTTCCTTGTTAAAATTAGTCACCACAAAGCAATGAGGCAATCTAATTGAATCAGTTAAGATGCTTTTTATTGCTAACTTCAGAAAAATTAGTATTATACCCATATAAATGCAGTAAATATAACAGAATATAAAATAAGCAAAACAAGCTAGTTTACAAAATTTCACAGATTTAAGTTTCCCAGTTTATTCACAGAATATTTATACATATCAACATGCCGCCCGGGAAGTCAAATAGAGACCTCCACCGTCTTACAATTTCCAACCCCATATATACCGGTACTCTTTCTTCATGGGAATTCAAATCTGTTATTATCTATTATAACTTTTCACATCAGATCTTTCCCAAGGATCAAAGATATCCTTCTCATGTAGTAAAAATACAAATCAGATAATATTTCCCTTCTCTGTGTGTAAAGTGCCGTCAAGTCGCAGCCGACTTATGGCGACCCCTTTGGGGGTTTTCATGGCAAGAGACTAACAGAGGTGGTTTGCCAGTGCCTTCCTCTGCACAGCAACCCTGGTATTCCTTGGTGGTCTCCCATCCAAATACTAACCCTGCTTAGCTTCTGAGATCTGACGAGGTCAGGGTATTTCCCTTCTAAACGCATTCTATCAATCTTCTCATCCATTGTACCAAGGTTACATTTGCAAGGGTACATAGTCAACTGATAACGATATGCATTCACAATCAGATTCACAAATCCCTCATCAGTTTCCCACTAACTTCAAACATCAACTCAGATAATGATATGAATGGCTAATTATATAATATGGTGTGAAATTCTTTTTATTCACACAAAGGATGTGAGAAAAGATGCTTGTATGCATTTCTGTTACCCCCACAGACAGTATAGACAGCAATTTTAAAAGGCCAAAAACGTTTCTGTCGTTATCTCATTGTTTTGCTAAGACTTGGCTGGCTTTGGCTGGCTGCCTGGATCTGCTTAGAGTTCAAGGTATCTGCCAGTTCTTGGCTAAACCAAAAGCATTTATACATGCCATGCTCCAGCCGGGACACTTTAATACTGTTAATTGCCGTAATCTGCAATGCATATAATATATTCTTAACCCAATATTTTCCTAATACCATTACAAGAGTCTTCCACCTCGGCCAACAGCAAAGAGATTAAAGCTTCATTTTGGCCTTCACACAGGTTATTAAACTGGGTGGTCTCACAGGGTTCCCACTCTGAGGAGAGGGCATCTTGAAAGCTCGGGTGATTCTCATCCATTGCTAGGGGAGGGAACTAATTGATTACACTTCCTGTCTCCTGATGTGAATCTCCTGTAACGTCCAGTTTTCCTCCTGCCTTGCTGGGGAGAGCACCATAGTAGCCTAGCTGCTGCTAGATTAGATAGAGATCTACCTTATTCTTCCTAATCTAAACTACTCTACTTCAATCTAAACTTCTCTACTTCAATCTAACCTACTTTATTCCTATTTTAGCCTTCATTGATCTGTCCTTTCTTCTCCGGAGGAAGATGATTCTCAAAATGTCCACCGCATCAACTCCTAAGGGAGAAGACGCAGGCTTCCTCTCTGACAGGGACTATGATTTGGCTCTGCGCCGTCATGGAAACATTCACCCAGGTGAGCCTTCAGAGAGCTGTTTCAGCTACCTAAAGGAGCTGAATCGGGTAAAAAGGAGCCCAAAAAGCCATGGCTACCAGCGCCCAGCAAAAAAGGCAGGGAAAAAAAACGACTGGTCAAAAAATCGATCACTGCAGTCCCTATGGCTCCCTCACCGCTCAGCCGACCAAAGGGGAGCGTTCCTCTGCAGATCCTGCCAAGAGGTCTTCAGAGGAGAAGGTTTCTCCCCGGATTGAAAAAAATGAGTAAAAAAGCCACCTACTCACAAGGACCATGATTAACAAAAATTCGCAGGAGCAGTTGCTAGCTATACAAGCCCTGCAGTTCTCCAGGCCACCTCCAGGGGATTCCACCTCCCAGGCTCACTCCCTTTTACAATCCCTGGCCTCTATAGATCCTTTCTCTGAGCTTGGATACCATATGGCTCGGGAGACCGTGGCCCACTAAAGCAGCAATGAAATCCACTCTCCCTGCTCCAGATAACCAGAGCATAGATGACTGTGCCTCTCTTGACCAGGAATCTGAAGAGGAAGAAAGGGAAGAGGGAGAATTTGTCTCTGATGAAGAAACTCCTATTGTGGAGGAACAGCAACCAACGCTGTTTTCCCCTGATGATTTTCAGTCCCTACTAGCTAAAGCTCTTTTTGCCCTGGATCTTTCAGATGAACCTGAAAAACCATCTAGTGATCCTAAACCTAAGTCTATTAGAAAAGGGAAGAAGGAGTTTTTCCTTCAATACGATTCACAGAATTTAAAGGTTCCCCTTCCAGAACATTTTGAGAGGGTTATTAGAGCAGAGCGGGATAATCCCACCTTTAATAGTTTTCAGCAAGTACCAGAAAACTGTATGAGATGGCACCCTGTGCTATGGAGTTGCTAAAACTGCCGGTAGTAGACGCCCCAGTGGCAGCCCTACAGTCCAATGAACTGGCTGTGGAGGATGTAGTAGGCTCAATTCATGACCAACTAGACAAGAAGGCAGAGTTTCAGTCACGTAAGGTTCATGAAACCTCTTCCCTAGCCATTCAGGCCAATGCTATGGCAGCCATCTTGGCCAGAGCCTCAATAGTATGGGCTCAGTTAATCCCAAATCCAGACAAGAGGGTGGCAGAGGGCCTAAATAGAATTTTAAAAGCATCTTCCTTTTTAGCTGATGTTTGTCTAGATGATTTGACCTTTTCATCATGTTCTGCAGCTGCTAACACCGTTATCCGGAGAGCCCTATGGCTAAGGTTCTGGCAAGCTAGCTTTCGATCCAAGTCTGTTCTGTTAGCCTACCCCTACCAGGGAGCTAAACTCTTCAGGGAAAGGCTGGATCGTATACTGACTAAGGACAAGAAGAGAGTGATGCCCAGAAACAATAGAAGGGACAACAGAAACTCCCAGTTCTTTCATTCCTTTTGATCCTCACACACGCTGCAGAGATTCCAATCAGACCAGAGACGGACCACTTGGAACTCGAGGGGATCTTTTCATTGCTTTGGATACGACAGCAGAAACACTCATCCTGTTTGTCGTTGCAGAAGAATTGTTAAGTCCAACAAGAACCCAAAACAGTGATGCCAGGACACTGATGGTGGGAGGACGTCTTCAAAAATTCTTCCCTCAGTGGCTTTGATCCCAGGCCGATGCTTGGGTTCTCCAGGTAGTCCAACAAGGTTACCTGATAGAATTTTCGTACACGCCACAAGATCATTTTGTACCGTCCCCGAGATCCCATTGGCAGGACAAGCATGCGAGAACGTTGGACGCCATAAATCACCTACTCCAAATAGGCGCTTATAGAACCTTTTCCCACCTTGGAAACTTCCAAAGGCATCTATTCCGTATTCTTCACGGTTCCCAAGAGGTCAGGAGACTGGAAAGCCATCCTAGATCTAAAGTACGTAAATTGGCATATTCCACCAAAACGACCCTTCACTCCACTGTGGAGGCGCTTCTGCCAGACACGTTCATGACATCCATCGATCTCATAGAAGCTTACCTACACATCCCCATACACCCGTCTCATCACAGGTTCCTGCGCTTTGTGTACATGGATGCCCATTACCAGTTCAAAGTCCTCCCATTTGGGTTGGTGTCTGCTCCCAGCGTTTTTTCAAAGACCTTAATCACCATCGTGGCAATTCTATAAAAGGAAGGGATCCAAGTCTTGGACAACATCCTCATCTGCGCTCCATCAAGACAGTCTTCCAGGGCTCACGCCTCCCGCGTCATCAGGGTGCTCAAGGAACACAGCTACCTGATAAACAGAATAAAGAGCCAGCTTGTGCTGCGCCAGCGCCTTCAGCACCTGGGTGTTGTCGTCAACTCCACCATCAACTCCTGATTCCTTCCAGAAGACAAGGCACAAAAACTCTCCAACTTAGCCAAGGTCACAGCCAGAGCAAAAAATGTCAAGATCATGGCGATGGCTCTTGCCTAGCAGCCATTCCCTGGGCTCAATTCCATGCCAGATCTGTTCAATGGCTGCTATGCCCCCATCAGGTGGTGATGTATGATGATGACTAATTCCCACCCTTCTCACATGGCTGTTGGACATCCTGAGCTTTCAAGATGCCCTCTCCTCAGAGCGGGAACGGAACCTTGAATACTTACCGAGAAGATTCCTTCTGCTCCGAGGTAGATGGGCATCTTGCCCACCCAAAGGATCAAGACGTCATCCTCTAGTACCATGAAGTGAATCTAGATTCACAGCAGAAATTTAATTCCTTGCAAAAAAAATGTTAGATTACATCTGGCCATTCTTCCTCCATTCTATCTGTGCTGTATGCATTGTTCTACTCTGCCTGTTCTGTTAATTTATGGTTCCGACACCTTATGTCAGTTACAATAGTTCACTTATGTAAGGTTTTTAGAGTTATTTTGTTAGCCTGTCTTTTGTTAGCCTGTCTATAGTAAAACTGGAAGCTACAGGAGATTCACATCAGAAGACAGGAAGTGCAATCATTTAGTTCCTGCCTCCCCTAGCAACGGATGAGAATAACCTGAGCTTTCAAGATGCCCATCTACCTCAGAGCAGAAGGAACCTTCTCAGTAAGTATTCAAGGCTCTGGGATGCCAAGGCAGTTAAGCGGTTCGAGATGGGAACAGAGCCCTCCAAGGAATTAGCAGAAGTAAAATAGTCCCCAGTCTTGCTTTGCTTACGCGCAGGAGTAGAACTTAAATCCTCAGATTCACGGAAGCATTTACCAGCTCTCATTAAAATGCATCTAAATTTTACTTGTCAAAGCATGAGAATGTTAGTTACATTCCAAACTTGCCAGAAGGCTTGTTAATTCAGTCCATAAAAAGATTACATGCAGACCAGACAGCAGCCCCAAGGACTATAAATCTCAGACGCTGTACTCCTCTCCTTCATCTAGCTGCCTGGACGTAATTAGATACAATACAGAGAGCTTATCACCCAACCAGGGTACTCCCTTCACATAACAAGTTTCAAAGCAAAACAAGACAAACTTCTTTAGGGCAGCTTCAGAGTAATTTGCTATTATTCTAAATATCAAACTGCATGGAAATAGAAGCTAAAATGACTAAACTGAGGCTATCACACCATGAGACGACAAGAGTCACTGGAAAACACAGTCATGCTAGGAAAAGTTGAGGACCTCAGGAGAAGAGGAAGACCCAACAAGAGATGGATTGACTCAATAAAGGAAGCCACAGCCTTCAATTTGCAAGATCTGAGCAAGGCTGTCATAGGACATTTTGGAGGACTTTCATTCATAGGGTCGCCATGAGTTGGAAGCGACTTGATGGCACTTAACACACACACATGGAAATAAATAGAAAATGGAGAATTCTTGCGGAGGAGGCTATACCTGAGGGTGTTATTCTGTCGCCATCTTGGATCTCCCCCACTAGCATTATGTCTAAAAAAATGGATTGGAGCAGTCGAACAATCAATGGGACATATCCAAGCCAAATTTCTCCGCAAAATATGCCTAATTGTGTTCCTTATGCAGCTTTGTGCTTGGAAATTGGTCAAGTGCTATTCGAAACTAGAGTGTGGCTTATCACGGTTAAATTCTGGCTATGCCTACATTTCAAGGCTGATACCTCTTCTCTTTTTTACCATATGCTTATGGAATCACACGCTTCTAACTGGTCAGTTTACATTGAGAGTAAAATTAAATCCATTGGTTTACCATTGGATTCACTGTTTATGCTCTCGGATACCGAAGCATTTCAAACAATAAAATGCAGACTGTTAGAAGTTGGATTGCAAAATCTCAATAGCACTGCTAACAAGACTTGCTCCCCATTAAGATTAGGGATTCCCTTTGATATATATGAGCTTCCATCGTATTAGTACCATCTTTACAACCCACATCAACGTAGAGCCTTTTCCCTGGCCAGATTTAATGTTATGCCATCTCCGATTTTGGAAGAAAGATTTTGGAAAATCCCCCTTTCAGACAGACTTTGCCCCTGTGGTAACAACTGCATTGAATCAAATGTAACGTATATACTCGTGTATAAGCAGAGTTTTTCAGCCCAAAAAAAGGGCTGAAAAAGCCCAACTCGGCTTATACGCGGGTCAATACGGTAGAGGGGGGGAACTTACCGCCCGCGGGCAGGTGGCAGCGGCAAGTCCCCCCCGCGTTCTTCCTCCCCCTACTGACCCACCCGCCGCCGCCACCCGCGTGCCTTCCCTGCGCCCAGGAAGCCCCGCGGGGCCTCCTGGGCACAGGGAAATGCGCGGGCAGGCGGCGGGTCGGGAGAGGTGTTGGGGGAGGGGGGGCTCGGGCAGGGCAGCCTGCCAGGCTCCGCCGCCACCCGCCCGCACACCTTCTTTGCGTCCAGGAAGCCCCGCAGGCAGGCTGCGGCGGCAAGTTCCCCCCTACCGACTGACCCGCCGCCCGCGCGCCTTCCCTGCGCCCAGGAGGCCCCGACCTGCTGCCCGGTAAGGTAAGCCTGTGGGGGGGGGGAAGGGCCTCCTTTCCCACCCTCGGCTTATACGCGGGTGCCTAATTTTTCCCCATTTTTGGGGTGAAATTAGGCACCTCGGCTTATACTCGTGTCGGCTTATACCCGAGTATATACGGTACATGTTTTATTCCATTGTAGATTTTATACAGAAAATGGCTCAAATTTTAAAGTCCTATTTTGACAAGTCAAATTCTCCTGATTGTCTTAGTGCTCTTTTTTTACTGAACAATCGTTATCCTGTTACAGTGGAGAAAGTGGCACAGTTTCTGAGATACGCTGTGAAAGTTCACCAGCAAGTTAATTAGAGGGTTTTTAATTTTAGCATCCCTTTTTCTATTTATTTTCTAACCTTGTCAGCAATGCTCAACTACAACAATTTAATGTTATTATGTAGTCACCCCATGTATTACTTTTATGCCATTCTCCTTCCAAGGACCTCAAGATGGCAAACATGGTTCTTTCCCTCTATTTTGTCCTTACGACAAATCTGTGAGGTTGGTTAGGCGGAGACTGTATGATTGGCTCAAGGTCACCCAGCAAGCTTTCATAGAAGAATGGGGATTTGATTGATTGATTGATTGATTGATTGAACTTTCACGGAACCAAAACTTGGTGGAAGCAGGGTTGGAGCAGTGTCTAAAATAGCTTTGCAAATGAAACGTATATGCCTACTTCATAAAGTAAAGCTTTACTTTAAATAGATGCACTTTTTTTCTTTTATAAGTTGTTGCTACATTCCTTTGAGTGTTCCGTTGTGCTTTTTCTCAGGACCCCTCTTCTACCAGAAGAGGCCCCGTTGCCAAAGTCCTGGCTGAGTATAATCAGGCTGACACCAGCACCTGCCCCAAATCCCTTTGGGGAGGGGGTCCGGCCCCCTCCCCCAAACCCTGCTGAGGGCACCCACCCATTTAGGCCACCATAGCACCAGGACACACTTCGGCAGGTTCCATTTTACTGGGATTTGGGGATTGCTAAACTAGATCAACCAAAGTCTTGTTTCCAGAGTTTCAACAAGTTTAACTGTGTTTTGTAAGAGCTTAAGCACCAGGTAAAGTTAGAATCTGTTACAGGTACTTCACAAGTTAAGTCCATGCACCATTACAGTTACTTCTAGTTAGCAAACCCTTAGTGCACATTAGTTGCTAGGAGAGAAGGGGGTATCCTTTAAATCCTTTAAAAAGGGGAAATAAGTAATTCTAATATTCTGTTCCTCTGTAGATGACCCAAACTGGGCCTCCTCAAATTGTTCTAAGGATGGCTGTCTTCATCATGGAGAGAACAATGACTTTGTTTCTGGAAAACATCCCAATCATAGAAAGCAGTCCTCCTTTTAGGGAAAGCATGCTAAATTATCTCCTGAACAAAAATCACAGGGCAGTACTGGCATTTGCTGCTGGGTCCTCCTGCTACCCCGTCCATCCGTCTCAATAAGCCTTAAACACTAACCAAGTGTTCTTTTCCCTTCTAATGATCTAAATAAAAATAATCATACAAATTTATTTCACCATTCCTTATTGCTTATTTAATTCATTTATTTCATTTTCCCCTCTAGATAAGCAACATCCTATTTTTTGTCTTGCCACCCATATGTATGTGCTTATTCCGACAATATGCATCCTGCTTCAACAGTGGAATATATTTAATATGGACCCTGCTAGTCGTGGTTGGTAAGTCCTTCTATGCCATTGTGCATATGTGACTTGAAAACAAAGGAAAATACAATTTTTTAAAAAAAGATTGAGATTAGCACAAGGTGGTAGTGGAAAAAGCTGCTTTCATGATTGCCATAAAAACTTGCCTGATTCAGAAGATACTTCTATCTGGCTTGTACATTATTATTCCATTCTCCTTCCAAGGACCTCAAGATGGCAAACATGGTTCTTTCCCTCTATTTTGTCCTTACGACAAACCTGTGAGGTTGGTTAGGCGGAGACTGTATGATTGGCTCAAGGTCACCCAGCAAGCTTTCATAGAAGAATGGGGATTTGAACCTGGGTCTTCCAAATCCTAGGCTGTTTCCGCACTAATCACTTACCACAGAGTATCCTCGTTGTTGATCTACAAGTTTTGGCAGCGTATTCAAATTTTCTGTCCGCATGCTGCCTCTTTCCTTCCTCCTGAGGTTTCGTCCTGTCCGCACTTTTCCAGAAAAAAAACCCCATAGGTTCTCAGGGGAATGTTGCATCATTCGTGACATTGTGGATGCTCCCCCCCTTTTTTGTTTTGTTTTTGGGCTCGGGCTCTAGCCACCAGTCAGCGTGGCTTCTGTTCTGCCTCCCCTCTTCCCAGCCAGCAGCCTCTTCCAGTAGGGCTGCCACTCTTCCTGGCGACCGTAATGTGTGTGTGTGTGTCTGTGCATGCACATCCATCCAGCATCTCGCTTTGCAAGTGCTCTAACCCAAAAATCCTTTTTTTGCTATTTTGAAGGGGGGAGAAGTGGGGGTCCACCCTTTCGAAACGCTGTCCTGGAAACCCAGCTTTGCACACATTCCAGCAAAAATATATGATCCTTCTTTACATGCCAATCACAGATGAAGTTCAGCGGTGGAAAACTGCAGCTTTTGGAAGGGGGAGGATTGACAAATCCAATCAACAGGAAAGGAGTGTGGGGCGGGGCAGTGATGGGGCTTTTGTTTTGGGAGAATCTTCCACTGCTTAAAATAAAAAGCCCTCCCTATTTTCTCTGATGCCCCCTCCCCACTTTCCAGGCAAGCCAAATCCAGCTGTAGTAGCAGCAGCGGCAGGCAACACAAACCAGGCACAGTGAGCAAAGGGGGGTAAAGTGAGGGAGGCAGGAGTGTTAAACTTTCAGATAAATCATAACCCTGTGCAAAGCAAGGGGTGGCGTTAGTCCAACGCTTTAATGTTCCTTTGCTAGTCCAACACTCCATTCTTTTGCTTGTCCAATTGCATTTGACAATTTTTTTTTAAAAAAAGCATACAAAATGGTTAGCTATAGGGAAGGGGAATTGGGAAGGAGGAGCTGGAGGCAATGCAGTAGGCGTGTTCAGCAAAGGGGGCAGAGAAATGAAGAACACCTTAAACATGTCCACTCCTTAGGGGAATTGGTCTTAGAAATGGCGAAAAAGGAAACATCATGGTATAAGTATTTGCTGATAATACAGATACAAAACAATTACAAAATGGCTCCAACCCCAAATGGAGGGGGGGAAAGTGCGGATACAAATAAATAAAACGTTTCATTAAACGTTTTAAAAAGTTAGTGCGGAAGCGGCCCTAGTCTTGACATTTTTGCCAGTGCACCATACTAGCTCTGAACTTCTGTTTCAGTTTTGATCCTTTCAGTGTAGCTTGCTGTAAATAAGTTGGTATCAGTTGCCGCAGATGTTGTGGGCTGCAATAGCCCTTGGCTCTAGGCAGCAAGAGAAGGGAGAACTTCTCTGCTTCCTGATCCGTAGGTCCCTTTGGCCACCCGCCTCACACTCCTGCCTCTGGATCAATCTTTGTACTCTATTGGCCCCTTTACCCACTCATCCTGCCCTGCTACTTTTGCATTGAGGTAATTTTAATTTTATTTTTCCTTTTTTATTTCACTTATATTGGTTAGTCACTCATACAGGGTGACGCACAGCATTTTCAAAAGCCATAAAATGATCCTAGAGTGGTCCTGTCTTGGCTTACTTGAAAGTAAGCCCCACTGAACTTATTGGGGACTTACTAATAAGCAAACATGTATAAGAAGGAACTGCATGTCGCAATATCATAAAATCTAGTGAAAACGTAATTCCTGAACCACAGTAGTAATAGTACCCAGCTGTATAAAATCTAATCTTTAGATAGCACTGGCCCCTTCAACCAACTCTTCAAAAAAAAAAAAAAAGCCTTGAGTGGAAGAGCTTGGAGCTCTTTAATAGTAGGGTGGGTGCCATAACAGAGAAGGCGCTGCTGCTTGCTCTTGCAGAGATTTCCCCCCAGATTTTGATAGGAGGAACATAAAGGGAAATGTGATTCCTAAAGTGCATAAGACTCAAGTTTAATCCATATTAGACTGAAACAGGCACTCAAAGGGGCTAGTGGAGTAATGAATCACATTTATTCCTTGTTCTCTGAGTCAAAGATTTTAATAGTATAACTTCTATACCGGAATACTCTTTGTATAGGCAAAACCCTGCCAGTCCTTGAGTCAGGTGCAGAGAGCTGCAAGTGGAGTGCTTCTAGAATTGCCTTCTCCCCCCCCCCATCTAGTTCATCTTTTCATGCTGCCTGAAAGAAATTATGCAGGATAACTTTGAGATCCAACCCAAACACTTTCAGAAATACCATGTGTTTATTTTAAATCTTGGTTGTGCAGCTAGTTTGTTTTTTGATACACACGGACACATAATATATACTTTCAATTCCTTGTTAGTCACAAGGAATTTTAATTTTCCAACATGCATCATCATCCACGCAACAACATCTGCTCTTGTTGAAGCTTGCTGAGAAGAATGCAGTACTATAAGCTGTAATAACTCTTTACTTTCAAATATGTCCTCCTAGGAATTGGATCGGTCTACTTCCATGCTACGCTTAGTTTCCTGGGTCAGATGCTTGATGAACTTGCTATACTCTGGGTTCTGATGTGTGCTCTGGCCATGTGGTTTCCCAGAAGATACCTACCCAAAATATTTAGGAATGACAGGTAATGTCTTAGGTAATGTTAACTTGCTTATTGTGAAAAACTTGCACTTGGAAGGTGACCGTCAGTAGTGATTGACAAGCTCAGCGGTCCCCAGCCTTTTTGAGCCTGTGGGCACATTTGGAATTCTGACATGGCATGATGGGCACAGCGACAAAATGGCTGCCATGAAATGGCTGCCGCAGGAGGCAGAACCAGCCACAAAATCATTGCCACAGCTTAACTTCAGTAACATCATGTAGATCAGGGGTGTCAAACATGCGGCCTCTGGGCCAGATCCGACCCCCGGAGGGCTTTTCTCAGGCCTGCGGAGCCGAGGCAGCTGGTCCCCCTCCCCCCCCTCCCCTGACCTTTTCTGGGCTTCCTGGGGCCGGATCCGGTCCCATGCGCCAGCTGGAAGCCTTCCCCCCTCCCCAGGCACACACGGGCCCCGATCCGGCCCCACGCGCCCGCCTGAAGCCTTCCCTCCTCTTGGCCCCACATGCCAGCCTGAAGCCTTCCCTCCTCCCTCCCTGGGCGCACACGGGCCGGAACCAGCCACGCGCGCCAGTCTGAAGCCTCCTTTCCTTTCTTCTTTCCCTCCATCCCTCCCTTTCCTTTCTCTCTTTCTCCCTGTCTCCAGTCTCTCTCTCCCTCTCTCCTGTCTGTTTTTCTCTTTCTCCCCTATCTTTCTTTATTTCTCTCTCCCTCCCTTTCCTTTTTCCTTCCTTCCTTCCTTCCTTCCTTCCTTCTCTCTCTCTCCTTCCCTTTCTTCCTTTTCCTTCCTTCCGTTCCCTCCCTCCCCTTCCTTCATCCTTTCTTTCCCTCTCTCTCTCTCCCTCTCTCCCTCTCTCCCTCTTTCTTTCTCTCTTTCTTTCTCTCTTTCTCTCTTTCTCTTTCTCTCTTTCTTTCTTTCTCTCTTTCTTTCTCTCTCTCTCCCCCCCTTCCTCCCTCTCCTCTATCTGTTTCACTCTTTCTGTCTCTCTCTTTCTCACTCTTTATTTCTCTTTCTCTTCCCTCTCTCTTTCTCTCTGTCTTTCTGGACTGGGAGAGAGCTGCAGGCTCACCAGTCAAGGCAGCCAGCCCTCCCCTAGTCCAGATCTGGGCTGGCGAGCCCACTGCAGGTTCACCAGCTTCCTAATTTAAAATTTTTAACAGAATTAATGGCAGGAACTAGAGATACAAACTTTATAGAAGACACTTTCAAAGTCAATTAATGATATTATTTTTTACTTAAAATACAAACATACTTTACAAAAAACAATAAGACTTAAAAGAAAACACTGTAAGAATGTTATTGTTGTAAACTTGTTTGTGTTTTAAGCAAAAAACAATAACATTAATTGACTGCCTGTGTCTTTTGTAAAGTTTGTATCTCCAGTATCTGGATTACATTTTATGGTATTTATTTATTTATACGCATTTGGCCCGGCCCGACCAAGTGACATTTATGTTATATCCGGCCCTCCTAACAAATGAATTCGACACCCCTGATGTAGATCTTTGTTCTGTGGTGGCAGCTGCTGCCAAGGCAGCATTTTTACAAGTCTGCACCGTCAAATCAGAAGCTTTGCTGGGCAAAAGCCCTACCCGGCCCCACCCACTTCCTAAAAACATTTGGCAGGTGCCAGAAAAGGTGTTGGTGGATGCCATGGTGCACCCACCAACACCCCTGGACAAGCTCTCCCCTTGCCACTGAGGAAGTGCAGGGGACTGTACTTTAGGAACACTCAGTTGTTCACACAGGTCAACAATTAGTCTCACTGGGCCTTCACAGGTTGCCTGTGTAACCTAGAAAATATGCCTCAGCTGGTTCTACAACAGGCTGAGGTTCCTGGCCAGACAGGTAGATGCAGTTAGGGAACCTTGAAGGCTAAAGAGCCTTAAGCTCCCATGCTTTACCTTTCTGACTTCCTAAGAGCGACTGGTTGTGATTTGTTGCCGTTTACTGGTTTGCATCTCCTTTATTCATGGAAGGTTTTGCATTGGATTTGTCACTCTATAGATGCACATTTTCCCCATCTGAATTCTTAAAACTCTGCATGGCGGCTTATTGTTGAGTTTTGAGAATATGGATAGGGGAAAAGTGCATCTAAAGAGTGGCAAATCCAATGCAAAACCTTCCATGAATAAATGGCCCTTGTTTTTCAGAGTACCCCGACTTGACCTTTCGCCCAGATTGCTGCTCAAATAGCTTGCAGCAGAACTTGCTGTTGTCAGCCCAGTCTTGTGACTTGTATGAAACTTGTTTATGCCTGTGAAACTGTACACTGGGTGCTTGTGTCAAGGTGCTGACACTGTCTGCTCTTCCCACCCACCCCCAATTCTAAACGAATCAAAGGTTCTCCTTTGGTGTCAGGTGGAGTTCTGACATGCGATTGGACGGCAGCTGCACAAGGTTCTGTGTTGTCGTGATTGTATCTGGTTACACAAGGATATTGAAACCAGTAGTAAAACCCTTCAGCCATTCTGCTGCTGTTATTCTCAGGAGGAATGATCTGTGAACTTTTTGCAGTTGTATACCATAGCGCGAAATTCCTCTGCTGCTCAAGTATTGAGGGCATATGTGGCTGTAGAAAATCTGCTGTGAAAAGTAGTGGGAAGTTTCCCAGCTGCTTCTTTTTAAAGGGGTGTGAACTGGGTTTGATGAGGGCGCCTACTCCACGTTTGACATGCATGTATTTTGCATCCCATGCCTGACCCAAAATATAAACTGTAGGATGCAGATCAGCCATCCAAAACTGCCTCTTTGGATGGGGTGTTAACAAGGTTAAACATTTCCCTTTTCAAACTGCCTTTCTTGGTAATACTGTCAAGGAAAACCATGTATAGTGCAGATCCTGTGTTCACTGATCTATAGAGAGTACCAGTTAGGATACTTAGGGCTTGAATTTAGATTGGGTTAGTCTTGGGAATCCCAAATAGACCCTCACCCACAACAGTTGTTTTAAAGTCGTCCCCCCCATTATTGTTGAGAAACCCCTTTGTCTTCAATATGCTTTAAAATGTTGCCGTAGAACTTTACCTTTTCTTCCAAGTCCTGGATACTAGAAGGAAATGTGCCAACCCAAAAGTTGGTCTGGCAGAATCTCCCTGACCCAAGTGAATAACAATTCAGGCAGAATTTTCTTTACATCCTCTGTGCAACCCTTCCTCCTAGCCTCCCCTGGTCCAGCCCTTCTTGTAGTCACATGGGTAGAGGAGGAGGGCTTATCGGAAAGATTCATGGCGGAGGAGTTATCCTCTAGGGATCAACCCCTGAGGACAGACCCCTCCCATAGGATCTCTCAGGTTTGGCATTTCAAGCTCCAAAGAGGGCCATACCTCACCGCTTAAAGAAACCCTGGGAGGCGGGATGGGGTGGGGGTTGGCCTTGTTGAGATTGCACCTGAGTGCTGAAAGGGAGCCTTTAATTCAACGGTGTCTTAACAATGGCATACTCCCCTCCTTTTAGTTATGATTTGCGGAGTGGAGTGGGACATACCCAGGCCCCTTTGAAAGAGAGGTTGGGCAACAGTGGTGTTCAGGAGGTTGCATGGTTGCTACGAACAAATGCAACCTCAATTTACAGTCTTAATATGTTGTCATTTGCTGCTTCTGTTGATTTAAAGCCTAAGTGACTTTAAAAAAATGTGTCTTGTTGTTATTCAGAGGCCGATTTAAAGCGGCAGTAGGGATCCTTTCTGGCATCACGACCTGCCTTGCCTTCATTAAGCCAGCCATCAATAACATCTCACTGATGACACTGGCTATTCCCTGCACTGTGCTGCTAATTGCAGAGCTTAGAAGGTGGGTAGCTATCTTGTCTCTGTCTGTGTTGGATGAAGCAGTCCTGCTTCGTGAGGATAATTGTCATGATTGCATCACTTTTGGTGTGTCATATTTCTCTTATTTTGGTTTGAAACCCATCTTGCCACCAAGGCAAGGCAAAGTCATAGAGCTAAAGATGCACCCGTGGGCCTCACTTCCAAGCTAGTATTTTCCCTTTCAGAGGGAAGCAAGATGATGATCAAGCAAAAATGAAACAGTAGCCTTGTAGCGCCTTAAAGACTAACCAGTTTTTTAATCTCGCATAACCTTTTGTGTATTGAAGCTCAGATCATCCAGTACATGAGAAAGATTCTTAACTGGGAAGGAACTAGGCTATTTTCTCACTTTTTAGAAAATAGTTTGTTTTTCTGTAGCTATTATTAATTGAGCCAGGGGTTGCCAACTGTTTGTGAGTGGAGTTGGGGGGATGGAGGCTGAAATAGGATGCAACTTCTGCAATGTGGTTAGAAGCACAAATTTTGTAGACATCAAATCCCAGTTGTGTGAAGTGGCAACCATGCAGTTCTAATCATGTCTAGGAACTGCTTCTGCATCTTACCAGTTCAGGATCCTGGAGGTAGCTATACTGCAAAGCTAAGGAATGAAACTGGATCTGAGTTAGTTGACAAAATGGTGCTAAGGTGGTGGAGGTGAATGTAGTTTTAGTGCAGGTTAATTTGAATGACAGAAAAGGGATTGATCTTGTATCATTTGGGCAATGCTTTATTCAAATCGATTGGAGACTCTCCAAATAGTACCTTCTTACATGAAGGAAAACACTGATCACTGGCAAGGCAGGAGGCATGCAAGAAGTGTATTGGAAGTTGGCTGTGGTCTGCTTCAGGTGTTCTCTTGGAGCACCTGAGGGTGCCCATAGTTCTAGAGGTGCTTCCTGGTTTTATCTACAAGCTGTGCCAGTTTCTACCTTAACTTCATGGGTGGAACTGCAGATCTAATTGGGTAATGTCCAGAGCTGGCCAATCTCACTAATTGTGCATGACAAAGATTGAACTGCTGAAAGGACTCAGTGAGTCCCTGAGTGAGCAGGGTAATGAACCCAAGTCTAGATTTAACGCTTATCTAATGTCATATCAGTTCTCTGTATTTTGCTCGACTTGCCTTCCTTGCTTAGGAAGGCTTAGTATAGGAAAAATATTTTTATATTTTTTGCCTAGGTTTGTTACCTTCTATGCAAATTTAGATTTAAGACAAATGGATTTTGGGCAGAGGCAGTAATTTTAAAATATTATTATAGTGTATTTTTAACTCTTCTTCAGAACCATAAGCTCCTTGGGTGGCCTTATGCATCCTGTTTGCTCTTTGTATTGTAACAGATAATAATGCTGTCCTATCTTATGAGGGTGTTGTAAATGTCTCTAAGATCTGTGGTGCATTCTGGGTACTTTGGGAAAGCGTAATATACATGCTAAGCATGAGTACGTTATCCACCTTTTTATTTTGGGTATCAAATGTACAATGGAAAGAGGTGAAACTTAAAAATGTTTAAATTCCACTGAATTGGACCCAGAATTATAACATTTTAAAATAGAAAATATTATAGTCTTCCCTGTTAAATACAAATAACAACTTCAACAACTCAAAATATTCATTCCTTGGTTCACTGTATAGATTGTAAAATTTGCCCGTCATTAATTGGTCTAATTTTAAGCTTCAGACCCTTTTCTTTATTTAGCATGTCACCAACCTATGTAATTATTTCCCTTTTCTGCCCTTTTTGCTTTTAGGTGTGATAACTTGCGAGTGTTGAAGCTGGGACTCTTTTCTGGTCTTTGGTGGACGTTGGCATTTTCCTGCTGGATCAGTGACAAAGTATTTTGCGAGATCTGGTCATCATTCAACTTCCCCTATTTGCACTGTGTCTGGTGAGTCTTGTGTGCTGGTTTTCATGAGAGCTCATTTTTTCAGTGTTTCCCTGGATCATGTGACCAGATTAAAAATTCAGTCAATGCAGGCGCTAACTTCGTTATAACAAAAATGTATGCAGGAATGAAGGTTGTGGTGGTAGAAACTGTTCCGTTGCCTTGGTGGTGGTTAGACGTTTGTGAAGACTTGGTGTTGGAACACATGAGATTCCAGGTTCAGTCCCTGTCATCTCTAGTGATACAATTTCATGCAGCTGTGTTTGCTTGACACTGCAGACAGCTACTGACAGGCAAAGTAGATGGTAGTGGTTAAGAGTGTAATAATATTTATTGGTACAGTCAATCAGACCAGTGACAACAGTGGTTAAGAGTGGTGGACTCTAATCTGGAGAACCAGATTAGATTCCCCACTCCTCCACATGAAGCCTGCTGAGTGACCTTGGGCTTGTCACAGTTCTCTTAGAACTCTCTCATCCCCACCTACCTCACAAGATGTCTGTTGTGGGGAGAGGAAGGGAGGGTGATTGTAAGCTGGTTTGAGACTCCTTAAAGGTAGAGAAAAGCGGGGCATAAAAACCAACTTTTCTTCTAGTGGGGAAGCTCCTCCAAGGAGCTTCTCATTCTGTCTTCACGCTGACCCTGTGGATTAAGTTTGGCTGAGATAGAGTGATTAGCCCAAGGAAAGTGTCATGATTGAGCTGGAACTTGAACTCGCTTCTCCCCAGTCCCAGTCTGATGCTATAACCACCACACCACACTGGCTGGCGTCCCACTGCTGTCTTCCCATTCCATTCGGATGGCACTGAAACAGCCTGATGTAATGTTCCCAGTAGTTGACTTTATTCCCTTCTAGCGCATGTGCGTCTTCCTTTTGCAATAGCATAGTCAGTTTCAGGTCCTTATTGCAGCTACCATTTCCTAGTAGCATCCCAGAATACTACGAGGAAGGAACTCTACTACCCTCTCTTTTGGAACAGAGAAACATGTGTACAAGAATAATGCTGTTAAAAGCTTTTTGTGAGCATACTTCTCAACGTATCACAGTTGCATCAAGCACTGTGATTCTGCCCTGCTCCCCAGCATACAAGCTGTGGTTGAATGTTCTATTGTCTTGGTGCTGAATATGAGTTTGCAGAGTCCAAAACTCAGTGGCCGAGCACATGCTTTGCATTCATAAAGTTCTAATTTTGGTCCACAGTATTTCCTGTTACTTGATTTCATGCACTAGGGCTGAGAAAGACTGGGTCTGGCTTTGTATGTTCATATGTAGCCAAATTGCTCTGTCCTACCCCTTTCTTGGGAAGAAGCCAGGCTTCATGCTAGAAGCAAATCCTTTGCAAGCAGATGGCTCCAGACTCAGTCTTCAGCATCTCCTGTTAAAAGATCTCAGGTAGTAGACATTGGAAAGTCTTTTCTCTGACCCCAAATCCTGGAAAGCTGCTGCCAGTCAAGGTCACTGGTACTCTGAACAAGACTGAATTTAGAAGGCTTTGGTTTAATTAAATAAATGATGGCTAGTGTGATTCTCTGCTTGCAGGTCACTCCACTAACCATGAATAGTCAAGGTCTGTCAGACTGGGATCTGAAGCCAGGATCATCTTAACTCTGCTTTTGCATAAAGTCTGAATGCAGACATCCCTGACTTAATCCTGGTTGAATCCTAGCTTGTTTCCTGGTGATGCCTTCTCAGACTGCAGAGAGAAGGCAATTAAACCAGCAATTGGCAAAACAAATCTTGGTTTGACTGGTTGTCTGTGGGCTGAATCCTAGTTTCACAAACTAACCGCTGTTAAAACGAACTCTGGTTTTACATTATGTTTGACCTGAGCCAACATAAGGAAGGTCGGTGTGAACTACCCTTTCATCTGTGGCACAGGTGTGTGGCCCCATACGTCATCCGTGCAGGATTTGCCTTTTTCGTATCAGTTCTGATCTTTGCAGACCATTTCTTTCCAGTGTTACAAGGGGTGCTAATTATACTTTGGAAGAAGGGGCCTGAGGCCCCCGTTGGTCAGAGTGCTTGATGCTCTCTTTACCATTTGTTTCTCTCCTCTCTTAGGCACATCCTCATCTGTCTTGCTGCTTACCTGGGCTGTGTCTTATTCGCCTATTTTGACGCTGTCTCGGAGATCCCTGAACAAGGCCCTGTCATTAAATTCTGGCCCAGTGAGAGGTGGGCATTCATCGGGGTTCCTTATGTCACCCTCCTCTGTGCTCACAAGAAATCACCACTGAAGATCACATGAAGCTTCATGCTCAGAAGAAGAGGCCGTAGAACTATTTATTACTATTCGTCTCTCCCTCTCAGAACTCTGTGATTCTGTTCAGGGGGAACCTCAAGGACTGTTTTCCGTTTCTGACATAAGCACATGCTGTGTGCAGAAGTTTTTTGAGCAGGCAGCAAGATCTCTTTGTTGCGGAACCTGGGAACCAAAATCCCCCTATTGTTTGGGTGGCTTTGGAGCTTTTATATTTAAAATCTGTGTTAGCACTAGGCTGTTTTTTGTCTGGCACACCTTGAATTTCTGACATGGAATTCTCTGGATGCAGTGCACAGAAGTAGGCATTATGAAAAAAGCGTGGCTACTGCCAAAACCAGCAGCCTTATGTTGTCTTCTCCTCTCTTGACATGACATGACAAAATACTTGACGTCACATCACATCACTGAGCTCTGATTTCCCCATCCCTCCCCCAGTTACTTTCATTGGCTGTTACTTGCAGCAGGGCAACTTAAAATATACTGGCATCATGTCGTGCATTTCATTTTCTTCCCTCCACTAGCATTTAGAGGAAACAGGGCTGCTAATTTCTGCAGCAGATCTGAGAATGTCTAACCGTGTTTCTTAGAGACTTCAAGGGTGAATTTGTACTTTCTGTTTCATTGTGACTGAGAGAAGCGATTGCTAGCTTCGGCTACTATTGAAGGGTTTTAATAACACCAGTTTGTGGTTACATGCCTCTGGCACATCTCTTTTTATATTAACCGCATGACTACAAATCCTTTCTAACCTCAGGTTAGAAGTTCCCGGGGAAACCAAATGTAAACTCTTCAAAAAGCCCCTCTTCTTCTCAGTCACATAGTTCAGTTGCTTCTTTGCTTAGCCTGGAAATATTGAGTGGATTCAGGCAGCCATTCTACCATACATCTTCCCCTGAGGCGGGGTAAGCTTTTATTGGCCCATGACAGTAGAGTTACTGTTTTATTGGCCCCAGCTCCTATGCCTTAAGCAGCAATCTTGTCAGCAGGGGTTAGCAGGTGGTCTGATCTCCACAAAGCGAGGTCTTGCCTGCAGACCAAGCTGATGGTGGGAGGCAGAAGAGCAAAATTGGCCTTTGCTTTCTAGTAATTTAGCAGGGCAACTTGACGATTACCAAGCGGGTAACGGCTTGGTAAAATATCTTGGATATAGGAACTGGTGGCTTTGCGTAATTGCTTGGCTATTATTTCCCTTCCCCAGCCATTGCTGTTGTGTACAGACCTTGAGAACTGGTGCTGTTTTGCTGTTGCTAACAGTAATTACGTCCTCTTTACGCAGGATCCTGACTGTATACATCTCTCCATTCCTTTAATACTTCTCAGTTGCTCCTTATTCTGGGGCATGTCATTGAGGGCAGTGCTTTGGCGTATTACCATTTCAAACACATAGGTCATACTGAGGAGTGATGCAACCTCCGCACTCTTCCCTGGTCAGTATCATTCTTGGAAAGAGATTAATGCAGTGATTAATCTACCAGAGCTTTGGGTAAAAAGCAATTCACCTTTATCTGTGTTTAAATCCTTGGTTTTTTGCAAGCAGAGATTTGGGAGGGGATGTTAAGTATTCTGTTTGCTATATGCTAATGTAAACACAAGTTTAGAGGGCATTTGCTGGGGGAGCTCTAATATTTGGGCCCCATTTTTGCTACAGTTTGATCTCAAGGACAAGTTTACAATAGACTACACTGAAGTCATGAAACCTGTCATAGCTTTCAAGGCAACGGGACGTGAATCTCATGTGAATAAGTGATGTTTCAGATTATCCGATGCTTTAAAACATAATCAGAATATATTCTGATTCAGTATGGATCTCTCAGATTCTAGCACCAGTTTAACTGGTGAAAGAATGTAAGCTCCTAACTGCCCCCCATTCCAGCTGCAAGGGTTGAACCGCATATTCTTGTCTAAATTGAGTTTTAAACTGAGTTTCATAAAATACTTAATTGCAAGGTTGGGTTTTATGCCTCATGTTGGATTTCTTTTATAAAATACTTTTTTTTTTTTTTTACATATAGCAACACAGATTCCAAGCTGGGGGTTCTGATTGACCAACATGGATTTCTACCTGCTTGACTGCTACAGCAGATGATGTAGTCAGTTTTATAGAGCAGGGTTCCCCACCCCCCGGGTGACAGTACTATGTACTCCGTCACTGGAAATGTTGCATCCTGTGGGACAGAAATGCCTAGCTCCGCCCCATTGACCATGTAATATCCTTGCAAGCAAAAAAGTATAATTACCTGCCTCCAGTGAAATCAAAAGGATTGCATAGGATCTGGTCCTTTGTTCAAAGTATGCATATACTTCAGTGTGGTACACTGTGTGATTTCAGGGAGTCAGCTGCCAGCCTAGGGTGTTGTGCTGGCTGTAGATCTCAGGCTTCTTGCATGGCTGGCAAGTTACGCCTTGTTCTGGCTTCTCCTAGCATATTGGTCAGCTTCTGTTGACTGAATTGCTATGGCCTTGTGATGTATTAGCAGTTGCAAGCGCCTAGCCCCTTTTCATACAACATTCGAAGGGGCTTGTGCATATGGTGAACATGCGCATGAGTGGATGGACTGAGATCCCAGAGCCAAGGTCTGCCCCAGTCTATGTGCATTCCTTGTCAGATGGCCTTGGTGCGATATACATAGAAGGGTACGCAGGAAGTTTTTCCAGATGTCTCAGTCGTGCTCAGAGAAATGTCTTTGTGAATGAATGCTATTGCCATAATCTTGATCTTCTCTTCTGCCCCTTCCCTGGAAGACTTTCTCAGCGTTCCTCTCTATGATGTGCTGGCATATTGCTACCTTTCTTTGGGGTGGTCTTGGTAGCCTGATCCTGAAAAATATTCCACTTTTTGCTAGGTAGAAGGCACCAAGGTATAAAAATAAATCATAAACAAACTGCTTCAGCCATTGCTGGGGTTACACAATTACATTTTTTTTTAAGTATAAGGGCAATTTAGGTCTTCCTGAGGATTTTGAGCACTTCCTTAATGCTTTGTTGTTAAATGATTCTGGTGTTTTCGTATTCTGGTTTCCCTGATACCTTACCTGAAGGTAGCTGGGAATTCCATTTTAAGCAATGAGTGCACAATATGTTTAAAGTGAACATTAAACATTAGCTTAATCCAGCCTAAAATTGCTGTTGGTGCAGGGATTTCTGTCTGCAGAAGTGTGACTCCCGACTTCCTACTACAGCCTGACATGACTCCCTCCCCCAAATGCTGCTCCTCAGGGATGGGGGCGGAGGCAGGAATCATTTGGGGGAGCCAGATCTGCTATGGGAGGAGAAAATTGGTGGGAATCACTCCCTCTCTCACGTGGAATTTTTTGGTGGTATCCAACCCACAAAAAGCATAGGAGCTACTAGGGTGCAAGCCATAGGTTTTAGGCAGATGCTTAATTTTTGAGGGTACTATAATCATATGTTTGGGAATGTCACCTATTATAAGAACATTCTTAGAACCTCAGTAAGGTAATATCAACAGAAAAGCTTTTCCTAATTCAGGGGGTGGGGGAGGCAGATATGTATTTCCTTGGCTTTCAGAATAATGTTACTTTTCAGTGTAAACCTGTTATATGAAACCCTTCTTTGTAATGGTTGGCATGTTAGTATCCTAGGTAACTTCATCAGTTTCCTCTCCTTAAAGTGGAAATCCTCAGGTGCGTTGTTAATAATGTTGAATGTGGTTCTTGGCAAGAAGCTCGCTGGAGTTCTTTTCTCTTTTTTCTTGATGCATACGAAATGGCCACTGTGAATCTTTTAGGATGATAAGAATGTCAGTTAGCAGCAGTGTTGGGGATGAAGCCAAATTACTGAAAATCCAGTCAGGTTCCAAACCCTTAAGCACTTATTCTTTTTTAATGATTCAGTAAGCTGTTCTGTCTTCTTCATTGCCAAATGGGCAATAAAATATTTTCTTTGCACGCTCATTCTGAAAAATGGATTTCATAGAGGATGTGAGGTGCAGAACCAAAGGTACATGGGAGTCCCATTGCCAGCGACCTTTCCCTTTCTGTATTTTATGGTGGGGAAAATACCTGCTTTTTCTTCCGTATGTTGCTGTCAGTGTTGCTGTTCACATTTATAGGTATGCGGTATTTCAGAAATGAGTTAGTGGAGTCTAGAATTGAGTTGGGTGAATAGAGGCTGCTAAATGAATAAACAGGACTTTTTGCATTAGACATTCCAACAGCAAAAGAATTCTGAGTTTAAATAGAAGGTGCTTGTATGTATTTTCCACATGGGGAAAGCAGCAACAGGGCTTCCATGTGGCAGGTTTCCCCATACCCAGTCCCCTGGTAGTGACTTTTCCAGTTTTGTCCTAGTTTTTTTTTTTTTAGATCAGCAATTAAATATTGTTTCATAGTTATAACTATCTGTGTATCAGGTTCTCTGATGCCCTGGTTTCATTTTTTTAAAGTCTCTAGCCCTTTCATTGTAGAAATATGCCTTTTCCCCATATCTCTGCAACAAAAGGGGTAGGAACTTAAAAACAAACAGAAAGCTGGGAGAAGCTGATGTACAGATTATAGCATTATAACAATATGCAATTACTTATTTTTAGAAGACCCTTGTTCAAGGAGGTGCATGAATGCATTTTTTTGCATTTGGGAAAAGCCAAAATGACATTTTTCCGGTTCAGGTTTTACTGAATGCACAGCCCTACTTCCTTTTCCAGGGCAGGCTGAGGAAGGAGTGCCAGTTTGGTAATGTAGGCTAGTAGTACCACAGCAGAAAATTAGCCACATCAAGGGCATTCTTGAAGTTATGTCAGTTTTATAGGTAGTTTATGTGAACTTCTGCAAAATCTTCTTTTCTGAACCTCTTGTGCCTCTTTTTCAGTCTCGCTCTAGAGCTCCAATTCCGCCCCCTGCCCCTTTTATTCTGTCTTACCTATTCCATTGCAGAATTGTGTGAGTGAGTTACCTATGATCTCTTTGGTTGCTTAAATGCCCACGAAATTTTGCTGCTGCTTTTTTTTCCCCTCGGAAAGTAACAATTGCCCCAATATATAGAATTGAGTTAACCACATGCAACTGCTGTACTGGTGAAAATGCCTTCTGAAAAGCTGTCTGGGGCTCAGAACAGCAAACGCAAAGTGCAGCTACAGGCCCAGTTGCAGAAAGGTGCAGGTAGTATGCAGAAGCTCCTTCAGCTGGCTGAAGGAATGGGTTCTTCATGCAGTGGCAATGTGAATGTGGAAGTGCTCAAATAAGACAGTGGAAATGTTCCAGTTTCCATGAATTTTGAAGATGGTGAGAGCTGAGCCTCTGATCAGAGGCCAAGTGGAACAGTGCTACAGAAGGAATCACATCAGACCATACTTAATCATAGTACTGCTGATCCTGCATTGTGCCCAAAGGACACGCATCCTGCGGTTGTAGATGTAGTTGTTTCCAATGGGCCAAGTGAAATTGAGGATATGGCTTTTCCTATAGATCAGAACAAATGTAATTTCTCCAAAACTTTTGCTAAAAGAGTTTTAGGCAATGGGCAGAAGTGGGAAAAGCGCTGGCTTGTATCTTTGAAAAAAGTACCACTAAGGTTTTTTGCTTCTGCAAAATGTTTCCAGGAGTTGCTGCTTCAGTACTCTGAAGTGAAGAACTGGCAATCAGTGACTGGAAACACATACATGATATTCTGAAACAGCATGAAAAGTCATCCAGACATTTCACTGCATACTGCAGGTGGATGGAAACTGGATCCAGGTTAAGATCAAACAAGTACATTAATGCAGAACACAGGTGGATTAAAGGGCAAGCAATTCAGCACTATGCTTGAACGCTTAATGGCTATTAAGATATTTCTGGCATCATACAACTTGGATCTTCTGATAAGCTCTTCACAGGTAACAATGGATATTTTCTGGGGCTCATATAACTGCTTTCTAAATATGATGTGTTATACGTTTGCTCCGTATATATCTCTTCAAAGGGAGTGTAATAATCATTCCAAATGAACTAATCACCCTTTTAGCCAACAAAAGGTTAGCAAACATACATAGAAGGTTGGACAAAGCTAAATATTATTCTGTCATATTAGATTTTACACCTGATGTAAGTCACTCTGAAAACAGATAATTTACAGTGAGATTTGTGGAAGAAGATGGAGACAAAATTTGTGTAAAAGAACATTTCCTAGGATTCAGGACAGTTCATGAATCTACTGGGCAAGGGCTTATAGCGTTATTGTAGAGAATGCTGAAAGAAAGGACATGGAGGATTGCTGTGGTCAAGGTATTATAATGGCACCAACATGAAGGGACAAAAGGAAGTTATTCAGGCAAGACTACTTATGTTGAAACGAGCTTCATTTGTATTGTGTGGATGTCACTCTCACTGGTAGTTTCAGCTGCATCACCATCATCTGAATAATCTGTTTCTCTCTTTGGTATGCCACAACACATTTTTGTGCTATTTTCTGCCTTGGTTCAACAGTGGTAGTTACTGAAAGATAATGTGCCCAGCCTTGCTGTGAAACCATTGAGTGGCACTTGCTGGGAAAGTCGCATAGCCAGTGTGAAGCCTATTTGATATCAAACAAAAGACGTTTCTGCTGCTCTGATGGAAGCACAGTTGCTTCAAGTAGAGGCAAGTCTTTGCCCCCATGGTGCACAGTGTACAGCAGACCCAATGTTCTTGCTATTAATCGTACTATGAAAGTTTTAGAAGGAACAGATGGGTTTCCCTTCAATATTTTTGTTTCATTTTTCACAAGGATTCTTTATTTTTGAATATTCATTACATAAATACACATGTAGATGAAAATAGTTTTTAAAGTTACCAAATTTTCTAACCATTCTACTAGATTATGAAGGTGTGTAAAGTAATTATTTGTCATTTAGACGTGGTAAATGGACAGTCGCCCTCTAGGCTAATGTGTTCATCTCTGCCTAGAGTCCTGGTGCCCCCTGCAGCTTAGTGCCCTGGGTGACTGCCCAGCTCGCCCACCCCTAAGGGTGGTCCTGCATCCACCCCTCTTGCTATGGATAACCTATTGTTATTGTAACAGTGTGGGGTTGGTGGTGGAAGAGCCACACTGCTGAATAGCAAAAGAAGTTTGACACGGGCCATGCTATCTGAGCAACGTCAACTCCTGAAGGTCTATAGATGGTTCTCTGGATCTCCACAAGTTTTAATGCACGAAAAGTAAAAAACACATTAAGGGCAAGGTAGAAATGCCTTGCCAAAAAAAAAAGAGGGACTGCAATGGGGAGGAAACAAGCTTTTTCTTTCCATGAATATATTGTAGTTATTTCAGGTTCTCCTTGGGCAGGGGTCTGCAAACTGCGGCTCCCGAGCTGCATGCAGCTCTTTGGCCCGTTGAGTGCGGCTCTCCGAACTTGGTTTGGAGCCCCTGCTTTCGTGCCCGCTCGTGCCGGCAGCCGGCTGCGGAGCCGGCGCACCTGAGAGAGAGAGCGCGCGAGAGAACAGGCGAGCGGGTGCGCTGTCCCCCCCCGCCATGGAGAATGGCCGGGTCCCCCTTTCCCTTGCCCTCAATGGTTGGGAGGCTAAAGCCTCCCCTCTAGCCGTGCGATTGCTGGGTGGGCGGCTCGGCGGCTCCTGCCCCCCCTCCTATCAGCTGTTGGGCGGGGCGGGCTTCCTTTGGTAGACCTGGCCTCCGGCTGAGTCCCATTGGGAGGCCATGTCTACCCACTGGCTTTCTTGGCGGTATACCTGGACTCTGAGGAGGGGAAAAAGTCCCCCTTCAGAGGCCAGGTCTACCAATTGGCTTCTATGGGCCTCCGGAGGCCAGGTCTACTGCCAAGAAAGCCAATGGGTAGACCTGGCCTCCCAATGGGACTCAGCCGGAGGCCAGGTCTACCCATTGGCTTGTATGGCGGTAGACCAGGCCTCCAGACGAGGACTACGGATGGGGAGGGGGAAATGGTAGGGACTTACAATTTAATTTTTATCAATAAATAAGATCACTATTAAGTATGATATCAAGTTTTATTCAGTGTACCTATAGTTTAATTAAGACTTAAAACTTTAATTAAAGTTTATTAAGTTAATAAACAGTGTAGCTACCTATATAGTTTAAGAAATTTGGCTCTCAAAAGAAATCTCAATCGTTGTACTGTTGATATTTGGCTCTTTTGACTAATGAGTTTGCCGACCCCTGTCCTTGGGCAATCTCTTTAACAGAGGCATCAAGTTCCACAAGAGGGCAGCATTGAACAAATAGTGTGAGCTTAGCTAAAGCTGTGGCCAACACTGCACAAACTTGGCAACATGTCGCAGAGCAACTCCCGCGAAAAAGCAGAACAAGGGACAGGTGTAGGAAGAGCCTTCTGGGATAAACAGAGTTACTGCTTAAGTTCGTTCAGGGAGAGACAGTCCTCCAGATATGCAGATCCCAGGTTGTGAAGGGCTTTAAAACCAGCACCTGGAATTGAATGTGGAGACAATTTCTGTGCTTGATAGGTGGGGTGGGGGGCTTTATTAACCATCATCTTGACTTATTTTTCTTACAGCAGGGTTGGTTCAACAAAACTGGGTTCCAAATCCTAAACCAATTCTGTTGACGTGAACCATCCCGCCCCCTCTAAAACTGGCTGAGTACCATTTCCACCAAAACCTCACCTTTACCAAGCTAGCATCTGGAGACGGTTCCTCATGTTTTCCATCAGCCATTGATCCAGATGAACCTGTGTTGTCGCAGGCAGGCATGGTCTCCGAAAAAGCATCCCACTGTGGGATGAAGGTACAGCGGCCAACTCCAGGTTGGTAAATTCCTGGACCCTGGGAGAGTGGAGTTTGGGGAGGGGGAGGACCTCCACAGGGTATGAAGACATAGAGTCCACCTTCCAAAGGAGCCCTTTTCTCCAGAGAAACCAAATTTCTGTTGTCTGTAATGCTAGAAGATTTCCAGTCTCCACCTGGAGGCTGGCAAGGGGATGCCTCTTGTAAGAAGGTGCCTGATGCCCCTACTGCTCTCTAAAGTGTTTGTATGCAAAATTAACCCTTTTTAAAAAACCAGCTCTCTGAATAATTTAACTGGTGAATCCAGTAAACTATTGAATCCTCAACTAAACATTGCAGCCCTCCTTTTTTAAATTAAAAAATACGAATCCTTTTCAGTAGTTTTGACATGGGCAGCAGCCCTCATTTTGTCTCCTTTTCTGAGCAACATTGTGATAAGTTATTTCCCTCTCCAGGTCATTGCCAAGACGGTGTGCTCCTTTTTTTATACTGTGAGAAGATGCCCTCGCACAAGTAGGGTGCCCTTCTAACCGGTTTAAGGCTAAATAAAGAAGCTGGCCTCAGGTATTTGCCACAGAATGTTGTTTGCTCCAGGGCCAGAGCAGCACACAAGGGATCGAGCACATGTCTTTGCCCTGTGCATGGGTGTGAGAAAAAGACAGACGCACACAGTTATACACTAATGAAACAGCTTTACCTCATGGGCATCACCTGAAAAATCAGACAGGCTGCAGAGAGCGCCGCGCTCGAGCAAGAGCTCTCCACCCCTCACCCACCCCTGTTCTTTCTGCCTTTGCCATTTCTCAGATAATCACTGACAGGAGTGGATATTTTCTTCCCACGAAAGCAGTCGCTGGTCTTGAGGGAGTTTTGTGTGCACAAGAGGAGAACAGGTCCACACAGTTCTGTGGCCTGTTTCGGTGGGTGAGGAATCCTGTGTTGGAAGCTCAGGATGTGGAAAATAAACCAGGCAAGATGTGACGAGCAGTGAATGTTTTGCCGTGTATCGTGAGGGCCTTGTGCATACTCTGTGCTCCAGAAAGGAAAAGCATGGCACTAAGGCAAAGCTGGCCTCTAGAAATCCACACAAAATGAAACTCGGACCTAGCCAAATTTGGCTGTGACTCCCGGAAAGCAAAGGCATTTATATGACGTGTGGATAACTTTTTCTGATGAGATTTAGGCCCAGGCAGGGAAGATTAATCATGATTGAGTGAATTTGCATCACTTCTCTTATTTATCTTTTCTTTGCCCAATGTATTTTAACTTTGCTAGTCATGGGGAAGGAAGCCCTGCCCTAACTAGTGACCCCTCTGGTATCTGAGATTTTGGAGGTAGACCTGCAACATTTTTAGGACAATGGGGTTACACAGCAAGAGCGTTCAGGGCGTACAATCCAAAGGGAACTTCTGTTTCCAAGGTCCATGTTCCAGAACAAAATTAGTCTGATTGTTTGACTGCCCCCCCCTCCTGTGATGTCACCCACAGCCCAATCAAATCAGTAACAGTTTGCTCTTTAAAAAGTCCTGGCATCTTAGCCAGAGTTTGCTTTGTTAATTTGTGTGTTGTTTCAGTTTGCTTGCTTCCTTGCAAGTTCTTTCATTTAATGCACTTGCTACTTCAGAGTCTGGCAGAAGGAACTGTACTTAAAAGAATAAGAGGTTGAACTTTCAGTTCTGAATGAGACGATCACACTGCCAGTGCACATTCCACCACCACCCATTCTTGATTTGAACTAGTGCAAATCGTTTTCCGTGCACCTGCGTGAAAGCTCTCCATCTCTCTGGCAAAAGGCTGTAGGGGGTTACCGCACTTTATTCATAGCGATGTATTAAGAATTTGAAAATGTTATAAAAAACATCGCTTTAAAAGGGTTTTCGGATACCACGGCTTATAAATGGTTGGAAGACGTCTTCACAGCTAAAGGGGCCAAACAAAGTGCAAACAGTATTTTTTATAACGTTTTCAAACTCTTAATACAACGGTGGGAATACATAGAAAGTGCGAACAGTATTTTTTTATAACATTTTCAAACTCTTAATACATCGCTGGGAATACAAGTGCGGTAACCCCCGTAGTCTATGCATAGTGCCTGACACACCACAAAGGCACTTTTCAGCAGCCTTTGCTAGCTGGGTCAGGCAGTTATTTAGGAAGCGGCCTTAGATGTTCACACGGGTACACTAAAGTTATGTATAACACATAGGTTTTCAAGTGAGGTGCCTGGGATCACCTGTGGCTTACTTATAAGTTTTGCTCCACCAGGTGTGTTAACAGCTATACTTACTAAACTATTTAGGGCAAAATGAGTTAATAGCAAAAAAGAGAAGAACTCTGGGAACAGCAAGGAAGAAAGCTTCCAGATAAAAGTCTGCTTTCTTTATACAGAAATAGAAAGTATCCCCATGAAACCCCCCATTTGTAACCATGGTAGGAACATCATGATGGAGGCACTGCTACATACGTTTGATCAGGAAAGTTTAAAAGACCTTCTCATCTGAGCTGGACAAAGGACCCCTGCACTGGTTGCCCTTCTTCCAATGGCATTGGTGAGAAAAGGAACAGCACTGACAGCCCTTCTTACAAACATTAAGTCGGTTTTAGTTTCTAATTTGTCATCTAGAGATAAGGTACTGTCCTAGAGGCAGGTGTGTGAACTCCCCCACACACACACTGCTCACTATGAAATGAGTAGGGAAACTAACACCATGTGAGTTGAAGGGTGTGGGATAAAAAAAAAAGTGACAGAAATGTTTGCAAACTCCCACAAAGTCCAAACATGACACTGAAATATTATCTTACAACTCCCTTTTCATGAAAACTGATTCAGTTTAAGTTCTGTTCCAGTGAATATGCCAGCAAGCAGAAAGCTGATGTTATTAGAGTCTCTGATCAATTGCTCAAACATTTCTGAAGAATGAACTCTAAGGGACAATAATACATTTGCAGTTGTATGATCACTTCGCTTTAATGTAATGCAACAGCAGACACATGTTCATAATGCTAGTGTTAGTTGAACAAGAACCCTGCAGTTAAAAAGGTCACCCCTATATGAACTTTGACCCCTGCACTCCACTTTGACAGATATGTTAGAGTTCGAATGTAGAGCTTCAAATAAGAAGCTCTATCACTCTTGAGATGATCCTTCTCATGCTTGGTGAAAGGGAAGTATTTTCCACAGGCCTTTTTCTCCCAGGGAATCCATACCTAAATGTGCCTGGGCCTTGGAACCACAAGATCTGCCACTGGCCTATCTGCTTTCGCTTGGCCAAACTGCACAAGATGCTGGTGGTAGCTCCGTGTATGGAGCCAAACATGTTACAATTTTTGATGGGCTGTGTCAGGGTTCCCTGATCTGACTTTGAACCAGTTATGCATTAGTTACAAATTTCCAGTTGGGAACTAATTTCACAAGTGCACAGAGCTCCAATTTAGATTGGGACTGCAACTCATGGGGAATAAGACTTCAGCCTTCCTTCCATGCTGGGTAGCTGTTTATAGAATCATAGATTTGGAAGGGACCACTGGGCTTGAGAACTGTGTTCTTAGGGTTGTCAGGTCCCTCTTCGCCACCAGTGGGAGGTTTTTTGGGTGGAGCCTGAGGAGGACGGGGTTGGGGAAGGGACTTCAATGCCATAGAGTCCAATTGCTACTGCGGCCATTTTCTCCAGGTGAACTGATCTGTCGGCTGGAGATCAGTTGTAATAGCAGGAGATCTCCAGCTCGTACCTGGAGGTTGGCAACCCTAGTTCTGTGCAGGGAACTAGCAGCTGACGCATGACTGGCTGATTCAAAAACAGATCAGGGAGCCCTGACATGACCTAGTAAAATCCGTGATGTGTAGTTTTGCCCTTTGTATGCTCTAAAATGTTCTGAAGATGGATTTATGCAATTATCTCTGCATCTTTTTTCCCATTGTAGTGTTTACAATTGCATACTTGGTAAATGATGCAGATGGGAATGAAAAGTGCTACCAGAAATTTTACTGCGCTGTTCTAATGATAACTACAGTTAACTGCTGCTTCGTGTTTTGTTCCTCGATTGGTATTCCCCAGACCACCTCCCAGCCAACCACTTGACACTTTAATTCCTGCTTGGAGTCAACAGATGTCCTTGGTGTGTCTATGCATACACCTGCTGCTAAGCATTCGCAGACCAGTTCTAGCCTTATGCGACCTTCTTTGGCTCAGATACTAATCTAGAGGAGTCTGCCAGTTGGCTGTATTTGCCCCCATCCCTTGGCTGATGTGACTGCTTCTTCCTATATTTACTTTGCAGAGAACCTGTCTTGCTGTCTTAAGCCCAGGGAGGGAGCTTGCAATCACACTACCATCCCTGTCCCCATTAAGACTTCCAGGAAAGGCTTTTCCCGGAACTCTTATGCCCGGCTGCATGTCATTAGGTAAGCTTAGCCATGGCAGATCAAAACAGTCTTATGCTAATAAGGTGTTTTGCTTTTGGAGGCAAGAACAAGAGCTGTTCACAGCTTGAAGGCATAAACACACAGTCATGGGCTACATTTTACCTTGGAGCACTGAACCCCCTCTCACTGAAACTATGATGTTGTCAAGTGTTTAGTTTCTGTACTTCAGGGAACATTCCTCTGCCGTTTGGTGATTCAGGCAGCTGTAGACATTTATAATATGGTGCTTTATTATGGTCAATTGACCACTCCCAAGAGAAATTGCTGTAGACATTTTGCCAAGCTGCTAAGCGGCTTTCAGCTAAAAACGCCTGGGGCCAACTTCACTACTACAAGCAGAGTGGAACAATGGTAGTTTAAGTCTAATGCATGTTCTTATGTTGGCACGACATGCTATAAGAAATATAGGACTGCCTTTGAAAATACCACCCTGTGTTGCCCAGTGTTGAACGGTCTTCACCAATTGTACTGCAGTTTATCCCATGCTTTTACATTATTTCAATGATCATGTCTCTATCCCTGTAGTCAGTAGCCAATGAAGAGATGGGAAATGCATGACGCAATAACATCAGGGCATGGAATATGTTGTATTACTAGGGATGCCAGGTCCCTCTTTGCTACCGGCAGGAGGTTTTTGGGGCAGTGCCTGAGGGCAGGGTAGGGTTTGGGGAGGGACTTCAATGCCATAGAGTCCAATTGCCAAAGTGGCTATTTTCTCCAGGTGAACTGATCTCTGGCTGGAGATCAGTTGTAATAGCAGGAGATCTCCAGCTAGTACCTGGAGGTTGGCAACCCTATGTATCACACATTGGAGAGAAGAAGCCCCACACAACACCGTCAGTTTCAGTGGAAGCCATGTGTAGTAAGTGGACGCCGCCTGCACAGGCTGCAGCGGTGAGCCGGGAGGCGTTCCGGCGCCCTAGGAGGCGTTCCAACGTCGGCCGGGGGGCAGGGGGCCTCCAGAGCCAAACACCCCTTTTTGTTTTTGGCAAGACCCTATGAGGGTTGCACAGGTTTTTTGCTCCAGTCGGAGGTTTGCCTCCTGAGCCCGGCACAGGCATTCAGTTCAGGAATGCGCTGAAAATCTTGTTGGTCTTTAAGATGCTGCTCAACTTGGATCTAGCTCTTCTACTGCAGACCATCATGGCCACCTTCCTGAAACTAGAACAATTGAGTGTTTCATAATGATTGTAATTAACAATATGAATAATTATTATAGTTATTGTAATTAGTATGGCAACAAAATAAATTCCCCAACTAAACAGCCTATAACAACAAAAAACAACACATGATTTTCTTTTTTGTTGTTCTGACTTCGGTTATTATTGCAGTCCCTGGCTTTATTGGTTTCACTTTTACAAAGTAGGCAGCGTTGTTCTAATAAGGGCATAGAGAGAGAGCACAGAGTTCCTTAGGAGCAGGAAGGAGAGAGGCTGTGGGCTTTTTAGATTGCTGCAAGCCGCAGTCACTAGGATTACATACATGCCTGAGATATTCCAACCCTAAAGGATATAGAGTGCCAGGAATGCCATTTTCCTGCTTATTACAGGAGGCCAGCCACTGATTGGACCATCCCTCTCATCCTTCCTTCTCCAATGGGAGGGAGAAAAGGCCTAGACTAGAAAGGACATTCAGGAATGTGTGACATCACATCCACCTGAAAAAACAGATGTGATGCAAATGCATCGGGCAACACACTGGCCATCCCCCAAAATTCTATTGTGGGAGGGTCCCTTTATCTGTCTGATACTTTATCTGGACTCTAGGGCATTGCACTCCACTAAGGTCCTCCCCAGGCTCCATCCCCAAATGTTACCCCTTACAGACAGTCTCCATTTGAGATAGGAGAATTCGCTTTTTGGAGACTACACTTATCGAGAGGGAGAGGTATGAAATCTTTTCTTGTTATTTTATGGGGATGAGCACACCAGTGGAATAACCCTTAAATGAGGAAATGTTTTATAATTTTAAGGTATTTTATTGTGAATTAAATTTAAACACACATGCAGAATCACACACCTAAAACACACGAGAGCCTAAGAAATAAGAGAGGAGGGGTGGACACAAGAATATGAGGGTGTTGAGGGTGATATTTACCAGTCAGAAGAATGTGACATCCAAATGATCGCAGTGCTGAGCAGCAGAGAAAAGACCAGCATCTCCCAGAAGGAGAGAACATTACAAGCAAGTAAGGGGTGCAGCATTTGGATCCAAAAGGAAACATGTATATGTTTGAATGGTAAAGGGGCCAATAATAATACCCAAAAATGACTCCTGGGGTTGTATGCAACACAATGGGTTTTGCCAGGGACAAAAAGTTTAATTGCTGCTTGAGTAGTTGAGATATTAAACTATGAAAGGACATGATGTAATGGCAACAGAGAATACCTTAGTTTGCCTAATTAAATGCCGGCAATGGCTGAAGTACAGAGTTTTAGATATGTGAAGATGTTTGGAAGATTTTCCTAGGAAGGAAGGAGTTGGCAAGAAATGTCCTGGTTTAATTTACTCTGCAAGTTAGATGGAGCTGGAGGGTGAATTTCGATGTGCTAAGTCTGGTCAGAGTTCTATGAATGGACTCTGATTGCTGATGAGATTAACGTGTTGTGCTATCAGTCCCAGATGTCTGCTTGGAGTGCCTCATGAAGAATGCGAGGGAGGCTCATTTACTCCCTATTGTTCCAGCTTTTCCACCTTGAGGTCAGAGGAATGCAAAATGGAGCCTTGGCTTACCTGTGAGGGCTCCTTCTTTTCTGAGCGAAGAGGACATCTGATTGGTGGGTTATTCCGTTCCTATGCTCAGGGAGAAGGCAGGATTCACAAATCTTTACTTCCTGTCCCTGTGCTAGGACGGCCCCCCAACTTCCAGTTCAAGGACTTCCAAAGCATGAATCATAGACAGGAAGAATATAAACATGTAGAAAGAACAGTTAACAATTTCTTCACAAACCTGAAGACAAAAAACATGGTGTTAGTCAATAAAAACAGACTAATAACAGCAACACCCAGATAACAGTTGAAAAATAACGAAGGGTAGACACTCCTTGTCTTGAGAGTAGTCACTTCTTCTCTTAAAATTTTGTTGTTACTGCGGCTCTTCGCCCAGGGCGGGCCAGATGTCCTCTTCGCTCAGAGAAGAAGGAGCCCTCACAGGTAAGCCAAGGCTCCGTTCTCTCTCTGAGCTGCGAGGACATCTGATTGGCGGGATCTTCCAAAGCTGCTATAATCTTGGGTGGGTTACATCTCAGTTGCTACTTGTTGGAGTACCCGTCTCCCGAAGGCCACATCTGCAGATGAGTAGGTGTTAATTTTATAATGCCTGACGAATGTGGACAAGCTGGACCATGTCGCAGCCTTGCAAATTTCTTCAGCCGAAGCTTGCCTGTCAAAGGCTGCCGATGTGGTGGTACTACAGACCAAGTGGGCTGTGATCCCCGATGGAGTGGGAACTCCTGAATGTTGGTGGCAGAGTTGTATGCATTGGCGAATGCACTTGCTGATGGAGGCGTTGGACATCCGCACTCCCTTGTTAGGTGGTGTAACGGAGATGAATAGAGCCTCTGAACTTCTGAAAGGTTTTGTCCTATCCAAATAAATGTGTATGCCAGTTCTTTTCCCTCAGATGGGAAAGGTGAGGGCAGAAGGACGGCAGATGGAGTTCTTGTGCTCTATGGAATGTCGAGTTGACTTTGGGGACAAATGTCGGGTCAGGGCATAGAACGACCTTGTCAGAATGAAAAATGCATAAATTCTTTCTGGAAGAAAGAGCACCTATTTCAGATACTCTTCTGGCCGAAGTCACCGCCGTCAGAAAAAGAACTTTCATACGTAGAAAAGTTTAGGAAACTTCCCGTAGTGGTTCGAAAGGAGACTTTGTCAATGCCTGCAGGACCAGATGCAGACGCCACGTCGGAAACCTGTGTATTGTAGGAACAGACAGGGGTGAAACTCCTTTTAAGAAGGTGGAAATGTGAGGGTGCCTGGTGGTAGAGAACCCATCAAGGTAAGGGATGACTGTGGCAATAGCCGCCACCTGTCGTCGTAAAGTTGACGCTTTTAGGTTCTGAGCTACCCAGTCTTGGAGGAAGTTCAAGAGATTGACCGCAGTGGCCTGGAGTGGGTCGAGGTGTTTCCTGTTGCACCACCTCACGAAGGCTTTCCAGGTGAAGCTGTATATACGTCTCGTAGAGGCTCTTCTTGCTTCCAACATTGTGGCCATGACTTCTGAGGAGTATCCCAGATCTAACAGCCGTTGCCTCTCAAGTTCCAGGCGGTCAATTTTAACCAAGCTGGATCCGGGTGGAGTATGGGACCTTGATGTAGAAGGTCCTTGCTCACTGGGAGCTCCAATGGTTGTTGAATGGAGAGCACTCTGAGCGCTGGGAACCACGGTCGGCGGGGCCAAAGCGGGGCAATTAGTATGACATGGGCTTTTTCTTTTCGCAATTTTCTCAGGACCTTTGAGATGATTGGCAGGGGCAGGAAGGCGTACAGTAGAGCCCTCGGCCAAGGAGATTCCAGGGCGTCTACTCCCTCCGCCCTTGGGTGGACGAACCTGGAGAAGAACCGAGCGACGTGATGGTTCTGGCCAGAGGCAAACAGGTCTACTGCTGGATGACCAAAGAGCTCCTGAATTTGAGAGAAGATGGCTCTGTTGAGGGTCCACTCTCCCTCGTCCACCTGCTGTCTGCTCAGCCAGTTGGCCTGCGTGTTCAGGTTGCCCTTGATATGCTCGGCTCTGATCGATGCAAGGTGTTTTTCTGCCCAATTTAGAATGACTAATGCCTCGGCGTGGAGGGAGGAGGAACGAGACACTCCTTGCTTGTTTAGATGTGCCTTCGCCGAGACATTGTCTGTCCTGATCAGAATGTGTTGGTGTTCGATCAGCGGTTGGAATTGTAGGAGTGCCCTGTGGATCGCCCTCAGCTCCAGTCTGTTGATGTGAAGGTGAGTTTCTACTGCAGACCACTGTCCCTGGGCAATGTGGTGGTGAAGAGTGGCTCCCCACCCCTCCAAGCTCGCATTGGTGAAGATCTGAGTCGCCGGGTCCGGGATGTAGGACAGACCCCTTGCCAGGTTGGGCTTCTTGGTCCACCAGCCCAGGCTGATTTTTGCTTGGGGCAAAAGAACTAGGCGTGGATTCTTCTTTTGAGCGATTTGAACTTGATATGGCTTCAGGAACCATTAAGAGCTTGCATATGCAAATGAGCCCAAGGCACCATGCAGATGCAGGACACCATGAGTCCCTGAAGTCTGGCGAGGACTGAGAGACCTGTTGATCTTGCAGACCTGGATGTTCTTGCTAAGGCTGCGATGGTGTCTACCTTGTCTGGTGGAAGGAACACCATGTTCCACGCCGTGTTGATGATGGTCCCGAGGTGGTGAAGAGTTTGAGTCGGGACGATGTTGCTCTTTGCCATGTTTATCAGGAACCCATGACGAGATAAGGTCTGGAGAACCACTTGAGTATGCTGAGTTGCCAATTGCTCCGAAGGCACGCTCACCAGGATGTCGTCGAGGTAAGGAAATATGTGGATTCCCTGATCCCTCGGGTGAGCGACAATGGTGATTAGAACCTTGGTGAACGTCCTTGGAGCTGACGAGAGCCCGAATGGGAGGGCTTGAAACTGATAGTGGTATGGTCCATGCGCAAAGCGAAGAAACTTGTGGTGTGATGGGTGGATTAAGACATGCATGTATGCCTCCGCGAGATCTATTGATGTCAGATATGCCTGAGGTCTCAAGGCTTCGATGATGGACCACAATATTTCCATCCGGAAGCGTTTGAAGATGACGTAATGATTTAAGAACCCGTTGCACTTTGGGACCGTGAAGAAGTAAGAGTAGACCCCGGTGCGTTGCTCCGCGTTTGGTACAGGTTCTATGGCTGTGATCTCCAGAAGATGTTGAATCGCAGAAAGGGTCCGAAGATATTTTTCTGGCCTTTTGGATTTGGGGGAGACAATGAAGCGATCTGGAGGATTGCATCTGAATTCTATTTTGTAGCCTTCTTGGATGACCCTTGATACCCAGGCATCGGGGTTTGTCAATCTCCAGGTGTCTGCAAAGGCTTGAAGTCTCCCCCCCACTGGCTTGGAGCTGGAGTCATTGCTTATTGTTTGTCACCGAATCTGTTAGTCTTATCGGACCCTTGTCCTTGGAATTGGGAACCTTTTCCAAACCTGGATCCCCTCCGAAAAGAACCACCTCGTCCTGAGTTCCAGGTGTTTCTCCGGTCGTCCTGTCTAGGCCGCGCCAGTGAATGGGACGTTCTGAAGGGCCAAAAGGAAGACGAGAAGGAGGCTTTTCCTTCCCTCTTTATGTATTTGGGAAGGGCCTTCTTTTTGTCCTTTGTCTCAACTAAAATGGAGTCCAGCTTAGGACCAAAGAGACGGCCTCCTTCAAAGGGGTAACCAAGGAGCAGGGCCTTGGAGCCATTATCTGCGGTCCAGGGGCGGATCCAGAGGGTTCTTCTTGCTGCCGAAGTTGCTACGAGAGACCTGGCAGAGAAGGACATGGAATCTAAAGACGCATCAGCCATAAAGTTAATTGCTTTTAACAATCGAGTAAGACCATCCAGCACTCTTTTATTGTCCTGGGGGACTAAATCAATTATTTTCCTTGTCCACATAATGCTAGCTCTGGCAAACAAAGCCGTTGTGGCGGAGGCTTGAATGGACAGGGCGGCTGCTTCGTGTGCCCTTTTGGTGGCATAGTCTGCCTTCCTGTCCAGGGAGTCTTTAATATTACCAGTGCCATCTTCAGATATGAGGCTTGGTGATTGAAGGGCTGTAACGGGAGCCTCCACTAGTGGAACCCGCAGGAGGGCCATAGCCCTTGGCTCTAAGGTATACATTTTCTTTATTGAGGCAGGCACCTGTCTGTTTGACATGGGCTTCTCCCATTCTGAGCGCAGCAGGTCCTCAAAAACTCAGGAAAAGGCACAGTCCTCTGCTTTGCCTTCATCCTAGCAAAAAAACTCCTTAGTACTCCTGAACTTGGTTTTGCTTTTAATAGCCTCTGTATCCTCATCCTCATGAAGATTGAGGACAGCCAGGGCCTTGCAAAGGAGGGCTTGATAATTCTCACTAGCAAAAAGTCGGGACTGCTGATCGTGCTCCGGGGCCCCATCTCCCCCTCCTCCCTCTCTTCCTCGGAAGAGAATTCACCTTTCTCTTTTCCCTCTTTGCCTTCTGTGGAGATAACAGCCTGGCGTGTGGAAGCAGTACTGGAAGGAGGGGCTTTCCTTGCAGCTTTTGTTGGCCAAGGGTTATATGCAGAAACACTAGGTTCTGAGTAAAGGGAAGCCCTGGATGGTGAGGAAGCCCTTGAACTCATCTGGTCTCTGGGTGAGGGGCCTGCAATATGGGATAACTCTTCCCTCAGAGCCCTTCTCAATAACTCCAGCATGCCCCGGTCTTCCGCCCCCCCACTTCCGACGGGGGAAGGGAGACTTGTACATTACCGCCTGTATCTCCTGCAGCGTTTCCTCCTGAAGGGCCAGCAATGCAGGATTCCTCCACCACACCCTCGTAACTCCCAGGGGCTGAACGGGGGGGGGGTGTTAGGTGTGTCCTGCGCTGCGCGCGCTCCCTCCACCACTCAGTTCTTTTTGGCGCCATTTTGTCCGTCTTCCCCAGGTTGCTTTCTTTTAGAAGATGGTGCCTCTGCGGCAATCCGCCTGCGCTGCTTTTCCTGAGCGGCGGTTTCCTCTTGCCATTTTCTCTTTGCGGCCGCCTGCATGGTCTCCTCGAGCCTCTTCGCCTTTTCTACCGCTTGTGTGGTCTGCTTTTCGGGCGCGGCGGTTTTGGGGCGGGCCAGGAGCCCCTCAACCTGTTCCTCATCCCCTGGCATGAGTTCCTCCCCCGAGTGATCTCCACTCACCGCCATAGCCCTTGGTATTGAGGGGAAAAGGGGGTGGGGGGTTCAACGAACACAACAGAGAAAATTGAAGAAAACGGGAAATCAAAACAGAAGGTATTTGGATGTTAAGATAGGTACAGTAGGGACTAGAAAAAATAGGTAGAAAGAAAAGTAGATAGTGATTAGGTGGTAGACAGATGAGGCCTAGCTGTGAAGCTCACTCTGACACTGCTTCTCCCTCTGAAGGCAGGAGAGAACTGGAAGTTGGGGGGCCATCCTAGCACAGGGACAGGAAGTAAAGATTTGTGAATCCTGCCTTCTCCCTGAGCATAGGAACGGAATAACCCGCCAATCAGATGGTCTCGCAGCTCAGAGAGAGAACAACCCATTTCTGTCTTACGGTGTCCAAAGCTTTACACAGATCACCAGGATGACTACCAGAGTCCTGGAAACTTTGTTTCACCTTGGTAGAACAGTGCCCTGCTATTCCCTGTTAGCCTTGGTCCTATATGCTCCCATGGCATACCAGGTTGCTGGGACAGATAGGGGGCAAACACAAATTTCCAGGAGTTTCCCAACCCAGGCCTGGCAATCCTAGAAACAGCCCAATAACAAAACAGTCCCCTTTGGTGATTAATGACAAAAACAAAACCAATAAATCAAATTCCCATACGTAAATCTAGTGGCTATGATTTTTTTTATATAGCTGGTACAGGTAATCCACCATTTTATAGATCTAAAATCAGTCAAGATTAGACACATCCAAGCTAGTTTGCAGAGTACATAAAATCTGTGTATTTTATTTCACAAGAAAGCCAGAAGCACTTCAGTTTTCATTAAAGACTCTGATGCTAAGATAAACTCAAGGGCCAAACATGCATTAACCCCCGTTATAGGGTTGCCAACCTCCTGCTATTACAACTGATCTCTAGCCGATAGAGATCAGTTCACCTGGAGAAAATGGCTGCAGTGGCAATTGGACTCTATGGCATTGAACATGGCTGCTGTGGAGCTTACATTCATGTTAGTGGATGTGACAGTAAATTCTGTGGTACTTGGAAACTTCTGTGTGTAAACATGAATTGACTTATCCTAACAAAACAGTTTTAGACTTGATCCTTGGGAAGTAAATAATATGGTGTGATTGCACCAAGAATATGTCCTTTTTCTGATGCTATGTAAGCATTCAGTAGACTTGCATTGTCAGAACAGGCAGAGGGCAGTCTGTGAAAAATACAATGTGGATCAAAGAGTGTTAGCCAAGTCTTGAAGAACCATGCAGAGAATGTGGAACAGCATTCACAGTCCAGTTAATGCGAAGCATTTATCTGAGAGCCAGCGTGGTGTAGTGGTTAGGGCTGTCGATTCGGTTCACCCCGAACCGAAAAACAGCTGAATTTCCCGATTCGGCAGTTTTTAGTTCGGATGGAACCGAACTCAAAAAAGGCGGGAAAACGGGGAGCCGAATTCAGGGTGTTCGGTGAATAAATTCAACAAATTCGGGCTTCGGCGCAGCAGCATAACCGTCAGTTAGTAAGCAGCATTCTCCTGCAGCCAATCGGTGGCCAAGCTGGATCTTCTTCTGGCCAATCAGTTTGAGCGACTGAGTGCATGAGCCCAGCTGCTGCGCGGCCCGGGAAAAGAGAGACTATCTGTTTGTGTGTGAGAGAGAAATCCCCGTGGGGGGTGCTTGTGCACATTCGCTCCTTTCCATGGCTGCAGGGGGCACATTTTTGGGATAGAGACCCCAAACTTTCAGCGGAGCTTCAAAGGACCCTTCTTGCGAGACCCCCAAGGTTTTGTAAACATTGGGTCAGGAGGTCCCGAGATATGGGGCCCGAAAGGGGTCCTCCCCTTAATGTGCATTTTTATTCCATTTAAAGCACACATTTGCTCCTTTCCGTGACTGCAGGGGGCGCATTTTTGGGGGTAGAGAACCTAAACTTTAAGTGGAGCTTCAAAGGACCCTTCTTGCGAGACCCCCCAAGTTTTGTAAACATTGGGTCAGGGGGTCCTGAGATATGGGGTCCCCCCCTTTTCCCTATTGGGATGAATGGGATCAGCCAATCCTGTGTGCATCTCGAGAGCGGCAAATCCAAGGCAAAACCTCCTTTGCTTAAATGGGATCGTATTGGATTATCCAGTCCTCCCAGTCCCTCCTGATGGAACAGAAGACATCCACAGTAAGACCCCTTTTGGGGCTTTAATCTATAATTTTTCTCTTGTGTGTGTGTGGGGGGGAAGCAGAGTCTGTGTGTATGTGTGGGGAGGGAGCAGTTTCTGTGGGGGGGCAAAGGGGGCTTTCGCCTGTTCTGCCTGGGGGTGTGTGCCCCCTCGAGTCTCTCTCTCTCCCTGGTTTGAGGGGGGCTTCAGTTGTGTGTCCTCAGGTTTTCCCTCATTCATATGATCGGTTAAGTCTATTTTGATGCTTGCTCAAAACTGGTTTTCAAATTGTGACTTAAAGAATGCATTTTCCTGGTCCCAAGTCCGATGCAAAAGGGGAAATTCCACCCCCTCCTGCTCCTTATGCAAAGCTAGCCTGCCTCTGTCCCTTTCCATGGTTTGCAAACTCCCAGGCATCACCTGTTGCTTTGCATGGTTGCAAATGTGTTGGTTTGCATGGTTGCAAATGTGTTGGTTTGCATGGTTTGCAAACTTCTTTGCACCTGCCCCGCCCTTGCTCCCCGCCTCTCAGCTGTTTGTCGGGGATGGGAGCTTTGGCAAGCTCTGCTAATTGCAAACCCCCATTGTCAGAGATGCACATTAAGGAGGGGGGACCCCTTTCGGGGCCCATATGTCGGGACCCCCTGACCCAAACTTCACAAAACTTGGGGGGTCTTGCAAGAAGGGTCCTTTGAAACTCCGCTGAAATTTTGGGACCTCTACCCCCAAAAATGACCCCCCGGAGCCACAGAAAGGCGCGGTTGTGTTTTTAATGGCTTTATTTGGCCGAATTTTTCCCCGAACTCCGGATCTCATGCCGAATTGCACGGACCCGAAGCAGGGGAGTTCAGACTTCGGCATTTCCCGAATAAAACGAGCCGAATTTTGCCGAATCCGAATTTTACCGAATTTTTTTTCAACAGCCCTAGTAGTGGTTAAGAGCAGTGGGCTCTAATCTGGAGAACTGGGTTTGATTCCCCCACTCCTCCACATGAGCTGTGAACTCTAATCTGGAGAACCGGGTTCAATTCCCCATTCCTCCACATGACACCTGCTGGGTGACCTTGGACCAGTCTCAGTTCTCGCAGAACTCTCTCAGCCCCACCTACCTCACAAGATGCCTGTGCGGGGGGGTTTGGAGAGAAGGGAAGGCGATTGTAAACTGCTTTGAGACTCTTATGGTGCAGAAAAGTGGGTTATAAAAACCAACTCTACTTCTAATTGTAGTGGGAAAGGGGAGTGTACAATTTAGTGCATCTAGCTGATAAATGTGGGATTCAGGCTGGATCCATATGACCATTTAATGATGGTGTGTGATAATTTGATAGACAGCCAAGCATTTTCTTGGGACAGCCTGATCACCTTCATGGAGCCTTCAAAGTACTTAAATACATAATTTATGGCCACTGTCACACAACACGTTGATTACATGTAAGTAAAACAAGTAATAATTGCCTGAAACTCAACAAAGAAAAACAAGGCCTTTTTTAAGGTTTTTCCTTTTAAAAAAATTAGTTTATTTTCACACTTAGAAGATTTAGATTACATAAAGTGTCTTATAAGGAGAAGTAACTACCAATAATACAAGGAAACAGGTGGAAAATTGTATGCAATACAATCATTGAAATCCAGTGCTTATAGTGAAGAAGTACATTCAAAGGATTGTTTCTGAGACGCCTATGTACAAACAAATATAGCTTTCATACTATGTACAAATTTGTGTTCACAGAATATACCAATATAGTTACCCCATTTTCATTCAATGGACAATCAATAAATACACAAAAATAAAGTATTTGGGGACTGCATATATTTTATTTTTAAAAAAATAAGCAAAGGTTAGCAACTTAAAATTAATAAGCTCTCTATTATAGCAATAAACGGAATCAAGGGCATCGAATTCCCTTGGGTTTTAAAAAATACTCTAGTAAAAAAATAATATCTAATTGTCAGTTATGATTCTTTATCAACATTTTCAAAACCCAGGCCTGATCTTTCAAATGTTTACTGGGCTAGTATATTTGTTACTTGTCACACTGGAAAGTTTTTCAGCTGTAATCCTCAGCTATTTGTCCTTAGAAGTAGGACTGTTCTTACTGACCTAAGTTGATCTCCTATAAAGTATGCCTTTTGTGTAATACAATGACTAGGTGTGATCCCAAAAGTCTTTTCAATACTCTTTTTGGGCTGTCCTTATGATACTCTGTCACTGAGTTATGGTGAAGATTCTCAGTTTATTATTGCAGGCAGTTTTAGTCACAGAGTAGTAAAACTGCAATATTTGGGAGTACTTCTTGGAAGCTATTGGAATCAGAATGTTAGACTAGGAAGACACTTGCTCTAGTCCAACAAAGTATTTCTTAAATTCAAAACATTTTCTCCACAAGAGCTACAGGGATGAGGCTGGCCTAAATCCAGACAAATTGGGTTGCTGGAATGCTAGGTCCCACCCAGATGGGACAGGATGTAAAGTTTATGGCACTTTTTAAAGATTTAATTGGGCATCAGTTATCTCCGGCTGTCAAGAAAGCAGCCTTACTGTAATTCCAGGTAAATCTGAAAGTCAGGCTATAATGCACAATTTTCTTAATCATCAATCTGATGCTCAGATTTGTCTCCCAACACTTTCTACTGAACACTAGATTGGTCTGCACTTTTACAACACTCTGCCCATTGAGATTATTCTTTTAAAAGTATGCTTTACACGAAGGACAAATCTATTTTTGATTAATGGATACACTCAATGTTGAGAATAAAAGATGTATTCAGAAAGCAGGGTCTCATTTTATTTTAGCACAGCAATTTAGCACAGCAATTTAGCACAGTTTATGCATGTATGTACAAGTGAGGGACCAGTGAGAACTCACGTGTGCGTGTATAGGGGGATGAAATTCCCTACTCCCTCTTGCTTTGCCTTTCCTTCTTGCTTTGTCCCTGACAACCTCTTTCTTTTTCTCCCACCCACATACCTTCCCTGTTCTTCCCCGACCCAGTTTTTCTCTTCTTCCCCATCTTCAGCTTTCCCCTTCCCCTTTGTCTCTTTTTGCCCCCCCCCCAGCTTTACCTTCTCTCTCTTCTATATTACACTTATTTAATTTGCAGCTATCACCTATGCCAGTGATGGCGAACCTTTTAGAGACCGAGTGCCCAAACTGCAACCCAAAACCCACTTATTTATCGCAAAGTGCCAACATGGCAATTTAACCTGAATACTGAGGTTTCCTCCCAGCTCGGCAAGGGGCTGCAGGGAGTCCAGGGAGTGGGGGGGGCTTTGAAGGGCTAGGCAGAGCGGAGCCCTTCAAAGCCGGGCAGCGGGGAGTCCAGGGAAGGGGGGGGGCTTTGAACAGCTCTGTGCTCCCTTCAAAGCCCCAGCCGCCCCCACGCGTGCCCACAGAGAGGGCTCGACGTGCCGGACTTGGCACGCGTGCCATAGGTTCGCCAACACGGACCTATGCTGACATTAACTGAGGCTTGGAAGCCTCAGTGGCATTGTTTAGGGGCTGCCTAGCAACAACCAAAGGACCACTGAGATCTCAGCAGCACACTTTTCTTAAAGAAGCAGACACACACACACAGAGCGTATGTCTGATATTCTAAGGAAAAACGGGATTCTGAACATGCTGAAACCTTCCTTTACCCAGTAACTAAAACCAGGATAGGGCGGAGTGTTAAATTATTTCTAGCACAGGCAGTCCCAGTCCCAATTGCTTCAGAAGAAATATGTTCAAGAACAATTGCTGTTTTCTTCTAATGATAATTCAGTGTGTGTGGTTTCAGGAAGGCAGAGGGTCAGAAACCCTAATTCCAGTGTTTTAACAGTACCCCCACTGCACGGAATAGATTATTGGCTACAACTACAGACTACTAACAACAATGAAAAAAGAACCTGTGTACACTCTCCTACAAACAAGCAAAAAATATTTGTGTTGGACTGAGATGTAGGGCACAAAAAGTAAATTCAGGAGGAGGAGGAGGAGGAGTTGGAGTTAAAAAAAACTGGGCAAAAGTGCAGTAAAAATGCAGTGGTTTCCAGGTGATATTCCCTTCCCATGGAGGCCCATATGGCCTTCTCTATCTCTTCTTTATTTTAACAGAATAAGCTCATAAGTATAGGAGACCCTCTGAAGGAAGAAATGGGATATTGCTAAATGATGATGCTTTGAGTCTTATTTTCTTTTATTATTTTATTAGACGATTTATACTCCACCTTTCCTCTTGGTTCTTCTGGCTGGTTTATTTCATTGTTTTGTTAAATTGTTTTATGTTGCACTTTTTGGTTTAATTTTTGCATCTGCACTTGACCCATATTGATTTTAATGCAGTTAGCTGTATTGGGTGCCTCATGGAGGCAGAAGGGCTATAAAGGAAATGTTTTAAAATAAAACCCAACCCTTATAGCTTGTTTTAGTTCATCCGTGTGTTTGTGTGTGTTTTGTATAGCTAATATTCATGTATCTCAAATTCAGTTCAAAATCACTATATTTCTGACATAGCCCTTAAAGGATCTATCCTTAGACTGGGTTTATCTCCCCACACCCCTTTTATAAGCGAGGAAAACTACACTCCCATTCACAGTTCTGTTAGGAAACTTTGCTAGCTTTAACCAGCTGGAAATAAAGCACTCAGATGGCATTTATTTTTAGCTACAGCACAGCCTGAAATGTTCCTCTGCAGAGAAAAATATCAAAGAGCTGCACACCACTTAAATCTCACTGATGCTTCCTAAAGCAGGGACCTCAGTAGTGCATGATGACAGTGAAGTGAAATCCAATCAGGCTTAATTTGTCCAAAGTACCCCTTTATGGAATCTGTTTATTAAAGAACAGAAACTTCTAAGGAGACACTTCTCAACTGAGGACAAAGTGATAAAAAGTGTATAATTCTTCAGACAAATCTACCTCACAACTGTTAATGTTTTCATCTTCCCCACCAACCTGCTTAATTCATCTGGAAAGTCCTGGCTTAGTTGAAATCAGCCAAACTTGGAACTGACTTCAGTAAACAGTTTTTTAAATATTGTCAGAGCTGATTGTATTCAGTTGGGAAAACATTAAATAAAATTTGGTGATCAGGAAGTTCAGCACTAAGAAAAGCAGACTCCTGAAATCTGAACAAATCAAACACATTTATACACGGCTGTTTTTTAAAAATATTCTTCTGGTTTTGTTAATCACCGAAAGAAGTAAGAAGCTACATGGGGGACTGAAGCCTTGACTCCAGCCACTTGAAATCTTATTCAGCCACCCCTCTGGATTCAGAGATTTTAGAAAGCATTGCTTACATCCTTTCTCAAAGCTACCTTTGCTGCAGTGTAATGTTAAAATATCCCAGGAGCAAGTCAAGCTGAGCAGCCCTTATGCTATGCATGCTATGCACTGCAGGGGCCATTCCACTCAGACCTGGCCAGTGCTGCTGCTGCTGCTGGGCATCAGGTTATTTGCCTTCAAATGGGGGGAATGTGAGAGGATGCATCGAGCTGACACCAGTTAATTGCTGAAGGGTATCAGTCAAGAATCTAAGACGGTGGCCCACCAGGAACTCCCCCAGTAAATTAAGCAACCAGTCCTCCCCTGCTTTGCAGACATAAGCACTCAAAGCTTGTTTTTCAACACTCAAAGGCTTAACTTCAGCTCTTTTCTTATTCTCATACAAACTAATGGCCTTTGCATCCATGAATATTCCAAACTTTGTTAACTGGAAGACAGCTGCTAGGCTGGGCATATTGGTCAAGAAGCAGAGTGGCCAAAAGAAGCAATTCAAAGGGGGGGGGAGAGTGGCGAGAGACAGAGGTGAATAAAAGGAACAGCCAAGAAACACCTAGGACAGGGTCAAACTACATGGTGGTGGTGGTGGTAGAAAGTGCCGTCAAGCTGCAACTGACTTATGCCAACCCTGAAGGGTTTTCGAGGCAAGAGACATTGAGATGGCCATTACCTGCCTCTGTGTATGAACCCTGGACTTCCTTGGTGGTCTTCTATCCAAATACTAACCAGGGCTGACTCTGCTTAACTTCCAAGATCTGATGAGGTCAGGGCAAAACTACACATAGGGCCTAAAATCAGGAAGGAATGGGGCAGTGCTTGCAGTACATTCCTAAACTGATTTACACCATTCTAAATCCACTGATGTCAACAGAAGGTTGTATCTCTGCTTAGGATTGCTCTGCTGGTGTACTGGAGTCTGTGTGCCAAGGCTACATAGGGTTGCCCAGTTTGGAGCCTCGATCATACGAGAGGCATTCAGACAACTATAGCTCCCATTTTCACTATAGCATAGTGAATTGATAGCAATAAGGGGGCAATGGCCCTGACCTGGATGGCCCAGGCAAGTCTGTTCTCATCAGATCTCAGCAGGGTCAGCCCTGGTTATTACTTAAATGGGAGACTACTTGAGTGGGTTGCTATGCAGAGGCAGGCAATTGCAAACCACCTCGGTTTGTCTCTTGCCTAGAAAACCTTTTGAGGTTGCCATACGTCGGCTGCGACTTGATGACACTTCACACACACACACACACACACACACACACACAATAAGATGTGTTTCTGTGCACTCAAATTGCTTCCAAATACAGGGATTTTAGTAAACCTGGATTGCACTAGCCCTCTAAACCACTAGGGATTTTGAAGCCATGGAAACCAAGCACTGGAAAGCATGCAACTCAAAGAGGGAAATCTCTGTCAAACGGAGGATCTAGTAATAGCTGGAACTGTTTGTTCCTGTGAAGATTCTGTCCCCTCCGATGGTCAATGTTCCATTCTGCAGAACCACCCACTTTGTGGATGCTTGTACAGTTGCCCCCACAAATGGTGTTCTGGCACTGCAAATCTATTTCTGAATCAGTGCTAAAACTGCCTTGTTACTCCTGGCTGCCTTTGTATGGCAAACATTCCACACCCTAAAATAATCACCTTGCCTTGGAAGTCACTCTTCAATTTTGCCCTGAATTCTCATCCATAACAAATCATGGAACGGTTCCTTGCCATGTACGTGTATATTATATGCACATACTTATTCAAGTGATAAATTTGTAGCCAAGGATGGCACAACTATCAGGGCAAAAGCAATTTATGATGTTGTGTCAGCCAACCCTTTCATTTCACAGATTCTGCTTTTGTGATCAAAAAATGTTATTCTCACACTTGTATTTTACTTTGAGAAGTATGCTATAGAACAGCAAAGGAGAGACCATTGAAAAGCATCTAGTTATGCAAGAGGTTACTGAGATAAGAACTGTAATCAGCTTTCACCACCAGCTTCTCTCAGACACTAACAGCACAATCCTGAATAGTTAATCCCACTGACTTCAATGTTTAGGACTGCACTGTAAATTACCTTACTTTATGAGAACAACCAGAGTGCAAAGTTCTCATACCTTATATGTGAAGCAGAACTGCCAATTTTTCATTGAGCAATTCATTAGTTTGAATGTTGTCTAGAGGCAAGGCAGCAGTTGTTTTATTTTAATGCTTTCAAAAATACATTGATTAGGATGCACGTGTCTGGTCTTGAGAACCTTTGTGGGCTAGAGCAAATAAACCAGCCAGGATTTTTAAAAAGCACATTAGCCATGCCTAAGTATTTGAATGTACCAAGAAGAATTTTGGGTGATTTTTTTTTTACCTCTTTGGAAACCCCCCATTGTAGAAACATAGCTGCTTTTATTCTCAAAAAGTGTCTGTGTGGCTGGTGGTTTCCTTTTTGAGAACCATAAGTACAAAGCCATCAGAATTAGTCACAAAAATCCCTTAAATCCATTCCTAGCCTAGGTATTTTTAATACCACATATGGTTATCATTAGGCTGCAACCTCATGCACATTTAAATAGAAGCAAGTCCTACTGAACTCAGTGGATCCGAGTAAAGCCAAAGGATCAGGCTGTATATTCAGCGTACTTGGCCAAGAGGAGGGGAACCCGAGACTTAGGCCCGGATTTCACCCCTCATACAATCCTTTAACCAAGTAATGAATGAAAAAGCCCTCAAAAGTGCATTGCCTCCTAACAATAACTGCTGATACTAAATCACCTTACAACTGCCCAGTAAATGACTTTGTACCAAGTCCTAGAAACAACTGAGCAGAGATAGACTATTGTAACATTTTTAGATGATTTTCTGACTTGTGTTCATTATTGTGTAAATTTAATCTAAACTTGTTTTCTGTGAATTCTGTGAATTGCAACTGTATGTATGTAACTATGACTGGATATATACATACATGGAGTACAATGGAGGAGGAAAAGTGTGGTATAGAATGCAACCAGAGGTATGAAGCGATCAGGAAAAGTACATTGCCAAATGTATCAAAGCCTCCTCTATATGGTCCCAAGTTTAAAATTTCCATTAAACCAATGACTTATTAGCTCAATTACTATGTGGACATAGTGTCACTTAGAAATGGCATTGACAAGATAAATGTAAAAGAAAGCTCGTTTTATTTTTCAGTTGCTCTATTTAATGCTGAGTTCTAGCAAACATGAAACCTCTGCTGTCACTTCGCTTTTGATATTGAAGCCGCTCCTCTTCCCGGGTCACCTGGGGTGGAGCTTTATTTTTATTTTTTAATCAGCAAATTAGAGCTACATTTCCCAGAAACGTCAGGAATCTTCCATGTTTTTTTTTTTTTTTTAAACCAGTGATTTCATTTCCGTAGAAACACATTTCACCTTTCCTAAAGTTATTCTCAAAACAAAGAAAGCAAGCCTGGGACCACATGGAGGTTTTGTGTTGCAAGATACTAAAAGAAAATGATTTCTGAAATGTATCTACTTCTATATTCATGTCCCTTTTACACGATAGTTTTGAAAATCTACTGTAAAAGCTACGCAGAAGCCAATTCAGCCTTTTTCATATTACAAGGCAAAAGCACTAATGGACATAGCACTTAAAATGACTTTAATACCCTTACAGCATTGCTACACTATTTAAAAGAGTATTTTCTTACAGCTGTTTTCTCTACTTAAATGTTGAGATGATGGCAGAGTCTACAAATCCTCAGCAGAAGTTTCACCTGTGACCATCCCATATGCCCTTCTCTGCCAACCTGTGCATGTACATCATTGCTCATCAGCTGCTGATGCAGAGCTGAGTGTGTGGGCTAGGCTGTGCATTTGTATTTCCGATCTGAAACAGTACCCGAAATTCCCTGTTTGGTTCTGGATTGGAGGTCGTGTGAACTACCTCCATTTAAAAATACTATATCTGAGGCAATCGCTGCCCGTGATGGTTGACCCATGATGGCTTTCAAATGTGCATATCATCACTAGATGTGGCAGTAATGTGGTGATGAAATACCATCTGGGAATAGGGCCTAAATCTTGAAAATACAAGACCTGCCAGCATCTGTACTACATAGTTTTTGAAAAATGAAACTAGCTCCATAGATGTTATCATCTCATTTGGTTCTCAGTCTCTGACACTGTGAAGAACCAAAACAAGTGGTAATATCCTATTCTAAAACAAATCTGTGCAATTCTCAAAAGCTCCAGGAGGGAGTCCACATCACGGCCTATCTGTACTTGACCAATTCACCACAGCGTTCTCTGCCATTCAATTCGTGCCAATGCTATCAGGCAGTGCTTTCCATTGGTTGTCACAAACAGATAACATCCCAGCTAGGAGGATTTGCATCTCCAGAAAACAGATATTATCACTTTCCTGTATGCTTAATGTGTACATTAATGTGTACATTAATATTGAAAGAGAGAAAGGTATATTGAGACAGATCTTACATGCAGCATATATAAAAGCTTACTGTTATACAACATGCACAATACCTCCAAGCAATAAGTACTGGGACATCCCACTCTGGTCTTAGTTTTCACCCACAATCTCTTGCTCACTAGTGGTGAAAGGATCTGTTGAGCTTGTCCACATCTGACTCCAGTCACTTTCCCCTCCTGTTTTAAATTAGAGGTTTCTAAAGATGCTGCTTTATATTGCATTATTGTTTGTTTCTAGTTTTGGGTTGTTGGTGTATTCTTTTTCTGCTGCTGTTCAAGAACAGCACCTCCTTCCAATTAGATGGTCACAGGACACATGATGATCCTGTCTTCCAGAAGGACACTGACAATCAGGAACAAGAAGTAAAGCCCAAACATGGTGAAACCCAGGCATTTGTTCATGTTCCACTTGCTCAACGCAATAGAAAGGATGACAAAGAGCAGCATGATGAAGAGAAGGACGATAGCACAGAATAGCCCGTTGCTGCTCACCGTCACTGGGACAAAGTCGTTAAACGTGGCAAAGAGTAGCCATGGGAGAGGAAGGCTGTTGGGAAGAAAGGCTGTTAGGAGGGCAGGCATTGCAGGTGATTGAAAGTGTGCCTTAGATGACAATGGAAAGACAAACACAGGATAACACCACTGGTTTCTTTGAACTGCATTACATGGGATGCAGTGGGGCATGTGGCTCAGCCAGCCTTTGTACTACACCCACAGCATTCAATGCACCCACTGTTCTCTTCTCCCCACATTTTCTTTCTCTCCCCCCTTTTCTTTTTTCTGTCCTCACTATTAGTTTGGGAGGGAGGTGGCTGATGGGGAGTGAAGATCTCTACATGTTGTATTTATAATTTCTGTTTTTAGAAATTGCAATAAAAAGTAGTCAGTGCTGAGCTAGATGGACAAATGGTCTAATTCACTACAATTCCTTTGTTCAATATGTTTTCTCCTTGAGAGCGCAAGGCAGATTATACAGGATCTCCAGGTAGTCTCCCACCCAGCTAGGCTTGTTTGGCTAGTTAACTTTCCCAAGGCTGCTTCATATCATGCTCTAGCATGTCCTATTCAGACTGCTAGAATAAGTGAACTGTGGGCCAAGAAGCAGATGTTCCTGGATCAGATTTGGCCCATGGCCTGCCAGCTGCCTACCACTCTGTGTGTGTGTGTGTGTAAAATGCTGTCAAGTCACAGCTGATTTTTGGGAACCCAGTAGGGTTTTCAAGGCAAGAGACTAACAGAGTTGGTTTGGCACTGTCTGCCTCTGCATAGCAACCCTGGTATTCCTTGGAAGTCTCCCTTCCAAATACTTACCAGGACTGACCCTGCTTAGCTTCTGAGATCTAACGAGATCAGGCCAGTCTTGGCTGTCCAGGTCAGGGCTTGCCTACTACTACCTTATCAGGAACAAAATAAAGTACCAAACAACGACTAGAATGCAAACACAAATTTAGTGCAAATTTCGTGCAAGTAAGACATCAGTGCAGAAAGTGAAACAATGACAAACATCACAATACAATTCTAGAATATATTGCTCCCAACGGAGTCTTCAATGAGAACGTCTAGTACTCTTTGCAATGGTCCCAAGGACTTCATATAAGGAGCAAAAAGCAGAACAGGTCAGATCGTGGTCGAAACGCAGTCCGGATTAACTTTGACGTTTTCACCACCGCGAAGGCGGCTTCATCAGCAACTCGGATCCGACTTTGAACGGAGCAGCTCAGTGAGCGCTGCAGAATTATCCTCCTCCCTGTAGAGTTTCGATACACTCTTATATTAAGGAGTTTTATTTAGGAGCCTTGTCTCCTGATACCGAACAGAGTTGCTGATGAAGCCGCCTTCGCGGTGGTGAAAACGTCAAAGTTAATCCGGACTGCGTTTCGACCACGATCTGACCTGTTCTGCTTTTTGCTCCTTATATGAAGTCCTTGGGACCATTGCAAAGAGTACTAGACGTTCTCATTGAAGACTCCGTTGGGAGCAATATATTCTAGAATTGTATTGTGATGTTTGTCATTGTTTCACTTTCTGCACTGATGTCTTACTTGCACGAAATTTGCACTAAATTTGTGTTTGCATTCTAGTCGTTGTTTGGTACTTTATTTTGTTCCTGATTCCCGTATAAGTACCTAGTGCCTCCTTTCTCCAGCTTTACTACTACCTTATAGCAAAAGACTAACTGGAAAAAGGTATATGCAAAAGGCTAATTGGAAACAGGTATATGTATAGCATACCCTTTTAGAACTGCCCTACAACTCCCGAGATGCGAGTCAAATTCCCTGATCCGATTGGAAACTGGTATGATGAGGGTAGAGGCAAAGGTCTGCTTATCCTCTCTACATATGGCTTAGGATGAATCTTAATCCTAGGGGTCTTTTACCACTGGTACTGAGTGACTCCTTTAGGTCAAGATGGATCATTGCTATAGGGGATAACCTAAATAGTTTGGGACTTGATCCGTCAACACTTTTGCAAATGGGTATGTACCAAGCTAGACTAACTATAAATGAAAGAGTCAAAGGTATCGAGCGTCAAACAGATCTTTTGAGAACCCCTGCATTTATAGCACCTCAACATTCCAGGTATATTCTAGCACCAGCTGCATATTTATACTCCCTGAAAGGAACACATATACGAGGGCCTATACACTGGCCAGATGTGCAGCCCTACCATCTGCCATATTAGAAAGGAAATTTAAGAAGATCCCCAGGTTGGAGAGACTTTGCCCGTGTAACACAGGGGAGCTGGGAACCATTGAGCATGTATTTTTTAGATGTCCCCTCTACAAGTCAGCCCGCTTCAATATTATTGACCCTTTGATTAGGGAAATGGGCTCTGGTGATGAGGGTGAATGAACCAAAAGGTTTCTGTTGGGAGACAGCTCACCAATTACTACCCAGGTTGCAAAATATTGTGCAGTAGCAATGAAGTTACGTCGCCTTAATGTACATCCTTAATCTGTGGAATTGTAAAATTGGGTGATTCCTAATTTTGTTGGCCTTGGTTGTAAACATCTACTCTGCATGGTCAGTTTCTGTTTTACCTGTTTTATCTTGCATACTTGCTGCAAATAAAATTTTATTATTATTACCCTTTACCCCCCTTCAGATTTCTAATTTATCAAAAGTTTTCAAAATAGTACACAGAAATACTCTGAAGTTTTACCGTGTAGTTATAAAAGTTATGTATCAACTTAACTATGTTTCATAACTCAATTAATATAGTTATATGTATTTTTTTTAAATGGTAGCACTTACCCTACTGTGATGTCAAAGATGTTGCTTCCCACTGAACTGGACACTGCCATATCCCCCAGCCCCTTCCGGGCCACAATAACACTGGTAATTAGGTCAGGGATAGATGTGCCAGCGGCTAAGATGGTCAAGCCCATGATTTCTTCACTGATGCCAATGGTCTCTCCAACCTAAATGAGATTGGAGAAAAATACAAAATAGTGCAATAAAGCAGCAGAAGCAAGAGATTTCCTTGCTGAAACTGACAGTAGAATAAACTGATGAGTACACGGTAGCTTTTCTTTGTGTTTGGGGGTGTGTGGCTTCCTGGCTGAGACAGAGCTTTAGTACCCTGAAAACCTGCATATTAGAGGAAGGAACAACCCATGCTCTTTCATCTCATCTGATGTAAACTCGACCCTTCATGTATTTACATTATTCTTATTGAAGTCTTTACAGTGTTGGACTAGGATCTGGGAGACTCAGGTGTGAATCCCCACTCTGCTGTGGAAGCTTGCTGGATATGACCTTGGACCGGTCACACACACTCAACCTAACCTAACTCACAGGATTCTTGTGAGGGTAAAATGGAGGAGAGGAGAATGATGTAAGCTGCTTTGGGTTCTCCCTGGCAAGAAAGGTGAAGTATACATGAAGTAAATAACTAGTACAATTTATTCTGAAGTCCTACTGATATCAATGGGAATTACTTAGAAATAAGTATGTTCAAGTTTGTATTCATAGTTATTCAAGAGCTTACCACAGGATTGGTAAACCCAATCATACTTATATGAAACATTTATACCCAATGTTTCCAGCATAACACTCTTGAGGAGATGAGTGCAGCCATATTGCCAGTTTTCCCCCCAGCTAAGCATTTTAACTTCTATTTGTACAAGTTTTTAAAATGCCCTCTTTTCCTGTGTGCATCTAATTGCTAGAACCCCCATCCAAGGTCAAGGCTATATATATGATACAAACCGCCCAAGATTCTGCCCCATAGAAACTGTAATGTGTACAAATTCTACAGACTGAGACAATTATGGACATGGCTGAATAATTTATTCTTGTTCTACTAGACATGAGAAGGAACAAAGTAATAGGTGGGACGTTGAAGTCTCATTCCTGAAAGTCAGTTGTATTCCCAAATACACAGATTTAGAGCTTGAATGCTTCAATTCCAGAAAAGTTAAAATACTACTCCGTTCATGTAACCAGGCATGGCTGTAGCACAGTCATACCTTGGCTTGCATTAGAAGAAGAAGAGTTGTTTTTATACCCTGCTTTTCACTACTGAAAGGAGTCTCAAAGTGGCTTACAATCACCTTCCCTTCCCCCGCACCTTGTGAGGGAGGTGAGGCTGAGAGAGTTCTGAGAGAACTATGACTAGCCCAAGGTCACCCAGCAGGCTGCACCTGGAGGAGTGGGGAATCTAATCTGGTTCTCCAGATTAGAGTTCAATGCTCATCTGGAGGAACAGGGAATCAAACCTGGTTCTCCAGATCAGAGTCCACCGCTCTTAACCACTACACCATTTCACTTGGCAAGTCTCCTCTGGTTTTTCTCATCAGATAATTCAAAATGCTTCTGCTCAAATAATTTCATTCCCATGACCCTCCCAACCCCTTTCATTCAATTTCCAGTTTTTTAAATTCAAGCTTCTTCTTTCTGCTCCGGTGTATGATTGCCAAGGTGCACACCTGATGTCACTAAAGCTTTTAGGATTACCTTGACTTAGCATATGACAAAGCGAGGCAGAACATTATTAGTTTATTGAAAACATTTGTATCCTGCCTGTCAGCTGAATTCATTTTTTAAAAAAATTAAAGTGTTTTAAGCCACCTTTTCATCCAATTTAGGTCTTGAAGACAACAAACATTAAAAAAATTAAAACAAGATTAAGAACATATACAAATATATAAAAAGAAGTAAAAACAATTAAAACACAACACAGAAAAAAACACATGAATGGGAGGAAAGGTCAATGGGAATCTGTGAGGAAACATCAGACAAAACAAAAAAGTCTTCACCTTCCGGCAGAAGACAGTGACACACAGGGACAGATAAATCTCTTCGGGGAGGGAATTCCATAGTTTTGGAGCCACGACCAAGAAGGCCCTTTCTCAAGTTGCCATCCATTTTCCAAAGTAGGGCCTCTGAAGATTACAGTAGTGGTCGGGTTGGTTCAAATGGGGGTAGGCAATCCTTGAGGTATGAAGGCCCCAAACCATACATGGCTTTAAAAGATAATTCTGACATCCTGAATTGGGCCCGGAAGCAAATTGGGAGCCAGTATTAGGGTTGCCAGCTCTGGGTTGGGAAACACCTGGAGGTTTTGGGGATGGAGACTGAGGAGGGTGGGGTTTGGAGAGGGGAGGGACTTCAATGCCATAGAGTTCAATTGCCATAGCAACCATTTTCTTCAGGGAACTGATTTCTGTCACCTGGAGATCAGCTGTAATAGCGGGAGATCTCCAGCCACCACCTGGAGGTTGGCAACCCTAGCTACTATAGTTGGAACAGCTCTGATCTGTATGGCCCAGGCTAGCCCAATTTTGTCAGATCTTGGAAGCTAAGCAGGGTCAGCCCTCGTTAGTACTTGGGTGGGAGACCACCAAGAAAGTCCAGGGTTGCTATGCAGAGGCAGGCAATGGCAAACCACATCTGATAGTCTGTTGCCTTGAAAACCTTATGAGGGTCACCATAAGACAATTGTGACTTGACAGCAATTTCCACCCCCCCCCCCATGGGTGGAACAAGAGGGCACTCAAGGTACCCTGGAGAAAATGACTGCATAAAGTGGAGTCTATGACATTATATTAGGCTGAGGCCTCCCCACCTCCCCAAATACTGCCCTCTTCAGACTGCACCACAAAACCTCCAGGATTTTCTTAACTTGGAGCCAGCAACCCTAGTCAGGACTTTCCCCAATGACCCCTCCCTCAAAGGCCAAAATAGGTCTAAAGGACCCTGCCCTCTCCCCCTGCCTTTTTAATCACAGAAACCTGGCCTGGAATACTGTGGTTGTCCAGCAACAGCCATGGAGGGAATCCATTGCTTAAAGCTACATGTGCTCCTTTTATCATTTTCTGGTTTTTTATCTCAATGTATTTGTGGGGGGTTTCACTTTTTTCTGCAAACCTGGGGCCCTTTTCAAGTTTGTAGAAAGATCTTTCCTACCCGTTTATAGCTCCAGTCACCGAATTTAAGTATCCTCAAATTTGGCTGACTGCGCTATTAGTATATAGATGATAATAACAGCAATTAAAAGCAAACAAACAGGAGGGAGGGTCAAACACATAAGAGCAAGTCTATATCACTGATTTACCTGATGGGCCCACCAGACCATTAAATAAGAAAATATTGCAATCCAAGAGATCGCTCCAAAAAATGTTACAGGAAAATATTTCTTTGATTTCTGAAAGAGATAAGAATGAGGAAAGTTGAGGAGAGGACCTATACATGCATATTTCAGTCGTGAGTCCAATGCACATGATCATGAATTCTCCTGTGCCCTGGCCTAAACTGTTGTGGTATCCTGGCAGCCCTAGGCTACCTGGTACACCAGGCAAGGTGACTGCAGCAAGTGTGCAGGGATGGAGCACTGCTATATAGCCAGAGACAAAAAGGGTCTGCTGGCATCCATCCTGTGTGCCAAGCTACAGAGCCAACTGGGCATGTTCAGGCTTGTTTACCATGTTTCCCCTTGGGAGGACATCTGCCTCTTGCAAAATATAGTTTCCCCAGTTAATTCCCCAACCAAAAGGGGAGACTATCTAATTCGGGTAACACCACATAACTGCACATGATCATGATCATCTCCATCATGATTATTTAGATTTATTAAACTACACTACCAAAGAGACAGAACATGGACAAAAACATAGCAAGGTTGGTGGTTTGGGCATGGGGACGGATCCTGTTGGGGGGGAGGCTGTGCCTGCTGGAGAGCCCCATAAAGGGTGTTGGGGTGGGGACTGATCAGTGGCATGCCCAGCTCAGGGGCTGAGAGGGCTCTCACCTCCAGGTGGCAGGGGAACTACGCAGGGGTTCATGACCAGGCGGATCCCGGGTTTGCCACTCCATGTATTCCCCCTGGCAGATGGGGTCATATCATGCGACAGGTGGGTCGTCCAATACGGGGCTCCATCCCATGCTGCACCAGTGCTCCTGCAGTTGTAGCCAATATAAGCTGCGGCCTAATTTTTCCCAACACAGGCTGTGTCTGGTTCATCCTCAACAGCTGCCCTCCCTTCTGGCCCCTGGGGCTGCAAGCATACCTTTACCCTCCCTACACTGCTACCAAGGCTGGGGTTTGCTTTGTCCCACAGGTCTTCTCCATCACTCTCAGCTATTATTCTTTTCACCTCTCCTGCTGCTAACTCAACATACAACTCTCAGATTTTGCTTCAGAAGGACATAAGATCTCTGTTTCATTTATGGACTGAGAAAAAAAAAGAATCAATTATATGTTACTCGATACAGTGGGACCCACAAAGGAATCCCCTTACCTGTTGAGCTTCTGTATCTTTGGCACTTCAACAGCCTAACCTGAATTTCTATTCTTCATGAGCTCAATAGAGCATAAAATACACAAAATCACAAGCAGCGTTCCTGACATAAATGTTCTCATGCTATAATGCTGAGTATACTGTGGAAGTAACTCTTGCTGAATGTTGCACCCTCCCTGAAACATAAAATGAATACTGGATACCAATATCTATGGGTGATTTATAAACATTTATACATGTATTGAAGGAGTAGATATAAAGGAAGTATTCTGAATATGGTTGTGAAAAGATTAAATGAAGCCATCCTTCAACAATGTTTTCCTTGATCATCCAGGAGAGGGTATGTGGCTTTTGTAAAGAGTGCTTTAGAAAGAATCTAGCAGCTTCCTTACTCCTAGCCAGCTTGCCTGTGGTTACAGCAACAGCCCATGCTTAGAGGTATTTTTCATGAAGCCAATATCCAATTTCCACCTTCCTAATATGGAACTGGATTCAGTCACTTGGCTCTAGAGTAGTGGCTCTACACTGCTCATAGACGCTGCTTCATCTGATCAATTAATATATTCTTGATGCACTTTCTGTTCTTACTGTGCAATCCTAAGGAGTGTGTGGTTAAGAAGTGCCTGGGGTTGGTGCCGCTTGTTGTGAAACTCTCCAATGTTGTGAAACTCTCCATTGAGTTCCACGGGGCTATGCCTGTTTTTTTGTAGGCATAACTTGGTGCCTGCATAAGGGGTGTTCCTGGGCTGAAAGGGCTTAGGGAGCTGATTAAAGTCAGCACCGCTCCCGGGAACATCCCCTTTGATGCCAGGGTGAACCCTTGCGGTGGGAAAATGCTGCCAGGAGGTAGCACCACCACCCGAGCCTTGTGCTGATGCACTGCTCCCTGAAACCAGTGGATGTTGCCCTGCACCGGATTTAGTGCCCACTTAGCTGGGGCAAATGGCACTGACACCCGCGCAGGGGTCATGCTGGCTCCTATATCCTCCCCCCACCCAATTAAGATTGCTTTGTTAATTTACAGGTTATAATTTATTAAATAAATAAAGACATTATTTTAGCTGATTCTTAGCAAATTTTCCTACAAAGGATTATACATCATCGCAACTGAAGGCAAATGTAAAAATAAGGAAGCTGAATTCTCTAGAACTTCAGAAGCACAAATAATTTCTCAAAATAACTGCCTGGATCATGGACAGTAGAAGTCAGAATTATTTATTTAGAACATTTATATTCCACCTATCCAGAGATCTAGTAACCTTTATTTTATCCATATTATTAGATAAAACTACAAAGAGCATGAAATGTGCAACTGAAAAAATTTATTTAGCTCTTGTAATCCATTGGTTATTTTTCTATTTAACCTAAATTATTTAATATTTGCTGATGCACATGCTCTTTTTTTAGCATTTAGAAATGGCGCCATGCAGGGGGAGGGATGGGGAAAATATTTCCTCAATTTTACTGCTTCATGTGGAGTATCTGTGAATGCAGAGCAGCAAAGAAAGAAGAAGAAGAGTTGGTTTTTATATGCCGACTTTACCACTTAAGGGAGACTCAAACCGGCTTACAATCACCTTCCCCTCCCCACAACAGACACCTTGTGAGGTAGGTGGGGCTGAGAGCTCTAACAGAGCTGTAACTTGCCCAAGGTCACCCAGCTGGCTTCGTGTGTAGGAGTGGGGAAACAAATCCAGTTCACCAGATTAGCCTCTGCTGCTCATGTGGAGGCGTGGGGAATCAAAACTCGGTTCTCCAGATCAGAGTCCACCGCTCCAAACCACTACACCACACTGGCTCTCCACATGGGAAAATGGCTTGGGGGTGGAGGCATGAGCCCTTCCTTCTCCCATGGTGCCATTCCAAGCCTATTTGGGCTTTCCATTTTTTAAGAAGCCATTCCCTGCAGCTGCGGTGTGAATGTGGGGAACATTGGGTCTGAGTGAATCAAGACCCAGATCTTTAAAAACAGTAATGTATAGTTTGGCCCTCATATTGAGCTCCACAATTCATCAGGCAACCTGGCTTCTTTTCCTCTTTCAAGTCCCCATGCTTTTTTCTCACTGTAAGCAAGCCATTTCTGAAACATCCAACTTTCCTTCTTTTCTTCAAAAGGTCATTTCACAGTTGTTTCCCTATCCTCGAATTGTATGACAGTTGTGAATTGCCAGCCCTCTTGACAGAGCCTATGGGTGTGATCTAGCTAAAGATTAAAGAGCTTAAAGTCTGTAGAGGAAGGAATTAAACAACTGCACTGTTAAAATCAGCCAAAGTTAAGCACTTCCAAGCCACTGATTTTAACAATGCAATTGTTTAATTCCATGGTGACTTTATATTATGTCTATGGCACCTAGATGCCTTTTGTAATCTACAGAAATATCAAACTGGTGGCGCAATTACATTTTATTGGATTGGATCATGACTAAACCGGCAATTTCTACCAACTCCCCCTCCTGCTGCAGATTATTCTCATGTTCCTTTGTGGTGGAAAGTCCTGTCAAGTCACAGCTGACTAAGGTTGACCCTGTAGGGCAGGGGTGGGGAACTTTTTTCCTGCCCAGGGCCATTTGCTCATTTATAACATCATTTGGGGGCATAATCAGGTGTAGATCTCCAGGCGCGGGGGGGGGGGAGAGGCTAGGGTTGCCAGGTCTCCAGCCACCACCTGGAGGTTGGCAACCACACGGGAGGCCACGCAGAGAAGGCCTGGAGGGCACCCCCGCTCCCCCTCCCTCCCAGGCGGGAGGGCAGCCAGCGGCTGGTCCAAGGTCAGGCTTCATGTGGAGGAGTGAGGAATCGATCCCAGTTCTCCAGATTAGAGTCTGTCGTGCTTAACCACTACACCATGCTGGCTCTCTCATGTTCCTTAGGATGTCTCATCTCCTAGGTCCTAGGAGTACTATTTCGTGGAGATCAGTGGGCTGCAGTAGAAGAGGGGAGGCAGGAAAGCTTTGCTCCACTAATGGGAAATTTAGTCTGGATTCAATCCCACGATTTTTTAAAAAGGCATTTTCTTCCAAGTAGGGACTTGGATGATCATAAGCTTCATTATAGAAAATATATAACATTAATTTTGGAAAGTTTGCCTAAGAGAAAGCAGAAGCTATTGTTGACAAGGAGACTCAGGAGTATGCAAGCCACAGGGTGTCTTGAAATTCCTGGGAGTAAGACTTCTTATGCATATGCAATGAATCAGCATCTAAAGAAGCAATGAGAAGGACCACCATGAAAGAACTATTAACACTACATTTATAGGTTGCCATTAAATATTTATAAAATTAAATGGTAATATATTCACAGCTATTGTCTGCCAGGCAACATCTCCAACAGCCCAAACCAAATGACATTTACCACTGAACTGTTGTTGGGTAATTTCCCCACAAAAGCTACCTAGTAGGGGGCTGAAGAAGAAGAAGTCATGGGATCATTTTATAGATATGGTGTAACTTTACACATCTTGAGGAAATATGGGTTTGATCTTATCCTTAAAAACAGACACAGTCTAGTCTTACTACTCACAGCATTTCTGACGTCAGGCAGGGTAATCCACAGTGGCAAAACAATAGGAAGAATCGCTAGGTAAGTGAGTCGTTTACGACAGGTATCTGGCCAGGCTAGGCTTAGTGGCTGATCATCATCATCTTGTTCCTGTTAGAAACCCCCCCCCACATACAACAATGTTAATTTGAGTACAAAATGGAGCAATACTATGCTGTAGGAAAGTTTTACAAATTTCTAGCATCTAGCAATAGAAAAAAATACTCATCTTGGTATCTCAGTTTTGTATATTTTGCCTTTTCACAAGGTTATTGTAAAGGAAAATTAAGTAGGTGGCATAAAGTATTTCATAAACGTAGAAGTGAAATAGAAGAGCTAAATAATAAGAGCTAAATAATTGCTTTTTGTTTGATTTACAACACATACACATCAGTGAGGAATCTGTGCACGTCAGCCACAGTATACTATTCTCATTGAAGAAAATATTGTACCGAGAATAAGACCCACTCTTCATGGAGGGTATGGGTTTGTCTGTTTAGCCTCACAATTAACTTAGAGGAATAGAAGAAATGCCTCAGAATCCCCAAGTACCCTCTTGTAGAAACTCACTACTGGGAAATATCAGGAGTTGTGGCAACCTGCCATTTGTTGGGGAACCCTGATAAGCTTCAAAAGAATTCCATGTTTGTCAAAACTGTTTGAAAACCATAGACCTAGCCCTTAAATAGTCTACATCATCCAGAGCATAGTAAGGTTTTATTATGTATTTTATATACAGTAGCATATTATCTTCCTTGCCTCACCTGAGTACCTGAGTACTTTCCTGTCATGCTGTGTGCCTCTGTGTCGTTTCTCTGTGAATTTATTTTATTATTGGTTATTTGTTTTAATCATTTTTATTCCGATGCGTTATTTTTGCAGGCCACCTTGAGGAATTTTTTTTATGGAGAGGAGGCATACAAATGCCCCAAATAAATAAATACACTGGAGACTATAAAGGTCCACACAATTTCAACAGCCTCTTTTTAAACCATCATATTTTGTCTCACTGTAGCAAAACAAAATCCTTCTATGTCACAGTTCAGCTGACTTCTTCCCCCTAGATACCATATTTTATTGATGTTGCCATATACTATTACATGGCCAAGTTTTTCTGTTTTGTTTTTTGCCCAGAAGGGCAATCACCTTTTATTAAAAAGGAAACCAGACTTTTAAGTCTTCTTTCATGCTAATGGATAGCCAGAGGCTTAAATCCTAAACACTGTCTCACATTTTTCACCTGTTTAAACTATTTCTACTCACACAATCCCTTATTTTATTTATTTATTTATTTTAAAATGTACATCCCTCTCCATCCCAGCCAAGGCCGGGCACTGAGCAGCTTACATCAAATAAAATTACAATATAGTCAATTTTACATTACAATACAAAAATATAATCTTATAATTAAAACCATAATCCATAAAATCTAAAATCCAGCTAGCACTCAATTTCTTGGCACACTGGCCAGCAGCCAGCCCAGGGGAATGGCCAGTATCCCCAATCAATTACCCAGATATATAGGGAAAAGGGGGGGGGAAGGGAGGCCACTTATGATGGAACCACTGCTGCCTCAACCATAGGCCTGGCGGGACATCTCTGTCTTGGAGGCCCTGTAGAACTGAGCCAGGTCTCGCAGGGCTCGGGTATCACTTGACAGAGAGTTCTACCAGGCTGGTGCCAGGGCCGAAAATGCCCTGGCCCTGGTTGAGGACAGCTGGACACTTTTGGGGCCGGGGACTACCAGCAGGTTGTTGTTTGCTGAGCATAATGCTCTTTGGGGGCATACCGGGAGAGGCAGTCATGCAGGTATGATGGTCCCAAACCATTTAGGGCTTTAAAGGTTAACACCAACACCTTGAACCTGATTTGGTACTCCACCTGGAGCCAGTGCAGTTGGCAGAGCACTGGTTGAATATGTGATCTCACTGCGGTCCCAGTAAGGACCCTCGGGGATGCATTCCGGACCAGATGGAGCTTCCGGAGCAGTCTCAAGGGCAGCCTCACATAAAGCTATTTATGGTAATCTAGCCTGGAAGTGACTGTCACATGGATCACTGTGGCTAGGTCAAGTTGGGAGAGGTACGGCACCAGCTGCCTAGCCTGGCGGAGATGGTAAAAAGCCACCTTGGCTACGGCTGTGACCTGCGCCTCCACCAACAAGGAGGCACCCTGGCTCTTGACAATGGACGCAGTTGTCAATTGCACACCATTAAGAGCCGGATGCCAGCACACCACCTTTGATCCTCCCTGACCCGACTTCTAGAAAGTACACCTATAGTAAACACATGACCCAGATAATGTAAAAGATTTCAAGATTTTTACTTTCAGAGAAATCCTTCCATATTACTTTGAGTTGGATCCAGTGATGCACAAACAGAAAAAGACATCTAGTTAGCATAGGGATTTCACAAGATCTTGTGGAAGTAGCTCCCACTCCCATCCAAGTGACATACACATGCACAATCTTGTGCAACAATCTCCTCCTTTTCCCATATAATGGCTCTATCAGGGAGCCATTTTGGGAATGAAGCAGCTGCTAGGTTTACTTCCTGAAACCCTGGGATTGGTTAGGTGATTGACTGTAGCTCTAAGGGTGTGATATATGCTATTAAATGTCTTTGTAACCTTTTGTATATTGCATACACTTCCCGTGCTGCTAAAGTCAGGATTTCAGAACACAGAAGTTGCATCAGATTGAAAAGGGGAAAAAGCCCCCCTTGGAGATCACTACATGTCCTTGAACCACAATGAGAATGAGCTATGCTTCTGGATTGTAAAGTGCTTTGAAATTGCAGCCAATGGCCACCCATAGGGTTTTCAAGGCAAGTGAGTAAGCAGAGGTGCCATTGACTTCCTCTGCAAAGTCTTCCTTGGCATCCAAGTATTGACCCTGCTTAGGTTTTGAAATCAGGCTATACTATACCATTCCATATCCCATGAGTTAAAGGGATTACTCTCTGAAGTCAATTCATATACAGGCACAGAGTTGAATATTTTTATATAAGCTAATTAGGGAATAGACACATTTTCATGACATGCATGATGTAGTTACAGGCACTTTACACTAAACTAAAACCCCACAAATATAATTTACAGCTTCAAAACAAAATTGCTTTGAAACTCATTGGGTCAATCTTACAAGCCAACTGATACTTCCTCCGATACCAAATCATTTAAAAATATTTGAGTTTATTGCTCTCATGGTTTCTATGCACTACCTGTCAGGATCTGTCCATTGCTGGATCCCTGGCTCTTGACATCAGCTGGCCTGTTGCTGGATCCCTGGCTCTTGACATCAGTCAGTCTCGTTGGATCCCTGGCTCTTGACATCAGTCAGGCCTATTGTGCACACTGCAAGTATTTCCCTCGTTGCGGCCCCCTCATCTGTCCTTGACTCTCATGCTAGCAACTCCGGTGTTATGGTTTGCTCACTCCCTTCCTCCTAGCTGGTGTTGTTATCTCTCTGTTCCCAGGCCTGCCTAGTACTGCACCTGGGTTTGCGTTATGCTTATAGTTTCGACCTGTAGACTGAATTGCCATTAGCAGCTTTGAACCTGTAGATTGTTTATGCTGTACCTGCGGATCCTGAATAAACGTTAACCTGCTTTAGACCTGCCTGTCTGAGCGAGTGACTTTTTGGGATTGCTGAGGGAAGCTGGAGAATCTTACACTACCTCTTAGTCAAAAGCTACCATATTTTCTAAGTATCAATGTGGAATGTATTGTTATGCAATATTTTCCAAATAAAGTTATGACAGTTTCATGTGGCCTAGAGCCTTTCTGCCTGAAATGTCAGAAAACCCATCCTGCTTTCAGACTCTGAGCTCATTAACGTGTTGGCTTTATAGGCTTATAAATGAGATAATGATAAAAGATAATGAGAGTGGTTCTTTGAAACAACCATTCACACCTGAGTACTGGGAAACAGGATTAAGATCTGGCAGTTGGTTTACATTCCAGGAGAACTTCACCTGTGTTACTTATGCTAGTCAGTTAAGAAGTGACTGTCTACTGCTAGGGAAAGGGAAGAACTGTGTGTGTGTGTAAACTGCCATCAAATCGCAGCCAACTTATGGTGCAGGTAGGTAGGGTTTTCAGGAGCCCCGTGGTGCAGAGTGTTAAACTGCATTACTGCAGTCAAAAGCTCTGCTCATGACCTGAGTTCGATCCCGACGGGAGTTGGGTTCAGGTAGCCGGCTCAAGGTTTACTCAGCCTTCCATCCTTCCGAGGTCAGTAAAATGAGTACCCAGCTTGCTGGGGGTAAAGGGGAGATGACTGGGGAAGGCACTGGCAAACCACCCAGTAAACAAAGTCTGCCTAGTAAACATGTGACTTCACCCCATGGATCAGGAATGACCCGGTGCTTGCACAGGGGACCTTTACCTTTAGGTAGGGTTTTCAGTGCCAGAGATGTTTGGAGGTAGTTTGCCATTGCCTGCCTCTGCGTGGACTGAGAGATTTCTGAGAGAACTGTGACTGGCCCAAGGTCACCCAGCAGGCTTCATGTGGAGGAGTAGGGAATCAAACCTGGTTCTCCAGATTAGAGTCTCACCACTCTTAAACACTACACCATGCTGGCTCTCAGAAGTAACTACAAGTGGACATTAATCTAGGTGGCCAGGAAAGGTGTCAGAAAGGCAAAATAGTTACAACATTATAAAGAGAAGGCAGGAAAAAAGTGAGTTGGACTATGGATCAAATTTGGTGAGAACTAATACAGAAAAAATAGGTTGACTGTTGCCTCAAGAGGTTGGGTATACAGGGAAGAGGAAGTGAGATGTGGCTGGGAGACAGGCAACACTTTAAAACAGGTGAAGCTAGTCTGAGAGGTATTATTTCTTGTACTATACATTATTATTATTTTAACTCAATATCAAACAAGCACAATGAGATTTGTTCACACCATGTGAACATCATACATCTTACGCAGGTCTCCTCAGAAGTAATCTTGTCTCCTTCTTTGAGATAGTTACTATCTTGCTGGATTGGGGGATTGCAGTAGACATAGTTTATCTAGATTTCAGTAAGGCTTTTGATAAGGTTCCCCATAATATTCTTGTTGAGAAATCGGGAAAATGTGGTTTAGATCCTATTACTGTTAGGTGGATCTGTAATTGGTTGACAGATCGCACCCAAAGAGTGCTTGTTAATGGTTCCTCTTCCACTTGGAGCAGAGTAACTAGTGGAGTGGCTCAGGGATCTGTCCTAGGCCCTGTGCTGTTCAATATCTTTATAAATGATTTGGATGAAGGAATAGAGGGGATGCTTATTAAATTTGCAGATGATAGTACATTGGGAGGGACAGCAAATGTGGCAGAAGACAGAGCCAGGATACAGGATGATATTGACAGGCTGGAGAATTGGGCTAAAAACAATAAAATGCATTTCAACAGAGATAAATGTAAAGTTCTGCATTTAGGTAGGAAAAATCAATGCATAATTATAGGATGGGGGAGACTTGTCTTAGCAGTAGTGTGTGCGAAAAGGATCTTGAGGTCTTAGTAGACCAAACACTGAACAAGAGTCAACAGTGTGATGCGGTAGTTAAAAAGGCAAATGCGATCTTGGGCTGCATCAACAGAAGTATAGTGTCCAGATCACGTGAAGTAATGGTATCGCTTTACTCTGCTCTGATTAGACCTCACCTAGAGTATTGTGTTCAGTTTTGTGTGTAAAGTGCTGTCAAGTCGCAGCCAACTAATGGTGACCCCTTATTGGGGGTTTTCATGGCAAGAGACTAACAGAGGTGGTTTGCCAGTGCCTTCCTCTGCACAGCAACCCTGGTATTCCTTGGTGGTCTCCCATCCAAATACTAACCAGGGCTGACCCTGCTTAGCTTCCGAGATCTGACGAGATCAGGCTAGCCTGGGCCATTTGGGTCAGGGCGTTCAGTTTTGGGCACCGCAATTTAAGAAGGATGTAGACAAGCTGGAATGTGTCCAGAGGCGGGCAACAAAGATGGTGAGGGGTCTGGAGACCAAGTCCTTTGAGGAAAGGTTGAAGGAGCTAGGTATGTTTAGCCTGAAGAGGAGAAGACTGAGAGGGATATGATAACCATCTTCAAGTACTTGAAGGGCTGTCATATGGAGGATGGTGCCGAGTTTTTTTCTGTTGCCCCAGAATGTCGGACTAGAACCAATGGGTTGAAATTAAATCAAAAGAGTTTCCGTCTTGACATTAGGAAGAAATTTCTAACAGTTGGAGTGGTTCCTCAGTGGACCAGACTTCCTCGGGAGGTGGTAAGTGCTCCTTCCCTGGAGGTTTTTAAGCAGAGGCTAGATGCCCATCTGTCAGCAATGCTGATTCTATGACCTTGTGCAGTTCATGGGAGGGAGGGGATCTTGGCCATCTTCTAGGCATGGAATAGGGGTCACTGGGGGAGGTAGTTGTGAGTTTCCTGCATTGTGCAGGGGGTTGGACTTGATGACCCTGGTGGAGCCTTCCAACTTTATGATTCTATGATTCTAAGTAAGTCCCATTTTATTCAATGGGGCTTACTCCGAGCAAAGTGTTCTGAGGAGTGCAGCCCATATCCCCACAGACAAGCTGGCGTAGTCATTAGAGTATAGGGCTCAGACCTGGGACAACTGGTTTGAAACCCTGCTCAGCCATGGAAGCCTGCTGGGTAACCTTGGGTAATCACAATCATCACAATCCCTCAGTCTAACCTATCTTCACAGAGTTGTTGTTGTGATAGGGTCGCCAGCCTCCAGGTACTAGCTAGAGATTTCCAGCCAATAGAGATCAGTTCCCCTGGAGAAAATGGCCGCTTTGGCAACTGGACTCTATGGCATTGAAGTCCCTCCCTTCCCCAAACCATACCCTCCTCAGGCTCTGCCCCAAAAACCTCCCGCTGGTTGTGAAGAGGGACCTTGCAACCTTATGTTGTGAGGATAGAGTGGAGGAGGGGAGAGCTATGTGATAAGCTTCTTTGGGTCCCGATTAGGGAGAAAAGTAGGATAGAAATGAAAAATAAGCATTGTTCTCCAATCTGAAGGGGCCATGGTAAGATTTAGAGGAAATGAAAGGCTTTGTAAAAAAACAGGTGCTGCTACTAGTAGCAAGGGGCCTACATCAGTGGAAAGAAAAGATGCTTAATTGGGGCATTTCAGGGAACCTGCAAGTGGTAAACTACCAGATATTTCATTGGGGTGATAGCAAATTTCTCAAGATTATAATGTTTTAAGTACAAATAAAACTTCACTGTCTGTCTATTAAGTTTGCTTAGCCACTGATCATCACAGTTTGTCTTTGTAACAGAGGAGTCCAGAAGGAAGAAGGGAAATAGTTTTTGGTAAGGAAAGTTGTGAAACAACAGGACTATACCTTTATGTGACACACTGTAAGGACAAATTGGTGGATTTTTATCGTCTCTCCATCTTTTTCCCCTCCTCCCACACTTTCTCCTTGTTACTCATTCTCTGAGTCTAGTCTCAGGTGGGTAGCCCTGTTAATCTGTAGTAGCAGAAAAAGGTTTAAGTGTGACTCCTTGTAAGCCACAATTGGCCAAGTGGGAACCAATTTCACAAATACGGGCTTCCTCCTGCTCTTCTCCAGAGATAATTCCCCCTTCCTTCAACTGTTGGCATTAATCATGGTTTAGAAACTTTAGAGTGACATGTGCACCGTTGTTCTGGCACTCCATACCTGTCTTTTTCTTCTTTTACAAAAATTAAATATGCCACTGCAGTTAGTTTTGGGTCCCATCAGTCCATTACTTATAACCCCACAAATCTTTTATGTATATTTGGGTTATTTGTGTCCCATGGAATACCGGAGGAACCACATAATGGGGGAAAAGACCAGCTACTTATAGTTAGCTATTTAAATGTAAAAGGACATACATGAATTACCAGGAAATAAAAACCACACAGGAACTTTTCCAGAAGTGAACTAATAATGTGTTGTCCTTTGATATATCAAGGTAATTTCGCTTAGCCATGATTGCTCTTATGAGTTGTTTAGTAATTATACAGAAAACTGTATGAGCTCAGGATTGCTCCCTTATTAGATCCCAGGTGCCTATTATTCCTCTAAGTTATATTTGCCATGTTAAGCACATATAAATTTTTCTGATTAGGTTTCCATAGAAACTGATAAAAAGGATCACAATTGAGTAGGAGATGTTCATGTGAAATTGAATGTTATTTTTAGAACAGTCATAGATTAGAACAATTATGACTGAACTTGCCTAATTGCTTACCCAGAGGAATATTTTTTTTTAAAAATAATATGGTTCTGAAGGACTTTCTACAGAACAGTTTTAAAAATATTTAATGAGAAAGTCATTTTGGTCTTTTTTCTTTGTATTCTATCAAACATATTCAGTGTCAAGCTATAAATATATAGCATTATATAACAGAAGATTCTAATTCTAGAAACAAGAAAATATAAAATATGGCCTTTTCATCTAATACTTGAGTGCCAGCTTTTTTTATTTATAATAAATGCAAGTAAACTTGCACTTCCTTTGAAAATATATCTTATTATAAGCATATTTATTTAAATTCAGTCAGATAATTGGTTCTCGTAGGTTATCCGGGCTGTGTAACCGTGGTCTTGGTATTTTCTTTCCTGACGTTTCGCCAACAGCTGTGGCCGACATCTTCAGAGGAGTAACACTGAAGGACAGTGTCTTTCATAGACACTGTCCTTCAGTGTTACTCCTCTGAAGATGTCGGCCACAGCTGCTGGCGAAACATCAGGAAAGAAAATACCAAGACCACGGTTACACAGCCCGGATAACCTACGAGAACCAATGAACTCTGACCGTGAAAGCCTTCGACAATATTCAGTCAGATAACATCAATCCGCTGGTTAAAAGGAAGATGATTAATCAACCAAAATTTATTTAATTGGTTGACAGTTTCAAAACATGCAGAATGTAATTCTGTGCACATGTACTATGAGTAATCTCCACTGAATGCAATGGAATTCTTTCTCAGTACAAAAACTATGATTGGGCAGCATGCCCTCTAAAGGTCTGTATGTAATGCTGGATTGTGTTTCTAGTGTGTGTAAAAGCTGTGAGCCAGAAAATCCAATTTCTCATATGTGGCTCAGATTAAAGGAAGTTGGAATCTGATTGAAATCCAAGCAACTCCTATTTAATTCCTCTCTCCCCCAATATATTTCCATACTCTGGAAATAAAGTACAAACAAAATATTGTTATTTTCTAAGTGTAACATGGAAGAAAGGAATGTAAGCATTTCACGTTTTCTTGGGCTGAACCAAATGTTATTTTTTCTCACTGCAGGGGTATTTAGTTCGCAGTCCCTGCTGGACTGCTTCGAGGCTTCCTTTGTGTTATTCATGATTTTATCGACCTTCAGACGTGACTTCGCTCTGGCCTAGTTCTTCCCCGCAGTACTAGGGTCCTGCTTTAGAACGAATTTAAATACTGCTTCGAGGCAAGAGCAAGGCAAATTGGCCCCAATTCCATGCATACCTCTTCACTTCAGGTTTCTCTCCCCACGCCCATTTTGGCTTCTCCCTCCCAAGTATCGGTCCCTCCCATCCAACCCCTTCCTCTCAAAGCAAAGCACAAAAGAGGGAGTTAAACCTTCATGAAATGTGCAGGAAGACACTGAAGAGAGGCTGCAAAGGTTGGAAGGCAGCTCCCAGAAGGAAGCTGTTGAAGAAAGGTGGGGAGGAATACCCAGCAAAAGCACACACAGTCCCTTTAAGAGCTGACCCGCCCCCTCCAAGGCTGTGTTTTCAGGGGGAGGGACTCAGAAGCTTCGTGATTCACTGGGGATGCCTAATTAAACACAAGGTGCTCCTGGAATTGGGGGGGGGACCCCTCATGCATATGATGTTTGAGAATTCGGAGCAGAAAACTGCAGCAAACCAAACACAAATTTCCCCTGCATAAATGACCACTGTGTGGTGACTTCTCTACACAAAGAGGTTCTCTAGCAAATTAATTTGTATTTAGTGACTTATATGAATCTCATGTCCATATTGTCTTCAATATGCCACAAAACTGTGTGATGCCCAACCTATGTTGGCCTGACTACATATGTCATGTACCAGTCTGGACCCATACAGACAACAAAATTCCATACACAACTCTCAGCATAGAAATGGTGGACGTTAATGCACAATGGGGATAATAAAGTATTCTCGGTTTTCTCTATCCAACATTTGGAATGTGATTGGTGGCCAAGAGAAACACAAAAAAGCAAGATTACCGTTAAGAATTCCAGACCTTTATACCAAAATGAAGACATCACAGCAGTTCTTAATTTAAAAAAACAGCTATGCTTCTGAAAAGGTACTAGAAACCCTCAAAAATAATATCATCTTGGTCAGAACCACCTGCCTTATCCCATACTGCAGATGTGAAATTTTTTAGAGCTTTTTAAAATGTGCAGACACAAACGTGCAATTCCAGGAAAAATGTGTACTTCTAAAATAATATTTGTGCAGTTCAAAAAATCGAATCATGCCGAAGTAGCATTATGTTAGCTCTCCGTATGCTTAAGGCACAAGTATTTTTTCTGTTTGTGGTGATGGAATGTGTGGTTGAAGGATTATTTGACAGAGAAGACATCCGTCAGGATCCAATGCAGTCTTCATACTTAGAAGGGTGTGAGCCAAGGCCTGCTCTGCTATGTTATTGTATCTGATTTTTCTCTGGTTCTTATTTTTTTTGGCTCGAAAACACTTTTGTTGGCACTTAGGAAGTTCTATATTAGCACTGTCACATTTTCAGTTCTGAGGATTTTATCTCAATCTATGTAGGCTTCTAAAATACCATAAAATGTAAATAAGCATGTTCTTGTATATAATGAAAATGTACAGGTGTGTTGTGGCAGCACGAACTAAGTGCACAAATTACAACCACTTTTTTTTTGCCATCAAGTCACAGCTGACTTATGGTGACCCCATAGGGTTTTCAAGACAAGAGACATTTGGAGGTGGTTTGCCCTTGCCTGCCCCCTCCTCACACCCCTGGTATTCCTTGGAGGTATCCCATCCAAATACTAGCCAGTGTCAAGGTTGAGAGTCTGTGACTGGCCCAAGGTCAACCAGCAATCTTCCATGGCACCTGTGGGGATTTGAACCTAGGTTTCCCAGGTCTTAGTCTGACACCTTAACCACTACATTACACTGGCTCTCTACAACCACATACCACTGTGCCATTCCAAATTTTCCTTTTAAAAAGCCTTCTCACTAGCATTTAGCCTTCTCACTTGTTTTCCATTGTTTCCACCATAATGGAAGTTCCCATGTTCCTCCTTCGGTTCATGACTATTTGTGTATTGGTTCAAATTTGAGTGAAAAGACAGAACAGTTAGCAGGCAATATCTAGTGATCACAAAATTAGGTACTGGTGTAAACATTCTATAATGTATTTGGTGGTACTATATTTACCAAGCATACATAAATGTTTACAAAATGTATCATCATCAGACCAGTAAGAAGCTACGATAAAAGGAATAATTATTTCTTTACATTTTGAGATTATCCATGGGTAAAATAGTATAACACACACTTCTGTTGCTATGCAAAAGTAGTCTAGTTAGATGGATTTGCAGTGAATCAGTTCTTTTCTTCTTACAGTTCTTTGAAACAAGACACACAGTGTTTTGCTTTTTATGGTGAGTGTTCCTAACTCTGCAGGCTTTTTCCAACAATACACTCAATACTAAATAATTACACATAGAATATTCTATGAGAAGCAATTGTACTTCTTTGAGTCTCTGTGCTTCTTGAATAATTTCTAAGGTATGAGCTACAGGAAAGACTGCCTTCCATATTAATTTGTTCAATTCAGAACCCTTGTGTGTTTTCCTGTGCTAAAAAAAATCCTTCCTGGTTAGACAAAGAGCATAATCCAGTCAAAGTTAAGCACTCTTAAATCCAATTGGTTTCAGTGAGAATGCTGAACAGATGCTTATCTTTGCACCCAGCTGAAATTAATAGGACTTTTAAAAGTGTGGAATCTTCTTACTTATCAGTACACATTTTGCAAAAAGATTTATTCTAATTGGTTTATTCTAAATTCAGGCCCTGTTGATTAGGATTAAGGGATTACCAGATTTTGTCTTGTCTTGGAGTTGGATCTAGTTTTTTCGTTCAATCTCACCCAATGCCCACCCATAATATAGCCCTTGTCCCATATGGCTATTGTACATGCAGGTCTCAAGATTCTCACAGCATAGCCTTTTTAGGTGGTCAAAGAGGATTCCTCCTTCTTTTTACCAGCAGAAAACATAGTTGGACCCAACAATTGTTTTCCCCTTTTTAAATTTTCTATGTAACTTCTATTTTTTGCCATCAATTCACAACTGATTTATAGTGATACTGTAGGGGTTTTCAAGGCAAGAGACATTCAGAGGTGGATTGACATTGCCTGCCTCTGCATAGTAACCCTGGAATTCCTTGATATTCTCCCATCCAGATACTAATCAGGGCCAACCCTGCTTAGCTTCTGAGATCTGACAAGATTGGGCTATCCAGGCCAGGATAAGTAACATTTTTTTATTATTCTAATCATTCTAGTCATATTACAGATAAAAGCTAAGCAATTTTCTTCCTTTTATGTGAAAATTTGTTGTAACGTGAGAAAAGTAAACCCACAGTATCAGCAGCACATACATGCATACTTGAGACATGCTCTATTTTCCTCTTTTAATTGATTAGCCTGAATATAAGGCCCAGTGTTTTCATTTCACTGTACACCGTATAATAAGTATTATTATTTTGTTATAACTTTCAGCTCAACTTTCAGGTTCTTTGTTTAGTTCAGGTTGATTTTTTTCTTTTTCTTCCCTTTTCATTGGTTCTTTAGTGAACCAGACCTAAAATCTAGAAAGATTCTATATCTGCTTTCCAACAGTGGTCAGCTGGGTCTTTAGGAAGCATATAAGGAAGGCATGAGGGCAACACCCTTCTTCTGTTGGCTGAAGGTATGCTGCATCTGAACACAGACCTTTTTAAAGAACAATATGTCTGAACCTTTAAAGAAAAAAAAAAGAACCCTGAACTAGTGACGGTCATATATTGTGGTACTGAATTCTGTAAGCTAAATTATACATTGTGAAAAGGAATATTTTCTTTTGTCTGTTCTGAACTAACTTTGCTGGCTGACCCAGAATTCTAGTATCAATCAATATCAAAACCTTTAATGGCATAAAGAATGCAGGCTCCAATATGAGATGTTCCCCCTGTTTTCACGGATTGTCGACCTATGTCCCCGGAGGAGCTCCTTACATTCAAAACATCACCAATCCCCTCCATCGGCGGGCTTTTATGCTCGCCAGACTGAATGTCTTCCCCGCGGCAGTTCTCTCTGGGAGATTCCATAATATCCCGTTTAAAGATAGACTATGCAAATTCTGCTTCTCGAACCTGATTCCGTAACTCATATTTTACTGCGCTGCCCCTTTTTTTCTAGTCTAAGAAATCTTTTCATAGACACAATTATTATGAATTTTCCTGGCCCAGCAAAGAGGACTACCCAACTCTTATTAGCTGATAAGTGCCCCAACTTGACTGAAGCAGTCGCCGAATATTTGGCAAAAAATTTAACTATGGATCTTTGTATTGACAAGAATTCTAGTAATGTGAGAAAAGGTGTGTGAATCCTCACTCCATTCGTCATTTTTATTATAAACCCTCCATCGTGTCCCCCTTTGTGGCACTTTCTGTATAACACAGAAGGAAGGTTAAATACATTAAATAGGAGGGAAGAAAGAAGAGGGAGAAAACAGAGTAACCTCGTCTGCTGGAAAGGCGCTTCCATTTTGCAGAGGTTCTGAAGTATCGTTTGGAGGTGTCACTTCAACTTCAACTTTTGTGCTGTTGGGTAGTTCAATTTTTTCTGAAACAGAATCCACAAAAAAAGACAATTATTTACCGTATTTTTTGCTCCATAAGATGCACTTTTTTCCTCCTCAAAAGTGAGGGGAAATGTCTGTGCATCTTATTGAGTGAATATGTGTGTTACGGTAACTGGAGCTGAATCGCCGAGAGGAAAGTGCTGGCGGAGGTGGAGAGAAGGAGGCGGTCCCTTTCCCGCCCTCTTTCCTCCGCCTTGCCCAGGGCTTTTCCTCCACGCCCTCCATTCACCAGAGAGAGGAGGAGCCTCCAAGAGCCCGGAGAAACAGTTGTAACACGCGGCCGCCTGCGAGGGAACCAGTCCTGCCAGCCCCAGTAGAGGCGACTCCTGGGCTTTCTCCTCCTCCTGCTGCCCCAGCAGTTCGCCTCCCGCTCTTCTGGAAGCCCCCCGCCACCCAAAGCGACCCCTTTGCTGCCGGTTTAGGGGGGAACTTCTCCGGATTGGGGCACAGCCAAGGTGAGTGGGCGAAAGCGTGCTCTCCCCCCCTCTGCCCTTTCTGTACTGGGTGGAGGAGGAGGGCGGCGGCCAAGGGGCGCGAGGCAAGGGCAGCTGCGGGAGCTCGAGGCGCTGGCCGCTCCTCCTCCCGCCTGGCTGGCTGGGGGCATCGGGCAGGCCGGGCCCAGGAGCGCGCATAAACATTCCCGCCTGAAGGTGTGTCTGGGGGCAGGGCCCGGGCCGCATGTTTGGAGACGCACCGCCCCCGCGCTTACGCACGGACACCAAGTGGAACGGGAGTGCATGTGGGCGGCGGCCAAGGGGCGCGAGGCAAGGGCAGCTGCGGGAGCTCGAGGCGCTGGCCGCTCCTCCTCCCGCCTGGCTGGCTGGGGGCATCGGGCAGGCCGGGCCCAGGAGCGCGCATAAACATTCCCGCCTGAAGGTGTGTCTGGGGGCAGGGCCCGGGCCGCGTGTTTGGAGACGCACCGCCCCCGCGCTTACGCACGGACACCAAGTGGAACGGGAGTGCATGTGGGGGGGAGGCGAGGGTTAAAACTAGGGGGACATGGCACCCAGACTAGGTGCGTCTTATGGTCAGGTGCGTCTTATGGGGCAAAAAATACGGTACCACATTCATACTTCAGTCTTGTTGGAGAAAAATGCTGAAACACTTCTTTTTCAAACCAGTGTCAAACAAACATAGTCCAAATTTAAATACTGAAAACAAGTCTTTGAATGAGACCAGCTGGAATGTAGAATTTTCATAACATCTTCTGATTTATTTATTTAAAACATTTTATGCTGCCTTTCCACCTGATCAGGGTCCCCAAGGCAACACAAATAAAAACAGTAGACCTTCTGAACAATTACAATGACATTTAAAATTATAAAATAAGTCAATGAAAACACATCAACAAACAACACCAAAAATCAGGGAGAGGACCAATAACCATTATTGGGAGTATGCCAAACAAAACAAAAAAAGTCTTCACCCACTGGTGGAAGACACCAGTAGAGGGAAATAGCCAAATCTCCCTGGGGAGGAAGTTCCAAAGTTTTGGTGCCACGACCAAGAAATGAAGCGACTTCATAATAAAGTGACAAATGGATTCCTCAAACCTGATTTACATGAGGGCCTAGAGATCATAAATCATAGAAACATATAGCACATTCCTGAGCCTTGATGGCGAAAGCGCTTAGGAGGCTAGGAAAGCACTGCACCGGCATTCGGGACCCCTGCACCGGCGCCCAGGGTACTTACGCCAGCGTTAGTGGTCCCAGCGCCGGTGTGGAGGCCCGGGTGCCCATGAGCGCTGTGGCAGCGCAGCCCCATAACACTAGCGGGACCTTCCGCTGGTGTCCCTCCGGCGTAAAGGCCCCCATTGGCGTTCCGGGAGGAGGAGCTGCCTGTTGGCAGCTTCCTCTCCTCTTTTGCCTTGGGTATGCCAGCAGGGAGAAGAGCGAGGCTGCACCAGTTTTTTTGCTGGCCCAGCTTCACTCTTCTCTATGGGGCAAAAAGCCCCATTTAAAATTTTAAAAGCCTTTTAAAGGCTTTTTAAATATTTTCAGCGGCCGGGAAACTAATGTGGAAGTGGCACGGCGGCATCTCCTCCACCCAACGCCAGCTGCCACAAGTTCAGAAATGTGCTGATAGAGTTGTAAGGGACCTCCTGGGTCATCTAGTCCAACCCCAAATAATTGTCTCTTACTATGCATCTACCTTAAATTTTGTTCTGAGCTGATGGCCATGCCTGTAAAGGGTAGAAATAGGCAGGGTCCCCCTCACCATTACATCACTGAAGAAAGATAAACAAATTGCTGGGAAAAGTGGCAACTCCATCCTTGAATATATATGAGCATTTACACTGCTACTTAGTCTTCTTTATGGGACTGAGCTGATTTTCAAACATACTTAACTGTGATCTTTTTATATCTAGCAATTTACATATAAAAAGGGCCATCTGAGGATATTCATGAATTAATCCATAATATGCTGTGTATGCACATACTAATGTATCAGAAAAGAAACAGTTAAAGAAATGTTCCATATGGAAGAAACAATATTATACTCCTATACCTACCGTTGTGACTAGCACGTCCACTCTGTTTTTCACCATCCTCCGCATGGCACTTTTTGGCCATCTTATGAAGAATTGCTACCCTTTCTTTGAACCTTCCTGAAAGAAAAGAACACCTTTCTTAAAGCATGGCTATTTGATGTCATAGATTCCTTGGCCATTACCTCAACTTTTAAATTCACAAAGTGAAAATCAGACGTACTGAATGTTTCCAGTCTCAAGAGGATATAAAAAAGAATGATCTGTCTAGCTGAATGTGTGTGTGTTGTCAAAAAGCATTCTGCACAAACTAAGCATGAAACATCTAGTTTCAACTGACTAACTGTAACAACCTGCCAATATTAGTACCACCACTTTTACAAATAGAACAGCTGTTATGGTTTCCTTCTTTTTGCCTTAAGGGCCCTGGTTCATGGTTTGAGGCAGCTAAATGTTAACCCAGTTAACCCAGATTATCTTCCATCCCATCCCCATTTAAACTCAAGTTTATTGAGGCTCAGATTATTTTATCAGAAAATGTCTTCTGGAATGATTATGGAGTGCTGAGGTAGCTGGGAATTTATATTCACTGCATACTGGGAACAGGAGCACCCATGTATGAAGGCATGAAACTTACACAATCATATTACGAAAAAGACATAAAAGAATATGACAGACACCAACACAACTGCTAGCTGGAACATGCGCTCGTCTATGAATTGCTGTTGTTATTTTACAATTAGTTTGGGAGCTTCAGGGTTGTTGTTGTTTTTAAACAGTTGCAAGTAGGTTTTATATAGAATAATGTCTTTGGTACATATGCAAAACTTGAAAATAGGAGCATTTAAGGCAAGATAATGTATAATAGCAGCTCACAGGTTATACAAAATTTAAACTTAAAGAGTTCACTTAAACATCTGTTGCTAAGAAGAGAGATGAGGAAAGAAACAATGAATGAAGAATAGTCTGGTCATCATCATCTTAATTCATAAGTAAAATCTCACATTTGAATCTTTGTACTGGGAGCATAATTCTATGTATGATGGGGGAAGGGAGACACATACCAACCAACCTGTTGTGATCTTCTTGGCCAAAGTGACTCTCCTGGAAGTTGAATAATCAGCCAATTAAGCAAGTGTCCAAGTTTCATTATCTAGGTATTCTTTCTCAAGCTTCTCTCTCTTGGAAAGCTCACAAAGCCCTGTTTTTCAGGACCACTGGTAGATATTTGCAAAGCAGTTGGTTCAAGTTAGAGCAAAGCAGATTTTACAACCTGATCCTACAGCTAGGCTTAAGGGTCATGGTGGTGGTGCAAGATTGTTGCTTCTTGCAGCTGTTGAGGCTGTTGCTCCAGCCCCCAGAATGTGCTGACACATAATAACATCTGCACTGGGATGAATGGGATAGGATTCCATTTACTTCCTTCACATGACTTCTCAGATGTGCTGAAATCTTAGGAATTTATGCAACCTAAGCAGAGTAAGAGGCTGTCAGGACAGCTGGCCTGGAAGGCAGATTTTTTTGCCTCCCTCACCAGATTTAACTGTAGCAGTGCAAATTACTGTTTGCATCATGGAAGCTATCGCCAGAGGTAACTTTTGAGCTCACAATAGCCAGGCAATCCTAATACAGCCCTATGCCAGAACTGAATAGCAAGGGATCAAAGTAAGAGAAATGAAAAATAAAATGTCTATAGGGAAATTACTGTTATCAAGTATGACAAGCACATTTCAAAGAAATTAATAAAAGCAAGGGTATCCTTTATGAGCATCCATCTGCCAAGGGCAAACAGATGTGCTTAAAGATCTTTGAGGGGGGAAAAATTCTAAATAGAGCAGCTACACTTTGTGGCAGCACCTGTCTTCCTTTTCCTGTATGAGATCTATTTGGTAATATATCACATCACATCAATGTACAAACAGTAAAACAGCACACATTCATTTTTCCCTTGCATCTTCTGAGCAAGTTTGTTTCCTGTTCTGGCCAATGATCATAAACCCAGCACCTAGACTGCATTACCCACAGATTTATTCTCCCCCCAGCCAAACTCAGAGCCTAGCAGAACAGTAATAATAATAATAATAATAATAAATGGCTAGAGCAGCATGATCACATGCATGCAAAAACTAGTGGGTATGGAGAGGAGATAGGCAACTCACAGCTACCTAAATACATTAGTGGTACAACAGAAATATAGGCTTGGGAACTATGGACTGGATCCAACCAGCTTTTCCGTGGGAGGCAGGGGCTGTAGTAAAGAGGAAAATCAGGTGAAATTGGGTGAAAACAAATGACAGTACCAACCTCTAGTTCCCATATAACATGTAGGTTCATCCTTAGGGCCGCTGTAGGCAGAAGCATCACCATCTCTCATTCATTCATGATGTCACCCACACAGTGCACAATTTTTTTCCTAATATGAGGACACTAACTATTTACAAGATTCCTCAAAATGCTATTTGAAATGGCGTGAGGCTCCTCCCTCTACAGCCCAACCTGCTGGTCTTCAGCTGTGCTGCCACACAATGGATAGGCTCCCCCAGGCCTCAGTATGGGAAGAGGAGGCTCTTGGGCTACCTTGTTCCTTGCTCTTCCCTCCGAATGTGCTCCCCTGAACCTTGGAGCAAAGCCCTGTCATTCCTCCCTGGCCTGTTGTGGGGTCAACTTTATATGGGTTGGGTTTAGGGTGGCCAACCTCCAGGCACTAGCTGGAGATCTTCTGCTATTACAACTGATCTCCAGCTGATAGAGATCAGTTCACCTAGAGAAAATGGCTGCTTTGGCAATTGGACTCTATGGCATTGAAGTCCCTCCCCTCCCCAAACCCCACCCTCCTAAGGCTCCTCCCCCAAAAATCTCCAAGTAATTCCCAAACCAGAGCTGGAAACCCTAGTTGGGTTTGGCCTCACCTCTTCTCCTGCCTCTCCAAATATCCTGTCCTCTGGATGGCCTGGCCTCTCAGAGCAGAGCCAACCTGGTTCCTTCCTCCTGTTCTCCCTGTGATAATTCCTACCCAGGGCTGCCTGCCAGCCCCTGATTGACTGACCCAGCAGGCCTGCTGGAGTGGAAATTCTCACCAACTGTGTCCGGCCTGCTTCCCACAGGTCCACCCATTCCCAGTGCCTGCCCATACTACTGGTTCTTCCTCCTCCCTCCTAGCTGTCTTCTTCTCCTGGTGAGACAGTGCTACCATGCTTGTTGCCGATCTGGTCCTCTGGGGCCTCTGCAGGGGTCCTGCTAGCTGTGTTGAATCTCAGGTGGCTACTGTTGGTAGCCCCTGTTCGTAAGCCTTGGGCATGGCTCCAGAGGCTGGGAGTGGGCTGGTGGTGAATCTAGGGCCAGGTTCATCCCTGAACAAACAGTTGCCATGTTTATGCAGTCCTCTCTACTACTCTGTAGGGCCAAGCCCTAAAGATTTAGAGATATGCTGTAGCTAGTCACTGCACACTGACACACACTGAGTGAAAGTTGATTCCTACTCTCAAACTAGATATCACGGCTTTTTACAAGACAGGCCTGGGTCCTTCCCCTGGTGCAACTTTGGAATTGAAACTGGAACATGACTGGGGTGAAGGAAAATAGAATATTTGGGCAGCAACTCAAATATATTCCTACTGTATCTCCTTCTCTTTCCTGCATGTGGCCTTCTAGCAAAGGTATTATTCTAAATTGTGCAGATGTGTATCCAGCCCCCCTCCCTCCTCACAAAAGCTCCATTTCCACACCTGTAAAGGTATGGACTAAATAATGCTTTAGTTCTATCAAGCCTGAGACCCTAGAGAGCTGCTGCCGGTCTGCGTAGACAATACTGACTTTGATGGACCAAGGGTCTGATTCAGTATAAGGCAGCTTCATGTGTTCATGTGACAGGTAGCAGAATATATGTGAACTAGGGCTATTGGAGAAAAAAATTCAGTAAAATTAGGATTTAGCAAAATTTGGCCCGTTTTGATTCGGGAAATGCCAAAGTCTGAACTCCTCTGATTCAGATCCATGGAATTCGGCGCGAGATTCAGAGTTCAGGGGGGAAATTGGCCATTTAAAGCCATTAAAAACACATTCATGCCTTTCTGCGGCTCCAGGGGGGACATGTTTGGAGGTAGAGATCCAAAACTTTCAGCGTAGCTTGAGGGGACCCTTCTTGCAAGAACGCCCAAGTTTTGTGACGATTGGGGCAGGGGGTCCCGAGTTATGGGGCCCGGAAGTGGCCCCCATCTGCCCATTGAGATAAAGCCATTACAAAGCTCCGGGGGGGGGCTTTTTGGAGGTAGAGGTCCCACACTTTCACTGTAGCTTGAGGGGACCCTTCTTGCAAGAATTCCCAAGTTTGGTGACGATTGGGTCAGGGGGTCCAGAGTTATGGGGCCCAGAAGGGGTCCTCCATCCTTAATGTGCATCTTTATCCCATTCCCTCATTGGAATAAAGCCATAAAGCACAGTCACGGCTTTCCGTGGCTCCGTGGCGGGGCATTTTTGGAGGTAGAGGTCCCAAAATTTCAGTGTAGCTTGAGGGGACCCTTCTTGCAAGAACCCCCAAGGTTTGTGAAGATTGGGTCACGGGGTCCGAAATTATGGGGCCCGGAAGGGGTCCCCCCATTCTTAATGTGCATCTTTATTCCATTCCCTCATTGGAATAAAGCCATAAAGGTCCCCCCTCTCAAACCAGTATGGCTCAGCCCCAAACGGAAAAAAAACCAAGGAGGAGGAGGCGAAGGTGTCGAGTGGCGCCGGGGAGAGACTCACGCAATCCGCACCGTTACACTCAACTCCAGGCTAGGGTCAAAAAACAAAAGAACAGCACAGCACACACTCCCACAGAGGCGAGCGGGCTCACACCCCCAGGCAGAACGGGCGAAAGCCCCCCCTCAAACCAGTACCGCTCGGCTCAATCCCAAACAGGAAAAAAACCAAGGAGGAGGAGCCGCAGGTGCTGAGCGGAGAGAGACTCGCTAGCCACCGCACAGACTCAACTTTAAACTTTAAATCTTTAAAAGCAAAACACACACTCCCGCAGAGGTGAGCGGGCACACCCCCCTCGGCAGAATGGGAGAAAGCCCCCTTTGGCTTCCCCCCCCAAGAAACTGCTCCCCCACGCACACACAGACTCTGCTTCCCCCCCCACACACACACACAGGAGAAAAGGTATAGAGAAAAATTTCCAAAATCAAACTGTGTGGATGTCTTCCAGCGGGAGCATGGAGAAGTAAATCCAATCCTATTCCGGTAAGCACCAGCAGCTCGGCCCAGTCAGGAATCGAATCTCTCAGCAGCACCACCACCAAATTGGAAGGCAATGAATACAGTCGGGACAGGAGGGGAGGGACGGGAGTTTTTAGACTCTTTTCCTGGCCATTTCAAAAGTGAGAATCCCTGCTCTGATTGGCCAGGAGAAGACCCAGCTTGGTCACCATTGGCCGCAGGAGAATGCTGCTTACTAACTGAAGGTTATGCTGCTGATTCTGAGCCCCCGAATTTGCCGAATTTGTTCGGTGCGCCCCAAACTCGCCAAATTAGGCTCGTCGTTTTCCCGCCTTTTTTTGAATTTGGTTCTATTCGAACTGAAAACCACCTAATCGGGGGAAATTCGGCTGTTTTTTGGTTCGGGACGAACTGAATCAACAGCCCTAATGTGAACCTTCGAAAAATGTAGGATAAAAATCAAAACTGAGATAAAATACAAAACAAAAAACGGTCCTTATTAAAGTTGTTAAACAAGAAAAGGTATTGCATAGTTCTTATCTTTTTAAACATGCAATAGCCTTCACATTGTCTAACCCAACACAGACTAATTGCAACTGAATAAAAAGGTAGCGACTTGACGGCAGTTAACACACACACACACAGTTGTCCACAAACTATATTTACACTTACATAATCTTTCTCATATGTGTGTATGGGTGTGTAAAATGTCATCAAGTCACAGCCGACTTTTGGTGACCACGTAGGGTTTTCTGACCTTTATCAATTCATTTTATTGTCTTTTAGCTTAGTTTTCAAATTTCCATCCTTCATGGAATCCTTTCACACATCAACTGCCCATATCCCCAAGAACCCCAGCACACTGCAGAAGATCCTTGGCGCATAGTCTAAGTTGCACACTGCTAGGCACTTGCCAAACCTGTTTTTATACCACTTTTCAATTTATAATAAGTTTACAAAATTACAAAGTAGCAAACAATGCAGAGATTTAAAAAGCCAAAAGAATTAAACAGCACAGCACCCTATTAATCACCTCAGGTACTGCATTCAGTTTCCTTCAGAAAAAATACACACACAATAATCAAACCAGAGAGGGAGTTTCTGAGAGGATTCCTTAATTCTGGGCTACCAAGGAGCCCACTGCCACCACTGCCTGTACTGGTACAACCATTTTTAGCAACGATGCTGCTCTCCTTTCTTTATCCCCAGTGGAGCAGCAGGCACAAGGGGGGGGGCAGAACAGGTTGGCAGGAAGCAGTGATTTGCTTCTCTCTGTCCCTGTCTTCAGCATAGCAGTAGCTGCAATGAGGATGCGACAGGCTGGAGGGAAGTGGCACTGAGGAAAACAGAGTTGCACTTACCTGTAACTGTTGTTCATCAAGTGGTCCTCTTTGCAGTCCCACATGGGAACTGCGCTTGCACAGGCCTGCCACGGAGCATTTGGAAAGCTTCTTTTTAGCCCAGCAACAAGGATTGCTCCCCCTCCCCTCCATCAACGGTCCTTCCCGCCCTTTCGGACATGTGACGGAGGGGCGGGGAGCATCCTTCCCTCAGTTCTCCTTCTGCTGCCGCGGTACCCAGACCCATCAGGCAGATGAGCCTCCTGGCCAGGAGGGAGCGCCTCGGGATCAACGAGATGGAGCGGGTTCGAGTGGACGCCTGGATCGAGCACCGATGCTAGGTCGACTTGAGTTGCCGGGGTCGACTGTTTTGCCAGCGATGCAGCCTGACCCTGAGGGTTCTGGGTCGAAGAACCTCTAGGGGACGACGCCCCTTTCGAGGTCAATGGCGCCAACAACCCACCAGCTGCAGGTTTAGAGCTCGACTTTTTTCCACGCTTGGAAGACGAAGAAGAGTGCTTCTTCTTCTTAGAATACTCTGGTAGGGAGACAAACCCCGCTCTCTTAGCAGTGGAAGAGAGAGCCTTGGTAGACTGAGGCGGAGGCATCGACACCGACACGGGAGACTTGGACCTTTTGTCCCCCACGTCTTGGGCTCCAGGAAATTTCATAGCCCGCTCCCAAAGGGCTGCTTTAAGCCTCAAATCCCAATCCTTTCGGGCATTTGGGGTGAACAAGGCACAGGCCCGACAGACCGAGGGAATGTGCCTCTCACCCAGGCAAAATAGACAGTCGTCGTGCTCATCATATTTGCCTATCTTACTCCCACAACTCTTACAGTTTTTGAAGAGCACCATGCGGAATAAGAAGGAAGGTCAAGCAATGACAAAAATGAGATTTTTTGAAGAAAGAACTCTGAAGAAACAGTGAAGCTCTCCAAAGCGTCTTCTCACCACAGCAGCAGAAAGAGAACTGAGGGAAGGATGCTCCCCGCCCCTCCGTCACTTGTCCGGAATGGCTGGAAGGACCGTTGATGGAGGGGAGGGGGAGCAATATTTGTTGCTGGGCTAAAAAGAAGCTTTCCAATGCTCCACGGCAGGCCTGTGCAAGAGCAGTTCCCATGTGGGACTGCAAAGAGGCCACAACGATGAACAGAGGAAACAGCAGGCTTCTCTGCCTCCCACCAGCCTTCTCTGTTCTCCTTAGCCCAAGGGGTTACAAGGGGAAGAATGAAGCCAAAGGGGAGAGGCCGATGTAAGGAAGAGGAGTAGAAGATGGAATGAAAGGGGAAGGGAAGTCATGCTCATACTCTGTCACCCAGGGCCCACAAAACCCTGGAGCTAGCCCTGCAAAGTCTACCATTGCAGTTTTTCTCATTGAAGAATACTTCAAACTTCCCCAAACATCATGAGGTCTTTGGAATACCACTGGGGGAAAAAATGTTCATTTAACTCACCTCATAATTTATCACCTATGTCAGAATACTTGGATTTTAAATTAACCTGGCTTCAGGGGAGTCAAATTTAACTTTTTCTTCACAGATATGTGATTCATATTCTATTATCTTAGCTCAATGAAGCACATTCTAATTAGCGCATAACTGACTGAAATCATCTGCACTCACGTATACATGTTTGCAGGAAAAAATCAAAATGTCTGCCAGATCAAACAAAAATGTATTTACTGTATGACAATAAAAATAAAAATTGAAAAAGTAAGTTGATAAAAATATTTTAAAAGTATGGTAATACGTCACATTATATGTTAGTGAAATCATGCAGACAGGAAATGAACCCCCCCCCAAAAAAGGAAAAAGTAACCACAAAAAAGATACTTTTTTGTAAAGTAAAAAAAAATGCTGACACAAAAATTCTAAAATATTTCTTACCTTCTTCAGTAATTGTTTCATAATACATTAGCTTTCCATATGATCCAAGCTCTACAACATTATAGCAAAAGACACAAAGATAAGGAACCAGCAGACATTCGGGAGAATTAACATTTTTTCACACTTGCTTAAATTTTTTTCACAGCAATTATCGAAGATTTAACAGAATAGGCAAAGTGGTTGCCATGAGACACTTTTCACAAGAGCCACTTTTATAGTTAATATAGTATCTTCAGACCAGGTTAATCTGAAGACAAGTATTTCTTTATATGACAACAGCCAGTAAGACAGTAACTTTAGGACTGCTACACAGGTTGTCCTTAGCGTTCCACAGAGCTGCTTAAATCTAGGAACAGTAATACTGACACGGTAAGGAACTGGGTAGCTTGCCATGCTCAGATGGTTTTACCATGGAAATGATGCATTTCAGCCACTGGGTGCAGGTGGGTGGACAGGCCCAGTATTTGTCCAGTCCTCAAAATGGCTCTCCCAGAAAGCTAGTTGCATAAAGTTAGAATAGTCTCTTAGACGCCAAGGTGCTCTGGGAACATGCATTGCTCATTCCTGAACTAGGCAATATAGCTTCTGCAGGTTAAAGCCTCCAGCCTCCAGATCTGGGCTTTACAGATATCCCTCCTTTCTTTTTAAAATTCAAAGTTGCACTGAAATAATATAATTGCAAACATTACATCAATCAATCAAATTTTATTTCAATACAATGTCAGCTCTGAATAAAAATCAAAGTTTGGTTAAAAAATAAAAGTTAATGGTTCTGGGAGGGATGATTTGAAGAAGAGGAGGAAAGATCTTCTATGGGGAAAGGTTTTCAATCAGACGTTTACGAATCCAACTAGACCAGATGCAAAATTTGGCTAGTTGAGTGGTTATCTCCCGAGAGGAGTCTGATAAGAAAAGGGAAACTTTAGCTTCTTTCAATCTCCCAGGAAAGGATGACAATACAGGGAGAACGTACTGTGAACTTATGTTGTTGCAGAAGGGACATTGAAGCAGAACATGTTCTATTGTTTCCACTTTCTCTGTTGTGCATGGGTGTAATCGTTGATGAAAGGGAGTATGGAGATAACTGCCTTCCAGGAAAGCTGAGGGTAAGGCATTGAAACGCGCAAGAGTAAAGGCCCTTTGGTATTTGGATACTTCCAGGAATCCAAGGTAGTCTGCAGTGTGGAAAGGTTTAATGTATTGCAAGATGGGTGAATAGGGTGAATATTTATGAATCTGAGCCCTATCTGGTTGAAGGACATGGTCCAAGAGTCTCTGTTTGATCGTTTCCTTGGCTTTTTGGTATCCCATGGGGAATATGGCTTGAGAAGAGAGGCTGTGTTTCTGGATCATCTTCTCTATTGCACTTTGCCAAGTTTAGCAGTAATTATCAGTTAGAATCAGAGGGGTTAGACCAATAGGTTAAATATGAGTTTTAGTCAGTAGTTAAATGCTTGGACCCACATATTGGACTCCAAAGAGATCATTCCAGTTTCTAATCGGAGAAGGGTGTTTGGAACTCCAAGTATCTTCCTCAGAAACTTCTATTGGATTGCAAACATTACATATGTATTGTGGATGTTGTTGCCTTCTCCTTATCTGCTTTTGGAGGGTAAATTATTATTGATTTCAGATCTCCTCAAATTTTACTCATAGTATAAAAAGAGATGAAAAATCATGAGAAGTGACACCAAATTCTTCACAAATGTGTTGACTTTTCCCCTCAGTACTAAGTTCTAGTTTTGTATTTCTGAGCATTTATTACTGTCTACCAATAATGAATATTTATGGATCTCTGAAAATTGGATAATGGTACTGTAGATGTCATTCTCCCTTTTAAAAACGGAAGCACTTAAAAAGTAATTATAGAAGCACTAGTCTATTATTTTGTTCGGGGTCTATTGTTTCAGTTGTTCTTGCCTGTTCTCCTATAAAATGGTCTGAGTTCAAATATATTTCTGTAAGACTCACTTTTGCTTTTAGTTCTAAGGTACTGTAACAATTTGCCAAGCTTATTGCTTAATGGTTGAGGATTCTCTTTTCCGCTAAAAAAAGAAAAAGAATTTACCTTCTAACTGAATGCCTGAATTGGCTGGAATATGGTTTTATTCTAATCTGTTTCCTGCTTGCTATCCCCCTTTAACACTATTTGAAAATTACACATTCAAGTCCAAAAGCTATTATTTGAGTTTGTACAGGTGGTCTTTTATACAAAAGAAAGGGAGCGACATCTCTCATAGTGCTAACCATTTCTAGGCCTGATCATGTCGTGGTCATGACAACTGTGAAAACAGGCCTTTCTTCAGAGGTTTGCCTTGCTTTAGGGAGAAACATATTTATTTCATTAAAAACAAGACTGCACAGCTGAAGGGAGGAAGCACAAAAATACTTAAAAGGGTTCTTGATGGCGGAGAAGACACCCGTGCATTTCCTTTGATGGTGTCTTTTTGCTATTAATAGGTTGTTTACACAGTAGAGCAGGAAAATGCTCACCCTTACAAAAACCGATTCCAGCCTTTTCACCACCATTTTTTAGGCTGGGAGAAAGAAGCAACAGTCTTAACATGAGTGACATCATAGGCACAACTCTTTATTTGCCTGGGAGAGTTATAAACTACCTTCGTTAACTTAGAACACGTGTACCAACAGCAGTACAAATCTACAGTTCAATGGTGGGCACTAAAATCAGATTGATGTTCAGCTTATTCACTTGATCTATAACACGCTAGTTGGCTGTATGCTGATGTAGAACTCAGTGCTAGGATTCACACAATTCACCAGCACAAATGCTGATCTATTGAAATTGTTCAAAGTGATGCTGGAGCTCAGTTAGTTACGAGAGACTACATGATTCTTTAAAGATGTACACAGTATTCTTCCACTTCCTGCTACACAGGAATGGAGTCAGATTAAGGTGCAAATTCAGCATTAATATAAAGATTCTCACGATTCTAGAAAGGCTGCCTGAAGGCTGGAATCTGAGCCCATGATCTTTATGATGCTCATCAATGATCTAAGAAAAAAAGAGAGGATGATCTAACAAGCAAGTATCTGCAGAAAAAGTGAGACAATTCTAAGACCCAATTCTAAGAGAAGGGAGGAAGCAAGAGTCATTCAAGGAAGACTTTTTAAAAAGAAGTAGGAATGGCAGAATAGAAGCATAATAAATCACTAAAGGGTGGAGAAAGGAAAGCACAAGATCATACATTAAGGATCAGAAATGGTTCTGTAGGGAAGAAACAGTATGAGTCATGGTACCAAGTCTCTTACACAAGGATGTAAAACTACACTTAAGATAAGGGATATTAAGTATCTAGTCTTGTAATTATATGATGTCATAGGACAAACAAATGAGGGGAAAGGTTTATGCTAGAAAAAATGAGTAGGAAAGAAGATATCCAGACAACATGAATGCAACTCACTGGCACTTCTATTTATAAATTTATAAAATTGGTGTCCTAATTCCCCTCTATCAATAGGCCAATTTACCATATTTACTAATTACCACATACATTACTCAGTTTTTTTTAAAGCAGGTGCTTACATTAATGGATGATGTGTGACTGCAACTCAAAAAGCCACATGCTGCCACTTGATGTGCCTCAATACAACGCATGACTTGGGAACAAGGCATTGTGCAACATGGTGCTTATGTCAGGGGGGAAGGGCATAGATCACACATCACAGAAAGCCCACAGAAAACCCTTTAGGCTTGTTAGGACTGCTGAATTAGATGTCACTGTCATCCTTTCTTCTATACTTATGGGTACGACTACTACCACAATGTAACTTTTATAGCCCAGAGAGCTAGGCATTTTCCTCCTCCCCTCTCCCCAAAATAGCACCATATGACATTAAGTACCAAGTTGAATGGAACCTTAATGTAATGTTATTTGCCATTCAATGAACATCAACTTTCCACAAATAGGGTATGAACAGACAACAACCTTACTTCACTGATCCCCCCAAGGGTCAGATACAATGATGCAATAAATTATGTAATACAAATTATAAAGATGCAAGCATTCAGTTTATATGTTCAAAAACAGATGATGATTACATAAATAGTATTTGTTGGCTTATTCTGTGTGGAGACACAGAACAACAACTGCTAGTATCAAACTACCGCGTGAACTACCACACACAGGTATGTAATTGGTACCAAATTTCGTGGGTTTTTTTATGTGGTGCAAATGGCAAACAAAACGGACTTAATCCAGTCCTCTGTGGGCACAACCAAGAGACCTCCACAAAAGTATGACAGAGTCCTGTTTCACCCCCTTCTGAAGAATAATCACCTCAGACGATCATTATCGATGGAAGACCTGCATTCTACCCCATATATCTTTACCTACAGTCTCCATCCTTCTCCATCAAGAAACATCTGTTCATCTGCTATACATGGCAAGTGAGGGGTGCTGAATTTACTTTCCCTCTTTACTGGTGATTGGCACCCTAATGGGAAATACACATGCTAACAGACCTCATACTAGCTAGTGTGTTCTGAATGTTTAGAAAGACTGCAGGACTCAAATGAGAAAGAATTTCCTTCTTGAAGAAAGTTGAAAAATCTGTTAGTTCCATCACTTTGAAGCTAAAATCTTGTACAATTGTATAAATGAGATCTTTGGGTAAATATATATCTTAATGTACACATTTAACTTCAGAGTGAAGGACTCACTAATTATATAGCCCTTGCACAAAGTGCACAGCTAATTGCATCAATGTATATGTGAAGAGGGAGTTGAACCTTGATGCATCTAAAAATAATTGAGACACATAGCAAAATATACTTAGTTGTTACTTAGAAAGATGTGAAGTCATTAAAAAAACTGGAAAATTTGGAAAATGCTATTTTCCCCCAAAAGTCCCCTCTTTTTTTCCAGTTTTTCCAATAGATAAATTAGTAACTGTGGGAGAGCACTGGGTGGAGGACCTCCTATACAATATATTCTCTTTTGAAATAATAAAATGCTTTTCAAGACAAAATTTTGCTCAGAATATATAGGATGAACATTTTCTGTAAGGCAATCTACAGCTTGAGATAATGATAATGCCTGTTGGTGAATATAACATATTTTCAAGGGTCTGACTATTGTTTAAAAGTAAATATTTTTTGCAACAATTAATATGCTATAATGTGTTTGAAGTCAGAAACCACTGATTTCAATGTTCTAAAGTATTATTTGATAATATTGCCCCCACCCTGCTCCCTTCTTTCATCTTCTCGGAGCTCGCTGATGGTCCTGGGTCCCAGGGTAGCATGGCTTTCTTCCACCAGGAGGAGGGCCTCCATGATTGTGGCCCTCTCCCTGTGGAACAGTCAGATGAAATCCGTGCGTAACAGGACCTGATGACGTTTCAGAGACTCTGTAAAGCAGAAATATTCCAGCATGCTTTTGGCTCATAATTTGTCTCCATTGTACAGCAAAGTTGGCTTGTGGTATTGTAATATTTGATGCCATTTGTACGGTTTCTACAGTTTTAGCGTTGGGATTACATTGGTTTTATGTATTTTGTAGTATTTTATATGACTATGTAGGATTTTATTAGATATTTACTATGGTGGTTTGTACTTACTTTAATTGATGTAATCGTACATTGTAATAAACTGCTTCAAGCTCTTAACCGAAGAGAAGCAGTATAATTTTTTTAAAAAAATCAGATATGTTGGTAGTCCTATTGTGATTGTATGAAACTTTTCTTGTCTAAATACAGTTTTTATTTACCATACAATTTGTTTTCTAATTTTAACATTTGTTTTTTTCCTGCCTCTGATGGCAAAAATTAACATACATAGGCTGCATAGTGTATGTATGTTAATTTTTGCAGCTGTTTCTAGCTCTGTCTGATGTATTAGGTATGTTTGAGAAAGACATTTACACTTTTAAATACTATAAAATACTATAAATATGCTGAATGGTACGATTTTACATGTCAATGAAGACATAAATAATTCATTTTCTGTTGCTAAAGCAGAAAAATAACTTTTGACTTGATAGGAAAGTAAGATTGCATATATTTCAATTTTTAAAATTAAAACCAAAACAAAACTCCATGGCTTTAAAATCTCTAGAAATTTTACGTGTCTAGCTATCCACAATGGCTGGAAGTTAATACAAATACAAGCAAAGGCAATTTTGCATCATGTACCTACAAATGGATTAAAAATATGAAGGTAGGGCCACAAAGGAATCACCCCTATTTTATCTCCTGCTTGAATTAGAGATTTAAAGGGAAGTGTTTAGTATGTCCCGTAAGAAGTTGCAGCTTTGTTCAGAGGGAAGATTTAAATATAAATGTTTGAATGAAATACTGAAAACATATTTCAAGTCCATATTTCGGAAATGTTGTTCAAATTATTTCAACACACAACATAACAAAAGTACCTTCAATATTCTAAAACAATTGCTCACGTATGCCTAGTGCATGTAGTGTTGCATAAAGAGGAGCTATCACTGCCATTAGAATACAATTTATTTCTCAGCTGTACCAGACAGAAAGCTAAAAATGCAATTTTATGTCATTTGGAGATTTGAAATAGAAGTCTGTTATGAGAGTCCCTGATGAGTGGAGTAATTGAGTTTCAGTTCCTTCCCTTTACAGTAGGTATTAACAAATAGAACCACCAGATATATACCTTTAGCTGCCTGAGTGAATTTGTACCCATTCACCCTTGTTATATTTTATTCCTGTTAAACCAGAGACATTTTAAGATCATTTTCACATTTTTAAAGATTAAATTATTTGTTTAATTGCACTGAAAATGACTTCAGTACTTCTTAAAAAGCTTCCTAACAAAAACATATTGAGATTTAAGTTCAATTGATGGCTTAAAATAAAAAAGATACTCTCAGCGCAATTAAGCAGATTTATACCCTTATAATCACATAGACTTCAATGGACTCAGAAGACTCAGGACTCAGGATTGCATTCTACTTTGTACACTTATCAAGAATGGGAGGTGGGAGGTTCTGTTTCCTCTGGAAAAAGGGATGAATTTTCAAATTTAATTTTTTTTAAAAAAAGTTAAAGGTCCTGTGCAAGGACTGGTTCATTACTGACCCATGGAGGTGATGTCACATCATGACGTTTACTAGGCAGACTATGTTTATGGGGTGTTTTGCCATTGCCTTCTCCAGTCAGCAACACTTTACCCCCAGCAAGCTGGGTACTCATTTTACAATCATTTTACTCATGTTACCGACCTCGGAAGGATGGAAGGCTGAGTCAACCTTGAGCCGGATACCTGAAACCGACTTCAATTGGGATTGAACTGAGGTCGTGAACACAGCTTTGACTGCAGTACTGCAGCTTACCACTCTGTGCCACGGGGCTCTCAAATTTTTAAATACCTAAGGAAATACCTTGCTGCAATCACAGCATTAATTCCTCCATTAAGAGTATCTGTTTGGTTAGCAACAACTGAAGTGTCCTTCTATAAAATTCATAATATAGACATAGTGGTGGTGGTGAGGAAACCCTGCAAATCAATTAGTAAAATGTTTCAGTACTAGCATATTTTATTTATTTATTTATTATTTTGATTTACTATCCTGCTCTCCCTAGCCAAGGCCAGGCTCAGAGCGACTAGAAGTTAAGGTCATGTATGGCAAGCAACATTAATATGTTTTTGAGAAGTGGCACCTTCACTTATTGCCAAGAAACTGCATAGCAGTAAGAAACTCTTTGGATATTTCAAATAAATGTATGGAATGCTGGGCCATGTTTATAACGTTCTGGAATGACAAAGCTAGTGAAGAAATGTCTCCTTAGATATTTAATGAGCTATTGTGAGTAATACCTGATTGGCAATAATATGATGATTACCGTATATACTCGCGTATAAGCCGAGTTTTTCAGCCCAAAAATAGGGCTGAAAAAATCCAACACGGCTTATACGTGGGTCAATACGGTAGGGGGGAGGGAGGGGGAACTTGCCGCTGCCACTGGCCCGCACGCCTTCCCTGCAGCCAGGAAGTGGCCAGCGGGGCCTTCCTGCTTGCAGGCAGGGCCCCGCCGCCGGCCCACGCGCCTTCCCTGCGGACTGGGAGCGGCCAGCGGGGCCTTCCTGCGCGCAGGCAGGGCCCCACAGCTGCCCCCGCCACCGGCCTGCATGTGTTCCCTGCGACCTGGGAGCGGTCAGCAGGGCCTTCCTGCGCGCAGGCAGGGCCCCGCCGCCACCACCTCCAGCTGATCAGCGGCCCTCGTCCTCCTAACTCTCTTGGTGAGTAGAGGGTTCAGGGGCTCTTCCCCCTCCCCCCCTAGGGTGGCGCTGGGGTCGGGGTGGGTCTGGAGGGCCCGGGAGGGGGTGGCGCTGGGGTCGGGGTGGGTCTGGAGGGCCCGAGTGGGAGGGCGACCCGTGGCAGGGGCGTTGTATAAGCCGACCCTTGGCTTATACGCAGGTGCCTAATTTCCCCCCATTTTGGGGGTGAAATTAGGCACCTCGGCTTATACGCGTATATACACAAGTATATACGATAGTTGTAGGTTCTATGTTGTTATAATGTATTGAATATTAATTAAAAAAATAGAAACTCAGTTGCCATTCTGTGAATTCTGGAATAGGGAATGTTATTTGACTGTAGCTTTCTAGATAGAGCCTTGGCTACTTACCGTGAAGGCTTCTTCTGCTCAGAGGGACGAAGGGCATCTTCAGAATGGGTGTTTCCTTTTTCCTCTTTGCTCGGGAGGCAGGATTTAATATTTAAATTTTCCTTGACTACTGAGGGTAGCCCCCTGAAGCCAGTTAAAAACTTTCCAAGCCTTATATAGGTAACTGAGAAAAAAACTTGTAACATTTAAGTCATCAGTAAGTTATAAACAATTAGTAGTAAAAGACGCTGAGAGTCTAGAGTAGTCTTAACGAGACTAAGGTCTAAGTGTAAATGGTAGTAATGAACTATGGTAAAGAACAATAGGAAAATAAAGCAGACGTCTGGGAGGGCAAGATGCCCTTCGTCCCTCTGAGCAGAAGAAGCCTTCACGGTAAGTAGCCAAGGCTCTTTCTCGGCTCAGAGGGACAAAGGGCATCTTCAGAATGGGACATACAAGAGCAGTCCCCGCCCAGGGTGGGTTAGACGTCCTGTAATATACTTTGCAACACTCATCTGCCGAATGCTGCATCTGAAGATGAGTATAGGTTCATCTTATAGTGTCGTACAAAGGTAGACACCGACGACTACGTGGCTGCCTTACAAATTTCATCTATGGGAGCCTGCCTGTCGAAGGCTGTGGAAGTTGCTGAACTTCTAACTGAATGTGCAGTAATGCCCCCCGGTATTGGTAGCTTGCTTTCCTTATAAGCTGTCTTAATGCACAATGAGATGGTGCGACTGATAGAAGCTCTTGACATGGGTTTACCTCTCTTTGGCTGTGATATGTTAATGAACAAGGCTTCTGAAGTCCTGATACTTTCTGTTCTGGACATATAAATGTGAATGGCCCTCCTTACATCTAGTGTATGCCATGTCTTTTCCTTTGGAGTCTTAGGATTGGGACAAAATGAGGGCAGAACTATGTCTTGATCTCTGTGGAATTTTGTATTGCACTTAGGTAAGAACGAGTGATCGTGTCTGAGTACTACCTTATCCTTGTGGAAGGTGATGAGACCAGGGCGAATAGATAATGCACCTATTTCTGAGACTCTACGTGCCGATGTTATGGCTGTTAAAAATATCACTTTCATCCTAAGCCATTTGAGCCCTATCTTCGAAAGAGGTTCGAAGTGGGGTTTTGTGAGTGCTGTCAAGACTGTGTGCAGGCTCCAAGTAGGGAACCTGTGTTTTGTTGGAGGATTGATGATGCTTAAGTCTCTAAAGAATAATTTAATGTGAGGATGTTTGGATATTTTATAACCTGCCACTCTTGGAACGATGGTGGCTATGGAAGCTAATTGCCTGTGTAGTGTAGAAGTGGCTAAGCCCATCTGTTGACCTTCCTGTAAAAAGGACAGGATGCCAAGTGTTCTAGGTTTGAGTGGGTTAAAGCCTTTGCGTCTGCACCACCTAGTGAAGGCCTTCCATGTAGAATTGTAGATTCTTTGAGTTGAAGGTTTGCGTGCAGCCTGGATGGTATTAATTATGTCCTCACTGTAACCTAAGTTGCAAAGTCTCCTCCGTTCAATACCCATACGGTCATTTTGTACCATCCTGGATTGGGATGGCATACTGGGCCCTGTATCAGAAGGTCCTGTCTGTCTGGAAGTCTCCAGAAGTTGTTGTGAGACATTTGAATTAAACTCGGAAACCATGGCCTTCTGGGCCAGTGAGGGGCTACGAATAAGACGTGTGCATTTAATGTTTTTATCCTCCTCAGTACTCTTGGTATGAGAGGGAGTGGAGGGAAAGCGTATAGCATTCCCCTGGGCCAAGGAGCCGTTAGTGCATCCGTCTGTTCCGCCCCCTGTTGTGCAAATCTGGAGTAATACCGGGGTAGTTGGTGGTTCGATTTTGAGGCAAATAGATCTATTTGAGGTGTCCCGAACCTTTGTGTGATGTGCTGAAATATGTCCGGGTGAAGGGACCATTCTGCCTCGTTTATTGTCTCCCTGCTCAGCCAATCTGCTTGAACATTCGTGACTCCCTGAATGTGTTCCGCCTGTAGTGAGGTTAGGTTGGTTTCTGCCCAATTCAGTATTTTCAGTGCTTCCTTGTGTAGGGCTGATGACCGTGAGCCCCCGTTTGTTCAAATGTGCCTTTGCGGCCACATTGTCCGTTCTTATCAGTATGTCCTTTCTTAGGATTAGTGGAGTGAAGCTTTGTAGAGCTTTGTATATCGCTCTGATTTCTAACACGTTTATGTGTAATTTTTGTTCCTGGGGGTTCCAATTGCCTTGGGCTATGTGCTCGTGAAAGGTTGCTCCCCACCCAGTCGTGCATGCGTCCGTGTAAATTTGCTCTTGTATCGGGTAAATGAATCGGAGGCCCCTTGAAAGGTTGTTTCTTTGTGCCCACCACTGTAGACTGTGTTTGACTTCCTTGGGAAGGAGGATGTTTATGTCTCGTTTCCTTTGAATGTCCCTTTGATAGGGTCTGAGTAGCCATTGTAGAGGCCTCGAGTGTAGACGAGCCCATTGTATGGTGGGGATGCAAGCTACCATGTGCCCTTGTAACTTGGCGAGAGCCATGAGTTTGGACACCCTGGAATTGCATGCAGCCTTGGCTAGGGATGATATGAGAGTGATCTTGTCCTCCGTCAGGAAGAGTTTGTTTTGTTGAGTGTCTATGAGAACGCCTAAGTGTTTTAGATGTTGTGAAGGAGTTAACTTGCTCTTCTTGTGATTGATTAGGAAGCCATGGCTTGTCAATTTTTCTACTACTTGTTTTGTGTGTTGTAGACTTTGCTGTATGGAATCTGCACATACCAGAATGTCGTCTAAGTAGGGATGAATGCGTATGCCCTCCTTGCGTAATTCTGCCACCAAAGTAACCAGTACTTTGGTGAATACCCTTGGGGCGGAAGTTAACCCGAAGGGGAGGGCTCTGAATTGGTAGTGCATTCCTTGATAGAGGAACCTCAGAAAGCGTCGATGTTGTGGATAAATGAGGATATGTAGGTACGCTTCGGTGAGGTCTGTGGATGTTAGAAAGTCCATTGGTCTCAATGCCTCTGAAACTGACTTCAGTGTCTCCATTCGGAAGCGTCTCAATGGGATGAATCTGTTCAGAAACTTCAGATCTAGGATGGCCCGCCATCCCCCATCTGTTTTGGGAATGGTGAAGAATACTGAATAGATTCCCAATGAGCGTTCCGAAGGAGGCACTATCTCTATCGCTTTGATGTCTACTAGATGTTGTATCGCTTCTGAAGTTCTTTGTATTTTTTGTTTGTTCTTGGATGTTGGTGATATCTGAAGTCTGTCTGTAGGTATGTGAGAGAACTCTATTTGGTATCCCTGAAGTATTATGTTTTGAACCCACAGGTCTACATGAGGGGTCAACCACTGTGGATGAAAGTGACTGAGCCTGCCCCCCACAGGCAGCAGGTCAGCGTCACTGTTTGGACTGTTGTCCAGGTTTATTCCCCTTGTCACTTTGAAAGGAGGAGAATTTTGAATTCCTATTGAATCTACCTCCTCTCCGAAAGGACGTACGCTTTTGTCTCCACTGATAGTTTTGACCCCATTGATTTCTGCGTTGGTCAGGTCTGAATTTTTGGAGAGTATAGTAAGATCGAAAATTGGTAGAATTGGAGGAGCTTTTAAAATCTTTGTGAAGAGACTTGGGTAAGGCTTGCTTTTTATCTTTAGTCTCCACTAGGATGGTATCTAATTTGTCTCCAAATAGGCGTTTTCCTTGATATGGATAGCCCATGAGGACTGACTTTGACCGGTGCTCCACCGACCAAGGGCGAAGCCATAAGGCTCTTCTAGCTGCGGCTGAGGTAGCGAAAGCTCTGGCAGCGTAAGCCATGGTGTCTAAGGTAGAGTCTGCCAGGAAGGAGACAGCTCTTAGAATTCTAGAGACACCTTCACAAGCCTGTTTTTCCTCCTGAGGAATAATCTGAGTCAATTTTCTGGCCCAGATAATTGCTGCTCTTGACACCAGAGCAGATGTAACCGAGGCCTTAATTGCCAGGGCTGAGGCCTCATGTGACTTTTTGCATGCCAACTCTGCCTTTCTATCAGCAGGATCTCTGATCAATGCCTGTCCCTCTTCAGTGACTGTGTCTGAAGTATGTAGTGTAGTGACCGGAGCTTCCACCGGGGGTACCTTGAGCATTTCTGAGGTGGCCTGATCTACATTATAAAACTTTTTTGATGTTACAGGGAACTGTTTTGAACCCATTGGTTTCTCCCATTCTGACTTAATGAGTGATAGGAAATAATCAGGTACAGGTATCACCTTGTCTGGAATGTCATGCACATGAAAGAATTCTTTCATCCCCTTTTTTCTTTGAGTGTTTGCAGTGTCAGCGTCATCTGAAAGATCAAGGGCTGCTAGGGTTTTAGACAATAGCAGAGGAAATTCCTCAGCGTTAAACACTCTAGACTGTTTTGGTTGTTCAATTATGTCTTCCCCATCCGAACTGAACTCGCCCTCCTCTCTTTCAGACATGGAGTCATCTCCCTCCTCCCCTTGCATAGCCTGCTGAGCTGAAGTGTCTTTTAGGGCCGCCTTAGTAGGCCACTTGCCGTCCCCAAGGTAAGTACTGCCAGCACTTGTTTGTTTTGGACGGGCACCCAAGGACGTATAGTCCTGCAATGTCTGGGCTTCCATGGCTGAGGAGGGCTGGGGATAGATTGGAGGAGGGGGGGGGGTTGGGCTGCTCTCAAGCCTTCTGTGAAGGCATCTTTAATAAGAGCTGAAAGCTCCGCTCTAAGAAAAGCTAGCCCGCCATCTTGAAACAGGGGGGGAGGAATCCTACCGGTAGCCGGTGTCTCCGCAGCCGCTTCACGTCCTTGCACTAAAGGCGAGCCGCCATAGGACGAAGCGGTAGAAGGCAAAGGCGAGCCGCCAGCCAGCTGCTTCTCCCCTGGAAGTTGCTGCACCGGAGGAGCGGCAAGAGCCGCTGTAATCTCCGTGGCGCTAGCCGCTGCAGGAACTCGTCCGCTTCTTTTCGGAGCGCCTGTAAGCCGGGCGGCGTCTATGAGGCGTTTAGCGCGCTTGCCGCTGGTCGAGACGACCCTCTTGCGCTTGCCGCTGCCTCCGCCGCTTGAGCCGTTTTTATTTTTATTTTTAACCCCCGAGTCAACTGGTTGACTGGTGGAGGGTTCAGAAGGACCCGGCATAGCTGTTAGTAGGCTAGGGTCCAAATCGGCTGAGGCGATATAATCGTCTTCTTGCCGATCCGCCATCTTGTTTTGGCGGGAAGAATTTTTTTTTTTTTTTTAGCCTTCTATCTAAGATAGAAAAAGTACAGAAAATATAGATGTGAAATTTAGGTATAGGAAAGAATAGATAGGAATAAATAAGGAATAAGAGTAAAAATTTTGTTCTCCTTGAGCTGAGAGCTGCTTAGAGGCTGCTCTCCCGATAAGGCAGGAAATAGAACTGGCTTCAGGGGGCATTTACCCTCAGTAGTCAAGGAAAATTTAAATATTAAATCCTGCCTCCCGAGCAAAGAGGAAAAAGGAAACACCCATTCTGAAGATGCCCTTTGTCCCTCTGAGCCGAGAACTGTGTAATTCTCTTATGAGTATCGTAGTAAGTCTTCCTGATGAGTAAGGTCTGGGTTAGGGTTGCCAGCTCTGGGTTGAGAAATACCTGGAGATTTTTGGGGTGGAGCCCGAGGAAGGTGGGGTTTAGCGAGGAGAAAAACTGCAATGGAATATAATGCTATAGAGTTCATCTCCCAAAGTTGCCACTTTCTCCAGGCGAATTGATCTCTGTTGCCTGGAGATCAGTTGTAATAGTGGGAGATCTCCAGGCATCACCTGGAGGCTGGCAACCCTAGTCTGGGTAGTAGTAAGGAGATGCTTTGGTTTGTATGTATAATTCATGATGTTGAAATCATGCTAATATGATATGTTTTGCATTTTTTAATTTTATTATTTAAATTTCTAGCCTACCCTCCCCAGCCAAGGCCAGGCTTGGGGGGAGGGGGGATAACAAAAGAAATCATTCATACACACACACATACATCAATAAAACATTAAAAAAAATAAAGTACACATAAATTATTAAAACCACAGATGGTGCACAATTCATATAGCACCCGCTGCGTCACAACAGACAGGCAGACAGACCCCTCTAGAACAAAGCACTACATTACAGAAAACTTGGGGGGGGGAATAAGGAGGCCAGCATTGATAACACCTGTGGCTGCCCTTAGTTATAGGCCTGGTAGAATAGCTCTTACAGGCCCTGTGGAACTCTTTGAGGTCCCACTGGGCCCTGATATTACTAGGCAGAGCATTCCACCAGGCCGGAGCCAGGGGCAAAAAATCTCTGGCTCTTGTAGAGGACACACACACACTTTTAGGGCCGAGGACCACCAAGAAGTGGTTATCAATTGAACATAATGTCTTTCAGGGGGTGTAGCAGGGGAGGCAGTCCCAAAGATACGAGGGTCCCAGACTGCGTAAGGCTGTAAAGGTCAAAACCAGCACCTTAAACTTGATCTGATACTCCAGCTGGAGCCAGTGCTGCTGTCAGAGCACTGGCTGTATGTATTCATGGAGTGAGGTCCCCATAAGGAGCCTCAGCTGGAGCCTTCGGATCAGTCTCAATGGCAGCCCTACTTAGACTGAGTTGTAGAAATCTAGCCTAGAGGTCACCATCACATAGATGACCATGGCTAGATCCAGGCGGAAGAGGTAAGGCACCAGCTGCCGAGCCCGGCAGAGTTGGAAAAATGCTGCCTTGACCATGGCTGTGACCTGAGCCTCCATAGATAAGGAAGCATCAAGGATCACACCCAGACTCTTGACAGCAAGTGCAGATGCCATCAAGAATTGGGAGCCCGCATCCCACTCCCGAGCTGCCCCGACCATGCCACAATACCTCCATGTTCGCCGGATTCAGATTTAGGCGGCTTTTCTTCTCCCATTCAGTCGCGGCGTCCAAGCACCTGGTCAGTGTGTCTAGGGCACAATCCGGATGGCTCTCCATCAACAGATAAAGCTGGATGTCATCAGCATATTGATGACATCCAGCCCGAAACTCCGGACAAGCTGGGCAAGGGAGTGCATATAGATGTTAAACAACATGGGAGAGAGGATTGCACCTTTGTTTCCAACCCTGTAGGAAGGAAAGCAACCATTGACAGGCTGTGCCCCGAATTCCAGAGTCGGCAAGGTGGTGGTCAAGAAGATCATGATCAACCATGTTGAAGGCTGCTGACATGTATCAGCAGCCCCAACCTGCCTTGATCCAGTTGTCAACGGAGATCGTCTGTGAGGGCGACCAGTAGCCATCTCTGTACCATGGCCAAGGTGGAAGCCTGACTGGAATGGGTCCAGTGGTGATGTATCATCCAGAAACACCTGTTGCTGCTCAGAGACCACTCTCTCAACTACCTTGTGTGTGTGTAAAGTGCCTTCAAGTCACAGCCGACTTATGGCGACCCCTTTTGGGGTTTTCATGGCAAGAGACTAACAGAGGTGGTTTGCCAGTGCCTTCCTCTGAGCAGCAACCCTGGCCTTCCTTGGTGGTCTCCCATCCAAATACTAACCAGGGCTGACCCTGCTTAGCTTCTGAGATCTGACGAGATCAGGCTAGCCTGGGCCATCCAGGTCAGGCTCAACTACCTTACCCAGGTACGAAAGATTTGACGCCAGGCGGTAGTTGGAAAGATCCCTCGGGTCTAACGATGTTTTTTTAAAAAGTGGTTGTACCACTGCCTCTTTCAAAGCCCCAGGGAAAATCCCTGAACTCAGGGACATATTGATAATTTCTCCCAGGGATGCCCGTACCTCATCCCAACTGGCCTTGACCAGGCAGGAAGGGCATAGGTCCAGGAGGCAAGTGGTAGGCCTCACAGCTAACAGGATCCTGTCCATATTGGCCTCTGAAAGCCGCCTGAAGAGATCCAAAAGCCGACCAGAAGACGGGCAAGGGGCCTCTAGTTCTTTTACTGTATCAAGGTTGGCAGAAACTTTTCTATGTTGAACTGAAGAGAATGGCTGGCTTACATGGTAACAATTTATATTCTGTTTGCTTGCTTGTCACACTGAGATTTATGCTGGATAGGTATTATATATATTGGAGTGTATTACTTAATAAGAGGTTTACATTTTGTACATATTTATTTCTAAATAAAAAATAAAAAATTAACTGTTTTGTTTTGAATGGTGTGTACATATTCTTTAATGTTTGTTATTCCAGTTTCCCCCTCTTTTCCCATATATATAAATATATATATAAAATATAAACTAAAAAGTGTCTCTGAATACTTACAACAGGTATCAGTAGATGATTTGTGTGCAACTCTGTTGTATCATTGAAATCCATAGGCCAGAAAGAGCTTTCCAGGATTTTGGGATATGGTGATATTTTCAATATATCTTACTTTATTTACATAGAAATGATTCAAATAAAGTGATAAACCCACATTACTTTCAGGGCTAAGTATTCCTAGTGTGTAACATGATTCCAAGCATACAGATTTTCAAGGCTGGATCAGGCATGTTTTTTGAGTACACAATCAGGCAAAATTGGGTCTGAAGTTGGCCCAACTGCCTTGAGAATTGACAACCAGACACATCTACCTGTGAGTTAAACTGCAGTCTGAATAGTAACATGCCTTCTTGTTTTGCATATTTTACCTGCTCTCTGTTATTTTATCTCCTCTCTTCTCTACTATTTTTCTGCCTGTTCACTGCCTCTCTCTGAACATTTGTCTCATTCTCTTTCCTTTGAGAAAACTTTTAAAAATGGATGGTGTTTCCACAGGCATAGCTCACTTTCAGTCAAGGAATAGCCTGGCTGTAAATCACAGCATACCAGTTAAAGGCTTTGATCGACTGGAGCATTTACATCTGTCCATGGAGCAGAAGTTTCTTGCCTCCCTTCTGCCGCAACCCAAAATGCGCCCTGAAATGCTGTTCCTGAGAACCCCTTGTCTCAATGAGCAGCATTTCAGGAGGGATGCTTGGAATCATGCTTGGAATCATGTGTGAGAAATTTGTGCTCCATGGGCAGAAATCATCATGTCCACTCAAATAGGTCCGCAGTGTTTTAGTGCTTTTTAGTCTATTGATGCACATGGTGATTGAACTGTGGTCTTCCTCTAACAGTGATGTAGTTTTATCAGTGCCTAGGGAACCTTGATTATTTCTGGTAGCATATTCAAAACATCACATATACAACAGATGCATCTGAATCAAGTCTTGATGATGTAAGAGAAGCATTTTCCCCCTTTGCATTGCTCACTGTTAACTTGCATTATTGAAAATAAAAATAAGAAGATGGGATCTCTGTTTCAGAAAAAATGTGGATATGTTACATTATTAAATTGGAACAAAATGGGTTTCAAGTGGAACCTGGTTTCCTTGTGTTAATGGCACAAAGCGGTGATACTTACTCCTTGGCTCATGGAGAGCCACGTTCACAATTACTGTCAACCAAAAGAGCCACATTTACTTCCATTCCCAGGTATGACGACTGCATCTCAGAGAGGCTCATAGCTTACCTCTTCCTCTGGCAGCAGCTGGTTCAAGGTGGAAACCACATGCCAACCACAAGCCTCACCAAGAAAGGGTCTTGTCCATTTTCTTGAAATATGGGGCAGGTGCCATGTTGGGGAAAAGTCTCAGAAGAGCCACAAGTAGCATGTCAAAGAGCCCCATGTGGCTCCCAAGCCACTGAGTGTCACTTGAATTTTTGCAGTCACTTGAGTTTGGAAATTATCAGACCTGTCTACATAATGAGTAGTAAATGACTGTTTCCTTCTTCACATTGTTCTAGAAATGTTAGCCTTGCAAATTCAAGCATTATTGCAGAATACATGTTTACCTGCAGGTAAGCTAAGCTATGCCACCAGAACATGCACACATCCACACACACAAACAAACATTTACACTTATTTATTTGAATATAGCTGAAGGAATAGCTATAAATTAAGCAGCCTATATCAAAACAGGCATTTATTTATTTATTTGATTTCTAACCTGCCCTTTCCTGACTGAGGTCAAGTCTTTCTGTGTCATGGGCTTTATAAGTGAGCAAGCCTTATGAACAGAAGGTATGCACTTGCAGGCTTTTGTGACCCATGCGTACAGAAAATAGGAGAGAAGAGGCATACACTGCTGAAGATAATTTGGAAGAATTAATCTGAGAGACAGAGGAAAAAGTAATGTGGAAGCATAAAAGAAGTTAGTGATACCTTCTGCAAGTGGGTCAAGGGTATGAATCATAAGCTGGAAAATGCTGTTCCTCATTAGACTATTGTGCAAAGATGCAGAACTGCCACCCCGCTGGAGACGCGGCTTAGTCTAAGGGAGAAAAAAAGACAAAAGAAAGAATGATTTTCTGAAAATAGATTTGTTTCATGCATTAGGAGGCCGTGATTTGTACAGAAAAACAAATGTTTTCTTCATACATCAAGAGAGACAAAAGACTCAGCTTGCAATGAGATTGATTTTATAAGCACTATTATAAGTAGTATTATAAATAACAGCATTGCATTACAGCAAGTGCTGTGTAGTGGTTACAGCGTTGACCTAGGGTCTGGGAGACCCACGTTCAAATCCCTACTCTGCCAAGGAAGATTTCTGGGTGCCCAGGGGTGAGTCACACATTCGCAACCTAACAGGGTTGTTGTGAGGGTAAGATGGAGGAGAGGAGCATGACTGGGAAGACAGGCAAGTTATAAATGAAGTAAACAAATAAACATTAATACTTTACAGGTTTCCATAATTTCAGGATAATAGATTTTCAGACTCTGGGTCACAATTCGTGGGCATCATTTTAATAAGGGATTTTTAATAAAGGAATTACAACTAGACATGGGCAGGGTGATAATTTGTACCAGATATAACTTGATAATTTTATCATTTTAATAAAGGATTTTAAATAATTACAACTAGACATAGGCAGGGTGATAATTTGAGGAACCTGGATTATTTTACCCACTGTCTTCCAAACATCCAGGAAACAACACAGCCCCCAAATTTGGCCCAGAGAAAATCTATTGTCTTCGGTCTATCATGTCACAGCGCCTCATTTGTATGCCCTGGGACAAACAGTGCTGAGACAAACGTGCCATTGTATGTTCCCTGTTAGGCCCTGAATGCTGCCATGAGCATACACAAGAGCTGCAGGAGAGGCTGCAGACTATTAGTACGTTGTTCCCATAGCTAGTGATTTACTTACTCACTGCTCTGCTTGTAACACAGCATGGTGGGAAAACACTTCTCATGATACCTAGCAGCTGTGAATTCTGAATGGGGTACTGATTAGAATGTTGGACTAAATGAATACATGTGAGCCATCAAGAACTATTAGGATGGGTGTGTATTTTGTAGTCAGATCAACCTGGATCTGGACCTGAGGTCCAAATCTATCCTAAAAAAGGGGAACCATGGGAGGGCTTCATTATGATACAATATACAGCTGTACAATTTTACAATCACTTAACAGACATAATGTTTTGTAAATCAGCTTAGAAAATTATTACCAGTTGCAGTGGCTTGCAAAAATGAACTACATTTAGCAAATTAAGGTTGCCAACCTCCAGGTGGGGGGCTGGAGTAGGGTTGCCAAGTGCCAGGTGGCGGTCGGCAAACCCCCGCCAATCCACCTGGCTGCCACCGACCAGCTGAGGGTTGGTGGGCAACATGGGCATGTGCGCCTGCCCACCGCGTCATGTCACTTCCGGTTTACAACTGGAAGAGCCGCATTGAGCCGGATGAGAGGGGGGACCTGGCAACCCTAGGCTGGAGTTTTGCTAGAATTACAAATGATCTCCAGACTACAGTGATCAGTTCTACTGGAGGAAATGGCTGTTTTGGAGAGAAATTCTATATCATTCCCTCTCTAAACTCCTCCCTCCCTAGGCACCACCCCCAAATCTCAGGATTATTTCCCAAACCAGAGTTGGCAACCCTAACTGCAAATAACTAGGGTTGCCAGGTCCCTCTTCGCTATCGGCGGGATAATTTTGGGGCGGAGCCTGAGGAGGGTGGGGTTTGGCAGGGGAGGGACTTAAATGCCATAGAGTCTAATTGCCAAGGCGATCATTTTCTCCAGGTGAACTGATCTCTATCGGCTGGAGATCGGTTGTAATAGCAGGAGATCTTCTGCTATTACCTGGAGGTTGAGAGAACCAAGCACCACCAAGCTCAATTGCTAATTATAACAAGACTTTAGAGTTAAACAAAAACACCAAATACTATCATGCAGACATGAACATATATTAATCACCATATATGCTATAAAGATTACAATCAAAAATCTCCAGTAAGATACTGAAATTATACAATAACTCATAAATGTATTACTTCAACTTTCAATAGAAAAATAGTCTCAAGGTATGTTCCATCACACAATTTGTAAAAGAATCCCTTCAAAATATAAGTCTCATAGGATTGCACCACAGTATCGGTGCAAGTTCCAAACGTAGGTATGAAGAAATTCAAACTAAGGCAAATCCAAAGGAAAAGTCCAAAGAAGTCCAAAACGACACCTCCGGGTTTAGTGTTCGTTTCGCGGTTGCTTCATCAGTTGTCGTCTCCTTATCAATTCATGTCGGGTTAATAAACCTCTAAAAATATTTTTAATAGCCCAAAGATCACAGTTAACCATTCAGTCTAATATAACCATTCATAAATTAATTACTACATTTTAATCAAGCATGCAACAGCTTACCATCATTTGACCAGCGTCCCGTAGGGTTTCTATCTATCTCTGATAGCTGGTAAGAAACCTCATTGAAAGCCTCCATTAAGAGACCTGGGTCTGCCGGCACAGCTGAGTGAAATCAAGACCACATAGAGATTTTTAAAGAAAGACAGATAGGTCGAACTCATTGTTCAAACCGGCGGGGGAGAGCGATTTAAATAAATAGATGTGTCTAAGTTCTTGCTGATGTAATATTTTTGCAATATCCTCCTGATGATAGGAACGAGGTTTATATTGTCACAGGGCAAAAAATAAAATGTCATTCTCAGAATGTCCCATCTTGAGATAATGTTCAGTAAGTGGTGCCTCAAGAGTTTTGGAGCGGATCCTAGTTTTATGCTCACTGATGCGGATTTTTAATTGGCTTAATGTTGAGACAATTGGATAATAGAAATTTTTATAAGCCTATACCAACTGATCCTACTCTTAAAGTAATGCACATAGTAAAAACTGTGATCTATAAGGGACTATCTTTAAATTACATTGATAAGAATCTTGCTGATTTTCTTATGGTAAAGCACCCCCGCGTTCCAATCTTTTATTCTTTACCAAAGATACATAAATCTTTGAGGGACCCACCGGGACGTCCGATTATTTCGACTATTGGAAGCATCCTGGAACCATTATCCAAATGTATAGATCATTTTCTGCAACCTTTCAGCAAGGATACCTGTTCTTATATTAAGGATTCAAGGGACTTCATCAATAAAATTGAAAACATAGTCATACCAGAGTGGTCGGTGTTTGCCACCTTTGATGTTTCATCATTATACACGAATATACCCCTGGAAGAAGTTAGGGGGATCATAGAAGAGCTTTTTGATACCAGGACTTGTACTGATATTCCCTCTCATTTCTTACTCAGTTTGTTAGATATAGTTTTTGAGTATAATTTTTTCAGATACCGGGATCAATTTTATTACCAGACGCAGGGCGTCTCCATGGGCGCAGCCTGCGCACCGTCCGTGGCAAATATCTATATGATTTTTTTTGAGAAACATTTTCTGATGTGTCATAATACATTTAAGGATCACGTCCTATATTATTTTCGGTTTATTGATGATTTGTTCTGCATTTTAGATTCAACAGAAGCCTATAATTCTGTACATCAGGTTCTGAACTCTTTAAACCCTCATTTAAAATTCACTGGTCAATGTGATCCATCAGCTATCTCCTTCCTAGATCTGACGGTCTTTAGGACTGTGGAGAACAAAGTTGCCTTGAAACCGTACCGCAAGCCCACCGATGTGGGAGCAGGATTACATTTTAGATCACATCACCCGCTGCATCTACGGCGTAATCTACCTTTTAGCCAACTGCTAAGGTTAAAAAAGAATGCTACTTTCGCCTCTGACTTTTGTTTCAGCAGCACGAGATTTGTGCCACAGATTAAAACATAGAGGATATGAAGAGTCCGTCCTGTCCACTGCTCTCACCAGAGTAGCAAATAAAGACAGAAAAGATTTACTACTACCCTCCCAGGACTTGAAAAGTAGGACGACAGGTGTCTTTGCATCCTTGCAGTTTACTCATTTAACCCATGAAATACAGAAGATTATTCGCCGTCATTGGCATGTTATTGACACCATTCCTGGCTGCTCTGAACTTGGTCTTAGGAAGACCAGATCTCTTCGTGATTTTCTGGTCCATACTGATAGACTTGAGGAGAAACCCAGGATCAATATTCGTGGGCATCATAAATGTGGTTCATGTGTGATGTGCCCATATAGCCTTCCTATTAAAGAACTTAGCTCTTCTACCTCCAATTTTAAATATACTCTTCAACACTTCACTAATTGCCAGTCTAAAAATGTTGTTTACGCGGTCCTCTGTCCATGTTTCAAATATTATATTGGCTCAACATTACGCCAATTAAAAATCCGCATCAGTGAGCATAAAACTAGGATCCGCTCCAAAACTCTTGAGGCACCACTTACTGAACATTATCTCAAGATGGGACATTCTGAGAATGACATTTTATTTTTTGCCCTGTGGCAATATAAACCTCGTTCCTATCATCAGGAGGATATTGCAAAAATATTACATCAGCAAGAACTTAGACACATCTATTTATTTAAATCGCTCTCCCCCGCCGGTTTGAACAATGAGTTCGACCTATCTGTCTTTCTTTAAAAATCTCTATGTGGTCTTGATTTCACTCAGCTGTGCCGGCAGACCCAGGTCTCTTAATGGAGGCTTGTAATGAGGTTTCTTACCAGCTATCAGAGATAGATAGAAACCCTACGGGACGCTGGTCAAATGATGGTAAGCTGTTGCATGCTTGATTAAAATGTAGTAATTAATTTATGAATGGTTATATTAGACTGAAAGGTTAACTGTGATCTTTGGGCTATTAAAAATATTTTTAGAAGTTTATTAACCCGACATGAATTGATAAGGAGACGACAACTGGTGAAGCAACCGCGAAACGAACACTAAACCCGGAGGTGTCGTTTTGGACTTCTTTGGACTTTTCCTTTGGATTTGCCTTAGTTTGAATTTCTTCATACCTACGTTTGGAACTTGCACCGATACTGTAGAGCAATCCTATGAGACTTATATTTTGAAGGGATTCTTTTAGAAATTGTGTGATGGAACATACCTTGAGACTATTTTTCTATTGGAAGTTGAAGTAATACATTTATGAGTTATTGTATAATTTCAGTATCTTACTGGAGATTTTGGATTGTAATCTTTATAGCATATATGGTGATTAATATATGTTCATGTCTGCATGATAGTATTTGGTGTTTTTGTTTAACTCTAAAGTCTTGTTATAATTAGCAATTGAGCTTGGTGGTGCTTGGCTCTCTCAACTTTCGTTATTCAGCATACGTTGTTATTGTTTAGTATTACCTGGAGATTGGCAACCCAAGCAAATAACTCATTTAGGAAACATTTTGTTGGATACAAAACATCTGTGTTCTGTACACATTCATTTCCCACATAACCCACAAATCAAGTAGAGTGATGGAATTAGTCATTTGAACAATAAAATTCCTTGATCGACAGTAGGAGAATTACAATAATATATAATATTTTTAATCTACAACTTTTCAAAAGAAGGCACCTTGAGATAAAAAGATACAAGTTGCTGCCTACCGTCAGCATCATGTCACCCTTCTCCCCAAAGTGAGACTGCATGAACAGAAAAGGAAAAAAAATAAAGACAAGACAAAACAATAGTGGGTGACGGAGCATACAAACACCTTGAGAATATACATTAAGAACACAAGTGGTGCAACAGCATAAAATTTATGTGGGCCACGTTGCTATTTTACAACTCAGAATGTACTGATTAACAGGCTCCCGGTGTCAGGTTGCAGCGAGCAAGGAGCAAGGAGCAAGGAGCAAGGAGGGTTCCAGGAGTGGTCAGCTATTGAGGGTTACCCAGCACTGTTAATCAAGCTAAGGTCAGCGTTCCAGGCAGCAAAGTGGCGTCAGGTAAGCGTTTGCTGTACTTGTTGCAGCCACGTCCGACAGATTCTCCCAAGCGCCTTTTATGCTTGGCTCCCACTAATTCAGTCAGAATCCTGCAACAACTCATCTCCACTATTAGCAAACAGCTGCTTTCTGTTCTGGAGGCGAGCACTGCGTCTTCTCTCTCGCAACTCCATTTGCAGTCTCCTCCTACGTTGCTGCAAAGGTGTAGGTGAGCTGGAAGGGCCAGGCACCACTGCTTGCCCTTCTCGTGCTGGCTCAGGGCTGGGGGGTGGGCGTGACTCGTCTGCTGACTCAGGACTGAGGGGAGGCTGTACTTCCACGCCCAGCTCTGTCTGAGCCTCAGTCCCTTGCTGGCTGCCTTCTGTTGGCTCTGGGTTGGCTACACAGGGCCCCTCTTCCTCTGATGAGTCCTCTCTGCCATCTAGTCCTGACTGACCCCATGACACAGAACTTCACTTGGGCAAATTTTCTAGAAACAGCTATAGAAGACTCATCTAGACTACATCTCAGGCATCAATTCTCCTCCTATTAAGCCTGCGATAAGTAAAACCTGCAATAAGTAAAGCTGTTTAAAGGAATCTTATAATAAGCCTGAAATAAGTAAAAATGTTTGAAGAAATAAGGATTATTTGCCTTGACATTTTGAAAGTCAGAGTCATGAAGAGTTATATTATTTAGTCTTGAATGATCTACCTGACCTGGCTTCCAATAACCAACAAATGCACTGCTATAACAGACACAGAAACAAAAGCAAAAATAAAACCAACCCACAAAACATCTGGCTCCAGTCCAGAACTGTAGAAATGTGTTAGCCCAAGAAACTCAACAAACCTGGACCTCTGCGCTTAACAGAATATTCGCTAGAATATGACTCTTAAAATCAGCTAGTGAGTGCCTACTGGAACAGAATTGCTTTGCACATTCTGCAGAATCTCACAAGAAAAGGTGGAAGGCTACAGCCATTTTAAACTTTAAAAAACCTTTGCCATGAGGTTAGATGAACTGCCATTAATAATTGTTTGGTTAAGAGAAATGGGTGAGCAGATCTACACAGAAGGACCATTTGCAGTCCCAGCACAGAATGGACGAGGAGACAGTGAGGCACCCCCCACCATACTCATGCGCATACAATAACCCCGACAACTTTCTAGATTAAAAATGGCCACAATTTTTATTGGTACAGCAGCTGACAGAGCCTTGGCACAGCATGGGGCAACAGATGCAGTCATCAGCCGACCTGCCTGCCAACCGAAATATACCCTGCCCCAGCCTGCCTGGGGAGGGAATCTATCAGGGGGATCTGCCTGGGGAGGGAATTCCACATGGGCTGAACCCACTGCGTGGTTTCCCCTGCCACTTGAGAGTGAGGGTATCCTGATAGCTCCCAAGCTGGGCATGTCCCCTGTAAGCCCTCACCCAAAAAACCCTTAAGGAGATCCCTGAAGATAAGGGAAACAGGAACACAGGCCGACTTCCCCTGAAAACAGATCCAGCCCAGTGCTGATACTTGGAGGTAAATCCCATTGAGTCCCATAAGGGGACAAGTAGTTTCAAGAAAATGGTTTTCGGTTCGAGGTGCTAGACAGTACGCCTGTCAAGTACTAGACAAAAAAATTCAGCAGAGAGGGGGAAAAAGACACACATACTAAGAAAACACTTCCTTCCAGACTAGGAAAAACAAGGTATACTGAAAGAATTTCAAGCTGACATGTAGAACATAATTATTTTTAACACTGATGCTGTACTAATTCATCTTACTTCCATGTGACATTTATTCAGAAAGACAACTTTCCTTCGCACTGCTATTGCCATGGGAATGCACTATAATGGCAGCTTGTTTGCCAGTTAATCTGAATGAAGCACATAAAGCCCGAACAACAAGTTCTTCATTACGGATAAAATGTTTCACTCCTACTGGGGACAGCAGCATTGTCTCGTCTAATTACTTCTGGCACAGATGTGAGGTCCCAAGTAGGAGGAGAGAGAATTGTCTCTTTACCTTGTTCTCTGGCATCAAGCCATTCCAACACTGACTAGACCTACCAATGTGTTTTTTTCTTTGATCCTCACCTGTCCCTTTAGCAAAGATTGAGTATTTATTTAAAAATAAACACTGAGTATTTATTTAAAAATATTTATATATTTCTTGTCTGAAAACAGTAATCAGTTCAAGTGGTTTCCATACATACTGTTAGTAAAAATCACAACCCAAGAGATGTTAAAATCCAACCCAAGAGATGTTAAAATCATTCCATCAACAAATACACAGATTGCTTGATGGTATGCCAATAAAGGTATTGAAATTGAAATTGAACAAATACACAGAACAACAAAAACCATTACTATCAGGGCTAAATAACAACAACAGACAATGAACTACCCAAAAGCCCTTCCAAAGAGTTCAGCCTTTCAACATTATCTGAATGCTGGCCCTTTTTTGGGCACCGCATTTCAGAAAAATAAAGCTGTAACTTAGAAAGCCTGAGTTCAGGCAGAAACAGTCCTCGCCTTCCCTTGGCACTGGGGACTACCAGCATCTCCCGCTGTGATGTGTGAAGGGCTCATAACACAAGAAGCAGTCTGGGACGGATACAGAGTTAAAAGTAAACTCTGAGGAACTCTGTCAGCCAATGCCTGCAGGCAGTGGACGGAGTCTAGTGAGCTGACAGAAGTCTTCTTGGAGGGAGAGAGAAGTTCTTGATCTTTTAGCTCTGAGCTCCTGAACTGTGAAGAGCCCTGTGGCACAGAGTGGTAAGCTGCAGTACTGCAGTCCAAGCTCTGCTCACAATCTGAGTTCGATCCCAACGGAAGTTGGTTTCAGGTAGCCGGCTCAAGGTTGACTCAGCCTTCCGTCCTTCCGAGGTCGGTAAAATGATTACCCAGCTTGCTGGGGGTAAAGGGAAGATGACTGGGGAAGGCACTAGCAAACCACCCCATAAACAAAGTCTGCCTAGGAAACATCGGGATGTGATGTCACCCCATGGGTCAAGAATGACCCGGTGCTTGCACAGGGGAAATTTACCTTTTACCTGAACTGTGAGGTTGTGTGTAGAGACTCGTAAGAACTTGTGTGTTCCAATATTACCTAGCTTGTATAAACCAAACCTGAGTGTTGACAAAGGGAAGATTGTGGGAGAGAGAGGGTCATTGCTTACTCACCGAGAAGGTCCTTTCCGCTCTGAAGTAGAAGGTCAGCTTGAAGCGTTGGGTGTTTCTCGTCCCATTGCTTGGAGAAGCAGGACTAAAAATTAAACTGTTTCCTGTCTCGGGGCGAGGAACGCCCACACTTCCAGTTAGACTACTACGAGCTTATTGGAGACAAGGAAAAAACAATAACAATGCATAATTCTGATAACAAACTGAACAACACAAGGAACTGGTTGAACGATAACGATAAGAACAGGAGGGTAACGTCTTGGTGCCCACTTATTTGCGTCTGCGATGGCTTGTTGAAACCTCCTCATTTACATCTTCGGTAACTTCATGTAAGTTCACGTTGGCTGAAGAATTATGCCAGCTACCCTGAGAAGATGACTCCTCACGGGTGGGCAAGCTAACCTTCTACTTCAGAGCGGAAAGGACCTTCTCGGTGAGTAAACAATGACCCTTTCCCGCTCTGAAGGAAGGTCAGCTTGAAGCGTTGGGATGTCCAAGAACCATTCTTACAGGTGGGAGTCTGAGTTGTCATCTTCCTCCACCACATGTTGAAGTACCCGTCTACCGAAGGCGGCTTCTGCGGAAGCCAAGGTGTTGATGCAGTAATGTTTAATAAACGTGGAAGGGTTAGACCATGTGGTGGCCCTGCATATATCTTCTGCTGATGCCTGTTTGAAGAAGGCAGCCGAGGTTGCCGTGCTCCGCAGTGAGTGAGCCATGATGCCTGAAGGAACCTTTAGACCGCTCGCGATATAGGCTTCTCTGATGCAGTTTCGAATGGTTGAGCTGATTGACTGGCGAGACATTGGAATCCCCTTGTTGGGTGGTGCTATAGAGATGAATAAGGATTCAGTCTTCCTGATTGGAGCTGTCCTAGAAATGTAAACGTGTAGGGCTCTGCGCAGATCCAAGGTGTGCCAACTGCGTTCCTTGGGATTGACTGGATTTGGGCAAAAGGAGGGAAGGTTGAGTTTCTGGGCCAGATGGAACTGTGAGCGGAACTTAGGGGTGAACGATGGATCTGTTCGAAGAACCACTCTGTCTTTGTGGAAGATGCACAAATCCTTATGAATGGCGAGTGCCCTGAGCTCTGACACGTGGCGGGCCAAAGTGATGGCCATCAAAACCAGGGTTTTCATTCTAAGTAATCTGATAGGGACCTCCCTCAACAGTTCAAATGGTTTGTTCGTTAAGGCTGTGAGAACTGTATTTAGCCTCCAAGTGGGGAATCGGTGTACAACCGGATGTGCAGACTGTTCAACTCCCTTAATGAAGCTTTAACCTGAGGATGAGAGGATATCGCATAGCCGTCTATTAATGGGCATACCGAGGCTATAGCCGCGATCTGTTTTCTGAGCGTGGATGATCTGAGATTTTGTTGGACTCCGTCCTGAAGGGAATCCAATAGGTGTGGCAAGGAGGGCGATATGGGATTAGCCGACTTGCAATTACACCACCTAACGAAGGACTTCCAGGTGTAGTTATAAATTCTTTGTGTGGAAGGTCTTCTTGCCTGAAGAATGGTAGATGTGACCTGCTGGGAAAGGCTGAGGCCTAGAAGCCTAGCCCTCTCAATCTCCACGCGGTCAGTTGGAACCACCCGGGATCCAGGTGTCGTATGGGGCCCTGTTGTAGAAGATCTGGAGTCGCTGGTAACTGCCATGGGGGACAGATGGACATCTCCATCAGCGCCGGGAACCATGGTCTGCGGGGCCAGTTCGGTGCTATCAGGATGATGTCTGCTCTCTCCATCCTGATCTTTCGGATGACCTTAGGGAGAGTGGGAAGAGGAGGGAATGCATACATCAGTCCGCTGGGCCACGGCATCAGGAGGGCATCCACTTGTTCGGCCCCTGGGTGGTAGTACCTGGAAAAGAAGCGATCTACCTGTCGGATCTGTGCTGTGGCAAAGAGATCCACTACTGGGACTCCGAACCTGACTGTCACCGTTTGGAAAATGTGGGGATCCAAGGTCCACTCCCCTTCTTGAACAGATTGTCAGCTCAGCCAATCTGCCTCTAGATTGTGAATGCCTCTGATGTGCTCGGCTCTTAGAGAAAGAAGGTTCTTCTCCACCCAATTCAGTATGATTGAAGCTTTCTGACTGAGGAGTTTGGATCTGGACCCGCCCTGATTGTTGATGTAGGCCTTTGAGGCCACATTGTCCGTACGTACTAGGACGTGATGGTTCTGCAGGGACTGTTGGAACTGTAGGAGTGCCAGTCGAATTGCTCTCAGCTCCAGGATGTTGATGTGAAGCTTGGTTTCTGAGGGAGACCACGTTCCTAGGGCGAAAGAACTTGGGACTGTAGCTCCCCAGCCCTCGAGACTGGAGTCGGTGAAGACTTGAATGGGTGTCTCGTGTAAATATGCTTGACCTGAGGTGAGATTCTGTGTCGTGGCCCACCACAGAAGGCTGGTTCTTGCAGACGCATCCAAGACGATGTGTTTGTCTATCTTGTGAGCTATGAGTAGTTGAAAGGGCTGTAGCGCTTTCTGTAGTGGTCTGGAGTGAAGACGGATCCAAGGCCCTAAGCCTATGCAAGAGATCATGGAGCCAAGAAGTCTTGCTAATGGCATGAGCCGGTGGTGTGGGGCCTTGGCATAGGCCCTGGCCAGGTTCACTATCTTGAGAGCCTTGTCCTGTGGGAGATAGATCTTGTTCTGACGAGAGTCTATAATGGTCCCGAGATACAGGATGCTCTGGGTCGGCACCAGGGAACTCTTGGCTCTGTTTATCAGAAAGCCGTGGTCTTCCAGGGTTAGTATGACTCGACTGGTGTGCTCTGTGGCCAGTTCTATGGTTGGGGCGCATATGAGCAGGTCGTCAAGATAGGGGTGTAGCTGAATCCCCTCCTGTCTAAACGATGCTGCGATGGTTACTAGAATTTTGGAAAAAACCCGTGGGGCAGAGGCAAGGTCGAATGGGAGAGCTTTGAATTGAAAGTGGAGATCCAAGTAATTGAAACGTAGGAACCTGCGGTGGGAGGGATGGACTGGCACATGCAGGTATGTCTCCGTGAGGTCTATGGAGGTCATGTGAGTCTCCCTTTGCAGTGCTTCTATGATGGATCTTATAGTCTCCATGCAGAAATGCTTCTTCTGAACGTAACGATTGATGAACTTCAGGTCGAGAATTGAACACCAGTCTTCGTTTTTCTTCGGGACCATAAAGAATACGGAGTAGACTCCGGTCCATCGTTCCCGAAGAGGCACTTCCTCTATGGCTCCTATATCTATGAGATGTGAGATTGCTTTGAGTGACCTGTTGTGTTTGTTTGTGTTCCGGAATTGTGGTGATGGAAAGAACCGGTCCGGTGGTGTTGCCCTGAACTCTATTAAGTACCCGTGTCGGATCAGCTGTAGAACCCAGGCATCCGTCTGGGTTCTGATCCAATGTGGGAGGAATTGCTGTAATCTTCCCCCCACTAAGGTAGTTTTGGCGTCACTGTTTGTTCCCTTTTGGGAACTTGTCAAATTTGTCTCCCTTGAATGGTTGGTATGGTGGGGGGCAGCTAAATTTGTTGAACCTCCGAAAGGAACCTCGTTGAGGTTGCCAGTTGGGGCGCCTCTGATCATGCCTGAATCTGGACAGGGTATGGGAGGATCGGAAGGTTTGAGGGTATTGATTACTCCTGAAATCCCTCTTTTGATTTTTCAACTTGTATTTATTTTTGTCTTTAGTATCAATCAGCATTTGGTCTAATCTATCTCCAAAGAGCTTACGTCCTTTGAAGGGGTGAGATAGGAGAATGGCCTTGGACCTGTATTCGACCTGCCAGGGCCTGAGCCATAGCGCTCTTCGAATGGCAGTATTGGAAGCTACCGCTCTGGAAGCGCATATCAGGGCATCTATTGATGCATCAGCCATGAAGGATGACGCTTGAAGTATTCTGGAGAGGCCTTCGGCTACCCTTTTATCGGCTGTTGGAAGTAGCTTAATGAGCTTCTTAGTCCAGGAATTGGTGGCTCTGGCGATTAGTGCCGTAGTGGTGTTAGCCTGGATGGCTAAAGCTGAAGCTTCGTGGACCTTTCTGGATAGAAAGTCCATTTTCCTATCCAGCATGTCCTTAATAAAGCCTCCCCCATCTTCTGTGAAAAAGTCAGATGACTGAAGTGCAGTGTCCTTCAGTGTTACTCCTCTGAAGATACCTGCCACAGCTGCTGGCGAAACGTCAGGAAAGAAAATACCAAGACCACGGTTACACAGCCCGGATAACCTACAAGAACCAATGTTTTGTATGTTTCCACCTACAAACAGAGAAGATTGGGTTTCCATAGCTAAATGTGAAAGTAACAGGGCAATATCTGAAATGATCACTGCAGCTATAAAGACAAATGGGGAAACAGTATGGGGACCAACTTTCTATATGGCCGGAGGTCTATATACTGTGGCTGAGCTTGGTAGCCAAGCATTATTTTCTACTAGCTAGTTGTAAAGTTCAATACCATCACAGCATTACCTATAACAATAAGATCATTCTTACTAACAGACTTATATTAATTGTATTGATGGAGGAAAATTTGAACTGTTTTGTTTTGTTAATAAGCCTTGGAATACTGAAATCCAAGATGCATTTCTGCAGATGGCATCTACAGGATGCTGCCACACTACTGTAAAATGCTTTCATCTTAAGTTTCAGTGTCTAGATAGGTTTTTAGTTAACACTAGATTCAGCCTAGACTGGAAAACTGGAAAATGGCTATGTGAGGAAATTTTTAAAATCCCATGTATATATTTGTATATTTATAATTGTAAACAGAAAAGTATATGTATTAGAATGAATTTAAGATCTGTATGTGTAGTAGAAAGCTGAACAATCATGCAGATCCGGGTTTGTAAAACTAACCTGTTAGACAAAGATAGATCATGCTGGGTAGTTGTTAGGTGTTTTATGCATGGGCGCTTAACCCTCCTTTATTCCGTTTCAGCCAGGATCAAATTTTTGGGTATGTACGTTACCTCATTCCTTGGAAGCTCAACACTGCTTCAACGCAAAACGAACCTGGCTTTTCCCATTCCTCTTCTGGCCCGATTTAAACCGTGGATCCTGGCTCATTCTGGAATCACTGAGCGAGCGTACAACTTTCTCAGGTTGAGCTTTGCCCCATCCTTTCCCAAACCCCTCTTCAAGGCAGCATGCTGATAGCCAAATAGAAGCACAGAAGATTGGCTTCACTCACAGCCAATCACGAAGCCGTGTGTAAAGAGGCAGGGATTCAAGTGCTTCCTGCTTCCTCGGAGCTCTTTCTGAGCAAAAGAAAGGCTTTTTAAAAAAGAGGCTTGGATTTCTCCCCCCCCTTCTTTCAGATTGCTCCATTTTTTGTTTTTTGTTCTTAAAATACTTTTTTATGCGGCAGTTGGATTTGGGGGGAAGAAAATCTTCTCTGGCGAGGTAAGCCAATTGCAGAGCAACATTTAAAAGGGTGGCACTTGATTTGAACTTGGGAAACTGCTTTTCTGTATTAGTGCCTCCATTAGCACACAGTTTCGTCCCTGATCATTCCAGCCAATGCATACAGTTTCCCTCAACCCAGGTTACTTTGATCCTGGCTGAAACGGGGAATAAAGTAGGTCAAAGCGACCATGCATAAATGACCTTAGTCTGTCAATAGCAGTAGAAAAGAGCAAGAGTCAAGTAGCACCTTAAAGACTAACAAAATCTCTGGCTGGGTATGAGCTTTCTTGAGCCACAGCTCACCTCTTCAGATATAGCTAGAATGTGATTCCATCCATCCTTAAGTAGAGAAGAGTGAATTAGACACACAATGGTAATGTAAATGTCAAAAGCAAGTAAATGACATTAGCAGGCATGATTAGATTAGGTGTGATATGCATAGGGGTAGTAGGCATGGAGAAATTAGCATTGGTAATGAGACAGGGAACCCAGATTTCTATTCAATCCAGGAGAATGCAATGTCTTGAGTTTCATTATTAGTTATAATTCAGCAGTCTCTCTTTCTAATCTCCCTTTGAAATCTGTTCGTAAGAGAACTGCTATTCTTTCTCTTTTCTATTAGATGAAAGGAGGGGAAATAGAGCTGTTATATTGGTCCTTTAGCCTGGTGAGAGAAGAACCAATCAGGCAGCAGGGAGAATGTAGAAATCTTATTGGCCCTTTTAGCAAACTGTGATAAGAGCCATCACTAGTTAGATTTTTCAATCCCCTTTCAAACTATAAATCGGACTCGCTTAGTCAGCCAAAAAGAGACAGAGCTTTGAAGAACTTCAGAAAACAGGGACTGAGCTGAAGTCCAGATATCGGCAGCAGAGAATTCCCTGAAGAGGTGGAAGGAGCCCGAGAACTGAGAAAGCTGTAGACCAGGGAGGGATGAATAGCTGTGGAGAGAGCTAGGACACAGCAGCCTCACTACAGCCAGTCTCAAGGGAGTCCAAGAGGGGAGCTGCTACAGTGAAGTCCAGGGAAGAAGACTACCCTGTGAGGTAGGCTAGATTGAGACGGGCCCAAAGTCCCCCAGAGAGCTTCCCTGGCCAGGGATTCAAACCAGCCCTCCAGGTTCCACACTCTAAGCACTGTACCACACTAGCTCTTCCTGATTTTGGCATGTACTAAGCCAGTGGTCGGCAAACCGCGGCTTGCGAGCCGCATGCGGCTCTTTGGCGGCTCTTTGGCGGCTCTTTGGCGACAAATCTGCGCGCCTCAGCTTCCCACTCGCCGGTTGTCGCTTGTGGAGCTCTACCCCAACTGGGGCGGGTGGCCGGCCCCGGGCTCCCCGCGCAGAATCCCTGGAGCGGGGCTGGCCTCCGAGCCCTGTGGGGGTTTTCTCAGCCACGTTCCCTCAGGGGGGCCGGGGCCCCTCGCCACCCCAGCTCAGCGCAGGTGGCGGGCCATGCGGGAAGGGCGGGGCTTTGTGGGGAAAGGCGGGGGGCCCACGTGGGCACAGGCGGTGGGCGACCATGCCGGCCGGGCTGCCCCAACCTGCGCTCTCCTCTCCGGCCTGGGCGGGCCTCTCTCTCCCTGCACAGGCCAGTGGGACCCCTTGCCGCCCCGGCTCAGCGCAGGTGGTGGGCTGCGTGGGCAGGGTGGGGCTTTGCGGGGAAAGGCAGGGTGCCCACGTGGGTGCAGGGCGAGCGTGCCGGCCGGGCTGCCCCAACCTGCGCTCTCCTCTCCAGCCTGGGTGGGCCTCTCTCTCCCTGCGCAGGCCAGCAGGACCCCGGCCTCTCCTGCGCCCCGGCCCTGGTGCCACCCCATCCCTCCCTCCCCCCTCCCTCTCCGCCCCACCTTTGTCTGCAGCATCCCCGCTGCCAGCTTTGTCTGCCCGCCAGCTGCCACCGCCCTGGCGCGATGTGGCCGGGGCCATGAGCCGGAGGCGGCTGGGGGCCGAGCGGCCGAAGCGCAGCGACCGGGCCGTCCCGCACCCGCATGGACCTGGCGGCGGCCAGCTGAAGCGATGGGGCAGGTGCTGGGCTTTGCCCACTGCAGTAGGTCTCCGCCGGCAGGCGGGCGGGTGAGTGGGCGAGGAGAGGGAGAGAGGCAGGCTGGGTCGGGCTCCACAGACCCCCCTCCCACCCGGCCTCCCGGGGATTGTGGTGCAGGCGGGGAGAGGCGCCCTGGCGCACCACGCACTGGCCAGTGGGGCGCTGGGCGCTGGGTGGGCCTGCCCAGGGCTGCCCCCAGCCCCGCTTCAGATGTGGGCGCCCTCTCGCCCCCAGCCCCCCCCCAACATGGAGAAATTTGGCTCTCAAAAGAAATCTCAATCGTTGTACTGTTGATATTTGGCTCTGTTAAGTAATGAGTTTGCCGACCGCTGTACTAAGCTAAACTGACATGGGTCTTTGAAACCATTTTGAACCATTAAAAGTAATTCAGTCAGAAGAGGTTGGAGCATACCTGTTTAGAGTCATGCCATGGTCATAATCTCTTACAGGACTAGAGAAATCTGCAACATTTGTTTCTTCGATTATTTTGTCTTTGGTTAAAAATGAGGCTATACTTCTCTGTTTAGACATTTTGCAACGCTCACAATCTTGCTAGCTCTCTGCTGTGGTTGCTGTCTTCAGTCTTATCTGAAGTAATGAACACACAAATTATTTTAAGCTGTAATTAATTTTGTAACTTTTGTCCCTAATTTATTTACATTTAGGTTTTGTATCACAGAACAAACACTATGTAGGATTTGAGGGTTTTATCAAAACAATGTATTTTCTGTAAGGCTGTAGAACACATACCTGGCCGTAAGCCCTTATTATTTACCTCCTGTTCATGCTCAAGATAAACTATTTCCTTATGCAGAAGAGAGGCCATTACAAGTGTTTCATGCCACTGTCACTAAATCCATCCTATAGAGAACACATAAGAGGAGCCACGTTGGCTCAATGCATTGGTCCATGTAGTCCATCCCATTTCACGCAGTAAGCAAACAGATATCCCTGGTAAGCTCAGAAGCAGGACATGAAAGCCAAAGCCTCCTCCTGTGGTTGCCTTCGACCTCTAGTGTTCAAGGTTACTGCCTCTCAACAAGGAGGTTCTTCTTAGTCAGTATGGCTAAAGCCACTGATGGACCTATCCTTTTATAAATTTGTCTAATCCCCTTTTAAAATCAGCTAAAATAGTGGCTATCACTACATCAAATGGCAGTGTGTTCCACATCCACCCTTTGCACAACCTCTCCTTTGTGCTTCCTTAGAGAATACTCTCCTTCAGCTTAATAAAGCTGTACACAGTCCCCATGGGGATCTCACACAAAGAAACATCTGGACACAGCACAGCAAAATCTGAACTGTAAAAAGCCTCCTACACTGGGTGGGGGGGCAGCTAAAGGCACAACTGGCACTGGCAGGAATTCCAGGAGGGCCACAACCAGGGCTGCAATTTTCCATCCTGTGAGGGAATCCTCCCCCAGCACCACCATGACTTCACAGAAAGTACCACAGCCATATTCCACCTCCCTTTTGAGAGAAGTAGCAGCATAAGTAGCCAGCATGGTGTAGTGGTTAAGAGCGGTGGTTTGGAGTGGTGGACTCTAATATGGAGAACTGGGTTTGATTTCCCCACTCCTCCACATGAAGCCAGCTGGGTGACCTTGGGCTAGTCACAGTTCTCTCCGAACTCTCTCAATCCCACCTACCTCACAAGGTGTCTGTTGTGGGGAGGGGAAGGGAAAAATGATTGTAAACTGGTTTGATTCTTCCTTTTGTGGTAGAGAAAGTCAGCATATAAAAACCAACTCTTCTTCTTAACTGACTGTAACAGCAAAAACAGTAGGTGACGTATGCTGCCTTACCTGGGCATAAGCCCCTTATTATTTGTCTTCTGTCCTTTTTAAGATACTGGACTTCCTCAGGCACTGGTCTCAGTTTTCTTGAGTCCCACCAAGATCCAGGGGGCTTCCTCAAACGTAAGCATGCCTCAGATGGCTGCCTGCCAGTGGTGCACAAAGAGCCACTCTAAAGGAGCCTCTTAAAGATCACATGCCTACCTGTGCTTGTGATGCTCACCTTCAGCATGGAGCTCCCCATAGGTCTGACCTTTGACTTCACTACATAGCAGCAGCGCCAAGCAGGTGAAAAGGTGGGCCACAGCAGGCAAGTAGGGCATACCTCCTTGCAACTGTGCCTGGGGAGGTCAGGGCACCAAAGTGAAGAGTGGAAAGTGTGGGTTAGTAGCATCCTCAGGATAATGGAGGCCATGAAGCAGACACACATGGGGAAAGCAAGGCAGCATATCATCAATGTCTGTTAGTCAAAATAATCCCCTTTGTTATAAAGCATTATATAGTTGTCATCCCATAAACCAGTTATCCTAATGCTGTACACACAAGATCACTTAATATGGATGTACGCATAATCAAGTCCACTGCCCCCATCTTTCAGTCCATATATTTTAGTCTCCACATCTGGAATAGTCCCAAACAGTGGCATCAGAGTAAAAATTAAAGTAAAAATGTTTGTGCCAAAGCAATAAAAGTAACAACAAACCAGAATTGTCACAGGCCAACAGGCAAAAGGGAAATTAAAATGGGGTAAAGTGTTAGGACAATGACTATGAGCACCAAAACCAACTATTCACATAACCCCCCAATGTGTCTATTCCCCTATGTGTGCAGGGTTTACCAAAAGTACACCCTCTTTGATAGCATTTACTAAGCAGTCATTGGTGTGTGTTCAACACTGCCGTCTATGCTTGTCCCTGCTTTGGGACTGACACATCTTTGCAAGCAAAGACCGAAGTCTATTCCCTGTTCAGGATTCTAATTCTTATTAGGTTAAGAATACAGGATGAAGAGGTAGCAGCTACGTAAGGTTTACTTGGAACCCTGGTTTTTTAACTGTAGTCTGAAGGCCATCAGTAGCCTCTGGTGCACCCTTGTGTTGCATCCATCCCACCTGTTTATACTAGTGCTGCCCTTTTGATAGCAAGTTTTCCACTGACTGCTGTTCCTCTCCCCCCCACTTGGAAACATACATTAGGCAGTGTTCACTTCCGAACAATTATGGGTTGAATCCAGCCAGCTTTTTCACTCAGCCTCATCAAATTCCCCAAATATCCCGTTCCACATGATTTTTGAAAATGCCAGTCCCACGATTCTCAGCATAGCCTGTTTTTGGTGGCCAAAGAAGACCCCCCCTTTACTGTTTCACCAGCAGAAAAGCTGGTTGGATCCAACCATTTGTTTAACCTGATCACAAGAACATCTTCTGTATTTGCTTTTAGTAGTAGATGGATCACAATCTGTCAGGTTGATTCTCAAATGGATCACTATGGGGAATTTTTCACGGAGCTTTGCTGCGATTTAAAATCTGATTTGAGGCGCTCCAAATTTTGATTATTCATTGCAGCTCCGAGTTTTCCTGAACCGAGCAACAAAACCCGCATTATGCCCGCATCAACTGAAACCTCTTTTACGCCGTACTTTTTTGTTACAGCGCATTTTTTGGCTCGGAATTCCATGAAGAAGTTTTGCTTCAGTTCATTTGCCACCGCCCATGATGGGCAATGACTCCTCCCCCAAGAACGGCGATTGGCTGGGAGAGTTTCGTGCTTGGTTGAAGACACCACCCCTTTTGTTTCAGTTTGTGTGGTGGCTAGCAGGTGTCGCTTGCTATGGGAGTGGTCAGCATTGTGTGCCTATTTCAAGTTATTTCCTTTGTTTCAAAAGTCCCGCTGTATTGCTGTGGTGCTCGAGCCAATCGCATCATGCGTCCTGGTCATTTGCCCCCCCCCCTTGCCCAATGGCGAACAGGGTTTGCGCCTCGCTCGCTGCCGTGAATGTGCTTTGTGTTGGTAGAGGCTGACCCATTTCTTGTATTCCCTCTTGGGCCAGCACGCTCATCCTAACTCACCTGAAGAAGCTGCATTTTTTCCCGATGTCTGGAAGCCAAAAATCAACTGGTGTCCGTGGTGTTTCGTGGAGGGAACGAGAAATGCTCGATTTACTCTCCATATGGGGCAAGCACAGGATGCAGCGGGCTCTGCTCAAATCGCATCGCAACATTGATATGTTTGAGAAAATAGCCGCAGAGATGGCGCGGAAGGGCCATCATCACTCTGCGCTTGAGTGCCGTACTAAAACCAAAGTGCTGGGTCGAGATTACAAGAGATTGTATGGAGAGGTGAGGCAGAAGGCTTAATTCCCCCCCCCCAAAAAAGCAGCGGCCCTCGTCCTTTCGGAGTGGATCCGCTTCCCAGTTGGGCTGGCATGGAAAAGGGCCAGAGGTCTCTCTGGCGGCGGCTTCTCCGCCCAGCCGTCGGGAGCGAGTCGAGCGAGGGAGCCATTGCAGTTCACCGGCCAGCCAGGCCCTACCCACAGCCGGGAGCCCAGCTGCTCGGGAACCCCGGGGGCGGGCTGGAAAGGCAGGCCAGAGGGCACTGAGTTGAGGGAGAGTGGGGGGATCGCAGAGGGAGGCTGGGTGGGGGTTTCCCCCGTTCCCGGGCAGGGGTCGGAGGAGGAGGTCTGGTGCTCCTTGGCCATTGATGCACGGGAGGTTTTGCCTTGGGTTTGCACATTTCCAGATGCATTTTCCCCATCCAAATTTTCAGAACTCAACAGTAATCGCCCCATGCAGGGTTTTGAGAATTCGGATGGGGGAAATGTGCATCTAGAGAGCGGCAAATCCAAGGCGAGACCTCCCAGGCATATCACACATTGGGAGGAAGGGAGCCTCCGGGTTTCAGGCAGGGACTGTTGGGGGGGGGTTGTCTGGAGAGGAGAGGCAGCTAACCGGGCGGTGGCCCTGGGCAGCCCTCGTCCTTCCCAGATGCACATTTTCCCCATCCAAATTCTCAGAACTCAACAGTAAGCGCCCCATGCAGGGTTTTGAGAATTCGGATGGGGGAAATATGCATCTAGAGAGTGGCAAATCCAAGGCGAGACCTCCCAGGCATAAACGGCCGGCAACTTGGCTGGCCCGTTTGGAGCGCAGCTCCCTCCCCAGGTCTTATTCTGGCTTGAGGGAAGAGGAGCCGCTGCTGCCGTTCTCCTTCCTCCCTGCCCTTTTCCCTACTTCCTTCCCAGCCGGCGGCATGGAAAAGCCCCAAGAGAGCCATAACGGCTTCTTGGAGCTGGGCGGCCCAGCCGAGCTTGAGGCATGTGCGAAAGTCTGGAGGGGGGGGCAAATGGAGCAAGGCAGGATCATGGGAAGAGTGGGCGGGATTTGGCGGATTTGGAGCGGTGAGTCATGAGCATGAGCAGATGTAAGCAGCGTAGAGAAATGCGCTGTTTCTCCCGTGAAAAATCGAAAATGCCTCGGGATGGGGGGGGGGGGGAAGCTGCGCTGCCATGAAAAAGCTATTTAAATCGGTTTATTGTTTGCTACGATTCTAAACCGAAGCAAAATCCACCGTGAAAAATACCCCTATGACACTGACCCATGCTACAACAAAAAGGAGTATTGAGCTCTGCACAGAAATGTCAGTCTGTGGCTCTAGTATTTCATATACTAGTTTGATAGCACTATTTATAATTCTTGCTATGTTCATGAACCTGGATTTGCCAATTCACATCATGCATCTAATGAAAAGGGGCCCAGCCATAAAAGACAGCATTAGGTGCCATGTGTGTTGTTTTTGTTCTATATTCTATCTGGAACGACTCAAATTAAGTTGACTTCAAATGGATGTTTAAGTATGCCTTATCTCCCTCTTTAAATGGAGTAAATTTTATAGATGGTAATCCAAACAAATGTAGAATTTATAATACAATGGTTTTTCTGTGATATTTTTCAAAGCTGGTTACAAACACTTGCAGCCACTACTATAAGGTGCTGACACAAGTCTAAAAGAACCTTGAGGCAGCAAACATCAGAGCACAGAGGAAACCAAACCATCTCAACATGAGGAGCGCCTCAGAGTATTCCAGTGCAAAACATAATGAAATAATATAACAATCTGCAGGGTAGATTGGAAGTTGGCTGAGAGACAGCTGCTTGCCTCAAAGCATCCAATGATACTAAGTCTGGGATTAGATTTGAGCTGAGGACATGAACTAGTTCTTACCTTATCCACTGTGATACCATATTACTGTCTCACATCTCTGTCTTCAGACAGCTTCCATTATGTCCTTCAATATAAATATGCTAGCCTTCTTTAAAAAAGAATTTGCATGAAATGAGACATACATCATATTTCTATGTAAGATTATTACACCATCCAAACATTCTTGACAAAAGGTGCTTTATGGCCAGCTTAAGCCAGCAGCGTTGCCCCCCTCCTCTCATGAAAATGGAAAAGATAAGAAGGATTTGGCACAAAATCAAACGAAGCACACACATCTGCATCTTTCTCTTGATCTTCTCCACATTTGGGACAAACCCAGCAGCTTCTGTGCTGACCCAACAAAACCCTCTGTGGACCCCTTCTCACCCAGTCCCTCCCCCCAGCTAAGGATAAAGATATCCATCAATGTGTCAGTGTTTTTCTTTTCTTTTTTTTACAACCTACTTTTCTAGCTTCAGAACTACATTCTGGATATTTATTCCACATTAAGGAGGACAACAATAACCAGACAAGCCCAACAAAACTTATTTCATGCAAATTTTTATTGATTCTTAATACTGACTGTCAAATGATTCAGATGGAATTGCTTTTATTTTAAAAATGTAACATGACCTGTAACAGATACCCTCTTCATGTAGATCTGCAGGTACCCTACCATTAAATGAAAAATGACCTTACCCTGCAAAGGTTACTCCACTGTGTACTCCACTGTACTCCACTGTGCAGTACTGATTTCATACACCTATTGTTCAAGGTCACTTCACTCACACATCCCTCCCCCATGTAGGACACTGACTTCTGTATATCAGTTATCTGTAATGGACACATATGCTTGATAGGGTTAAGTTTATTTATTACCTCATTCTTCAGTTGACTGAAGCACTTTTATAAGAAATAGTTTTCCCCCCAAAACAAGCCCAGTTTTTAAAAGTATAAGCATTCCGGCTCAGCAGTGGAAAACAGAGTGATAGAAAATAGTGACTACAGAGCATAAGTGGAGGTGGAAAGTGCTGTCAGGTCATAAGTGACTTATGGCAACCCTGCAGGGCTTTCAAGGAGACATCCAGAGGTGGTTTGCCATTGCCTGCCTTTGAACAGGGCCTCCTATCCAGGTACTCACCAGGGCTGACCTTGCTTAGCTTCTGAGAGCTGATAAGATTGGGATAGTCAGGGCCATCCAGGTCAGGGCTCAGAACACAAGTACTTTCAGTTAAATTGCTGAGGTATCTCCAGTCTTGGAGTAAGAAACCCTTTGTTATGATTCTGGGACCTTAGGAAGTCCCAGAAAGTGCTGACGGCTGTGGGTCTTCCCTGCATTGGTCTCCCCTCCCCCCAGCAGTTCCTTCTGACACTTAAAAAGTTGATTGCTGGTGCAAGGCTATCTGAGAGAATTGGCTAACCTTAAAATAACAATTACCAAAGTTCAATAAAACAATACAATTTTTTATTTTACAAAAGAAGAAGAGAATTGTGGTGTTAATTGGCCACAACTTAATTTCTTAACTCTATAAACAGGTCTCACAATTCTGAAAGTCAACTTTCCTAGCATTGGAAGACCCTGCTGGTAGAGACGGAAACTTCATGGATTCTTACACCAACTGATCATGGGATCTAACCCAATGATAGTGTTACCAGTGCTAGGAGAAATCTGCTTTGTAGTGCAGGGATACTTCCCATCGTCCTAAGATTCTGTCTAGCTAAGTCCCTTCACCCACAAATCTGCAACAGCAACAAAAAACAATATCAGACTGGAACTGAAGGAGCTTTGCTGTTACAGCACAAACTAAAATGAAAGAAACCAAGGATAGAACAGAACTGCAAACAGAACAAAACTACTGACCTTGGCAGGTTAAATAATGGGGGGGGGGGACATACTTCAATGTATGTTATCTATGCTTCTGCTACAATATCAAACTACTGCTGGCACAGTATTTAAGTCCAGAAAAAGTTACGTCATGCAAGCATCCATTTTCCCTTTGACATTCTTGCCCTTCAGGAGGTAAAACATTCCTGTGATACTTCAGAAAGACTTATGTGTCAAGTCACAAACAGCATTTATCAAAGGAGTGCTTGCTGGACAGTACATGAATCAATAAGCTAGACTGTCCTTGCATCCTGGAAGGAGAAAAGAGACATGTCTATCAGGAAATCACTTAAAATGCACTTAAGTTCAAGCGTTCAAGAACATAACAATTGCACTTTCTGGATTCATTTTAATTATCGGTCATCTTTTAAATTTGGCTTATTGATACCTAGCCAAACTGTGTTTAGGTGCAAACCCATCCCTACCATATAAAATGTAGAATTTATTAGTCATGTTTTGTTCTCTGTTACTGGTGACAACCCTCCAATTTCACGTTAAGCTTGCAAGCAACTCTCTTTGTCCAACCAACCCTGTAACATTAAAATCCATCACAACAGAGAGAATGAGATTCCTTATTTTAAAAAAAGTTGGGCAAGTTACTAATATTGTATTTTTTCACTACTGGAAGCATGACTCCTTACACCCAGGTCTCCCAATGTGGTGCCCAGTACTTCCCTTGCTGTCCAACCCTGCTTTTTAAAAAGTGGGTGAGGCCTTTTCTAAGGAAGGTTGGTTATTGGCTGCCCTCATTCAAACAAAAGGGTTTTCCATGGCTGCAACAGCAGCAGCCTCTGGAAGGTAAGCATCCAGCCTCGTGGTTCTATTCCCCCTTCATGCTTTCCTTTTTATCCCCCACTTTTCTTTCTCCCTTCCTTTCACCAGGTTTCCCTTCATTTCTTTTTATTCTCTTTCCATTATTGTTTAGAGTGAGGCATCTTGTTTGGCTGAGCCTCTGGTGGAAGCCATTTTGAGGTGGCATTCACCACCCCTTTTCAAAATTCCAAAGCTGCCTGCAGCCTCAAAAAGGTTGGGGACCCCGTCTTTGTCGCGCACAGCTTGTCTGGACTTCAGGAGTTTACCTGGTAGCAACTTCACACCACGCAGTTCTGCTATGTACAGTTTATTTACAATAGCTACACAGAGTCCTTTGGCTGTTAACATTCACAGCTCTGAGCATCAAAGTGCTTCGCCAGCATATATATTTCAGGCAATAGGTAACTTACATTTACTATACAGACTTATATACACATTCATGACCAATCACAGTTCACCTGAGATGAGTCATTCTGGAAATCCCCATTCCTGGCTGTACAAACTGGATCAGACCAGCATCATCACATGACTTAGCTGTCACTCTGATCAGTATGATCTGTTTAGCAAACTGCAGACTAGGCATAACTTTGACATATGTTGACACGCCTCCCTAGTCAAACGTTTGTTAAACACAGCCATTTCTTTAAGTATTGACATCTTTCAGTATTCAAACATTTCAGTCTCCTGGCTTAGTGCACACCAACCATTCTCATTTCTGGAGACTTGCACCACTAGGTAATTCTTAATTGGGCCTAGATGTTTCCTGTCCGACCACTTGCGTAAATTCCCTCGCAACTAATCTTGCCTTATATTTAACATTCCCATTTGGCAAGGTTTTGAGTCTGTATAACCAACGGCAACTCAGAGTTTTCTTATCTGCTGGCAATTCAGATAAGGAAAATACTTCATTTGACACCAATGAGTGATATTCCGCCTCCATGGCTTGCAGCCAGGCATTTCTCTCTTCTGAGGCTAGACTTAACACATCATTGTAATCAGTTGGAACTTTAACATACACATGGTTAGCAGTTACACCATACCTTTGAGGTGGAATACCTTTTGTAGATCTAGAGGACACTCTTGGCACTACTCTCTGATCTGCACTTTGCACACTCTCAGAGTCTGCATGTATTGGTGACTGCACCTCCTGTTTCACTTCTGGCATGTTATCAGAATCATCATTCATAGGTAACAATACTGTGGATGGTAATTGGTTTGCATGTATCTTAGGCCAATTAGCATCCTCACAGAATGTAGCTGAACGACTGAAACTTAATGTATTCTGGTTATTTACAAAACGGTAAGATTTCATTCCTGTCTGATACCCCAGGAATGTCAACTTTTTTGCTCTTTCACCACCTTTCCTTCGTTGTTTCAGTGGTATATTAACCCATGCTTTACTGCCAAATATCCTGATATGATCCAAACTGGGATCTTTCCCATACAAAGCCTTGTATGGAATATTATTTGTGGCACTTGTCCAAATTCTATTTGAAATATAACAAGCATTTTTTGCCGCTTCAGCCCAGAATATTTTTGGCAATCCAGCATCAAGTAGCATTGATTTTATCATTGTTTGCAGTACTCCTGCCTTTCTCTCTGCAACACCATTTTCTTGACTCATAGATACATTAGCAATTCTATGTTCAATACCTTGAGTCTTAAACCAATGAGCCATTTCACCAGACATGTACTCGCCCCCAAAATCACTTTGGAACTTACAAATTTTATGCCCCAATTGCCTTTGCACATTGTTAGCCCACATCTTTATAGTATCACACACCTCTGACTTCTTTGCTATGGGATACACCCATGTGAACCTTGTGGCATCATCTATCAAAAGAAGAAGATATTTTCTTTTAGATATACTGTCTGGGAAAGGGCCTACCAGATCACTATGTACAAGATATAGAGGGGTTTTTGTTACTCTGTCACTCCTTGGTGCAACTGGGTGTGCTTTAGATTTACTTTGCTTGCACACATCACAATCCAGATATGTTTTGCACCCTTCAACCTTCTCTTTGCCCAGCAGGGCAAGAGTTTTATTCAAGGTACCCCAACCCACATGGCCAAGTTTTCTAAGTAGCAAATGTATACACTTATGGTGTGGGTTTTTATTTAACACTGTTTGTGCTTTACCTGCCATGTTCTCTAGCACATACACATTATCTTTCAAATTCCCCACTGCCATAATCTTATCACCTTTGAGAATATTACAGCACTTATTTCTGAAAGTCACACTGAATCCTGCAGAATCTAGTGCACTTATACTTAATAAGTTTTTCTCAAGAGAGGGTATACAAAGCACATCATTGAATGTATGGTTTAAACTTCCAAACATTACACTTCCTTCACAGGAAACAGTTGCAGAACGTCCATCTGCCAAACTTACATGACCTAACGCCGATTGATGTGAGTTCATTAGTAGCCTTTCCTCCCTCACAAATATTTGTGAAGCTCCTGAGTCAATTATCCAAGAGTCATTCAGGGAGTCTGGACTCACTCTCACCAGCGTAGCTTGCTGTTTGGTCACAAATTGAGTCTTTTTTCCTTCTCTGTATTTTCTTGCAGCAGGGCAAAATCTTTGAATGTGTCCCTCTTTCCCACATCTGAAACATCTCTTTACACGTAACGCCACTAGTATAGGCTTACTTGCTTCACAGCTGAGGCTTGTATCCTTCCTTATCTCTTGCTTGGCACAGCTCCCGGTCTGGCCGGCTGCCAACTCCCGTTGCATATATCTCGTCTCCTCTGATAATAACCTCCCTGTGAGGTATTGCAGAGATAACGTTGCTGCATCCACAGATTCAAGGGCTGAGATAAGTGGGTCGAAACGCTCCGTCAGGGAACTTAAAACTATAAACACCTGGTCCTGGTCAGAAATCTGCTTTCCCCTCTGAGCCAGCAGTTGAAAATACGTGGCTAAGGTATTCAAATGAGCTCTAACACTCTCATTTGGCTCCATAGTCTTTCTATAAATCCTTCTCATCAGGGAAATAAGAGATCCAGCCGTGTCTTGCACATATACAGCCTTCAGGCTATTCCAGGCATCTTTAGCTGACCCCTGTCCCGCCACATGCACCAACTGGTCATCAGCAACACTTAATATCAACGTGGCCAATGCCTTCTGGTCTTTTAAACTTTCCTCAGGCGTGGGAGCTTGTGGGGGAGAATCCACATACGTCCACAATGACTCACGCTTAAGATAATGCTCCATTCGCAGAGACCACACAGCATAGTTATCTGCGGTCAGTTTATCAACCAGCAGGGCAGAAACAGCTTGCGCCATGATATCTTCTCTCACCGGCAGTAGCTGATTATCTTCCCCTGGTTCCTCCTCCGACTCTGTGTCAGAAACAACTGACCCGTCTGCAGACTGTACATCAAGGTCCTCAGCGTCGCTGGCCTCTGTAGACATCCAAACTGCTCACAGCAGCAACTCACAGCAGTAGCTCACCAACTCCAATAGAACCTCCAGCTCTCAGCGCAGTCTATCTGGGCCCATAACCCTGTCGCGCACAGCTTGTCTGGACTTCAGGAGTTTACCTGGTAGCAACTTCACACCACGCAGTTCTGCTATGTACAGTTTATTTACAATATCTACACAGAGTCCTTTGGCTGTTAACATTCACAGCTCTGAGCATCAAAGTGCTTCGCCAGCATATATATTTCAGGCAATAGGTAACTTACATTTACTATACAGACTTATATACACATTCATGACCAATCACAGTTCACCTGAGATGAGTCATTCTGGAAATCCCCATTCCTGGCTGTACAAACTGGATCAGACCAGCATCATCACATGACTTAGCTGTCACTCTGATCAGTATGATCTGTTTAGCAAACTGCAGACTAGGCATAACTTTGACATATGTTGACAGTCTTACCCTATTTAAGGATTAAAGTTGTTGTGTTTTTTTTTACCAGCAAAACATTTGTCATTATTATAGATGAGATGAATGTGAGTATATGCTTCAGGAACCAGTATGAAACATTACACATTCCCATGGGGTCCCTGTTGATAAAGGTTAGTTTATATTATACTCAAGCCACAATACTCTATGCACCCCCCCACACACACACACACACACACCAGGAATGATCGGCCATCATTTACGTTTATGGGAGAAAGTAAAGGGGTATAACTCAAATATATTTATGTGGAGGGAAAATTTGCCCCAGTGTTTGAGGCTAAGCTCAGGTTCTGCCTGTTTCCATTGTGTTCCAGAGAACTTTGCCTCTTATCATTCAATGGGAGTAACTGAAAACTCAGCAAGTTTTCATCTAGAAGATGCATACATAACCCGCACATTCTTTTAGTTCCATACATATGGATTCCTAAACAAAAAGAAGAAAAGGCTGCAAGTTAAATGTGAATAGACAAAACTATTAAATGCTGCACAGTAAGCATCTCCAGGGCTATATTGTAGTATAAGGAATGGTTTGTATACAGTTCTTTGTTTTCCATGATCACCACCATTACCCAACTGCATATGTTTATCTTTAGATCACAGCCAGAATACTGGAAGAAAAAAATCATACTAATGTCAAAATGACACCTTCCTATATTTCCTCCAAGTGAATTCAATATACAGTGTCCCGTTGGTTTCCAGCAGTGTTTGCTGTCTAGTACCTCCACTGTGCCTTTACCTCAAAATTTTCATTTGATTACCATTGGCATTTAGTATTGAAAGAAGAGGGAGCTCTAACTCAAACCAAGCATCTCTTCCATTTACTCTCATTATATCTTGATAGAATAGTATTACAATACCAGATGTGTAGTAATCTAAACAACCCAAGAGATTAAAAACAAAAATTGTGTACATGAACAACTGCCTTGCTTTGCTGAGAGAAGCTCTGTTGTATAAGGAGTCCTTGCTGGATTGTTGAAACGATATTCAGCAGAAAATATTTCAAGGGGAAATAAATCAATTCATTACATAAGCACTTGCAATTTGCTGTGTTCAAAGAACACTAGTCCATTATTCTGAAAACAAGACAGTTTATCTGACAATGTAACAGAAGGGCAGAAGGTTTTAGTCATTTGTTTCACAATAAGGCATAATTTTGTCTGGGGTCATTGATCTCCCATGATCTCCCATTGATCTCCCTTTTGCGACAACCTGTTTTTTCAAGTTATGTTATTGCCCTAGATAATGTGCTCAAAAAAGGACAAGATTTCCTTTTCCAGAAAATCTACAATTAACCAGTATTCAGAAATCCTGGATTAATGTTAAAATGGGTTTTTGACAGCTAATCTCACAAATATTTTGCTTAACATTTTCACATATTCAGTCTCTTCTTCTGCCCACATTTGACATATTTTAAACATAAATGGCATGTGCCAATATTCACCACAGCACCATTACAATGATGATTGTATTTAGTTCATATTTAGGTAAAAGTCGAGCCTGATCTCGTCAGATCTCAGAAGCTAAGCAGGGTCGGCCCTGGTTAGTATTTGGATGGGAGACCACCAAGGAATACCAGGGTTGCTGTGCAGAGGAAGGCACTGGCAAACCACCTCTGTTAGTCTCTTGCCATGAAAACCCCAAAAGGGGTTGCCATAAGTCGGCTGCGACTTGACGGCACTTTACACACACACACTTCTAATTAATCCAAATCCTTCTCACAGCAAAAACCTGCTACATGAAAAAACAGCATCCACCAAATATAAGCAGGCTATGCCTATTGATCATCACTTCCATATAAGTATGAGAACAATAAAATATTGTGAATTATTGTTGAGTATCATTCCATTTGGTCACAAAGGCATTAGACATAAAGCTGGTTATAACTATGATACGGTTCAGATATAGCTGCAAACAGGGTTTATTGCTGTATAAAAGTCTTGAAGGAGCTTCAGGCTTTTTGTGTGTGTGTGTGTGCAAAATTCCTGCTTTTAATTTCTCCTTCCCTCACACATTCTGAAATAGTTACTTCTGCAGTAAACTACGGGCTCAGATCCTCTTTGTTCATTATGAAGGTAGTCCTCCACTGCATAGCACGTTCCTCTGGTGTGAGATGCTTTTTACCACATTGAAAGACTCTCTTCTTGGATGAACAGAAGCTCCTAGCATCAGAGGAATGGAAAATGGAAATGTCCACAGCACAAGTGGAACCAAGGTTTAGGATCCAAGTTAATGTTTGTGGTTACATTCAAACAATAAAATGATCTTTTTCACATTCAACATAACTTCATACAACTAAATTGGTATCTAAAATCAAATTAAAGTACGAATATCTGTGATACTCAAACCTGTACTGTCTTCCAGTGGTTCTGCTGTCATCTCATGAAGATTTCAGTGGATTTCTGCTGGTAAGAGGTTTACTTAACCAAAATCATAAACTCCTCCCTTACTGAGCATCTTACAGTGGACCATCTTGCCTTATATCTACTGTGATACCACTAGATGTTTCTTTTCAACAGTTTTGGGTTGGATATAATGGTATCACCCAACCAACATATTTACTTGGGGCTATCATGTTAATTACAACTTTTGCTCTACACCCACAGTGAAACGTAATGCTGACAGCAGCTCACTTCCAGGTCTACTACTGCCATATCAGATTCAGTCATGGTGAGCCTTGAATTCATATTACAAATGGGTGAGTTGATGTTACCAGATTGCATTCAAGAGAAGAGAGGGCAGAGTGGGAAGCGCATCATTCCAGTTGTAACACCTAAGCTGTGCTCCTTCCTGCTCTTCTTGTCTCTAGGTTTAAACTTGGGTGTGGCCAGAAACATTGGGCACAAGCTAACAGGCAAGAACCAAAGGACAACTGGCCTGTAGTTCATGCTGTTCACTGGGTTCAAGACTGGGTTCAAGCCAAATTATGGCTGGATACTTTGCTTGTTTTATTTAAATTGTATGTTTTTGTATTATATTGTCACTGTATTAATGTTGTAAGCGGCTTTGGATCCTTTTGGGGAGGAAAAGCAGTGAATAAATCCACTAAATATATTCTTGAAATGCATTTTTTTAGTTGCTTCTCATGCAATGTAGCTTTTACATATCTGTACTGATGTGATTGGTGGTACCTCTCTGCTTGTGTCTATGTGGTTTTGATTCCTGGAACATTTAAAAATCACTGATGCGTAACCACATGGAAGGTGCACTGGTCGTATCACATATAAGCATGTCCAGGAATTGTATCCACACATGAGGAAGCTTTTATATGTACTTGGACTGTTATAAGAACTACCGAGAAGGTTTTATTACAAACAGCCAACAACAACCCTGTGATCAGAAAATATGACAGGTAGCCAAGCACATGCATGCAGGAACAAAAGATTACGAATAATCGCTTAGTGCAGAGAAACTGAATTTTATTTTATGAAAGATGCTGAGGGCTAACTTGACATTACTGGCAGAGAATTTCTATGTTAGCTACTGAAAAATAACTTTAAAACCCACTTGAAACTCTTTCCTGTATCTGGTTCAGGATGTCTTTCATTGTGCAACTAAGGTGTGTGCGCATGTGTGCGGTGCCATGAAGTTGCAGTCAACTTATGCAACCCAGTAGGGTTTTCAAGGCAAGAGACTAACAAAGGTGGTTTGCCATTGCCTGCCTCAGTGTAGTGACGCTGGTCTTCCTTGGTGGTCTCCCATCCAAGTACTAACATAGGTGAACCAGCTTACCTTCTGAGATCTGATAAGATCAGGCTAGCCTGGACAATCCTGGTCAGAACCATAAATATAGATATAGAAAGAGCACCTTGTTTATTGGATAAATTACCCTGTTTTTTATTTAATTATTTTATACTGGCATTTCTAATTATGTAATCTGCCTTCAGTCTCAAAGAGAAAGTCAGACTATAAATGAAGTAAATAAATAAAGTTTTTGCATATAACAAAAGGAATGACAGCAAAAAAGGATATACAGGCTATGGTCATTACTGTCATGAAATCATTTAAAACCAGCACCAGGTGACTACATATTGACATTAAATATTCAAGAATTAAATTTCCTTAACTTCCTTAATTTTCAGCATCTAAACTTTCCTGTTTGTAATTTTCCATTGCTCATCAATACCCAACACAAACAGAGCAGTATGTGACAAGAGTTTACAAAAATAGGCATATATTCAATGTAGCTGTCGTTGTACTTGGTAGAGTAGTGTTTTATCCACTTTAAAAAAAAGCTTACTTGTAACACTATATTAAGATGGCAGGCTCTTAAAAAGTGGTAACTAGACCAAAGGACTTGCTTTGGGAAAATATGTTTTTTATAGGCACAAGACAGAGCCATTTGTGTATGGATATGAAACGATAACTTAAAAAAACAAACTTGAGGAAAAAAGAAAATGCGTGTTTAAGTTACATTATTGTATTTTGCTACATTTTACCCTATCTTTGCTCTGAAGAGCTCAGAGTAGTGTCTCCCTCCTTTTATCCTTACAATCACCCTGTAAGGTTAGGTTGAATGAGCCTGTAGCAAAGTCACATGACCAAGTGGGGATTTGAGTCCAGTGCTCTTTAGTCTAGCTATAACATTCAGAGTAAAGGTCATTCCACTACAAACCCAAAAACTGCCATTATGAATATGAATCCCTAGTTCAAATCTTACCTCTATTATGAGCCATTTCACGGTCTAGGCAGGTCACTGCCTTTCAGTCTCAGCCCTTCCATCTGTAATATGGGGATAACAATACTGGCCTACCTCTGGGTTGCCATTGCAATAATGATTGGTTAAAAATATATTTAACACGTTCATCACTTAGGAAAAAATCATCATTATTTATTAAGGCATTTTTATTTGCCAGTTTGAATGTTTAAAAATAAGTAATGTTTCATTCTTAACACTCTAATCCTAATTCTTGGTGTTAAATAACAACTTGAAGAGGTTGCCAGTGCCTTCTATATTTAAAGTCACTGCCCGCCACTTGGTGCCATCTTATTTAGAACAGTGAGTGATGTGTACCATGACACATTAGCAGGTCAGTAATAAATTGGCACTTGTGAAAATAAGAGATATTTATAAAATCACATGAACCACAACCCAAAACTTAATTGCTTTTCTAAAACAGACAGTGGAAAAGGAAAAAGGATATTCACTGTTGCCACTAAAAGCATCTATTTAATAGCTGTTTGTGATTAAAACCCAGGAGAACAGAATTACAAGCAATATTGCCATGAGGAAATGCACTGAGAAAGCTTGCCTGTTACTGCACAAAGATAAATATATGATAAAAAGGAATTTCAGATAATCCCCCATTTAAAGCAAAGTGCCTAATTCTTTGACAAAGATGAAGTGCAAGAAATTTTAGTAATACATAAATTGCATTAGACACTAGAGACTCTCCAAATTAATCCGTGAACATCTGTTTGCATTTTCAGAGTTACTATACAACAACTGTGCACTCTCATACATGGCATGGTCAACGAAACATTTAAACTAGCTTTATCCTCACAAAAGGACTAAAGTGAATTTGGTGACTGCCTCTTCTCCCTGAAGCAATTTTCACTTTTTCATCCATCGATGGATGACAGAAAGGCAATTGGATGCAGAGCTTCTGTGATGGAGCGCAGTGTCTCAATCTGAAAATGCTTCGGAACTATTAATTTGTTGATGTACTTCAGATACAATATTGCTTGCCAATCCCCATTCTTTTTGGGAATGGTGAAGAAGATCAAGTACACTCCTGAGTAATGTTCTGATGGATCGACTTCTATGGCAAAGATCTGCATGAGATGTTGTATTGCAAGCACCATTCTCGAATGCTTTTCTGTCTTGTGTGATCTGGGGGAGATAACAAATCTGTCCAGGGGAAGTGTTAGAAACTGGATTTTGTAACTGGGTTGAATTATTTTGAGAGCCCAAGAGTCTGGCTGAGACTGGGGCCACTGATCTTGGAATCGCTGCAACCTTCCCCCCACCTCCTGCGACCTGGTGTTATTGCTTATACTGTCTGAAAGGCTTTTCTTTCCTTTCAGAATGTTGTTGTTGGAACTGCGAGGGTCTGGAGACTCTACCTCTCTTCAAAAGGAGCTGTTATGATTGCCAAACCACTGAGGTTTTCTCTGTTGCATTATATACTGGGGTAGAGTGTGAAAGGAGTGAAAGGAACCAATGGGGTTAGAACCCCTGTTGTCTCTGTGCAGATGCTTTGGCTTGGCCTTCTTTTTAACTTCTGCTTTGACTAAAATCTTGTCCAGTTTGACGCCGAATAGGAGCTCCCCCTGGAAGGGATAAGACATTAAAATGGATTTTGAATTAGAGTCTGCTTTCCATACTCTTAACCATGAGGCCCTCCTGGTGGCCAAATTGGCAGCAATTATCTATCTAGCTGCAAAGACCATGCTATCCAGAGAAGCATCTGCCAAGAATGTAACCGCCTTTAATATTCTATTGGCCCCTTCTAATAGCCTCCTGTTCTCAGATGGGATATGTTTTACCAATTTGTGACCCCAGACAATGGATGCTCTAGAAATAAGGAAGGCTGTGGCCGAGGCTCTAACTGCTAACACCGATGCTTCATGAGCTCTTTTCCCTCCCCATCCTCAGGCTCTTGGTAACTAGTAGGGAGAGTCCCCGGGTGTTGGAGAGTTGTGCTCGCAGGCATAGCTTTTTTGCTGCCTTAGTTGGCCAATATCTACTGCTGTATGAGCGCTGAGCCTCCCTGATGTTATCTTGGGTCCCTGATCCCAGATGTGGGGAACAAGGATGGGGAATCTGACATCCGCTAACGAATGGGGCAGAAGAGGGCATCTGAAGCAGTTGGGGCCCATCCCTTAAGGCATTGCTGGCTAGCAATGCAAGCTTTGTTTGAAATGCTGACAGAGTTAACACGGACTGGGCTAAGTGGAGAGGGAGTACATTAACCCTTGCAGATGGTTCTCCTGAAAAACAGTTCCCACGGCAGAATCTTCAGGGGCTGTATTGTACCGTCGGAACTGCTCAAGGTCGATCCGGTACATGCGGTGGCCATTTCCCGCACCTTTTTTCTATGCTGGTGAGGTCTGTTTCCTCTTGTGTGTTTGTCACTCTCCCTCACTGTCATCCCCCATTTTGCTGCCACTGTGGCTTCCAGAGGGACCTTGGGTTTGTCCTGACTTGGGGCTAGGAGCCCCATGTGCTGGTCATCCTCTGAGAGGAAGCCATCGCAAGTCTCCTCATAGCCAGCGTCATTTTGGAATGGTGCAAGGAGAAAAAGAAAGGGGGTAGTCTAAAAAGTAGAAGTGAGTGACAGAATTGAAGAAGAGGTAAAGTGTAAGTCTAAGAGATACCAAGAAAAAAAGGAAAGGCAAGATTTCAAATTTATTCCATGATCTCTAAATTAAGCTGCAGAGCAATGGGTCTCTGTTACTCTCCCCAATGAGGCAGGAAATAAACTGAAGAGAGAGAAAGTTTCCCACCCGGGAGACAGGAAGTTGAAGATTGGATCCTGCCTCCCCAAGCAGTGAGTGAGAAACACCCAAGCTAGAAGATGGCCTCCTCCACAGAGTGAGAATGCGATGTTGTAAGTTGCTGGGGAGATAAGCATGGTATAAATATCTAATAAGTTAGCTTTCCCCTCTCCAAGTTGGTTTCCCAATTGAAAATGTCTCCCAGTAGGCTGATTTAAGTCTCAACAGCGAGAAAAGAGACTGGTATTGATACTGTGGCTTTCCCCCTACTAGAGTTTAAAAATATCCCAGAGGGGTTTCCAATCCATGAAAAGGCACAGATGGAAGATTTAACTTTTAATTTTCTAGTTCTATGACTAGATTGCCCTGGTAGCCACTATTTATAAGTCAAATTGTACATGACATTTTTAAAATGGTTCAAATCTTTAGCCCCAGGTATTCTGCTTTAGAGCTCATTGAGTATCTCATGGATCTTTCGGTTTGGCAAAGTATCACTAACCACTGCAGGCCACTCTCCATGGTACTGAAGAATTAGCTTTTATTTTAACCCTACAGCTGAGTAGATGAGGGGAAGGAAGCTTCCAGCACTGTATTGGAGATTGTGTTAAAAGAGTGAAGACTACGGTCATTTATGCATGGGTCGCTTTACCCTCCTTTATTCCCTGTTTCAGCCAGGATCAAGTTTTTCAGTATGCACGTTACATCATTACTTGGAAGCTCAACGCTGTTTCAACACAAAACGAACCCAGCTTTCCCCATTCCCCTTCTAGCCCGAATTAAACCGTTCATCCTGGCTCATTCTGGAGTCACAGAGCATGCATACCCTGTTCTTGAGTTGAGCTTCACCCTACCCTTTTCCAAACCCTTGTTCAAGGCAGCATGCAGATAGCCAAACAGGGGAAGCACAAAAGATTGGCTTCTCTCACAGCCAATCACGAAGCAGTGTGCAAAGAGGCAGGGATTCAAGTGCTTCCTGCTACCTTGGAACTCTTTCTGAGCAAAAGAAAGGCTTTTTAAAAACGAGGCTTGGATTTCTCCTCCCCCTTCTTTCAGATTGCTCCATTTTTTTTTTGTTCTTAAAATGCTTTTTTATGTGGCAGTTGGATTTGGGGGGAAGGAAATCTTCTCTCAGGGTGAGTACTGTGAAGTCAGCCAATTACAGAGTAGCATTCCAGCCAATGCATACAGTTTTCCCCAATCCGGGTTACTTTGATCCTGGCTGAAATGGGGAATAAAAGAGGTTAAAGTGACCATGCATAAATGACCTACGCTTCCAGAATTGGCTTTGTTTGTCCTTGTGGTGTTAATACAAAGCTAACGCTGATTGACAACATAACATTACAAGGTCATCACATTCATATAAACAATTCCAGTGGCTAGGATAGCCCATAAGACTAATTAAGAAAGGTGATTTAGTAAAGGGGGGGGGGAATGGCATCAGAAAGAGCAGAGAACAAACTGTGGAAGAAAACAGGACTGCAAGAAGCGACAATCCACACTATTTATTAGGAGGGGAATATCCTGCCCTTCCAAATGCACATCTTTTAGACAACTGAAATGGGAAGACACCTTAACGCAAATACCTGTTCCATCTACTATAAAGGAATCTAAATATTACAATGGCTTCAAATAAAATGTGTACAATGCATTAGGAAATCCACAGAACAGCAAACTCGTACCCAATTGCAGCATTGACTGCTGTCCTAGACCAAGATCATCAGTCTCCACTCCACCAACAAGTACTCCGCAAGTGCTCCCTTCTCCTCTGACGGTGCATCACTTAATCAAAATTCAAGCACATTTATTTATATGAAAAGTCAGTTTTAAATTACTCACTTATTCAATTATTACTAACTATGTTAGGCATAGTGGGAGCACATATACAATCTTATAAATAAACACAGAAAACTCTCCTGGTCCTTCAGCAATATCCTTCCATTATGCTAGAAATCACAAACTGATTATCAGGTATTTTACTATACAATTGGTTTCCTTGAGTCCATAATCAAAATTGCAATCAAATGCCTTGCTGCCTCACTGTACCACTTGACAAACAGAATGGGCTAAAAAATCTTAAGCCCCATGTACTTTACCTTTGTATCTGAGGTTGCAGGCACCTTAAATAACTTCCATCACAGTTAATGAAGCTTAATTGTAAAGAAAATTAAAGATTTAAGATGTCTGCAGCTATCAGAAGCTCATTTGGGTACTGTATAGGACATTACTTTGTCTTTGAGCCTGTTTATACCCACAGCTTCATGGCCAAGACTAGTGCTCGACTAGTGCTTTGTTGGCCTTCCCCTCCTTTCCCGTATGTGAAAGAGGCTCTTCATAGACAAAACTATGGCTCTTCAATGCTCTTCATAGACAAAACAATTGACTTCTGACAGGTACAAAAGATGAGCGTACCACAATTATCCCAATACAAGGGTGAATAAAAAATCAATGATTTTTTTTTAATTAAAAATGGACTTTTTAAAATGTAAATTGGATTTTTAAAAAATACAATGCTTTTTGAGGAAAAATCAATCTAAAGATAGTTTAAATAGTTTTCTATTTAAGATACATTATAGTCCAAAGGTTATTCATCATGAAATAAGAATTAGTTTTTAATTGTGTATCTTGAGACTGTATAGTCATGCAATGTTTAAAATTTTTGGTAAATTAATTCCATCAACCCACTCACAATGTAATGCTCTTCCAGAGGTTTCTGTAAGATTATTTTGGGCAATTTTTCTGACTAGAAGATATTATCACTGATGTTTGGTTTTGCAGTTCTCAAAACTGTGAATTTGTGCCTGCAGAGATAACATTCCTCTTCTTCACGGCGAAAATGTAATAAAACAAACATAGAGTTGGGGGAAAAGACTTTAATCCCATTGCTCCTTTGCAAATCTACGCCAGCCTTTAAATAGATCAGTGACCCATAGATTAGAACAGGCCTGCTGGTTTCTCACAATGCATTACAGACGTCCAATTTTAAATGCTATTCAATACACTTCATGCAATTGCAGATCACATTAATAGTTTCAGGTGGGTAACCATGTTAGTCTGTAGAAGCATATTCGTCTCACAAAAGCATACCCTGGAAAATTTTGTGTACCTTTAAGGTAGGCCTTGACAAACTTTCTTTGGCTTGAGAAGCTGGCCCCAAATTTAGGAGCCAGTTAAACACTTCTGTTTATTCAGCAAATCATACTTTTGTTATTTCTGCCCTCCAAAGCAAGATTAAACTATGGTTTGGAGAGAACAAACCAAGTATGTGATTAGGATGAAACAACAAACTATGATTTGTGGTTAAAGTGTAGCTTTCAAGCTGTGGCTTAGAAAAAGAAGGGAGTCTGAATATTGGAAGACAGCTGGCTTGTTCCTGCAGCAACAAACCAAGGCTTATCACTGAATGTGAATCTTGTCATAGCAGTTACAGAAAGCATGGTCAGAGAAGCATGGTCAGAGAAACATGAGGGAAGCATGGTCAGAGAAGCTTACTGGTCCATACCTTCTGCATCCTCTATCAGATGGCTGGCAGGCTACATTCTGCCACCCAAGCAGTTCCCTTGGGACAATATGTTCTTGGGTTCTTTGAAAAGCGTAACTGAACTCTAGGCTAACAGTGTTCCCTAGGTTTACCTCCCTTTGGCAAGAATGGCTAGTAGATCTATACCACCACGTTATGCAAACCTGAGTCACTCTCCCAGAGTCACTGACCCTTGAGATATTAAGCCCTGCATGTCTTTGATCACAATCTTCTTCACCCACACAATTTGTTTTGGTTTGGCTCTGCATTACAGATTGTTCCCCTGGCATCACTGCCTCAGACCTGAGATAATGTATGGCTTCCCTGGGCTGCAGAGGAGTCACAGAAACACTCCTCCTCTTCAAGAAAATTCCAGTCAGGCATGCTCCACTACCAGATGCCATTATGGGGGACTATGCAGCATGGCTGTTGTCAAAAGCCACAGCCGAGGCTTGTGCTGCCTGAGGACAGATCGGAAGCCTCTGTTTTGGCACAAGGTAGGGTTGCCAGGTCCCTCTTTGCCACCAGCGGGAGGTTTTGGGGGCAGAGCCTGAAGAGGGTGGGGTTTGGGGAGGGGAGGGGCTTCAATGCCATAGAGTCCAATTGCCAAAGCAGCCATTTTCTCCAGGTGAACTGATCTCTATCGGCTGGAGATCAGTTGTAATAGCAGGAGATCTTCAGCTAATACATGGAGGTTGGCAACCCTAGCACAAGGGCAAGGAGAAAAGGGTGTCAAAATCAGTCTAGTTGCAGCTGTGGAGGATAACAATTGAGTGTGGCATTAATGGCTAAGTGGCATGAAGAATGGGCTGCTTCAGAAATGTCAAAGCTCTCACCAGGCCCAAGGGTAGGGAGGACAGCAGGCAAGAGCAGGGAGAAGTCAAGTGAGACTTCCTCTCCTAGCTGCTGAGGAGGGAGGAAAGCAGCAGGGAACATATCTGAGTGAAGAACTGCTGCGCTGGTTAAAGTGGACATGCACACACACACAAACAAGACCAGTAGCTAAAGGTGCTACTCTCTTGGTGCTATTCTAAGTGACAACCCTGTCTGTAACCAAGATAAAGCACTTTTACATCTTACAACACTGCCTCTGCTCCTGGAACCACTGGAGTATTATATGTTAAGATCATCACTCCAGAATAGGGTTGCCAACCTCCAGGTGGTGGCTGGAGATATCCCGCTATTTCAACTGATCTCCAGGCAACAGAGATCAGTTCACCTGGAGAAAATGGCCGCTTTGGAAGGTGAACTCTATGGTATTATACAACATTGAAGTCCCTCCCCTCCCCAAACCCCGCCCTTCTCAGGCTCCACCCCTAAAATCTCCAGGTGTTTCTCAACCAGGAGCTGGCAACCCTACTCCAGAAAGTTTAAAGGGTTTTTGCATATCTTGTCAGTTATATGCTAATAGATACTAGAAAATGCCACATTTCCTACTAACAGCTTTAATATCACACAAACACTGTCAAGATTCCAATCAGAAAGGGCATCATAGTGTTCTTGGGAGAACTAGGTAGAACACCATCTGCTAACTGAACACTACATGTGTCAAATAAGCAGTTCCCTTCTGATACTCATGTTACTCTTTAAAGCAATTTTTTTTAAAAAAGATAAGCTGGTATAAATAAGATGACTTGGCTTGCAGTTACTTTTAATAGGTTACTTTAAAAAACTCACATCATTCTATAACTCTGAAGTTTGGTTTTCAGTTCACTGTTCAACACCTGATACAGAGCGCTTTAGGAACAGTTTTTCCAGTTTAGAAAACTAATACATTGCCATTTTTACATTAGTAAAAATTCCTGATAGCTCACTAACAAATCAATCCTCAGACATCTCTGGAGAACCTGAAAGAACATAGAATATAGTCTACCTATTAATATAGTATTTGTAAGTGCTTATTTCAAACAAGAAAGCACATTTTGAGTGCTCAAAGCTCTTCCTGAGATTTATGAGGAAGTCAAAATAAGTTTCTAGAATTGGTATAAACATCCTACATGTGAAGCCAATAATACTTTGGATTAAAAATCTCTGGATGCTTTGAGATACAAAGACTCAAATTTCTGCAATCAGAAATATATGACGTACTAATAAACTACTTATACTCACATTTGTGTACTAATATCAAAATATTTTGCAATTTCAATAAAATTTTGACAAGGACAAGAAAAGAAAGGAGCTGTCAACTAGGAGGTGGCATCATATGAAGAACACTTGAAGCTGCCTTATACTGAATCAGACCCTTGGTCCATCAAAATCAGAATGGTCTACTCAGACCGGCAGCAGCTCTCCAGGATCTCAGGCAGGAGTCTTTCACATCACCTACTCGCCTAGTTCTTTTCATTGGAGATGCCGGGGATCGAACATGGGACCTTCTGCCTGCCAAGTAGAGGCTCTACCACTGAGCCACAGCCCCACCCTGCAAAATATCCCCCCGTTCCCAAGCCTCGCAGCTTCCCCTTTCCCCCGTGACTGACCCCGGATTCCCATCCCCCTCCATGGGCCTTGTGCTATTTAGCCCCTCCTCGCTCTCCGGAAACGGGAAGCGGAAGGCCTAGCCGCTGAGAGCTACTACGCGAGGCCGGTCTCCCCCTTGATGGGCGGAGGGCGGCTGGCAGTGCAGCAGGCCTCGGCCACAGCTCCCTCCCTGCCTCGCCACCTCCGCCTCGCTCGCGCACTCGCTCACCAGATCTGGAACTTGAGCAGCGGCCCCGTGGCGTAGGCCATGCGCAGCTTCTTGGCCGGCGGCAGCCCTCCAGGCTGGGCCAAGGCCCAGTCCAGCCACACCGACAGCAGTAGCAGCAAGGCCAGCGCCCGCTTCATTGTGCCTGTTCCCCACCCCCCGCTGCCAGCCGACGGAGTCAGGTAAGAGCCTCGGGAGCCGGCGGCAGAAATGGGTCACCCCTCCTGATGGCACAGCCGGCGAGATGTGCATCAGAGGAGGATAACCTGGCCCAGTGGTCGGCAAACTGCGGCTCGCGAGCCACATGCGGTTCTTTGGGCCCTTGAGTGCAGCTCTGGAAAGCGCCCTCCTCCTCCTCCCCTTTCCCTCCCCTCACAGCGCGGCCGGGTTTTGCACGCGGCATTCGAGGGCCGGCGGCGCCAAGGCAGGCAGCGGCAGCCAATCAGTGGGTGGGTTTTTTCACGCTGGTTTTGGCTGGTGGAGGAGGCCGAGGCGCTGAGGAGGGGCGGACAGGCGGACGGCACGCCGGCCGGGGAGAGAAGGAAGGAAGGAACCCAGGCGGCGGTGGCGAGGAGGAGGTCGGGCTCCGGGAGGCAAAGCCATGTTTGATTCATTTGTACTCTCTTTTTGGGATTTGTACTCTCTACATGCACATTTTCCCCATCCAGATTCTCAAAACTCTGAATGGGAGGTTATTGGCCATTTATGAATGGGAGGTTTTGCCTTGGATTTGCCACTCAGATGCACATTTTCCCCATCCAGATTCTCAAAACTCAACAATAAGCCCCATGCAGAGTTTTGAAAATGCAGATGGGGAAAATGTGCATCTAGAGAGAGGCAAATCCAAGGCAAAACCTCCCGTGCATGAATGGTTGTTAAAAGGCGTTTGGGCTCTCAAAAGAAATCTCAATCGTTGTACTGTTGATATTTGGCTCTGTTGACTAATGAGTTTGCCGACCACTGACCTGGCCAGTTACCCGTGCTTTTGTAAATTCCAGATCAGGTCATGTCATGTGTTCCACAGGGAGTTGCCTACATGAAGACTGTTTGCAAGTGGCCCAGAATACAGTCATCAAGCTGTTAAATAGAAAAAGGAGATAATGTATTTTGCCAGCATAGTAAGAACTTCAAGGAGTTCTTTATTTTAAAAAAGTGTTTGCTCTCCCTCGCTATGAAAGCTATCTCATTCATTCATTCATAGACCTTTATTGGCATAAAAATTATTACAATTGTTACAAAAAGGGATCATAAAACATAAAATCAGTGAAATAAAACAAAGAACAATATAATCAAATATCAGAGCTTGTAAGTTTTTGCACTTTCATCACATCCACTAGAAAATTGGCAACACCCTCAGTAATCTGTGGTACTGAATCATTCAATAAAAATTGACATTTTACTTTATTAGACAGGTGATGTTTTGAATAAAACCAAATTTTTAACCATTTCCCACGGGATGTTTTGTATAGAGAACAGTCAAACAGTATGTGTTCAATTGTATCCAGGGAGTTGGAACCACAAGGACAGATCCGTTCCTGTATTGGGATTTGGTGGTACCTTCCATACAGCATCCTTGATGGAAAGGCATTGACCCTAGCAAGAGAGAATGCTCTACGGAGGATAGGGATATCCAGATTGTAAAAGTAGTGGGGGATACTGTCAATTTTATTCATAAGACCCAACATTGCTGAAGAGCAAACATAAGGTTGGATTGGGTGCATCTTTTGAAGCTCCATATCTAAGAGACGTTGTTTAATAATTTTAAAAATGTGGGCTTCAGTAGTTGGAGCCAAATCTTCCAAAGAAACTCCGATAGATCTTATTTTGGTCAAAATTATACAATCCCAGGAGGTATTGTGAAGTTCTTTTAACAACAGTGATAAAAGGGAACCATGCTCAGTTCTAAAATATAGTTTGAGCCAATATCGAATAGTTAATAACCAAACCTTGGTTTCACACAAATTTTGGCCTAGTTCAGAGCAAATTGCATGATAAGAAACACATTTAGGGAGACCCAGAATTTGTCTAAAAAAATTTGCTTGAACAGATTCTAAATCACGATTAAAAGCATTGACCCAAATAGGAATACCATACAAAATCTGGGGTAAAATTTTGGAGTTGAATACCTTGATTGCTGCAGGAACAAATTGATTGCCCTTATAGAAGAAGAATGACTTCAGTTGGCTTGAAGAGATTCTCCCTAGTTTGGCAGTCCTATTTCTGTGTACTGCCCATTTAAGGTTATAATTAAAGGTAATACCCAGATATTTGTAGCTCTTTACCTGTTGAATTTTGGCCTTTCCAATGTGCCAACTAGAGGGCGACCAATTCTTTGAGAAACTTAAGACATTAGTCTTAGAGTAGTTAATTTTAAGAAGGTTTAGATGACAATATTTCTCAAAGGCCCCTAGATAACGTTTGAGTCCAATTTTAGAAAAGGATAAAATAGCTGTGTCATCGGCATATAAAAGTATAGGTACTGCTTTGCCTCCTAGTTTTGGAGGATGACCATTGATAGGTTCTAAAGCACAAGCCAAGTCTGAAAGAAATAAATTAAAAAGAAGGGGAGCAAGGATGCATCCTTGCTTCACTCCTTTCTCAGTAAGTCCGCCATTTGAGGAGTACTTTACTTGGCTTGTTGTGGATGAATGTAATTTTTTTAAAAGGAATAAAAGACGAAGATCAATTCCTAATCTAATCAGCTTAGACCAGAGTTTATCTCTGATGATTGAGTCAAAGGCACTCTTTAAATCAATGAAAGCGACAAAGAGTTTCTTATTACCCAGTTTCATATACTTTTCTGCAAGTGAGGCAAGAATCAGACAGTGATCCAAAGTTGAAAGCTATCTAAAGAGATGAGGTAATGGTACTGGGCAATAGAACCCACAAGTTTAGTCTAATGGGACAAACAGCAGCTCCCTAGGACCATATTGGGTGGGGGAAATGGTGAGCATGAGGGGAAGGACTGTCCCACTCATTTGTTAAGGTACTGATTCAAACCAGGCCTCCGCAAGGCTAAAAATTTAGATTTTTTTTTAAAGTGCTGGGAGCTCCAAATTCATAGAATCATACAGTTGGAAGGGACCACCAGGGTCATCTAGTCCAACCCCCTGCACAATGCAGGGATTTCACAACTACCTCCCCCACACACACCCAGCAACTCATACTCCATGCCCAGAAGATGGCCAAGATGCCCTCCCTCTCATGAACTCAGAAATTCAGAACTCTCAGCACATGTCTGGCTCTCTGTGACGTTCCTACCATCTGGAAACTCACATGTAGGATTGCTGCTGTAGTGCAGGCTAAGGAAATACAGTTTTGGATGGATAATGGGTGCGGTTCTATTCTAAACTAAATTTTATCAGCCTGGCAAGGGTAAGTCTTAAAAATGACACAACAGGACCTCAGTAATTCTTACAAATGCCAAAAATCTGATTTTGTAAGCAGCAATATTCATCACATAGTTCAGTAGGTTGCAAAAGTGGCAACAGTTGCCATACAGGGAAGGAAGTTCCCAGAGTTTTATCTAAGATGCATTCGTTAAAAATAGCATTCTTTGTATTTAAATTGCAATACTACATATTCTTGCTTAGGAGTAAATCCACTCTAAATCAACAGGACTAATTTCCAAACAAACATAGTTAGGGGTTGTGCCATGAAAGTAATTTTTAAGAGACCAAGACATTGAGCCTAAGCACAAATTCCTCAGGTCCGTTTTCAGTGGGGGGTATGTAGGGCTATGGAAACAGGGGCTAGCTGGGATTCACCGGAGCTAAAAGTAAGAGAGCAAGCTTAACTATCTGTTTTATGAGCGGAGGTTAACAACAGCACGTCTTTAGACTAGCAAAAGCATAAGCTGGATATGAGTCTTTTATTAATTTGACAAGAGAGGGAAGGTTTAGTTCATTTACCGAATATGGGTACAAAGAACACATCAATACAAATTGTCCTTCAGTAAGTTTATGCTTTAAATGAGAGGAGGTTTAATCATCAAGGACACAGGCTTCTGGAACAGTTATCCTAGGACACCAGTGGGAGCAAATGTGCTGCTTTTATTGTTTTTCATTTCATCTGATCTATAAAAGGTTCCAATCTTCACCATTAAGATTATTTTTCCTATTAAAATTATTTTTCTTTTAAAAATTCTCTGAGGAATCAAGATGGAAACAACTAAAAACATATTACTTATGGCAACTACTTATGGGCTATGGGAATGTTCTCTTGAATTATATCACAGATCCATAGCGATATCTTTGGCAACTGGGTAGTGCTTTTTCCCCAAGCAAGAAAAGCTAGCAAAGGACAGCCAAGGCCTTCAAAATGGCTATACTGAGGCACTGTATATATGCTGCATAAGAACTTTTTGATGCATTGGCACAACCCTTGGGATCCTCTGATTTGTCAAGAAGATAGTAGGTACTACTTTATGAACCATTTAGATGATCTAATGATGTTAAAGGTGCAGGATAAGAAAACAAAGAAGAGTCCTCTGGTCACTGCATTTCTGTTGACACAGCAGAATATGACAGTATGACTCAAACATGGCCTTGGAGATGTTGCACATTTGTTCTCTCACATTCTGGCCATTTTGTTCTCTTCTCTGGCTGCAGCTACTCTAGGCATCAGGCTTTCTCTCCTCCCCCAAAAAGGGTGGGAATGAGGGAATGAGGATAAGGGCCAGTGCCCAGGGCAGCTTACATTTGGCAGATAATATCCTTGTGCTATGGCTGCCGCCACTGCTGGATAAAACATTTTTTTCATAGTGAATCAGAACTCTCCTGGCCAATACAGACCCCTGCTGGGAACACACCCCACCTGGACCTGCCCACTTCCTGAAAACGCTCTGCGGGAACAAAAAAAAGTGTCTGTTGGTACTACATGTTCGGGACCCCTGCCCCCAAATTCTAAAAGGAGCGCCTGTAGCTTTAAGAAACAGATGCCCAAATGTAACTGGTAGACGGACAGGGACAAAGATCAAGAAAGGAATCGCAGTTATTCTAATTACACTGCAGGTGATCTATATTTCAGCCTTGTGGGCGAAGCAAGTCAGTCATTTATTCCATGCAATCAGTGTGAACAGTGCTACGAATTAACTAGTAATTCAGCTTTTACGTAAAATATACATTCATTTTTTTTTTTTATAGGATTTTGTGTATGTGTGTTTGCGCACATCCTCAAAATGATCAGCGGATGACTGACTTGCTGCTGAAAAGTAATTCCAATCTATGGCTTCAAAGGTAGTTAACATTCTAATTAAAAACTATTGTTCATATCTTGCATCTACCCTGTTCAGCTTGTGACAATGAGCAAAACCAAGATTCAGCACCCCTTACTCCATTGAAGCTAATAGCCCTTCTGCAACTGGGCTGGGTATTACCTTCAGAAGCCAAGCACTGCTGGCACACAAATCACCATGTATAAAATCACAGATGCACTGCCCCTCTCTAGAATGACTAACAATGAATGTGCTCTATTATATAAATACAATTTTAATATAAAAGTGCAGTTAATATGAAAGCTGCTGCCCTTTTCTTTTCATGATTGACATGGGTTGCCATTGCCGGCCTCCAGTGACCCTGGACTTTCTTGGTGGTCTCCCATCCAAATACTGACCAAGGCCAACCCTGCTTAGCTTCCAGGATCTCATGAGATCAGGCTAGCCTGGGCCATCCAGGACAGGGCCTGATTCAGATTAGTTTGCCGTAATATTTTATATGGTGCTGCCTTTGAAAAATGTCCAGAAACCTCAGCTGGTCCAAAATGGTCCTTGAAATATCCCTTCCTATTATACTGTTCAGCCCATCAGTTAATATCCTTTTCCCAAGCCCAGATCTCCAGGCACTGAACTGAAAGGTGAGTGGCAACAAGAGATAGAACTTTTTCAGTGGTGGCACCTCACCTCTGGAATGTCCTCCCCCTTGATGTTCACTGGGGCCTTACTGTCCATTAATATCGCAAGTCTGAGTGGGGAATGGTTATGGTGGGCTAGGAGATGGCGTAGCCACGCCACCTCCTGAGTGGCTTGCTGCCAGGCATAGCAAGTTGACAGTGTTAGTTTGAAGAAAACCCGGAGAAACTCTCCATTGAGTTCCATAGGGCTATACCACCCTTTTTGAAGGCATAACTTGGAGCCTGCAAAAAGGGGTGTTCCCGGGCCAAAAGGCCTTAGTCATCTCTGCTCCTGGGAATGCCTTGGGAATGCCCCCTTGCGCCGGCAGAAGCTGTCAAAGAAGCAGTGCTGGCACCCGAACTACACACTGCCACCCGGAGTCACTATAAATTGCCCTGTGCTGGCGTTAGTGCCCACTTAGCTGGTGCGAGTGGCACTAACGTCTGCGCAGGGGTCACTCCAGCTCCAAAGGCCATTCAGCCCCCCTTGAGGACTGCTCAGTTTGTGCCATGTCAAAAACATTTATTTTTACCTAGCCCTTTAACTGAGGGGTTCCAACTTTTTTAAAAGTTGTTTTTACTGTCTGTTCTAGCCTGTTTTGTAAATATTATTTTAGACTGCTAAATGCTTTATATTGTTTTATGGCTTATTATAATATTCATTCTTGTGTTGTTTTTAATAATTTTATTGTATTTATTTTTACTTTGTGAACTGCCTTGAGCAGGTCTCTGGAGAGATGGTACATACATTTTCTAACTAAATAATCCCCAGCCATTGTCCTAGCTCATTTGTGGTGTGGTATGAAAGAAAAAAATGACAACAGGGTTGAGCAGTCTGTGATAAAACTTCAAAAGTAGCTAACTAAGCCATGGAAGTTTGCTGCGTGACCTTGGGCCAGTCACACACTCAGACTAATCTACCTCACAGGGTTGTTGTGAGGATAAAATGGAGGAGGGGAGAACAATGTAAGCCACTTTGCCTTCCCGTTGGGGAGAAAGGTGAGATATAAAGTAAAATAAAACAAATTCCATGGCTTCTTCTCCTCATATGTTTAGAAAACATGAATAGGAAGAGATTATGTTGGAAATGGGCCTGAAATCATATGTGTTTGGTGATACAGATGGTAAACTATTTGTTTAATTTTATTTACATATTTATATCCTACCTCCCCATAATGTGTCTGATGCAATTTAGAATACAACCAAATAGTAAAACAACATCAATAAAACAGCATCAACAGCAAAGAGCTGCCATTCACCGTGCATATCCATAAAGAACCTGAAAGTGTCTGCTGAATGTTTGCTGGAAAAGGTGCATGTTTAGCTGCCATCAGCAAAAGGAGGCCAGGGAAGGGGTCATGCGGACTTCCAAGGGAAGGGTAATTTCAGAGAAGGGGGGGGGAGGCTGAATCGTTTCATTTGGAAAGGGACAAAGAGGAGCGCCTGCAATGGTGAACATTGCAGGACAATATGGGAGAAGGTTTAGGCAAAGTACTTTATAGGTCAAAAACCAGCACTTTGAATTAGCCCAGGAAACAAACTGGAAACTAATAAATATCTTTTGAAATTGAAATATATTGATGGTAACTGACCCCAGCTAGTAAACAGGCAGCTGCATTCTAAACAAGATGAAGCTTTTAACCTGTTTTCAAAGGCAGCCCCCATGTATAGTGCATTGTAGTAGTCTAATGTGGCAGTGATTAGAGCATGGGTTACTGTTGTTAGATCCCACTTCTAGAGGAAGGGACACAGTTGCCTGAAGCTGGATTAAAGTGCCACACAGTACAGTGAAGATTTGCATCCCCATCTGTAAAGCTGGGACTCCCTGCACTCCCAAGCTGCACACTTGCTCCTTTAGTGGGAATGCTTTTCCAAAACTTCAGTCTGCACCTACACCAACCAAAAGCATCTCAGATTACTGGCTCTCATTGAGCCCATTATCACATCCAAGCATTAGACCAAGTCGGTTCTATGAAAAAAAGCCCACCAAAAATTGCCCACAGAAAAAAAACCACGGTCATAAATGCACACAAGAAAAAAGCCCACATGGAAAAAAGCCCACATGGAAAAAAGCCCACACGGAAGAAAGCCCACACAGAAAAAAGCCCACACGGAAAAAAGCCCACACGGAAATAAGCCCACATGGAAGAAAGCCCACATGGAAAAAAGCCCACACGGAAAAATACTCAAAGTAGAAAAATTTCCATATTCACAATATGTTTGGAAGCAAACATCTTATTTGTTTAAATGATGAGTACCTTCATAGTCCATTTGAAAGGCCATCCGTTACCTTGACAACAAATGGCTTCCTGAGTACCTTCAATTCAGAGAAGCAGGGCGTTACCTCTGGAGTTCTCACACAGTTTGCATTCTCTACTGGACTCTTGCTCAGCCCCTGTAGTTTTTGGAGAATTGCTGAAGTGTGTGTAGTTTCCTGTGCTTGTGTTCTGAGACAACAAGAACACTCTCATTTGTGAAGACCCTCGGAGGCCAGGTCTACCCATTGGCCCCTGGAGTCCACGGAGTCTACCACCAAGAAAGCCAATAGGTAACCTGGCCTCCCGATGGGACTCAGCTGGAGGCCAGGTCTACCAAGAGGCTTTTATGGTGGTGACCAGGCCTCCAGATGAGGACTCCGGATGGAGGGCAGGGGGATGGCAGGGAGGTGTGCCAGAGGCCTACTTCAGCATTTGCCTCAAGTCTGAGTTGCACAGGCACACTACTGACTTGCACAATTATTACACAACTATCTTATTGCTGTTTTTTTTAAATGTACATTATGAGTTTTATTTTTTATTTTTGTAGTGCAAACAGTGGAGTTTTCAAGAAGCCGGAAGAACAATGAAGTTATGATTTACTTGGGGTTTGAGTATCTCGCTTTTCGCACTGTCAATGGAGTGGTGATTTGGAGATGCAGACAGAATCGCTCTATAAAGTGCCATTCGGTTATAAAAACAAAAGATGGCAACGTAGTTCAAGAACCAACAGAGCATTGTCATGATTCCTGTCCTCAAAAAGCAGCAGCAAACATTGCCAGAAGCAAAATGAGGGAAGACATGGGAGCAGTAAGTGCTACTCCTCGCAGTGTGATGGGAAATGTGTTGTCAGCGTTAAATAATGATATATTGGCCCATATACCCAGACAATCATCCCTCGCAAGAAGTCTTCTCTATCACAGAACAAATGGTAATTTGCCTAACCCCAAAACCATAAATTTTGACATCCCTGAAACTCATACTTCAGATTCAGGTGTGGAGAATCCAGACAGAATTCTGGTTTTAGGTGATAGAGATTTTATGCTCGAATTGAACAAAGATACCATCTATGGAGATGGCACATTTGATAAAGTGCCAAATATGTTTTACCAACTGTACACATGGCATGGCAAGGTGGGTAATTCATATTCGCCATGTATTTACATTTTACTCCAAAAAAAGAAAACAGGCACCTATAATAGAATGTTTCAAATAATGAAGCTATTGATTCCAAATCTGGCACCTCAAAAGGTTTTAGTCGATTTTGAGAAGGCTTGTATGAATGCAGTGAAGATTGCCTTTCCACACGCTGAGGTCAAAGGGTGTTATTTTCATCTGTGTCAGAGTCTCATTAGGAAAATCAACAATGTTGGCTTAAAGACTAAATATGAAACTAATATGAACATAAAAATTACACTGAAGTCTTTTGCTGCATTAGCCTTTGTCCCAATAAATGATGTAAGAAGTGTTTTTGAAAAGCTTGCCGCCACATTTCCAGATGAAGACAGCTACAATGAGGTGCTCACATACTTCTTTTCTACATATATCGAGGTTGAAGCAGGTAGAGATCCTCAGTTTCCTATAAGAATATGGAATCATAATGACGCAGCCCTTGAACGGTCACCAAAAACTACCAACTGTTGTGAAGGATTTCACAACGCTCTTAATTCCCTGTTCCGCTGCAGTCATCCCAGTGTGTGGTTTCTATTTGATGGACTGCAGAGGGACCTGGCTTGCCAAAAATTAACATTGGCTAATGCACAAGCAGGTCGCCCAGAGGTGAAAAAGAGAAGATACGAGGCACTACATGACATGGTTGCCACTTCTGTGCAGGAGTATGAGCAGGTGGAAGATAAACTTACTTAAGGAGATTGGCTAATTTGCAGTAAAGATTTATATCTGAATTATTATTTACTCGATTTATTATTGAATGTTGGTCCCTCATTTAATCCAGGGGGTCCCCATTCATTCCGGGATTGTTTTCAACAGCTGGCAGAGATATAAAAACAGTGAAATAGTTTCATTTTCATGTCAAATGAAAGAATTGGCAGGGATATTAAAACAGTGAAATGGCTTTAATTTCATGTCAAATAATCACTGTAAAGGAATAAAGTATATAGTTAAATAACAAATAAAAGACTTTTACAGAAGTGTGAATAAAATTAATGTGAAATGTAAGGGGAAAAAGGAATAATTATCAGGTATTATCATACCAGTACAAATAGTGTTTTTCATGATTTGGAAATAATAAAATATGGTTCTTTCTGATGTAGTTATTTTTTATTAAGTAATTGTTAATGTTAATAGTTGTGAAAGTTATGTTATGGGTTGTAAAATTATGTTATGGCTGTAATTTTTTAAAAACAAAATAAATAAATAATATTAAGTATTCAAATGTATTTTTCCGTGTGAGCTTTTCCCCATGTGGGCTTTTCCCCGTGTGGGCTTTTCCCCGTGTGGGCTTTTTTCTGTGTGGGCTTTTTTCCGTGTGGGCTTTTTTCCGTGTGAGGTTTTTTCCCATGTGGGCTTTTTTCTTGTGTGCATTTATGACCGTGGGGTTTTTTTGTGAGCAATTTTCTTGTGGGCTTTTTTCATGTGGGTTTTTTTCTGGTTACCCCTTTCTGGCACCTTGTGCTGTCTCTCAGAAAGCCTTCTTTAGCTTTGACCTCAGCTTCCACTAGTTCAAAATATGAAACTTTCCTCCGCCTTGGGCAGATTTGGCATGTATCTACATGGCGTCAATTAGCCCCCAGACTTTAATCATTTTAACCATTTCATAGTTTGAGATGGGAGAAATATGTTTGCCATCATAACAGGTTCCCTGATGTTAAGGTATGACAAAACAGGTTTTTAATTGTGTTTACTAAAATATTTGTATAAAACCTTCTCTCCCATCAATGGACATTCAAAGTGGCTTAGATCAGCATGTGCCCAAAACCAGGCATTGCATAAAGACATTTAGAACCAGAACAGTAGAATCACAACCACAATATCAATTTGAACAACCACAGAATGCCTGAAGCCTACAAACAAAAACTATTCTGTGAAAAGGTCAGAATCCTTGAGAAAGAATTAATAGCATCATTACAAAATTATAACTTTCAGGTCTCCTTAGCAGTTTTTCCAAGACACTCTAGCATGACCCCCACTGTTATTTTAAGTACTATGGTTTGCCAAGGGCAGAATGAATAGAGGTTGGACTCTGGTTTCCTCAAGTGAGCTATATTTGCAACACCATTTAAAAAGAGATGGCACTGCTTTAGTACTTTATCAGTGATGCAGTCTCAATTGTAATTCAGTGCTGCTCTGCAAGCCTCTCTTTGTGCTCTCAATTACAAAGAGAGAATTGCATGTTTTGTGTTAACCAATATGTGTCCTTTTACTTTGTCAGCAGAAAGAGGCCCAGCTGCTATTGTGCTATTCCATTTTGCCAGTCCACTGCTCTGCACAGTGACAGATGAAGCAATTCAAAAGTAAATGTGCAGCCTTAGTAACAACATTATAGGCCATTACATTCTGGAAGTTCTCCTTTTCAGGGTGACAGCAAAAAAAACCATTGAATTTTCATTAATAAAATAGGGCCAGCAGTGAAATGACCCTGTGCCCTAGGAGCAGTTTTTATAATTATACCTTATTTGCTGTGAAATAAGTTGCTTGCATTGTCATGTAAAATAGTGATACTCAGTGGTTCAGAATCTACATGTGGCTTTTCTGAGCACCTTTCCCCAATATGGGCACCTGTGCCAAGTTTCCAGAAAGTGGGCAACATCCTTCCCCAGTAGGGCTTGTTGGCAGCAGTTGGTTTCTTGAGGTGCCGGCTTCATATCAGGGATGGAAGCAAATGTGACTCATTTAGTTGATTGTAACTGCCAATGTGGTTCTCTGCAAGCCACAGAGTAAGTACCACTGATGGTATCCTTGAGAGATTGTATCTGCAAAGGCATGTGTGCATAGTCTTTAATACTAGTGAATCAGTTTGTTACTATATATGATAAGAATATATTCACATTGCCCTGACCTGGATGGGCCAGGCAAGGCCTAGTGCATCAGATCTTGGAAGCTAAACAGGGTTGGCCCTGCTTAGTGTTCAGATGGGAGATCACCAATGATGTCCAGGGTTGCTACACAGAGGCAGGCAATGGCAAACTAACTCTATTAGTCTCTTGCCTTAAAAACCCTACGTGGTCAGCATAAGTCAGCTGCAACTTGACAGACTTTCTACCACCATCCTGACTTTAAAGCAGATGCCTCTGTATGGTTAGATTTAATATGCAGCATCTTAGAATGTTCAACCACTTAGCACAGATTTTTTTTTTTGTTCTCTGTTCAACATCCCAATTAAGATAGGATCATGTTATCCTCATAGTGCATGTAGGGGGCAGCTTGCTTTAAGGATAGCTAAGAAGTTCAGAACTGAAGTAAAACTTGAACTGGGGACATTTGGGCTCGCAGCAAAGTCTTAGAGAGTCTACCACACTTAACAGAGTGCCCGGAGATAGCGTAGCCGAGCCCTGTGAAACTCCTCTATTGGGTTTCACAGGACTATGCTATGAGTTTTGCAGGCATATTTTTGCACCTGTAAAAGGGGGCGTTACCAGGCTGAAAGGGCTTAGGAAGCTGACCAAAGTCATGTCCGCTCCCAGAAACACCTCAGGAATTCCCTCTTCAGAGCCGGCACAAGCCCTCATGCCAGGGTAACACTGCTGGGGAGGAAGCACCGGCACCCGAGCCTCACAATGTTGTGCTGCTCCCCTGAGCTGGCACAAGTTGCCCTGTACCAGCATTAGTGCCCACTTAGAGGTCACGCCAACTCCAAATGCCATTTGCCCCCCTCCTTGAGGATTGCTCTGTCCCTCTCTATTTAGGATAGTGTCTTAAGTGAGTTATCCACCGGTATCATATTGCTGTGTCACATAACAACTTCCTGTAAAGCTCCTAAATAATTTAAACAAATTCAAGGATCAAGGTCAGGTCTATGGCATTTATTTTTCTGAAAACTGTTTAGCAAAACACAGTTCCACCAAGAATGTATCTGGCAATGCAAGTTCTTTGAGGCATAGTCACAGTGACTCATCCTACTATTCTTGTGTGGTGTTCCAGGCTGGCTTGTAAAGCTGCTACAATGCAATAGGTTGCATGCTATACATTAATGTATGTACCCATTTACTCATATGTTCGGTTATAGGAAAGATTCTTCAGCAGTTCTATCTTGTTTCCTGGCAGATTATATATTTCTTTCAAAAGAAATTCTGTCTTACATTTATAATACATAGGGGACAATTTCTTCTGCAGTATCTGAAATATTTATTGTAAGTAACAGCTTGGGAAGAAGCGCCATGCAGGAAGCACTGTTACTAAATCTAGCCTGTGACATGAATTTTTCAGTAGGACTGAGGTATCTGAAGTTAAGATACTTTTAGAAGTTCTAATGTTTTGTAGTTTGTTCCCAGAGTCCACTTCTAAAGAGTGCCAGAATGTAGTGTAGTGCTTCTTTGACTAAAATTCTTGTGCTTTTGATATATAATATGCACATGATATGCTAAAGCTAATGTGAGATAAAACAGTTGCCAGAGCTGTCTTGCCAACAGGCAACTGTGAGTGTGGCCAAGATTGTTATAGCAGAAAAATAAAATGGAATGGGCATTCCCCTGACTACTGGGTACAAACAGAGATGGAGAGTATGGGGCTGGCAGGTTACAAGCATCTCAGCATTGCAAATAGACGAGTAAGAGTTCTATCCATCAGTTAGTTTGATATACAAATGGATGACCAAAACCAGTGTTCTGATCCACTAGATGGAGGTCAATGAAGGCAATCCATAGGGTAGCTTCCAGCTCTCAGTTCAGCCTTTGTGCATTAAAAGTATTTTGTTTATATCTCACTTCTCTCCACAATAGGGATCCAAAGCAGCTTACATTGATCTCCACTGCTCCATTTTATCCCCACAACAGCCCTTGTGAGATAGGTTGAAAGCATATGACTAACCCATTTCCTTCCCTCTGCAAGAACATTTTCCAGCTCTTCTAGTGGAAACATTTGGAAATTCTGTGGAACACTGAATGAACAACTCTGAAATATTTTCTCTTTTAGAATGAGTTACTTCTTAAGGCAATGCTTTCTTTACTCAAAATGTATAGCATGAAAAAGTCTGTGGACTTTTCTGAGGAAACACTAAAAAAAAACTCCATTCCCCCCCCCCTTTTGGAATATTTATTTACCCATTTTAAGTAAAACCTTGCCTTTCATTTCAATCTACAGCATTAAATAATATTTTTTTCTACATAAACAGCAGGCATACGTATTTTAAAGAATACTTTTGTTTAAATTTTGGCAACAATTAAAATACCATGTTTAATGATACTACATCACCATTAAACATAGTACGATAAACTTTATAATGACACAATGTCACTTAATATAATACAATATAACTTAACTAGGGAAGTGGTGAGCTTCCCATCACTGGCAGTCTTCAAGCAGTGGCTGGACAAACACTTGTCACGGATGCCTTAGACTTGATCCTGCACTGAGCAGGGGAGGTGGACTAGTTGGCCTGTATTGCCCCTTCAAACTCTATGATTCTAATATCCGAATGTGCTGGTAGCCCCACCTATTGTGACGGTCTGAGAGAGTTTGCTACAGAATTTGCTTTCTACCATCAGCTTTTATTTTTTTCTACATGTCAGGTGTCAAAAATTAAGATATATATGCTATGGTACCATAGTAGGCTTGCCAGGTCCCCCCTCTCCTCTGGCAGGAGGTTTTTTGAGCGGAGGTGAGGCTAAGATTGCACACGCGGCCATGCTGACGTGAGCACGTCACTTCTGGTTTACACCCAGAAGTGCCGTATCGCAAGAGGCCTTTTTATCACTCAAACTGGGAGTTTGAGTGGTAAAAGGCCCGTTGTGATGTGGCACTTCTGGGTGTAAACACATCACAAGGGGCCGCTTAAGCTTACAATGTGTTTACACCTGGAAGTGCCGCATTGCAAGGGGCCTTTTACCACTCAAACTGGGAGTTTGAGTGGTAAAAGGCCCATTGCAATGCAGCGCTTCCGGGTGTAAACCAGAAGTGATGTGGTGTGGCTGGCAGGTGCCCATGTGTGTTGCCCGCCGACCCTCAGCTGATCAACGGGCAGCCAGGTGGATTGGCAGGGGTTTGCCCACCATCACCTGTCACTTGGCAACCCTACAGCATAGGGTGAAGCAATTTCCAATTCCTTGGATATTGGGTATACTTGTAATTTTTCTTACAGAAAACAAAAAACAGTTGTACTTTAAAATGCCATAAACATGCCAAATATTACAATTTTATATGCTAGACAATTATAAATGATGTATTTTATGTTGTTAAATCAGTAAAAATATTTTAGGTTTGATAGGTTAGTGAAGTTTTCTCCAAATTAACATTGTTTTCCCCGGTAGCTTCAAAATTTCTGGAAATTTTAAATCTCTAGGGATACATTTAGTTTTCTCTCAGGATGCTTCACATAAACCTAACTTGAACTAACACATGGGGTGAAGTGCTGACATGAGATCATTATGTAATAAATGTTGCTGGTAATTTTACTGTAGACTAGTCTCAGAGCAATAACCATGCAGGGTTATTTATTGAGCATAATTTATTAGTGATTGTATTGAACATATCTGCCACTGAAGCTTCAACACGAGAACATGTTTGCTTTAAATATGTCTAAGAACATAAATGACTTGGCTATTTCTTCTTTTCTAAACGTAAGCATTTGTTCATTTATAGAACTGCTAATGCCACAGAGACTGTCTTTTAAGCCTATTCCCACACCTCTCCTTAAGAGAGTTACACAAGGTCATAGCTATTTATGGCTTAACCATTTAAAATAACATACCATAAAAAGAGAGATCAAAATGGAGAAATGACTGAATAGTGGCAGATCAATACAAGCAACCATTTGTAATCAATTATTTTGAGGAAGAGGCACATTTAGAAAAGTATGTCAACCTTTAAGATCCCTATAAAATTGCCAAAGAACACTTTCAGATTCAGCTAAATTTATGCTGGAGTAGAGAGATACTTCTAAGCTCCTTTGGGAGTAATGTGAAGCCCAAGTCTTAAACCACGCTAGGATCAAAACACAAACAGACAGGACATGTTTTTGCCCCCAAAAGATGCAGAGATTGATCCTGTTCTCACAGTACCCAGGGTATATTTGGCAAGTGACTTCCAGGGAACTAAGGCAAGATTCACCTAGGATTTAAATGACAGAGCCACATTGGTCCACAGCAAAATCCACAAATAAAAGCCACAGAATATATATTTTATTTTACTTGAACCTTTTAGAGTTGTCATCTCATTTTTATTTATACCAATCCTACAAAATATATCAGATGGAAAGGTAACCACAGTAAAGGCTACCCAGCAAACTTCACAACTGAGTAAAAATCTCAACCTAGTGCACCCTTTTTACCATTGCACTCAAATGAAGAAGGTATTCATCCAAAACAGCCACTGTGGGAAAAGCTGCAAAATTTAGATATAATTCCCCTTGGCATGGTGAGAAGTTATACAATTTCCACAAGGTCAATTTTACAATTTCCTCTCGACATAAAAAGTTGATTCCATCATGTGGCACAGAAAATAGATAGATACTGTAAAATCTCAGAATCATACATATGAAAGACAACTGATAAGATGATAAAAATAACAAATGGGACATTTTAAATGAGTAGGGGAAAATAACCTGCATTCCTACACTGTGCCAAGAGCATATTAGTTGTGGTCAAAAAATATTACAACAAGGAACGTATAAAAGTATAAGGACACAGACATGGCATGGAAAAGGAAATAAATGCATGGATTTTGTAAAGTGATTGAAAGGTATGTGCAAAGGTATGCATTCACTGTGCTTTTCCATACAGCCCCATATTCTCACAGCTGTTCAATTTCAGTGTGTATATTATACATAACACACACCATATATACAGTATATATATGTGTGTGTGTGTGTGTGTGTGTGTGTGTGTGTATCCGTGCATTATAAAGCTACAGACAGTTACAAATTATTCCCAGTCCATTTTCTTATATGGCAGTTTTCAAAGTTTTTAAGGAAAAACATGCTCCAGTTGTTTCAATAGCATGCTCCAGTTGTTTCAGAATATCCTTTACTAATTTACCCATTAAAAACTGATCTAAATAGCACTTACTTTTATTTTAGAATAGTATAGCACTGCATTTTCAACCCTAGTGCAAGTTTTGTGCTGTTCAGTTCATCAAATGTCCTATAAGGTATGCTCATGTTTATGTTAAATAGGGTGAAATGTCGTTTACCTCTCCACTGTGTGTATGGATTCTCTTGTGCAGCCATCTTTCCTATAGAATCATACTGAGAATATTAAGGGAGCTTTTCATATAATTTTACTTCTGAGTATTCTCAGGGAGATTATGTTCTTTGTAACTTGGGGATGGTCACATGTAAGTTGGGATAATACCAATTTATTACATATGTTATTATAGTGATTCTCTTAAAACCTTTTCAAAAGTTAAGAAACTTTAAAATTCCCAATTTTCAACCTTCATTGCAAGAACAATGGACCAAAACTTTGACTCCTACATAAAGTCTCTGGTTTGTATTAGACAACATATTTACATTGTGGAAATTCAGACACACATGAACTACTAATTCCATGTTAGTCTGTAGCACCAAAGATTTTTAACATGAGACATTATCCAGCAGACCATACCTGCCACAAAAGGTAAAAACAGCATCAGAGTAAACAATTGTCTACAAACATCTGAAACATTCCCTTAATTGCCCATTATTCAAAAACTAATTAGTTCTTAGTGAAATCATTATACTGCCACTTTGACATGACTACCATGTTTCATTACTATTGAGAACATGTTTTCCAAAAGAAATGTCTACATATTTCTTTGATCCAAACTGTCATGCTGGGCAAGCAAAAGTATTTCAAACTATATTATTCTTCAATGCTTACAAATATAAGATTCTGCAAAGTGGTTTTGCAAATGGCTTCTTCGTAACTTGTTTATTAAGAACACATTGTAAATAAAGACGATGCCATTTTGTAACGACTTTGTACTGCCACCCACACTTGACTTCTTTAGTTGTCACTCAGTACATGGTGATGAGATCATTTGGCAATAGCCCAATGGCAAATATGCCAACTTTGTCACTTGGAAAGATATACCACATTTAGGTATTTAAGCTTCTCTAACACCTATCCTTTGTAATTTAACCAATTACTTTTCAGTTTGCATTTGTTCTGATGAGTTCACCAGATGTCAATGGGGAAAAATAATATTGCACATTTTCCAAACAAGGTGAAAGACAATTTCACAAGAGCTGAGAGTGACAGGTAAAAGCAAAGTAAGTACACTGCAAAACCCCAGTTCTTCTGCAAATTAAAAAAGTACAGTTAACAAATCCAGGTTTTCTAAAGCTTAAAACAAAGCTAAGTTGTAAGAAAGACAGCAAAGCTTCCTTTTCTTTCCCTCCTGGGTTCTCCTTTCATTTGAGTGCTCCCAAATCTAGTGTGCAGATGTTAAAACGAGCTATTTAAATCTGCCTCGTTTTTGTTGGTAAGGCTTATGGTATGCATCGCTGTATTTTATAATGCTGGTCAAATGACCGTAATAAATGAAATGAATGAATGCTATTTAGTAATGTAGTAGTCATATTATACATTAAAACACAACTCTCCCAGGAATTGTGCTATTGTATATGTAGCAAAAGTAGTTAAAAAGCATGCACTAGGTGTAAAATGGGTTCAAATTATAGTATTTTGGTATTAGGAGCTAGGTAAAGGGCTGGAGAATGAGAACAGAAAAGGTACCATTTGTCGTGCTGCGCCTTGGGCGTGGTCGTCACGGGGGTCTCTGGCCTGGAGGACGTTGGGGCTGAGACAATCTCTTCCACCTCAGACCAATCCGAGGGGGAGTCAGAGCTCGACTCTCCCTCGGGCGTCGCCAGGTTGCCACAGGACACACCTTGCAGCCAACCTCTGGCGTCAATATCCTCCCCGGCAGGCAGATTTCTCTGGCCTTATATACCCTCCAGGCCAGAGAAGTCCCTCCCAAGCTCCGCCCCTAGCCCTTCCCCCAGAAGTCCATATAAGGGCTGGGAGGTTTCACCTCCCAGCCAGGAGAAGTCAGGTGTGGACCACACCTCTTCCCCGCCTGTGCTTGCCTGCCGGACAGCTGGGTTGCGGGGAGGCCGGCTACAGCCGATGCCCGACCCACGCCGCTCCCGCGGCCCCCTCCTCCCGCCAAAGGATGTGCAGGCCGGCGGCCCTCAGCGGCCCGGGCCCAGCGGAGGAAACGCCGGCTCGCGGCTCCCTCGACCGCGGCGCCTGGGCTGGCGCATTGGAGGGCCCCGGCTCTCTCGGCGGCGTCTGGGCTGGCGTGGCGGCGACCCGCGGCCCCCGCGGAGGCTTGGGCCGGGCTGGCGGGCCGGTGGCTGGCTGCTTCCGTGGCGGCTCCAGACGGGCTCTCTCCTCTCTTGCCGGCTTGGTAGAGTGCTGAGAGGAGAGGAAGCCTCGGTAATGCCGCCCTCCCGGGACGACTGGTGAGTGTGGGGGCTGCCCCCCGGCCCGGGAAGGGGGTTTGGGGGCCCCTCCCGGGACACCATTACCTGCAAAGTTCTGGGGCAGTACTCAACTGATACCAATAAACACCTTCTCTGCTGGGAGTACACTTGATTTACTCATAAAATGAACACATAAAAGACTATACACACGGATGTGCATTAGGCTTGTGCCTACTGGCCCTGGCCTCTCTCTATGCACATCCAAATTTTTGAAAGAGCCTATGCATAAGCCAAATGTATGTCTCTGTGTTCATGATTGGAGACCCTTCCTTTTTTGCAGGTGATTTCACTCCCTTGCTGTTCCTCCTTAGCACATCTCCCTACCCCATGTGGCTACCATCAGTCCAAAGAGATCACAAAAGATCACTGGGAATTGAAGAACAAGATCAATGTTCCTTGTGCCTGAGTATCACTGCATCCTGCCAACAACCTTGGCAGATTGTTCCACCAAATTAGCAGGCACAACCCCTGCACTGCCCAATACTCAAACTCCTTCTAATCTGAAACAAGGGACCTTTTTTAATGGGGTATCAGAATTCTACTACTTAGTTCAACTGCAGAAACAGCTGATCTATTACACAGAACATTTTCAGACTCAAATGTTTTTCCTGTAACTGGGACTGTGTATATTTTCATTGTTTGGGATTGGGGATTTGTTGCTAGGATAACCCTTTAGCCCTCAGGTTCTTTATTTAGGTCTTTCAGAACTCCTTTGACCTGCTGTCAGATTACAACACAAAGTCTTAAAGATAAATACCATGGACAACAGTTTCCTTGGCTGACCACTTTCCAGCTTAGCAATTTTACTTTAACGATCTGAGAGGTCATTTTGCATATATAGAGAGAGATAATACATAAACTATATGAGTTACATAATCAGTCTTGCATATTATACTCTAGGTCAACCCTTACCAAAGAAACTTGTTTATTCTATATTTAGTGAACTTACAGCCCATTCCTGAGCTTGGGTGGCAAAAGTGCTTAGGAGGCCCGAGGGGCCTTGTGCTGGCGTAAAAGGCACTTACGCCGGCACAAACAGCCTGGGCGCCAGCATAAGACCAGTTACTCCGCTGGCAGTAGTCGGTGGAGGGGGACGGAGTGGCTGCGTCAGCGCCCGAGTGATGCAGAAGCAGCCGGCGGCCGCCTGGGAGGTGTTCCCAGGGGCATTCCCACGGCTAGGAGGCCTCCTAATGCCCTTTTGGCCCGGGAACGCCACGCAGCCCATTGACCGCCATGCAAATGCTCTGGACCCTCATCTCTCCGCCGTGCCCAAGCACCCCCCATCTCAGCCTGGCGCCTCTGGAACCCGCCTAGAGGCCACCCAATGGGGCCAGAGCAGGAACTGGCAGCACCCCTCCAGAGAAGGGGCCTTGGAGGCAGGAATTCCCCTCATAAGTGGCACTTCGCAGCCGGCGCTCACTTGACAGGTAAGCCTCGCATGGACTGGCATGTTGCCGGTCTGTGCCGGGGGGGTCGGGACTTTGTGGTTTTCTTGCTCCAACTCCCCTCTCTGCGGGGACTGTGCATGGTTCTCACTCCAACTCCCCTCTCGGTGGGGACTGTGCATGGTTCTCACTCCAACTTCCCTCTCAGGGGGGGGGCTTGCTGCTATGGCTCCTCCAGCTGCCATCTTCGGGGGGGGGGTCTTCTGGTGGGGAGGCACCTCTGAAGTCCAGCTCCAGACTTTCCCCCTCCACTCTAACCATTGCAAGGAGCACACCTGGCCTCACTCAAGAGAGCCTTAGGGAGAAGTTGGAGTGAGGTAGCTTCTCATCCCTCTCCGTGCTTTTTATTCAGATGCCGCCGCAGTTCTGGCCAGCCCGGCAGCTTCATGCAGCTCTGCCTCTCCCTCAGCACTGATGCCCGCACCCCGCCCACCACTCACGCCGCCCTCGCCCTCAGCTGTGCTCCAGACTCCATGGGCCGCATTCTGACGATGTCGGTGAAGCGCACCACAGCCACGGGCCGGGACCACCCCCATGCTGTTGGAGCTTGACCCCTGGGCAGCCGCCATACTGCCCAGGAGTCACCTGGTTGTCTACCCCCAGACCCTTCTTTCTCATTGCAGATCTCTCCGACAGCCACCCAGCTGCCTTCACCCTTCCTCACACATGCTGTCACCAGGACAGAAGCAGGTTGGCAAGGGAGCAGTGCGTTCACCTCCCAGCCACCAACACCCTGTGTGACACATTGAACTCCAGTCGCGCCCTATTCTCCTGCTCCATTCCTGCCCTCTCACCTGCCACTCTCCAACTCGTGTGAAAATAAAGTTGTCTTTTGAAACTGGCACCGCCTGCATTGTGCTTGGGGACGGGCAAGGGAGGGTCTGGCTGCCCTGTTCCAGGCAGCCAGCCAAGGGAACCAGCACCACCCCGTGGATGGCCTCCTAACTCTCGGAACTCAGTCCACAGCAACTGGGGGGAGGCGAGGGAGCAAAGGCCATGAACTGGCAGGGAGACCTGTCCAGAGGGTGGAAGGGGGCCCCTGTCAGGACTGCAATGAGCCTCGACGGGGTGGGCTGCTAGTGATGAGATATTGCAGGCGTCATGAGCCTTTGAGGCCCCTTCATTTGCATGGCCACAGATAGCGGCCTCTGGCCGACCATACCAGCCCACCGAGGCATCCGGCGCACACTGAACACACACCAGGCTCTCATGATTCGCCCCAGTGGTTAGAAGGATTCAGCTAGTTCAGCAGAGTTTCTCCCGCTCTTGAAGTTAGCCGTGTATCCCCCCTTCCACTTCCCTTTCCTCTCCCCCCCTTCAGGGGGACAACCCTCTCTATGGTATAAAGACAGAGCACGCACCCGCCCATCCCTGGCCCCCGTCCTCCTGCTGCCGCAGATGGGGCTGATTTCCTGGATCTCGCAACCGAGAGTTGCCTTCCCAGCCCTTCTTTAGGTGTGTGGGGGGGGGGATCTCGCTGGCAGCCCCCGGCCCACCCTGGAGTTTTTGTCAAGGGAAAGAGTGATGCTTGGGTGCAACTTGGAGGGTTGTGGAGACCCATGAAGGTAGCGCTGGCGACTACTCGCTAGTAGTCTCCGAGCCATCTGATGTGTGCTTTTGCTATTCTCCCGGCGCCTCCGGGAGCTCTCCCGTCCTCCTGCTCTCCCTGCCTCTTTTGCGGCCCCCGCCCTTTCCCCTGCACTCCTCCCCCTGAGGCGGCCCTCCCATCTTGCGGCCTGCCCCTCCCATCCCCATTCTGTGGCCCGCCTCCCCCCAGTGAAATCCCTCCCCTGGAAGTTGCCCTGCTAACTCAGCTGGGCCTGGCTGGTCTCAGGCTGCGCCGCAGCATTCCTGTGCCGCAGCGCTCCTCGGCCTCTCGTTTCTTTTTAAACTTTCGCCTTTTTCTTGGCGGCACATGCTGCCATGAAGTCCCTTAGGAGGCCTCCCGGCTGCGCTGTAGCTGCGCCGCGGCCCGCCTGAAGCTTCAGGAATGGGCTTTTAAACTAGGAGTATTTAAATAAAGAAACAGCAAAGAGAAAAATGAAATATATTCCTTTGCATTTGATACTTAGGAGTAGAATGCAGCAGTACTACAATGTACAGTAATGAGATAGAACCAGCAGCCAATAATAAAATGCTGTAACATGAGGCACCTCCTCCACCAAAAACAAAGAATGTTGTCTCTACAGTACTTCTAAGCTCCATGGCTTGAGAACCCAGTTAGTCATATAATGCTTGATACTGATGACAGAAGACTCGAGTGCTTTTAAGAAAGATACTCTGTAAACTAAAGCCAAACTTCAAAGTATCCCTCTAAATACAACAGAAGTATTCAAAAGCTCTCATTTTGAGAACCCAAAGTAACTGCCCAATTAAGGAAATGCAGAAATTTGCAGAATTTTAGGAGAAGAAAAAGAGTTGGGTTTTATACCCCGCTTTTCTCTACCTTTAAGGAGTCTCAAAGTGGCTTACAACCACCTTCCCTTCCCCACAACAGACATCTTGTGAGGTAGATGGGACTGAAAGAGTTCTGAGAGAACTGTGACCAGCCCAGGTCAACCAGCAGGCTTCATGTGTAGGAGTGGGGAAACAAACCCGGTTCTCCAGATTAGAGTCCACTGCTCTTAACCACTACACCACAGATAGATGATAGATAGCTTTCTCTTCCTTCCTGTGAGGACATCATCTATCTAGAATAAGACATTGTATTAAATCAGGACAATCCACCACCCAGCTCTCAGCAGGTTTGCTTCCATGATCCAGACAAACCCACAGCATGCTACAAAGAGAGCAAGCACATTTCTGAAAGGTAGTAACCAAGAAAATAGATTGAGATGGGTCATGCAAATAAACGTGCAATGCATTTAATCAGAAGGGGGGAAAACCCAACAACCACGAAACAAAACCCACCCACCCCTGGCTCACGATTCAATTTGATGAAGGAAAAGTCCCTTATCAGTCAGATGGCTGGTGTGAACATAACTTATTCACTGAGGATGTTCTGAGGTCAGTTTTGTGTGAATACAGGAATGTTGGTTGAATATGGTTTGGCCATCTCCTTTCAAGGTTTCACTTATACTGCAGAGTATCACATCTTCCAAGCACTGAAAACCACAATGTTTTGTACCCGGAAATATAGAATATCTGTCCTTGCAGTCCCAATCGCCTCTACAACATTATTTATCATGGTGTTACTCAAACATTCCATTTTGTGAATTCTAGACACCGGTAAGAAAGCAGCAGTCACATGGCAGCAATGCTCAGCCACAGTGTGAAGCATGGTAATTTTTATATTGCAATTATATTGGAGGCTATGATAGCCCAGCTGTTGCATAACACAGTGGATAGCTCCACCCCAGGATAAAGCTACACAATACTCTATGCTTCACTGAAGGGAGACCTTCTTTAGGCTCAGAGTAGAAACTCATAGTAAGTGTCACAGATACTACAAATGCCTTAATGTACCTTAATTATCGGTTCTTGTAGGTTATCCAGGCTGTGTGACCGTGGTCTTGGTATTTTCTTTCCTGACGTTTTGCCAGCAGCTGTGGCAGGCATCTTCAGAGGAGTAACACTGAAGGACAGTGTCTCTCAGTGTCAAGTGTGTAGGAAGAGTAATATATAGTCGGAAGGGGGTTGGGTTTGAGCTGAGTCATTGTCCTGTAAAGTATTAAAGGTAATGTGCTAATCATTGTCCTGTAAGTATCAAGATAATGTGCTAATGAGAGTGTGGTATGTTAATGTGGAACCATTGTATCCTGAATGGTTCCACATTAACATACCACACCCTCATTAGCACATTATCTTGATACTTACAGGACAATGATTAGCACATTACCTTTAATACTTTGCAGGACAATGACTCAGCTCAAACCCAACCCCCTTCTGTCTATATATTACTCTTCCTACACACTTGACACTGAGAGACACTGTCCTTCAGTGTTACTCCTCTGAAGATGCCTGCCACAGCTGCTGGCGAAACATCAGGAAAGAAAATACCAAGATCACGGTCACACAGCCCGGATAACCTACAAGAACCGATGAACTCTGATTGTGAAAGCCTTCAACAATACCTTAATTATGTTGTTCACACTGTTACAAAAGTTATGGGAGGGAGGGGAGCACCTTCCTTAAAAGCTTTTAGGAAGCATTGTTAAGAGGTTTCACTCACTAGAGCTTTTCATGGAGTATAGTTTTGCAGGCATTTTATTACATCTGAGGGGAATTTGGGGAATTATTGTTTGATGTTTCATTATTTAAGCTACCCTGAGCCATGGGGAAAGGTAATCATATATAATGTCATATAAATGTTACAATAAAATATTTTTGGTGCCGTCAAGTCACAGCTGACTTGTGACGACCCTGTTGGGTTTTCAAGGCAAGAGATGGTTTGCCATTGCCTGCCTCTGTGTCACTACCCTGGTATTCCTCGCAGGTTGCCCATCCAAATACTAACCAGGGCCAACCCTGCTTAGCTTCTGATATCTGAAAAGATCAGGCTAGCCAGTGGCTATCCAGGTTAGGGCAAAAATAAAATATAGCCCATCCTTTAATCATGATTAAGGAACTGGAGACAGGATGAATATATATTCTCTCTCCCTAGCAACTCCCTTCCCTATCATGAATTCTTGCCATCGAGTTTAAGACCAGTGCCTACACAGTGCATAACATGGTTAATTCTGCTTCCAATATCATTTAACTGTAAATTTCTGATAAATGTTAACCATTTTTAAGGAGGAGAGGGAGGGAGAGTGCACGCATTTGCTAAGGTGAGGGAAGGGAGTAGACATGCCTATGGCACATCATCAATTTTCGTATCATGGGCAAGAGACAGACCATGCTACGTCTGCAATGCCCTTCCTTCAACACATACTGAATAGAAAATTATAATTTATTTTGGTGATCATAATCACAAACACTATAAGTTATTAAGAAAAAAAGATTCAACCATCCATGTGCCAATACTCACAATGCCTACCAACTTTAAGAGGGCAACAAACCTCAATGCATTTGAGTATCTTTAGGACTGAGAAAACTGTGTGTCTTACAGCGCAATCCTAACAGGAGGGAAGGGGAGAGGAGCCAGCGTGACCTTGCCGTCGGCGTTAGTGGCACTTGTGCTGGCTAAGTGGGCACTAACACTGGCAGCGGGGCACTTATGTTGGTGCTGGGGAGCTGTACAGCAGCGAGAGCCACAGGTGCCAGGGCAACCTTGCTGGCAGCATTTCCCTAGTGCAAGGCCTCACGCTTGTGTCAAGGGAGGCATTCTGGGGGGGGTGGAGCTAACTTTCAGCCCAGAAATGCCTCTTTTTGCAGGCATAGCCCCATGAAACTCTATGGAGGAGTTTCATGGGGCTTGGGGGGTTATTTTAATTTATCTTCTGCGCCACTGTTCAGGAGGCAGCATAGCTATGCTGTTCTCGAGCCTATTGTAAGTACCACCACCCCCGGTTAGAATTGGGCTGTTAGACACATACATTCAAACAAAAAGTATTTTAGGACATTAGACTTCACGCAATAGAGAATGTTTTCCTATCTGTGAGAGATTGCCAAATCAAGACAGATCAGTTGACGGTTGGCTGGAAAATTAAAACTATCTACACCAGTGACAGGTTAGAACAATAAGTTTTCCATCTTTCTACCAGTAGACAACTCTTTCCAAATCAACTCATACCTATGAAACCCTAGAAGAAGAAGAAGAGTTAGTTTTTATATGTTGACCTTCTCTACCACTTATGGGAGACTCAAACCGACTTACAATCACCTTCCTTTCCCCTCCCCACAACAGACACCCAGTGAGGTAGGTGAGGCTGAGAGAGCTCTTAATAGAACTGTAACTTGCCCAAGGTCACCCAGCTGGCTTTGTGTGTAGGAGTGGGGAAACAAATCCAGTTCACCAGATTAGCTTCTACCACTCATGTGGAGGAGCTGGGAATCAAACCCGGTTCAGATCAGACTCCACCACTCCAAACCCTACCGTTTTGCAGTGGACCCTGGAACATGTCTTAAGGCATATATAAACAGTTCACACTGGGTACAGACTAGACGTCTCAGGTCTTACTAGAGATGCTGAAGTCCAGTAGAAGAAGGAAAAAAGGGGAAATCCTAATGAAATGGTTTCCCTTTCAGAATGAATGAATGTTTAAGACAAGGTTTTAAGCATAGTGGTTAAAATGTCAGACTCAAATTGAGAAGATCTGAGTTCAAATCACCAAACAGCCATGGAAACTCAATGGGTGACCTTGGGCCAGACATTGTCTCTCAGTCTAACCTACCTCACAGAGTTGTTGTGAGAATAAAATGTAAGAGGGGAAAGTGATGTTGTTAACCGCTGTGGGTCCCCATTGCAGAGAAATGTGGGGTATAAATACCTTAGTTAAATAACAATATTGTTATTTTTCTCCTTTATTCCTCAAAAATGCTTTCTAATTAACTGTATAGTAAAGTGCAATATAGAGACAATACTATTGTCCACCAGGACAATCACAAAGCACTTTCAACTTCTAAAAATTATTGTCTGTTTCCATTCTTTGTTCTAGAGGTGTTTATTTTCAGAGTTCTTTCAAAATGTGAATTTGTTCTATTTCTGAATAATGCTGAATGAAGGGTAAACTGTTTCTAAGACCTAATAAAGTTTCTTTTGTTTACTATGATGTTGACAGTTTCTATTTCCACTCCCCCTCCCATGTCCCCACTGCTAAAATGGTGAGGTACTATAGAATGTAATTTCATGTCTAACACTGGATACATTGGTAATTATTGTTTGGTTAAAATGTTAAAAAATGTACTTTTTACATTTCATAAACATACCATATAGTGAAGTGTGATGTGTTATATAATGCATTTGACATTAAAGTAGTAACTTTAGAACTGGTAAATACACATTGTTCACCCCCTCCCCCAATTTCCTTTCCAGAACACCCTAAGTTTTGTTCATGGATTCAACATTTCAATATATTTTATGTGTAATACCTCAAGAACTATAGCTCATCATAAATATGCATACAAAATAACATACAAAATAAGCATCATATGACTTGTATTTAAGAGCACCACTATGTGAAGATTTCTAGGAGATCTACTCAGTATATTTATGATACAAATTGAGAACAGTGAAGTTTCAAAGGTGAAAAATGTGGCTTTTAAAAACATGTTTTAATAAAACTAACCTTTCCTTCAGAGTCTGCTGTTACTTTCTCCACTTTGTTCCTGGTTACCAGCCTTCTCACTTGTGCTTCAACTTGCACGTTGAATTTCATGAAAGTCACATAGGTAAAATAAGCACTCAGAAGCGTTAAGCTTTCCCACCACATAATTGAGTTATCCAAAAAGAAGACGATTAGCAATATCAAGTCGATGATGTAAAAACTCACATCCCGAAACAGTGGCCACCAAGTAAGGTGCAGTATTTCTTTAGAAAATAAAGCACACATCCCAATAACAAACAGAATATTAAATACTGCAGATCCGACTATCGTCCCAATGCCAACATTGCTGTGAGATATAAAGACTCCTATTAGAGAAGTAAAGAGCTCTGGGGCCGAACCACCGGCAGCCATGAACGTTGCCCCAGCCACGTCATCAGAAATCTCCAGTTTTTCTGTGATGACTGTCAGTGAAGGAACAAAGAACTCATCGCAGACGAGGGCTAAGGCTATGAACATGTAAATCATTCCACAAATATGTAGGATTACAGCACCCTTTCTTCTTTCTTCAAGAGTGAAAAGATCTTCCGGGTATTCTCCCTTGGAATGGTTGTGATCATGTTTCATAAAAACAGGTGAATCTAGAGTGCCATTTGGATTCTGGTCCTCAATGTTCAAAAGAATTCTTTGATATGTGTGTGTTGACGTTTGGCTACCTAGACTGTTCATTATTTCTCTGCTATAAGGTTCCAACTTGAAAAAGGCACTAACTGAAAGAGAGAGTGTGCTAATGGCCATAATTCCCAGGAGAAGTCCTGTTATTCGTATCAGTTTCAGTTTTTTCCTAACATTTTGATGCTTCTTACAGTCAAAGGATGGTTCTTGCACACACCTTTTCTTAGGCAAACTAACAACAAGGTTTTTACACTGAGCCATTGTATGTCCTTTCTGTGACACCGTGGCCCAAGGATTTAGAGTCACAGGGGTTGTTCTGTCATTCCTTTAAAGTTACAGTAATAGGTGTTTCGATGGCCTTCTTCAGAATGAAGGAGTTTTACGCTTCATGGGGAGTGCACACATTGGTTGTACTTAAAAAGCAAAGAGAAATATTTGTATCAGTTCAGATTTTAGAAACCTGATGTGTCAAAATATGTTCTCCTGTGAAAAAAAGAAGTTAAATACTATTATATGCAATCAAAAATATGCACTGCAGTAAAACAAAGCTGATTTGAGGCTGCTTCACATATTACACAGCAGTAAATCCAGGCTCTCCTTTAAGTGTACATTCAATAGAGAATCTTTTCCTTTTTATAGCCAGTTTGAAGAATTATGCCCATTTATTTACTTATGGGTCTAGCTGGACCCATTTACTTATTTCTTTGAACAGAAGCTGGATCTGGCTACTTTATAGGACCAGTTTTTACAGCAAACCCCTGTTCAGACCACCACCCCCAACCCTTTCTCAGAACACTGCATCATGTGCCTCTGGAAATATATACTGTATAGATGGAATTATACACATTCATTATTAAGTTAAAAAAATCCCGAGACGCCAATGTTATGAAGACATATATAGGTACTAGGGTTTTGTTTTTTTAAGAACTGCCCAGTCACCAGTTCTGCGGAGCTAAAGCATTGGTACCAGTATTTAAGCAACTTTAGCTAGTTAATACTCACTGAAGTCAAGCAAATTATACCAGCTTAAATGCACGCACTTCAGTTTAACTGAGATTTGGATCCATTTGAAAGGTATTTATTTTGGGTATCAAATCATTAACATATCCAATTACAAAAATGCATTAGACGACATTGAATAAAATAGTTAAACACCATTCTCAAGACTATACCACAGCCTTTTTAAAGTACAGTTAGAAGAAAGCAGAGGATAGGACTCGCAATAATGGGTTTAAATTGCAGGCAGAGAGGTACCAGCTGGATATTAGGGGAAAGTTTTTTTACATTAAGAATTGTTCGACAGTGGAATCAGCTACCTAGGGAAGTGGTGAGCTCCCCCTCACTAGAGGCTGGACAATCACTTCTCAGGGATTCGCTAGGCTGATCCTACACTGAGCAGGTTTGGACTAGATGGCCTGTATGGCCCCTTCCAACTCTTATGATTCTATGAAAGCTTGCATATTATTGAAGGTGAATCATTTACCAGGAGTAAGTCAAATCTGTTGTTTTCCCTTTTATAGATATTTAGCTTATGTGCACAAATCTACATATCCAGCAGGTAAATATCAAATATGCAATTCCTCTACACTATTGTTTGAGAATGGAGATTCATTTATGTAAGTATGTGATAGACTACAAACCAAACTCAGAACACGTTTAAGACCAGAGCACAGAATAGAAAGCAGTGTATCTTCAGTCCTAGAAAGCTATCGTCATAAATTCACTATTTCTGCCCCTATACTCTTTAATCCTAAAGTCTATAATCCCATGCCAATGAGACAATACAATACAGATGGGACACAAAACACTACAGTCTATAATAAAAGCAGAAGTTAACAGTCTTCCAGACCCTCTTGATTTTTCCCCGTTACCCTACCCAAGAATTGGCCTGGATTGACCGCATCCACTCTTAAGTAACCAAGGTATACTTGGGGTTAGGGAATTAACCATTCTCAAAGCCTCTCCTCATTCAACCCCTGCTCATCCCTCAGATTCACTGCCCTGCACTTTTCCTAGTGAACCGATCCGATTATCATAGAGATCAAGTGCACCTTGTCCTGTCTTTGCACTTGGGGAACCCCAGCCTATTATGAGGAGGCTGAAATACTAATTTCTTCCCAGCCCAGATCATTAATTCTACAGACTCTGAAACTCTCTATGGTGCGGGGGGGGGGGAGATAGGAGTCAAGAAAGCTAAGCTGGGGTTTACTAATTAAAAAAAAAAAAAACATTTTCCAAAAGGAATAACCACCCTATTTCCTCTCAGAGCCCTGCCACAAACCAAATAAGAAAATACTCAACTATAAACGTGAACAGGGTCAACTGAGAGACTATCCTAACGGGCCGGGGTGAAGGGCTCTCGAAAGGAAGTCTGTCAGAAAAGTGCATTAAGGGAGCCTTCAGCGCCTGTGGGCGAGGAGAACTTGGTTGGCGGGGTCGGGCGGGAGACGTTGCCAGGGGGGCTGACGGGGGCCACAGAGGAGGAGGCGGAAAACCCCTTTCCCGCCAACGAAGACCCGACCAATCAGCGGCCAGGGCTCCGAGGGGGCAGCGGGCAGCGCCCCTCTCCCTCCCCTCCCCCCCCGGCCCCTCAACCAATAAGGGGAGGCGGTTGCTTCTCCCTCCCGCGCCCACCTCCGCAGAGCCCCTCACCCGCGAGCGCGCTCCGGACTCGCGCGGAAGGTCTCCGGCGTGAGGGGACGGCCGCGCTCTGCTCGGCGGCCAGCGGGAGGGCGGCTTCCCTCGCTCTGCCTTCCCGCCTCCCTCCCCTCCTGGAAGCGAAGGGCAAAAGCAGCAGGCGGCGGCGGCGGCTTTCGTCGGGGGGCGAGGCTGTCAGTTGGCGGCAGCCGCCTCTCACCCGGCCGCGTGAGGGGCTGAGCTCCGGGTGCCACCCACTGCAGGCAGGCAGGCAGGCAGGCAGGCACACCCGTCGCCGCCTCCCCGCCCCGCTCGGCGGGAGCCGCTCCTCCCCCCGTCCACGCCCACCGCCGCGGCTGGAGGCGCGCTCGGGGCCAGGTGAGACGCGGAGCCCTCCTTCTCCCCCCCCCTCCGCCCACCTGGCCAAGGCGGGGCACGTCCAGGGAGTCCAGGCCGAAGGGTGGCCCACGGCGGGATTGGCTCCCGAATCCTCTACGAAGAGGCTCCTTCCATACCAAGTTTTCTTGAAATTGCAGGGAGCCGCCTTGGTCTGAAACAAGACCAGCCACCCATCAACCCACCACCCATCAACCCAAAAGGACACAATGTACTTTCAGCGCACTTTAGGGACAGTTTGCAAGCGTGTTATTATGCCCTTTCACACAGGGAAACCCAGGGGGTTCCCGCATTCTGTATTCCCAGCGATGTATTAAGAGAAGTCACACTGAAGGACAGTGTCTCTCAGTGTCAAGTGTGTAGGAAGAGTAATATATAGTCAGAAAGGGGGGGTTGGGTTTGAGCTGAGTCATTGTCCTGCAAAAAAGTAACAAAGGTAATGTGCTAACCATGCAGATTAGAAATGTTGTCGAAGGCTTTCACGGTCAGAGTTCATTGGTTCTCGTAGGTTATCCGGGCTGTGTGACCGTGGTCTTGGTATTTTCTTTCCTGACGTTTCGCCAGCAGCTGTGGCCGGCATCTTCAGAGGAGTAACACTGAAGATGTTACCAAGACCACGGTTACACAGCCCGGATAACCTACGAGAACCATGCAGATTAGCTTTGGATTTCACACATTAACAGATCACTTCAGGATACAATGGTTCCATATTAACATACCACACCCTCATTAGCACATTATCTGGATACTTACAGGACCATGGTTAGCACATTACCTTTGTTACTTTTGCAGGACAATGATTCAGCTCAAACCCAACCCCTTTCTGACTATATATTACTCGTCCTACACACTTGACACTGAGAGACACTGTCCTTCAGTGTTACTCCTCTGAAGATGCCTGCCAAAGCTGCTGGCGAAACGTCAGGAAAGAAAATACCAAGACCACGGTTACACAGCCCGGATAACCTACGAGAACCAATGAACTCTGACCGTGAAAGCCTTCGACAATATTTTGATGTATTAAGAGTTTGAAAATGTTATAACAAACATCGCTTTAAAAGGGTTTTTGGATGCCGTGGCTTAAAAATGGTTGGAAGGCGTCTTCACAGCTAAAGGGGCCAAACAAAGTGCGAACAGTATTTTTTATAACGTTTTCGAACTCTTAATACATTGCTGGGAATACATAGAAAGTGCGAACAGTATTTTTTATAACATTTTCAAGCTCTTAATACATCGCTGGGAATACATAATGCGGTAACCCCCCCCCCCAGTTGCAGGGTGCATTGAAAGTGTATTATTCAGTGTGTGTGAAAGTGCCCATACTGTTTAGATATAAAAAGGTAAAGGTAGTCCCCTGTGCAAGCACCTGGTCATTACTGAACCATTTGTAAAATATGCCAAACACAGTCAGAGAGAAAAATAATATATTCTAAGGACCAGACGCTTGGGAATTCCTGAGGAGTTTATGATAAAGCTCTGTCATGAAAATGACAGACAATTTTCAGTGCAAGCCTATGCAGAATTACTTCAGTGTTAGAGAGCAATCCTGAACATGTCTACTAAGAATCCTGCTCAGGTCTGTTTAATGGGGCTTATTCCCAGGAAAGTGTTCATAGGGTTGCTCCTCCATCTAGTCGGTTTGAATGGGTTTAGAGTGGAGTAACTGCATAGCATTATGCAGTTTGACCTGTAGGCATTTTCATAGCTCTGGTTAACAGAAAATGTCATCGGTAGCTCAAGTTGACAAGTGGCTGTCTTTTGTTGCTTCACTGGATGACCTGCACCTAAGCAGGTTACACTTCCTCATCACTTGAGTCCCAAACAGCTCAGCCCTATGGCTGGTTATTCAGAAGCAGCCCCCACTCAGAGCAATTAGGTTTGCTCATTCCCAAGTAAGTATGCTGAGAATTGCTTTTTAGGTTACACCCCTATGCACACTTACTAGGGAGTAAGTCCCAGTGAATCCACCAGTTTGTGAAAGGTCAGTGCCGAAGGCTGCAATCGAATGAACTTAATGGGACTTATTATGCAAACAGGCACAGCATTTATAAAGGTCTGCTTCACTTCCCAGTGAAGGTTGTCAATTTTTTAATTGGGTACCATAGGATGTGTCTTTAATAGCAACTTCATAAGCAGACACAAGCAAGCAATCAGTTGCACATTAATCTACTGTTAACAGCACAAGAGCACACCATGCCTCTATCCCCCTTCTCAGCCCAAATTTCCAAAGCAGCTTACATTTATAAAAGTCAAATAATACAAAGGTCAATAAAACCAGCAAATAATTATTTTTAAAATGCTCCCCCCCATCCAACAAACAGTAAAACAGGACCCTATCATGCCTAAACAATAATTTTACATTTACTTACACTGAAGTAGCTGTCATTAAAATCAAGTAAACACAGTCAGGATCGTCAACTTTACCCCACCCCCAGGTTCTTGTGCTTTTGACAATTGTTTGATAAACAGAAATTTAGCTGGTATTTTTTTCAGGAAAAGCTTCACCTGCTAGAGCTAGACTCTTCGCTGTTGGACACTGTTAAAATCACAGAAGTCTTGCTTGAGAAAAGGGGTAAGAGAATGCCCTTCTCATTAATTCCATATGTGCAGGATTGCGGCAGCTATTCAGTAATAACAGAAAAGAACTCTGTGATGCTCTCACATCATACGTATCACTTAGGGCTGCTCTAAGAACAATGCTTTGTAACTTAATGCAGGCAAGGATACAAGACAAGGCAGGATTCTTGACATCTGCTTTCAAAATTCTGTCCCTCTTATAGCCTCTGCTCTACTTTCTCCTCCATCTTCCTTTTCTTCCATCATTCCACTCTTCTTTCCCCTTCAGTACAGAGGGCCACTAGAGGACCCAGCAGCAGACTACGGTCTCCCTAATGGGACAAACTTCAACAATGAAATAACTTGCAAAACAGCTATTAAAACACAACATGACGACATCTAATTACATGTCTTAAACAAAATGTAATGAGAGTTACTTGAAAAAGAGCTGTGGCTTGGCAGCAGCCATGTCACCACTTACATCATGTGCTTTGGGCTTGAGCTAGCACTAGTCTTCACATCTTGTGGCACTCAGTTCCATCAGATAATGTGTCAAGCAGTGTTTCCTTTAGTCACCCTTGAATCTAATGATGAGACCATCAACTAAGCTGTGCAAAACTGTTTCACCCTACATGTAGCACAGTACTGAACCTGTTAGTCTCTGGTCTGCCATTTAGAATAGCAGGAATTGGTTGCAATGATCGCAAAAGTTCAATTGTGGCTTGAAGGTATCAAGTGCACTGATGTAGCCTTTGCCTAGAGTTGGCCAATATTGGGCCAAGTCAAATCATCTGAGTCAACTACTGAGGCTTAACCAAGTGATAATTGCAGGGGTGGTCTTAGCCAATGGGCAACAGGGGCAGCTGTACTGGGCCCCACACTTGGGGTACCCAACTGCCCATAGCCCCAATGGCTGCTTGCGCCTGCTTTGTCTGGGGCTTGGGCAGCTGGCTACCATAGGGTGCGGTGGTTCCCACTCACCTCACACAAGGTGAGGGCCACCCCTGGCTTGGCCCTGGTGGGGTAGCTGGTTGTAGAGGTGATTCCGGGGCCCCATCCTGGATTTTTGCCTAGTTGCCAGAATCACTGAGACCACCCCTGGATAATTGTTCATTTCTGTACCCCAAAAAGCTTCCTCCAGTGGCGTTTATCATGATATTACTCTATTTTCAGCCAGTTTTATTATTATACTCTTTTGCTGCCCAGCTTAGACCGGAGTTACATGTTTATACATGTCTTTGTGTTTGAGTGGTAGGAGAAGAGGAATAAATCAGACGCCCTGAATGGTAGCATCTAGAAGTATTGTGGCAGCCAGTTTTAAATCTGGAAGATGCTGGTGAGGGAGGTTACCATGACTACAAAGGCGGCATATTTAAATTCAAATTGGTGCCAAGCTTTTAAATGCTAATTGCAATAGAGAAATGAGAGACAGTTGAAATTGCAATCATTTTTCTAATACTTCACAACTCATGCCTTATTTTAAGAAGGAGACTAGAAGAAAGAACAAATGTAAATTATATGCAGTTGAATAGACAAAAATGCATGCAATACCATGTCCCTGTTCATAATGGGGGAAACAAAACTCCTTTGATTTGTTCAGCATAGTAAAATCTGTAACTATACAAAGGCTAAAGCATCAAGAGACTGGATTTTTTATTTTTGTTTTGCAGAACAGGTTGCATTCAAACAAGTACACTTCCAATTATTTCATTTATCTTCTAGGATATTGCACTTTAGATGAAGTAGAACATTTGTGTTTTAGTTCAGTTTGTTTCTGTTTATGAAAGTTGAAAACATTAACTTGAGAGCTGTTAGAGTATTTTAAAGTGTGCGCCATAATTTCTGAAGAACTCGGGGTCCATTCAGACATCACAGAAAGCCGTGGTGTGATTATACCTCCCAGGTTCACTGTGCTTCTTTGGGCCACAGTCTTTGGCATCAATTCTGCCAGGTACCCAAGCCTTCATCACTCTGTGTCTGCCTGTGGAGTTGTCTCCTCTCCGTGTATATATCTCTAGGGAGAGTATGGCTCCTGGAGTTGCCTTTGGAGGGCCTCATGTTTCCTCAGCCAAGGATGCCTTTTATCCTTCTTGCGTAGGGGCACTGCAAGAGGGGATTGATGGGGGCCATTTCTGTGCCCCAGCAGCATCTTCTCAATTCTCTTTGTCTACTACCAGGATGCAGAGGGAGCCACTTACCCTAGGCTCTAGAAACTTGCCCTGAAGAGACTTCCGCTAGGGACGCTGAGCTGAGCACCACGTCTCTTGGGGGCTCCCAAGGGAACCAAGATTCGTTCGAATTTGGGGTGTAATCCTGCATCCCTACACGATCCTAAAAAGTGGATTGGGAAACAGGATCTCCCCTGCTGCCCACGAAGTGCGGTTTGACCCCCAGTTTTGCTGAGAAAGCCATCGGACGACTCTCAGAATCCTGCATGAGATCCCGCCTGGCCTGAGGGGAAACCATTGCCGCGAACGTCTCTCTGGAATTAGGCTCAGCTCTCCCCTACCTATTACCATCTAAGCAACGATACATAAACAAGAATACCTACTCTTCTAAAATCTGAGTATGTAACAAGAACTCTTTTGTTTTACCTGGAATTGGAAGTCCCGAAGGAGTGGAAAAAATATCTATAGAATCCGTATCTCCCCATCTGAGGTTTGGATGACTCTTTGACATTTAAAAACATTGGATAAGCCGGCAGGATCTTAATCAAATTGATCGGTGGATAGACATAACAATTGGGACCTTTTGAATGATGCTATAGCCACCAATCAGAAACTCAGAAGTGTAAAGGGGAGGGACGAGCAGATTCCCCCCCACTTCCGGGAGGAGGCTTTTCTGAGTAGACAAATTTTCAAGCTACGTCTTATCCGGAAGCATCAGCTATCGTCTGCCATCGCGAGAATACTACAGGATTTGAGACTGGATGTGTGGCATCACTGTGTAACTGGCAAATACTTCCCAAGTTCCTAGGCAAAAGGAAGGAACGGCAGGCGTGCGACCTTATATCCTGTCCCCGTTAACACCACTTTACAACTCACAACGTATACCTGTCCGGATTTTACAAATTAAACCTCAACAAACTACAAGAAGTAGCAACCATGGAAAGTGAGACTAAATTCATGGATCGACTAGTCTCTCTGACAAACAATATCTACGAACGCAAACGGAAACTGGATGTAATTTCAGGAGATCTTAAGGATATAAAAGACCGAATTATGACAATGAGATCAGAGATGAGAGAAGGAAGCTCCCCAAACGACAAACCATTAAAAGAAGAATTAAATTCTGCAAAGGAGATGGAGAGCTATGAAGGACTACCAAAGGATATACATCTGCAAGAAGAAATTGAACTAACCCAATTGACAACCATGGATATGAACGTAAGAGACTTTGACTTTTGTTTGTATGATTTACCTGATGAACTTTTCAAAGTCAACTGGGAGAATTTAAAAGGGCAAAAAGTTGAAAATACCGGGATTTTTCTTCTCGCCTTAGGGATGGAAGAAAATATGTTGCAGATTTACTATCCCCCATCAATTTTCACAGAGGAAATTGCACTAACAACTTCCATGGATGCCCTTCGTCGTTTAAAGCTACTGGGAAAAAGAGGAAGATACTGGAAATTTAAAATAAAGAGACTGGGTCAAAGGGTTTAGTCTTTCTCGGGATTTAATTAAAAAGGACTGATTAAATGGCTTGGCTCTGACAAAAACAGAATAATTAATGGAATTAACATAACTGATACTTATTAGATATGTGGGAGAAATGGAGGAATCATAATGATATTCATTCTCAAAGGAAGTTAAAAATGATACTTATTATCTAATCCATTTTTATAAAAATAGTGCTTATCTCTGTTCCTCTTTCTTTTTTATTTTTCTTTTCTTTTTCTTTATTTGAATATAAAATGAAATAGCAAATACTTAGATTATGAGTAATGTTAAATAAAAAATATCTTATAAATGTTTGTAACAATATAAGGATTAGAATCTTAAACAAAGGAGATTACAAATAAATGACAAGATTGAGGGAGATGTAGGGGAAGTCTTTATATTTTATTTTTTATCTATATATGTATGTATTTTCAACAATTGTTTATTAGAATTTATACTCTGATGTTTACCTATATTGATTGTTGAATGCTTTGTCTAATTAGTATAGAAAAATTAAAAAAAAATAAAAAAAAGAAAAAGAAAAAAGAAACTTGCCCCGAAGAAAGTGGGAACTTTGTATTGGCACGGTTGCTGCTGACTGTGGCATCACTTGGCTTCCTCATCATATATGGTTTAATTAAATTAACTGTAGTCAATTGATTGTCCAAATATGCACCATCACACGAACTGTGGTTGGTTTGGATCAGTGAAAGCAGGAACTGATGCTAGGCTATGGAAGCTGGTTTACTAACCATAGTTAGTTTTGTGTTAGGTACAAATGTATCTTGGCTTATTCTGGGTTTATTTCCTGCCAGTGTTCTGCACCCATCCCACCTACTGAGCTGCCTGGCAAGAGCGACCCCAAATCAAAAGTGCTCTTGCCTTCTGGCAGCTGTTGCCAGCAGGCTGACTCTCCAAACCTCAGACTGCCATTTTTAGCTGTTTTGTAGGAAGAACCTGCTGCTAGTGTGCTTACATACAGTGTGCTGTGGTTCCTGCCTCTCTTTGTATGCACACAGTGGAGCAGCAGGAAGTCAATGGTGGAGATAATTCCTCTTTAGCACAGCCAGAATGGTGCAACTCTGCTAAGGATCCTGGCTCCTCCTCTTCTTGTCACATGACTGGTGTCCTGTGTCTTCCTGCAGGATATAGGGCAGGATATGAACATTTTAAATAAATAAATAAACACAATTTTAAAAATAACATCATGAACACAACCCAGGGCAGATATGCAGTCAGCATTCCCACTCCATCAATTTGATAATGGCCATTTCTGCACTAAGTTTTTGCAACATCTAATGAAACATTTTATTTTCTCATGTCAGCACCATTTTTCCTCTGGAAACATTTTGTAATAGTTTAATCTTAGTGTTATCTGCAAACACTTATACAATGTTTCCTGAACCTGCTTTTCAAGGACGACTTCCCCTGAGGTGCGGACATGATTAAGACACTATTCATTTCTCTGCCCCTCTGTTGGAAACACCCATTACATCACCTATCTCCCTCCTGTTCCCCTTCCCCCCTCTCCTTCCTGTTCCCCTCTCTTCCTCCAATCATTTCCTGTGCTTTTTAATTATTGTAATTAAATTGATTTGGACTGTTAAAGGAATGTCTGAGCATAGCTCATCTCCCTTCCTCCTCCATGGAGGAACTGGGCATAGGACCACAATCCTACAAAGAACGCAGGATTGTTTTCAATGGAAGAGCCCAAGGGGGGAGCAATTCTTTGACTGTTCACTGTAATCAGCATCCTGCAGGAGCACCAGCTGCTGGAATAAGGCTAAGGCCACTTCCATGAGCAGGAGGAGCGAAACCTGCCCCCACAAACTGCAGCTATTCCCACAGACCCAGAGAAAACCAAGCAGCTGGGGGGCAGGGAAGGGCTCCGCCATTTGCTCTCTCTGGCGTTAAGCATTCGTTGCCTCGTTCCAAGAGTATAAACAACTCAGAGTTCAGCTTGTCAAGTTCCTGCCCTAGCCACTCCGGCCTCAGCAGCAGTTTGTTTTCTTTGCCCACTAATAAGAGGCGCCTCACTTTGACACCCTTTAGGGCACTTAATCCCTCCTGTCAGTGGCCAGGAGCTGGAGGGAAGGCAATTCGGAGCAGAGAAATATTTCCCTTTTTATTTTGTGGTCACTCAATGGGTGTGAGATTGGCTGCAAGGGGCACCAATTTCCAGCATGCAGCTTGCATTCAAAGCCACCTGGCTGTCCTCCACATGTTACTAATTCATTTTCACATCAAATGGATTAAGTGGCAATACCAGTCCCAAGCACAGTGACCAATCACATTGCACCGAGAAACCAACATTAGTGCTCAGGCACAAAAAACAAAAAAAAGGGGGAGAGGGAGGAGCAAATGATGTTCCCCCGGGGAACATGTCATTCTTTGTTAGGGAAGCGCGGACGGGGTCTCGGAAACAAAGAATACAACTGCAAAAGAGGCGACGTGGACAAAAATTTTGAATATGATTCCAAACCTCACAAATCGACCACAAGGATTCCTTTACAACGAAGAATTAGTGTGGAAAGGGCCTATGTGAATGGACTAACACCCCAAATTTACAACATTTACATTGAACTCATTCCTACTGAAATCAGAACTGAAAGAGTTAATATTTCAACAAATTCTGCCTTTGAAATAATGCATCTCAGTTCTGTGCCTCAGAGAGAAATGTACAAACAACCAAATTAGGATGGGAGGGGAGCGTTTGAACCTATTAGTACAAATCCATTATCTGTTGAGTACTCTGAACTATGACAAGTTCATTATATTAGAAGTAATTTGGGCAACCACAATGCAATTACCTGAGTACTCCTGCTTTATGTCTTACACGAAAATTGTCCATACCTGAAGCCCAAATTCACGTGTTACGGTTGGACACAGGGCTACTACTTAGGACTGCTTCAGCAGGTCCTTTGGCCTGTTTGCAGTCTTCAAGCAATTATTGAATTATGCAGGAAACAATGGACATAATCCAACCAAAGTTAAATGTTTATAATTTCCGCTGAGTTCAACAGGAGTGATTTAAGCCTATGCTAAAGTCTCTTCCACTGAAATTAGAATGGCTTTTAAAGTGCTTAATTTTGGTTGGATCATTCCCAGTGGTATCTTTCTCAACAACATGAAGATTGCTTTCATTAAAAAAAACAAAAAACTTTAAAAAAAGATTTGGGTGACTCCCAGACCTTCTAAATGTTGTGGCTATTCTGTATCAAAACCTGTAAATTAAACCCAATGCAGCTTCAATAAACAATGACCATCCACTTTCATTCTTATGAATGGCCTCTAATTAATTAATGCCAGTGGTGGGGCCTAACCATGAAGAAGGCCAGCACTTCTGAAGCTGGCCAAGTAAATCCAGGGCTGGTTTCATCCTTTCGTTTTAAACTTTAAAGGACACAGGATAGAACTGGCCTCCAGAGGCCTGTCTACATGGTCAGCTGTTAGTTGCAGGTCTCTGGTTGCTTCAAAATTAAAAGGGCCAATATTTTCTATGGGATTGGACCTGGCCCCTGAAGTTCTTCCCATAGAACATAATGGCCCAGTAAAATTTAAAGGGACCAGAGATGCCCACTAACAGCTATTTGCTGGGGCTGGCTTCTTCTCTCGCCCTCCTTACTTCTGACCTCCCTGAAATTCTAAAAAATAAGGTTTTGGAGCATTTTGGATGTCAACAAAACAAAACAACGAATTTGGGGTATATTTTTGGCTGGGGGATATCTGAATGCACACCCCAACCATGACTTGTTTTTATGTTGTGTTGTGATTTTATTGTGCTGTTTACTTGTTATCAGCAAGTCTCTAGAAAGGTGGTATATACATTTTCAAAATGAGTCAACAAACAGAATATATAAATAAATTAAACATTAGCCCAATGTCTGCTTAATAATGGCAGTTAAAAGCCAGTTCAACAAAACAAATGTTAACAGCACTTCCTGAAGATATTTAAGCTTGGTTTTCTATGGATCTTGAAAAGGAATTTGGTTACAATATTATTGAATAAGAGGATAGTAAAAGAAAATGCAGGATGGTAATATTGTCTCTAGCTGAGGTATATAATTTATAAATTTGCTATTTATAGTGCACAGAGCTCAGATGGATAAGGGAAACTACAGGTCTGAATCCCCACTCTACCATGGAAACCTGCTAGGAGACCTTGAGCTAGTCACATACTAACAGCCTAACCTACCTCACAGGGTTGTTGCTGTTGTGAGGATAAAAAGGAGTAGAGAATGGTGAAAGCTATTTTGAGTCCCCTCACTGGGGAGAAAGGTATGTTGATAAAGAAACAAATACATTTTCATTAAAAACATTCTAGGGTAGTTATTGCTTTGCTATAATTTTGTTTTCTTTTGCAATAGGTGACTGTGTCATCCTAAGCACAATTGTACCCTTCCATTGAAGTCAACAGGGTAAGAAAGGTGTAATTCTTTTTAGGAAGATACTGTAAGGAAGGCTGTGATGGAACAAAATAAACAATACAGATTCTGAAAACTCCAGCATCTTAATTGTACCTGAAAACAGGCAAACAATGCATAAATAAGTATATTTTTATTGAAGACTGAAAGTAGCAGCCCCTATTCCTAGGATGGTTGCTGCTCATATCCATTTGCTGACCTAGCGCCTAATTTGGGGAGTATCTAGAGCTGGCTACCTGACCCAAATTCCCACCCTTCCTTGGTATGCAACACCAATCCCAGCCCTGTTACAACTGCTGACCCTGGCATATGACTGAAGACACTGAGGACAGTTGTTGGATGGAAATGGCCACAACTTTATTGGTTACAGCAACAGGCATTGACATGGCATTGGGGTGTGATCCCTACACATCGGCCAACCCGACTGCTGGCCGATGCATTTCCACTCCCAGCTCGCCTGCCATGAGATGGCAGAATGTGGAATCCACTTGGATGGACGCCAGCTGTGTTGTCCCCTGCCACTTGGTGGGAGGCCATCCCGACACCCCCCAAGCTGGGCATGTCCCTTCACAGCCCCCGAGCTGGGCTTGTCCCAATCCAGGCCTCCTCCAAAATCCCTTATTGGGATCCTCAGCATGGGGGAAAGGGGGCATGCAGGCTGGCTTTTCCTCCAAACTGGATCCGGCCCCTATGCCAAGCCACAAAGTTGTGACGAATTTAAAGACTTTAATGACTTTGTAAGTATAGGGTGGGTAGGCGAGACAGTAAGAAGCTGAGTGCTGTCGGGGCCGCGGGAAGCCTTCTTTGGCGCTGAAGAGCCTGCCCCCAAAGTCCTGGGGCCTCATTGGCCCATTTGAACTGGGGAGGCAGGGCAGCAAGCCGCCATGCAGGAAGCCTCTCGCTGAGGAAAGGATGCTGTGGCTCCCTTCCGTCTCCCTGCGGAGGGATTTTACAGCCCTGGAATGGCCTCTGCTCAGCCCCGACAACCCCCTCCAGCTCCTTGTGCCAGCTCTGCCCCTCCCCAAGCTCAGGCCTACAAATGGGGGGGGCTTGTAGGTGAGTCATAGCCCCCGCTTACAAGCAGCTTGGCAATTTAGGTAAAGGTTTTCTAATAATGGATGTAAGTGCAATAAAAACACCACCTGCTAAAATTACCTGTGTTAGAGTACTGTTAGAGTACTGTGAAATGCATAGGAGAATGGCCAAAATGGTGAAAATGCCTAGCCCTGCATCCTGAGGTAATTTACATTTTTTTTTTGGTGGTGGTGGGAGGAATCAAACCAAAGCAGGAAAATATCCTGCATGAAGCCTAGTAACTTTAGGGTTAGACCATTAAACATCTACTAAACCAGAGGACAATTTCCAGGAGATAACTTGTATTTTTAAATATTCACAGCTCACACTTCCATTTAATTAATTACAATAGATGCTGGTGATCTGCGGAATGTGCAAACCCAGTGTATTTTGGAGTAATCTGCATTGTTCCAGAATGATTCAGACCTGATCCAGGGGAAAAAAACTACACACTATTCATTTTGATGTTGTTTTCGCCCTCTGTCCTAATTAGGTCATGATCAGTACAATCAGAAGTTATTTTTTGAGCAACCCCAAGCTATTGCTTAGATGTATTTTGACAGTAAAAGTGGGTTTTTTTGTAGTTAGTGAAAACAGAGCTAGTATTGTGTGTGTGTGTGTGTGTGTGTGTGTGTGATGGGTCGACAGTTTTTCTTGCATCCCAGGTCCTTTGATCAGTGAGCTGGCATTGTTGTGAGTATGTAGCAGTAATCAAGAGCTGAATTGCATGGGCTTTATGTTTTCCTTCATGGGGGTGCTTTTGCAATAAATTCAGTGAAGGAATAGTCATGGGAGGTATCACATCCAAATTAAAATTACATCTGAGTTTTTAAATGAAGATCAATAAATTAGATATAGTATGCCCAGCAGGATCCTATTGTGGTTGTTTTTAAATCTCATTTGATTAATTTTAGTATGCACCTGTCAACAAATACAATTAACTTTAAACTATTTATCATGTTATATTTTAATATCGAAATGCAATTAAAGGCAATGTTTTGGTAGCCTTTTATCCAACCACCTTATATAAGTAGAAACAGTACCAAAGGGGGAAAGTACCCAGAAGTTTTTTTCTGCTGTTTTTAATGGCTTTTATGTTGATAGTTCATGGTGTTTTGTGATTTTATGAGGGGTTGTTTTTTTTACTTGCAAGGCACTTTGAGTGAGCAGGACTCTGGAGAGGTGGCATGTAGATTCAATAGACAGACGGACGGACAGACAGACAGATAGATAGATAATGGAAGGATTAAAGATGGGGGGGACCACCAGAAATCTGGAACGATTAGATGAAACAGATATAAGAGTTCTAGCATCTTCCAAAGCTCTGCAGAGGAAGGAATTTTTGGAAGATGCATTGTGTCATGAGATGTTGTCATACGGAATGATAAACTGCACCTATCTGGCAATAATCAAGCTGGTAGACAAATATTAAAAATACAAAAGTCCTGTCCTCCATTACTGTGTCTGTTTACCCTACTCATGAGATGTTAATTCCTGAACAATCAACATGATATTTTTATTCTAATAAAATGTTTACCACATGTATTCTTCCATGGAGACTGTATTCAATCACCCTCTTTTTTCATCCAGATATTTTTTTCACACTAATCCTACTACATTTAAGACATATGATTTTTAAAATATGCTTGTGGGGAGTGGGGGGAATCCACAGTAGTTGTAGCCATAACAAGAAAATTTAGTAATGAAATTATGGTAGCAAGCTGTTGCCCCCATTTTAAGCCATTAAGGAAAGGTCATGAGCTAACCAGTGCTCATTTAGCAGACTATCGGTAAGATGCAGAAAAATGTGGCAGTGAAGTCTGACAAGCCCTGAAATTCATTAACTCCTAGTAGCCAGTAAATTGTCCATCACAAAAGGAGTGCAATTGAGCATCATTACCCCATAGTGACACCGTTGCTGTTCATTAAGAATATTTAGTATTATCAACCTAAAAACCCTAATGGCTGTATAATTTCAATCTAATGGAGGAGGTGAAAAATTTCAGAGCAGAATCAAAGCTTTTTCTCTCTAATGAATTGGAAATGAGAGTGACCCAACCATTTCTTATGACCTTTGCAAACACAGAGACAGCTTATGCCTGTGCAATTAGCTTGCTAGAGTATTATCAAGTCTAGGAAGGATTTCAGATGCAGAATACGGGATCCTTTTTAGAAAAAATATACTACCAGAATTTGCTTGGCTTTACAATGTGCAGCACAGATGTAGGCCTGCATTCAGATATTATAAATCAACCTGATGAGAGGTCCTTGGAAGTGTGTGCTCCCTAACTTCACATGCTAAGACCGAAGCTTCCTGGTTTTAAATCAAACTGCAATTTGTTGTAATGTCAGCATCCGATACTTTAACCAACAGGGCTTCTGATCTATTTTATTGACATTGTTTCAGGCTGCTTAGTGTGCTTTTTATGCCTCCGCTTGGGTTTTTTGTTTTTAAAGGCCGTTATAGCAGAACAGCTTCACCACCCCATGAATGAGAGGGCAATCCCTCCCCCACAGACTTCCCCTGCCAGCTTACAGCTCTCCTGGGAGGCTGGGGCAGAAAGCCATTTCTTGCCCCTATCTTTTGCCCTCTTTGGTAGCATGCCCCCACCTTTGGGTTTGAAAATCTGCCCCTCTCATCACTAAAAGGGACCCTTTTGCAGCGTTGCTGAATACCAAAGCCATCAGTATGCAAGTGTGGAGTGTCTTTAGTTAAACAATGTTATTACTACGAGGCACAAATCATGGTAACTACAAGACAGGTCAGATACAGCTACGCAAAAGAAAAAAGAATATGAAATAAAGTTTACTGGCTAGTTCTTACAGTCCTTGCACATCTGGTCCTGCCAGTTGTGTGGTGCCCCCTCCCAGGGTTGCAATTGCAAGCATCCTCTGGCATTACTCTTCTCTACCACCTCTCAACGCAACCATGGACCATCACACACAAATGAGCACTCCTCAAACAAAAGAATAGCTCCCTTTTATAGACCCCTTCCCCAGTTGAGCTCCTAGGGCCTTAGCCAATCTGGGTGCCAGGTCCTGGAGCTCAAGCCCTCCAGAACATGGTCCCTCCAATCAAGAGGTGCTAACACTTCAAAGAGCTAGTGTGTTTTATCTTTTGGTTGTAAATGACCCTCTCTTGGGGGAGTGTATCTTTCCTATACTCTGCCCCTCTCAGGGATGCCAGCTCAGCCTTCCATCTCCATAACTGTCACAGCATCTCTTACCCATCTGCCCCTCAGTCACAACAGCCATGTTTTAATGTTTTTGTTTATTGTTTTAATTGTAATCAACCTCAAGCACTAGTTGCAAATCTCCAGGTGGGGCCTGACACTCTCTGAAATTACAACTAATTTCCAGAGTACAGAGATCAGTTCCCCTGGAGAAAATGGCTTACTTTGGAAGGTGGACTCTATGGCATTATACCCTGCTAAAGGTTGATTCCCTCCCCAAACCTCACCCTCCCAAGGTTACTTCCTCAAATGTCCAGGAATCTCCCAACCAGGGCTGCCATCAGCATGCCTTGAGGTGGGTAGGGTTGCCAACCTTCAGGTACTAGCTGGCGATCTCCTGCTATTACAACTGATCTCCAGCCAATAGAGACCAGTTCCCCTGGACAAAACTTTGGCCACTAGACTCTATGGCATTGAAGTTCCTCCCCTCCCTCCTCAGGCTCTGACCCAAAAACCTCTCGCCGGTGGCGAAGAGGGACCTGGCAACCCTAGAGGTGGGGCAGCTGCTGGGGCCCATGTTCACCCAAAACTGTTGTTCACCCCCTACCTATACATGCTCCTGCCACATTTTGTGTGCCCTTCTCTACCCATTCATTTGCAAGCATTCCACCCCTCATGCTCCCATCTTCCTAGGGTTGATGGGGAAATGTATGCTGGTGGTACATAGCATCAGGGAAAGGGCATGAATATGGTGCAGATGATGGAAAAGCTTGTGAGCAGGGGAAGGATGCACAGTCAGGTGGGGGGGATACACAGGTGGTGGGTGGAAAGGGAGGCATGATAGAGCCTAATGGTGGACAGAAAGGGCTCCCTGGGCACTGTCTGTCCAGTCCCCCTGAAACCTGGAACTGGCACTGCTTACAACACCCCTTGAAGGTCATCAGTATTACAGATGAAAAAACTGGTCAGCTGTTGACTATGCAGAACAGCATTAGCTGCAGAATGAAGTAGCGTTTAAAAGGCAGCAGCTACAGGAAAAAACTGGCAAACCGAATCAGAGGTATCACTGCAAATGAGAGTGATAGTTAAGATCTAGTTTGCAAAATGGTGTTCTTAAAGAGCAGCTGTAGGAAAAAGCAAGAGCAATGGGGGGCGGTTTCCTGTGTCTTAAAAAAGTTTATAGTAACAGTTCGGGCAACCACTAGTGAGATTTTCAAGGCAAGAGATGTTCAGAGGTGATTTGCCATTGGCTGCCTCCGCTCCGCATCATGACCCTGGTATTCCTTGGAGGTCTTCCATTCAAATACTGGCCAGGGCTGACCCTGCTTAGCTTCTGAGATCTGACAAAATCAGGATAGCCTGGGCTATCCAGGTCAGGGCAACATCTATAGCACTGTGGATATGTTCTGATGGAGATGTGTTCACAGTATCACCATTTCTTGCTTATGAGAGACACATGACAGTTTCATTGGAGTAGCACTATTGCCAGTGAATGATAATGACATTTTAAAATGCATACTAGTAAGTACTCACCAGGGCATTAGTTCAGAACCAACTGTGTAATTGAGCATTGCTGCTCTTGCTCCTCCTACATTGCTGCAACGGAAAACCACGGAGGGGGTTTTCCTGGAAGGATGAACTGCATGATGACTCTGCTGGCATAGAGGGACACTGAATGGCCCTGCATGTGCCAGAATACACCACTTTCTTGGTGCAGCAGCACTTCCCAGACTATGCAGCTCTCATTGGCCCATAGCACAGTTCAGGCAGCTGTACTCTTCTGTGTGGAACTCTTCTGGTTGTTGTTGTATTGTTTCAAAATAAAAATTACACACCCAGGATAGAGAGTGTTATAACAAAACAGCTTTATAGGATGTTGTATCAAAGAAGGTATATATGATAGATGGTCTACTAGGGTCTTTGTTGCATACAGGACGTTCCTTCTCAGTAGCATTTGCAAAAGAGCAGAGAACAAAAATCACATTTGGTAGCTATTCTCACCATGGGTTCAGCCCTAATCCCATTTTAATCTCAGTGGGCTATATTAAACAAAAGCAGGAGGACTGGAATTTGAAAGTGATTAGCTTTGACCTCCCAGAGATCAGACTAAGTAATCAGGTGTTCTTAGGTTGCTGCTGAGAACAGTTTCTGTTTATGTATTGTAGCTATGGCAGTTGAAAAAGCAAAGCATCTGCTGAAAAAGGCAAAGCAAAAATCTTTTAGTGTAACAGAGTATGCATAAGCATCTCAATAAATAATGCAATGAAATGTTCTAAAAACCTCTAAATATATTGATCTAGAAAACTCTGAGAGCTGCATGTTTCTTCTGCCTTGCCGACAGGGATTCATTTATTTAAAAACTTTTCATATGGTCTCTCTAGGAACCTGCCCAAGGAGGCTTACAAAATAAAAATGTAATAAAAAAAACCTTAGACATTATTAAAATATACTGTGATTTCACCACCAACTGAGCACCAGCAGTAGAACTCACCATGTTTGACTGTGACAGTCAAGCAACTTTCTTTGTGTGTGTGTGTGTGTGTACGGTCAAGTCACAGCTGACTTATGGCGGCCCTGTAGGGTGTTCAAGGCAAGAGACATTCAGATGTGGTTTGCCATTGCCTTCCTCTGCATAGTGACCCTGGTATTCCTTGGAGGTTGCCCATCCAAATATTAACCAGGGCTGACCGTGCTTAACTTCTGAGATCTGACGAGATCAGGCTAGCCTGGGGCTATCCAGGACAGGGCAAGTTTCATTGGGCTGTTCTAAAACTGTGCATGAGTGTAAGAGCTGGCGATCCAAATGGTTCAGCAGTCTAGTCGTTAGTCCAGTTCTGTTGATGGAAATTCCTTCTACCAGTAGATATTCACTGCAGGATGCAAACCCATGGAAAGGTGACCTGTTAATTTCAGTCTGCTAACAAACTAACAAACACAGAAGCTTCCACGGCAGACTTTCCTCACTTCTTGGTGAGTGTGTATGTTTGTATTAAAAGATTGTGTGAACCCGTTCTAATAAGGCGGTGTTTCATTTATACAATTGCTTTTTCGGTATGGATAATTGTATTCTGTATCTTGTCTTTTGATAACATGCAAAATGGGAGTGTAAACCTGTTGGCCTGCCTACACAATTGTTTCTTGAATCTTTTTGTTAAGACACATACAAAAATAAAGAGTCAACCTGATTTGTAGCATATTAAAAAATAACAAGAAAAACAAACCTGCCCCCAAGTTCTTGCTATCAAAATGTTGTCGTGTAGAGTCACTATTTTATAAACTACAAACCCTACAAACCATCAGAATAGATTATTTTAGTCTGCAAAATTCTAGACACATCCTGATGACACATTATGCCTTAGTAGGGTTGCCAACCTCCAGGTGGTGGCAGGAGATCTGCTATTACAACTGATCTCCAGCTGATAGAAAATGGCCGCTTTGGCAATTGGACTCTATGTCATTGAAGTCCCTCCTCCTCAGGGTCCACCCAAAAACCTCCCGCCAGTGGCAAAGAGGGTCCTGGTAACCCTATGCCTTCGTTCCTCAGACAAACACTTCTTCTACTGATACACTGATTTGGGACAGTTCTGGAAAGGAAACCTCATATGTGGATTTATCTCTAAGAACACCTGCAGCAGTTGACAGTAAGATTTACTTGCTTCACAGAATGTTTTCCTAAGGCCTTGTGTAGAAAAAGGACAACCTCTTCTCTAAACTATGCCTGAATTTGGAGTGGCGTAAGGGTAGAATAATCACATTGTTAGGTATTCCTCCTGGAACTTTCTGTTTTAACAGGAAAATCCAGGATGTAATTATAATACTGCAATATCCAACAATGCATGGACTGTAGGGTTGCCAACTCCAGATTGGGAAATTCCTGGATATTTGGGGGTAAAGCCTGGGGAGAGCAGTGTTTGTATGCAGACCTACATTAAAGTGCATGTGGGGTTTTTTCTTGCTTGCTGCACAAAGATTGCCTCAGTTTGTATGCAAAGGGTCATGTGACTAGTCGTTCAGTTGTAACCCAGAGATTATGTCGTTTCCTCTAACAGATCTCTAACTGTAAAATAAGATATAGATGTGCCTTCTTTGTTGGCTTGCTGACCATTCTCTGCTTCCACCAGCTTTAGGCAACCAGTCTTCCTTATTTGCTCAGCACCAGGAGAGGGGGGACAGTTAATGATGGACTAGGGAAGGCAGCTACAGATTCATCCTCCAGCACACCTGCAGATTTACTAACCAGACAGATGTGGACTGTGACTTGTGATCCCTATGTCATGGTTCCCATGTAATGATGCACCATGGTTGTTGTTATAGGAATGAGTTTGGGGGATTGTAGAGATTCTTCACTCCCTCTTCTTTTCATGCATGTCTGAATAATGAGAGGCACTTTTGTGGGACACTGTAGGTTTTGATTATATCCACACCATAAACTATGGTTGATCCGCTTCCCCACAATCTAGGCTTCAAAATTCAAGATTCATACAAACTATAATTTAAACAAGGATTAAAGAGAACAAGCGTTTGTGGTCTGAATTTAACCAAACTATGGATTCCTATGGAAGTAGAAGCCTTATATTATTGAGCCGCACATTCTGGGAAGAGGGGAGGGCAACAATGAGGATCCCACCGGCTCATACCTGTATTGCAAACAATGGTTTGTTGAGCTAGATTGAAGTTCAGTAGCTTCTTAGAGACCAACAAGATTTTCAAGTATAAACTTTCAAGAATCAAAGCTCCCTTTGTTAGATAGTTTGTTGTTATTTGTAAACCATGCCTCAATGTGAAATCACTCTTAATGTAATAGTTAATCCAGGAATTGCCATACAAATTTAAATATTTCATTCTTTTTCCACAATAGCTAATTTCCTTAGCTCTTCTGTTAAAGGATTTTATATACAAATTCAATAATTTATTCCAGGCTGAACTAAAAATAGTTTTGATCTAGTTTCCTAGACTATCTGGAGGACTATATTTATAAGGCTGACAAATACACTTCCGCATAGCAATTACAATGCCTACTACATTCTCAACTCTATAAAAGCAAAACCAGTGGTAGATAATACAATAAGATTCTACTGTTCTTGTAGGTTATCCGGGCTGTGTAACCGTGGTCTTGGAATTTTCTTTCCTGATGTTTCGCCAGCAGCTGTGCCTGCCACAGCTGCTGGCGAAACGTCAGGAAAGAAAATTCCAAGACCACGGTTACACAGCCCGGATAACCTACAAGAACCAATGAACTCTGACCGTGAAAGCCTTCGACAAGATTCTACTGTGATTGAAAACAATTGAATACAAATTAGATTTTGGGGTTTTTTCAAATACAGAAAACAGGAAAACAAAATTTCCTTATGGCCCTCAAGTCACCATTCCTCCCAACTCCAAATTTAACATGGATTTTTATACTAGTGGATTTTTATACTAGTGGATCTTTATACTAGTCTTCCAGTCCTCACACAAATTTGTCAACTGAACAAGAGACGTCATAGTCTTAATACATTGTGCTCTAGATATTTGAAATACAGCACTAGTTTTTTGTAACTTGGAAGAATTTGCTAGGTAAGACACAAGAGGTCCTTAAATCCATTGGGATAGTCATTTGCCACCATCTAGTGGAGAGAAATAAGATTATCAGAAAAATTCAGTCTCTCAGCACTTTGTGCTAATTTTAGAAAATGTTTCTCTACTTAAGGCATATATGGTTCTTCTGTTAATAGCTCTTTGAACAATACTTTGGAAAAACCAAACAATTGATAATACAATACAATACCATCTCCTTTATTGGCATAAAATCAAAGCATGGGGTAATTGATAATACATTAGTTCTCAGAAAAGGTGTTGGTCCTCAGGCTTAAACCGCATTTATTGCAACATTAAAATTAATGTTTAAGAGAAAGCATACATTTAATTTAGTCTTAGGTATAAGATGACTTTTGGACATTTGCTGCATGGCACAGCTCTGTATCAAAGGTGTTCTCATGAACTGGTGTGCCATGTATCTCCTATAGCATGCCTATCAAAGCCAAAATTGGAAGGCTCCTGGCCATTTATTGGAGATGCAGGAGGTCATGTGATGAACCCTTTCAAAAGAATTAAAGGATCTTATGTTCCCATATGAACTTGTCTGCCAAATGCAATTATCTTTGAGGGCTCTGTTTAGAGTACCCCAGCTTCTGAAATGAAGCCTTTTGTGACAACAGATAGGGCATTCTCCACTGTTGCACCTTGCCTTTGAAACATCTTTCCCACAATTGTCTGCCTGGTACCAAATTTGTTGAGTGGTGCCAGGTTAAAAATAGTGTATGTGTGTGTGTGTGTGTATATATATATATATACACACACATACATATGTTTATTGAGGGAATTTTTTTTTAGCGCCGTTTTGATAACTCCTTGTTTAGGATTGATATACTGACATGTTCATAGCAGATGTATGCTGACTTTTGTTATTTATATGTTGCTACTTATTTTTGAAAATGCTGCCATTAGCTTTTAATTAATTTTAGGTTATGCTGCTAATTTGGCATTAAGGGGATTTTTTAATCAAATTTTATTCTTGTTTTATTATTTTAGATATTGTTGTATCTATGGCTGTGTTATTGTTTTAGTTAGCTGCCTTGGAATTAATAGATTGAGAGTGTGGGATCTACATATTTAAAATAAAGGCAAATAAAAGTATCTTCCAGCAGATCTCTGCAATAACATCACTGTCTGAATATCATGTGCTGGTGGAAGAAAGATTACATGTGAAAAGAAACCTGTATTTCTTCAGGCAGAATTCTACAGTGGGGAAACATTTATCAATTGTTGCATTGCTTGGTGCTGTTCTGCCAAAATTTGCCCCAGCTTTCCTTGCCTATTGCAATGAGTGGGCAAAATCCAAAAGAGTTAGCTCTGTTGGTACAAGTGATTAGATCTTTTACAAAGTACACCAAGTACATTACTTTAATAATGTTTTAAGAGATGCAAGAGAAAGGAATCCAGCAAAGCCGATGGAAACCAATCTGCATATTTGTGTTATTTTTGCTCTCAACCTGAGAGCCTGGAAAGCTGCTGCCAGACTGAATAGAGAATGTGTGTGTGTAAAGTGCCATCAAGTCACAGCAGACTTATGGTGACCTTGTAGGGTTTTCAAGGCAAGAGACATTCAGATGTGGTTTGCTATTGCCTGCCTCAGAGTGGGCTGAGAGAATTCAGAGAGAACTGTGACTGGCCCAAAGTCACCCAGCAGGCTTCATATGGAGGAGCAGGGAATCAAACCTCCATATTAGAGTCTGCCGCTCTTAACCACTACACCATGCTGGCTTGCATGACTAGACAATTCTTACTCTAATAAACCAGTGGTCTGACTCAGTGGAAGGCAGCTTTATGAGCTCTGCTTTTAAGGAAAAAAGAGACTGCTCACCTGCATGGAGAACTAACAGCCCATTCCTAAGCCTAAAGGACAAAAGTCCTTTGGAGGCCAGGAAGGGGCTGCACCAGCGTTCGGGCACCCTGCATCGGCATTACTTACTCCACCCAGGATGGGCCGGACGCCGGTCTCCCTACACTACCAGGGCAGCGCTGCCCAGGGACGCCTGCTGGACAATCTGCCAGCGTCCCACTGGCACAAAGGCCTGTGCCGGTGTCCCAAGGGGATTTGTCGTGGGCTGGACCTGCCAGTAGGCAGCTTCCTGTCCCCTTCCAGCAGGGAGAACGGCGTTGTTGCGCTTGCTTTTTTGCAGCACAGCCTCACAGTTCGCATTGGGGTGAAATGCACCATTTAAAAATTAAAAAGCTGGCAAAAGGCTTTTTGGGAAACGAGTTTGGGGGCGCCGCAGCAGCACCTCGGCCACGCTGTCCCTGGCCGCCGAAAGGTAAGGAATGGGCTGTTAGACTGCTGAAGGAACGGAAGTTTATAGGCACTTCATTAAGAAAAGCTTAATGTTGAAAAGTGATGATTTATTCCTCTCTCTCAGACTGAATGAATTTCAGTAGTTGTCCATGGAGTGTCATTATGTGGAGTATCACACAACAACAAATTAAAATTATGATTTTTGTGAAGAAATGTTTATTTCTTTCCATAATCAAAATAATCTGAGTTCCATATAAATTAGCTTAATCTGAAATTAGTTGAAAAGAGCTGGGGGAGGTTATCGTTGAACTAAAGTGCTCAGATCACTGATTGTTGCAACATTCAAAATTTTCAAGAGAGTCACAACTGAAATGATTGTGTACATGACTGTGAACAGCAGTGCATCCACACCCTTCCCTTGCAAAACCACACACTACAAAAATATATTTCATTGAAACCATTTAGATAGTGTGTTCGATGATAAACCATCTTATTATACTGCAAGAGGTCAGGTACAGTGCATATCACATGTACTAAGCTACCATTCAATTTGTCAAGATTTTCAAAATGAAAGCAATAAACTATGGTTGCTCTCATTTCATGACAAAAATCAATGTGCTTTCTCTCTCTCACACACACACTTTCTTTCTTCCCTTCTTCCCCAACACAATATGGATTTCTTCTTTTTCTCTCTTTTGATATTCCCCCTTCAAATGTTTAGAAATATTGCATTCTGCTTGAAAATGAGTCTCATTTTATTTCACTTTTAAAGAATGTTGCAACTGAAACAGGCAATATGAGCAATTTTCAATGGCCTCATTCCTATGGACCCTATCCCTTGAGCATCCCCAACAGGCCTTCTGATCCTTTTTACCTCTTCTCCTAGTCTTTTGTTAGTGCCAGTATTCGAATCCCAGCTGCCATAGGATTGCAAAGGTAGCCTGTAAACAAGAATGTGAGTAAAAGAGCAAGTGACTGTAGCAAATGAGTAAGTAAGGCATAACCTTGACTGAATATGTGAGTAGGGAGTATATAGTTGCTGTGTGCCCTGAATGTGTGGGTCTTTGTGTTGGCCCCATATATTTGGAATCAGGAACTGCTCTTACTTAAAAGGTTCTTGTAGGTGACTACTGATTGATCAACATTTCTTATTATCTGCTATTGATTAGTCATAAATACTGCCACTCACTTGGTTAATTACATGTGGCAACTTCGCAGACCTTTGGGAGAGCAAAGTATAGTCGTTCCCAAATGTGCTAAAAAATAAGAAGAGAGTATATAGATTACTCCTGTAACTTTTCTTTAAGAGCCAGGCTTCCCCACCCCCCAAGACAAAATGGAGAGGTAGCTTCTCACTTTATTACCACATTCCTAGTCCTTTGGAGAACCATTTCCTTTTCTTTCAGGGAGATAAAAAGAGACAGATATTATGTGGGCTGAGGATGCTGTGTTCTGGTCAATCAGGCAGGCCACAAAGGTCAATGGCTCTAAGCCAAGCCTGTCTGAGAGCCCCAATAAATTTTCGTAGGTAGGAGAGGAAGATTTAAAGACTGATGTGTGCTGTCTGAGCAGGAGGTAAAAGGAAGAGGCATAAAATGCCACTTTTTATGGGACTTCTGATACTGTTTTCCTTTACAAAGATCCTTACATTGCCTCCACACAGGGTGGCTTTTGACCAGCCATTTTTTTCCTGAAGAGAGTGCAGGCATTCTTTTGGAGAACCCTCCCAAGAAAATATTTAACAGGCCAGAATGTGAAGGCAATGTGAATATCCTTTTGGGGGGGATCAGTCACAAAAGTCTTCTATCTACATGTTTTCTTTTTAAAACCCCTTCCTGAATTATTCTTTTTACAATAGGCAGATTTTCACTGATAAAATATTCTGAGTTTTAAATCCCTTCTTTTGTAATTGCAAGTCAATAACAGATTTGGAGTTCAGGGTACAGAATCACCATAATCACAATGGTCAGAGGAGGAAGACTGTTAGTCTGTTGTAGGGGGGAAACAACAAGAAGTCTTGTGGGACCTTAAAGTCTAAGAGATTTGTTGTGGCAAAAGCTTCATGGACTACAGCCCATGAAAGGGCTGTGGCTCAATGGTAGAGCCTCTGCTTGGCATGCAGAAGGTCCCAGGTTCAATCCCCGGCATCTCCATGTAAAGGGACTAGGTGAGTAGGTGATGTGAAAGACCCCTGCCTGAGACCCTGGAGAGCCGCAGCCGGCCTGAGTAGACAGTACTGACTTTGATGGACAAAGGGTCTAAGGCAGCTTCATGTGTTCATGTGTTCCCCAGATATATAAAATAATACCTCCATTGGCAGAAATTTGTACACAGGCACACATACAAGCACACAATCAGCCCCTTGTAAACTTATCTGTATGTTTTAAAATTATTATTGTTAATAATTAGTGTTTTGCCTGGAATTAAAACCTCCTGGCTCAGGTTCCAAGACAAAGATAAAAACATCCAGTGCTATAACTGTAAGCAGTCAGACCCCTCCTCCCATTAAGGGGTGCCATGGAGGTACAGGGGCCAAAGACTGGCATAAGAGCAAGACCCTTCTCCCCACAAAACAAATGCCTCTCAGAGGGTTTTGGGATCCATATTGTGTATCAAGCCTGGGCAGGAAGGTGGTTGGCCACTGAACTTTCCCCCTGGCCTGAAGGTGTGTGTGGCAGGACAATGGGGCTAGCTAATTCCTATTGTGCCACCCTAAGATGATTTAATCGGTGCCTGAGCAGACCATTACTTACCCTATTTGCACCCATCTCATTAATCAATCAGTATTCAAGAGAATAGCCCAGGCATTCTCTTGGTTCCTGACAATTTATCAAGTCTCCCCTATCTGAAACCCCGGAAAAGCAATCAATTTTTTTTGTCTCTGGCTTTCCTGCCAACTTGCCTCAAACTGCCTCAGGACCCATTTGGAGCTATAAATAGTGGTCCTTCAGCCATTCAGAGTGTGTATGTGTTCTGGATCCATACACCCACCTCCATGTGCTTGTGGGCTTTTCCTTTTGCTCCTGGAAATGCTGGTCATTTTCCTCCTCAGTGCTGCTTTGCGATCCTAAGGGCATAAGTGGTTCTGTCTCAGAAATGACCAAAGAAATGACACAATACAATGAAATGGGAAACAAAAAGGCCACAGCTTTATTGATGACGTTATGTAATCTGTCAATCCCCTCCCCCCTCTTTGCTGTAATATGCTTCGGTTGGTGACATTAACAAAGGTGGCAATGGACTCAGTCTCCTTTCGACCTTCATCCAGAACTTTAATAGGTTGTCCCTTATCACATGCTTAGTTCCCCCATTTTCATATTTAACTGCCTTCTTTCATTCCTTCTTTCATTCCATTTTTTAAAAATCTGCATAAACTCAAATCTGGATTATTAATCTAATCTGTAATCCAGACTAGCCCGGCCGCTTGACAGTATAATTTTAAATTCCAAAATGCCAGACCACCTCTATTCTTGTCATCTTGTAGAATTTTGAATCTGATCCTTGGCTTTTTCCTGTCCCATACAAACTTGTTTATTGTCTTTTCCTTCAATCCTATAGGTAACATTTGAAACAGAAAGTTTAGTCTTGGTAACACATTCATCTTCATCATTGATATTCTTCCCATCTAGGAAATTTTGTATTTCTTCCATCTTTCCAAGTCTTTTTCTATTTTCTGCCAAACCAGACCAAATGAGCCTTTCATTTGGTCAAGGGAGTTAAACAAAAGAGGAGCAAGGAGACAACCTTGTCTAACTTATATCTGAATGATATCGCAATGAACTTTTCAGAGTCCTGTCATCCTCCACAGCTTGCAAGTTGTAGTATCCCAGTCCTACTTTATGCCGATGCAGTTCTTCTGTCCTGCACAAGAATTGGTTTGAAAAGATCTCTACAAACCTTTTCTGAGTATTGCTCTAGGGAAGATCTTAATATAAATCATCATAAATCCAAGATCATAATCTTCTCTAGGAGGAGAAAACTGCCTTCTTTCCATTGGGTATTAGACAGCTTTGATGTTGATCAAGTTAAAGAGTTAGTTTATCTTGGGCCAAAAATGCACGGTCCCTTAACCCACTTTATTCCCTTTTTCAGCCAGGATCAAATTTACCCTGGCTAGGGGGGAAACTGCATGCATTACCTTGAAAAGCAGGGACGAAACTGTGCCAATCGATCCATGTAAACAGAAAGTGCGGGAGACATGAAGTTCCTGTTTAGTTTGGTACACACCCCACGCCCCTGGTGCTGGTCATTTCAAATTGACCAGTGAGGGCCTTCCCTGCCTCAGGAAATGACCAATCACCAGGAGTGGGGGTGTTGCAAGCTAAACAGGAACTGTGCATGTCTCCCGTACTTTCTGTTTGCATGGATGGATTTGCACACAGTTTCATCCCTGCTTTTCAAGGTAATGCATACAGTTTCCCCCCCAGCCCAGGTCAATTTGATCCTGGCTGAAACGAGGAATAAAGTGGGCTAAGGGACCATGCGATTTTGGCCTTGGTGTTCTTTTTTCTTATAATCTAAACTGGAAAGTTCACCAAAAAGCAGTATTCAACAAAAGTAAACCTGGGGCTGGGCCTATTGTTAATTTTTTCCATACAAAAGGCGGAAATAGGGTTGCCAGGGCCCTCTTCGCCACCGGCGGGATATTTTTGGTGTGGAGCCTAAGGAGGGCGGGGTTTGGGGAGGGGAGGGACTTCAATGTCATAGAGTTCAATTGCCAAAGCGACCATTTTTCTCCAGGTGATCTGATCTCTATCGGCTGGGGATCAGTTGAATCAGCAGGAGAGCTCCTGCTACTACCTGGCAGTGGCAACCCTAGGCGGAAAATATATTCCAGGGGCCATACAAGTTTTTAATTTAAAAATTATTCCAATTATTCTCTTTGGTGTTGCTATCTGCATAACTGCTGTTAATGATCAACCATTGCTTCAGTTTTTATGAAAACTGTTAAATGCCCCTCAATGTGTTGCTGGTGTAACCCTTTGCTCCGCATTTGGCCAAATGTCTCTTGAAGCTAGGGCATGGTTCTTTACTTTTAAACTACAACTTAAGTTGGTTTTTTAGCAGTGGGGGCACCTAGTTTCTCTGAGGCATGACTCTTATAGATGGCAAAAAATCTTTGATGAGAAACTATCACTGGTGGGTATCTTGTGGGATATGATATCAGGTCTTGGGAGAACAGAAGCTTTCGCTATAATCAAAAGGCGTATCAAAGAGATTGATTATGATAGCACATCCTTTTCATGCTCATCGCATTTGCTCATCTCAGTTTTTTGGAATACCACCACCACGTGGTTTGCCTGCCCATACCTACTTCTTGACAATTCCTTGTCTCTCTAGAGCCTTATCTCTAGCTATATTAAACGCTAACCCTTCTATGGTTGTGCAAGGCAGAATTCTGAATTTACAATACCCGGAAAGGACTTGTCCATTCTCTTCTGGCTCCATTGAATCGTTAGCTCATGTGCTCTTGGAATGTCGTTTCTATGAGGACCTTAGATCACAATATCTCTCTCCTCTTTTAATACATAAATCCAATGCATATGTGTCTGATATAATGCATTTTTTAATTAAATGATAGGGATCCCAAGGCTACATTGGCAGTGGCAAAATTTATCTCATTCCTTATATCCCTCAAACATTAGATTTAAAATTATGCTGCTCAAGATCTTTGGATCAAGGAGCGTCTAAGGATAAAGGAAAGGAAGAAAGGGGGAAAAAAGGAACATTAAAGCAGCTGATAAAATTCAAACAGAAAAAATTAATTGTCGAAGGCTTTTACGGTCAGAGTTCATTGGTTCTTGTAGGTTATCCGGGCTGTGTAACCGTGGTCTTGGTATTTTCTTTCCTGACGTTTCGCCAGCAGCTGTGGCAGGCATCTTCAGAGGAGTAACACTGAGAGACACTGTCCTTCAGTGTTACTCCTCTGAAGATGCCTGCCACAGCTGCTGGCGAAACGTCAGGAAAGAAAATACCAAGACCACGGTTACACAGCCCGGATAACCTACAAGAATCAAAGAAATCAAAGAATCAAAGCCCATACCCTGCCAGAAATTTTGTTAGTCTTCAAGGTGCTACTGGACTCTTGCTCTTTTCTACTGCAATAAAACATGAGGAACAAAACAGCAACCTAAAAATATTAAATTCCTTTAAAAACCAACACTGTAATCAACTTAGTAGAGGGTCAACATAAAAAACCACTACACATTTCTATTGAGATGAAGAACTGAGTAAATACACTTGCCAAAAAGGGTCTCCCAAAACCTTGGACACCAAAAGGAAAGTGTTCTTCTGATAATGAAAGCTTTAAGTGTTTGGTGTCAGATGCACAGCCATGAGGATGGGGGGATTTCTGGAGCTAAGGTAATCACCAAAAAGTCTTTGTCCTTAGTGGCCACCTATTTTATCTCTAAAGGTGGGTGGGGGAAACAGGTTCTTACCTGTTAAGGAAGCCCATAGGAGGAGCCAGCAGGGACTAGAAAATCCTGTTGCGCCTGACACCCTGGAGAGTTCCTGCCTAGACCATGAATAATGAGCTAGAGGGACCAATGCTATGATGACATAAGGCAAGTTCACCTCTTCACAAGCCAATCCTGTGCATGGTACTTGGCAGTGAATCCCACAGTGTGGAATGTGACTTGTGTTAGGTAGGGGTGAGTAGGATTGCAGTTTTAATCTGAATTTAGATTATTAATGTCTACAGCTGAAATAAGGAAAAGCTTCCTTAGTAGAAATGGTGTTTCCATGTAATTGCTGGAACTTGAAGGCTTATACCTGCTAAACAATTGTATGAATGCAAGCCATTCATTTTCTTATTTGTTGATGGTCACTGGGAAATATACGACTGGGAAAAGTTCCCCTATTTAATTATATTGAAGGTGCTTTCTTCTCTTTTCCCCCCTCTGAAGTTGACAGTGTCCCATAGTGTCCCAGATAGCAAAAGTCTTCATTTTCCAAAGAGAGGTGCATGTTCTCTTCAGACCAAGAATCACTTTTTTTCTTTAATCTGGCAATCTTTATTTACATCCCTACACAGATTGTAACCCTCAATTTGTATGCACTGGCAAGAGGATGATCAGATTCAAGAGACCACAGCTAACATAGTCCAAATGTGATTAAAAAGCAGTCTGGTATCATTGTCTGTTCTGAGGGCATAACCAGATGGCTGTGCTATGGTTGAGTAAGAAAGAGACATGAGAAGGAGATCTGGATTTGAATTGGAAAGAGACGAGAGCTGCTTTTGAAAAGCAACATGCTGAAAATATGCTTGAAGGAACAATGAAGAGATGAATCAATGCACAGTTAGAAATAACCAACTGAACCAGATGGGTCTGTTTATACCTAACTTTTCCCTAACTTCTGTGAAGTAGAAGACAGCAACAAAATCAAAAATTTCCTTGCTTTCACCCAAATTGTAAGGACTCCTCAAGATTTACCATAGACTGCTCAATGAAAGTTTCAATGCTGGGCAACCAAGGTTGTACCAGGACAGTTTCAAGGGGACGTTCCTGCACACTAAGGATACATTCACACATATTTGTACACCTTTTCTTATGTGATTATTTGATGCCACAATAATGCAAGGAATTTCCTCCCAAGGGAAACTCCAACACCCACTCAAACAAACGTGACAAAGATTGCAAACCTTTGTCAGTGTATAAAACATAAATTGTGTGTGTACCACACACAGTCACCATTGACAGCAGGACTGCCTGAGAAGGAAAAGATGATTTAACCCTTCAGCCTTCCCCCACTGTCAGGCTAAGTAGGCCGTAATTAGTATTTCAAAGGGGGAAAGATTGGGTTCAAAGGGACACGACTCATTTCCATTCAAAAAATTACTAATTGTGTGTGGAATCCAGTTTTGACTAGTGAGCAGGCCGTAAAGAATTCAATCCTCCCTGCGTGGCCCCAATCCAAATTGGAGTTGTAGGCACATGTCACTTACCTTTTACAGATGGGGATCTGTAATCTTTGTCATGACTGTTTGACCCAAAGAACAAGCATTTCTTTGTCATCAACCTGCATTATGTAAAGGAAACCACAATGCATTCCTTCATTCACAACAAGTCCTCAAAATATCAACAAAACTCAGTTATATCGATAACAGTATTCTGGGAAAATCCTGTGGTTTCTCAGCAAATTAATCAGAATTTTTTCAGTGAGAATCTCAGTAAGGGCAAACAAGCTTTCCTGAAACACAACTCATCTACCATTTCTTTCTCTGCAATGTGCAACCACAAGAAAGTGTTGGGCATGGTCTATGAGCCCCAATAGTACATCCCAGAATCCTGTTTTTGTACGAGTGGTTTTTTTTTAAAAAAACCAATCTCTTCCTTACTTCAAGGAGGAAGGTATCTCCTTGTATTTATCTTTACAATAACCCTGGAAATACAGATTATTCTGAGAGTATGTAACTGGTCTACCCAGGCTTGATAGCTGCGTGCTTCTGACAGCAGTATGGGACCTGGCATGTTCAGTCTGTGCTGGTAAAGACCAGGAATTTAGATACCTCTGCCTATACCTTTGATAGTGAAAAGCTGACACAGAACTGAGATGGCTCGGCGCTATTTTGTGAAGCTCCAAGATTTGTACACAAAAAAGAGATTTTCTGTCTCTGATTTTGAAAACCCTACGGTGTCACCATAAGTCAGCAGTGATTGGATCAAAACAAAACCCAGATATCTTACTTTTGGTTACTTGTGGGGGGGAGTAATAGACATGATATATCACTTGTATGTTAATGCACTAATAAGTTTTGAAAATACACTAGATATTTTACAATTAAATATGGAGGAGCCACGTTACAGGTTAATTGGCTTTCTATTCTCCTTGACCCTGAACCATCCAGTGTTTGAGAGCCAAACCAAATTATATGGTGATTATGCAAAATACTAAAAATGGGTCTTCTAAAAAATTCCAGAAGCTTTTCAGTTATTCCTCAATATTTGAGGAATAAATGTCTCTGACAAATGATTTACAGTAAATGCTTCACTGAAGGAAGATGATGGTAAACTATGCATTTTGATATATTGGTTATGAGCTTCAAAGAATTTAGTATTTTAAATCAACAGGCAGATGGGAACAAAGTTATTATTACTGGATGTATCCTTTATATAACAGAAACCCACCATTTCAAGGACTTTACAGGCCATATATTTTACCTATACCCTCTTTAAATCTACGCCCTATTGGTATTCACTAGTAGCTGCCATTAAAAGTGGGGACAGATGTTAGTTTTTTCCAGTGTGATGTAGATAGAATGATAGAGGAGTCATTGTCAATGGTGAACTGTATGCACACATTCAGCTATGACCTCTACTAAACAGCTTGTGCAGGCTTTATAGCTTTTCTAATTTATGTGGCCAGATATGATTCTGGGACAAAAGGAAAAAAACAACACCTGCCTGTATGCTTATCAAGAGCATTGATCATGTCTGTTTCAAAGCCCCTCAAAATCTGCAGCTAAGTTATATATAGGCTTCCCAGTTGCCTTGGCCCAGCAGGAAATTCCCTTCCCCCTGCCCCAATTTCCTGCCCTCTAGAAATTGAGGAGCAGGAGAACAATGGCCTCCATAGTGACACTCTAGGAATTTCCTCTAGTCTCAATGATCTTTACCATAGATATTAGGAGAAATTGCTAGGTTATCACCTGGAAGTGAGATCACACTCTCCTCAAATTCTAATGTTCACTGGCACCATCCCCCAAATCTCCCAGCATTTCCCTAGGCAGTGTTGGGAACCCTACCTATATGGAAGGTTTGGCATTTAACACTTTGTTCTAAATACTCAAATCACTTCCTGTATGTTAACTTGATAAGGTCAAGGTACTTGCTAGGAACGTCAATATTATTGGCTCCATATTATAGATGGCTGGCTGGTGGTGAAGAACAATGGGTTGCCTAAAGCCATTTAGTGAATTCATAGCTGAACTGAGATTTAAATCCAAACATGTAGTTCATGTATTTAACTACTATGCTACCTGAGCTGTCTCTATATAAGCAACTGGAAAACAATAGGAATTATTCACGCTGGAGTTTGAGTGCTCTTTCATGCTTTCATGGATTTAGTGAATTAGTTGATTAAATCTGTAATGGAACTGGCTTTCTGGACTTTAATTAAATGGTGGCATTGTAATATGTCACCACTGGAAACATTCAGTGTGCTTTCTGAAGGTGGATGGATGTTTTTTTATCTTCTTTGCGTCTAAGAGGAATATCTCAAGACAAAGCACACTGTTGTTTGTAAATGGTAGGATTGGAACCACAACATTGCTCCATATACTACAAAATTATGGGAAATAGTAGAGATTAATCAGCCACTGGACAGAGTTCATTCCATGCTCCAGATGCAAACGAGATTTATGCTGGTGAAGAAGATTAAATTTGGCTGCAAAGATCAAGCAATCTGGTAGAAGCAAATTCTATCTGTCTGCCAATAGAGTAGTTTGCATTGAAATAGATGGCAGTTGTACATACAGGAGGCTGTTCTTCTTTAGTCCACAAGGCCCAGATGTAATTCATGTACCAAACTAGCTGCTTAGCACCCAGGAACAAAGAAGCTCAGTCCTATTTAAGCACCAAAAGATTGTTAATATCAGGGCTGTTCTGAATATTAATAAGTAAAAAATCAAAATTGTCCAAATTCTGCATCATTGGAACACAGTTTGGCAACCTTTATAAATTATGCAGCTTCAGAAAAAATATGGAAATATATTTATGCTCGTAGGCAGCTTTTGCTATTTAACTTTTCTTTTGATTTTTTTACCAATAAGACAGGCAAGGAGCTATGAATACGATTGCCAGCTCCTGGAGATTTTGGGGGTGAAGCCTAGGAAGGATGGGGTTTGGGGAGGGGAGAGACTTCAATCTGGTATAATGCTATAGAGTCCACCTTCCAAAGGGGGCATTTTCTTCAGAAGAACTGATCTCTGTTGCCTGGAGATCAGCTGTAATAGCAGCAGATCTCCAGCCACCACCTGGAGGTTAGCAACCCTAGCTATAAAAGTCACTTGTCCCACACTCACTTACTGGAAACTTTATACACACCTGATACTTTTGAGATTTCTGGAAGTATTACATATGCATTTTGTACTTGTTTTTGAAGCCAACCAAAAGGTCTGGAAATAAGGTGGTTTTTTTCAAGAAAAAACAAAAGCGAGGATTTACAGGACACCAATTTCTGGTCTTAGAGAGAAATTCTTAACAGAGTTACATCCTTCTTAATCAGTTGAAGTCAATGAACTTAGAGAGGTGTAACTCTTTTTAGGGTTGTACTGTAAGTGTTATTTAGAAAAGATCTCTAAATTGGCACATCTATTTCTTTGGCTCAGTGGTCTTTATGCAGCAAGCCCTACTGAATACTGAAAATGGAAGGCAGAATACTACTCAGATAGATAGGTCATCCTGCATTAAAACTCTAGTGAGGGTTTTGGAAATGATATATAACAGTCCTAATAGCATTTACAAAATGTAATTAAAATATGTTAATAGAGAAGAAAAACACCAGGGGTTCAAGCCAGATCAAAGGCCAGATCCCTTCAAAATGATCCCATCTCATTTCAACAGTACTCTAGAGTAGTGGTTTTTCAAAACTATGCAGTTCTAGGGAACACATTCCACCTTATCTGCCAAGGAATTTGCACATCTAGACTAGAGGCTTTGTTTGTTGTAGAGAACATTTTAGGCCTGGAGGATGCAGATTCTATAGGGTACTGCTTAGGCCTCACCTACAGTTGCCAACCTCCAGGTACTAGCTAGAGATTTCCTGCTATTACAACTGATCTCCAACTGATAGAGATCCGTTCACCAGGAGGAAATGGCCACTTTGTCAATTGGACTCTATGGCATTGAAGTCCCTCCCCTCCCCCAACCCCGCCCTCCTCAGGCTCTGCCCCAAAAATCTCCAGGTATTTCCCCATCCAGAGCTGGCAACTCTAGCCTCACCTCACTTTGCAAGAACAGAAGAGGAATTCTGGAGCATACCCAACTCTCTCCTGTGACTGCATGCTGCAGAATAAGATTGCTAGTGAAGAGCTCCAGTTATTTCTATTCACTAGGGACAAAACAAGCCCTGTTTTATGGCACTTGTTCCTAGTAAATTATTTTTTGTCTTTGGGAGACATTTAGAGGGGATGCTTTTAAAACATTTTCTGGCATATGTAGCTGTGCACTGGTGTTGCCATTCTTTACATTCCATCTCCCTCCCATCAATAGGGTTGCCAACCTCCAGGTGGTCGCAAAGTAGCAAAAATCTGTGTTGAACAGAGTCACAGGTCATTTATGCATGGTCGCTTTACCCTCCTTTATTCCCTGTTTCAGCCAGGATCAATTTTTTGGGTATGGACGTTATCTCATTCCTTGGAAGCTCAATGCTGTTTCAACACAAAACAAACCCAGCTTTTCCTATTCCTCTTCTGACCCGAATTAAACCGTTCATCCTGGCTCATTTCGGAGTCAGAGAGCATGCATACTCTGTTCTCGGGTTGAACTTCCCCCACCCTTTTCCAAACCCCTCTTCAAGGCAGCATGCCCATAGCCAAACAGAGGAAGCACAGAAGATTGGCTTCTCTCACAGTCAATCATGAAGCAGTGTGTAAAGAGGCAGGGATTCAAGTGCTTCCTGCTTCCTGCTACCACGCAGCTCTTTCTGAGCAAAAGAAAGGCTTTTTAAAAAACGAGGCTTGGGTTTCTCTCCCCCCCCCTTCTTTCAGATTGCTCCAGTTTTTGTTTCTTTGTTCTTAAAATGCTTTTTTATGCGGCAGTTGGGTCTGGGGAAAGGAGATCTTCTCTCAGGGTGAGTACTGCAAAGTCAGCCAATTACAGAGCAGCATTTAAAGGGGTGGGACTTGATTTGAACTTGGGAGACTGCTTTGTGCCTCTATTAGCACACAATTTCGTCCCTGATCATTCCAGCCAATGCATACAGTTTCCCCCAACCCTGGTTACTTTGATCCTGGCTGAAATGGGGAATAAAGGAGGTTAAAGCGGCCATGCATAAATGGCCATAAATGTATGTAAGGACACTAGGGAGTTCCTCTCGTTTATTGAAGTGTTGAAGGTACTCATTGAGGGACAGACTAGCACACACTGACCTACTGGATCCCAGCATGGATCATTTACCCAGAGGACATCACAAATGTAACAATTGTGTAGCGTGTGGATTATGGTTGGAGGTTAAGGAATTTCAAAGAGTTGACACATCATTTAAATTCCAGCTAAAATCCTTCACTAATTGTAATATGAAGAGAATTGTATGCTGTATAATATGCTCATGTAATCTATTATATATAGGATAGAGTATTAGAGCTGTGAGAACTAGAATCTTAGAGCTCAGGTCCCGCATAGGATCACATGTAGTGGAAGCCCCACTAGTAGAACACTTCTGGAATAAAAAAACACTCGGAGAACAATTTGAGGTATTTTGTACTGTGACATTTGAGAACTAAGAGGTATGATAGGATAAACATGGAAAAAATCCTTCTGCAGAAGGAAGCTTTCTTTATACATTTATTTTGCACAGTAACCTCGCAGGGTTTGAATTTGGCAAATGATTTATCCTATTTTGTATAATTTGTATGAAATAGAGTGGTTTCTCTTTAATTTTGGTTGACATGCAATTGTACCCCATGATTTGCACCTGCTGTCAATTAAGACGGCATGAACTAAATGTTAGAGTTAGTGTCGGCTTTTTGCTTACCTGTATCCCACGGAGGAATGGAGGAATTGTAAATGCAATGATTATGGGCAAATACAAGAAATGATAGGATTAAAATAAGAAATTGTTGAGATTATGGCTTTATTATTGTTAAGAGGAATTTACACTGATATATTGTCAATGGGTGAAATGTAACTGAAGAAGGACCTTGAAACATAGTAACTCAAGAAAACCATCTTCCAGATTCTTCTGTGAACTCTCCTAAACAGGCAAGTTGCTTTAATGAACTGTTGGGACTGTAAACTCCAATAGCTTTGAAACTCATATTGTTGTAAAACTGTTTTTCCTCATGTATGGTCCTATGACCAGATTCTCTTATATGAAGAACTGTTATGCTCTATACTGGTTTTGTATAATATAGGTATTAAGGTAATATTGGCTATCTGTTTGGATTTTTGTTGAACCTCCAGGTGGTGGCTGGTGATCCCCTGGGATATCAACTAATGATTTGAAAACAACAGAGATCAGTTCACCTGGAGATAAAGTCTGCTTTGGAAGCTGAACTTCATGACATTATACCTCATTGAAGTCCCTCCCCTCCCCAAACTCCGCCCTCCTCAGGCTCCACCCCCAAAATTTCCAGGTATTTCCCAACCTGGAGCTGGCAACCTTACCAATCAATGATTATACCTCTGAGCTGTGTCTTGGAGTGCTTGTATATAAATGAATGCACATGGACATCTGTGGGAGTATGTAGTGTGTAACCTGTCATCAGGATAGATCAGCCATTGACCTTTGATGTGGGAATAGGGGTATCTGTAAGTACAAAGATTATTGCTATTTTCTCCGTGAAAGCCTGAAGCATATGTATGACTGGCCTTCATATTAAGGAATGCCTGATAACTCTTCCCGGAACTTCCTAGGAACGGCTGTGCTTCAAGGCTTGCTTGTTTGCCAGGCCTCTGGAGGGGGTTTGAATGGCAAGCATCTTTTAACTAGGAAGAGAGGAAGAGAGATTTGTAATTTTATTCTGCTTTTAACTGAAAATGATTTTTAACTATTATTGTAAACTGCCTTGAACCACGAAGAAAGACAGGGTATAACTGTTTTAACAAACAAACACATAAATAGAGTATGTGAATTAAATACAACATTAGAGGTTGATTTAGTCTTTTGGCATCCATAACTAAACATTTGCAATTAGGCAATTCACTGGGTTTGCTTAATGATATTTCTGCTTTTCTCCTTTTTATAAATCCAGTATTGTGATAAAATATGGTAAAGCAAGTGGAAAAAACCCAGTAATAATCACTAGAGAGGGGGAAAAGCAGCTGCCTTAATTAATTGATAAAATAATGAGAAACAATAATTAGGTCTTCCAGACTCTCCTCAGGTAAAACATCTTACCAATGGCTAGAAAGGCATGTCTATGCAATCCCCACCCCGCAACTCCGGATTGTGAAAAACAGACCAAATAGGATAAGCTCATAAACCAAGAACATAAAACCAAATTGGGTAGTTTAAATTAAAATCAAATTAAAACGCTAATCACTTGTGATAATAAACCTGTAAACAAGACTGAGTATTATTATTATTTATATAGCAGCAAGTGTGGCACAAAGACAAATGCAAGGCAGAGCAGCGAGTCTTTACTCAGATAGTTCACTAAGCTCTGGTCTGAGGAAATATTTCCATGGGCTCCAGGGATGCTCTGTAACTTGCACTCGCCCTAGAAGAAGAAGAGGTTAAAGCTAAAAAGTATGAGGCATTTCATTTCAGGGAAAAGACATCTTAAAGGAGGACTTGACAAATGCTTATAAAACGATACATGGTGTGGAAAAAGCAGATATAGAGAGCTTTTCTCTCTCTTTCCCAAAATATTAGAAATTTGGGTCACCCAATGAAGTGGAGGGGCAGTTAAATCAGAGCAGATGAAGCTACATCCTTAAGACAATGCATAATTAACATGTGGAACTTATAGCTGGGAGTTGCAGTGATGATCACAAGCTTAAATGGTTTTATAAGGGAACAAGTAGGGTACCCACAAGGACTTGCAGGGTCATCTCATTTTCTTCTGTCCCACTTTCCCTTTCCTGAAAGGCCCCATAGCCTCTCCTATTTTTCTGCTTCCTTCTCTCCTTCCCACCCACCAGCCAACCTACTATTATCTGTCCCTGTGTCTTCAGCTTTCCCTCCTCCCCTTTCCTTGTCAGCATCTCCATGGGAAAAGTGTGGCCCAGTTGCATAGTGAGGAACCTCCAAGGACCTGTGGGGAGCAAATTACTTTGCCTTATATCCTTCTCCCCACACTATTTCCCTTCTCTTCGCAGCCCCCATGTCCTCAAATTTCCCTGCTTCCTTCTCTGCTTCCCACCCACCAACCTACTGCTCTCCATCTTCAGCTGTATTTATTTACATAATTTATACCCCACCTTGCTCCCCAATGAGGGCCCAAAATAGCTTACATCATTCTCCTCTCCTCTATTTTATCCTCACAACAACTCTGTGAAGGAGATTAGGCTGAGAATGTGTGACTGGCCCAAAGTCACCCACTGAGCTTCTGCAACAGGGTGGGGATTCAAACCTGGGTTTCCCAGATTCTTATCTGATACTCTAACCACTACACAACACTGGCTTTCATAGGATGACTGCTGTTGAACAGTAGCAAGTGATATATGAAGCAAGTCGCCAGGGTTGTTGCTGGCCCTGGTCCTGATAAGTTCTTCCTCAAAGGCCAAAATAACCCTAGAAAGGGTCCTCCCCCCTGCCTTTCAAAGACATAACCCAAGGGTTGAAGGCTGGCAGTGCTCTTGTGGTTGCCTATCAACAGCCACTGAGGGCATTCTTTCATTTTGGAGGGTTTTACTCCTCCCCAATGTATTTTTTTAGATATCAGATTTTTATTCAAACCTGGGGCTCTTCTCAGGTTTGTAGAAATATATGCCTAATCTGTCCATGGCCCCAATCTTTGCATTTAAATATCCACAGATGGGACTATGTTGAGAATTAGTTAAATCGATTAGAGAAATGTAAATGGAGGATAGGTCTATCAATGGATACTGGCCTTGATAAGTAAACAGAACCTTCATGTTCAGAGGCAGTATACCTCTGAATATTAGTTACTGGAAAGGGCAACAGCAAAGGCAAACTGTGGCCTCTGTACCTGTAGACCTTCAAAGGCACATGATTGGCCACTGTGTGAAACAGGATGTTGAATTAGATGGCCCATTTGACTTATTTAGCAGGGCTGTTCATACGTTTTTGTGAGGGATCAAAAGAAAAAACCATGTATCAGTTTACATACTAATTAACAACAGTTCACCTACCTACTCTAATGCTCTGAGCAGAAGCTGCTCAGTTTTAAAGATAATCTTGCCATTAGGCTAGCCATAACTATTTATTTATTTACAAAATTTGCACCCTGCCTTTCTGCCCCATCAGGGCTACTAAGGCAGCAACTAACAACTTTGCAGTCTTGCTGTTCTTGGCTTCCAAGATCTATATGTTTGGGGGTGGTCAGTTTAAGCACACTTAATAATCTTTAAAAATGGTTGCTGGAGAGCAGAGAAGAAAAGGCCACTGTCAGTATCAGACAAGGTGCTGGGGCTGGTGATCCAAGTCTCACAGTTGACTGCCCATGTAGAATTCTTGACATACTTTTACTGCATCTTGTTCATTATCAAGGTGTTGAAAAAGAATGTCTGGAATTCTCAAAGTGTTCCAACTTTAGTATAAACCCTTTGGTCCCAACACCACTCCAGAATGACGCATACTTCTCACAAGCCATTCAGTCTTTTCCCATTTCTAAGGACCACTTCACATACAACATCTAGACTGCTCCTGACTGCTCTAACATGGAATATCTCAGCCATTTTCAGATCATTCGTTGACACTCTTTTTCAAAATATTAATATGAAAAGGAAAACTGTTCCTCTGAGGGCAGTGTTTAGAGACTGCAAGGAAAGGGCAGTTGCCTCAACGCTCCCCACTCTCATTTGAAATAACTCTGCAGTAACTGTCAATTGCTCTGCAGCTGCAGAGGAAGGAAATGGAGAATGTGACTGCAGGCACCAGACAGGGGAGCAAGGGCTGCTGGGTAATTGCATCACCTCTGTCCCAACAAGATCATCATGGCCCCAAGCAAATGAAAATGCCTGTCAGTTCTTTTCTAGCTGTACCAAACAGATCTTTTTTTTATCCTTTACCCTTAACTCCACTTGTATAATTACTCTTTTAAATCTTGAAGACAAAGTATTTATTTTTATTTATATACTGTCCCTACTTAATGCAGGCATTATAGAGATAATAAGAATAATAAATAATCTATATTTCTATCCTGTCCTTTCTCCCAAGAGCTCAGGGCAGTATACCTTGTTTGGGCTTGTCATTTTATCCTCTCAACAACCCTATGAGGTTGGTTAGGCCCATGGTCATCCAGCAAGTTTCATGATTGGTAATAACTCAAACCCAGGCCTTTGGATATCTCTTTTGGATTGTATGGATTGAACAGAAATAGATTACATCCAAAGCTGTGCCAGCAGAGTGAAATGGAACTCCCCTATCTTTCCACTCCTTCTGCAGCCCACTAAATCCTAACCCCATCCCAAATTCTGCTTCTGGGGAGTCAAGGGACCTTCAGGAACAATGTGGTATAAAGTGGGACCTGCAATATATGTTTAAAACAATGGTAACAGTGGATGGCAATACATTTGTTTTTAAGACAAAGCAGATGAAAATATATAGGCTGAGTCATGAAAATGGTATGCTCAAAACAGGCCTCATGAAGACCCAATCTGTTTTCCGGTGCATTGAGAGCTCTTGCCGTTGAAACCCTCCTTAAAGCATCTGTTCCACCAACGTGTTAAAAGGCAGCAAATATTTAAAAACGTGCTTCACTGATATTACCGTAGCTGTCATTAGCTATGAATGATTATTTTGGTGGAATTTGCAGTGACATGTCATAGGAGATTCCCTGCAAACCTTGGCAAATTTCCCTATGCAATTAGTGTTGGTTACTTTTTACTGCCAATCTTTAAACACTTCCTGTCAGAGGCTGCCTGACAACAGATTCAGACTCTGATGGAGACCAGATCCAGGGACAGAGTCCTCCTTCCCCACCCACACTGACAGAGAAAACAGCTGATGACGATGTATTGCCAAGACATACCTTAAAGTCACCGGCTACAGAGCAGCCTAAAGAAGACCAGACGCTAGCCGACCCAGGAACATCAAGGAAGCTGCCCAGGGAGCCGGGAGACCATGAGGAACAGATGTCTCCTGGGACTCGTCGAAGGAAAATGGGCCGGGTCCTGGCAGAACAACGCCGGCGTTCAGCCAGGTTGGAACAACAAAGAAGGAACCGGGACAGTCATGAAGATAGTGAGTGAGTCTTTACAGAAGCTGCCTCCCCCAGACAGCTGCAAGTATTTAGGAGGGCTGAGTCAGCAAAAGCTGTGGAAGCAACGCGTGGCGAACCTGCGGCACTCCACTCTGGCTGACGCTGTATCGACTCGGACTGCTTTCTCGACCCTGAATTCTTCTGGACTCCCTGCCTGACCTTGGACCGGCCCGACCTTGACTCTGCCTTTCGCTCTGACGGATTGCCTTTCACCCTGACTGACCTTGGACTGTTACTGGACTGCGTTATTACTCCCATTCCCAATTAATACAGCTGCCAGCTGTAGAAGCCTCGGCTTCAGAAACCCCAGCCTGTTGCCCTGCACACTTCCTTTTACTAGCTTACCCTAGGGTGCATGAAAGTTGCTCTTCCTTCAACAGTCCAAGGAGAATCAAACCAGCTTACAATCACCTCTCCTTCCCCTCCCCATAACAGACACCCTGTGAGGTACATCTGTAGACCAACAAAAACTCTCAGTCCTGCTGTACATGGACGATATGGCTTTATTATCTCTAACCCCAGTCAGCCTTAAAAGGCTTCTCAACTGAGTGAATACGGCAAAGAAGAAAAACGTACCATCAACTATTCTAAATCCTAAGTGGTGGTCTTTAAGAAAAGACCTAAAAAGTTATCCTGGATCATACAAGGAGCCCAAATCGAGCAATGTAAAAACTTTAAATACCTGGCCATTACATTTAGGGAAACCCTGAGCTGGAATGCCCACCTTTCAATTATTAGGGCCTTTGCCTTAAAGACCATAGGAGCTATAATGAGATTCTATTACACCAGGGGCATTTTTCTCATAGACCTGGACTTAAACTCTATACTAGCAAGCTCATACCACGCCTACTGAATGGCATCAAAATATGGGGGTGGAAAGAACAAATTCTATCCAATCTGGAAATCACCCAAAATATGTTTATGCAGCGCATATTGGCATTGCCAAAAGGAACACCAGCGGCCTTCCGTCAATTAAAGCCAGAGCTCAGTTTACAATCCTGAAAACACTGAAAAAATACAATTTAAAAAACAATGATTCATTCAGTAAAAGCAGTTTCCACCTACTGCAAAATAAAGATAATGAGCAATCCAATTATCTTAGTAACAACCTCTCTCACTATTCCATCCCAGATGACTTGCTCCGGCCTTTAAGGAGCAACCTAGAATTAAGGAGCTGGGTCTATAAAGAAGACGCTATAATTGATACCTATTTAACTTCCCTGACGAAATTTGCCCTATGGTTCAAAACGATAAAAAAGACCACATTAGAACCTCCTGCCTGGCAGACATTACAACCTATAGTCTTACAGCAGCCTTTACATCGCTGTGCTTCCAAACTATGCCCACGGAACTTCTTGCAGGTCGTTTCTAAAAAAAAAAACCCCACACCTGGTATTTGCCTATGTGGTGGGGCTGTGGAAGATCTCCCCCATTATGTTTTGGCCTGCCCTTTATACATTGAACCCCGAAATGAAAATCAGAGAGAAGCAAATACAAATTGTGGAAAGCTTGATAGAATTGTAAGGGCACATTTTTAAAAAATGATATTGGTTTTAAAATTGTTGTTACATTGCTTTTATATTGTAATGGCCTATGGTCTTATACAATAATTTTTACTAATACTACTACTACTACTACTACTATATTCATATTAAAACTTCAATGTAAAGCTCCATCAAAAGAATAAATAGAACTGTGTCGTCCTGCTAGTCCAGATCAAATGCCTTCAGAATGAGAAGCTGCTTTCCTCCCTTTTAGGAGGTTTGGGAAGACAGTGCCAATCTCATTTCCAAAGAGAGGGAGTTCTGCAATCCTGACTTAGCTGCAAGCCTACTTGCTATATAAAGTATGTCCTACTTTTTTTTTTTGCCTGCACCGTCCATGGCACTCTTTCTGCAGATACATGCTCCAAGCTCACTGGGGACAGTGAAACATGCTAATCTAATTAACACAAAGGAGCAAGAACATGTTTGGCTTGGGGAGTCAGACAGGGAGGCAAACATACAAGCTTGGGACACTAGAGAGGCAAGCCATGTAGTGTGCCCCACTCCAACCATGTTGAGACAACCCAGGAAAGCACCTCTTTTAAAGCTGTTCCCCCCTAGGGTTGCCAAGTGCCAGGTGGTGGCAGGCAACCCCCCGCCAATCCACCTGGCTGCCTGCTGACCAGCTGAGGGTCAGCGGGCAACGTGTGCACGTGCGCCTGCAAGCAGGCACCATGTCACCTCTGGTTTACACCCGGAAGCGCCGCATTGCAAGGGGCCATTTACCACTCAAACTCCCAGTTTGAGGGCACATGCTAAGGAACCTTAATCTGGTCTTTGTTTGGTCAGTGCTTGGAGAAGAGACCTCCAAGGTACATTGACTTCAATTTTTTGAGGGGGGAAAGTGGGATATTAATGCAGTACTTATTTGTTTTTTTAAAAATGCTTCCTCTGACTCTTTTAAGCCCTATTAGAGAAAAAGACTGTTAAGCTCCCCACTCCATGTTTAAAGTAGCCCAGTGATCCATTTCTGACTGGGAAAATGGCTGGGAAAAGACTGATAAAGAGAAAAAAATGCACAGAAAAATTGCTACAAGAAAAATAAATAAAGATTTCCTCTTCCTAGAAAATGAAACATACACACAATTTTTTTTGCAGCTTCCACTTATGTTTCCCTTCCAATCATTCTTCTCTGATTATTAAGGATCCCTTCCCCCTTCCAGCTGCCAGAAAGCTGCTCTTCAGAGCTGCTGTCATGAAGGCTGCTTAAGAATCAAACATGAAGGAGCGCATGATTTAAAAAAAAAAATACCGGCAGGAGAAAGAGAGCCAAGACATATGTTCCAGGTGTATATACGCACAGTTCCTCTGAAATGCTCAAATATTATGCTGACAACTTATATTCTGCCAGTCTCCCACTTTAAAGAAATACATGTTGAGGGAATTGTGTCAAACAATGTATATTTTTCTTTCCTTCGAAGGAGGTGCATATTTTAATCTTAACAGTATTTCAAAAGATGTTAGCAAAGCAGTCACAGTCCAAAGATTCTACAGTACTAAGACATTGGACTTCATGAGACGTTTTAGGGATAGGATATTTATGGTGTTTATCTCAAACCTAACATTTTTGGTGCTCTGATCACATGCATCAGGAGAGTGCACTACATGTGATTGTCTCAGGATACACAGTCACCATCCATAAGCATTGATTCTCACTGGACAATGCCATTTCACATTGCAGGGGCCTAGAAGAACCCTCCATGATCGGTAAAAGTTGTGAGAAAAGGCTTGCAAAGGGAGTCAGGGCACAGAGCTTCTTTGAGCATGGTCAGAGAAGGCAGACATGGTTGTTATGGTGGTGAAGTTCTGAGAGATGGGGTGGCTTGACCATGTACGTTGCAGTTCACCAACACAGTCAGACTTAGACACACTTTATCATTTGGTCTGTCTCTGAGATCACCACGTGGACCATTTTAAACACTGAAAAACAGAAAGCTAGAAAGACAGAACCATTTGTTTTAAATTAGCAAAAGTGAGAATGCAGTTCTTCTGCACTCTTAGACATATGAACTGATCTATCTTTTAGCCTAAGTATTCTGTTACTATTGGTAATACACAACAGACATTTACACTATAAACTTTTCCAGAGTTCACATCACTACTTTCCCCCTCAGTCCATGTTATATGCCAGGCATATTCTGCTTTGTGCTTTGTCAAACATATTGTTCTTGAAAACATTTCCCCTGTAATTCTGAAGACCATTAATCCACCAGATGAATTATTTTGTAGAGTGCTACTCTAAAAAATGAAATTACATATACTTTTAGACATATACATATTTATACTAAGATATGTATCCAAAGTAAATTTTCTCTTTATTTTTATATACCCCTTAAATTTAAAAAGTACATTTAAAGAATAAAAATATTATTTTTTCTCTTCAAAATAGATAAAGCTTTCAAGAAACACTTGATAACATTCAAGGAAATATTAAGAAATGTCAGGATGTCTCCTGCTCTTCTAATCATTAGACTTTGTGGATTCCTAAAATTAAATCCTTTCTTAATTTGTTGTACTGTAAGGAGATGTGCCCTGCTGAACAGAATCCCATCAGTTAAAAGCCATGGAATAATTCAAACTGTAAATGATTAAACATTTATTGTAGTTAATGGAGATTTTTTTTATGAACTGCCCCCCAGTCACTAGGCTCCCAGTGCAATGAAAAACAAATATAATAATCCATCAGCAATACTAAAACAATACAATATCTTGCACAATCATAGCAATACACATAATCCAACAAAATAAAAAAAATAAAAATAGAATTTAAACATATGAACTTCATAATTAAAGGGAGAGAGACAGGACAGAAAAAACAAAACAATGCATTCTGTAAATAAAATAGTTCAACCTGCCACCTCACACTAAGAAGAGCAGCCAGCAGTCAGAAATCTAAGGGGCAATTATTTTGTAAATGAGGAGCCACCAAAGAAAGAACCCCCGCCATGTTGTTAATTTATATAAAACATTTGTATTTGCCTTTCTCCAAAACAACTCAAGGCTACTCACTAAAGTACTCCCAACAGTAACAACATAGATAATGATATACAATAAAATAAAAACACAATTTTAAATCCCCAAAAGCAAAACAAAAAAACAAAAAGACTACATCAGATCACAATTCCATTCTCCACCTACCTATCCATTAATAATTCTCCCACTACTTCTCAAACCATCATGGAAAAGCCTTGCCCTGCTCTGCTTTCACATGGTAGCAGTGACAGAACAATTGTTACCTCCTCCCCCAATACAACGGAGGTGCTACAATGGAGACGGCATGTGCTTGACCATATTCCCCATCACAAATAATGGGCAGATACATCAGTGGTGTTTACACTCTTCAGCCTGATTAGACTCTAATTGACAATTTATTTTTCATGTGGAGTTTTATTCCATCTTTCAATATAATGGTCCCCATAGACCAGGGGTGGGGAACCTCAGGCCCGGGGGCCATATGCGGCCCCCGAGGACATTTTTTGTGGCCCTTGGGAGCTCCGGGAACCCTGCCGCAGAGGCGGGGCGCAGGGTGGCCCTCCCCGAGGGTGTTCCTGGGGCCACGGCTTACAGCGCCCTTGTAGCACCCTTTGGACCTCCTCTCACCCACTGTCAGTTGTTGGTCGGCGAGAGGGGAGGGGGAGGGACGCTTCCCCCAAGGCTGCCCCCTACAGCTGTGGCGTGCAGGAACGCTGCGGCACATTGTAAGCCCCTCTCGCTGCCTGTTGACTGTTGAGCAGTGGGTGGGGGGAAAGAGGCCAGCGGCTCCCGACTGCAGAGCATGCATGCGGGAGCCGATTTGGCAGGGGGGGGCCTTTATGGACTCTGGGGGGGAGTGCATGGAGACTGGGGCCTGGTTGCTTGGTGCTCTGTGCGCCACCGTGTGTGTGTGGGTGGGTGGGGGAGGTGGGGTGGCTGGGGCCCGGTCATGCAGGCCGGCATGCGCGGGTGTGTGTGTGGGGGGGGAGGCTTTTCTCTCTTTTCTTCCTCTTTTTCTGTCACTCTTTCTCCTTTCTCTCCATCTCTTCCTCCCTCTTTTTCTGTCTCTTTCTTTGTCTACCTCCATCCTTTTTTTTCTTTCCCTCCGTCCTTTTCTTCCTTTCTCCCCCTCTCTCCATTTCTTTCTCCCTCCCTCCCTTTTCCTCTTTCTCTGTTTTCCTTCCTCCCTTGCCAATCGACTGTGGGTTGCGCCCCCCTGGCACCTCGTTTTCTGGGGCCCACCGCTGGCTGCCCTCCCACCTGGGAGAGGGGAGGGGGCGCCCTGCAGGCCTTCTCTGGCTGGCCTCCCCTGGGGTTGCCAACCTCCAGGTGGTGGCTGGAGACCTGGCAACCCTAGCCTCTCCCCCCCACCGGGAGATCTACACCTGGTGTGGCTCCCGGAAGATGTTATAAATGTGAGAAGGGCCCTTGGCAGGAAAAAGGTTCCCCACCCCTGCCATAGACAAATGCAATCCTATATCCACTTACTTGGGAATACACCCCAACCTTTTAGGGCTATCAGCAGACTATTCCCAACTTAATGACTGGGTCTACAAATTTGATGCCCTGATGGACAGAACATAGATTCTGAAATTGGGAACTGTTCCTTGATTTAAACTTTTGAAAACTGACCATCATAGAGCTTCTTATTTAGCCAATAGACCAAATCCAAAGCTTAGAGCAGCCTTTACATCCCTACAATTTCAAACAATGCCAACAGCTGTATTGACCAGGCATTATTGCCAAATTCCCAAAGACCAACGTTTTTGCGTCTGTAGAACATCTGCCCCGGACGGATTTATACCACTATGTATTTTAATGCCCTCCATATGTGGAACCCAGGGCTAAATTTCTTGCCAGGTTGGTTTCGGGCCTAAACGCTTGTCCTAGTGCTGAGAAATTAGTATTTTTGTTAAAAGACTCTGATGGGTTTGTTTCTTATAGGACCTCCCGGTATGCTCTGGAGGCAAGGAAAATAAGGTCCAGTATGGTTGCTATCAAATCAAGCCTGAACTGACCCTAGAAGCTAAACTGACTAAACTGAGGCTATCGTATTTTGGTCACGTCATGAGATGACAAGAGTCACTGGAAAAGACAGTCATGCTAGGAAAAGTTGAGGGCAACAAGAGATGGAGTGACTCAATAAAGGAAGCCACAGCCTTCAATTTGCAAGATCTGAGCAAGGCTGTCAAAGATAGGACATTTTGGAGGACTTTCATTCATAGGTTCGCCATGAGTCAGAAGCGACTTGACGGCACTTAACACACACACATGCATGGTTGCTAAGAGAGTTGATTCTTCAAGTTGATTTTAATGGTTGCAAGATCTCATTGGCCAATTTTTTGCTATCATTTTTGTGTATGTATAAATTTACCATACCGTAGTTTTATCATGTATATTTATTATCAATCTAGCAATTTTTAACTTACTATTTTCCTTTTATTATGTATTTGTGATATTGTTGACACGTTTGTAATGGCCTAAGGCTATATGCAAATAAAACTACTCATTCATTAAAGTAATAACTGAGCTGGGAATACGCCCCATTGAATGGAGTGGGATTTTCTTGGGAATGATATGCTTAGAATTGAACTGCAAATCTGTTTTGCAATATTCTCCATTTGATTCATATCTTAGTAATTGCATTCATCTTTAAGGCACCATGGCAGTTTTGGAAATCAATGGGACTTAAAATGTTTTTAACCCTTTACCGGATCATCTCGCCACCACACAAGTTTTTTTTTTTTTTTTTAAATCATGGATTAGTTTCCCTACAGGACCAAGTGAAGTATAGAACTGAACCCATAATCATTTTCCTGCAATAATTGCAACATGCATTTTGTTCCTATACACTATCAGGGCATGCTTTTGAAGATACACCAAATTACACATTCCATACAAGAAGCTGCAGGTTTCTGGCAAGAGATGAAAAACTTCGTTGACAACATAATTTGGATGTATGTGAACAACTTTCCTTGCTATCATCTCACACTTTTTCAGGAAGAATAACTCTAGGAATGCCCAGACATCAAAGCAAGCTTTCTTTTTTTCATATCCATCTATCTCAAATGGGCTTTAATGCACTCAATAACTCTAAGTGACAATAACTTCCTCCTTGAACTATCTCTTGGCATGCCATAAAATTCTTAGATGTTAGGGTGATTTAGAGTGCTTCTGAGGACACGTGGTCATTCATTACAAAAAGTCTGTGGAACTACAGAAAAAGCATTTCCTAAAGCATCAAGCACCCCTTTCCATTTTCTCTCACATTCCTCCTCTCTTGCCTCTTACACAGAAGCTGTGTAGGCATTTCAACCCCCACTTCCTGCCTTTATTTCCATAACCATTTACCTGCTGATCACATTCTCCAGTTGTGATGAGGTCAACTGTATCCTTTTCTTTCTTAGACACAGAAACCTCAGGGTGCACATATAAGGTATTCTATACTGAACAGCATAGACAATTATCCATCTTATTACTAAAGAAATGCAGATCCTTCTGGAACTAAGGAAAGGGCATGAAAAAGAACTCAAAGCATTACATTGATTTTCATAGTCTGTCCAGTTCAGTTCTTCCAACTGGGGAAGCATTTCAGTCTTCTAGAACATCTTGTAGCAAATTGTAAAATTACTATATTTCAAAAGGAAACTCTTTAAACTAATGAGTGTCTCAGGATACTCAGTGATGGTTAGCGTAGTTAGGTCTTAGGCACTTCCTTCCCAAGTCAAAGAACAATTCGTTTTTCTTCAGATCCAAACAACTGTATTCTTTAATGTTTAACAGCAACTTGATAACAATAGAAAAATGCAGAACTGGATACAGAAGAATTGACTTTGTTCTTATTCTATATTAATTCCAATTTACAATCTTCTGAGGCCTTTTCTGCCAGCATTCTCATGGGAAAGGGAATAATCCTCTTCCCTACACTTCAGTGTAGCAGCTCCCTTCATGGACTCCCTTGAGACTGGCTGTAGTCAGGCTGCTGGGGCTTAGCTCTCTCCACAGCTATTCAGCCCTCCCTGGTCTACAGCTTCCTCAGCTCTCAGGCTCTTTCCACCTCCTGAGTGGGGCTGCTTTTCTGCATTCAAGCTCAGAGCCGCTTTTACGAAGTGGTGCCAGGTCCCTCTTTTCCTCTGGTGGGAGGCTTTTGCATTTAAGCATGCATGTGTGCGCTAGGGTTGCCAGGTCCCTCTTTGCCACCGGGGGGAGATTTTTGGGGCGGAGCCTGAGGAGGGCGGGGTTTGGGGAGGGGCTTCAATGCCATCGAGTTCAATTGCCAAAGTGGCCATTTTTCTCCAGGTGAACTGATCTCTATCGGCTGGAGATCAGTTGAATTAGCAGATCTCCTGCTACTACCTGGCAGTTGGCACCTTAGTGTGCGTGCATGTGTGCGCACTGACACACACATGGCACTTCCGGTTCTAAACCGGAAGTGCTGTCTCGCAAAGGGCCTTTACCTCTTAGTTGGAGTGGTAAAAGGGCCCTTTACCACTCAAACGAAGAGGTAAAGGCCCCTCACGAGGTGGAACTTCTGGTTCTAAACCGGAAGTGCCGCGAGCGGTATGCATGCGTGTGTGCACATTTGCCCACCGACCCTCAGGTGGTTGGTGGGCAGAGGGGGCAATTGTTGGGGGTTTGCCCGCCACCAGCGGGCACCTGGCAGCCCTACTTTTACGTCAATAAGATTTCAGACCATGCCAACAGCTATGTTAGCCAGACTCTATGCCCAAATCCCGATGGCCTCTTGCTTATGTATTTGCGGATCCTCAAAACTCGAAGACCTCCCCCATTACGTGTTGTATAGTTCTTTGTACCATGAACCCAGATCTAAATTTCTTGCCTCATTTTTACCCAAGATTAGCTGTTTTAGTGATCAGGAGCAGCATTCTTTTCTGCTGTCCGACACTTTCTGTTACTTACAATATGTCTCTTTTTTGTCCTAGGAAAATTTGAGCCAGCATTGCAGTTAAGCTGGACAATATTTGTATTTGATTTAAATTTGGTTTTGTATTTGATTTTAACTGTTTTGTTGAATCTGATTTGATTTTTTCTACTTGATTGGAATAGCCTTTGGCTATATACAGTAAATCTTACCTGAGTTGGGTTGCCAGGTCCTACCTGGCCACCGGCAGGAGCTTTTTCAGCATGGTTCTGTCCTATGATGATCCCTGCACACTCATGAGTGTGGGAACGTTCTGTGCTATGTCTGCATTTCCGAGTTTATCCTGGAAACCATAGAGTTTTTTGGGGGGGAGAGTGCTAGAGTGCCACTGGCACTTCCAGGGTAAACCAGAAGTGATGGCATCACGCCCCATGCACGGATCGCCTGCACCCCTTCAGCTGGCCTACTTCTGCCCGCCATCCAGCAAAGGGGTGGCAGGCAGCCCAGTGAATTGGCGGGCAATTGCCCGCCATCACTGGGTAATTGGGAACCCTACTCCTGAGGGAATTATCTGCTGCAGGCATCTGGACTCCAGCTCTGCCCCTGTTTTCTGAAGTCTTTCAGAGCTCTTCCTCAGTGTGACTGGCTGACTAAGCTAGTTCTACTTATAGATTGAAGGGGGACTGAAACATCTAACTTTTGATTGGCTTCTATCAAAGGTTGTTAAAGGGGACAATAAGATTGTTATGTTCTCCTTGCTGTCTGATTGGTTCTTATCTTACCAGGCTAAGGGCCAATACAACAGCTCTATTTTCCCTTCTTTTTTCTCTAGCTGGTTAGCTTTACAAACCCTGGATTTGCTTGATTTCTTAGCTTTCTAATATTCATAATGACTAGGGTTGCCAGGTCCATCTTCATCAGCAGTAGGAGATTTTTGGGGTGGAGCCTGAGGAGGGCGGGGTTTGGGAAGGGGAGGGACTTCAATGCCACAGAGTCTCATTGCCAAAGCAGCCATTTTCTCCAGGTGAACTGATCTCTATTGGCTGGAGAGCAGTTATAATAGCAAGAGATCTCCAGCTAATACTTGGAGGTTGGAAACCCTAATAAAGACCTTAAATTCATTCTAATGAATTTTCTATTTTTTCTATTTACTTTTCTATTTACAATTATACATACAAATACATACATGAGTTGGTTTGATTTCTTCACAGAGTGCTAGTTGGAGTTCATTAGCAAATCTAACACCATGAAACTCATGACCTTCTCATACAATTGCCAGCCAGCAGTAACCAGCAGGAGTCTGGGGCAGGGTGGGTGGGAGCATCAGGGGCACCATCAATACAACAGAGCTAGGGAAACCCCAAAAGTAACATCATGCTTTTCTAGGAATCACCAGAAGCTCTATGGTTTTGCCATCGTTTCTGGCAATTCCTAGAGAGACATGACATCACTTCAAGGTTCTCCCCAGAAATGATGTGATGCTTTTGAAAAAACTTTATTTTCACCCGAACACTGCCAGAACAGCGGTGACCTGGGGGTGGGAGATTTTCTTCCTCCAGCAGGTACCTAGCAACCCTACTTTATCATGCCAGAAAAACTGTCTTTCAGTGTTTGTCACACTATCACAATGCGTATTCAATATCAGTGGTCACACTATGGGAGTGAGCCACATCCACACAAACTGGACATTATATTCAATTTACATAGTGGTGTGACATACCTACAGTTGTTACTTGCATTGTTTGACCATTTTACCAAACTTTGTACAAAATATTGTTTTTCTTTTCTTTGAACTCTGGGTATATACTTAACCAGGTAGGCGAGCACTTCATGTATATGATAAAATGGACTTCCGGTGGTGTCGCTGGGCTGAGTGCCACATTCTCCAGACTCTCCTGGGGAAATCCAAGATTGCGTTTGTTTTGGGGTGATCAACAGCACCCCAACCCAACCCTTGCAAGTGGGTTGGGAAGCAGGAAATTCCCTGCAGCCAAGAAAGCGGTGTGACTTCCTAAACTCTCCGAGAGAGCTTTATTAAGTCCCCCGAAGGTTTAGATGCCGGTCCCGCGGGCACGAAGGGATACGAAATCACCAGAGCGCAACTTCGGCATTAGACTCAACCCTCCTCTATCAATTAACCATCATAAGAACAGCTTTAAGCTTAGAACCTCACCTCCCGACACCCAAGTGAGTAGATAAGAATCTTTCGTTGTAGCCTGGCAACATCGAGTAACGGGGGGTTGATGAATACGTTCCTAGAATCCTTGTTCCTCCCTTAATTTAACTGGATAAATTTGGTGCTTGAGATCCATCAGATAAAGCGGCAGGAGCCTTATCAAACTGATCAGCTCAAGACAAAACAACGAGCTTGAATGACTGATATGCGATTTACCAATCCGACGCGGCTTTAGTGGAAGGGGAGGGAGAAAACCTTGAGACGTTCTTCCGGCATAAAAGAGTCCGGCATAAAAGAGGTTGGGTTTCACAAAAGATAAATCACTTTTTCAACGAATGTTGTTAGATAACAATGAACATTTAATATCCAAGATATACAAGATGTTATTGACTCTATATACTGAACAAGACTTGGTTAAACCAACAATGATAACTTGGGCACAAACTTTGGGTCATGATATACATATGCATAAGTGGGAAAGACTTTGGTTAAAGGATATGAAATATATATATTCACAATCTATGAGAGAGAACATTTATAAAATGATGTATAGGTGGAATTTAACACCAAAGAAATTAGCCAAAATGTATGGTAATATGTCACCGAACTGTTGGAAATGTCAAAAAGAAGTGGGTTCTTTTCATCATGTTTGGTGGCTATGTGAGAAGGCTAAGAATTACTGGGACATGATTTATAATGAATTACGGTTGATATTACAACAAAATATCCCTAAAACAACAGAAATGATGCTATTGAGTATAATACCTGATACTATAGTGAACCAGAGACCTTTTTTGATGTATGCTACTATTACCGCCAGAATGGTATATGCTAGGAGATGGAAAATGACAGATATACCAAACAAATCGGAGTGGATTGAAAAAATGGTGGAATTAGTAGAAATAGCAAAATTTACGGCGTCGGTAAATCAAAAGGATGATAATGAATTTGCAAAAGATTGGGAGGCATGGATTAATTATTGTAGAGATGAACTTAAATGTGATATTAACAAATGTATTTTGATCTAATTCAGAACGGATGTATTGGACATTGACGGTTTTGTTATAATTGAATTAGAAAAACAATACAAAGAGAAAAAAATGTTAATTAAAGGATCAGAGGAGGGGAGAGGGGAAGTCAAAGAATTAGACTTTTTACAATATGTAATGAAATGTATAATGATTGTATGGAAAAATAAAAAATCTTAAAAAAAAAAAGAGAGTCCTCCAGCCACGTTTTACGAAAATGGAGACTTCTTAGAATCGGAAGACGTTACCTTCTACTCCCTATCTCTCTCTATTGTCTGGCAAGAAAATCAACAGGAAGAAGATTGTCGGACTGGAACTACGTCTCACTCGTGCAACATTAAAACCGTCCCTGAAGGTAATAACCATCGAGAAGAGGCGATAGAAGGTCCGTGGTAAGGTGACTTCCTGGACACTTCCTGATTCTGCCGACCTAGAGCGTCCGGTAAAACTCGTTGGTACAACAAATCTTTTAAAGCCTATTTTAAGGCTAAAAAATAACTTTTTTATGCCGAAAAAATTTATTGGCTAGTCATTGCAACATCCTTTATCAAATACATACAGTAGCTTCCTGCTAAACGACTATCAATTTAATCTTCAATATAAATGTCTGGAAACCGTCCTCGGTCTGGTTCATTACATAGCCCTGCCTTTACGAAATTAAAAGAAACCTCACAGAATTTAAGCATGGGAAAAAAAGTGCAGGACATGTTAGCCAAACAATCTGAGGTGACTGCTAAACAACTAGAACAGATGTCAACACAGAATGCACAACTGACTTCAATGATGACTACTCTTAGTCAATCATCACAAACCATCAACCAGAAACTTGATGCTGTCACAGAAGATATAAAGGATGTTAAGACTCAAATGATGACCATGAAAACAGATATGCAAGCGATGGACTCTTCAGTCAAAAAGGTCATGGAAGAACACAAAGAGGTAAAGAAGAAGATAGAAGGACATGACAGACAAATTGATGTAATACATACAGCCCAGGATACAGTTAAAGATCAATTAGGGATGATGGAGATGAAGGTCAGAGAAACTAACCTTCGCTTGCGTAATCTACCTGAAGAGATGGGGGAGAATAAAGAGGCCCTGGTTTCACCGTTGGCTGACCTATTTCAAATCCAAGAAGAAGTATTAGAACAGGCCATAAATAGAATCTATAGGATACCTTTGCCTTCAAGACTGAAAAAATCTAAACCAAGAGATCTTATGATAATTTTCTACGATACAAGGATTAAAGATATGATGATGAAAATTCATTATGATAATCCAGTTTCTGCAGGAGAGACACCTCTCAGTGATGGCGAACCTTTTAGAGACCGAGTGCCCAAACTGCAACCCAAAACCCACTTATTTATTGCCAAGTGCCAATACAGCAATTTAACCTGAATACTGAGGTTTTAGTTTAGAAAAAACAACTCATACATTCACATATTTTGCGTTAAAAGAAAAACACAATAACAGAGCTTTCAATGATGCAAACTTTTACCTTTCAATAAACTGTATTTGGCATGCATCTCTCCAGGACTTGTCCTCTGCTCAGCCACCAGACATTATTGCTAGGGTTGCCAGGTCTCCAGCCACTACCTGGAGGTTGGCAGCCCTAGTAGAGGAAGGGAAGGGGGAGCGATGGAGAAAGGAAGGAACTGGGAAAGGAAAAAGAATGAAGGAACTGGGGAAGGAAGGAAGAAAGGGGGGAGGGATGGAGAAAGAAAGAAAGAAAAAGAAAGAAAGAAAGAAAGAAAGAAAGAGAAAGAAAGAAAGAAAGAAAGAAAGAGGGGAAGGAAGAAAAAGGGGAAGGAAGGAAGGAAGAAGGGAAGAGGGGAAGGAAGAAAGAGGGGAAGGAAGAAAGAGGGGAAGGAAGGAAGGAAGGAAGGAAGGAAGGAAGGAAGGAAGGAAGAAAGAAAGAAAGAAAGAAAGAAAGAAAGAAAGAAAGAAAGAGGGGAAGGAAGAAAGAAAGAGGGGAGGGAAGGAGGGAACTGGGAAAGGAAAGAGAATGAAGGAACTGGGGAAGGAAGGAAGAAAGGGGGAGGGACAAAGAAAGAAAGAAAGAAAGAAAGAAAGAGAGAGAGAAAGAAAGAGAGAGAGAGAGAGAGAGAGAGAGAAAGAAAGAGGGGAAGGAAGGAACTGGGAAAGGAAAGGAAGGAACTGGGGAAGAAAGGATGAAAAGGAGGAAGGATGGAAGGATGGAAGGAAGAAAGAAAGAAAGTGTCCTGGGTCGGGCCTCAAGCCCAACCCAGGACTTGCTCCAGGGCGCACACCCGAAGTTCTCCCCCCCCTTACCGGAAGCTCTGGGGAGGCGGCGAGGCGATGGTGCGGGATGGCGGAGATGTTGGGGCCCAGCGCAGCAGCATCGGTCACCTCCCAGCTGGGAGGGGGCAGGGGAGGAGGGGGCGGCGAGAGCGAGGGTGAGCGCGCCAACACTCGCGACCCTGCCTCCCTGACCTTAGGGGGCAGGGAGGGAGAAGGCAGAGGCTACGCAGCCACTCCCGAGCCAGAGGACTTCAGGGTGGCTCCGGCTACCCCACAAGCTTACAGCAGGAGTCAGGGACGAGCGCGAGCGGGGGAGAGGGGGAGGACGGCGGGAGATGGCAGGCCCTTCTCTGGCAGACGCACAGCTGTTGAGGGGCCGCCTGCCCTCCGCGAGCGCCCTGAGAAGGAGGAGGCGGCGGGCGAAAACAGCCGGGGGAGAGGCGCCTGAGGAGGAGGACGATGGCGGCGGCAGCCTGGAGCGGGACTTTGGGGAGCCGCCTGAGGGGGACGAGGAGGAGGAAGGCGGCGAGGAGGAGCTGCTGCTGGAGCCTGGAGGAGGAGGCCCCGCCTCCTTGCTGCTGGCCTCCCCGCCGCCTGTCAGCTGTTGGGGGCAAGAGGGGGGAAGAGGAAGAAGCCAGCCGCGTGAGTGCGAGGCAGGAAGCTGACGCGCCCACGCTCGCACGGTGGGGGGGGAGCTCAGCTGAGAGAGGGAGGGGCACAGACGACCCGGGAGGCCTTTTGGAGCCCTCCCGCGCGTGCCGGCAGAGAGGGCTACGCGTGCCGGAAGTGGCACGCGTGCCATAGGTTCACCAACACAGCCTTAGATAATTCTTAAAGATATACCTAGCCATCTCTTGTCTCAGCGAAATACTTATAAAGAATTCATACAGGTTCTGAAAAGTAATGGAATAAGGTATTGCTGGATAATGCCACAAGGCCTGGCTTTTACCTACAAAGACATTAGAATGACAGTTACATCGTTGGCGGACTTAGTGGGCCTCACTGTGGAACAGAAATGTGGAGAGGAAGATGATGATGAGGAACTACAAGTCGCAGCGGGAGGCTCCAAATCATAAATTAATAATCATCCTTTTAATAATTCCATTACCATGGCCAAAGTAATTTCATGGAATGTGAATGGACTGAATGAAAAAATTAAAAGGGCCAGGATCTTTAAATATCTGCAAAAACATAAGTATTCCTTGATCTGTTTACAAGAAACCCACATCGCATTAAAAGACAGGAAATATTTAGAAAGACAAATGCTTGGACAAGTGTTTGTCTCATCAGCTAAAACAAAGACAAAGGGAGTAGTAATATATGCCCATCCTAATTTGAGTCCAGAATTACTACACAAAGATGATGAGGGCAGAATCATAGTTGTTAAAACAAAAATTATAGGACAAAAGACAATTGTTGTTGGAATATATGCACCTAATGAAGGGAAGGCTAGATTTTATGTACAATTGCATGAAGTGATTTCTCAATATGCTGGTGATCAGATTTTGTTAATGGGAGATTTTAATGGAGTTATTCTGCCTACTTTAGACAAGAAATCGAAAGCCAAAGATGAAAACGAAGGATGCTTACCTAAAACCTTTTTTTCTATGATCAAGGAATTGGAACTACAAGACATCTGGAGGACAATGAATACGACGGCCAAAGAATTTACTTTCTACTCAGCAAGACATGATTCACACTCCAGAATAGATATGATTTGGGCAAGCAAATCCATCTTTACACAACTGCGTAAAATTCAAATTATACCAAGAACTTTTCATAACCCAGTTGTATTTGAATGGAACAATAGGCAAGCATTTAGGTGGAGATTAAACGACAAACTTTTAAAAGATATGAAACTGCAGAATGAAATTAATAACCTTATTAAAGACTTTTTTGAAATCAATTTGAATGGAGAAACAACTTTGAATACAGTTTGGGACGCCTTTAAAGCAGTTTTAAGAGGATTCATGATACAGAAACACACTGCATGGAAGAAATCACAATTGCAACTTACTAACAACATTTTATGGGACTTACAAAACTTGGAGCAACAACTTATTACTGCAACACAAGAAGAGGAAAAAAAGATATTTTAATGAAGATCTCTGTATGTAAACATCAATTGAACTTGGTGATGATGGAGGAAATGAATAAAAATTTGAAATTTGCTAAACAAAAGCATTTTGAGCATGCAAATAAACCCGGGAAATTTTTGGCCTCCCAACTGAAAGATTCCTTCCAAAAAAGAATTATAATAAAATTGCAATCAGCAAAAGGACCTATATATACAACTGTGGAAATACAAAAAGAATTTGTCTCATTCTACACTAAACGATATCAAAAAGATAATATTTCAAACAAAAAATAGAAAAGTTCTTAAATTCGATACAAATGAAAGCTCTTTCTGCTTCCCAACAAAAACTTATAGATACTCCAGTTACAATGGAAGAACTGCAAGAAGCGATACTGAAACAAAAAACTGATAAAACTCCCGGACCAGATGGAATTACTGCTTTATTTTATAGAACATTTAAAGACAATATAGCGAAAAAATTTTAACACTTTGTAATACAATCTTGGACAATGGAGTATCCCCAGAGACGTGGTCACATGCTTTCATATCATTGATTCATTAGGAAGGAAGAGATCCAGAGAAAACCTCAAATTATAGGCCTATTTCCCTGTTAAATGTGGATTACAAAATTTATGCTTCGGTTTTATCAAACAGATTAAAACAGTTTATTAAAGACTTAATACATGAAGACCAAGCAGGTTTTGTTCCAGGAAGACAACTTAAGGATAACATCAGGATACTGTTGGATTCTTTGGAATATTATGAGCAGAATATTCAGCATAAAGCAGCTTTTATATTTTTAGATGCAGAGAAAGCTTTTGACATGGTTTCTTGGGACTTTATGAAAAGAATTTTGGAGAAATTAAACTTTGGAGAGTGCTTTATGAGAGGTATAACAGCTATATAAACATCCCAACCGGCGAAAATCTTAGTAAATGAATCTATGTCAGATAGCTGCTTAATACAAAAAGGGACAAGACAAGGATGTCCACTGTCTCCTTTGTTGTTTATCTTAGTGCTGGAATCACTATGTTGTAAGATAAGAGCAATGGAGGACATCCGTGGATTACGGATTAAAAAACATGAATTTAAACTGAGAGCTTTCGCGGATGACCTCTTGTTAATTTTGGAAAATCCAACACAATCAATGAGTAAATTGATGGAAGTTTTGAACAATTTTGGTAGTGTCGCTGGATTCAAGGTTAATCAAGAAAAAACAAAAACAATATTCAAAAATCTCCCTGAAACAGAACAGGTGGAGTTTACATCCTGTACAGGATGGGAGAAGGCCAACAAAGTTAAATATTTGGGAATTTGGATCTCTACAAAAAACAAAGACTTGATTGTGAACAATTATTTTAAGTTGTGGGAGAAAATAAAGACTGATATGATTATTTGGTCAAACAAAAAACTTTCTTTTCTGGAACAAATATCTACAGTCCAAATGAATGTTTTACCGAGGATACTTTTTTATTTCAAAATTTACCTATTATCTCTCATGTTAAATATTTTGAAGCTTGGAAAAAGGATATATTAAATTTCATCTGGCAAGGGAAAAGACCAAGAATTGCTTATAAACATCTTGTGGATTCTAAAGTCAGAGGAGGTTTTGCACTACCAAATTTCCAATTATATGCTGAAGCGGCTGCTTTAGTATGGCTGAAGGACTGGATTAACTTATCTAATGCACGACTTTTGGAGTTAGAAGGTTTCAACAATATAAGTGGATGGCATGGCTACTTATGGTATAACAAAATTAAGATTCAAGCATCATTTCGGAATCATATAATTAAATCTTCCTTATTCAGGATATGGATGAAATACAAACACATTTTCGAACCAACAACACCGATGTGGATATCATCACAAGAAATGTTGACATTACGCCCACTTAGACCCGATCAATTTGTTACTTATCAAGATTTATTAAAATGGGATGGAAAAAAATGCTATCTAAAGGATTACCAGGAGGTAAAAAATGTCTTACTCATTTCATTGGCTTCAATATTATCAAATCAATTCAGTTTTTTTACAAGACATGAAAACAGGTTTCTCTAAAGAAAAGTCTGCTTTCCATAAATTGTTATTGGACAACAATACCCAATTAATCTCTAAAATGTATAAATTCTTATTAGAAGTTTACTGCGAGCAAGAAAGAATTAAACTGACAATGATTAATTGGGCACAAACTTTGGGTCACGAAATTCCTTTGGATAAGTGGGAAAGATTGTGGTCACATGATTTAAAAGGAGTTAATGCACAATCAATGAGAGAAAATATTTACAAAATGATGTATACCGTATAAACCCTTGTATAAGCCGACCCGCGTATAAGCCGAGGTGCCTAATTTCTCCCCAAAAATGGGGAAAAATTAGGCACCCGCGTATAAGCCAAGGGTCGGCTTATAACCCCTCCCCCCCCGCAGACTTACCTTCTGGGCTCCTGGCGGCGGGAAGCGGCGGATCTGGCGGGGGTGGCCTTCCTGCAGCTGCAGGAGGCCCTCCCCAGGCCACTCCTGGCGGCAAGAAGTGGTGCAGCCCGGCGGGGGCGGCGGAGCAGCCTCCCCGCGGCCGCAGGGGGCCTCTGGAGGCTGCTCCTGGCCAAGAAAAGGCGGCGGGGGTGGCGGAGCGCCCTCTCCGCGGCCGCAGGGGGGCTCTGGAAGCCTCTCCCGGCCGGGAGAAGGCAGCGGGTGCGGCGGGAAGGCCCTCCCCAGGCCACTCCTGGCGGCGGGAAGTGGTGCGGCCCGGCGGGGGTGGCGGAGCGCCCTCCCCGCGGCCACAGGGGGGCTCTGGAAGCCTCTCCTGGCCGGGAGAAGGCAGCGGGGGTGGCGGAGCGCCCTCCCCGCAGCCGCAGGGGGGCTCTAGAAGCCTCTCCCGGCTGGGAGAAGGCGGCGGGGCGGCTGAGCGCCCTCACCGCAGCCGCAGGGGGCCTCTGGAAGCCTCTCCCGGCCGGGAGAAGGCGGTGGGGGCGGCGGAGCGCCCTCCTTGCGGCCGCAGGGGGGCTCTGGAAGCCTCTCCCGGCCGGGAGAAGGCAGCGGGGGCGGCGGAGCGCCCTCCCTGCCGCTGCAGGGGGGCTCTGGAGGCCGCTCCCGGCAGAGAAAAGATGGCGGCGGTAAGTTCCTCCCTCCCTCCTCCCTCCCCCCTCTACCGTATTGACCCGCGTATAAGCCGAGGCCGGCTTTTTCAGCCCTTTTTTTGGGCTGAAAAACTCGGCTTATACGCGAGTATATACGGTAGATGGTATTTAACACCTAAGAAGATGGCTAAGATGTACAAGGTGATGTCTCCCAAATGTTGGAAATGCAATAAAGAAGTTGGCTCTCTTTACCATATGTGGTGGTCCTGTGATAAGGCGAAAAATTTTTGGGACATGATATACAATGAGATAAGACTGATAATACAGGAAAATATTCCCAAAACACCAGAGATGATGTTACTTAGTATGATTCCAAATGACATTTTAACTCAAAGAACATTTCTTATCTATGCCACAACGGCTGCAAGATTGCTTTTTGCAGCTAAATGGAAGGCTACGGACGTTCCAGGGAAAAGAGAGTGGATTATTAAAATGTTAGAACTGGTGGAGATGGCAAAATTAACGGCTACATTAAATCAAAGAGAAAATGAACAATTTTTGGGAGAATGGGAGGCTTGGAGGAATTATTGTGAACAAGAATTACATTTTGGGAAAATGGAAGGTTATTCTTTAATCTGATTCATGTTGTAAGATTTTTAAATAAGATGAAAAATTAGAATAAGGTTACTATTAGGATCAGAACTTATTAACGATAGATTGTACCACTTTATTATGAGGTAGACGGAGGTGGTGGGGAAGTCAGTATATCTTTATATTTAGTTATAATTAAAGCAACAACGGACATTAATATGTTTAAGATTTTATCTTCCAATTGTTGTTAATGTGCTGATAAATTTATATCTCAAAAAGTAATAAAAATTTATTTTAAAAAATGTATATGATAAAATGAGCTTTGGGTCACAAATGATACCATAAGACTTCTGGTATTGCTAAACGAGAGATGCAATCTTGACACACCAGAGGCTCCTTGGATTTAGACATGCTTTTCTGCCTTAGGTCTTTTCTACCTTAGATTCATGTGGCCACTACTCTGGAATGAATAAAATAGACTCTCTGGATTTAGACCTGCTTTTCTACCTTAGGCCTTTCCTCAAATTGTACTTTCCTACTTCAAGTCTACTTCAGAAGGAGAAGGAGAAAAATGCAATGGGTTTATCAAGTAAAATGGACACCCACCTATGAAAAACAGTGAGGTTGATCCCAGTCATCCTCCAGGTAGCCTCCCTCCAGCCTAATGAGCCTTCTTCCAACTTAAGTGGCCCTGGAAGAGCCACTTAAATCAGAGGAAGTCTACTTAGATTGGAGGAAAGCTTCAAACTTGAGCAAAAAGAAAAGGTGGGGTATAAATATTTAATTAATAAATAAACACACTTTGCTCAGTGGAGTGGTGGGATCCACCCCACTATAATCTCAAGTGTGATGAGGTAACAACTTTTATATACTGATTTATGGACCCATTCCAATATACCCACAATGGCAAGGGAACCACTAACCCATGGTATGAACCCCTGTTGTTCAATTACTGTGTTTATGAAGGAAGCATGTTGGTGGTTCTCCCACTTTGTCAGGCAATGTTTGAACAGGAAGTACATTGTATTCGTCCTCCTACCTTCTTTATATGAAAAGAATAGGAAGATGCTATGAGGCATGGCTTCCATACTACTGTGGATAAAGGTGAATGAATCTTATGCTTAAAAAGAAAGAAAAGAGATACCAAAAGCAAAGCTTATGATGAAAAGAAATAGAAAAAAATAAAGAACAATTACTTTGAAAGAAGTACTGAGGTGCTTTCATCCATCTTCCTCATACCATTATTGCTCACCTCGCGGAGCATCACAAATGCATTAACTGGGAAACTGCAATTTAGTTGAGCCTGCCAGCGTCTCAAAATAATTTTAAATACCATTGAGATGATTTTATGATAGAAAGGTCTCTATTGAAATGATTATAAAGCTCATATTTGCACTGGTCTGGCAAGAAATAAGAGATATATGCAAAATATGATGGCTGTGATTGTTTCTTTGGGAATTATTCATCTAAGAGCATCTTGATATACATTAAGGCATCAAGTAAATTGGCACTAATTTGGAACTCTATTGAAATAGCTCAAACACTATTATTTTCTCCCATTTGATGCACAAGGTTCTTTGTTCCTACCCAGTAATGAGTAGATGTATTCCATCAAGAGAGTGACACTATTCAAATATTTGCTGTGAGGCACAAGCAGTTTCCTACCTTTCACAATTACCTGTTAACCCCATTACAGTGGATCTCCAGCCTGATACCGGAGATAATGAGAAAACACTGCTATCTTTCCCACAGTAGGAAAAATACTGTTACAATAGGCAAACAGCTTTGTAAAATTATCACAGACTCATAGTAATTTAAATTTCACATTGCCACAAACATTGGCTTGTGGATGCTGCAGTGCAGAAATTTCATATGAAGCAACCAGGATGTAAGTCCATACAGATACAGATAAAATAAATCTTGTGATGTGTTTCAGTTGATCTCTGAAAACCAGGAAGAACTGGATTTATGTGGTATTTTTTAATTGGTGGGATTACCTGTGTATGGGGATGTGGAATGGTATAGTCTAGCCTGATCTTGTCAGATGTTGGATGCTAAGCAGGGTCGCTACTTGGATGGGAGCCCACCAAGGAAGATTTGCAGAGGAAAGCAATGACAACTGCTCGATCACTTGCCTTGAACCCTATGGGGTTGCCATTAGTCAGCTGCGACTTGATATTACTTTACACATACACCTGTGTATATTTACAGGGCAATCCTATACAGAATATTGTCGAAGGCTTTCACGGTCAGAGTTCATTGGTTCTTGTAGGTTATCCAGGCTGTGTAACTGTGGTCTTGGTATTTTCTTTCCTGACGTTTCACCAGCAGCTGTGGCAGGCATCTTCAGAGGAGTAACACTGAAGGACAGTGTCTCCGGACTGCCAAAAAACAAATCAGTGGGTTATAGAATCAAATCAAGCCTGAACTGACCCTAGAAGCTAAAATGACTAAACTGAAGCTATCGTATTTTGGTCACATCATGAGACGACAAGAGTCACTGGAAAAGACAGTCATGCTAGGAAAGGTTGAGGGCAGCAGGAAAAGAGGAAGACCCAACAAGAGATGGATTGACTCAATAAAGGAAGCCACGGCCTTCAATTTGCAAGATCTGAGCGGCTGTCAAAGATAGGACATTTTGGAGGACTTTCATTCATAGGGTCGCCATGAGTCGGAAGCGACTTGATGACACTTAACACACACACACACACACACACACCAACCAGATTATTTTAAAATAAAAGTTTTAATTAATACATTGCCTGTTCATTGGCTGGAACATACAGGGTTTCACTTTGAACCCAGAACAAACATATAAACAAACCTCAGTAACTTTTTAAGAGACTGTTCCTTTAAAACATTCAATCTTTGTAGGGCACAGCCTTCAGTCAGTTATCAAGAAGCACCGTAATTTAGTGGTTAATGTGTTGCATTACGTCAGCCAAAGAGGTTTTAATCTCCATGTGGCTGTTTAAACTAGGCTTGCCAACCTCCAGGTAGTAGCTGAAGACCTCCTGCTATTACAATTGAGCTCCAGCCAATAGAGATCAGTTCACCTGGAGAAAATGGCCACTTTGGCAATTGGACTCTGTGGCATTGAAGCCCCTCCCCTCCCCAAACCCCTCCCTCCTCAGGCTCCCCCCCAAAAACCTCCCGCTGGTGGCAAAGAGGGACCTGGCAACTCTAGTTTAAACTAATGCCCACTCACAGGTGGGTCTTAGCAATTGCCACAGTTGACTTCTACTTTTCCCCACAAGCATTACAGAATTGCTCATGCAAACATTGTAATTTTGCCAGATTACTTTCAATTCTTTCAAACATCACGTTTTAGATAGCTTATACCTAAGACAGTAAGTTAATACATGCGCGTGTGTGCGCGCGCACACACACACACACACTTACACGTAAACCCTGCTTGGAATTTTATGAACTATGTTAGTGTTTCTATAGATGAGAAGTGGTATGGTTTACTGTGAATTGGTGCACAAGGAATTTAATCGTATATCATAAATATATTATCACATAGCAGGAAAATGTCAATAGATAAGCTTAATACTTCCTGAAGTTTTACTTCAAGACCTTGTCCTTCCAGTTATACCTTATATGGCTATCACACTTTTACATGTCTAGACTCTAGTGCAGAATAATTTCACACATGTCGGGAAGTCAAATAGCCATCAACAGTACAATAACCAGGTTTGATTTATGGTACCAGATGCATAATATTATGCTGTATATCTGAAGACTTTTTAGAGGGAAAAGACCAAAGCCTAGGAGTGCAATTAGTTTTTACACTGAAATGGATCCCATTGCCTGGGTGTGTTAATAGGAGACCCCTTTGTCAGAAATGCCAGTAATATTGCAGCTTCCATATTGGATTTGTGGCTCAAGTTACGCAATAAGCCTCTTTGAGGGAAGTGAGCATATTCTGTAAAAGACTGGCTTTGGTGTAGCCAGTTTGTGGATAAATCATTATTATGCACTTGTCACTCTGCATTACTTTGAAGAGGGGCACTTGTTGGTGCATTCAGGATCCATCCCCCACAAACCCATCATAATGACTGGCAGTTTGCTAGACAGAATAAACTAAATAAATTACTATATAGACCTTTGTTTATTTGTTCCTGATGCTGTCAAGGGTAATAGAAAGTCGAATTTAGCCTTCATTTGGGGCTCCCACCTGGCTATTTTCTGAGTGATTAGGTTTGTTCTTTTTTTAAAAAAGTCTAGATAATAAAGTTAAAAGGTATATTTCTTGGGAGTGTTTTTTTTAAAGCAAACTAAGACATGATTAACTGTATGGATTTAAAAAAACAGATCTGTAACAATACATACTTCTCAGAAGTATGATGACTGCAAAGTGCTTCTGGCATCATCTTATGAGAATGTAGTTATTGTTATGGGAGCAGATCCAGGTGCCTTTTAACACATACCTTGGGCAGCCCAGAAGATATAAACCAACTTCATTTGGTGAAACCTTTGCCTGGGACAGAATGGAAGAGTAGCTAAACTAATAACATTAGGACATGATCCATCCAAAGGTAAGTACTTTTAAGACCCAGTGGGGTGGGTCTTCCCATATCCTACCACTCCACTGCACAAAGTTTATTTATACTCCTTTCCTTCTGGCTGAAGTTTGAGGCCCTCCTTCAATCAAAGCAGTCCTCCAACTTAAGTGGTTTTTCCATTGGAGGAAGATCCACTTAAATTGGAGAAAGGCATCCTAAGCTGGAGAAAGGCTACTTGGAGGAAGGTTAGATTCACCCCATTCATACAAATGGGTGAGTGGAATGTGTCCATGTTATTCCTGTTTTACAACAGTTACACTGGCTGGTTTTTCCCCAAGGTGTTTTAACCTTTACCGCTCTTCATGAGTTGAGACCTTCATAGTTAAAGGACCGCTGTTCCCTTGCTGGACCCACCTGCTGACTCCTTTCAGCCCCAAATTTTTTGTTGAACGTGCTTTTCTATAGGAAGATGCAGTTCTCCTCTTTCAGATCAATTACATTCTTTGGATTGCCCCCACTCTGTGCAATCATCTGCCCAAGGAGATGCATGAGGCAGTTTGCTCTACTTTGCTTTTGCACACACTGAACACTGACTTTGTTTCAGTGAGCTTTCCTTGGCTAAGTGCCCAATGGGACTCAGTGTATGTTTGTATGGGCCTGTTTTTGGCAGCAAGAATTAATGGAATTTGTTACTGACTATATTTTATTAATTGAAATTTGTTTTAATAATTTTCGGTATCTTTTAGAGTCTTTTTTGTAAGCTTTTAATGTTTAGAGAAGAAGGTGATGAAAATAGTTGCTGCTACTCCGTCCAGACACAGCAAATACTTGAAGGGCCAATTTAGACTGGGAGATCTGACAATATTCATTGTTCTTTCTTAGGCTGACCATACGTACTGTGTTTTTTTTTCCATACTGCTTTTATTTCTTTTCCTTTGTACAAAAAAATATAAAATTTAAATCCATAGAAAGTGTATACTAGCAATGACAAGTTTACATTACAACAACGCAAAAGCGTTAGCCGGGACATTAGTTGTTTTAAGTCTCAGCAATGCATGCACAACATAAAATAAAAATTGCTAAAGATTTTAAATTTAATTTCTAACAAGGATGCCCCACCAAACCATTCCATGGACAACAGCAGTATTAGAAGGGCATGGTACAAACCAAAAGTAAAAAATAAAATAGAAAATGTCCCGTTAGTTCCAACTCTGGTTAAAGACTTTTCAAATCACAATACAAAATACATAGACTAAAACAGAATTTCAAAAGTTGTTAGCACAGGGAACCAATCAATAGTTTTAAGAATCTTTAAACTGTTTTCAAAAAGTTGTTTCCGCCCCCTGCCCACACAAGAAGACGGCTAATTCAGGTTTCTTCTTCAAAACTTAGTTGATCAATCACACTTAAAAACTAGTTCTTAGCCAAAGAATAGTGTTCAAAAATATTTAACAGAAGAGCATCAATCTTTAATTTGCTTCTGCAGAGAAATTTCTTCCCATGCTCAAGGTTTGTTCATTTGTCCCATAAACAAAACTGCACCTGTAGGGTTATGTCGTATGAAGAACAGAAATGGTTTGTCCGCTATGAACCAAGGTGGTGATGACCTGGCCATTAAAATTGCAGTTGTTGCTGTAGAAGCTTTGGTTCCATCTTCACTAACTTCAATTTTTGTTTTTGTAAGATCTGAGATACATGAAGACTTTCTGTTCTCGATATTTTGGCAAAGTTTGCTTTTGACTGTTCGAACATAACTTGAATGCCAAGCTCTCTGAGAGGCTCCTTTAAATCTGTCTCTGCTTCTGCTGTAAACTTGGGTAATATAACCTGCACTCTTTTCTGTACCATGGTTGCCATCCAGCTCCGTATAGTTTTTGTGCTAATATGAGGAATAATAGCAGACAAAGGCGTTGTACTTTCCGTGGGCAGGGCAATCAACATGCTGATGTTTTCGCCATGGTACGGCAATTCAATGATATTGTACCACAAGTCATTAGATATAGTTGTGCCACATCGGAACACAGACAACTGAGCCAACATAGGTATTTGATAGGCCTTTCCATCAGCTCCGTTAAATGTGCACTTTTTTGTATTTTCTGGCTGAAAACGTGATTTCCACAGTCCCTTAAAGTATATTGCATTCACCAGCACCAGCCTTGTTAAAGAACTATCAATAGCATCTGGCGATAACACACTGTAGATCATACCCTTAGTTTCATTTTTTACCCACTGGTTGATATTGTCACAGGCAGCATTCGGATCCATGAAATCCACACTCTTGACATCGCACTGACACATCATTGTTCCGTGAAACAAAAGGCACTTCCATTTTCAAGCCACTTTTTGCAAAGACTGCATTTGCAATTGTTACAACATCTTTATTCTTCTTGGACACTATGGCCTTGTTTATCTTTTTCAGTATTTTACCAACTCCATTGACACTGTATCTCATCACTGTGGTCAGCTGTTTCTTTGTCTTACCATCAGCACCCAGCTGAAGCATTCCTAGCACTGATGCAATTCCATGGGGAGATACCACAATGTTATCCTTAGGCCTGGTTTTGACCAAATGTTTAAAAACTTGGATCCCAATGTCTGAACCTAGCTCCTCAAGAGACAGAGGGTTCAGCTGGAAGCACATACACATTGATGTCAAAGCCGCCAAGAGAAGGGGGGAATGCCAGTTCATGGTTCCTGTCCAGAAGCAACCTCAGCTCGCTCGAGACGCGCCTCCTTAGAGCAATCGGGGCGGCAGCAACCGTCGAGCTTCTTCCTCCCACCAACTCTCCTCCGCTTCTGCCATACGTACTGTTTTGAATGGGACAGTCCCGTTTTTATCATATTTCCAGGCCGTCCTGTCTTTTAAATTAAAATGTCCTGTTTTGCACCTCATTACACTTCCAACATTTGTTTCCTTCAGTTCTGACATTTCTTATGCTGCATGCAGACAGGGGTGGGTAAATTCTCATAGAAAAAGTGCTCTGATTGGGTCACACTACATGGAGCTTAGCTCCACCTCCCCATGCCAAGAGTGTGAAAGAAGGAGGAGGGGAGAAGGAAGGGAGTGACAGAGGGAGGTGCTGCTGGTGCTTAATAGCTAGCAATGATAGGAGGGCTATCGAAGTCCTTCCTGCGTGCAGCAACAGGGAGCAAGTCAGGAGAGCCAAAGAGGCTGAAAACAGACCATCAGACAGGAATCAGCAGATATCTGCAGCTGAAAGGATAGCAGGTGAAAAGCTGTAAATAGGCTAATAGCGCCCAAACCATAATAAGCAATGACTGCATGTTTTAGTATGTATTTACATAACATATCAAATTCCTTATTGCACATGTGATATTTATCATGTTGCTGTAAAATTATATAAAATTATTACAATTAAATATTTCTATTTACTAGAGTGGATATTTCCTATATTTTCCTATTGCACATTACTTTTCTAAATATGGCATCCATGAACTCTTGTTCCTATTGCTGTATAGTTGGGACATATTGAGAAAATATGACCCCAGGAGCATAAAAAATATTTTCATTTAAGCTCTTGGTTTGAGAAATATAGTGGTTAGCTAAAACAACTAAAATATAGTGGAATGTTGTATGTAGTACAAAATAACAGTATTATTTTTAAATTTCTCGATTTTAGCCAGTAACTATTGAACCTCAAAAGAATGTGAAAAATAAGATTAAATTATGACCTTATTAATATAGCAGTAATGATTTATAACATGCGTACTGTGGAATTATAGAGAATATATATATAAAAAATGAACTATGTATGCACATCTGACATAGGAATACACACACACACAAACACACATGTGCAAGGGTGGAAATTTTCCAGCATAGTTGAAATCAGGGACCGCTGGTTTTGTCACTGAAGAATAATGGTAAGTTCAATATGTTTATGTCATAAAACTTTTTTATCATCTTGCTTTTTCATGAATATAGAATATTACATAACCCCTGTCCCGGTTTTGCCATCCCAGTGTCCCATTTTTGTCTCAAGGAAATATGGTCAGCCTATTCTTTCTATAACTATATGATGCGGTTGCATGAAGAAATAATATTTCATGGGTATGTGTAAGGACCAGAGACTCAACAACAAATGCAACCTGCTCCTCTTTTGGTTCTTGTAGGTTATCCGGGCTGTGTGACCGTGGTCTTGGTATTTTCTTTCCTGACGTTTCGCCAGCAGCTGTGGCAGGCATCTTCAGAGGAGTAACACTGAAGGACAGTGTCTCTATGAATATCTCTGAACATGGAAGTTCCATTTAGCTATAACTGATTTTAAAAATACTTTCCCTGTGCTAGATCATACTGGCATTATAATATCTCTGAACATGGAAGTTCCATTTAGCTATAACTGATAATAAAAAAAATAAGTAAATAAAAAGACACTGTCCTTCAGTGTTACTCCTCTGAAGATGCCTGCCACACCTGCTGGCGAAACGTCAGGAAAGAAAATACCAAGACCACGGTCACACAGCCCGGATAACCTTCAAGAACCAATGAACTCTGACCGTGAAAGCCTTCGCCAATATTTTGCTCCTCTTTTAGCTGCTAACTCCATCCAAATTCCATGCCACAATTATATCAACAACCAAGATAATAGGTTCCAGTGTTAGAATTGTGTGAATGTTGCAGCTAAAAACTGATTTCATTGCAAAGCCCTGGCTCATATTAAACTCCCTGTACAATCTTGCCTAATGAAGACTGTGAAGCTTAGGAGCAAAAAAGCTCACATATTCTAGAATAAATTGTTGTTTCTGTGAACATTAAAGGTGAATATTCTCCAAATTGACCATGGATATGGAGAATACATACTATTTAGCATCTTCATTTGACATTCACATATTTTGAAGTAGTTGTCAATGTTTAACAGAATCTGACAGCTGGCATACATCTGCAATCAGAATGTAATGGTATCCTACATGTCACAGTCAATATCTGAAACATTTGACAACTGACATGCAGTGGATGGCACTGTGTGACAGTTACCAAATGCAGCAGTGAATATTTGAAACCATCTGAGGAATGACTCACAAGAGAATTTCGTCATATTCATCATATTAATCTCATTCATTCAGCAACAAAAAGTCTAATTTCAAAGGCAAATTCTGAATCCTGATAACCACCATAGTAACCTTCTATAATTAAAAATACAAATGACATCAAAATTAAACGGAAAAAAATAAGAACCAGTCTATTTGCATAACTAAATCCAAAATACAAATGTTGAGGTCAAACTGAACATTCGGATTTATTTGTTTGTTTTTTCAAATTTATAGCACACCCTCATTCCCAGTCAAGCCTGGCTCGGGGTGGGGTGGGGGTAATGTCAAATTTTAGAAAGTTTCACCAGCCCTGGGGTTTTTCTTACTGTGCCCTGTGGATCAATATCGTATAAATCTAACAATTAAATATGCTAAGACATATTTAGCTCAGAATCTTCCTTTCTTGCAAGGGCCACATTGGGTGAGAGGCAGTTTTTGTTTCGGTTTGGTTTTTTTGCTCAGTAACAGCAAACTAGTGTTCTAATAACAATCAGCTTAGAGCCAGCATACACTTTCCCATCATCCTTCAAGATTTCAGCCAAATGGTGTAGCCCCTTTCCTCTAAAACAGAGAAACAAACATCGCACGTAGCCTCAGCCTTGTTGGACTGGGAAAATAAAAGGCTGGAGTCTAAACCTTTTTTTTCTCGTATCATTGCTCCCAGAGAAAGGGGGGCATTTCTGTGGAGGATCTTGTTAAAATATTGGCAACACATCAAGGAGAAATACTAGGGTGCAATTTGTTTTTCCTTGCCAACTGTGTAATGTGACAACTATATTAAGAGGAATGCTCCTATTTCTGACAGCATTTAGGTTCCCTGTATTATGTTACCTCCAATAGTTTAACAGCTGTAACAGCTCTTTCTTCTTTTGCTTTCTTCGCATGTCGAAACTTAACCTCCATTCTTGTTCACACCAGCAAGAATCTGAAGGGGGAAGGGACATTAAATTGAAGCTGGGGCATTACAGGATGACATTCAAACTGTGCATGTGACTCCATTGTTAGGGTTGTCAACCTCCAGGTGGTGGCAGGAGATCTCCTGCTATTACAACTGATCTCCAGCCGATAGAGATCAGTTCACCTGGAGAAAATGGCCACTTTGGCAATTTGACTCTATGGCATTGAAGTCCCTCCCCTCCTCAAATCCCACCCTCCTCAGGCTCCACCCCAAAAAACCTCCCGCCAGTGGCGAAGAAGGACCTGGCAACCCTATCCATTGTACATTATACTACACAAATATGTGCATGCACACATACACTATTGTACTTTGCAAAATAAACACTTAAGCAAGTGGATAGGAGTTTTGTCTGAATTAGGTCTCGTTAATATAATCTTGATGAGATCATCATCTTGCATGGGGTCAGCAACCTTTTAAAATTAAAGAGCCCAAGTCAAAATTCAGAGCAAGAAATCAATAAAGAGCCTGTTTGCATGAGTAAAAATATCCAACTTACCATTACTGGTAATTAACATATTGATAATCCTATAACATTTCTGCAGCCTAAACACTGATTGTTGCAAACCCTTTATTAGGAAGTAGTATGCACAGTATACATGCACAGGAACATGCTGCACAATTGTTTAAGAACACTGGTATACATCTTTGCACAGTTCACATTTAGAGTAAATGACAGCTGTTCACCATTATCATTTCCATTTTTATTTTAAAAAAGCCTGTTAGTCCCATAAAAATCTTTGCCTGCCATGCTCTTCACAATACTGAGAATTCTAGAATCCCCCTCCCCCTTCCAATATCTTAACTTAAAGACTTCATTTTCTTTTTGAAAGAGCCAAATTTGGTTCTGTACTGAAATAGTAATAGCAGTTTATTGTGTAAGACCATAGGCCATTACAATCTAAAAATAATATAACAGCAATTTTAAAATGGACAAGCCAATATCATTAAAAAAGAAAAAGTACATTAAAACGCGCCCTTTCAATTCTGTCCAGCTTTCCACAATTTATATTTGCTTCTTAAAGAGCCAAATTTGGTTCTATACTGAGCCACAGGTTGAAACCCCTGACTTGGCAGATATTTTGGAATCCTGGGAATAACTTTGTCTGAGCCCTCTCTCTGTGTGGAACAAGAAAATAGCTTGCCAGCTGCTCAGAGGAGACAGCCATCCTTAAGACTAGAGTAGACTGGAACACCTCTGGATGTCTCCCATATGCACTTCCTGGTTCACTAAGATCAGCAGGGAAGGCTCTCCTTTGCATTCCATGTTTTGTAGGTGGAAACTGTGAGAGGACAAAGCAGGGCTTTCTCTGTGGTAGGACCCATATTATTGAATATCTTCTCCAGGGCACTCATCTGGCCCTCATTCTGTGGCTTTCCAGACCCAGGTAAAAATCTGACTCTTTCAAAAAAGTCTTAACCTCTAGTAGGGTTGCCAACTGCCAGGTACGAGCTGGAGATCTCCTGCTATTACAACTGATCTCCAGCTGATAGAGATCAGTTCACCTGGAGAAAATGGCCGCTTTGGCAGTTGGACTCTATGGGATTGAAGTCCCTCCCCTCCCCAAACCCCACCCTCCTCAGGCTCTGCCCCAAAAACCTCCCGCCAGTGGTGAAGAGGGACCTGACAACCCTAACCGCTAGCTAAACTACTGTGGCTTAACTGCTGTACTTATTTCCAATTCGCTTTGGTATCTTTTATCCAGATGTTATGATTGATATTATAGTTTTTCTTGATATTTTTATTATTTCATGCATCTTTTATAGCTTTATATAGCGTCTTCATTTTAACCCATATGTTGCTTTATGTGTCATTTCTTTTCCACAGAGGCTAACTGATGCTCAATTAAGTAAATGAATAAAGATTTGAATTCTACCTTTCCTTGAATGCTTTTTTAATTTCTAAATGAGCCATGAAAGAAGAGTGAACAAAAACCAGTCAGTATTATACAACAATCCACGAGTCTCAATCCGTTCCCTAAATGCAAATAGCTTCAGTTTGAAGGCTCCTATTGGCTGCAGCCCACAGCTTGCTAGATATAAGGCTTTTAGAACTGGGCCTGTGAAATAGTCTGTGCCCAGATTTCTTGCACTACTTATTGCTAAGAAGAACAGGTAGCTGATTATGTCCTGAGCTGCTAGATTCACCTTCTAACTTCAGTTGTTCATGCTAAAAGCAAATAGTAACGGCATCCTAATGCTTGGAGATCTGCTATTTGAATTGAAATGTACTCATGCAGCACCAGAAATATGTTTTATCAATCCAAAACACTATGTCTTGCTGCCTGCTTGAGAATATCAAGAAAATAATAAGGAAAAAAGCATTCTTTCTTCCAAAAAAAAAAAAAAACTGTCTAGTTTTGAAAAATTCTGTCTTTTTCCCAGTTACATTTGATTGACAAGCACTAGGAGAAAAGGAAAAAGAGAAGATATCTAAGCCTCGAACTGCTGAAAAAGACAGAAAAAAATAGACCTTAAAGGTGCTCAGGAGACAGTGTATTAATATATAATTTAGTATATGGAGCAGAAGTGGTAATAATTTAAGGGTTCTTAATACATGAACATTGCCTTATATTGTTCAGGTTGAAGATGGTCCATTTGACCTTTTGGTGAACTAGATGAAAGAAGTCCAGCGGAAAATATACTTAAGGTTGCTCTTCCTCTAACAACTTTTAACTGGTGAGCTATTTTGCCTGCAATTAAGAGGATTTAGAAGGAAAGCATCCATTTAAAACTATGAGCTCATTACCCAATGTCCCCTTAACCTCCAACTGCAAAAAGAAGCTTTGAAATAAGTATTGTGTACCGTATGTGTGGTGGTAGTGGCACTAAGCCCGAGTACATTTGATCACTGTGCTTGCCCCAGATACGGACCAGTTTTTAAAAAACAGCAACAACAAAACACCGGCTATTTTAAAGAACTAAATACATTTGTGAAGATGAATAGACTGAAGAAAGAGTCCTTACTAATTCTCATAGTTAATACTACAGTCCTGAGTCATTTTCCATGGAGGTATTTTCTACTCCCAAGGGGACGCCTCGCTAATTAAAACAATTCCTTCCCGATTCGAGTGACAAGGAAATCATTGTTGCCACAATTAAAACACTTCTCATAATTAGGCACCCTGCGGGGTGATGAAGCTGTGAAAATTATTTAAAATCGCTAAATTATACTGAAGGCTAATATTATGGAAACCCAAGGCTCATCTTGTGACAGTACAATAATTCTTACATCAAGCAAAAAAGCATCACAAGGTTTGTGGACTAGGCAAGAGAGGAACGCCTTTGGACCTGAGTGAGTCAGGTTGCATGTAGACTTTTTAAGGATTGCTCCCAAGCCCCCCTTTTATTCTTTGCAACCTTCTAATCTTGTTTTTTCATTAATACTGGAACCTTTGAAACAGATGTGATAATCAGAATTCCCCTCAGTCTGTAAAAGGTACATTATGTGGACAGCCATGATCTTGGTTGGGGCTATGTGGGAAAGGATTTAACCCTTCATCCCCCTAGTTTACTTACCGAATCTAGGCTCCTAACACTGTTACTAGCATTTTAAAGGAGAAAAGGCAGATTTTAAAAGGCCACAATCGATGCTGCATTTATGTCCCACTAGTCTTTTCTCATCCTCTCTAACTGCTGCTTTTAACATGTGAATTTAGAATCTAAAAATAGACCAGGAAGGCAGCCATTTGAAATGGCTTACTTGAAAGTGGTACATTCAATATTTCTGAGATAATAATGAAAGCACTTTTTGTATGTTTTAATTACATGTGTTTGTTAAATTCCATGCCCTTTTCAATCTGAGATGTGCTTTTCAAAATGTGTTTTTAATCTGTGCATTTGTATAGAAAAAACTTGTTAATTAGTCTGTTATACGGTATTTCCTTGCAGCTGGCTTGAGTCTGAGGAGATAAGGTAAGATATAAATGTTTCAAATAAAATAAAGCAAGTAGAAAAAAAGAACATATTATAAATATAACACAAGTACTGATTTAACTCTTCAAGGCCCAAACCCTTAACTCTTCAAGAGACAAATTCTCTTCAAGAGTTGTCTAAATGTATCATGTTAATAATTACAATAATTATGTATGATGATAATATGTCCCCTGTACCACTGCCACTTGTGAAGGTTGAAGGACAGAGAAACACAATACCAAATACAGACCTTACCAATATTCTCCCTACTGAAACAAACACTCCTCATGAGGAGCTACATCCTGGTCCGAAAACATGCATGTGTATTGATGGCCATGAAAACCTCATAAATATCAGCCATTTGGTGAATAAGCTGATGTACTGTGGTAATTTATAATAAATCACTTTGGTGAGCATTCAAGCAGAGTGCATGCCCTCTTTGATCAGTTCATTGGGGTCTATTCTACATTGGCTGCCATATAATTCAAGTAAATGGTTATGAGGGGCCAGCATAAAGCTCACTGATAGGTCTGATATGCTGCTACTGCCAGTGTAGTCAATTCATTCACAGATGAAAACAAACCCAATCTGTTCTGCTTTCTCTCTGACATCCTTATGGCAGGAAATAGAAAGCTGCAATCACAATATGAGTTGGTGACTACTGGTCGTGTCATTAAACCAAATGAAGGGGGACCAATTAAGAGACTGTCCTGGGCTTCAGGAAAACCAGTCTTCTGGGTGGCACAAGATTGATCCCTCATGCTTATGAGGCAGTTGAAAGAGGTTATGAATAATCTGTTACCATTTCCACAAGACTTTAAGTCAGCTTAGAAACTCCAATTGGTACAGAATGCAGCAGCCCAATTAATAGCAGGTACCAGGCAGAACAAGCAGGTCACATCCATCCTGCAGTTGGTTTACTGATCAATTTCAGTGCCAGAATCAAGAAACTAATTATCACCTTCAAGGCCCTTCGTGGACTAGGACCCACATACCTCTGCGGGACTGCTTTTCCTACCATGCTGCAGCAGCTTCAGCTATCTGAATAGAACCTTTTAGAGGTTCTTCAATGCAAACTGGTAACATTAGCAACTGCCTGCCCACATATATTCTCTGCAGTGGCTCCCACTTTATGGAATGGTCTGCCTGGGGAGGTCAGGAAGGCTCCCACACTTCTATCATTCCACAAAATGTGCAAAACAGAAATGTTCAGGTGGGCATTCTTGTAATGGCATCGATCTGTATTGGGACAGAACAGACTTGCCTTTATCTCTGTAATCCCACATTCTGCACTGCACATACTATGCCAGCTTCAGCCATTTGCTATTCACATTGTAATTTAATTTTGTATTCCTAGCCCTATTACATTGTTCATTTGCATTGTTTAGTGTATGTCTTATAATGGATGATCACATTGTTGCTCTCATTGTTCAGTTTTGTAGTCCTAGTCCTATTGCATTATTCATCCAATGCACTATACTGAGTTCCCAGCCTTTTGGAGACTGTGAGCACCTTTGGAATTCTGACACAGGATGGTGAGTTCAACCACAAAATGACTGCCACAAGAAGCAGAGCCACACACATACCCAGAGGAAGTCCAAGAACAGGGGAGAAGAGGTATTTTTTTTAAAAATACATTAGGAAAGAAGAATGTGAGAGACAGAATGAAACCAACACTGTGATGGCATCTGCCTCCAAAGCAATGTTATTTAATTTGCCCAGCCAATCAGATCTTCAGTGGCCAATCAGAAGCTGTGGTGGGCAAGTGTGCCACCCACTTTCTGAAAACACTTGGCGGTTACCAGGTAAGGTGATGGTGTGCACCATGGCGCCCACAAGCACCATATTGGGGATCCCGCCCTATAATGTATGATTACATTTTATCTCTGTGTGTACTCTGCAATGTGCCTTGAGTCTCAATGAGAAAGGTGGGCTACAAACAAGCTAAAAAATGCAGCTGTTAATGCTCCTAGTGTTGCACCTGACCACAACTGAAACATGGATGGTGTCAGAATACCTAGAAAATTGGCATTCTACCCATGGCTAGGGTTGCCAGCTCTGGGTTGGGAAATACCTGGAGGTTTTGGGGGCAGAGCCTTAGGAGGGCAGGTTTGGAAAGGGGAGGGACTTCAATCCCATAGAGTCCAATTGCCAAAGTGGCCATTTTTTCCAGGTGAACTGATCTCTATCAGCTGGACATCAGCTGTAACAGCAGGAAATCTCCTGCTAGTACCTGGCAACCCTACCCATGACATGTCATTGTTATAAAGCTTTCAAATCCTATACATAAGAATGTGTTAATTTTTCATGAGTTAACAGTATCATCCTTCAACAGCCATGGCAAGAAGTCCTGCTGGAAGATTTTAATTAAAACAATCTCACCTTGCCAGTCCAGTGATGTTGGATGAGATGGGTGACACTGAGATGCTGAGAGATGTGAGTGCCCCATATATGGCACCCAGATACCAACAACATCTGACTTTTTGGGTTACAACTATTTTCTGAGGGCAGGTCTGCAGATGGTAAATCAAATAAAAGATGCGGTTGAGGACAATGTTGCACATGCCAATCACCAGGAAAAGCAAATCAAATATTGTTCTTCCTGAATACACCTCTGTCCAGAAGAAGTATAAAGTCTTCTAAGTTGTCAGGAGAAGGTTGCTGTCTGTGTCCACTGCCTGTGTGAACTAATGATCTGTTGCACAGCAAGATGCACTTGGCATCACAGCCATTATGTCTCAAATAATTCTGAGCCATCAACTGGTTCAAACCTGTTGCTTAATAACTTCCATATGTTTTACCGTATTTTTCGCTCCATAAGATGCACTTTTTTCCTCCTCAAAAGTGAGGGGAAATGTCTGTGCGTCTTATGGAGTGAATGCCGGCTGGGCGCGTGCACGTTGGGATGGCGTTCCCCGCCCCGACAGCCAGCTGGGAGGCGGGCGGGGCGCACAGAGCTGGCTGGGCTCGTGCGCGTCGGAACGGCGCGAGCCGGCACATGCGCCCAGCCAGCTCTGTGTGGCCCCTCCCGCCTCCCAGCTGGCTGTCCGGGCGGGGAACGCCGGCTCGCGCTGTCCCGACGCGCAAGCGCGGCTCTGTGTGGCCCCTCCCGCCTCCCAGCTGGCCGTTGGGGCGGGGAACGCCGCCTCGCACCCTCCCAACGCGCACGCACGGCTCTGTGCGGCCCCGCCCGCCTCCCAGCTGGCAGTCGGGGCGGGAAACGCGGGCTCGCGCCATCCCGACGAGCACGCACCCAGCCGGCATTCACTCCATAGGATAAGTTTTTAGAGGAGGAAAACAAGATTTTTTCTTGTTTTCCTCCTCTAAAAACTAGGTGCGTCTTATGGTCAGGTGAGTCCTATGGAGCGAAAAATACGGTATATGCTTGTACAAAATGTATGATTCTTTTTGTCCACTTGTAAGTACCTGAGTTAGTTGCCAAATATGCAGTAGGTTTGAAATAGCCGAGATGTATGGTTAAAATGGTACTGCAGTACACAGGCATATTTTTCAATGTTTTTGTCACTCAACCCCTTACGGCAATTCACCCAGCAAAGACGGAGCTCCTCTGCAGTCATCTGAACGGGCAGCACAGCTCCTTGCCTTCATTTTGATGAACACGAGGCCCATCTTGGCCCATTACTTTTGGAATTGCAACACTTTCCCCCATAAACTGGCCCAATCCATGCTGTGCAGTGACACGTGACCTTGAAAATGCATCCACATCATGCTTGTCATCTCATAGACACACTGCCCTAGTAGCAACTTATTTTTGAAGTCACTTTTTGGCCGTTGGCTAGCCTATTTAACTATCATGTTTCAGGAATACAGGAAGGAGCTGAAACGGTGAACAAGACAGGGCAGTTTACAAATTGAAGCATGAAATAACTATTTGTAAGAAAACCAGTCATCCTGGGAAGAAAGCCAAAGCATGGCACACACCCACGGCTTTTAGCCTTCAGAAAAACAGCCAACTTCCTTTCATGGGATAGTAACCCCTTCCCCCCCGCACCTATAGAATTAATTTTAAAAAAAAGTGTGCCCAGAAAAAATGTAATCTTTCAAACATCACATTAAGATAGTACTAGTGACCAGGAGTCATTGTGTTGAGAAGATTAACATACTGCCACACTAACATTACATTTCCATAGCTCTTTTGACACTGGTGAGGCTATCAAGAGGACAAATGGCCTAGGATTCTATAACTTTGCATCTGTCCCTATAATACTGAAGTGAATTTAGTAGCCAAAATCAGGGACTAAAATTAAAAAGGCCCATCCCACCCCCAAATAGTAGGAACCATAAGAAAAAATGTTGCCTTTGCTTTTTCATCAGGGCCTGTATGCCCCCCTCCCCAGCCTGTCACACTCCTCCTCTTAAATTACTCTGTAGTTGAAACTCTTTTCACTAACATGTCAAAATTTACCAGCTGGAATATAAACCTTACAATAATTTGTTAATGTCCTTTGTCAACTGGAACAGAGAACCTTAAAACACCCAAGTGCCAGAAGAAGATAGATAACATCATAAATTTGCTCAGCTGGGACAGGGGAAAACAAACATCACCTTTTGCTCCATGAATGTTCACGGTAACTAAGGGCAAATGCTTCCCCCGAAAACTTCACTCTGCACATCATTTCTCTGAACATTTGGCCTGTTTGAAAACCACTCTGTCAATTTTTTCCTGTTTTTGTTTTCTTTGAAAATTTTCTTTAAATAATAGCTATTTAAAACAGAGAGAAGGACATGATAAGGAATAACACATAACTCCTGATGGACTTGCTGTTAATTTGTTAAACACAGTAACAAAACAGGGAGAGAAAAATGCACAGGAGAAAGAACAAGATTGTATTTGAAGGCATTCAACAAATATTGCATCTGGAACCATGTTAAATATTCTCCAGTTAAGATTTTCAGGTAGCCATTTTGGTGACGTAGAAATCCCTCCCCCCCAAAAAACCCATTTTAATATTTCGCTTTTAAAAATTGTGTTTGGTATCATTATTTCTCTGTCTGATGGCTAGATTGGACATATGAGCAATGCGATCCAAACAGAGATCACAGGAAGTCATTACAGTGGTAATCAGAGCTGCCTATGGGATGATGTCAATAAAGGCAAATGAGGGCATTTGAACCCAAAGGGAAGGGAAGGCAATACTAATGAATAAGAAGCACTTTTAGTCCAGAAACGTCACCCAAAGGGTGATGTAGTTTTCAGCAGTGCTAAAAATGTTTGGAGGCATGGTCAGTCCCTGCAGAAATATGAGAATGCAGGGTTGAATCAGAAAAAGAAAATCTAGTCAGTAAGTATACAATAAGCCAAAGACATAGGACACATTAACAATAAGAAAGAAGCCTTATAGTGCAGAGGGGGAGAAGGGGGAGCCAGTGTGGTATAGTGGTTAAGTGTTGGACTAGTATCTAGGAAACCCAGGTTAAAATCTCTATTCATGCCATGGAGCTCACTGGATTACCTTGGGCCAGTCACACTCTCTCAGCCTAACCTACCTCACAGGTTGTTGTGAGCATAAAACAGAGGAGAGGAGAACAAAGTAAGCCGCTTTGGGTCCCCATTAGGGGAGAAAGGCGGAGTATAAATTAAACAAACAAACAAACGCACTGTCCCTGCTTCCAGTGTCTAAGTATTTAAGTGAACAGTCTCTGTGTTTCACTGTAAATGCATAGGGTTCTCGCTGTACAATCAGGCACACTGGACAAGCACAGTTCCCTGTTGTGCAGAGAGAGTTGTATGTGTGAAAGCTAGACAGATGACCCCCCATGAACACATTATAGTGAAAACACGTACATCCTGCATGTACACAAGTGGTGCAGACATGTACAACTTACGTGTACACATGTAAGAAAGAGATGACATATGTTCACTTATAAATTAAAAGAAGGGACCAATACTGGGATACATGTGGGATTTAAATTTCACATTCAGCTGTGCATGCTGTAAGAATTGCTCAGAACATTAGTTCTTTTCAGACATTACACCTATGTGTAACAGGAGCCCACCAACAGGAGCGCTTGTTCCTCATAACGCTACTCCCAATATTTGCGGTCACCATTCCATGTGAATATGGCAATATGCAGATTTCCTTTATTTACAACTCACACACACATGTACACTGTATATTCATTTACTACTACATATGTACAGGGCTACTGCGAATTCAACGTGGTTTACTTTCGATAGGGTTCCTAATCAAGGCTGGTATAAAGGGCACTCAAGCAGGACAGAGCGAAGGGGAAGGCTGAGACTTACTTCTCACATTCCTTTTCTAAGCCATAGATTTATACATAATTTGTCTCTACAAATGCAAGAAAAGGATTTTTTTAAGTTCAGTGAAATGCTAGAAGAATTATTATATGGTCATCTATAATATGAAAGAAATGAGTCCAATTCAGTATTATTTGCTATCACACTAATTATGTAGATACAATGGCTGTTTATCAGAAATGCAACACTTTCTGGAAAATGAACAATTACTCTTTAGAAAAATTCAAGTCATTTTCCTGCAAAGTATACAATGTAAGCTGTAAATGACTCCAACCTCTCATTTTCGCAGAATAAATAAATTGAGGCCCAGATTAATTGCAATTGACTAATATTTCTTGAAGGTCTTGAATACCTGAGAGCTGAATAAAAACTCCCCAGAGGAAAGCAATTTAGCAAATGTTAAGAGACTTTTTTCTTCTTCTATAGGTATCATTGTTTTTCTTGGCAACATGCAAATATTCTAGAGCAAGTTATAATTATTAGCTGCTTTCACTTCTTATAATTATAAGTTGCACCCACTTGTGCAATCCCAGTGAAATCCAAAGAGTTACACCAGTGTAAGTGTACTAGAGACAAGTCCTTAGACAGTATTTTAAGGTAAAACAGCTATGTCCAAATTCCACAATTAGCTTGGGTTATCAATGATGTGTTCTTTGATCAATTACTTAGTCTGTAACTAAATAGGTATGATTTATGTCTGGGCCTGGGGTCCCCAATCTCGTTGAACCTGTGGACACTTTTGGAATTTGGAGAATGGGGAATAGATGCCACCACAAAATGGCTACCATGGGCCACTGGGGACAATCCCAGAACATTGGGATATTCCAAGAAAAGCATTGTCATATGATGGAGGCAGTTACTTGCAAACCGGTGCTCTCTGGTGAAACAAAAATGATGCCTCTAGGCTTCTTCTTCTTCTTCTTTTATTTTAAGAAAGAAAGAAAGAAAGAAAGAAAGAAAGAAAGAAAGAAAGAAAGAAAGAAAGAAAGAAAGAAAGAAAGAAAGAAAGAAAGAAAGAAAGAAAGAAAGAAAGAAAGAAAGAAAGAGGGGAAAACATATTGGGGAGAAATAAAAAACATTACAGTATATTTGTGCCCAAGAGACTATTCTTTATCCTCATTGTCTTACCCCATCCTTCCCAAATCATCTGAACTTTGATCTAACTATACAGGGGGCGGGGACATCAGCTGTTACATAAGAATCTAATATTTGCTACAAATTTCTATTACTATTGTACTAAATTTGATGGTCATTCTTAGTCATTACCCATGTTGTCATTTACATATTTAATTAAAACCTGGTATTAATAATGTTACCTATTGTATGCTAGTATAACCTCTGTTCTATTTGGACTGTAAATGCCTATTTTAGATCCTAATAGTTATGAAAGCATTAAATATAAAACATACAGGACGCATTATTCAAGAACCCCCATATTTGTAGCAGACTACCACCGAAGACAAATTGCTGAATTCAGAAGAACTGCAACTGAGAAGGCATCTTCGAAGACAAGAGCTGATGGACGCCATTCATCAATTCTCTCAAGTGGATCCACAGACTCCTAGGCAAGAACATGAACAAGTGCAAGAGCTAGTAGGTGCCTTCAAAGCTTTCTTATCTCCAGGATCCCCACCGCAAACTGATCAAGAAGGAGACTCGCAACAAGAGGTACTAGCCATAGAGAAACTATCACTGCAAGAAGACTTCAAACTAGACGAACCTACGTCTTTACAGTAAGATGGAGGGTCTAAAGATAAAATCGATAAACATAAATGGCCTAAACTCTCCATCCAAAAGAAAGAAAATATTCCATAAACTTCTGAAATTGTCCTCAGATGTAATCTGTCTGCAAGAGACTCATATTAAAGACAGTCATTAATTTTTTTTACAATGTGGCAAATTAGGTTTTTTCTTCATCTTCCACTAAGAAAAGAGGTATGGCGACGTACATAAAATGCAATAAGCTTACTGTCTTAGATTCGTTGAAAAACAAGAAGGGTAGATACTTGATTCTTTTAACCCAAGGGGCCAATGGGAATATATATATATATATATATATATATATATATATATATATATATATATGATTGCAAATATGTAAGCCCCAAATAATGCAAAAGAAAAGTTCTTTATGGAATTTTTTGGAAAATTACAAGACTTTCACCAAGGGGAAAGTCTCATTGTTGGAGATATGAATGGAGTTATGGACATCAAACTGGACAAATTGGCAGGAGCTAAAGGTGGCAAATTATAGATGATTGTTTTTCAGTTCTTGAAAGACTGGGGACTAATAGACGTCTGGAGGTTCATGCACCCAAAACAGAAAGACATTTTACTCCAACAGACACAATTCGTATTCCAGAATCGACCTTAGTTGGATTTCCAACTCTTTGGTTAACAACCTGGAAGAAGTTCTAATTCTACCAGGAACATTTGCAGATCACAACCCACTTCAAATAACATTCCACGGAGAAAGAAGGGGATTAAGAAGATGGCAAATGAATGACAACTTACTTCTTCATCAAGACACCCTCAAGCCTCCAGGCTTATTCTGAAGTGCCTCCTGCACTAATGAGAAAGGAAAGCCAGGACTAGTTATTTGTTTAGGGGAAGAAACAAAGGGGCACCAAGAAAGCTATTTGTTGGGCTGCCCTGGGGATCAGAGATACATCATATAGAAAAGCATATATCTTTGGAGATCCATTGTCTTGGATATAATAACTTGTATTTTAGCTTGGTTTAGTTGTTTAATTGATGTTTTTTGTTTTAATGGTTTTTAAGACATGCTTTTATGATGTATGTTTTTAATCTGTTAGCTGCCTTGGTGGCTTTAATGAGGGTAGAAAGGTGGAGCATAAATCTTGTAAGTAAATAAATAAAACAAATAAACTTTATTCCGCTAAGTGAAGACTCTTCTAGCTGAGCAGGCTCTCCTCTGATAGAGCAGGCTATTTGCAAAGGAAGAAGGTTTCTCATAGTGGAAGGGAGCCCATGCATCCATCAAAGTACTGAGGATGTCACCGGTGCCATAATATATGACAATATATTTATTTAATGATTTACATTATTTATAGTCTGCCTTTCTCACTTGGATTCAAAGCTGATTACACAGAGTGAGTCAATACAATCAACAAGATGGGACATTCAATAAACAATGCAATAGGATTAGGGTTGTAGAACCAACCAGCAGTCTGAAAACAGAACTGAAGCAAAGCATAAATATTAACACAAAACATTAAATGATGCAAAAGTCCACAGCAGGATCCTAGTTGCAGCAAGCTATACACAGTAGTATAGACCCTCATAATTTTTCCAAGTGACATTGAGAATAATTTATTACAGTGCAACTCTATAGCCTGTGTAGAAAAGCCCTCTTGAATAATTCAGCTTTGCATAGTTTTCAGAAAACAAGGAGAGTGGAAGCCTTCCTGACCTTCTTGGGCAGGCCATTCCACAAGGTGGGGGCCACAATGGAGAAGGCATGTGTATGAGCAGTAGTTGATTTTCAGGTAGGCACATGCAGAAGACCCTGCTCTGAGAAGCTAAGCTGTCGTGGTGCATAAGGGGAGAGACAGTCTCACAGATTTGAGGGTCCAGGGCCATTAAGGGCTTTGTATGTGATATCTAAATTGATACCTTAAATTGAGCCCAAGAACTGATGGAAAGGCAGTGAAGTGCCTGCAGGATGGGAGTAAAATGCATGCTCCTTCTGGCTCCCACTAAGCCGAGCTATCGCATTCTGCATCAACTAGAGTTTCCGAATTGATTTTGAGTGGAGACTAGTCTCCTTGTTATTGTGGCATGGATCAAGGTGGCCAGATCAGCTGTATCAAGGCTATCTTTTGGGCTAGGATGCGTTGGAAGAAAGCCTTTTTTGCAATTGCATTAACTTGCTTCTCTAGTAAAAAAATTGGGTCCAGTATAACCCCAAGGCTTTTAACTGAGTCAGCAAGAGTCAGCTGGACTCTGTCAAAAGTGGGGAGCACAATGTCCTTCAAGATCTCCACCTTCCCAACCAGCATTACCTCATTCTTTTCAGGGTTTAGTTGCAATTTGTTCGGTCTTAGCCAATTTACCACAGCAGCCAAGTAGTTATTCAGGACCAATGCAAACAAACAATAAGGAATCAAAGAACTGCAATTCCTTTCAGTAATGGAACCTCTTTCTATGCTGTGGAACTCTCTCCCCACAGAGGGTTCCAAGTAGACAGAGTTTTAAGCACCAAACAAGATATTTTTATTCTCCCAGATTTTTTGTTAAGGTTTACCTCCCCTGCAATATGATTTTCTTTCACACCTGACCTCAAGAAATGCTATTTTGAATGTACTTTACTTTCTTTAATTGAAGTTCTGGTTAGATGGATTTTGTCTACTTTTAATGGTGGTGGAGTCCCCATCTTTGGAGGTCTTTAAGCAGAGGTTGGATGGCCATCTGTCGGGAGCGCTTTGATTGTGGGATCCTGCATGGCAGGGGGTTGGACTGGATGGCCCTTGTGGTCTCTTCCAACCTTGTGTGATTTTGTGATTTTTTGTGATTTTGTAATGAACTGGGTGTTTTGTTTTTTTACTAATTTTTAGCTGTTTGGGTCTTTTATTGTCCAGTGTTTGATGTTACTTTATTTTTAATTGTTTTACTCTAATTGTTGTATGCTTTGGGGGAGTGGAAGGTGAGAGGGCAGAGTGTAAAGATTTTAAATAATAATAAAATAGAATCATAAAAGCAGAACATTCCCAAATTTGATACATAGTAGAGGAAGTGTATCTATGCCTAAGCAGGCAGATGTGCCACTGAACCTATCTGAACTTTCAATACATTTTTAATGTCTTTCTGAGGCTTTATATGTAAGTATGCTGGCCCAATGCTGGACCATAGGTATCCAATCAGATCTGTGTTCCCGGATGGACCAAGACCTCCTATTAGAAATACAGCCAGGTATTTGCAGAAATCTTTAATCAGTTGGTCAGGAAGGCCAAGCAAATTGGCTTCACATTATTTTGTAGTGAGAACCATCCAGAGAGAAGTTGATCACAGAACAGGGGCGGAGCTAAGGAGTCCACTGGATATGAATTACAAGCAGGCAGCAGGAGTGCAGATACACATGGCTGTTCTTGTGGCCAAAGAACCACAAAGAACAGTGCAAATTCTCAAACTGCAGCTTGTGAATCCAGACATCACAAGAAATCACAAAGAATACAAATTGTGCTTAACAAACCACCTCTCAACCTGAAACCCCAGTTTGGTGCCAGTCAGCAAACCCTAGTTTTTTAATATATCTCCCTTCAGACATTAGAACTAACTGGAGCTTGATCATAACACAAAAAACATGATTTATACACTGTAGTATCTGTGGTAGAGCATTTACTTAGCATGCAGAAGGTCCCAAGTTCAATCCTGGCATCTCCAGTAAATGATAATTGGTGATGTGAAAGACCTGTAGTTGAGACCCTGGAGAACTGCTTCCAGTCAGAGTAGACTATATTGACTTTGGTAGACTTATGATATGACTTGGTATAAGGCAGCTTCATATTTGTTGCTCTAGTCCTGAGGTATTTATAGCTGAGCTGAATCTGGGAGGATCAATGAAGCAACCAGTGGGTGGAGATCTGCTAGATTCTGGGAAAGGGAATGTAGCATCTTGCACCTCTGCCCAGTCATCTGCATTGGTTTTCCACCAGAAGTGCTAATGAAGAAGAAGAAGAGTTAGTTTTTATATGCCAACTTTCTCTACCACTTAAAGGAGAATCAAACCAGCTTACAACCTCCTTCCCCTCCCCTCCCCACAACAGACACCTTGTGAGATAGGTGGGGTTGAGAGAGCTCTAAGAGAACTGTGACTAGCCCAAGGTCACCCAGCTGGCTTCATGTGCAGGAGTGGGGAAACAAATCCAGTTCACCAGATTATCCTCCGCCACTCATGTGGAGGAGTGGGGAGTCAAACCCAGTTTTCCAGATCAGACTCCACCGTTCCAGACCACCTCTCTTAACCACTATACCATGATGGCTGTAGAGGCTGGAAGATTTCTAGTTCAATACCAGTTATTTTAAAAACACATTGCGATCCTAAACAGAGTTAAGTCCACTGAAGTCAATGGGCTTAGAAGGGTATAAGTCTTCTTAGGACTGCATTGTTAAACAGCACATGGACTTGCAGTCCATTATGACCAATAAGCAGTCTGCCAGACAGTCATCCAAGACATCCCACACCATTAGGCTGAGTGATTTTACTACTCTCAGAACAGCATCCATCTTTTCTTTGATCCTTTGCTTTTGGAACTCCCTACAAATGTTGTCGTTCTCTTCTCCCTCAATATTGATCTACCATTTTAAGCTGAAGGATGGCTTTTAGAAAGCACCAGGTTGTCTTCTTCCTGTCAGTTTCCAGACAGAGTGGACCAAATGAGCCACACAGAGGAGCAAACTTTCCCCATTTATCTTAATGGTTTGTTGACCTCAAAGCATAGCTGTGACCACTTAAATCCTAAATCCATTAAAACAGCTTGCTGAAACATAAACACCCAACTATGGAATTGTCAGAAGCTCCTGAAAAGAGGCAGCTGTTCTGAGAAGTGAGCTGGATTTAAGGTGGAAAAGAAACAAATACTCAAAAATGAAAGTGACATTTAACATAACAATCCTATCTACTGCCTCCTTATGAGGTTTTTATCAAGTATTTATACTCTAATATTAGTATAATTACTCAACTAGTATGTGCTACAACATTAGCATGGCGTTACCCCTTTCTTTGTCTTCCTTCTAACCCCTTTTCAGAACCCAGCCTTACCATGTTAGCCAATCAACCTCCAGACCCAAACAAGCTTTAAAATAGTAACTAAACACAAGCCAAGCTTGGCATGCTGGGAGGGTTTGGGGGGAGGGGACAGGCACGATGGTGTCATGCTGGCATGTGATGTCACTTCTAGCAAAAACTAGAACTGATTTCCTGACATTGGCGGCAACACAGTGGCGTCCGTTCAGTGCCATCATGTCACTTCCGACTCATGGTGACCCTAGGAATCAATGTCCTCCAAAACATCCAATTGCATAAAACTTTAAGGTTAAACTATAGAGTTTTTAGCAAGTCCATAGTCGTGCTCCTGACATCAATTCCAGTTTTCACCAGAAGTGGTGTTGCACACTGGTGTGACATCAGTGCACCCACCCCATTTTCCCCCCTCTGGTCTTTGAGGTACTAGTAGACAATGTTGGGGTAGGGCTGCCAACTTCTGGAGATTTAGGGGTGATTCTTAGGAAGGATAGGGTTTGAGGAGGGACATCAGAATAGTATAATGCCATAGAGTCCACCTCCAAGCAGCCACTTTCTCCAGGGGAACTGATTTCTGTAGTCTGGAGATCAGGTATAATTCCATGTGATTTCCAGGCCTCACCTTGAAGCTGGAAACTATACGCCACCAGAGTGGGAGACTTGGCACCTCCAAACCCAGACTTTTAACCTCAGAACAGTAGCTAAAACATGGTTTCCAGGCTTGTGCCTGGCAATCCTGGGAGCATTTGGGGATGGGCCAAGGGGAGAGCATCCCATGACATGGTGACATCACTGCAGGGTGAAGACCCAGAAGTCACATCTCTGTGTCTCGTGATGCTCTGGGAATTCCCCCAATCTCTAAGTTAAAGACTATAGATACCGGAGAAATTGCTAGAGTGTCACGAACATTGCAATCAGAAGTGACATTTCCACATTCACACTGTCATTATTCTGCTGTAAGAGTGGGCAAAGCTGCTGGGGGTGTAAGGTTGCCTGCCATGGTAGGAAACCTGGCAAGCCCAAACTAATCAGAATGAAATTTCCTCTGACGTCTCGATAGAAGCTGGCTAGGCCAGATCTGTCCATTTTTGTAGTGGTGTTGTGCTGCCCATAGGTGCACTATGATTTCAGTTTTTCATTTACCTATTCACTTTAAAGTACCCCTTTCTTCAGGATAGCAAGAGATGGGAGAAGGCTGTGTGAAAGAAGAGACTGGGGGCTTCTTCACATGTGCATAAAACAGCAGCTCTTTGCTCCACTGGGAACCTTACAAGTGGAGACGGCAATGGTTCTATTAACTCTGCCTTTTGTTGCAGAAATAGCCAGAAACCCAGTTTCTTAGCCTAATGCAACATGGAGAATGGAGCTATCCCCAGCATCAAGATGGACAGGCGTACATGTGGGCACAACCAAAATAGAGGCTTGCTGGCATCACAGCTGTTGTGATGGAGAGCTTAATGACAATGTCCACATGCTGTGGCGCAGAAATGAAAGAGGCAAATTCTGTGTTAGGATTTATTTTAAAAAGAAAAATATTATAATTTTAACTGAGACATTGGATTATTAAGGAGGACATAAATGAAATTTATAAAATTGTGTGTGTTATGGAGAAAGAGGCTAGAGAATCATTCCCAGAATGCATCAGGAAGAAGGAAGTGGAGGAATAAAGATGGCAAAAGGAGCAATCACCCATTTCTAGTATAACTTATATTTGGCCTCTGCCCTCCTGAAACAGGATAGCTCTGATTTTAGACCTTCATCCAAAGCCTGGTCCTGATCAGTTCTACTGTGTGCAATAGAATTTACTCCCATGTAGGTGTGCATAGGATTGCAGCTGTAGTGTAATTCTGACATTTATCATTGTTATCCTATGCAGAATTTCACTTGCTTTTGAACTGGGGTGGAACAAGTCTAATACCCATGGCCTTATGAAAAGGATCATGGGAACTATAACCTTGACAAGATGGTGGCCAATCATAACTCCTTGGCAGAACTACAGTTCCCAGACCTCCTTGTGTAGAAGCCAGGACAGTTAGTTGAGTTTGAAATTGATGCATGTGTGTAGTGTAGATACACCCACAGTGCATGTATGAATGGAGTTGCAGAAATAATTTATTTAAGTAGGAAGTGCACCAGCTGGAAAAAATTCCTGCCCATTTCTTCCCTTCTATTAAGATTCCAGATGTGCCACACAGCAGGTGGGGAAAGAGGAGTGAACAAAAGGACTGACGAAAGAATGAAAAGAATCAGAGCTGTTGCATCACCTGTCTGGAAGACAGGGCAAATCTCTTTGTTCCAACCAGGCACTCCTACTTCTTGAAGGTTGAAAAAGTTAAATTATGCATCCCCCCCAATGCAAGAATCCCTTATAAAATGAGTAAAATGTAATATTCTTGTAGACGGATCTACCCTGATCAGCGCCATATCTTGAACTGCAGGGTGGAGCACATGAGCCTGACCAGAGTGAAATCAACGCATCAGCAGTTTTAACATCGCATTACCAGAATGATGTTGAGGTGGGAGCAATCAGTGCATCTGCAATACCTGGTAATAACCAACTGCCTGAATCAGCTCTGTCAGTTCTGTGGAACCTCTCACAGCAGGAGTGGATGTTAATGAGAGAAATCCAAGCTGTGAATTGGCAGCATTGTTGTGCACTTGTCTGTGTTCCTCGCCTGTCCAGGGTGTCATTACATTCCTACCTCTAACTTACTGAAAAGGCCCAGTGTAATAATCACTTGAGCAAATGCGACCCAGTAATTACCCAATGGCTCAGTGTTGCAAAACAAGGAGCTCTTTGAAGCAGTGGGATATTAAATGTCTTAACTCTGCTCTGCAAGCAATCCATGGCTACCAAGCTGATATCAAAACTTCAAGACTATTAAATTTGAGAAATATACCTCTTAGTGGTGTCTCACATCCTACTATATTTGAACCCTCATCTACTGGTAGTCACAAACAATTACTTGCACATAACTCAAAAATATGTTGGGCTGAGAGCATCTTCCAGACTGGACAGAATTGTGAGGCTTGTTCAAGGAATTTTAAATACCAAATGTGATATTCACCTGAACCCCAGCAGTTAACTTGTGCCATCCTCATTGTGCCATCCTCATTGTGCCATCCCATGCAGTCTCTTGGGTAGCTTGATGGAAGGACGGATATTGCAGAAATGTATGCCAATATAATGTGGCATGAATGGAGACTCCATCAGATCCCAACATCCAGATATACATTGTGATGCAAGAAGGAATTCTGTATGCTGAACATTCTTCTGGGTAGGTACTTCCCTACCTGGTCTGAGGAGCTTAGTTTGGGATAAGAAGAAATCCATAAATGTAGCTATAACAGGTAATAGAAAATTTCAAGAGTGAGATTCAAGCTCAGTAGCACCTTAGACCTCAACATTTCCATGGTATAAGCTTTTGAGGGCCACAGCTGCCTTCATCAGATACCAGAGAAGTTCAAACATTTCTCAGTATATTCATCCTTCCACCAAAGCCATATAAACTTCCTCCAGTTATTCTTCAAATGCAATGTGTGCGTGCGTGCATTCTTCTGTTCATATGACAGCAGTAAGATATTATTCCAATTTTAAATTGTTGGACTAATTATATCCAAGATTCATTTCATACCTAATACTCCCCTCCAAGAAAAAAAGAGCAAAGAATGGGACTAGATCACCACTGGGTGGCCTAGAATAGAATAATAGAGTTGGAAGGGGCCATACAGGCCATCTAGTTCAACCCCCTACTTAATGCAGGATCAGCCTACAGCACCCCTGACAAGTGTTTCTCCAGCCTCTGCTTAAAGATTGCCAGTGAGGGGGAGCTCACTACCTCCCTAGATAGCTGCTTCCACTGTTGAACAACTCTTACTGTAAAAAAATGTTTTCCTAATATCCAGCCAGTACCGTTCCACCCGCAATTTAAATTTATCATTGCAAGGCTTATCCTCTACTGCCAACAGCAACAGCTCCCTGCCCTCCTCTAAGTGACAGCCCTTCAAATACTTAAAGAGAGCAATCATGTCCCCCCTCAACCTCCTATTCTCCAGACTAAACATTCCCAACTCCTTCAGCCTTTCCTCATAGTGCTTGGTCTCCAGGCCCCTGATAATCCTCATTGCTCTCCTCTGCACCCACTCGATTCTGTCCACGTCCTTTTTGAAGTGAGGCCTCCAGAACTACACACAATACTCGAGGTGCGGCCTGACCAATGTAGTGTACAATGGAACTATGACATCTTGCGATTTGAATGTTATGCCTTTGTTGATACACCCCAAGATCGCATTAGCTTTTTTTGTCACTGCATCACACTGGTTACACATATTTAACTTATGGTCCACCCGTACCCCAAGATCTTGTTCACACACACTGCTGCCCAGACGTGTATCCCCCATCCAATATGCACGTCCCTCATTTCTGTAGATGTAGAACTCAGCACTTATCCTTGTTGAATTGCATCTTGTTCACATCCGCCCACTTTTCCAGTGTGTTCAGATCTCATTGAATTTTATATCTTCTGGTGTGTTCACTGCTTTTCCCAATGAGTAGTCCCTCCACACCCTCATCCAGATAATTTAAAAAATATTGAAAAGTACCGGGCCCAGAACCAAGCCCTGTGGCACACCATCAGACACCTCTCTCCATTGAGATGAAATGCCATTGACAACTACTCTTTGAGTGCAGTTCTGCAACCAGTTCTCTATCCACCTAACTATTGTAGGGTCCAGTCCACAGTCCTCTACTTTACCCATCAGAACATCATGGAGAACCCTGTCAAAAGCCTTACTGAAATCCAGGTAAACGACATCAACCATATTCCCTCGATCCAGTAAGCTGGACACTCGAGCAAAGAAGGAAACAAGGTTGGTCTGACAGGATATGTTGGAGACAAATCCATGCTGACTTTCCCAGATCACCAAGTTGTCTTTCAGATGCTCGCCTATTGATCTCTTTAATATGTGCTCCAGTATCTTCCCTGGAATAGAGGTCAAACTGACTGGCCTGTAGTTTCCTGGGTCATCCTTCCTCCCTTTTTTGAAAATTGGGATAAGGTTTGACCTCCTCCGATCTTGTGTCACATCTTCCATTCTCCAAGAGGTCTGGAAGATGATGGACAAAGGCTCTGCAAGCTTTCTACAATGTTCTTTGAGAACTCTTGGGTGCATACCATCTGGCCCGGGGGATTTGTACTCATCCAATAAAGCCAAGTGCTTCCAGCTAGCGCCCTGTTCATGTCAAACAGCAGCCCGGATGCTGTGGCTTGCCTACTATCATCTTTAAATGAGCCTGTTCTCTTTTTCAGGGATAAAACTGAGGCAAAATAAGCATTGAGCCTTTCTGCTTTCTCTCTGTCTTCTGTCAGAGTTTCTCCATTTTCACCCAACAATGGGCCTATGGCCTCTTTTCTCTTGTGTTTGCTCTTCATGTATCTGAAGAAACTTTTCTTGAGGTAGCAAACCTGTGAGCTTTGGCCTCTCTCATGGCTGACCTACAGTGCCTAGCAAGCCGCAGATACTCTTCTTTAGAGGTATGTCCTCGCCTCCATTTCTTGAACATTTCCTTTTCCTCCCTTAGCTCATCATGGAGCTCTTTGTTCATCCACATTGGCTTCTTGGATCCTCTACCATGTTTCCTTCTTGTTGAAATAGTGAGGGCTTGAGCTTGCAAGAGCTTTTGTTTTTGGAAGGCCCACCCTTCACTTGCTGTACTAGGAAGAACCCAGCTAATGGTCCTGATATGTGCAATGGGATATCCAGAAATATGACATCTGCAAAGGGCTGACCTGTCATCTGAGTGGCTCTCTATGCTTTTAAGGAGAATATAGATTTAAACAGCTGCAATTGGATAGATTACAGCTTGGAATTGCTAAACACAGTACAAGCCAAATAAATGGGATCTCCTGATATTACAACTGATCTCCAGCCAACAGAGATCAGTTCCCCTGGAGAAAATGGCCACTTTGGCAATTGGACTATGGCAAGTCCCTCCCCTTCCCAAAGCCCGCCTTCCTCAGGCTCCACCCCAAAAACCTCCCGCCGGTGGCAAAGAGGGACCTCGGAGTCCTAGTTCACATACTGAGGAGGGGGGACTGACTGTTCCTCTAGGCCCCCTGAATGCCACACCCGTTGTTTCCTGTTCTGTACAGGGACATGAAAGTTTTTGTTTTTATTTCTAAAGAAATACTTTAAAATCATATAATTCATGAGAGTCCAAATTTCTATGCCAACAATAAAGTTGTCATTTTATGTTTAGGAAGGGAGGGAAAAAATCAGCAGCCCATAAAAGAAAGGGTAGAAAGGCACCACCCCAAGGTAAACATCTTGAAATTGAGAGAAAAAAGGGTTCTTAAAAATAGGCATACCCTGAACACTTTCAGTCATTAAATCAAATGTCTTTCAGGAAGAACTTCAAAAAAAATTTTTTCATTAGTATTGGTTTATGGCAATACTTCCAAAAGGCAATGTTAGATCTGATTCTACCATGAAATCCTTTTGACATTATGATTCTTATGGATGGTTTGAGCTATCCATTTTGAGAGGTTTCATCAAAAGGAGAGCTTTTAAGGGGCTTTGCGCTTAGCATAGCATGAGAGTTCCTTTGGAAAGCTAACAATAAGTCCGGCAAGACTCCCCAAGAGCTTGAATGCTGCACAGTTTCCTTAGCACCCAAGGCTAAAACCCCTTTTATCTTGCCATGTAAAGCCCCCACAGCATTCAAGCCTTAGACACTAGCGGGCTAGTCCTTCACTCAGGGCAGAAAAAGGAGAAAGAGCGGGGGTCTATAAAATAGTATCTAAAAAGGGCAATCTTGCTCTGGTGGAGGCTCTGAGGATCTGGAAAGGGTGAAGGTCAGAAGAGCTGCTGTTTAGAATTTGAGATGGCTACAATAAGAAAACTATAAAACTATCTGGGAGGAATTACAGCTTAATTACAGGCCCCGCTGGGCAGCAGGGGTACAGGTTAATTCATTTCAAAGCCACATGATTTCTTGGGTAGTCATGACAGACAGCTTGCAGCAGCTGTGTACGGCCTCATTTCCACAGCCTGCCCCCGCCAGACTCAGTGAGGAGAAAATGAAATTAACTTGTGAATCACCAGTCGCTCCCAATATGCCCAGTTCTGATCCTGTGCTACATCAACATCAGTGGATTTGGCAATGATTTAGGGTGGAAGTACAAAAAACATACAGGACTGCTGCTGAAAATATCCGCCCATGTAGAATTTCCCCCTCACGCTCCATAATAATTAAATTCCATTTATCCCACTTCTTGATAACATGATGCTGGTTTTCCTGTCCTTATCAGCAGAACAGCCAGTGATGTGGAGTTGGGATAGGTAAAATGCATATTGGGAGGAAGTTGAATGAGATGTTACAGAAGGGAAGGAGTAACTCTGCTCAAGACTGCCATTTTCAGTGGCAGATCTGTGTTCTTTGTAACATAGTTCTCCCTTTATATTCATAGTAGAGGAATGTAAAAAGTGGCTTTATTGTGAAGTCTATGTAGTTTTGAAAGTCACACTGGTAAGCCACATTATAATAGATCAGGAATGCCACGTGAAACTCACTCAATATGCAAGACCAAAAAAGTAGATTTTTTCACAATGGAAAACAAGGGGGACATTAATTTCCATCAAGGGTGTTCATATGATTATGCACCAATCAGGGGGTCTAGTGGAATCACACAGATGTGGGGAAAATATTGCCCACCTTCTTTCTTAAGGAGCAAAAGCAGTTCCCCACACTGTAGATAGCCATATAAATTCTTTCTTCTCTGCTGAAAAGGGAATGAAATGCAACCAACAGCCACCATGACTATATTGAAAAACAATTTGAGAAGATGGGGAGTTATCTTTGGCCTCCACAGCAGTCAGCGTCTTCCGTGGCCAACAGTGTAATTTTTACTGGTGAATACTGATTCCTATTCATTTGATGATTATCTGCATAATTACACTAAAATGGTATCTAGACAAATTCATATTCTGAAATGTAGTGGATGTGAAATAAATGTTCTGTGCCCTAGAAACAAATCCTGTGGATGTGTGTTGTCTATACCCTTAATTTCCTGTTCATGGGTATTGGCTTACAGGGATGATTACCAAACCATTGCAGAGAAATTCTCGAGAGTCCTAGGTCAAGAACTACTAGCCTTTTCCTGGGAAACATCTTGTCTAGCCTCTTGTATAACACAGTCCTCAATCAGAAACAAAATGGATAGCTCAAACCATCCGTAAGTAACATGGAGCACACCTGATAGTATGCGGTGACCTAAGGTTGCCAGATCTCCCCTGGCCACTGACAGGGGATGAGGTGGTGACCTCTTTTGTTTCATGGTAGCCTGGCTCCTGGACAAATGATTTCACCACATATTAGCTACAGCTGAGGGATTAAGTGAGTGATGAGCCAGTGTAGTATAGTGGTTAAGAGTGCTGGGTGACCTTGGGATAGTCACAGTTGTCTCAGAACTCTTTCAGCCCCACCTACCTCACAAAGTGTCTGTTGTGGGGAGAGGAAGGGAAGGTGAATGTAAGCTGCTTTGAGCCTCCTTAAAGGTATCGAAAAGTGGGCTATAAAAACCAACTTCTGCTTCTTCTGTTTGGGCTCATAATGTGAATTAATTTCATGGTGTGGACAGATCTAACAGGTTTTTTTTTTTTTGGAAGTATCTCCATAAAACAACAAATATATTTGTGAGTTCTCCTACCTTGTCCGTTGGAGCAGGTTCCGTGTTGCTTACGCATCACCTCTTCTTTGCCTATCCTCTGTCTAACCTTCTTTTCCCTTCCTCCACCTTCCTGTTCTTTTTCAGACGCTTGGCCTCAGCAACCAGAGTCATGGAATGCCGCTCGCTTCTCTCTTCTGACTCTCTGTCTCTGCGCCAGCCCATCAGGGCTTTAAGGCTACAGACCCAGGCTCCTCCTCGGCCAGCATTCCCTTACGCTTATATTTACATACTCCCTCGCATTATCTGTCCCACCCACCAATTATCTACACGTGTCCGCTCGTGTCCGCTCGTCCCTCGCGTTTTCCCGTGCATCTCTGTCTTGTACATCAGAGGAGACCTCTTTCTGTTTCTGTTCCCTCTGCCTAATCTCGTCCTGGCCTTGACTTATATGTTTCCCCATAGGTCACCTGTCCACCCCCTCTACCCCTTCGTTCTGCTTCTCTTCTGTGCCTCCACTTCGTTTCCCCCTGCTGTGCTTCCTGCTCTCCGCTTTTTCTCAACTCCCCATCCCACAACTGAATAGCAGACCCGCCCTGGTATTTCTCCTCCTGGGCATAGCATTATCTCAGGCCCCCTGCATTTATTGGATGGTCTTGTGTAATTGCTTACTGCAGCGTGTGTGGCCAGATGTAATCACATGAAGGTGCCATTATGTATGAACCTTTGCTAAATCTGGCCATTGTATGATTGCAGCAGCTTGAAAAAATAGGGTTCTGTCACTGAACAAATCATAGCAGCCTACATGCAAAGGTGTCTGTTCATACAAATAGAAGCTGCACACAGTTCTGACTGGCACATAGACCAGCTAGTGGCTAACACACACCTCGATGCGGTCTCATGGGGGACTGTAATGAGCTAACCCTTAGTTCCGGTGGTAGTCAGAGGGTGAAAACACATGGTTGCTTTAGCCTCCTTTAATCCCTGTTTCAGCCAGGATTCAGCCAGGATCGAACGCATGCGTTTCGCCTAATGTGCATTCGATCCTGGCTAAAACAGGGATTAAAGGAGGATAAAGCCACCATGTGTTTTCACCCAGAGCTAAAGCAGCCAAGGATACCAATATTTTACAATAGTCACAAATAGTCATAATTGACAATGGTCACAATTACTGGGGTACCTGTAACTAAAAATACTCAACTTGTTTACTCCTTGTTTGGGCCATGGAGCTTACTGAGAATATTACTGAGCAAATGAAGTGCCACTCCCATCCTCCAGAAATTCTCTTCCCCTGCTATGATAATCATGGACCTCTGGAAGATGTGTGCAATGAGGAATAGAAATCTGGGATCAAAACAGGAGACATTCTGAGAGATTCATGACTGGATCTTCACATCATGATTTTAAAGAGCAATTTCAGCTGTGCAAGGCTCTAGTATTGTGAGTATGCAGGGGAGAGGGGAGAATGTTTAACCCTTCCACCCTTGCATTGTTTGCTAATCGGTGGCCTTTTTCTGTAATTAGCCATTTAAAGACAAGAGACAGGTATTCATCTTTTGTTTACATTTACAGTACCAATAACTGCACAGAAAGGGGCTGGTGAAAGTTAGGAAAACTATGAGGGGGCAGAATGGAAGAGTTGGCTGAAACTGCTCTCTTAAAATGCAGGGATATGCATGACATTCATCTCATCTTGTTTGACTGACAGCTACCCAAGGCACATTCTATTTTCTTTCCTAGACTGAGAACATCTGCAAATTAGATTCCAATAATGGTGCTGAAGAAGTGGATGTTTAGCTCTTTGCTCCTGACAAATTTCCCAAGGTAGAAAAAAGAGACAAGTATTTGTATTGTGCCTAGATTTAAATGCAGTGGCAAAAGAATACCCATGATGCTGCCTTATACTGAGCCAGACCATTGGTCTATGGAGGTCGGTGTTGTCTATTCTGACTGGCTTTCCAGGGTCTGACAAAGAGGTCTTTTGTATCACTTGCTATCTGATCCTTTCAACTGGAGGTGCCAGAAATTGAACCTGGGACCTTCTGCATGCAAAGTAGATGCTTTATCACTGAGCCACAACCCCTTCCCTAATTCTGCTCCACCAACTCTATCCAATAGGTATCACAAACACTGACACCAACACAATCCTCACAGAGGCCACAATCATCATGCTTTCAGTTAGGTTAAACATGCTTTACTTGGTCTTTACATTGCCTTGGTTTGCAGCCAGCGAACACAGTGCAATGAATATTCTACATAAGGGGAATGTTGAATTGCCCATTCTTGGTACTGCATTTCAAAGTCTGGAAAATCTGATCTCCCTGCCACAGAAGCTCAATCTGGAGAGAAGACAGAAGGTTAAGAGCTCTGCAACAAATGAAAAACAAATGTATGGTTACTGTGCAATAAACTCTGCCTAAATCTACAGAGCAAAGGTTTCAAAGATGTGAATGGTTATAGAACATTGAAGGGATAACATTTGAGACATAAGGGTCAAACAACAAAGCATGCAAATATATGTGTCAAGGTTTAACAGTCATGTCATTTCAACAAGTTCTTGTGTATCAGTTTATTGCTGTGAAAAGCCACAATATTTAAATTCCACAATGTACCGGTATTATACTAGTTATACTACCAAAATACTTACATCTTGTAAATGGAATCTAGGAAACACCTACATAGGCACGATCCAGGCTACATTTGTCCTGCCACCATCCTATGTTCTTTTTCTCATGAACTTGAAGTTGTACTCTATCCTATTTTTATCTCACTCTTCTTCCAAGGAGTTCAAGGCAGCATACACTCCTCCATTTTATCCTCATAACCACCTGGGGAGGTAGGTAGGTTACATAGGGTTGCGAGACCTTCACTGGCAACCAATGGGAGTGGAAGGGGGCAGAGAGTGACAAAAACAGCATAACACAACACCACAATGTCTCTTCTGAGTATGTACCTGGAATTGACATCACCACACCACACAATGTGATTGGGAAAGTTCCTTGTCTCCTCCCCCCTTTTTTGCTCCTACTGCTCATGTAAGCAGCAGCGGGGTGGGTGGGGGGTGAAAGGTTGCCTGCTAAAGAAAGGCAATTCTAGAGAATAGGCTAAGACTGGCCCAAGGTCACCCAGAAAGCTTCCACAGCATAACTGGGATTTGAAAATAGGCCTTCCTAGTCCTAATCTGATACTCTCACCACACTGACTCTCGAGTGCTGAGGCTGGATTCCAAAATGGTTTTCTCAAGCTCAGCTAGTCATTTTCTGTCAGCCCAGACTGAGGGTCAAGCCAGATATGATGTGGTACTCACATGTATTCACATATAAAGAAGGAATTTGCTTTGCTTTAAAAGGAACATGGTGGCCCCAAACGCTTCCTCTCGTCCACATCTTACATTACCCAAGTCCATTGCTTCCTGGGTCATTTTTTGTGTTGGAGCTGGGAAGGGAGGAAAATGCCTAGAACAAATGCCTGTGTGTGGAATGGGGTGGTGGGGAGAGAGAAGAGTCCAGTGCCTCTTTCTATTCCCCAAACTTGATATGTAAAGGTGGGGACATCTAGTTTAGTCATGACTGTGGGCATGGGCAACCTATCTAAATTAGTCACCCTAAACTCATCTGACCTTGCGTGATGAGAGCTTGGTTTAACCCTGATAATCCAACACAAAAGCTGACCCATATATTCATTGGGAGTTGAACCTAGTTGTTTAAAACATTTATTCTGTGTTTTCCACAACAGGACTCTGATAAGGATATTGAAAGCAAATTTTGGACCTGTCAGAAAAAAGGCAGATTCAACTTCCTGTGAGGCTTCAAACAAATTTGTTAGTTCATATATGTGAAATGGAAAGAGACAATTGGGGAGGGGAGGGAGGACTCAAAATGTATCCGTGATTGGAATGTTCCCAGATGCCCCTTTTCTCCCTCTCTTGCTGTAAATCACCCAGATCGGCAAATGAAGCATCCATTTTTTAAGGGGAAGGTTTTAAGAGAAGTCGAAGAAAAATTGTTTTTGTCACTGTGCATTTCTAAGATGGCATGCTCCAGATGTTTCCCATCTCAGGTATGAACACACAGACAGTACCAGATGTGGCCCACTGGAAGGGAAGACGCAGAGCCTGAAGTGGACAGCTGTAGTGGGTGAGGTCATCAGCACCATTTGTGGATGGAAAGAGCTCACTGGAAAGAATCATGCCTCTCCCCCCCCCCCCCCCCGTTTGAAGTCACTAAGCTTCAGGGTTCAGGGGAATTGTTGCTTTGACTTTATTCTTCTGTAGGCGGGTGGCAGGCTGCCAGTAGCAGCTGCATATGGGATCATTTGCATTGCATGTAGAGTCTCCAGTTTAAAAGAGAAGCTCCTTCCTTCCCTTAGATCATCTGCTTCTTTAGAGTCAGGGCCACTGTTTTGCACAGATTGTATGCTTCCTTTAATCTTTTCCTTGACTTACTCCAAAGAGTTTAACAAGCATCCTAGAGTTCAGGTCCAGCCAGCTCATCTCAATAGTTGTGATAGCCAGCCCAAGGGGACAAAGAAGGAATTATTTAATATCCTCATGGTGGGATGCATGCAAGAGGATTTCTGAAAGCAGACATATGCTGCTCTTGCCAAGAGATCCTGTGGGTAAAGACTAAAAGCCAGTCAACCTATCAATCACCAAGGACACAGAGCTAATGCTAAATCAGCAATTTTCAGTTCACACCTCATGCAGACAAGAAAGTGCATTTAAGTCCAACATCAAACAAGCCAGCAACTTTCATCTCTCAGAACAGTGTAAACCTCTTTACATTATACCTGATAAACCAGAGCTGGTTTGCTGTTTTAATGGGGTTAGCAGGGGAGAGGAAGGGGGGAAAGGACTTCCTTGGTGCAAACTGATAAAAGCTGTTGGCTGTGTAGAAAAATAACATAGCTGAAACTTGCTGTGGCTAGAGAGCCTCCTGAAACTGGAGATAGCTATTAACAGAAGGCAATGAAGTGGCCAGGACGTATGTTAGCCTGTTTATGAGCAAGCCAGTTCCCATGATAATCTTTCCATGTGAGTGATCCATAAGTGGATACACCGGGAACTGTGCAACAAATTATACACCATTTGTAAATAGTATCATGGGGAAGGGGACAACAGTATTGCAGAGGCTTGGCTATTATTCATTTAATTGAATGTAGGTTGGGGAGTGGGTTAGTCATTGAAGAGATAGAGAAACTTACATTATGTGATGTGTAGGACAAGCAGCACCCTGACCTGAATAGTCAAGCCTAGCCTGATCTTGCCAGATCTCAGAAGCTAAGAAAGGTGGGCCCTGGGCAGTATTTGGATGGGAGACCACCAAGGAACACCAGGATTGTGATGTGAAGGTAGGTAATCACAAGCCACCTTGAACATCTCTTGACTTGTAAACCCTAGTAGGTCACCATAAGTCAGACGTGACTTAACGGCAAATAAAAGAGGGGGGGGAGGAAAATAGCACAAGGTTCTACAGATCACTTTAGGGACATGTAACACGCTCTCTATGACATGGAAGTGTCCACCAAAATTTTTCCATATTAGACTCATTAGTTTTCTTTATTGTAGATTTAGAACATGTGTCCTTAAAAGCCTTCTACATTTAACAACCATATTGTTAAAAAATGGGAACAATCTCTGATCCCTCTCAAGGCCAGTCTTCACAATCATGCAGAATGGGGTGAACAAATAATGAGATCTTTCTCCTTAAAATTTGGAGCCAGCAAAGTATTCCTCCAAATGTTCTGATGATCCCTGATGAAATCAGAGTTCACCCCATACACCCTTAGCTCAACACACTTAAGAAGAACATAGGATTGTGGGCCTTTTGTATTTGGATGCCTCTCTCCTAATAAAGTAGGCATGTTCACTCAACCTTGTGACAGATGCATACCATTATGATGACCCCCCCCCCGCAAGATGCTTATCAAGAGTTACTACTGCTCAGTGGTATAGTCTCTCTCTCTCGCCAGCATTTTGCAGACAAATTGGACAACAGCATAGTAGTGAATTGAGGACAAAGTCTCTCCTTGGCAGATAAAAGAGTGATAGCACAGACCCTCTTTGAAATGATAAAATCATATGGTTGGCATTAGCTCTTTTCATATCAGCTGCAAAACCATTCTTATGACAATAATGGCCGTGATTGCCAAACAGCTCTTATCTATGTATTTCTGCTTATTCCTGTTCTCGGATGCCTCCTCTGGTCTTTTGGATACATACATATTTACATTTCGCCTTTGGTTCCTGAGTCTTTCAAGAGTCAAGAGAAAGGGAAGAATTTCCTTCTCCCTTTTAAGCGCTTCAGCAGCAGGAGCTTTCTGCAGGCATTTAAGAACACATGACTCACGATACAACCATGCAAGTTGGCAACCTTGCATTGTACAGAACAGAGGAAACCCCCAATTGAAGGCCAATGGAGTTTTAATAATGGGTCATTTACGAACACAGAGGCGATGTAGTTTAAGAGCGTTTTCTCATTCTAATGTTTTATAATATGCTGGGCCAGGTGGTGGGAGGAAAGGAAAACAAGGCTTTTTTCTGATTAAAAAAATCTTATTAACCTCTCTTCTTTTCAAAGTTTTTTTGCCTCTGGGGAAAAAAAGGTGACCAAGTAGAACAAACTTGGAAAATATGTTGGACAGTTTGAGTGGTCCCCATTTCTTTGCAGTCTGTGCACACATCAGTGGTTGACTAAAAAGGGGAAAGCAGAAAAAGGAAGCAAGGCCAAGCTTCTAATCTTTGGGAAGCTGGCCAGAATTCATTTAGGACCCAGCCAATTCAGATTGCCTGGCTGTGATTTTCTGTGTCTCTCCCTCTCTAAGCCAGCCTGACGTGATGAGCAGGGACCTTTCTCATGTCTCAGCGCATTGCTAAAAAAGACAAAAGTACAGCAAACAGATGTTGTCATCCAAATGGATATCAAAGAACTACTTTTTTTGAATGTCGTTTGGGGAGCAGGGGGCACAAGAAATGGGAGCAGGGGGGCAGAATCTATTTCTGTTTTGCTCTGAAAAGAAAGCATGAGGGTAAAAAGCATCCCAAATGTTTCTTTAAAACAATATTTCACTAACACCAGCACCGTAAAACCCCTGATGTATAGTCAGTGAAAATTCCACACTTGGTCCGCTCCCTTTGAAGTCCGTTTGCTTTTGTTCTTTACCTAACTCCATGCCATTTTCACAAGACTCATTTGTATGCAGCCCCAGCCAGAGCCTGCCACCCACAATTCTGTATAGGCTGCAAACAAAATGAATTTACTGTAGGGATGAGGGAGGGGGAGAACAGCAAAGTGGGCTACAAAGAATAAAAATTGAAGCATGCTGATTTTTCCAGGTTGTTTCCAATCACACCTGGGAGAACAATACCTTAGAACTATTTGACCAATTCTCGTTATTCAGAAATTTCTAGCCTCCTTATGTGCTTCCTGCTTTCAAAAATAGCTTTTCAACTGACTAAAACTCAAATAAAAACAATACAAAGAAATAAAATCAAAACAACAAAGAGTCTAGGAAGCAGCACCTTATAATAGGTATAAACAAAATTAGGGGAAAGATGTTATTACAAAATAAGGCCAGATGTCCCAGCAATCCAAATGGTAGCTTTGTTTGGGTTGTCAGAATCTAACGGACTACATCTCTGGAATACAAATAGTGAAAACAAAACAACACAGTTAACCCCATCAAAATCGGTTATCTAGAAACTGCTAGTCAGAGAAACCCCCACCTTAAAAGCTATGATTTGAGCATAGGGTTGCCAACCATCAAGTGGTAGCTGGAGATCTCCTGCTATTACAATTATCTCCCGGAGACAGAGATCATTTCACCTGGAGGAAATGGCCACTTTGGAAAGTGGGCTCTATGGCATTATACTTCATTGAAGTCCCTCGCCTCCCCAAAGCCTGCCCTCCTCAGGCTCCACTCCCAGAATCTCCAGGTGTTTCCCAGCATGGAGCTGGCAATTCTATTTGAGTATCTTGCAGAAATATAGTATGGACCAGACCTCTCTGGGAAGCAGACTGGGCAACTACTGAGAAGGCCTTGTTTTCTATAATCATTGTGGATAGCCATTGATGGATCTGTCCTCCATGAAGTTCTCAAATCCCTTGTTAAAGCTATCTAAACTTGTGGCCATCATCATGTTCCACAGCAGCAAATTCTGCAAGCCAACATTTTATGAAGCGAAGAAGTATTTGCTTTGGCCTGTCCTGAATCTATTGCTCATCCACTTCATCATGTGCCCATCATTGTAGTCTTATGGGGGAGGTCAAAAAAGGTCCTTCTATCCACTTTCTCCATCCCTTGCATTATTTTATAAACGTCTTTCATGTCCTCACCCTTCGTTTGTTCTTGGTGACAACTGCCCATTTACTCCTGCACTCTGCTTCCATGAGGAATACAGAGAACTTGAAAATGGCTGTTATAATGGCCATTTCCACAGTTCTCTTCTTCATCCTAGCTTTCTTGAAAGGTATGACGTCCTACCATTCTCAGACAATTGCACATACTAGAGGTCTATGCCGCTTATAAGCTTGCCTCTTTCAAATCAGCTTCAGGATACTGTTCATGACTCTCTGACCCTAGTATCCCTGAATGTCAGCTTGCTATTCAGTTCCCCCCAGTTTGTCCACTGCTGAAGCAAGAGCACAGCAGCATCACGTGATGCTTCATGTTACTGACAGAGCAACTGTGAGAATCTCAGTTTGACACTCAGAGTCATACAGGTCCTTGGTCCTTGATGAGCCGCAGGAACCTCTTGTCCTAGCCATGGCCCAGGCCCACCTCCTGAGAGGAAGCTCTGACTCAGCTGTTCTGTTCAGAGGCACAGCTGCTTTATGGAAAAGTTCTTCATTTCCAGCCATCAAAAATGATCAATAATGCCCCATTTCTTGCTGATCTCATTTCCTTTCATTTCAGTATGTGTTCCTCTTAATTTTTTTAGCCAACTTTTCTGAAAACCCCCTCTAATTTTGTATGAGCAATTACTGCCATCAACATAAAGAAATTAAGTATGCTGATGCAATTTAACATGTGCCTTTTCTGTCATTGTGAATGTATATGTGTCTCTCTCTGAATGTTTTGGGAGGGACAGTTTGAGAAATTATTAACCACAGATGCACAAGTAAAGTTGCAAGTCTGCAAGAAATCACGGTTTTCTAAAATAGCGTTTCTCCTTTTTGGTAAGATATTCTGAAAGCAGAACCCCAGAATGAAAATATAGCCCATAATCTCTAAATGGTAAAGATGAGTAACAAAACACCTCTTTTAGAAACGAACAATATAATGGGGTTGGTTCTTAACCTCTTTTAAAGCATGGAAACACTGCCAAGTTTTCTTGATGCCTATGCCTGCTTAACTCGAACCCTCATAGCAAAGTTATCAAAAGACCAGAATGCATTTGATAAATTGCTTCCCTCCGTTTTCGCTGAAAAGACAAATTGAGAACTCGAAAACTTCTCTCAGGGCTGGTAACTCTTGCCTCAACTTGGAGCAAGGATGTGCATTTTTTGACCCAGAGTCCCTCTTGGAACTGAGGCATGTAGGATGGTGGTGGAGGAAACTGGGGTCTGAAAAATACAGCTCTTGTCTGGTCAAGGAAGTCTTAATATCTAGAGCACTCTTGTGATGGAAATCTCCATGCCATTGGATAGGGGGCTATTGTAATCACTCCCTTTCTAGTGTTTCTATGTGGATCCCCTGCTATTCTTGCTATTTGCATGCTCCTGTTCCTTTCTGGGCTTGAAGTCGAGGTTTGAGTACCCAAAGAAATAGTTCAGACATGATGACAAAACATGGTTTGTCATTACATGAACACGCATGAGGGATCCTCAGGCTCTCACAGTTCCCTTCCTTTCATGTGTAACTCAAACATTAAACACTTCTGCTTTCTTGACAAACCAGACTTTGTCATTATGTCCTCCAAAGCTCAAGCTATGGTTTATTTTCTTCCCTCCAAACCACAGCTGGAAGCTTGGGTTTAATCCTGCTTTGAAAGAAGCAAAATAAACCACAGTTTGCAGTTTAACTTATCATGTTTCTATCCCAACTTTCTTCTCTCGGGAAACCTCTGCTTTGGTCCATGAAAGTCTTCCATTAAAGCGCCAATTTAACCAAGGCTTGCTTTGTATTATCAAGGTGGTAGCATATATTTTCAGGCCATATTTGAGGTCCTGGTGTAAATATAAGAACAAACTGTACAAAATTTGTACAAAAATTGGAAAGTTTAATTTTTGAACTGTACCTGAAGGCAAGAGGGAACTCATAAGCCACAGGATCTCCCAGGCTGGTTCACATAATGGCGAACCATGGTGGTTGTTATGTGTGAAGCATGCAACAGTCCTAGGTAGTTCACAAGGCTAAGTCCTAGCCTCTGTCTTTCCTGTTTCCAGTTTGTCCCAGATACCTTTTTTACAATGAATATTACAGTTAAGCAAACATTCCTTTTTGCCACAATGCTGGGCAAAGTATACGACTCCATTAGTGGAAATCAGCTGTTATTTGTCTTTTATTTACCAAGTAGTCTTGGGATATGGGAGGGTTAGGGGTATGCTTGTAAGAAATTGAGGCTTTTTAAAATAATAGGCTTTCAACCATCTTCATTATTTCTAATATTAGTGATTCTGCACAAACTTCAATGGCATACATTTCTAATGAAGAGCACCATACTAAAAAACCTACCCATACTTATCAAAGCAGCAGGTCAAATATTACCACTTACCTGCTTTGCCTCTGTCATTAGCAAACACAACACTCTTCAAAAAAATAAAAGTCATCATGTAAAATACTTCTTTTATCAATATTCAAGACAAATCTTAAGTTCTATTGAATTTATATTGCATTTCTTTTTTATCAGATGGGATTCAACTCTGAAAGCAAACTGACCTGTATTTGGGAACTAGGGAACAAACTTCAGAGTTCTCTTCAGGCATGGAAAGGATTAGGAGTGTGGCACATTGGCCTTTGTAGGTAGTTGGTTGGCCTTGGGATTGGCCAGGTCTAGCACAAGTAGTAAATGCTTTGTGGCTTCTGTGCAGTCCCACATGGGAGAGTAACAAGCTTGCTTACGAGGCAGTGGGTGTGGGACTGGTTACCGAAACAGAGATTGTAACACTATTTTTCTCACAGCTGCTTCTCTCCTGGAGTCCACATCAACCGAGTAGTGTTTAATGGACATTGATGGAGTGGACCATGTCGCCGCTCTGCAGATGTCCCAAAGATTCAGTCTAGAACTGAAGGTTGCAGAAGCAGCTTGGGCTCTGGTGGAGTTGGGCCTTAACTTGCATTCCACTTTTGCCCCCTGCTAAACTAATGTTATGGTAGATGTAATTAACCTGCGTAATGACTTGGGAGGATGCTGCCTCCCCTCTATGTGAACCTCTAAAACAAATAAACAAATTGCCTTGTATTCGAAAGTCTGGTGTCCTTTTTAAATAAAAGTGTAGGGCCCTATGAACACATGAAGCTGCCTTATACTGAATCAGACTCTTGGTCCAACAAAGTCAGTATTGTCTGCTCAGACTGGCAGCAGCTCTCCAGGGTCTCAGGCAGAGGTCTTTCACGTCACCTATTTGCCTTGTCCCTTTAACTGGAGATGCTGGGGATTGAAACTGGGACCTTCTGCATGACAAGCAGATGCTCTACCATTGAGCTATGGTTCTTCCCCCATGGACATTTAGAGTGTGTAATGTCCACTCCACCCTTGTTTCAGGATTAGGAAAGAAGGTTGGCAGTGCAATGTCCTGAGATACATGAAAAGACAAAACTACTTTAGGGAGTAATGATAGACTTGTCCTCAGCACCACCTTTTCACTGTGGAACTTGGTAAAGGGGGCGTCATGCCAAAGGGCTGCCATGTCACTTACTCTCCTGGCTGATGTCACGGCTACCAAAAAAGCTATCTTATAGGATAAAAAGGACAAGTCACAGGAGTGCATTGGTGCAAATGGGGGCCCCCATCAACTGCGTCAATACCAATGACAGACTCCATTGTGGTATGGGGGGGGTATCACTGGGGGGTAAAGATTATTCAGACTTTTCAGGAATTTCTTAGCATGAGGTGAGAAAAAAACATTCCCGTGTCTATCCTCACATGAAATGCTGAGATAGCTGACAAATGTACTTTAATGGAGAAGTTTGCCAGTCCAGAATCTTTCAGGGATAACAAATAGTCAAATATATATAGTGAACATTTATCAGGCACCATTCTTTTCACAGTAGCCCAACTGTAGAATCGCTCCCACTTGGAAGCATAAGATCACCTAGTGGATGGTTTATGCGAGGACAGAATTTCTGCCACCCTATCTGACCACTTATTCATGGGTAGATCCTCCAAGCTGCTAGATGCAATGACTTGGTGTCGTGGTAGTAAAAGGATCTCCCCAATAGCAGGTGTTCATTGGGTAGGAAGATTATGAAGTTCTCCTTGGCCAGGCTCAAGAGTGCCGCAAACCAGGGCCTCCTCACCCAACATGGGGCTATTACTATGCAGTCAGACCTTATTTTAGCCACAGCAGTCCTCAACAGGGGGAACAGGGGAAACATGTCGAAGAACGCCCCCGTACACATTAGTTGGAAGGCGTTCCCCAAGGACCTTGGACCCAACGCTGCTCTGAAGCAGAACTTTGGGCAGACGGTGTTGTGAATGGTGGCAAACAGATCTGTGTGTGGCATATCCCATGTGTCAAATACAAAGTATTTGTGGTTGAGACACCACTCATGCTTCTCTTCCAGCCTTCTGCTTAGAGCGTTCGCAACGACATTGCTTTGCCCGGTAATGTGTATGGCTGTAAGGGTTGTATGGTGTTGTATAGCACAATTCCTTATTTGAGAAGCCTCTGCACACAGGGCAATTGACCCTGTGCCCCCTTGCTTGTTTATGTTGTATTTTACTATCATGTTGTCTGTAGCAACTTGCACCACATTTCCAGCAACTCAAGCTAACGAGGTCCACCTCTTCGAGATAAGATTAAAAGGTAAAAGCTGCGGAGCTGCTGCCCAGAGGAAACACATGCTCTAAATGAGAAAAGAAAAGAAAAAGGTGGGGAGGGAGGAAGTAGAAAACGTTCTACAAGGTACCGCTATAACCCCACCCAACTTTCCGTATCTTCTTAGTTGGTAAAACCCTTACTTCTCCCCCAACCCCTAACACAAAAAAGGAAGAAATTAGAGGCAAAATAAATGTTAGAATATATCAATGCATTAATATATTGAAACTGAAACTGAAACAAAAATAAAACAGGTAAAACAAGACAAAACAACTCCCTCGCAGCAGAGCACTGCTTGCAAATGCCCGTTCCCACTCAACCAGAACCGGAACTCTTCCCAAGAAAATCAATGAGTTAAAGAAAGAATGAGAAGATTAGAGAAATAGCAAGAATTAAAGAGAGACGCAGAGAAGGAAGAAACCCCTTTCCTCCGTCTGCTCTCCTTCTTCCTTTGCCCAGTTTACTCCATCCCAGCAGCTGTGGGCGATGCCAGCAGGCAGGGATGCTCCGGCAGCTGCTCACCTGGTGCCCGCCCTGCCCAAGCCGCCTCACCTTGACCTCTCGCCGGCCTAGCCTGGCACAGACCCTCTTCCTCCCTGCTGGGGCGGCTGCCCTCCTTCTTCCCTCACCATTTCTTCTGTTTGGAGGAAGGGACTAGCTCACAGTGCAGGACTGGGATGAGGGGGAGAAAAAAGGCAACCCGGGAGCTCTGTCCTGGCAGAAACACAACCTCCAAGGAAGAGGCTGGGTTGGGAGGGAATTGGGGGAGTGCAGAAAGGAACCTGCAAGGACAGAGGGAAGAAGAAGAAAAGTTGGTATCGAAGTGGCTTACAATCACCTTCCCTCCCCCCACACACAACAAGCACCTTGTGAGGTAGGTGAGTCTGAGAGAACTGTGACTAGCCCAAGGTCATCCATAAGGCTGCATGTGGGTGGAGAACTGGGAAATCTAATCTGGCTCTCCAGATTAGATAGGGTTGCCGCCAACCTCCAGGCACTAGCTGGAGATCTCCTGCTATTACAACTCTCCAGCCGATAAAGATCAGTTCACCTGGAGAAAATGGCTGCTTTGGCAATTGGACTCTATGGCATTGAAGTCCCTCCCCTCCCCAAACCCTCCCCTCCTCAGGCTCCACCCCAAAAACCTCCTCCCGTGACAAAGAGGGACCTGGCAACCCTAAGATTAGAGTCTACCGCTTATGTGGAGGAGCAGGGAATCAAACTTGGTTCTCCAGATTAGAGTCCACCGCTCTTAACCACTACACCACACTGGCTGTCCACACTGAGAGGAGGGCCAGTGGTTTTAAAACCACCTAGTGCAGCTTTCACTCCCCCTAGATCCGGCCCTTTTTACAGGTATAAAAGCCTGGCTATGTTCAGAGGCAAGAGCCAAAGGAATAAACGGATTTGGAACCAATCCAGGTTGCAACTTGTTGCATTTTTATGTTATAAGCTGCTTTGGGTCTCCATAGGGGAGACAGAAATACCTACCTGAATGAATATATGTCTTTGGTAAGATACATAACAGCAACCAAGGTTGAAGGGCGTGTAGACTGCAAGCTCACTGTGTTCAATGAAAGGGAGTGCTAGATCATAGTTATGAAGTGGCAGAAGGAAAAGAGCAATACAGTGTCTGTAGAAGACAGAGAATGGGGGTTGGTGCTGTGGGAACCAGGAGGGTATTGTCAATTAGGTCTCTGTGGTGGGATATGGAAGATGTAAAGCATTTATAGTATGTGTTGTATGGGGGCAGAATACAATCTCAAATTCTGGGAAATATCTGACTATATCATATTATTCCCTGAAGCACTGTAGGTCATCTGTTATTCATTTGACTAATGAATTTACTTGAACAGTCTTCCAAGAGTTTTCATTAAGTGAGTACTCAAGCGCAGGGCGGGGAGGGGGGTGTTGAAGTGAAAGGAGGAGTTGCAAGAAACAAGAATAGATTTTCCAGGAAAGCAAATATAAATGGCACTGACACTCTGCTGTTCCCCTATAGAACAGAACTAAAATAGTATATTTAGCAATCCTGTTGTGGTTTGTAGTGCTCTAGATAGAAAAAAAATGGCATTGGATTTTTCTCTACCTTCATTTTTTTCCCTTGTTCATACTTGCATTATTTCTTTTAAAATATTACATTGAAAAGTTGTGTGGCAGCTGTTTTCACAGTTCTGCATCTGTTCCAAATATTTACTGAACTGTCATTGAAGGGGGCGGGAGGAGAGAAGAAGGCCCTGGATACTTGAGATTTTCCTAGCTCTGTGCTGTGTCCACCTTTCAGCCAAAGAGAGAGAGAGAGAGAGAGAGAGAGAGAGAGAGAGGAATATAGCCATATGTTAGTAGATGTGCTCCAAGCTCCATTCTTTTCTTCCACAATGTTAAATGCAGTCAGTCAAAAAGCTACACAAGGAACACTGCATTGTTTCTAAAGAGGCTGTCTCAAAGCAGCAACATCCTGGAACTAATTAAAAGCAGGACCTTTAAAAAAAAAATAAAGAAATTTTGGAGAAAGGCAAAGCAAACATCCTCTTGGTGTCTCAGGCCATAAGCTCACAGTGCAATAACTGCTTTTCTCTGCTCATTGAAATAATTAGAGTCTCACCACCAAGCCAGAACCTCTGGATTGCTAAGACACGTATATGGATAACATATTTAACTAGATTGTGTAGGGTTTCCTTGTAAACCGCATGCTGTAAAACCCTTTTAAAAAGAGCTATTTCCTTACAGCCTAGCAAGACGTGACTTTGATTTTATGCACAGCAATAACACTTTAATCTTCAGCAGTGAAGCCTTGGCTACCAAGTCCCTTAAAACCTGCCTCCCACTTGCACAGTTATTATTAATAAATGATTTACCATTCATTAGCCTCCTGCAAACTTTGTGAAGCTAGTGAAGTCCCGCGGCCAGTGGCAGAGCATTCAGAAATGGGGCCCAAATAAACCAGGACTTACATTTTCACTATGGAAATAATAGTTGATACCCTCTCAGAGGGGTTGTCAGAACAAAATTTTACAAGGATCCCTGAAGTGTCCTCAAAATTACTCTCAGCAATCAAAATTCAGCGCTCCAGCAGAGGCTTCTAGGGTTGCCAACTCCAGGTTGGGAAATTCCTGGCGATTTGGAGGTAGGCCTCACAACTCATCAGGCATTTGAAGCCAAATATGCCCATGTTCCTAGAATGATATATGCATTGGTTGCCAACTTCTAGGTGAGGCCTGGAGTTCTCCTGGAATTACAATATCTCCAGACTACAGAGATCAGTTCTTCTGTAAAAAAAAACAAAAAAAAACACGGCAGCTTCAGAGCGTGAACTCTATGGCATCACATCCCTGCTGAGGTTTCTCCCCTCCGCAAACTCTGCCCTCCCAAGGCAACTCTGCCCCAAATCTCCAAGAATTTTCCAAGCCAGAGTTTCCAATTTAACCCTAGGTTAGATTAACGCTGTTTACCAGGAATATAGGAGGTTATTATATGGCTATAACAGTAAAAGTGTGGCCTTGTTGTTGGTAGGAACCCCATCTTTAATAATGCCTTTCCGATACGTCCTTAAAAGCTACTAGCCCATGTTTTACTACCCAGATCCACCCAAACATGTTTTACAACCCAGCTTGAAGAAAACAGTCTAATGATCTTCCTGTTTACAAAAGTTGTTCTTCCTGGCTGTCTGGAAGAAATTTATACTCAGCACAGGTGACCAGACAGCCAGGATGTATGTTCAAGCTTGCCTTTGAACATTTAAGACCTCTGCAATTGGTTGTGTCAGACACTGGAATTCTGTGAAACTAGCTTGTTCAAGTTCCTTAACCCTGCTGGCTAGACTCTCCCTTGTGTATGATGAGTGTTTTCAGTTGACAAATCTAATCTTCTTTAATTCCATGGCTTTATAAACGAGGAACTTACTTATGGCCCCAAGGTGTGATCTAAGAGCCCATGATGCAGCTGAGTCTGGGTTTGGTCACTGCCTCGGTAGAAAATATCCTAGGAAACATATGTATGCTTCCTTGAGTTTTAGGATGGAATAAAGGTGCACTACAAATTAATAAAAAGAGACCCTGTTCTGAAGGGATCAGCTTTCCTCATACAAGCTGAATTTGGTGCCCTTGGACAAGAGTCCCATGTCCTGCATGAGGTGTTCACAAAACGTGCGCTGCAGACACCATTGTTTTCAATGCACAGCCAATTTGAGGATCTCTCATGCAGCAGTCATAGCACACAACCCCACCAAAATTGCAAGGAACGCAGTCCTCCCTCTCTTCTTCGGACCCTCTCCCCAAATCTCAGCCACATGTAGCAAAGAGGCTCCATTTTACCAGTCTTCATTTTACCAGCCTCATTTCTGTGCATGCCCACTGACTGCCCTCTCTGCAACTTGTCAGCAAAGGTGATTGGATGGGAGAGCTACACCCTTGCCAGGATCCAGTTTGTTGGAAGAAGGCTGTTCCCAGGAAAATAAGCATGCATCAAAGAACTACAACAGTGAGTGCATGAGCATGTTTCTGCTGGCTTGGTAAGCACCTGAGCTTGAAACTCAGATTTTTGAAGTGGGTAGTTTAATTTCAGTAAGAATCCTGGATTCCTAATACTGTTCCAGGAACCAAAAGTACTGACCAGAAACAGTGATTTTCATGAATGTTTGGCTTGGGGGTTCCATTATGCACACGCCTACATCTAAGCCTAATGTATCTGATAAGCCTAATGTATCTGTTTAAACATTTTACACTGCCTCTCACTATAAGTAAGGAGCCCCGTGGCGCAGAGTGGTAAAGCTGCAGTACTGCAGTCCAAGCTTTGCTCAAGATCCTGAGTTCGATCCCAACGGAAGTTGGTTTCAGGTAGCCGGCTCAAGGTTGACTCAGCCTTCCATCCTTCCAAGGTTGGTAAAATGAGTACCCAGCTTGCTGGGGGTAAAGGGAAGATGACTGGGGAAGGCACTGGCAACCCACCCCGTAAACAAAGTCTGCCTAGTAAACGTCGCGATGTGACGTCGCCCCATGGGTCAGGAATGACCCGGTGCTTGCACAGGGGACCTTTACTTCTTCTTTTTTTACCTCACTATAAGTAGCTTAGAAAGCCAGCAAGAAAACATTAAAATAAAATATTTCACAAAATTTAAAATAACAGCAGCAGCCCTCAGAATGCAAGACTAGGATCTGAGAGACCCAGGTTTGAATCTCCACTCTGCCTTGGAAGATTGCTGGGTGTCATTGAGCCAGTCACAAATGAACATCCTAACCTACCTTACAGGGTTGTTGTGAGAATAAAACGGAGGACAGGATAACTAAGTTGCTTTGTGTCCCCAATAAAGATTAAGGTGGGGCAAAATGAAGCTAAAAAAATAAAATGTTACATCACAAGTATAATGTGCCATTCCTGACTTCTGAGGATGAAAGTCATCAGGAGGCCAGGAAGGGGCTGCGCCGGCATAGGGCCCCCCTGCACCGGCATCTGGGCTACTTACGCCACCGAAAATGACCCCAAAGCCAGTGGGGAGGCCCGGATGCCAGTCTCTTGGTGCTGCCATGGCAGCGCCTCCCCAAGACACTGACGGGCCTTCCACCTGCGTTCCAGGGGGTGTTCTGGCGTCCCGGGGGCGGGGCTGCCTGTAGGCAGCCTCCTGTCCCCTTTAGCCCCGGGTACACCGGCGGGGAGAAGAGCAGGTGCAGCCTTGCTATTCTCAATGGGGCGAAAAGCCCCGTTTTAAAAGAAAAAAGCCTTTAAAAGCGCCGCAGTGGTGCCTCCTCCCCGCTGTCCCTGGACATCGAAAGTTGAGGAATGGGCTGTTAGTGGCCAACCACAGTCCACCTGAAACGGATGGTCTTGTGTTACGTAGAATGCAGGGGCCTTCCTCACCACGTCAGGCAAAGGGTTCCAAAGACCTCAAGCCACTGCTGTACATGAGCACACCCAGGGGGTAGCCAGACACATGGAGTCTTTTCTCCAAGAAGGGAAGACTCTGCAAAGACCCAAGGTTTGCTAAATAATTCTATAGCACTTGAAAGCTATGAAGAATCAGTTTAATGGCACTGGTTTTGGTACTGAGCATGATTCCCCCATGCATGAAATTATTTACAAATTCACATTTATTTAGAATATTTGTATCCTGCCTCTCCAAAACCTTGCTATAGTGTTGCTTAATACATTCCATGCATACACCTCAGCTATTCCCTACATTGAATTTTTAGGTATACACTTACATATGTGGAAATGGAAAAATACGTGTGCCATGCAGGTACACTTGTCAAGAAGCCAGTATTGGCCACAGATCCATATTGAATGTATACTTGGCAACTTAATAGCCCTTTCAAGATATTTTATATGGTGGCGGAAGGGAGAAGCAAGGCTGCAAGCTGCATCCCCAAGCTATGCTAAGATTTACATAGACTGGATTTACACACAAAGTGTATCAGCATAGAGATCTCACTGCATGATTGGAACTTGGAAAGAGCAGGGCTCTCAACTGTGTAGAGAGCACTGTATGTGCATAGGATGTACTATATGTTTCAATGAACATAGTAAAGTGGAGGCAGAGCTTATTGTTCTCCTCATTCTAGCCAAATGGAGTGTCTGGAAAAGGGCTTTATGAAACGGTCCTGAGCATTTCCCATTCAACCATGTCTCACAGAAAGAAGCAATTCTTCAGTCTTAAGGAACGTTTTACAAATGCCCCCTAATGCCTTATGGCTTTTTTTTTTAACACTGTACATTAAACAAAACACCATTAATGAAGAACTCTGTACTACACTATATTCTTGACTCCCTTCCCTGCAACAACGGTGAACCAGAAACACGGGAACATGTCCTTCTTAGGTGCTGTTACTATAGGGAGGACAGGGAGAAGATTCTTGGCCCTCTTTTAAGAAAGAGCATTAGTTATCCTGAATTGGTTAAAAGTTAACATCCTTCTTAAGGATGAATTTTCTCAGGTAACAAAGTTAGTGGCCACGTTTTGTAGAATAGTATTTAATTATAGGAAATCTCAATAGAAATGGAAAGCTGTAGAGTGGATTGATTGTTTAATGTTATATTGCTGACTAGTTTTAAAGAGAGTAATATTTTTGTATAGTGTTTTAACCCAAAGGTATTGTTTTGTACTGCCGGTTTGGGTAAGGCAACGTACCTGCAAACATTTTCTGTTTGGTCTAAGGACAGCAAAATTGAATAAATTTAAAATTAAATTGTCTTTGGCACTATATTCTTAAATATTCTCTCTCACACGCATGAAAGTAACTAAAATGAAAACCCACGCATAGCTGCCCAGCGAAAGGTGCGGGGCGGGGGAGGCCGTCTGGTATTTTATGACCAGCCCTGAGGAGAAATTCATATAGGGTTTAATTTATCTTTGTATTGGAGAGAAAGAGGAAGAAAAAGTGGAACAAATGAGAGTTTTGTTGCTGGGGGTAGTTTAATGACTTCCTCTTTCAAGGCTCCTTGACTGCTTCCTAGCAGCTTTCTGCCTGGGTCCATTTTTGTGGCCAACTAGGTTTGGCTTGCTGCCAGCGTGACAATCAATGCTGGAGCAGCGTCTCATCTGTCAGAGATTATTTCGTGAGCTTCTCTATTTTATTGGTGGGTGGGTGAAAAGGGGAGGAAAGGGGGGCCCGTTTCTCAACTGAAACAGGATGTCCTGCTGGTGGCTCAGACTCTGAAAGGCTCCGTTTCATTGCCTGCGCTGGTAACGCAAGGTGGCTTAAGTTAATCCAGTAAGATTTCGGCAGCTGCAGGTTTCTTCTTGGGCCATTCTCTTGGCGATTCAAAAAATTTCAGAGGGATGCCGCCTGGCAAAGGCAGTGCAGCAGAAGAGGGGGTTCTTAAAAAGGGCAAGAAAACAAAGGGGAAATATCCCGTTTTAAGAAGAGATCTCAGAAATTAAGATCAGCTCCCGATGACATTTCCGTTTAAAAGTGGAAGAAGTACAAATCCAGACCTGCATACATTGTTCCTTCTTCACTCAGAAGCATCAGAGAAAATATTCAGAGAAAAGATTATAGCAATTTTCATGTGTGTGCTGCCTATCAGTTGTAACTTAAATTTACACTCTTACTGAAGGGTTTTGAGAAACCTAACGCATTAGACCCTTTGACGTGTTACAAACACTGAACTACACTGCCTAACAACAGAAGTACAGGAGAAGAAAAATTAAATTATAGCCTTTAAAATACATATAGGACAAAAACGTATTTATTAAATACACAGAAAAACAACTAAATTGTTGCAGCAAGTAGCATATAACACTGCAACTCTTTAAAACATTGAACAGATTTTAACATTAATGTGGCATTTTAGATATACATTTGAATGACCCTGGTGTGTTTTAATCTCACCCTTCCTCCAAGGGTTTCAGGGCAGTATTCATAGTTCTCTCTTCCCCATTTTATCCTCCCAAGCATCTTGTGAGGTAGGCTAGGCGTGTGCTGGGGGTGGGGGGATGAGAAGAGTGTAACTCGTCCATGATCACCCAATGAGATTTCATGGCAGAGTGGGGATTTGCGCCCAGTACTCTCAGCTTCTAGTCCAACACCCCTACTAGCGCTAGCAATTGTATATACGACAGTATACAAATGTATACTTGGTAAAAACTGCACATAGAATGAATACATGTATGTAAGAGAGAGAAAGAAAGACTAAGAGCCAAACTAGTCATGATGGCATCCACGAGTCCACCATGGTGACACCTCCACTATTTTAGGGATGCCAATTTCTCTGTTTACAGAAGCTGCAGGGTCCCATTCCTGACTGGAACTGCAGTGGGGGGGGGGCTGTGCTCACTGCCAGGGGGTTGGGCTCTTGAAAATGCATGGGGGGCACAGGAGCCTCTTCTCGCCCCATGCTGCATCCTGATCAGGATTGCCCACCCCAATGGCTTTTGTAAACAGAGAGGATTTCATCCCTAAAACGGTAGAGGCTTCCCTGTCATAGATTCAGGGACACCATCACATCTAGCCAAGCTCTCATACAGTGACTTGAAAGGCTATTTCAGAAAAAAAGATAGAGGCTATGATAGGCAACCTAGGCACCCCACATCCACTGATTTTACGTATAATGGGCCGTGGACCCACAGCCAGTGCGGTAACAGGGGCACATTTGCAGTCAAATTAAGAAGCAGTGTGTGAACACATCCATTGCAAGATTGGGATGCTTACATAGTCTGCCTTGGCTAATTAAGCTCTGGTTCACATCATTCATTTTTGGGTACCGTACATTTAAGCAGTGTTGATTCCTCCTTCAGCACATATTCACATCTGAAAATGTATTGGTGAACCTGCAAATGTTTCCAGGACTGGATTCACATAGATGCAATAATAATGTGGCCCCCGGAACCACTTGGGCCAAGGGTGAGCATTCAACAACATTAGGGTTGCCAACCTCCTGATAGGGCCTGGAGATCTCCTGGAATTACAACTGATCTCCAGTCTATAGAGATCAGTTCTCATGGAAGGAATGGCTCCTTTGGAGGGTGGACTCTATGGCATTATATCTTGCTGAGGTCCATCCCCTCCAAAACCTTACCTTCCACAGGCTCTACTCCCAAATGTCCAGGAACTTCCTGATCCAGAGTTGATAGCCGAGAATTGGCATTGGGGTAGTGCACAAACACCTGGTTTCTTTAAATGAGACAAAATCCTCTAGGCCAGATGAACTGCATCCAAGGATATTCAAAGAACTTGCACATGTAATTTCTGAGCCTCTGTCCATTATTTTTGAAAAGTCTTGGCAAACAGGTGAGGTGCTAGAAGAAAGATGTAGACAAGCTGGAACGTGTCCAGAGGAGAGCAACAAAGATGGTGAGGGGTCTGGAGACCAAGCCCTATGAGCAATTCCCTTCCCTCATCATGTGTTCTGTTTATGCACCATTTCCCTCGCAAGAAAAGACTGAGGAAAAGTAGGAATTGAGGAATTCTGCCCTCTTCATCTCGTGTTACAATTTCACTTTCCAGTTCCCGCAGTGGGCTTATCATGTCCTTGTTCTTATTCTTACTCTGTACATAGGAAAAGAATATTTTGTTGTGTTTAGCATCTCTCACTAGCCTAAGCTCATACTGAGCTTTAGCTTTCCTAACACTCTCCCTACAAGCACTAGTTGTTTATAAGGCCCTCCTTCCACTTCCTAAATGAGTCTTTTTGATTTCTCAGCTCTTTAAAAAGCTGTTTATGGAGCCACCCTGTCCTCTTTAGGCTCCTCCCATTTTTCCTTCTCATAGGAATGGTTTGTGATTGCACCTTCAGTATTTCATTTTTAAGAAACTCCCACCCTTCTTGAACTCCCTTCTCCTTCAGTATTTCTGACCATGGGATTCTACCCAGCATAAGTTTAAGCTTGTTAAAATTTGCTTTCCTAAAGTCCAACCTATATGTCTGACTACGTACAGTTTTTCCTTTCCCCAAGACGGTAAATTCCAAGATTACATGGTCACTACTACCCAGGGTGCCTACTACTTTAACTTCATCAACCAGTTCTTCCCTGTTGGTGAGAATCAAGTCTAAGATAGCAGATTACCTTGTTTCCCTGTCCACTTTCTGGAATATGAAGTTGTCAGCAAGACAAGTTAGTAATTTATTGGACCTTGCATTTTTAACAGAGTTGGACTTCCAACAGATATCCGGGTAATTAAAATCTCCCGTGACCACCATGTTCCATTTCTTTGAGAACTTTATAATCTGGTCTAGAAGTGTCTCATCCAAGTCCTCTGTCTGGTTTGGTGGTTGATAGCAGAACCCCACCATAATATCACTATTATTTCTTATTCCTTTTATTTTTACCCATAGACTCTCGACTGGACTTCAATGCTCAGATTCATGTATTTTTTCACAAGTATACACATCTTTGACATATAATGCTACTCCTCCCCCCTTCCTTATCTGTCTATCCCTTTTAAACAAGTTGTACCCCTCAATTTTAATATTCCAATCATGAGTGACATCCCACCAAGTTTCAGTAATGCTTATTAGGTCAAAATCCCCTTCCTGTATTAGGGCTTTGAGTTCTTCCTGCTTGTTTCCCATACTCTGTGCATTAGTGTACAGACATCAGAATCCGTGGTTTATGTTCATTTCTGTACTTACCCATGAGTTTGTTTCCTCGCATACATGCCACTCCCTGCAAATCTTTATTGTTCTTGTCTCCAGTTATTGTCAGCATTCTAGGCTTTAAATTTAGGTTTGCGAGGCTCTCACCAAACACATTTTTTCCTATCCTTGTGAGGTGCAAACCATCCCCCGATAGAAAAGCTTCTTCTCGAAAGTGTAAGCCTTGGTCCAGAAATCCAAACCTTTCTTGACGACACCATCTATGCATGCAGTCATTAATCTGTAATAGTCTTCTTTCCCTTCCTAAGCCACGACCTTTGGCAGGCAGAATTGATGAAAGGAAGCTAATAAATGTTTTAAATTAATAAATAAATCATAACCAGGCAAATGTGCTTATCTAAAACTCCCCTAGTTACATGAAAGGTAAGCTACTGATGGGATTACCTCAATGCTCTCTGGAGAAGTGCATCATGAGCATAGCAGGATGTAAACCAGACCAGTGGGCATTTGAGCATAACTAAAGGAACTCAGATGTGGCACCGGGACAAGAAGAGCTATGCAATATTGGTGGCGAAGGCGACAGAAAAGAACTGAATTTAATAGAGGTGGCATTCAGATGTCACAAGCAGAGTTCTGTTCATAAGCCTGGCCGGTTATTATTTTTACACCATGGTGTTTAGTCCCAGACTGAGAAGAAAAAGTCCAAGATCTTCAGACACTTGTATTTAGATATCAAGACAAATTGTAGTTTCACTGAGAAGACTCCAGAATGTTTCAGTTATGCTCTACCCATGAGGGGAGAAGGAAGGGTATACTGGTCACAATGACAAGCCAGGTTTGTACTCCTGTTTGTTCATGACATATGAATACAGAAGATCAATGCAAAACAACCAGACAAATGACAGTACAAATCTAGCAAATTGGAATAGGGCTGTTGAAAAAAAAAATTCGGTAAAATTCGGATTCGGCAAAATTCAGCCCGTTTTTTATTCAGGAAATGCCAAAGTCCAAACTTCCCCGCTTCAGGTCCGTGCAATTCGGCATGAGATCCGGAGTTCGGGGAAAAATTGGGCCGAATAAAGCCATTAAAAACACAACCGTGCCTTTCCGTGGCTCCGGGGGGGCATTTTTGGGGGTAGAGGTCCCAAACTTTCAGCGGAGCTTCAAAGGACCCTTCTTGCAAGACCCCACAAGTTTTGTGAAGATTGGGACAGGGGGTCCCAAGATATGGGCCCCAAAAGGGGTCCCCCCTCCTTAATGTGCATCTCTGACAATGGGGGTTTGCAATTAGCAGAGCTTGCCAAAGCTCCCAGCCCCGACAAACAGCTGAGAGGTGGGGAGCAAGGGCAGGGCAGGTGTGAAGAAGTTTGCAAACCATGCAAAGCAACACATTTGCAACCATGCAAACCAACACATTTGCAACCATGCAAAGCAACAGGTGATGCGTGGGAGTTTGCAAACCATGGAAAGGGACAGAGGCAGGCTAGCTTTGCATAAGGAGCAGGAGGGGGTGGAATTTCCCCTTTTGCATCGGACTCGGGACCAGGCAAATGCATTCTTTAAGTCACAATTTGAAAACCAGTTTTGAGCAAGCATCAAAATAGACTTAACCAATCTTATGAATGAGGGAAAACCTGAAGCCCCCCCTCAAACCAGGGAGAGAGAGACTTGAGGGGGCACACATTCCCAGGTAGAACAGGCGAAAGCCCCCTTTGGCTCCCCCCCACAGAAACTGCTCCCCCCCACACACACACACTCAGGAGAAAAATTATAGATTAAAGCCCCAAAAGGGGTCTTACTGTGGATGTCTTCTGTTCCATCAGGAAGAACTGGGAGGACTGGATAATCCAATATGATTCCATTTAAGCAAGGGAGGTTTTGCCTTGGATTTGCCGCTCTCGAGATGCACAAAGGATTGGCTGATCCCATTCATCCCAATAGGGAAAGGGGGGACCCCATATCTCGGGACCCCCTGACCCAATGTTTACAAAACCTGGGGGGTCTCGCAAGAAGGGTCCTTTGAAGCTCCACTGAAAGTTTGGGGTCTCTACCCCCAAAAATGCGCCCCCTGCAGCCACGGAAAGGAGCAAATGTGTGCTTTAAATTGAATAAAAATGCACATTAAGGGGAGGACCCCTTTCGGGCCCCATATCTCGGGATCCCCTGACCCAATGTTTACAAAACTTGGGGGGTCTCGCAAGAAGGGTCCTTTGAAGCTCCACTGAATGTTTGGGGTCTCTACTCCCAAAAATGCGCCCCCTGCAGCCACGGAAAGGAGCGAATGTGCACAAGCACCCCCCCCACGGGGATTTCTCTCTCACACACAAACAGATACTCTTTCTTTTCCCGGGCTGCGCAACAGCTGGGCTCATGCACTCAATCACTGAAACTGATTGGCCAGAAGATCCAGCTTGGCCACCGATTGGCTGCAGGAGAATGCTGCTTACTAACTGACGGTTATGCTGCTGCGCTGAACCCCGAATTTGCTGAATTTATTCACCGAACACCCCGAATTTGCTGAATTCGGCTCCCCGTTTTCCCTCCTTTTTTGAATTCGGTTCCATCTGAACTAAAAACCGCCGAATCAGGGGAAATTCGGCTGTTTTTCGGTTCGGGATGAACCGAATTGACAGCCCTAAATGGGAACTTGAATTTTCTGGTCCTGGTCTACAAAAAAAATGCTATGCCTAAGCCCTGTTGAATTTGAAATCACTGGTACTACTGGACCTGGGGTTACTTTCACTACCATTGGCCCTTCCAAAGGAGGTTTTTAAGCAGAGGCTAGATGGCCATCTGTCATGACTGTCTCAGTGGTGATAATAATAGAACTTCAACCTTCACTAGACCAGGAGGCGTGTGCTTATATGCAGACACAAATATGTTGGGTTTGGCTGCTGCCTCTAGACATCTAGAAGGGAAATCACATGATTATCTTCCTATAAATCTAACCTTGATCAGAATTTGAGTAATCTAATTAGGCTCTGAAACAGTTGAGACTAATTAGGGATTATGCAATGTTACGGCTTGATATTTCACATTACTAAAATATGCCCAGGGCTTTTCATGTCAGCTTTCATACTAATTTTATTATTTGGATCACTTTTTGAAGGCTTTTGTGGCTGCCAAGTGGAAAATACATAGTGTGTGTGTGTGCATGTGCGTGCCATCAAGTCACAGCTGATTTATGGCAATCCCATAGGGTTTTCAAGGTAAGAGACATTTGGAGGTAGGTTGCCATTGCCTGCCTCCGTGTGGGTTGAGAAAATTAGGAGAGAAAGGTGATTGGCCCAAGGTCACCCAGCAGGCTTCTTGTGGAGGAGTGGGGAATCGAACTCTGTTCTCCAGATTAGAGTCCCGCCACTCTTAACAGCTGCACTACACTGGCTCTCATATAGCATATACTCAATGCTTCCTTTTATTCAGCTGTACAGTAACTTGAAAGAACATGCACTGAACATTGTTTATGAAGAGGAAGAAGAGTTGTTTTTTATATGCCAGCTTTCTCTACCACTAAAGGAAGAATCAAACTGGCTCACAATCACCTTCCCTTCCCGCAACAGACACCCTATGGGGTAGGGAGGTTGAGAGAGCTCTAAGAGAACTGTGACTAGCCCAAGGTCACCCAGCTGGCTTCATGTGTAGGGGTGGGGAAACCAACCCGGTTCACCAGATTAGCGTCCACAGCTCATTTGGAGCAGTAGGGAATCAAACCTAGTTCTCCAGATTAGAGTCCACCACTCCAAACCACACTTAACCACTACACCATGCTGGTGTGGCCACCTGATCTTGGAACTCCCTTCCTTACAGTATGGACAGCTTTGATTGATCCACAGTCGGGGTTGTCGGGTCCTCAGTATCTGAAACCCTGAGACTCATGGGTTGGGCCTGGGGATGTCACACTGAAGAGCACTACAAATGGTAGTACTTCTATATACCACTAGGAATTCTACAAGATGGTATCTCTGAAGAGATATATAAAACCATGTTTAATAGAGGGGCATTAACTATGTGATAAACATAAAACGTTAGCTGGTTTTTTAGCATCAATTTACATGTCAGTAAGTTAACATAAGCAGGCATGCATGGAAGCCTTAGAACATCATGAATGATGTGTCTAGCTGAGGGCCCTGAGATTTCAATCTGCCACTCTGAGGGGAAAAAAATCTGATTTACTGGCCAAAGCCTGAGACCTGCAACCCTAGCCACAGTCCACATCACCCATATTCATTAGTTACATCTGAACTAAATCAGATTTAATTACTATTAACCCCAAGTTTTTCAAAATATTTTATTCTCACTAGCATTGATGCTCAAACCTATGCAAACTCAAAAGCACCAGAAGAGTCCAGTCTTGAAACAGACACCCCTGGACATTTGTGTGGACAGTTGTGTGGTTCCAAGGCCCCTAGGGCCAGGCAGTATCAATGCTTTCATTTTCCTAGGCAAGGCATTTCATTTGCTATGATCTACTTCATTCAAATAACCCACCACCTTTACGTTGCATTATCAGGCATGGATCCATTTCTATATGCTAGTAGCCTGAAGGGTAGTCCAGCAGAAGACTGAATTCTGATGCTACCTTGTGTATTAGAAACCTTAAAATGAATCAATAGTCTGATGAACTCACAGCATATTCAGTGTAATTAGAACTGTATAGCAGTCCTACCAAGCAAAATCATCTGCTGTTTTAGATGCACGCAGCTGTTCTTGGTTCCTTCTGTGGCATTAAGTAGTTATTTCAAATGTGAGGTTTAACACACTGCATACCCCCATACCATCTTTCTTTGGTTTGGCAAAAGCATCATCCTTAAGTTATTCATTTGCTGAAATGTCTATGCAGATTTCTAATGTCATTCTCTGGGTCCAGATTGCAAGAGAAGGAGAACAATGTGCTACTTGTTAAATAACTGGAATGAATTTTCATAAGTAGAAAAAAAGTACAATGGGCTTGTATCCTACCCTTCTGCTTAGCCAAGCTTGAAGCCTTCCTCCAATGGAAGTAGCTCTTCCTATGCTGGAAAATCATCTTTTGTTGAAGGAAAGTTCCAGCCTTGCTGAGTGGAATGGTAGGATACAAGCCAGAGTGGAAGGTGATACTACAGAGACATTGGGTTGACTCCTAAAATTCCCTGTAGCTAAGCAAAGAGCCTTCTTCCAGTGGAACAACTCTTCCTTCAGTGGAGCAGAGCTTCAGTCTTACTGGGAGTTGCAGGATCCATCCCATATTTATTTTAAGGTGTACTCACTCATTATTCTGCCCACTGTTATTTCTGATCAAACAGGAATTTCAATCTACAAAAGCCTACAAACCTTAGGATGATTACACACAGTGGGCTAAATTCAGTGGCTGTTTTCCACCACTTCCACCAATGGAATGGGACTGGGAACATTTCTCCCTCCCACTGCAGCCCACTAAGCTCCTCCCCCATGCTGCTTCTGTGGAACTGGGGGCCCTCAGGAACAACATGGGGGATAGTGGGGGTCTGCTGTGGGTGGGTGAGGCACTCCCCTCCATTGGTAGAAAACAATATCCAGATCCATGCTTGTGAAAAGAGCTTGGCGATATATCATGCATACAACAGCTTTTCTATGATGGGGAGGGGTGTGGATCACTGGAAAAGCCTCTGCTAGTTGAGTCCCTGGCATCTCCAGTTAAAAAGAACCAGGAAGTTGGTGATGTGAAAGACATCTACCCAAGACCCTGGAGCGCTGCTGCCAGTCTGAGTAGACAATACTGTCTTTCATGAACCAATGGTTTGATTTCGTGTAAGACAGCTTCAGGTTTTCATGTGTGTACCTGGCAAAACTAAATCTAGTAATTAAGGTTGCTTGTTCAAGAGAGGAATTGGCTAAATCAAAACACACACTTTTCAGGACAAGCTTTTCTGCACTGCAGGCAATTAAAAAAAAAAAACCTTGCCAAACCCAAGCCAGTAATTCAAATCAGAGCGATTTGCCAATTAATTAAGATACATTTTATTCAAGATAATGAATTACACAGCCCAGATACGGGTTTGGCAAGCAGATCATAGTATTTTGCCAGCATGCTTAAACAGAAGTTGTTCAGATTAGAATTTCTGCAGTAAGACAATTTTTAAAAAACCTTCAATTTACCTACTTTCAAGCTTGACAATATGAAGCATCTTAAGTGTTTTTATTCCTGGCATGTGTCGGCCATCGCTTCGTGGTAGAAAGGTGTCAGGTGGGGCATCTCCAGTGAAAAGGATCTTTCTTCTAACAGTTGCCAGGTAATATTTGCTTTCTGGTCTTCTGTGCAAGTAGGAATTCTGACCTTTTGGACAAAGGGCTGACCTGGTAGCGTCCACCTAGGAAAGGGATCTTGGGGTCACGTGGTGGATAAATCAATGATAAATCACCATGTAATTGTGTTTGGGGGAGGCAAATTTCATGCCAAGGACTTACGAGGAAAGAGGGTGAAAATAAGGTATCTTACATTGCAATGTCAGATGTATTAATATAGTTTAGCATGTAACATTTAATGATAACTTACTAACTCTGTATGCTGATTCATTAGATAGGTAAATAGGTTTGTCATTTAACTCTGCAATCCACTGTCTTGAGGGTTGGATGGGTACAACTGTGTTCATCAATTAACCATAGGCAACATGATTGATACCATTGGGGACCCACAACCTTGTGGGACACTGGGGCAGTTTGGAAGAAGGCCAGTGTGATGCAATGGTGCAAGAGTCAGACTAGGCTCATAAAGATCTGGGTTCAAATCTCCACTCTGTTGTGAAGCTCATCTTAGGGATCTGACAAAGGGAGCTTTGACTCACAAAACCTCATCACCTGGAAAGTGTGTGGTCTTTAAGGTACTACTGGACTCACATTTTGTTCTCTCACCTTGGGGAGAATCATATAAGCCACTCTGAGTTCCTTGGAGAAAGACAGAGATAAAAATGAATTATACCATCAGTTTGTAACATTCCCCCCACAACTCTCACATGCTTGCCGCTTCCTCAGATGACAAAGACCTTGAGGCTGAAGGCTATGAAAGAGAGAAGCACCAGGCTGAGCAGCCACAAGGCAGAGCAACCACAAAGCAGACAGGTCCTCCCCATGTCTACAGCCACCCAGCACAAGAGACTCACCTGTGTCTGAGGTCCAGCCACAGCCAGTGCCACCAGAGAGACCCCCAAGAGCCACTGGAGCAGAGATGCAGGAGACTCACAGCATAGCTACATGAACAAAGAAGGAGTGCTAGACTGCAGGCCCAGTGAGGAGCACTCTCTGCTGACAGAGATAAGATTAATGAGATTCACCAGGCATGGAATGCTGAGGCAGGATAACAAGCAACAGCCGGTTCCTCCCCAGGCCTACTTAAGCCGTCAAGTAGATTTGGCTATTGTGCAAGCAACTCGTCATCAACCTATCTGTGTACTGGCTTTGTCTCCCTGCTATACTTTACATTCCTGGTATCCTGACTTCTTGGACTGACCTTGACTCCCACCTTGAACTTCCATTGTCTGTATTGGTATCTTGGACTCTGTCTGAACCGTGAATGACCTTGGACTGCTTCCCAGACTATGCTGCTTCCAGCCCTTGCTCTCTGCCTGCAGTATGACACCTACGGTCCGCCTTTGCCTAGCCCTGTCCTTACCTCAACAGGAGCTGGATATGACAAAATGCTGCCAGGGGGTGGGAGCAATTTTGTCTTCAACATCAGGGTTAAAAATCTTGACATCCCTTGAATAGAATGCAACAAATAAATCCCTTGTGGCAAAACCCTCCAGTTCCTTAGCTTCCTACAGAATACTCAGTACACACTTCTAAAAATTTTGCCTACTCTGAAGGTGGCTAAGCGTGCAGCCCTGAATGGCCACAGACACTCAAGCTCCCATTTCCTAGTGAATTTACCAAGGCCTTTGATCCAAACTTGACCCAGGGCTTTGGGATAACCTTTGTGCTGTGTTCATTGTTCTGTGCAGAGCAGACCTTGAATAATCAAATTTCTCCCACTGAGTTAAAATTAAAACATACCCTTAAGAAGGAGGTAAGACCAAACTTGGAAGGGAAGTCTTTTATGCATTGACGTTGTCAACTGAGCAGTGAGAGTAATGCTTGCAAAATATTTCACCCATCAGCAGTAACTAGAATGGGAATGCCAGACTTTACATAAGGGATTAAAAATAACTGATTCAGCAACTCTGGTAACCTTCCCTCTAGCAGTGGTCAGAATCAGACACAGATGAAAAGCCAAGAAGAAATGCAGTTCGTATAAAATTCCTTTGATCTTTTCAAACACGGGTTCAAACACCATTAATAGATTTCAGTAGATTACACAATTATATTCCAAGATTACCACTGTTTCCAAGCAATGCCTAAAGGTATAGAAATCTGGAGTGGAGTCATATGAGGAAAATTAATAGTTTCTACTTAAGTGGCAATACTTTTGTTAAGCAAAGGTTACAGTTAATATAAGCAGAAAATGAACTCTGCTAACCCTAAATTAGAATCCAAATGAATTATTCCTGTGTTCTAATATGCCTTATTTCCAATTGAAGCAAATAATCCATACAGAGAAGGTACTGCCAAGGGGCAAGTGCTACTCAATATATGTACCCTTAATAAGATTTAGAAGAAAAAAATGTGCTCAGCACCAGAGGTTGCAAGGGGTTTATATAACAAATTATAACTACTTCAAAAACGTACAAAATAGTTGTTACAAAAGTTCAGATTGTGAATTATGAACAAAAACTGTAATATTGATTACATTACACAAAACTACAACAGTGATGGTATGCCAGCTAATGTCCCGTTTTGATATCTCTTCTTCAGACTGTGACCTTGTGATTCTACAACAAACAAAGGTATAACAAGTCCAGCCATCACATAATGTATATATATTGCTAATTTACAACCAGGTTGCATAGAACTTACTATAGCTATCATCAAAATTGAAGAAATTAGCCTTTATGAAATATATGTCTGTAATAAATGATATGATGTTCACACAGAAGAGATATACGAAACTGGACATTAGTCGGCATATAATCAATGTTACTGTTTTTCTTCATTATATTTGTACTGTGATATAGACTTCACAATCTCTTTCAACTTTTGTTACAACTATTTTGTACGTTTTTGAAGTAGTTATAAAAGTTGAAAGAGATTGTGAAAATGTCCACCTTAGAAGGTAGAATCTATGGAATTATACCCCATTGAATTCCCTTCCCTCCACCTCCCAAATCTCCAGGTATTTCCCAACCCAGAGCTGGCAACTCTATCTCCAGGCTACAAAGCCCTTGGAGAAAATGGCAGCTTTGACATCCCTATTTCCTCCCTTCCCTCCCTGACTCCACCCTCAAATTTCCATCAATTTCCTATCCCAGAGTTGACAACCCTAATGTGAGATGTCTTCCCTGGCCTTTATATGCCTCACCTTGGGATAGAGTTGCCAGCCTCCAGGTTTACATAATTGTTTACCTAATTTCTTGTTGTTTCATTAGAGTTGTAGTTAAGCTTTATTTTTAGGTGTTTAGATTTATATTCCTGAGCCTACATGCTGCTCTTCTGCATAACCTCCAGGTACTAGCTGGAGATCTCCTGCTATTACAACTGATTTCCAGCCGATAGAGATCAGTTCTCACCTGGAGAAAATGGCTGCTTTGGCAATTGGACTGTATAGCATTGAAGCCCCTCCCCTCCCCAAACCACCCTCCTCAGGCTCCACCTCGAAAACCTCCCACCGGTGGCAAAGAGGGACCTGGCAACCCTACCTTGGGACAAGGCAAGGTCTCAAAAGTGCTTTGGACAGGAATAGGGGAATGCCTCAGATGTATGAAGCAAAATCTCAAGCACTTTTCTGAGCTTCCAGGATCATGGGAGTTTCAGTGGCCACAACTATAGCCTTTATGTGGTTCATAAATTAGTATTCACATGTGATATCGAAGGACCATCTCCTCCTGTAGTATTAGGGTTGCCAACCTCCAAGTGGTAGCTGGAGATCTCCTGCTATTGCAACTGATCTCCAGGAGACAGAGATCAGTTCACCAGGAGAAAAGGTCCACTTTGGAATGTAAACTCTATGGAATTAAACCTCATTGAAATCCCTTCCCTCCCTGAACCCCACCCTCCTCTGGCTCCACCCCAAAGTCTCCAGGTATTTCCCAACCCAGAGCTGGCAACCCTATGTAGTATCCAGCCCACATTTTAAGATCCTCTTCCCAAACCCTGCTTTCCATGTTCCCACTTGCAGAAGTGAGGTAGCTGGTGAGTAGAGTAGGGCTGTCGATTCGGTTCCATCCGATAAGAAAAACAGCCGAATTTTCCTCGATTCGGCGGTTTCTAGTTTGGATGGAGCCAAATTTAAAAAAGGCGGGAAAACGGCCAGCTAAATTTGGCGAGTTTGGGCTGATGCCGAATAAATTTGGGCAAATTCGGCAGCCCCGAATCAGCAGCATAACTGACAGTTAGTTAGGCGCATTCTCCCACGGCCAATGGTGGCCAAGCTGGGTCTTCTCCTGGCCAATCAGAGCAGGGATTCTCACTTTTGAAATGGCCAGGAATGTGTTCTGGTTTTGTTTTTTACCCGTTGCCACCCTCGCCCGGAATTGAATGCGGCACGAGTCTCCCTCCCCTCGGCACCCGCACGCCTCCTCCTCCTTGGTTTGTTTCTGTTTGGGGGTTGTTGCATAAGAGGGGGGGTGCCTCCCTCAACCTTCTTCTTCGTGCTTTGGAAAACCTCCTTGACCTGTGTCTGCAAAACTTTTACTGGTCATTCTCAGTAATGTGTTGTGCTTTGGGGTTTGTTTATTTGCATGGAAGGCATAAAATCGCACTGAGCCGGCGCTTATCTCTCCCCCTTTCTCCCATTAACCGTCCGTCTCCTACTGATTCATACAATAAGCCAGCCTTACTTTTGCAACCATTTTGAAAGCCTCATTGCTTATTACAATAAATGTTGCATGAGGAGAAATTCCACTCCCCACTCACCTGCACCTTTCTTCCTGTTTGCTGAGCTAACAGCTTATGCATAGCTAGCGTGCCTCAGTTCCTTTCCATGGCTTGCAAACTGCCAAAATCGCATGTTGCAATTGCAATGGTCTTCAAACTCCAAAAGGTCTATTCTATTCATTCTAATGGGCTGATCAAGGGGGGGCCTTCCGGGCCCCATAATTCGGGACCCCGACCCAATCTTCACAAAACTTGGGGGTTCTTGCAAGAAGGGTCCCCTCAAGCTACGCTGAAGGTTTGGGACTTCTACCTCCAAAAATGCCCCCCCCCGAGCCATGGAAAGCCGCGAATGTGTTTTTAATGGCTTTATTCCAATGGGCAGATTGCGGGGGACCCCTTCTGGGCCCCACAATTCGCGGCCCCCTGACCCAATCTTTACAAAACTTGGGGGTTCTTGCAAGAAGGGTCCCCTCAAGCTACACTGAAAGTTTGGGACCTCTACCTCCAAAAATGCCCCCCGGAGCCACGGAAAGCCGCAAATGTGTTTTTAATGGCTTTTTTCCAATGGGCAGATTGGGGGGGACCCCTTCCGGGCCCCATAATTTGGGGGCCCCTGACCCAATCTTCACAAAACTTGGGGATTCTTGCAAGAAGGGTCCCCTCAAGCTACACTGAACGTTTGGGACCTCTACCTCCAAAAATGCCCCCCCCCGGAGCCGCGGAAAGGCGCAAATGCGTTTTTAATGGCTTTAAATGGCCAAATTTATTCGCAAACTCTGAACTTAGTCCCAAATTCCACAGATACAAATCGGGGGACTTTGGCATTTCCAGAATAAAAATGGGCCGAATTTTGCCGAATCCGAATTTTACTGAATTTTTTTTCCCAACAGCCCTAGACTAGAGACAAGGCTTTTCTGTGGTGGTACCCTGCCTTTAGAATGACGTCTTCTTTGAGGCTTGCCTGGTGCCTCCTTTCCTTTCCTTCCTTTCCTTTCCTTTCCTTTCCTTTCCTTTCCTTTCCATACAAGTCCAAAATATTTTTCTTTACCCAGGCTTTAAGTACAGGTTCCAACTTTTAAAGCTGTTTTATGGCCTGGTCCTAGCCTGAGGCCTATTTTATCAATATCATTTTAGATAGCTCTGTTTACTTTTATGCTGATTTTATGTTCTGCCTTGTTTTTATAGACTTGTTTTTAGTTTTTATTACTATTGGTTTATTGCTTTAATTGTGAGCTGCTTCAAGCAGGTTCTGGGAAGGTGGCATGATTTTTTCCCTAAATGAATAAATATAAAGCTATGCTTTGAGCCTACAGGCTGCCTTGCACTCTCAAAGGGACAATAACATGGTGGCCCCTGGTAAAATGAATCCAAATAATTGGCCAACCATAAAGCACTATTTCCATATCAGAAACACAGATGTGCTTGCAAGTTCCCCAGAGAGCTTACAAGAAAGCCAGTGATCATAGTACACACAGTAGCTGCCTCACTACTTCTACAGATCCAAGTTGAAGCTTGGTTTGAAGAACAAAGAAAAGGTCAAGTGACCTCATGTTCTCCACTTCTCCAAAATCTGCAGAGATATTTGTTTAAAGGCCATTTCCATTTAAATGTGACAATAGACTCCCACATTAATGTTTCTCATGCATATAATGATGTGCAATGTCAAAGATCGAACTTTGCTTCCATCCTAGGTAGGATGGAAGAAGACATATTCTCTCGAGAGTAAAATTTATTATAAAATTATTTTCTGCTCTGTCTCCTGATTTCTGACCCTTTTAGTGTTCTCGTCATTGACTTCTCACCCTTACTTAACTGCCAGTTTGTTAGATTGAATTCATTACACTTTAATTCTGATAAAGAGGTCTATTTCCTCATGAAATCCTCACAGCAAGATTGCTATAATGGCTGGGTGGACCCTTCAAATGCCTGATCCTTTGATGCTGAAGTTTTTTTTAGGGATCATAGTGTATCAATGATTAAAGTGACTTGTAAAAAAATAGGCGTCATAGGTCTATTTGCTCCACCCCTCACATGCTGAAAGGAAAATAAATATTAACATTCAAACTCTTATTAGCTGCCTACATGTGCATCTTTTAAATGCTGATGAAAACTTCTAGTATTCAAAAGGTAAACATTGTGGTTCAGACTACACCTTTTACAGGACTTCCAGGCAAGAAGGGTAGGGGTGCCAACTCCCACTTGGAAATACCTGGAGATTTGAGGGGTGGGGTGGAGCCTAATAAGGGTAGAGACCAAAGCAGCCATTTTTTTTTTCCGGGAGAACTGATCTCAGTTGTCTGGAGATCAGTTGTAATCCTGGGAGATCTCCAGTTCTCACCTGGAGGTCAGCAACCCTAATGGAAGGTCATATGTTTAATTTGGCCCTTATAAAAACAGCCCTGCAGATCCCTCAGAGGATGGTAGGGGGGACTTTTGCCATTTTCTATCTTCTGCTACAGACCTCTGACTTCCCCTGAGCTATTCCTAGGGATCCATTATTCACCAGGAGCAGCATTTCATGCAGCAGTGGAAGAGGGGAAAGCAAGAAAGTCATGTGATGCAAACAAAATTCCCTTTGGTCTGTGCAAATCCTCTATAGGATCCAACCCATATGTTGGAATAGATATGGGCTGGGTTCTGTGGGAGGGAGGTTAACTCTTTTCCTGCTGTGCCATTTCCTCAATGAAAAGTGTCTCACCACTCACTACTTTAAGCCTTGGTAGGGAAAAGATCAGTACATATTATGTCGGTCTTTTCCCCTACAGGAACTAAAAACAACTTAGGAGGGGCATTTCTAGTTGCAGAAATGGAACAAAGAAAGGGATCCACCTTCCCTAGCTCCCTGGTAATGATCTCTACCAGGCCCCTTTATGGCTGCTTTTTAGGACCAAAGCACACATATGCCACATGCAGTTTGTCCTTAACATCTGTTTTGATTCGGGAAGTCTAGGGCCTTAGGGTGGGAAACAAGCAACATGGTCTGTGAGTAGTTAATTCTATTGGCATGTCAGTATGATGAGTGACCAAACAATCCATCCACACCATATGCAGATATTGTCTCTCCCAAAAGTAAGATACTTGGGAAAAGGCAAGACCAGAGCAGTGACATGCACATAGATGCGGGGGCAGCTTCCTCCATGGGAGATATTCACAGAAGCTTTTAATGATGGGATTCGTTTGCATTTCATGCCACACTAGAAATTCAGGCACACTTCAGAAATGACCAGTCTAGTAGTTCCCCTGCAAAAAATTGTGGGTGAACTGAAACCTGTAAAGTAACTGTTCACATTAAGAATCTACCTAATTCCTCAAAGAAAATAACCCAATATCACAGTGGTGAAGCTATAAATGACTAGTGATTACTTAAAGCATACAGGTGATTCCATTCTGCTGATGGCAGAGACTACATTCAGTGGAAGAGGCATTTTCCTCTACCAGTATGAAAGTTATAGGATCTAACCCTATATAAATAAAAACAGGTCTTTCTCCTCCCTGTACTTACCAGTCTACTTCTTGTGTCTGCTTCAGACTCCTTCCATTCAGCTGTGTTATACCCATGTAGAATAGATTGTAAACCTTCTTAGCACCAAACTTCACAAGGCTCCCACATTTACAAAGCCTACTCCTGACACTTGATATGTCTTAACAAGCCACCATTCTTTACTGCCATGAACACTGGATCTTTCAACTGATCCATTCGTACGTATAACTCTTGCCTTTAGACTCTGTGATAGAGACAATGGTGAAGACCCGTACTGAGGGAAAAGCAGGAACGAAACACCAGAGGAAAGCTGCAAGTGGGGAACGGTGCTGCTTTTTAGAAGGCAGGCTGTGACGGGGTGTGTGTGTGGAGGGAGTCAAGACACAAAGTCGAATGTGGTATTCAACCCAAGTTAGTAATGAAAGAAGTACACCCGTGGGCCATTCCAGTCAGAATGGCCATTTCCCCTCATATCACTTCAAACACATTACTTTTTAAGAGTCTGTTTACACATTCAGCTGAACTTAAAGGTATGAATGAATCAGCCCTATTTCTGCCCATCCAGAAGATAATTTAAATAAAAACATTTCCCCTCTCACAATTTTCTTCATGGGAATGAATTGTAGCAGGATTCTCATAGCAAATAACAATGGATACAAACAAGGAAGGCTTTGTACACATTTGTATAGTAACTTCATATTCTTTCCTCCTTGAAATGGCAAAACCACCCAAGTTTTCTGCACAAGTTTTTTCCATCTTGGTTTATAGCAGGAGGCCCTTCGTCTTCTAAGGCTGCACCTGAGGCAGCTGCAAATGGTAACACTCAACCACTTGCTGCCTGTTCTGGCACCCTACGGGACAATGCCTCGGTGAATGGCTGAATCTAACCAATAGAGATCTAAAACTTATTTGGGGATATTTCCAAGCCTGCGAAGTCTAGAACACAAAGCTTAATCGGGTCTTGCCTTATTGTTCCAGTGGGCTAGAACAACAGTCAGCTGTTCTGTATTCCACTGTAAACACCCTGTCACACTTTTCTTACTTGTGCTGAAGGAAATGCTGAAAACAAAAAGACACAAACAATATACAATACAATTCGAGAGTAGTAGTACCTTAAAGGCCAACAAAAATTTCCAGGGTATACTACTTCATCAGAACTTTGACTTACAAAAGCTTGTACCATAGAACATTTGATTGGTCTTTAAGGTACTACTGGACTTGAATTTTGTTCTACTACTACAGACGAACATGGCTACCCACCTGAAACTAATAATATACAACTCACTGGATAGCCTAACCAAGACCCTTAGATTTCTGTATGGAACTCTCATCAGAGTACATAAAAAGTCCATAAAAAGAAAATTCAAGTTCTGACATCGGAAGCAGTAGATTTTCATAAGCAAAGTCACATGCTCAATCAAAAAATGTGAGTGTCCCTGAATGGTCAAAAGGCTGGCCAGACATTTGCAAAGGTTCAAAAGGAACCCTTGCAGAATGCATTGGTTCACGCATACATGCACACAAACATGCATGTCTGGGTATCTGCTCTTCTCCCAGCAGATGACCTCCTCTTTCCAAGCAAAAAAAAAATCATGTTTTTCCTAAGGGAATGACAGTAATGACTCTAAACAAGAAAACATTCTACAACCAAGATGTATCTTTGCAAATTACTTTCCCCAAACTTTTCCAGCATGAGTACTTCCTACCAGCGTTGATGGGAATTGCAGTTGTCAGCCTTCTGATTCCATTTTGGATACGGTTGCCAGGTCCCTCTTTGCCACTGGTGGGAGGTTTTTGGGGCTGAGCCTGAGGAGGGAAGGGTTTGGGGAGGGACTTAAATGCCACAGAGTCCATTTGCCAAAGTGGCCATTTTCTTCAGGTGATGTCTATCGCCTGGAGATCAGTTGTAATAGCAGGAGATCTCCAGATAGTACCTGGAGTTTGGCAAACCTAATTTTGAAGGCCAAGAAAGCTGTAAATTTCATCAGCTCCACAAGACCAGAAATGATGTCAGCTATTCAAAAATGGTGTGAGTTTTGAATTCTCATATTCAAACTTACTGCTTTATTTCTGTTTTGTTCAGTACATAGGCTTGTATCCTAACAGCTTTTCTTGCTTGCAGTAGGCACTTCTGCTTGTGGAAGAGGGGGAGGGAAATTTTCACCAGTTCCCCCTGCTCACTGCAGAAGCCCACTTTGGATTAGTGCAACCCCTGGTACTCAAAGACACATAATTTGTACAGTTGCCAACTCTGGGTTGGAACATTCCTGGAGATTTGGAGGGTAGGGTATAATGCCCTAGAGTCCGCCCTCCAAGGCAGCCATTGTCTGCGGGTGAATGGATCCCTGTAGTCTGGATATCAGCTGTAATTCTGGGCAGCCCTGCCTGGAGGCTGACAAACTTGTTTGGGGGGAACTGAAGACTGCAGCAGAAGGGGAGGAAGGAAAGTCACTGTTAATGCAGAGTGGCTCTGATAACACTGCATAGCTTTCATGCCTTGAGTCCTCTTGAGAAAGGCAGATTATAAATGCTGTAGACACATAAATAAGCAAGCCAACATTGACTGTTTTCTCTCATCAGAGAACCACCAAGCCAATATCAGCAAAAGCTAAAGTAGGCAGTTGCATCCTCAGCTTAGTGGATGAGCAAGTTTGGTGGCTGGAATAAGTTGTACTCCAAATGTGTACATTAGCTTATGAAGCTGTATCTTAAAAGCAGATGAGAATTTAAGTCCAAGCAGAAACTGGCTATTTTAAAATATTTTCATAATCAAATGTGGCTGCAGATGATGGTTTACTACAACTTCTGTAAGCATATGACTGTATGAAAAGTCAGCTGATGAGGTGAAAAATTTACTATAAACCTGCTTTCCCCACAGTTTCAGTCAGTGGAAAGTATGCTTGTACTTGTTCAGCAACTGGTTTATGAAGGCCCCCCCCCTTTGAGAAATGTGTGCAAACAAGTGGGCCAGCCCAGACACCACCCCATTATACTCCCTTCACACCTCTGTTTTGTTATTTGATTAGCAACCATGGAGGCTGCAGTAGATAGGAAACAGGTGCCTACTTTGTCTTCAGGGAAATGCAAAAACTCTGTATGTATTAATCCCTGAGTGTCAGGGATACTTGGGAGTCACAAGGGTTTAAGAGGAAAAAGTCCCCCTGAGCAGGTTCAGAGTGCATTTCCCTCACCACTGAGTAAATAGAGTACTTGCATATTAGGGGTGAGAGGGAGGGCTTCAAGATGTAGGCAAACAGCCTAAACATATTGTTCAATTCATTAATGTGTTCTTCAAGGGCAATACCTTGGAATCTGGACATCTTAGGGAATGCCATCCTCTGTAAGAACTATGCACTCTCCCTCAACAACCTGGCTCAGGTCATCAGCTGGGGGACTCCCATAAAGAGTCCATAACCTCTAAAAGCAAGCTTTGTTCATTTCAGACATTTATATGCCACCAGCCTACACTGGGATGCTCATTCAGGGAAATTCTCTCCCCAAGGAGCCCTGCCAGTCAGATTTTCAGAAGGCAAGTAACAACTTTTATGTTCTTTTTTTGGGGGGGTGGGGTTGGTACAGGTTAAGAAAGATTACCAAATATTTATTTGGCTGCTATTCTGATCCTCGGTTAATTTTTTGTGTGCAATTATATTTCAATTAAATTTATATTGCAAGCCACTTTGGGGGTGCAGATAGGAATACTGGGTTATTCACTATTATTGGTCATGACACATGTTCAGACACAGCATACCTCCAGTTCCTTTCCTGCCCTGTTTGTGGTATTCACTGGTTGGCTGCTGCTGGAAGACCACATGAACCTTAGGTCTTCTCCAATAGGCAATTTTTTTTTGCTGACAGGCATAGAAACTGAGAAGGTTTTGCACGGCACTTAATCCAAAGCTACAGGAAAACTAAGAGGCAAATTTTAGAGAGGTCTTTGTCCATATTCCTTCTCCTATACCTCAAATTTTGTTTCAGAAATGAAAAAGCAGTAATGAGAAAAAACTAGGGAAGTGACAAAGAGGATTAAAATGTAGCAAACTACAAGAATTGACTTACAATATTAAACTTAATTGTTTGAAAGGCAAATTAAAAACTAAACTCATTTTTCAGATTCCAAACCAAGCATGGGGAAGCATTTGTGGTTTCATCATGTGCATTTACTTATATAAAAGCTGAAATACTTACATTCTTAACATGGTTAAGTGATTTTAAAAATAAGAGATGCCTGAAGCATAATCTCAAGCTTCAGTTATAGTTAATGTTCCAATTATAATTTTTAAACACACATTTCTATTGTCTCTCTCACTGGCTTCACACATTGCACACTTGGTTCCTATCATTCCTACTGAAGCGAGGGGGGAATTGAACAGGGCCATGTGATGAGGGTGGGTGGGAGGGAGGGCAGCATGGTACATAGCCCAATCTTGTCAGGTCTTGGAAGCTAAGCAGGGTCAGTACCTGGAAGGAGACCTCCAAGGAAGACTCTGCAGAGGAAGGCAATGGCCAACTACCTCTGCTTCTCACTTGCCTTGAAAGTCCCTTGCTAGGGTTGCCATTAGTTGGTTGCAACTTGACAGCACTTTTTTACACACACATTCACATCTATTGTGAATGCCATAGGTTAGAGAACACTCCCACACCCTCCCGCACACACAGCAATGGCCAAGGACAGACTGGCCATTAAGGCCACCAGTGAACCAATGGCCTGGGGGGGCAGTCCCTCAACTGGGACCACCCAAACTGGAGGGCCGCCCTTACCCAGAGAGAGGTGGGCTCAAGCTGGAGATGTGGGGATGTGCCCACCAAGCCTGGCCTCATCGCAGCAAGGGAAGGGATGGGCCTGACTTCGCCCTACTTGGCCACTCAGCTTGGCCAGACAACCCTGCTTGGAGCTGACTGGGCAGGTTCTCCCTCCCTTCTTTGGGGGATGGGGCCAGAGCAAAAGTAAGCTGGGGATGTGGGCCCTGGGGATGTGGGCCCTGGGGATGTGGGCCCCCTTTTCAGGGCTGTTTCTCCCCCATCTGCCTATGGCAACGACCCTCCCACCTCCAACTCTTGTACCCAAAATTGCATGAGAAAGTGTAAACAGGGATACAACAAAGTGATTGCCATTATTGTGGAAGTTGGAATTAAGTATTGATCGTGGAAATTGTTGCCATTGTTGCACAGTCTACATCACATTAAAATTTCTCTGTGGCAAGCAGGGGCCACTACAGCACTCCTATAAGGGAAACAGAATACACCAGATGTGAGATGCTTATTTCCCTTGCTTCTGTGTCACTAAGATCCTGGCTCTGAACTGCTTCTGTGTATCAAACAATAGGAATATGCTCAGCATTGAGAAGAAGTGAAGTGGGAAAGGTACTCTCTTGAGAGGGGTAGCCTGAGGTTGGATCTCTGCACATGTAATTGAATGAGATGTTAGGATGGACTACGCTACTTCACAATAAAAGGGGGGGATTGTTGCCTGCCTAAAGGAAGCAGAGAGCTCAGATATCCATCTTGGCCTGTTCTCCCCTCCACCATGGAATTTCATCATTTATCTGCTAAACTGACATGTATAGGAAAAATGGGGATCCAAGTTTACTTGTTCATATACAACTGCTTCACAATTATACTTGCCCAGTCAGCATTGAACCCATGCAAATTCTGGTTTCCTGTGTTGAGTTCCTGCAAATACTTCACTACTAGCCACAATACAGAGGCCAACACTGCAATGTATGCTTGCATGCAGGTGGTCTCAGCTCTGTAAGAACATAAGAGCTCTGCCAGATTGGACCAGGGTTCCATCTAGTCCAGTATCCTGTTTCACACAGTGGCCAACCAGTTGCAAAACATAAAGCCCAAAGCCTTCCCGATATTGTGTTCTAGGACTAGGGTTGCCAGCTCTGGCTTGGGAAATCCCTGGGTATTTGGGGGTGGAGCCTGGGGAAAGGAGGGATATCAGCAGGGATATTACACCTTCTAAAGATGACATTTTCTCCAGGGGAACTGATCTCTTTAGTCTGGAGATCAGTTGTAGTTCAAGAATTCCAGGCCCCACCTGAAGGATTGCAACCCTACCGAGCACTGGTATTCAGAGATTAACTGTCTCTGAGGGTGGAGGTTCCTTTCAGTTAACATGGCTAGTAGCCATTAAAGGATCCATTCTCCATAAATCTATCTTATCCCCCAGAGTAAAATAGGAAGCCTACACTCCTTGGGAATGCCAAGTACACAAAGGAGAGCACATAGAGCTCTAGAATAGACTATCAACAATTATTCACCAGACTGCTTTGGTGGGGGGAGGGTGGGATATAAATATAATAATAAAATAAATAAGTTAAGTGGTCTCAACAAGCACACACGCATTCTTGAGCAACAACATCGTCTCGCCGACATTAGGATTCGGGGCATAGCCCATCAATGGTTGTGCTCCTTACAAGGTCAAGACAAAGGGTGGTGCTTAGAGAGGAGGTTTCACTGTGGTATCCTTTGGTGTGTGGGGTGCCACAGGGAGCAATCCTCTCCCCCATGTTAACGTCTATATATGCCCCTTGCCCAGCTTGTCTGGAGTTTTGGGTTGGGGTGCCATCAGTACGCTGATGACACTCAGCTTTACCTGTTGATGGATGGCCATCCGGACTCTGCCCCAGATGCACTGGCCAGGTGCTTGGATGCCGTGACTGGATGGTTGAGAAAAAACCGGCTGTAGCTGAATCCAGAAAAGACAGAGGTCCTATGGCTAGGTCAGGGTGGCTTGGAAACGGGGTGCCGGCTCCTGACTCCTGTCAGATTGCAATTAACATCTGCACTTGCTGTCAAGAGTGAGTGTGATCCTAGATGCCTCCCTGCCTAGGGAAGCTCAGGTCACAGCTGCGGTCAAGGTGGCTTTTTTCTATCTCTGCCAGGCCCGGCAGCTGGTGCCGTCTCTCCCGCCCTGACGTAGCTATGGAGATCAATGCGATAGTCACCTCTAGGCTGGATTACTGTAACTCTCTCTACATAGGGCTGCCCCCTGAGACTGATCCGGCAGCTCCAGCTGGTACAGAATGCAGTGGCGAGGCTCCTTATGGGAGCCTCGCTTCAAGAACACATACAGCCAGTGCCTCACCAACTGCACTGGGTCCAGCTGGAGTATTGGATCAAGTTCAAGGTGCTGGTTTTGACCTTTAAAGCCTTACACAGTGTGGGACCCTTGTATCTTTGGGGCTGCCTCTCCCGGTATACCCCCCCAAAGATTTCTACAATCTTGTGATAATAATTTGCTGGTGGTCCCTGGCCCTAAGAGTGTGCAGCTGTTCTCAACAACAGCCAGGGGTTTTTCAGCCCTGGCTCCAGCCTGGTGGAATGCTCTTCCTGATAACATCAGGGCCCTGCAGGACATTAAAGAGTTCCACAGGGCCTGAAAAACAGAGCTTTTCCAGCAGGCTGACAACTGAGGGCAGAGCACAGGTGTCATCAGTACTGGCCTCCCTACCACCCTCCTTTTGCTGTGTAAGATCTGAAATAGGGCTGTGCAAAAAAAAAAAAAAAACCCGGTAAATTTCGGGTTTGGGTTTATTGGGCCTGATTTTTTTCGGGAAACCCGAAATAATACTGGTAAATATGGGACTTCGGCTTTTTTCAGGTTTATTGAAAAAATGTGGCCCGTTGAAGCCCATGGGGTCTTTTTGCTGTTCCTGGGGGGCATTTTTGCAGGTAGAGCCCCCAAATTCACAGCACAGCTGCAAGGGATTCTCCTTGCAAGAACTACCAAGTTTGGCGAAGTTTGGATCAGGGGATCTGAAGTTATGGGGTCTGGAAGGGGTCGCCCCCCTCCATACAGAAGCTAGTCAGATTCTCTGATCCTTGCCTAGATGCTTATGCTTTTCTATGGAGGACTCCCTGACCCAATCTTCACCAAACTTTGGTATTCGTGCAAGGAGAGTCCCTTCAAGCTACCCTCAACATTTGGGAACTCTACCTCCAAAAATGCCCCCAGGAGCTTCACAAAAAATCCCCCATAGCTTCAATGGTGGGAACTTTCAATTAGCTACTTCCTCTCCACATCATGTCTATGTTGCAAGTAGCATTTTATTGTTTAAATAGTTTAATGATAATTCTACTTTGATATATGGTTTTATATCCTGACTTTGGCTGGGAAGGGCGGGCTAGAAATTGAATAAATAAATAAAGAAGATAACCAACTAGGCCAAACCATTGTTGTGATTTTTTTTTAAGGTGAATATATCTCCACCAGAACCCAAGAGTAAAGGCATGCTGTGGCTCTGATTCACCAAAAGAGTTTGACAAACACTGACATGAAATGGAAAATAGCCTAGCACAACCCAAACCTAAAACCTGGATTTCCAGACCTTTCCACATGTTAAGCCTTAGTGGCCTGTATGGCCCCTTCCAACTCTATGATTCTATCAACAAGAGGTGTGGCTGCTTCTTGGATGCTGTTACATCTTCCCTTACTGCTGGCTAATCAAAAAGGGCAAGTCACCAGAATGAAGCAGCTTTCTCACACAACCAGGGAACTTCAGCTCTTGCACATTAGTTTCTCAACACACCAAAAATGTCACTTTGACATTAAATATTTACATAAAACAGACACCTGAAGGTATCTATTTCCACTCTGTGTAACTTTTACAATCTCATGGAAATGTCTGGAACCACATATTCTGTTTAGTCTGAGGACCTTTCAACATAAACAGCTTTTGGCACAGTAAATGAGCATTTGTTTCCTATTTGTTGAATACAGTCGATACCTTTTTGCCAAAAAGTAGCAGTTCTGTTTTAAAGATGTGCTAGGACCAGTGGTGGAGAATGGACCAGAAAATGGGACCTTCCAGGGATGGAGCTGTAATGCAGGCCCTCTGATGAGCTCACTGGATTACTGGCTCTTCCCTGCACTGAATCCTTCCCCACAACCTGATTACCTTCATACCCATGTGCCTGTTTTCGGTTTATTCAGACCTTAGTTTACCTCTTGATCTGCAATTCTGATTTTGCCTTTCAGATCACCCACCTTGACTCACCGTGCACTACTGGATCTTTCCAATATGCCACAGAATAGTGCATTTCCCAAGTGCTCAGTACAAATGTGGGAATTTAGGAAAACAGGATACTTTCCCAGCCAATGCAGGTTTCAGTAGCAAAACTGGCCTAGGAGTGTGCAAGTCTTGGCAGAATTGTGGCCACTGGCTGGATATTGTCTGCAATGTAATTACTGACAAGTATCACAGTTTTCTCCCTCCACCCATCAATGTTTGAGTCTCTTGTTATCATGAAAAGCCCTTTGGATGGCTGTATGTTCTCAGTGCATGACTCCTATGCAGAAGCATACATCTAATATCCCTGCTGCAGCAGATGAGAACAACATTATCACCTACACGAAGGTGGGATACTGTGCTTTTGTCACCAAAGTGGCTTTCCCATTCTATCTGACATGGGTCACTTCCAAATCCAAATGATTCCCCAAATGCAAGAACTCTTTTTGCTTGAAAAATGCACAGACTTCAAGAATAGGACAGCCGTGGCTCATCACTCCCATCCTCTCCAGATCTCCTGGCCACATTTCCCAAATGTATATCCTTACTTGCAATTATTCCAGCATTTAGGAAACCTACATTAGAAGCAACCCATAAACAGAAAACTCTCTGGTCTGAGATTGATGCAGATGGCCATCTTGTGTGGCATTTACACAGCTTTAGGCACACACTTCCACAGGCTCCGGTTGAAATTAAGCTCTGGATAATGACGAATGAACTTGAAACAGGTTCCCCCCCCCCATACAAAGTAGCACTTTTAAAAGCGCTTTGATGGGAGATTACTTTGCAGACAGAGAAGATAAACTGGACACAATGAATAGACATTGCTTTTTTTAAAAAGATACTCTCTCTCATTTCCCAGTCTCCAGCAACAAGGAAAACCCCCTAATACACAGCCCCAAATAAATTAACCATCATGCATAAAATCCCTGCCACGCAGCTTAGCAAAGTGCAGAATTAAAGAGGCTCGAATATTTAAATAGACTACTGAAGGCTCAGCCTCTTGCACATAAGTAAAATTATCCTGGAGGTGCTTCAGACAATAGCAGTTTCCCCCTCCGTGCTCTGCAACCAAGCGGTCTGACTGCATTTTACCCTCACCCCCTCTGCACCCACTGCAGACCACCCACTCAGCCAGGAATACACAAACCACATGGGCTAGGAATGTCTGCAGTGTGCCCAAATCAATATCAGCATTACAACCTTATTACTGGGACAGCCTGGCTTTTAGCACAACTCCTTTGTTTTCTCTTTTCTTCTCTCTTTTGATTTCTCTCTCCCCCCCTCCCAATTTCTTAATAGTATGTATATATACAGCCTTTTCTTTCATTTAAGGGAATATAATTAAAAGGGAAAGAAGCACAGTGACAACTTTCTTTCAATCAAAACCTTGCTTTCTGCCGACATATTATTAGAAACATGTAGTTGACAACTTTACAGTCGAGTCCCTGAGTTATATTCTTGCCAAGAAGTAATAAAAGTTGTCATGGGAGATATAGGGCATTAAGAAAAAAGAACCGTTTTTTACAAAACACATTAAAGCACAGAGCATAAGGGAGCATGGTATGTAATCCATTCAAGACCAAAAAGAAAGGCAAACGCATCCATTTTTTTCAGTTACATGTTCAACGTCAAGAAAGAGGAAAGAGCATAAAACATTTGAAAGACAAAATCAAAACAAATCCCTTCTGTTTTGTACAACTGCACGTTTACAGCTTACACCCATTTATCAGTCTCTTGGATTTATAAAATGGATGTTCACAGCTCAAATCTCTGGTACTCCCTTCATTCTCAGGATAATTCATGTTTCTGTAACCTGGCTAAGTCAAATTAAATTTGCTGACACAGTTCACATCTAGTGTCAGATCTGTGTGCGCCATCATTTCCTTCAGTGCATGGATCTGATGTTGTTAGCGGTTCAAACATTACATTATTAGTTGGGATGGACAGAGTGGTATTTGAATTATGCTTGAATTGGATTTGCTCATTACAAATCATTGTAATAAACAAAGTCCAAATTGGTTTTAGAAAGGCGAGGATTTGATTCTTCAGCGATTCAAACTCAGGCATCCCAAATTACTGTGCTTTATTTCTGATCAGCAGCATTCTTTATACATGTACTACGTAGTTCTACGTAGGGATTTTTTTCTTACAGGAATTTCTGTCTTATGATTGTGATAGTTAAATACTGGAAATATCTACTATACAAACCTGGATTATACTGATTTAACTGCCACGGCTTTCCCCAAAGAACGCTGGGATCTTCATTTAAAAGTGCTGCTAGAGATCCTCGAAACTCCCACACAGAACTTACACCTCTCCAGTAGGGTGAATGATGAACAATCTAATCTGGGGCCTAGTAATTTGAAATCATGAATAGTAGAGTCTGGAGATGGTAGAACAGACAGAACCACTTTAGCCTACATGGTGGTGTTTTTTTTTAATGTTTTTGAATGCTACTTAGGGCAAAAACATCCCCATAAGAAGGGAACTAACGTATGGTGGAAGCAAGCCCTGCCCTCTCTCTGCTGTGTTCACTTTTTGTTTGTAAGGCTTTACTGATAGAAGAGAGCATTCAAAACATGATTCCATCTGCCATACAAAGCCATTCTAGTACCTCAGAATCTAGCGTTTTTCTGCATTCACATAGCCTGATACAGATATGACTATAGGGTTGCCAACTCCAGTTGGGAAAATCCTTGAGATTTCAGAGGAGGGCCTGGGAAGATTCACGGGGATGCGTAATACCACAGAGTCCTCCCTGCAAAGTTCCATTTCATCCAGTGGAACTGATCTCTAGTTTGGAGAACAGTTGTAATTCTGGGAGAATTCCTGGCCCCTCTGGGGGTTGGTATCCCTACATGCCTCTGACACGTCTGCAAATATGAATTTAAGTTTGCTTTGATTTATATTTGTTAGCACTAATTCCCAGAGGTATTCTTGGGGGGAAATCTCCTTGATGTACAGGCGTTTAAAGAATATAAAGTTGACTTTCTTTATTCTTTGTTCCATTTGATGCAGTAGTGGTACTTACAAATTGCAGCTCCATTTCCTGGAAAAATGCCACAACTTATGCTAGGAAGTAAGCTTTAATATTTAGAATAAAGACCATTGTGTCCCCGCTATGTAGTAATTAAGGGTTCAGACAAGGAAAGCATTTTGCACTTTGTGATGTTTTGGCTGTTCTTGCAGGCAGCTTGTTTTCAAAGCTCTTCCTATGGTTAAGGGTCTGTCATCACTTCCAGCAATACGTTTCATTACTGTGTAATGCAACCTAAGTGCCAACGTACATATTTATATTATAGACAGTAGATGCTCTGTTCTATTTTGAATGTGTATCTCCATATCTTCCACACTTAGAACAAATGGAGTGGTCAAAAGTGACTGAGTCAAGAACAATAATCAGAAGCCTACATCAAGAAGCATGGAAGGCAGTCAGCTGTTATGTATAGAGGAAGATCAGGTGAAAACAAATTTGCTGAAACAAACACTATTAATAATTACAAGGAAGCAGATAGAAGAAAAAGCACCAAGCCATGAAAACACAACTCAATAAATTATGCAAATCAAAAGATTTATAAAATGCAACTACATGAGCTGAGTTTCTCTACAACTATGCTCAGTTTTCAGTGACATGTAAACATTACAATGTTCTCTAGGCTGCACCCATAATTTCTTCTCTGTTCAGATAAATGTTTAAAGATAGATTATTTTAAACTATAGTAGTATGTCTTGGTATGTGCTGGAAGGGCTAAACTGAACGATACTTTAAGTTCATTGTTACAAACAAGTATGCATTTGACTCTCCCCCTTCCTTACCACAACTTCTAGTACCCTGTGTGCTGACAACATTGCGTTCTGTGTTTTTGTACTTCTGTTCCACTTTGGCTATCGCTAGGAGTCACAGAATATTGTGATGTCAGGACACAGTGTTGGGGCATGGGAGGAGAAGCTAGCCATTTAGCTGCCAGTATCATTGGCAGTTGCCTTTTCAAATAATGTCTAATGTGATCCAAACCTTTTAAAAAAGCTCAAATACTGGCATACCCAAGTTGTACCTTATGGCATCGCACTAACCACATCCATTTTTCAGTGGTTCAGATTTTTATGATGAATCCTGTGTCTGATTCCATTCTAAACTCCAGATTAGCATTGTATAAAATCCTGAATGACTGAATCTTTCAAAGTGGTTAATTTGAAGGGGAGGGAACACACAGAGAGATACACACGCCCTTGGACTTGAAAACGCTGCTTATTAATTCCAGATATATGGCAAGGGACTGTGGTACTCTGCATATGCTTCAACATACCCAGTTTTGTATCATCACAGGTCCCAGATGTGAGCTCTGGCACTAAATGGACATTTCTAAGGCTAAGCTCCTATTCAGACAATACACTGTTCATTTGCTGAAAGGATAATGTAACTGACGCAAAGGTTAGGCATGCATGCTGTAATGTTTTAACGAGTCCACACACACACCAACAAAACCCTCCTTCATGCAGTCTAGAGACTGGTTTCTATGGCAGAGAAATATGACTATATGGAATTAATTGAAAAATGATTTATTTTGTTTCAGCATACAAAATAACTAAGGTTTTTTTGTTTTTGTTTTTTAAAAAGGACACCACTTACCAGCTCTTATTCTACCAGAATTTTGTGGAAAACACCCTTCACTTTCAACACATACAAATGCAGCTGAAATGTGTTTATTCCATCCTCAGGCTCATCCATCTAGAGAACTAACATGTTTATAAGGATGACTGATGAGCTACATGCAAGTCAGAGTTAAGAGTCTACTGTAACTGCAGTAATCTTCCCTTTACATAGTTAACCCCTCCACCCCCACAAATTCTGTACATCAGCTACTATTTTTTGCAGCTCCAAGGACTTATTTTATCAGTTAAAAACACAAAATTAAAAAAAAAATCAACAGGGACTTTCCAGTATCTATTAAAAAGTTAAGTGGGGCTGTGCTCCTTCCAACACCCTCTTTAGAGTTTTTGCCACAAAATTTAGTTAGAAAAGTAAAAAATGGATCCCCCAAAAGTACACATTTTGCATTGAACTGAAATGAAACATGTCAACTGTGTGCTATTAAAAAAGTGAAAATTAGCCTTTAGATTTTCAAATGTTTCATATAAAAAATGTTGACAAAAATGTAAAAAACCCAAACATCCCCCTGCACACTTCAACATCACATCATATGCTTGATGTCAAGAGATTTCAAAAACCTCCCACCCGTTTCCCTCCCACCTAACAATTGCACATTAATTAACATGTGGACTTAAAAAGAACATAACGCTTCAAGTATGTTTCATGCCAATCATCAATAAGAGTCATAACATTACTGAAGAAAAGTACACTTGTTCTTTCGGAAGCCTGAGAAAGACTTTCCATAGATTATGGTCAAATAACATTTTAATTTAAAAACAAACACACACACACACACACACACAAACGAAAAGAAATCATTTCTTTGGACTTAAAGAAACAGTGTTAAGAATTCCCATTTGATTATGAAGAAACACCCCCTAGTTGGAACCTAGTACTATGCAACTGCACAAAAACATGTGCACGGAATAAAAATAAACTCTCAAATGTTACTGTAGATTGACTCTGTAGCCACAGAGGACATCTGGCAAGGAAGCAGACTGGAAATATACTGGCCTCTCCAACACAGACTTGCCTTAAGGCTGGTTCAGCGGACCCAAGTATTTCTTAAGCATCTTTCATTCAGCTAAAAGAATTAATAGCATCTAGGAAGGGAAACTTAGAAAAGGGTTTCTAACTTGCTTTAATAAACATATTTGTGTCTCATTTTAATTGAAAAGAAATACTTCTGGAAATTGGGGCTGCCGAGTTTAATTGCTTGGTTAAATTAACCAATTAAACTCCTTTAAGTTGATTTTTAAAAGTGCCCTCAATTAAAGGGACAGCATATTTATAACAATTAAATCATGTTTAACATAGTTACCCAAAAAACCACAGATGGAAGGTGTTGCCCTAGAACAGGTATTGTCTTCTCTCACATGAGAGGGAATATTTCTTCTAAGGAGTTGCTTGTGGTGATATATGCTTGCACCAGCTAAAAACAAAGCAGGCTTTTTTGACTTTAGAACTATTATTTATTCACATGCAAAGTTATGTAGTTTTATTTGATTAATCTATTAAGAGTAATAAATTAATCGACTAATGTCTTTTATTGGGTGACAACCCTTCTGTAGAAGCATATAGGGTACCAAACAAGTGCTGAAAACTGGAAGCCGTTTCCCAATGTTGTTGTTTGACAACAGTTTAAATGGGGGGGGGGGGATTTTGCATTTAGCAGATAGAAAAGAGCTGGACTCAAAATCTAAATAGACCATATGTTGTAGGATTAAAGAAAAAATATATGCCCCCACCCCTTTGTAACAAGAGTTTGGACTGCATATTCCAGGCAGCTGAGTGCTGGAATGCTTAGCAATAAATGCCTCCAAATTAAGGGCTTTCTACAACAACCCCACAGAAAACTGGACAGGTGTTCCTGTTTTAATAACAGTCCTCTTGAGTGCCTTCACTTCTATAGATATCTAATGTAACATTAAAAAAGAAAAAAAAAACAGACACAAAGATGTTGATGGCAAATACAATGTTGAGTTCAGGATAGCAGTCAGTAACACTTCTCTTTAATAAAATGTCCTAATGGTTTATTGACTAAGGCTAGAAAAGCAAGTCATGATCCTATTTGGTGCATTTTCTACCATGATCAATTGGTCCATGATCAATACATGATTACAGCCTGGGGACCCATTCGGCTGCAGCAGACGGAACATAATAAAATACGAGAGAAAGAAAATTGGGCCGCTTTTGGCCCCGCTTCCTCAGTCTGTATTCTTGTTTCTGGTGACTGTGGAAGTGGGAAAACAAGACAGTAGTTATTTTTGCTTGGTTTTTTTTAAGTGAATAGTAAAAGGGTCAGGAAAAAGTGGCATTGAAAGGAGAGTAAGGTCAGAAGGCTTGTGACGGTGGTGGCTCTGCATCAAAGGATCGTAAGCGGTGCACGAGAACTTGTAACATCTGGTAGTGTCATTCCCTCAAGGACTTTAGAATATAGGTATGCAATAATAAATAGATCAGTTATGTAATAAGGCAGTGTGTTGAACATGCATTCGTCTTGTGGCCTGGAAAACCACAGAGAGAGATACATGATACCATAACACATTCATTAAGTGTTTTTTTTTTTCAAGGCTATCCAGGCTAACTCTTCCAGAGCATTTCCTTGGTGAGAAGAGCAATCCTCTGAGGCTTGTCACTTTTCTTCTCCTTTATTAAGAGATGATGACTGGCTTTAACAAAAAATAAAGCTGAAGAGAGTTGGCTGACTTTTTTTGCCATTTTGGTTGCATCACTCTGAATGTTTTATTTCTTTTTTTAAAAAGAAAAAGATCACAGTATTTTGACGCAGCCACAAGTTGTGTCCTCAGGATGCCCCAGATGTTTCCAGGTAACTCTGTAATTTTCTAACTGTAGTTTTGTCCAGTGAACAAAGGTCAAAGTCAAAGGTTGTGTTTGTGATATGAAAATGTCCTGTTTCTTCTATGAGGTTTACAATCTGTCATGTAAAAAACAAAGAGAATATGTTACAATTTAAATTCTGATTCTCTCTTCCACGGAATATACAATGTGAACCTGCTCACTGATGCCATGGTCTGAGAAGGCCTAGCTCTAGATGCCACCATATCTTTGAAGGTGAAAGGGGGACCCCCCTTTTGATTGTGGCACCTTATTCTCCCTTATCAAGTGAAGTCTACCAGGCTTCAGAATGAAGGCAGAAGGTAAAGGCTGTCTTATTCTGGTGGGAACTTGAAGGGCAAAAGCCCTAAACCTTTCTGGACCTAATCACTAATTCAAAATCTTAATTTGCATAAGATTTTTCCTGCCTGTAATCTCATTTAAAAGTAGATTGTCAATTCAAACAGAATGCTGATATGGCCACATAGTCTAATGGTCTAGTCCAACTAGCACTCTCCAGGATCTCAAACAAATATCTTTACAAGTCCACTTAAAACAATTCGCAGCCATCACTGCCTGACATGAAATGCTGTAATAGATACTCGTTCCCTCTCAGTAAATGAATCCTGGTTTTGGTTTCAGCTTTAAGCAGAAATCTTTTCCTCTGAACTGAACTGTGCCCATTCAGTCTTCAAAAAACAACAACAATGTGCATATATTGTTTTGCTTCAAATGGTACAGTGAGGGAAAAAAGTATTTGATCCCCTGCCCGTTTACCCTCTGACGAAGAAATGACCAGTCCATAATTTTAATGGTAGGTCTATTGTAGCTGTGAGAGACAGAATAACAACAGGAAAACCCCCAGAAACCCAGAAGACAAAAGTCAGAGATTGCATTATAATGAGTGAAATAAGTATTTGATCCCTTTGCAAAAGATGACTTAGTACTTGGTGGCAAAACCCTTGTTGGCAATTACAGAGGTCAGACGTTTCCCGTAGGTGGCCACCAGGTTTGCACACATCTCAGGAGGTATTTTGTCCCACTCCTCTTTGCAGATCCTCTCCAAGTCAGTAAGATTTCGAGGCTGATGTGTAGCTACTCGAACCTTCAGCTCCCTCCACAGATTTTCGATGGGATTAAGGTCTGGAGACTGGCTAGGCCACTCCAGGACCCTAATGTGCTTCTTCTTGAGCCACTCCTTTGCTGCCTTGGCTGTGTGTTTTGGGTCATTGTCATGCTGGAATACCCATCCTCGACCCATTTTCAATGCCCTGGCTGAGGGAAGGAGGTGCTCACCCAAGATTTGACGATACATGGTCCCGTCCATCGTCCCTTCGATGCGGTGAAGGTGTCCTGTCCCCATAGTAGAAAAACACCCCCAAAGCATATGTCCCCCTCCATGTTTGACGGTGGGGATGGTGTTCTTGGGGTCGTAGGCAGCATTCCTCCTCCTCCAAACACGGCGAGTTGAGTTGATGCCAAAGAGCTCGATTTTGGTCTCATCTGACCACAACACTTTCACCCAGTTCTCCCCTGGGTCATTCAGATGTGCATTGGCAAACTGCAGACGGGCCTGTACATGTGCTGTCTTGAGCAAGGGGACCTTGCGGGCTCTGCAAGATCTCAGTCATTCACGGCGTAGTGTGTTACCAACTGTTTTCATGGTGACTATGGTCCCAGCTGCCCTGAGATCATTGACAAGTTCCCCCTGTGTAGTTCTGGGCTGCTTCATCACCGTTCTCATGATCATTGCAACTCCACGAGAAGAGATCCTACATGGAGCCCCAGACCGAGGGAGGTTGACAGTTAGGGTTAGGTTGTCACCTTCTCACCAAGCTGCTTGGCAATAGTCTTGTAGCCCAGTCCAGCCTTGTGCAGGTCTACAATCTTGTCCCTGACATCCTTGGACAGCTCTTTGGTCTTGGTCATGGTGGCTAGTTTGGAATCTGATGGATTGATTGCTTCTGTCAACAGCAGAACCCTAACCCTAACCTGGCTGGTTGATAGGGGATCAAATACTTATTTCACTCATTATAATGCACATCAATCTCTGACTTTTGTCTTCTGGGTTTCTGGGGGTTTTCCTGTTGTTATTCTGTCTCTCACAGCTACAATAAACCTACCATTAAAATTATGGACTGGTCATTTCTTCGTCAGAGGGCAAACGGGCAAATTTAGCATAAATCAAATACTTTTTCCCCTCACTGTAATTTTTAATCTACAATTCAATTACAGCTGGGCAAGAAAATTTCCTCTGATTCCAGCACTTTCTCCAAATATGGCACCAAATGGCTTAATCTATGAAATGCACTACAGTTGCAAGATCAGTTGTGTTAGTTTTTAATCATGAAGCTCATAGCAAACATTTTAAAAACTCTTTTCAAGTGTTCCAGAAGACTGAATTGTCCTCTTTCCATTACAGAAAGAAACTTCTTAAATGAAAATAAAGTAAGGTTGTAAACTGCATTACCCATAAAGATGCAGCACTGAACCAAGAAGCATGGAAAACTGATCGACATAATAAGAGAGGAAAGCATCCTTTAGCCACAGTTCACCTTTCCAGTACTATAAACCAGTGGTTCTCAACCTTTTTCCGACCGTGGCCCCCTTCTGACCTTGTTTCCTTCCTATGGCCCACCCTGCCTACTGGTAGAAAGGTAGCTATTTAAATGTTTTGTTTGTAAATAGCCAAGGAACAAAGAAGCATAAACAGCCACAAAAAATGCACACATGCAGTTCTTATTGGGAAACTAAAATTTACAAAAAATACCCCACAAAAAGGGAATACAACACGCTAATAAACAACAATGTTCACATACAAGGGAGAACAAAGCCTCTACCACGGTTGCACAAGATTACAGCGATACAAAAATCCACAGTTGCTAACGATGCATAGAAGTGCAATGAAGAAAGTCATGTGTTAGGTTTTCATGTGTTTCTGTTTTCTTCACTTCTCACTTCCCTCTGTGGCTCCCTAGTCTTGTGCCGTGCAATTTTCACCTGTGGCCCCCTTGGAATATCCTGCCCCCCCCAGGGGGCCATATGACCCCAGGTAGAGAACCACTGCTATAAATAACCAGTCTCATTTGTATATGCTTCTGAACAGAACTCCAATTGATTAGGAAATTTCAATGATAGACAGACAACTGTTACTTAAAATGGTATTATGCAACACCAGTTCTTTCCCCTGGCCACCCACATTTAAAATTCCATATCCCACCTACAGGAATCATCTTCCTCCTTCAATCTGTAATTCTGTGATTTGCTGATCCCACTAACAGTCCAATTAAGGTATGTTATGTCCTTTAGTTGTAGCTCTTCATTGCGCACAAGGCAGCAAACCACCTCCATCAGCCCCCTTGGCTCTCTCCAAAGGGAATCTATTTGTTCCCCATACAAATGCCAACTGAATCCTCCCACCTTTTTCCCTTTGCTTGCTAGAAACAAAAAGGAGAGAAACCATGCAAGACAGAGGAGGTGGCATCTTGCTTGCTCCCCCTTTCCCCATTTTTAGTAAGGGGGGGGGAGTAATAGAGGAGCTTGCTAGCCAACAGCCTTTTGCATTCTTGGAACTTCTGGTCAGAGTGTGAAGTGCAGAGGGGAGGAGGCAGGTATTTTGAATAATTAAATGAGGCAGGGGGGGAACAGCCTAGTGAAAAATGAAAAACAATCACTTGCACAGAATTGGGAAAAGACAGAAAGGTTGACTATAAAATTTTGGATTAATAAAGTCTGGGAGATAACAAAACCTTCTAACCCAGTGATGGCGAACCTTTTAGAGACCGAGTGCCCAAACTGCAACCCAAAACCCACTTATTATCGCCGAGTGCCAATGCGGCAATTTAACCTGAATACTGAGGTTTTAGTTTAGAAAAAACAACTCATACATTAACACCTTTTGCCTTATAGGAAAAACACAATAACAGAGCTTTCATTGATACAAACAACTTTTTATTGAAAGGTAAAAGTTTGCATTTGGCATGCCAAGCAGATGCTCTACCACTGAGCCATGGCCCTCTCTGTTCCTGGCACTCCATGTAGTCATTCCTTATGAGTGCCTGTATGTGAGAAGGCCCTGCAGCCAGGTGATGTAAACCATATTACAAAACCTAACCAGCTGTTTAAATGCCACTATGTTTTGTACACATGTAGCTGCCTTATACTGAATCAGACCCTCGGTCCATCAAAGTCAGTATTGTCTGCTCAGACAGGCAGCAGCTCTCCAGGGTCTCAGGCTGAGATCTTTCACATCACCTAATTGCCCAGTCCCTTGAACTGGAGATGCCAGGGATTGAACCTGGGGCCTTCTGCATGCCAAGCAGATGCTCTACCGCTGAGCCACGGCCCCTCCCCTCCTGGACAGCCGCGCCCAGCTGTTCGATGTTTTCAGAGCCGTGGGTGGGAAGGATTCCCCCCCGCCCATCAAAGATGAACATCCCGCGGCGGCACGGAGAATATGTCCCAGCGGCTGGGCATTGCGCCTCTCCTGCGTGGGAGAACCACAGCAGGATTGGGCCCTGACAGGCAGCAGCCTCAGCACCCCACGGTGTGGGGGGGCGGCAGCTGCAAACTCACCGCTCATGGGGGCGGTCTCACTCCCTCCTTCCCCCCTGACCACAGCAGGATTGGGCCCCAACAGGCAGCAGCTTCAGCACCCCAAGGTGGGGGGGCGGCAGCTGCGAACTCGCCGCTCGTGGGGGGAGGGTCTCACTCCCTCCTTCCCCCCGACCTTGCTTTGCCTTGCGGTGCGGGGCCGGCGCCAGCTTCCCAGTCCGTCCGGGCTCTGCAGCCAGAGCGCCAGGAAGGCGCGGCCAAGGCCTCCCTCCTGCAGAGCGGCGGCCGCCGCTTGCCCGCCTGAGACCCCCGGCCGCTCCCCCATCCCTGGAAAGGGCCCGAACCTTAGCCGAGCACCAGTGGGACCGATGCAGGGCGCCTTTGCCCTGCAGGCAGAGGGCTCTTTCTGCCAGGAACCCGGAAAGTCCTGGGAGGCCCTGCCCCTCACGGTGCCCTGGCGACAGAACCGACAAGCGGGATGGGCCTCCTCGCGTGCAGGAGTTCTTCCTGCCCTGAACCTTGACGGCCCGTCGGTGTCCCTGCTGCTGGATTTACAAAGGAGCAGCACCGCTGCCGGGCATGGGAGGGCCTCCGGGGGCGGCAGGCAGCTCCTGCCTCGGGCCAGAACCACGAGGCAAGCGGGAACCGCTAGGCTACAGCCTCCCCCATCAGGGGCGGGGCAGAGCCGGAAAGGCCAACGGCCTGGAGGAACTGCGTGTGCTGGCAGAGAGGGCTACGCGTGCTGGAACTGGCACGCGTGCCATAGGTTCACCAACACGGTTCTAACCTGATGGAGTTGGTCAGATTAAGAGATGGCCAAATTCATTAACCCTGTTTTTCAGTTAATTGGAAACATCTATTTGATTTTTGAGAAAAAGAACTCCCATTTACATTTTGATATTTTCAACTGTGCAACCTTTTTATAATAGGGCGTGTATGAGAGCAAATGAAATGTTATGGTACCAGTGGTACAAGTATGACTGTAGTAAGTATCATAATGATTTATAGTTTGCTTGTCTCACTGCATTGTGCTAAAACATATCTTTGTTTATTGTCTGATAATATCACTGGAAATGGAAAAGGACAGATGTTTACTCCTTAACTTGTTCCATTTACTCCTTAACTTGTTCCATGGATTTATAGAAATGTAAATAAGATACGTACTTTTATGTGATAGTATTTACTAAGATTTGAAATTTGTATAATATATCTCAAAATTTTACACACACACACAAATGAGAAAGAGTGCTAGCAGGCAAATCACGGGAGGCAACTTGACATCCTAGTAAGAAAGGATATTGATTGGGTGTTTGTGCAATTTTGTGCCCACCAAAATCAATGGACTTAAACTAGAATAACTGCATATTGCACTGTAAAAATATGTGCTCAATGATTGTGGCTATTTATTCCTAGCTGCCAAATCTCGTGTATTTCTGGATTACCAACAGGTAATAAAATTTCAAGCCAATATATGATATGAAACATTGCCTGACATTAACAGGCCAACCTGCTGAGAAGCATAATTTTTAAAATGGCCACCCACTCATGTTGTGATGTAACCTTCACTTAGCAGCAGTGGTTTATGTTGTAACTATAGCCACAACACTCAATGGCTAACATGGAAATAATTTCTGAGTTTCCTTCTGAGAGTTAAGAATCTAATCCCAATTGCTAACTCCTGTTTTACTTTGCTGCAACTGAATAAGACAAAGTTTAGAACAACTCAGAAGTTTTTTTTTAAGGAATTATATTTGATACGCGTGTTCTTGTGATACTATGCCAGAATGGGCCTTCTCCTAACTCCCACAATAATAAATTTCAGGAATTCAAAAGCATTTAGGAAGTGTTAACAGATGCATTTTTAAGCTATGCAAGGTTCTTAAAGGAAATGAGAAATTAAATCTCATTTGTTGATCGCTATCTATGCTTTTTAAACTCCTAGCTAAGAGCAACGTGAACATTTGAACCCCATTCTTCATCCTGGCCTCTTAGAAATACAGCTACAGCGTCAAGGCCACCTGGTACATCTGAGCAAGATGACCCTCCCCTCCAGTTTTAACAGAGGCACAAATATATAAAGATATAGCCAAGAAAGCTTTAGGGGCATTCTTGACCACCTGCCAAAGGGAGTTATGTTAATGCCTTTCATATTAGCACTCATGCTCTTAATCTATTGAAAAACATTGGCGTAAGAGTTAAGATTAAAGCTGTCAAGATTTCTGATTGCTAATGTAAAATACTTTAACTGGAGACTCAAGAAGCAAGGTCCCTGGGAGTCTTATTTGTTCTTGATAAAGCAAGCTGCACTTTATTGTTTTAAAGTATTCTGTTTATAAACTGTCATTCTCCCTTCAATTTCATTGCTATCTATCATACTGGAGCAATTTAAATGTCTTTACAGAACAAAGCATATATGAAGGGCTGAAAACCTTTAATACAGACCTTTTACAGGTCTACTAAGCTAACTTTAAGATATACATTATTTATTGCTATTTATTTTCCACACAGGTCATAAAATAGAACTCTCTTGGTTTACTTTTTGCATCCTACCAATCTAATATTTCCGTATATACTCGTGTATAAGCTGAGTTTTTCAGCCCCCCAAAAAGGCTGAAAAATCCCAACTCGGCTTATACACGGGTCAATACGGTAATTGGGCGGTTTCTCCTTCGGAGCCGCTGAATCGCGCTCCCGCCGGCCAGCTGATTCCCACCACCACCCCCCAGCGTTCCAGCGCGCTCCAGCTGATTCCCCCCCCAGCGCGCTCCAGCCGACCAGCGCGCTCCCCCACCCCCCCAGCGTGCTCCCCACCACCCCCCAGCGCGCTCCAGCGCACTCCAGCTGATTCCCCACCCCCCAGCACGCTCCCCCCGACAGCTGATTCCCCTCCACCCCCCCAGCGCGCTCCAGCTGATTCCCCACCCCACCCCCCCAGCATGTTCCAGCGCGCTCCAGCTGATTCCCCACCCCACCCCCCAGCTCCAGCGCGCTCCAGCTGATTCCCCACCCCACCCCCCCAGCACGCTCCCCCGACAGCTGATTCCCCCCACCCCCCCAGCGCGTTCCAGCGCGCTCCAGCTGATTCCCCCCCACCCCCCCAGCGCGCTCCCCCACCCTCCCCAGCACGCTCCCCCCCAGCGCGCTCCAGCGCGCTCCAGCTGATTCCCCACCCCACCCCCCAGCACGCTCCCCCCAGACAGCTGATTCCCCCACCCCCCAGCGCGTTCCAGCGCGCTCCAGCTGATCCCCCCCAGCGCACTCCAGCGCGCTCCAGCTGATTCCCCACCCCACCCCCCAGCACGCTCCCCCCAGACAGCAGATTCCCCCCACCCCCCCAGCACGTTCCAGCGCGCTCCAGCTGATTCCCCACCCCCCAGCGTGCTCCAGCCGACCAGCGCGCTCCCCCCACCCCCCAGCGCGCTCCCCCCACCCCCAGCGCGCTCCAGCTGATTCCCCACCCCACCCCCACAACACGGCGCCTTCTGCTGTGTGGCGGCAGCGGCAGTTTCTCCCCCCCCCCACCTCGCCCACCTCACCAGGGCTGGTCCTCCCGGTCTACAGCTGATCCGCGGGCCTCCAGCGGGCCTTCTCTGGGCCTCTTCCTCCCGCTCTAAAATGGCGGCCGCCATTTTAGAGTGCCGATTCGCCGCCTCTCCCGGTGAGTAGGGGGTTCAGGGGCTCTTCCTCCTCCCCCCCTTGGATGGCACTGGGGTCGGGGTGGGTTGGGAGGGCCCGGGAGGCTGGCAGGAGGGCGACCTGGGGCAGGGGCGAGACCATCCCTGCGCTCTAAAATGGCGGCCGCCATTTTAGAGCGCAGCATTACGGGTAAAGGGAATTTCTTATTGACCCTCGGCTTATATGCGGGTCAATAAGAAATTCCCTTTTCTGGCCTCAAATTTGGGGGGTCGGCTTATACTCGGGTCGGCTTATACCCGAGTATATACGGTAGGCTAAAAGTAAACAAGTAACCAAGGCCATCTTGCAAATTAAAACTGGACCTGGCTCTCCAACACCCAAATTCCTTAACATTTAGTCATTATGTTCCTGGTGCTGTGACCGCATACATGGATTGATCAAATGTAGCATGTTTGACCGGTATATGCAGTCAAACATAATGACTGAAAAAGGGCTACTAATCCACAACTCACCTATTGGCTCAGAAATCATCTGAAGTTAGGAAATAAAAATGTAATGAATTTAATCCAATGGCTGTCTTCCTTTAAAAAAGAGTCTTCCACCAATGAGGAAGGATTTGTCTATCAGAGGAATTCCCTCTTTAGCAAAAGGGATCCAGCCCAGAGATTTTATGTATCCTGTCTCTCAATATAGCATTTCCCAGAACACCTATGTGAACAGAATTTAAACTTCAATCCGATTTTCTTAAATGGCCCCAATGAGCAGTTAATTTGCATAATCAATATGAAGCATAGGTTCCTAAAAAGAATAAGGGCCATTTCATTCATTACATTTTTAGGCATACATCTACGTTTTGTATTAAGTGTATACATATTATTCAGATGTACTTGTCAGAGAACCAGGGCTGACTCTCTGCTAAGCATTCTCTTATTACAAACTTGGGTTTGTTATTGTGGGATAGTGCTAAATCTAGTTTGTTTTTCAACCAATATCTATAATTTATTCTAGTATTTTACAATCAGTTTTGGATTATGACAAAAATAGTACCTGAAGCAGCCTTTAGATACAGACTGTGAAACATCAATTTTTAATCATCTTGGTTACTTGGGAGACTTTTATTTAAAGAAAATTTGAAATTAGATGCCCTTAAGATCTTGTGGTGAAACACAAGAAGTTGAGCTTTGCCAATGAATAGCCATCACATTCAAAACAATCCTTAAAAATAAATTTAATATCAGATTCAAACTTTAACATAAAGAGAACAAAATTTTAATGCTGATTTAAGTTAAAAAACTGTAATTGTTTCTGTCAGTCACTTGCCAAACTCAGAGAAAATTATCACAACACAAAGCCTGCTTCTGTTGGGCAAAGAAAAATCTTATTATTTTTAGTATAAATTACACCTATTAAAGTCTACATTGTTGGATTACTAAAGTCTAAACACTAGAAGACCAAATCTAGGTTCTTGACTTTGACAAATTCAATATGTTTCATACAGAAAAGAGATCTTCTCACCTGTTGTAGTACATGCCTTTCCCTTAGTGTCATTAACCTTCTGTGGAGCTCAACTAATTCATCAAGATATGCCTGAAAATAAGTAATCCCAAAATTCAGACAAAACACACTTTGTTAAGTACTAAAACTTGGGTCACAAATGCATTTGTAATGTCATGTAAGTCCTGTGTGTACATGTTACAGTGAATGCACATACAATCTGTGTACAGTGAAAATTTCTCTTTGTACATCAGTTGAATAACTCTTATGTTATGCTCCATGTATGTACAGCTGAATGTGCTACATTTCTCCAGGTACTGGTGCCCAGTTTTAATTTTAAAGTGTACATACATTGACTCTTTCTCATGGTGTAAGTCACTTTGGGTCCTCATTGAGGGAAAAGGTGGGATATAAATGAATTAAATATAATTAATGCTGACATTATAATATAATATAAATAAATGCCAACAGAACATGCATTCAATGTAACATGTAAACAGGACTTGTTTTATGCAGTTCAAGAAACTGGTTAGGCACTGGGAATATGGAACAAGTTATCTCCTACTATACAAGTTTAATGTAAGGATACTAAAATTAAGAAATATGTAATAAAGATAATACTCCAACCACAGACTTTTATATATTGAAAGAGTAGATATTTCTAAAATATGTGAAGTATGTTTCTTGAAGATAATTTAAAGATTACTTTTTGCTAGCCATTTATACCTTATCACAATCGCCATTCTTTATCTGTTTATCAGATTTACTCTGTTTTACGGGACTCTTTACTTCTAGAATCTGGAAAGAAAAAAGAAAAAGTACATTATTTAAGGGCACTACAAGGCTAGATGAATAGCTACATTTCATAGTAAACAGCTGCTGAAATGCAAAGAATGAAAGACTATTAGAAATTCCATACCAAACCTCTTCATTGTCTAAGCATGTTTTTAGCTGCCTATTTCTCTAACCTTTGTGTTCCTGCTCCAGTCAAGTATCCTACAAAAACAATACTACAAAATGAAGTAAATGAAAAAGGAATGATAAGTCATTTTAAACACTGGAAAGGGCCTTTATGAACATTAACAAAATAATCAGTAGTAAGAGAAATAAGTGCTCATAACACTGTCATGTCAGAAATTAACAGTGATGATATTGAATCTGTATCATTTAATCACTTATTCATACATAAATATGCATGTTTTTGGAGATTTACTTAATGTGACGTAGATTCTGGGTGAAAATTTGAACAAATATTGCAAGCAAAATAACTTTTAGAGGAAGATACAGACACAATCTATGTGTGTTATTTAATTGATTTTTGTTAAAAAAATATTTATATCCTGCTTTTCTCCCCATCAACAGGACTCAAAGTGGCTTATATTAAATTTAAAAAGAAATACAATATCAAATCAGAAATAAAAATGGATATAAATAAAAGGAACCAATCCAGAACTTTCACTTATGGGCTACCAGAACAGAAAACAGAACCTTTATTGGCATTTACAGTAACAAAACAAACAGGTAAAGCAGCTAGATATGGATCTAAAAAATAATGAATACACAGTTCATCAGTAAATTTTATAATAAACAATTAAATGAGGGTTCCCCTCCTTCTTTCTCCCTCCTTTAGGACCTTGGCCAAGAACTCGGCTACTTGAGTGGTAACTTCGGAGCTTTTGTCATCCAATAAATGGCCTATGTGTCCAGTAGTCATTGCAGTAGTAAATTGAGGAAGAGAGCTAATTAAGCTGCATCGAAGCTGTGTGAAAAGTGGACAGTACAAGAGAATATGTTGTATTGTGTCAGGTTCTTTGTATTGACACCTACAACATCTTGCTTCGCATGGTATTCCCTTGTATCTACCACTAACAACAGCTGAAGGGAATATATTAAATCTGGCCAACAAAAATGCTCTACGGTGAGAGGGTATAGTTAAGTTAGAAAAATACTGGGCCATAGAGTTTATTTGATAAGAAAGGCCTAAAAAACGAGGGGAGCAGATACCTTCAGCACCGGCTTTTATTATTTGGGAATCGCTGTCCCATATCCTTTTTGGATTGTCCTAAAAATATATAATTCACTGGAATTGGACAAGGAATCAAGATCAATCCCGAGTGATCTGATCCTATTTAAGATAAGCTGAGACCATCTAGAAACAGTTGAGTCAGTATGCAAAGCTGCCAATAAACTACTTGGGGGGGATCGAAAATGAGAGCGTAACCAGTATTTGATAGTAGTGATCCAAGCACCAGATTCTATCGTGTGCAGTCCCAGCTCAGCGCACAGAGAAAAATAGCAAACAAAGTTTGTGACGCCAAGGATGCGTCTCAAAAAAAACTGCCCTGAGACGCTCCACTTCTTTATTAAAACCCTGGATCCAGACTGGGATTCCGTACAAAAGTTGCAGGATCACAGTGGCTTGGAAAATCTGTAAGGTGGCCAGAACAAAATGGTTACCCTTCTTATAGTAAAAATGAGTTATTGCAGCCATCTTATTTTTTGCCAAGGTAAGGGACTGATTACGGTGTGCAATCCATTTTAAATTATAATGAAAAGAGACCCCCAAATATTTAAACATTTTCACTTGTTCGATTTCTCTTCCCTCAATTTTCCAAACTGATTGCTTCCAAGTTTTAGAAAAGATCAGAATCTTGGTCTTATCAAAATTAATAGACAGGGAATTCTGTTTACAGAATAGGATAAAAGAAGCTAACAAACGTTTAAGACCCATCTTTGAAAGGGATAGGACTGCTGCGTCATCCGCATATAACAGAATAGGGACTTTCTCAGAGCTTAGCTTAGGTGCATGACCATCAGTATTAGCCAAAAAAGCAGGGAGATCTGAAATAAATAAATTAAATAAGGATGGTGACAGTACACAGCCTTGCTTTACACCCTTTGTCACCAGGATTTTTTGGGTTAAGAGGCTTCCCTCATAAAATCTAACTTGACAGGTATTGGATGTATGGAGGTTATGTAATAAAAACAAAAGGCGTTGGTCGAGGCCCATATGGCTTAGTTTCTCCCGTAAAATCTGTCTATCGATTGTGTCAAACGCTCTTTGAAGGTCGATAAAAGCAACATATAACTTTCCTCTAGGGAACTTAAGATATTTTTCTGCCAATAATGTAAGAACTGTGCAATGATCAGTTGTAGAATGGTTAGGTAAAAATCCAATTTGCTCTTTCCCTGGAAGATTATGAAGGGACATCCATTCAGATAATTTCTTGAGGAGATGCTTGGCATAGAGCTTTCCTATAATAGACAAAAGACTAATTGGTCTGTAATTTTCCGGTTTACTAGGATCACCTTTCTTAAACAATGGTATTATTATAGAATTCAGCCACGAATCTGGGAGGATACCAAATTTGTCTATCAGCGTGAAGAGGTGTGCGAGTGGCGGGGCCCACCAATTGGAATTACTCCTTAGGAGCTCTGCAAGAATACCATCAGGTCCCGGGGCTATGCCCAATTTTAAGCTAATAATACGTTCTCTCATCTCATCACAGGTGACAGGAGGCCATTCTGGTACATCAGGGGCTATAAAAGGTTCTCTGATAGAAACCCCTGGGGACTTCACATTAAAAACATTAGAATAGTGCGAAAACCAAGCCTGAGCATGAATTAAACTTGCAGAGTTGCCACCAACCGAATAATTAAGTCCTGAAATTAGTGACCAGAAAGCTTTGCTATTTTTACTATTAAATGCTTGGAATAACTGCAACCATTTCTCCATAGCAAAAGCATGTTTTTTTTCGGCTAGCAAAATTTGGTACCCCTTTCTCTTTTCGCAGTTCGCTGAGGGGACCCAAGGTAACAGGCCTGAGCGCATCAGCTTAAACAGATGGTGAAGCTCTTTTTTTGCCGCAAGGCATTCAACATCAAACCAGGTGCTATTTAGGCATTTAGAGGACCTACGACTAATTTGGTTGAGCAAAGTCACCAAGTCTGTCAACAATATTGTTATATGTTGACAACGCCACCATTGGGGTTTCAGCATTTAATAGTTCGTTAAATAACTGCTGCCCAGTATCACTATGTATCCATTGCTGAATTTGGGACACAGTAGATGGAGACCATTTAATCCTCTTATACTTGCTGACAGTGTGATCCTGATCCTGGTTCGACAAAAAGGGCTTGGCAGGTTCACAACTAGTCTTAAAAGTCAGGAGCAAGGGTAGATGATCACTTTCTGATCGATTGCCAACTACATAATTGACAATGTGGTCACTTAGGTCAGCTGAATGGACTGCAAAATCAACAACACTACAACCACGCAGGGAGATATAAGTGTACTGGCCGAAGGGATCATATTGTAAAGAACCATTCAGTAGACATAGATTAAAATTCACACACAGTTCCACCAAATGATGACCAGCCTGATTTATAATGGAGTCTTTTGACGACCTAGGGGCTAAAAATGGGAATGGTATAAAATCTTCAGCATCCCATTTCATAAAATTAATTAGCTGAATGTTATTATCGCCCAACCTGGGGTTAAAATCCCCAGCAAGTAAAAGGGCAGTTTCAGGTTGTGAATCTAAATGTTTGTTCAGATAGGCATTTATTGTGTTCCAAACTGATGAGGATGCAGTACTGTCAATAAAAGGGGGAATATAAATATTAACTAATATAATTGACAGTTCCTTGGTGGGTAAGAGAATTGCCTGAGTGAAAGGGGGACAAGGATCTAGCTGCCTAACTTTAAATTTACAGGAGTTATTAACCAAACAACACAGGCCCGCTTTAGGGCGGCCCTTGATATTAGTTTTATGAGCTGGGAGGGCATATGAAGTAAAGCCATAATAAGAAATATTAGTAAGAGACCAGGTCTCCTGTAAAAAAATAATATCAAAACCCTTCAAAAAGTTTAGCAAGTCAGGATCCCTGCTTTTGCTTCCCCAGCCAGCAATGTTCCAAGATATAAAGTGACAAATTTGACCCTGAATTCTACACCTTTTTTTAGTATTAAAATTTAGTCAGTCTAGTTCAGATATTATATTTAGGGCCCTGTCGTGTTCTGAACAAACACAACCATTATTGGGGCATTGCAGATTATTTATCTCAGCATCACATTCAATGATAGGGCTGGGTGCATCTCTATCGTTCCCACATTATGGCCTCTTGAGGGCTGCACTAATCTCGCTCTTGAAAGGGAGTCCCACTTCGTGTCCGTTGTTTCTTGTGGCTGGGAGGTAAATGACCGTTTTTTAGATCTTTGTTTTGCTAATTCCTCCTTCAGGCAGTCCAGTCTATCCATAATCCATTGTTGATCTTGATTGGATAGGTCAACAAAAGTCTCCTGAATACACTCTTCCATATTATCAACTTCCGACAATAATTCAGGGGGGGTAGATACTAATTGAAGGTTTTGTGAGGTTGTGCTGTCCTCGGCCTCCTTCTGAATTCCAGCATCAGGCATAGCCTTCAGTTTGGTAGTATTTTCAGCCATGTAATGCTGGTTATGCATTGTCAGCCCGCTTTCCAAAATTGGCTGCTTATCCCAAGATATTAAATCATTTTGGGGGTTGTCGGTTCCCATCCTTTGAGGGGTGTCAGCTCCCATCCATTCCTCCTCCATGGAATCAAGAATGGTATTGGTCGGAGCCGGAAGCTTAACAATCAGAGGGTTAGTAATTGTATTCGTAAAGACCCTCACCGGAAAAACTCCTCTGCTCCTAAATCTTTTTTTCCATCTATGAATCAGGGAAGGTATTCTAGTTGAAGCAAAGGTGAGAAGGACCCTTTGCACCTGATTAGGAGGATTGAGTTGCATCTGGAGAAGGTCCACTTTAACATGGTCAAACCTGAGTAATGCAGACAGGTGTAATTTAACCCTATAGAGGCCGTGCCAATCAGGTGCCCAGCCGAAAGGACTGCAGATAGTTAAACATACTTTTTCAGGGTTGAGTATTAGCTGGTTACTACTTTCAGTCAGGCTCTTTTCAGGCATCCGAAAATTGCTGCGATGATTCCTATCGGTACGTGCTTGTTTGGGCTGTAAATCAGTAGCCTGGAGTCCGGTGTTACTTAAAGTCTTTTTGCATAAATCATATAGTCCGGCTACCTCCATCCTCAACGGCTTAATTTGTTTGGAAATTTCGTGGATATGACCAAATATACAGTCTACTGTTCTAGCAGTCAGAGCCAAATGACTCTCAATGAGTGAAAGCCCATCCAAATTATTCACTACTCCAGGGGAGGGTCTTTGCAACTCAGGAGGCTCAGGAGACCGTGTCCTTAAAGCTAGGATGTCTTCATGGGGGAAATTTCTCCTCCTCCTTCTTCCCTTGGAGACTCCAGAGGGGCAAAACGATTTGTTGTTTCAACATTATAAACATAGCATCTACTCCCCCTCTCAGGGGAGAGGAAGAAATCATCAAGTTTGGATTGTTTTGAAGCTGGAACACTCAGGACGCCATCTGGATCTCTTGGGCATTTACCAGGTGCCATAAATCCTCCTTCTAATCAGTGGTGGGAGGAACCGTATAATAATAAAACTTATCCAAGTCTTCTGTGGCTGATAGCACACAGCCCTTAAAATTTGGTGATAATAAAAAAGTTCATCGGCTTCAGCAATTAAGAAAAAAGACAGAAGTTCTCTTAGCTTAACTAATCCTAGCTAAGTCTTAGAGCCTCACCAAGTCTGCAACAACACAGAAAAAAAAAAACTAGAAATTAAAAGGAGCTATCTCGCTTCACAGCGGCAGATAGCCCTTTCGGCTTATGAAAAAAAGAGAACTAATGAACCAGATAAAACCTTTAAAAAGATAAAAACCTCAGAGCTCCAGGGCTGTGACCGCTGCAGCTGCCGCCATCTTGCTTCCTCCTTCTTACGGGCTACCAAACGTACAAAGAAAGAGCTCTGCTTTACAGAGCTTCTGAAACCTGTGCAAGGTTGGAGCCTTCCTCACATCCTATGGAAGCCCATCCAACAGCACAGGTACAGCCACAGAGAAAGAATGAGTCTGAACACCAGGAGTTCTTACTGACTGAAGTGCTAAAACCAAAAGCAATGAAACCTCTATCAGATACAACTCTCCTGCTTACTTTATTGAAATGAACAGGGAAAACTGCACCACAAAGGGAGCAAAATTTCCCCCCCACAATTCAGATAAAGTTCTCAATGCTCAAATTTCATTGAAAACAGTAGGAGTTGTTGGTCGCCATCAGTCTGTCCCACTGAATTTGATATAACTTGTCATATTATATATTTCTTTTGTAAACACACACACACAAGACATTAATTTTAAATAGTGCAAAAGATCACAGATCAACAGGACACACCTTTATTAGCATCTGATAACGTTTTTAAACACACTGGAGAAGAAACTACCTAAAAAAGGCCTCCTGAAATAATTACGTTTTAACTGGTGCCAGAAGGCCTCCAATGAAGGCACCAATCGCAGTGTGGGAGGGGAAGTTCCATAGAGTCAGGGTAGAAGCTGAGAAAGCCCTTGTGAGCTTCCCACCACCTGCTTTTCCCAACCAGCTGCCAAATAAAGCCACCATTAGAATACTAGATGCAACATCTGAGTGGTTTACTACAGACTTTGGACCCAAGCCATTAGGGTGTTTTTTAATTGCCTTCAAGTCACAGCTGACTTATGGCAACCCATAGGGTTTTTAAGGCAAGAGACATTCCGAGGTGGTTTGCCATTGCCTGCCTCTGCGTCACAACCCTGGTATTCTTTGGAGGTCTCTCTTCCAAATACTAGCCAGGGACAGGACTGAGAATGTGTGACTGGCCCAAGGTCAACCAGGAAGCTTCCATGGCGCCAGTGGGGATTTGAACCTAGGTTTCCCAGGTCCTAGTCTGACACCTTAACCACTACACCATGCTGGCTCTCATTTAGGGCTTTAGAAAAAAAAACCAATCAGCACTTTGTATTGGGCTCAGAAGCAAACTGGCAGTCAATGTAACTGGAAACAATAAGCATTCGTTAGCATCCTGGCAATCACATTCATAAAGAGTTTACAGTGCTGAACAATCTACAAAAGCAGCTCCGTGTGGAGTGTTAACAGTACTCCAACCTGCATGTTACCAAGGCATGTATGAAGTCTGTCTTTTCCAGGAAAGGCTGCAGCTGACAGACTAATCCAACTTGACAGATCATACTTTTGCCTGACTATATCACCTGGGCATCCAGATCAGTAAGATGTCCAGCAGCACATCCAGGCCAAGAGCCTGGTCGAGGGTGGGTGGGGAGGGTGATCGAATGCAGCTTGAACACTTTATCCTGACTCAGTTTTCCCCTGCCCCACAGCACTTCTATTTTGTCTGGATTTAATTTCAGTGTCTTGTACCCTACCACTTCACTAGGCAAAGTATAGAGACTTATTTCGACAGAAGCAGTCTTTCCCTGGGGCAGGGCAGCTCTTTCCACCACCCTTAGCTGAATGTAGTAGGATAAAAAACAGTTTTTAAAAAACAAAACAAAAACCTCTAATAATTTCAGCTATTGAATCATAATAGTTTCAGCTATTGAATAATAAAGACTAACTGCTCAGCAGCTGGTTTGGAAAAAAATTTCTGCTAGTCCACTGCTGACAAGACTGTCTTTTTGTGAATATTGTAGGAAAATATACCACCCACAGGCTATTGTGTTTCAACATACTGAACACAGTATCATGTTTCATTGTTTAAAACAAGTTTATGGCTTTAATGACAGTGAACAAAAATCTCGTCTGGCCAAATGGCATTCCTCTCCAAATGGAACAAAAGTAAAAAACGTTTTAAAATGTATTCTAGGAGACCTTTTTAAAAATACTTCTGGGTGTTTTGGGTGAGACACTTAACTGGTCTTAGAAAACTGTGTGGAATGAAAAGCAGCATCTGAAAAACGAATCCTGGCAACAAAAAAGGCAAGGAAAAGGCAAGAGACTTAATTTGGGAGTTAGCATTTGGGAGTTAGTGTATTGACTCGCTTATTAACAAGACGCTGGATCTCCACCAACCTATTAACACAGTTTATTAGCAAATATCTCACAAAACATTATTTCAATAAAACCAGTTCATAAAATAATTGCTGACAGGTCTTTTAGTACATTATTGACTTGTAAAACTTGAGTTTGTTCAGCAGCGCTTCAGATTCAACCATCAACAAAAGCAGTTCATCAATGCTTTGGTTTGAAACACTACTGAATTTTATTGTAAGGATTTCCCAGAAAGGCTGCAGCTGACAGACTAACCCAAGTTGATAGAACATACTTTTGCCTGACTATATCACCTGTGGTACTGGCGGGGACCATTTATATTGGGGAAATGACACAGAAAGAAATGGTTAACCCCCTTTCCCCACTTGCCTTGGTCTCAGCCTGATTCAAACTCACCACCTGGCTGCCTTTACTTTTTAAAAAAGTAGGATGACTGATCACATCTCTCCTCCTATATCATCAAGTTTGGACCTAAACATCTATCTTGGAGAAAGGCCAAAAGATTCTTGGTGTAAACTCACTTCGAGCACAGTTTAAAGACAGGACAAATCATTTTAAGATGTACAGATTTTAGCATACTAACACTGTGGCTCTCCAAGACACCTTTTCCTTAATCTCCTGATTTTCTATTATACCATCACCAGTTCTCTTAGCTACAGTTTTAGTGACGGTGGGGTAGAGTGGGGCTGATTTTTCTACCCAGTTGGGATTTATGGCATTTGTGGGATGGAATCCGCTGGTAAGAATCATAGAGTTGGAAGGGGCCATACAGGTCATATAGTCCAACCACCTGCTTAATGCAGGATCAGCCTAGAGCACCTCTGATAAATGTTTGTCCAGCCTTTGCTTAAAGACTGCCAGTGAGGGGGAGCTCACCAGCTCCCTAGGAAGCTAATCCCATTTTTGAACAACTCTTACTGTAAAAAAAATTCCCCGTAATATCCAGTTGGTACCTTTCCGCCCGCAATTTAAACCCATTATTGCGAGTCCTATCCTCTGCTGACAACAGGGAACAGCTCCCAGCCCTCCTCTAAGTGACATCCCTTCAAATACTTAAAGAGTGCAATCATGCCCCCCTCAACCTCCTCTTCTCCAGACTAAACATTCCCAACTCTCTCAGCCTTTCCTCATATGGCTTGGTCTCCAGGGCCCTAATCATCCCCACAGCTCTCCTCTGCACCTGTTCCATTCTGTCCACATCCTTTTTGAAGTGAGACCTCCAGAACTGTTCACAATACTCCAGGGGCGGCCTGACAAATGCAGTGTACAGCAGAACTATGACATCTTGCAATTTGGATGTTATGCCTCTGTTGATACACTCCAAGATCGCATTAGCCTTTTTTATTGCTGCATCACACTGGCTGCCCATATTTAACTTATGGTTCACCCGTACCCCAAGATCTTGTTTACACACACTGATACCCAGAAGTGTATCCCCCATCCAGTATGCATGTTCCTCAGAGGGAGCGTTGCCGGCAAGTCCAGGGAGAGTTTCAGGATGAACTGATGCTATTTTTGCTCTTTAGAGATCTTATTGTTTCTTTAAACTGTTAATTTCATTTTGGCAGGCTGTATGACTTACTTCAGCACATTGGGTTTTATTATGGGCTACTAAATATTGCGCCGCATGTTTTGCTTGGGTAAGCTGCTCTTTTAAGGAGATGTTTTCCCTCTCTGAGGCTTCTGTCTGAGCTAACGCACCCTCCAGCTTCTGCCTAGCTTCCTGGGTGGCAGAGGCATAACTACCTTTGTCCACGAGCAGTTCGATTTTTCTGCTCGAAGCTTCTCTACTTCTTGTTCTACATGTTCAAGCCTTTCTCTAATTTCCTTTTTGTGTTTCACCACAAGACCTTAAGGGCATCTAATTTCAAATTTTCTTTAAATAAAAGTCTCCTAAGTAATCAAGATGATTAAAAATTGATGTTTCACAGTCTGTATCTAAAGGCTGCTTCAGGTACTATTTTTGTCATAATCCAAAACTGATTGTAAAATACTAGAATAAATTATAGATATTGGTTGAAAAACAAACTAGATTTAGCACTATCCCACAGTAACAAACCCAAGTTTGTAATAAGAGAATGCTTAGCAGAGAGTCAGCCCTGGTTCTCTGACAAGTACACCTGAATAATATGTATACACTTAATACAAAACTTAGATGTATGCCTAAAAATGTAATGAATGAAATGGCCCTTATTCTTTTTAGGAACCTGTGCTTCATATTGATTATGCAAATTAACTGCTCATTGGGGCCATTTAAGAAAATCGGATTGAAGTTTAAATTCTATTCACCTAGGTGTTCTGGGAAATGCTATATTGAGAGACAGGATACATAAAATCTCTGTCTTTAAATAAGAGTCTTCCACCAATGAGGAAGGATTTGTCTATCAGAGAACTCCCTCTTTAGCAAAAGGGATCCAGCCCAGATATTATTAGATAACTTACCTGGTTGTTCTAATAAATACAGACTCAAAAAATTATTGGCAGACGAAAACCCTTTAATCACAAGAAAGGTTGCTAAATTTTGTGTTGTGGCGATTTAAAGCACGAAATAGGATAAAAAACAAAACCTTGTAAGGACAAGGTTGAATTACTGAAGTTTACAAGGGGATGAACCTGATAGCTGATTTGTTTATAAGAAAGAGATAATAGTTAAATTACCATGCTGTAATCTGTTTTAATTTGATAGGTTTTATATTCTATTTATATGATATTATGCTGTACTGGTCATCACATATAGAATATATTTATTGGTCTTTGACTGCAAATAAATTCATTCATTCATTCATAACTGTGGCACTCTAAAGGTCTCAGCAGGGGCTTTGGGCTATTTTCTAGCCACTCCTGAAAAGTCTGAAACTCTCCGAAAACCTCAGCGCGCAGCAGGCAACAAGGGGACTTCTGCTCCTAGCCCAAGCAGACTTTCTCAAACTGACAGATTTCCTACTCTCTCTCTGGCAGGCTTTAAAAAAACAACAACGGACTCCAGCTCTTTTCCTAAACAGGCCTCCGCTGGGAACGCTGCAAAACTCAAATTCTTGGCTCTCCACTGTTTAAAGGGAGATTCTTGCCTATTTCCTTCAGCAAGTTGCTGCAAGTTTAACAAACTCAAAACTCTTGGCTTGGCGGCTATTTTAAAGTGGACACTCCCTTAACTCTCAGGGGAGCTTCCTGTACCTAGCAAACTCAGATTCTGGGCTTGGCAGCTTTTTTAAAGGGGACATAACATGGAGTTTTAAAAGAACTTGTGCCCTGCTCTATACAAGGGTCCCTATCACTTCTCTGGAACTCACCCAAGAATTCTATAACCCTAAAACCCACTACGCTCAACCAGGACTCTTAAGGATGGACTGTGCCGACTCCTTGCATTCTAAACAACTCATGTGGGTTGCCTAGGTGCAGGTGATCGAACAGAGTCCAAAGAGATGAACGGCGAAGAAGCCAAGGATAGATTCCACCCAATAGTTGCTCTTAAGCACAAGACACACCAGATTTTCATGCACGCATGACTCTTCTAGAGTTCTCCACTAGAGATTTTCCCTACGTCTGCCCCGTTTGAAACACATGTCGTGACTCACACATTCAAACATGTGGGGACGCCTGCGTTCGAGCACCAATTTCTGTTACCCCTTACAGATGGTCTCTGCGATGGGGGAATTAGCTGTTTGGAGACTACGCTTAGTGAGAAGGAGTGGTACGGGATATTTTTTCCTAATGTTACGGAGATGAGCACACCAGCAGAGTAAACCCTTCAAATGAAGAAACATTTCATAATTTTAAGGGATTTTTATTGAGAAATTGATTTTAAACGCACAGACACACAACCACAGAATCACACACCCAAAACACACAAGAGCCTAAGAAATAAAAAAGAGGAGGGGGTGGACACAAGGATATAAGGGTGTTGAGGGTGATATTTACCAGACAAAAGAATATAATCTCCAAATGATAGCAGCGCTGAGGAGCAGAGAAACAGCCACTGTCTGTCTGAAGGAAAAAGCCTTACAGATGTAAGAGGTGCAGTGTTTGGATCCAAGAAAACACGCACACACTTTGAATGGTGAAGGGGCTAATACTTATACCCAAAAATGAGTATGAGGCTGTATGCTAACAGGCATACAATGGGTTTTGCCAGGGACAAAAAAATTAATTACTTCTTGAGTAGTTAGGATATTAAAGTTTGAAAGAACATGACGTAATGGCGACCTAGAAGAATACCTTAGTTTGCCCGATAAACTACCAGTAACAACATCAGTATAGAGTTTTAGATATGTGAGAATGTTTGGAAGATTTTCCCAGGAAGGGAGGAGTAGACAAGAAATGTTCTGGTTTAATCTACTCTGCAAGTTAGATGGAGATGGAGGGTGAATCTACATATGCTAAAAAACTGGCCAGAGTTCTATGAATGGACTCTGATTGCTGATTGGATTAAAGGGTTGTGTTATCAGTTTCAGATGTCTGCTTGGAGCACTTCATTAAGGATATGAGGGAGGCTCACTTACTCCTTATTGTTCCAGCTTTTCCACGTCAAGGCCAGAGGAATGCAAAATGACCCATTTCGGTCTTACAGCATCCAAAGCTTTGCACTGGTCATGAAGATAGCTTTCAGAGTCCTGGAAACTTTGGTTCACCTTGGTAGAGCTGTGCCCTGTTATTCCCTGTTAGCTCTGGTCCCATATGCCATTATGGTATATGGGGTGCTGGGACAGATAGGGGCCTAACAAGTTCACCTGGGTTCTGCAACCCTGGAATAAATTTTCAAAGGTTGGAAAGGACTGCTGGGGGTGAGAGAATGTGGGGAAAATCCACAATCATTAGAGCCTTCTGCTGGTTAATCACAGTGTCAAACCCAACAATTAGGCAAAAAGCAAAAGTAATCATGACAACAGTAGGAACACCATACAATGGTACCTGGTTGCTATTGGTTTTTAGTAATGGTGGTGGCTCATGACGCAGCGGTGAAGATGCTGAGCTGCTGTCGCTGTCACTGCCATCACTTAGACTCACCCTGAGAAGAGAGAAAGGCACAGGAATTACGAATTAACAGAGGTGAGCAACATGTGAGCTGTCAGAAACACACAAGGCTATTTTACAATCTATACCCTTTTCTCATAATCCCAGATTTTATTTCCAAGAAAGCAAGTTTTCCTATATTCTAGTGGTGCCATGACTATTCTGCCTCCATGCTGTGGCCTCATTTTATACCTCTTCTGGTCTGTAACTAAGCCGACCTGTCCTTCAATTTTAGAAAGGTGTGACCTGACCTTTCTAAGAGCTGCTTGCAGAACAGAAAAGGGTGAGCCTTAGTTGGATGATGTGTGTGTGTGAAACAAAGGAAGCTAGACTAGCCACAAGACCAAGCAGGCACAGACCACTTTGAATTTTAATCATACCATACAATGGCTAGCATATTTGACTGAAGAAAGGTGTAGCCTTGGCACAAGAGGACAAACATAGAAAGTCAGAACTCAAGAAAGTTAGCTTTGTGACTACTATTCTCAACATTCCAATCTGGTCAAAGTACAATGCCCTGTGTCGTCCTCTGGCCTAATATAAAAGACCTTACTCTATGACACTGAAGTCCCCACCCGCCTCAGGCTCCGACCCAAAAACCTCCCACCGGTGGCGAAAACGTACCTGGCAACCCTACCCTCCCATCCACTTCCTAAATGAGTCTTGTTAAATTCTCAAATCTTTAGAAAGCCGTTTATGGAGCCATCCTGGCTTCTTTAGGCTCCTCCCATTTTTCCTTCTCATAGGAATAATTTGTGATTGTGCCTCCAATATTTCACTGTTAAGAAACTCCCACCCCTCTTGGACTCCGTTCTCCTTAATTATTTATGACCATGGGATTCTAGCCAGCTTAACTTTACATTTGTTAAAAGTTTATTTCCTAAAGTCCAACCGATATGTCTGACTACATACAGCTTTTCCCTTCCCCAAGACGGTAAATTCCAAAATTTGCCCACTACTTTCACCTCATCAACCAGTTCTTCCCTGTTGGTGAGAACCAAGTCTAAGACAGCAGACCCCCTTGTTTCCTTCTCCACTTTCTGGGAAATGAAGTTGTTAGCAAGACAAGTGAGGAATTCACTTGACCTTTAATTTTTAACAGAGTTAGACTTCCAACAGATAGCCTTCATTCCAGCTTTGCACTGGAGCCCTACCACTCTGGCAAAAAATTCCTAGAAGACAAGTGTGGTGGTCTACGTCCACGTTTGGGCACTTTACCTAGCCAGGTTTTAAAATTTATGGTAGAAGTTCCTGCAAGGGCAGACAGCGAGAGGCAACGGAGGAGAAATTTATCTCTTATGCTTGGCTATTTTGTGCAACTCTGAGTCAGGACTGGGATGTGAGCTTCTTCACACAGTGTCCATGTCTAACATACACACATACAGACCATTAGAGAGAAAGGTCTGAAAACAAACAAGACTAAGAGCTGATGAACAAAGATACAGGAAAGCAAAATTAGTTTTTCATCTCCCCTTAATCATCAATACCTCCCATGGTTTGATGCAACTCTTTCATGTTTTCCTTAGAACATTCTAAATAAAAAATATTGCAGGAAAAGATTACCACTAGAACAGCTTGAATTATACACAACACAAAATGTGCTTGGTAGCTGTAATGAGAATATTGTGCATAATGTGTCCATAAACATGGTACAGATGAACTTCACTTTTAATTTTACATTCTTGTTTTACCGAGTACAGCAGCATATACAAGATCCCCACCATTAACCCCGATTCTCAAGCTGCTTTAAAAACGAAAGAACTATTTCCTCAAATAAATGAATGAAAACCCCATTTTTAACTCTAATATATAAAATGTAAATCTTCTATTCTGTGCGAGTTAGAAATATTTGCAATTACTAGCTATCTCAAGGGTAATCAAATACACATACGGACTTGCTTACTTTTACTTGTTTACCACATTTGACTCGCTTTTACTAAAATCTATCTAGATAAAAATGTCTGCACCACAGGTAAGGAAAAGCCACTGGTATGAAATCTTGATTCATCTTTGCTCTCTTCTTTTTGTTCTTTATGGGTGCCCATCCACATGTCCTTTTGTAGTTTTTTTAAAACATGGTTTGCTTCTAAAATCAGGTGACTACAGAAAGAAAATTATGCATGACATAAACTTAGGGCCAGATTAGATGCAACACGAGAGAGCTGTGATTAAGACCGCCACCATATAGATGCTTTGAAGATTGGGGAAGCCAGTGTGTATCCTTTCTTCCCAAGCCTCGTCCTCAATTTATATAGCCCATCTAAATGGGTGAATGGCTCCAGAGGATTGACAAGAACAGCATCTGAATTAGCTTTTCGTTATATATATCTGTAAAAACTACATTGCTCAACATTGCATTAACTTTCTATTTTGCATTCTATTCCACACTTGACCCAAATAGCGCAGTCAAAGGTACTTTATGCTGTCCTTTGTGAAAAAGGCCCAAAGGCATGGCTCCCAAGAAACTTCCTGTATCCTCTATTGTATGCTGCGGCACCAAAACAAGGGAGCATAAAGCAGAATCTTTAAAAAAACAAGCTTTAGTTTATCTGTAGACTGATTTACAAAACAGTAAAAAGTAAAATACTGATTTACAAAACAGTAAAAAGTAAAATACAATATAAAGCAACAAAATGCAGCAGAAATCAAAATAAAATCCACTGCCTCAATGTTACGCGCACAAGGTTTTTGTGCTATCGTCTCCTACACAGAGTCTGCTATCGGCACTGATCCCTAATTCTCTCCTGTCCTGTCACATTTCCTGGTATTTTGTTGATCTCCCTCCATGTACTTTTGTTTCCACTTAGCATCCTGGCACCTAAAAGAGGAATTGTTTCTACCTTTAGCTTTCCACCAGCTTGCTTTTTCTTTTTCAAAAGCCTCACCTGCGTCCCCTGCTCCCTCCATGAGTATTTACAGGTCTCTCTATCTCAGAGTCGTTGTCATTGTCATCTGCTTCATCAGATTCATCTTCATTATCATCAGAATGCAGATCTTTCATAATAGACCTCAAAGGACCTAGCGAACAAAAACGGAACACAAATCAACAACGGGGATTCAAATGCAAGTCTACCTATTGTTCGGCTTTATAAGCAAAACAAGTTCTAACACAGTTTTAAGGAGGGGGGGTGGTAGATGAAGGACAACTTGGGCATTGAACAAAAGACCTAATGCACAGGGGGCTTATGTAGCAAATTCTTAAACAAAAGTCAATTTATTCAGAAACCAGTTGACTTAAAATGGGATTATTTCTGTCAACAAAGGGACTTGTGTTTTGAGTGTTTGCAGAATTAGCTCCTTGGAATGTTAAGAGAAAGGCAGTTAGCTTCCTATGTAACAAAATACAGCTTGAAAATGTAAACACTTTTTAAAATTAAAAATAATTCAAAGGGTATCTTATACCTGAAAAGATCTAAAGGAGACTACTAGTAATAGTACATTTTGTTAGGTTAATCCATGTATTGAAAGTCATAGTATAATAAATCACTGTGATTGGAACTTGTTCTGGCCAAGGCATTCTTTGTCTGCCTGTTTTTGATCTACTTAGATTTAGCTGTCCTCTTTATTCTAAGGTCAATGTCAGGTCAAGCAAGTTCTTTGCTAGTGCTCGCATGTATAAAGTGTGTCAATGCCAGCAAAAGAGACCCATCTTTATCCGGGAACTGAAGATGGATGCTACGCCAGCTTCTTCAATAAAGTGCCATCCAAAAATGGTTTTAAGATTAGATTCATAATATTTTAGCTTTTTAACTGGTTGCTTCCATACATCCACATCAAAAAGTGCAGGGTGGTTAACAGAAACAGTAGCTCTTTGTAAAATTTATCTTGGGGAATCTGGGGGTGGGGGAGACCTCATGCTGCAGTAGTTTGTTTGTTTTTTGACCCAGATCTGAAAATAAAGAGGTCAGCCAGTGACAAACATGGAAGTAGCATTTAGTAAGTAGTTGTACATCCTTAATCCAATTGGAGGTTACATTATTTGCCTCTGAACAGTTGTGAGAAAACATGATTATAAATTGTAACATAAGGTGACAGGACAAACTTGATGGGTTACGTAGGAGAGAAGCTGAACCAAATCACACCAAATTTATAATTGCTTCAAGGTTAGGGGGATGTAGGGGGATAAAACCAGATTAATCAGAAATTAAATTACTGTTAATCATTGCTGTTATTTGCAACATGTAATGAGTCCTTTTATTCACTCTCATAATATCTTGGGTATCGCAATCCTAAGGGGGGAGGTAGTTGTGCCATGGCCTGGAATGGTGAAGCTGCAACACCTCCTGAGTGGTTTGCTGCGCTGTGGTCAGCAAACCGAACAGGAAAATTTCCCGAATGCCTGTGAAACTGCTGTATGCCACCATTTTTGCTGGCTAAGTTTACGCCAGCAAAAGGGGGTGTTCCTGAGGCAAAAAGGCTCAAGAAGCCGACTTGTCAGCCCCACCCCTGGAATGCCCCCTTTAGCACCAGTGCAAGCCCCTGAGCCGGAGGTGTGCTGCTACTGCAGCTGTGCTGGTGCTCATTCATGGCGCTGCTGTGCCACTCCCTGGCGGCCCATTTCAAACCTCCTTAGGATTGCACTGTTAGTGGTCATTATTTCAATATTATGCAGAGAGAGAAATATGGCAGAGGCACTGGCTTAACAAATCTCACCCTCAGAGCTAATGGCAAAGAGTTATTTTTCATTTTCAAGTCTAATACTTTTTTTCAGAGGGGGTATTTAATGTGGGCCACCTGTATTTGTGGGCTCTTCATATTTGTGGTACCAAAATTAAATTATTTTTTCTAAAATGTTACAAATGCAATTATTCTATATATCTAGCTATTATTTCTTTATGTAATACTCAAGGGTTTCAGGGTGGCAAACCTGTTCCTCCCTTTCCATTTTACCCTCATAACTCTGTGATGCACATTAAGCTAAGAGAATATGACTGGAACCAGTGCACACAGCGAGCTTCAGGGTAATAAGGAAATTTTAACCTGGGTCTCCTGGCTTCTAGTCTGACACTATAACCACTATACGACTCTGCCTCTTTTTAACTTTTAATGGCACTTTGATATTACAATCTCATACAATCACAAATTCCTTCTTTAAAAATTCTGAGCAAGTTCTTAAACTCCTAATGCAAAGTTAACAAAAACAAACAAACACTGGAATAACTGTTCCTTGCCAGAATATAGACTCTTAGGCACGTTTAAAAAAAAATCCCTGACAACTGTTTCCATGATCTCATGGCCATACATCACAGTCATATTTTCACACACAATAAAGGTGATTTAATTTAACTGGTGCCCTGACTCCAGGCATTTACTTGTACCTGCATATCTGCCTGCAAAACTGATGGGACAATGCTGAATCAATGGCTTCTGACACTGCTCTTTATAGTTGTACAGCTGTAACTGCTTTATAGATTTTGATACGCTCCCTCCTAAGCAGTGATCTGCTGACAAAGAAAGTATTAGGAGTGGGCTCTTTAGAATCATTACAAAAGAAAAAATATATACATTTGAGAAACTTAATACCTCTACAAAACAGAGTGACATACTTTTGGGGAAGGGGCTTCAAGATCTGTTTTAATATTTCCTACATTGAAAGCAGCTGGTTCAGAATATACACACTGTGCTATTTGATGCAATCCCATAAAACGATCCAACTATTTATATGTAAACTGGTTAGGGCAGGGTTTTTTTGCAGAAATAAATTCTGATTTTCAAAACTGAAAACTGATTTGCTGCAAAGCCAAAGTCAATAAAGTCTAAGAAATCATTTGCTGAAGTCTTCTGAAATTAATACTTGGAACCTGAAAGAGGCATTATGCTCTTGGGTTTACTGATGCTTTCTTTTCTTTTCTTTGGAAGTTTTTTCTTTTTCTTTTTTGCAAGTTTAAGATTGACAACTGTTTTGTGCTACTAGCAGTGTAGATAAAATTGTTCACAGGCTGTTCTGTCTGAAGGAAGTAAGCCATTGTTGCATGCTTTTATAAAGTTGTTTACTAAATGTAAGTCAAAACAAACATGCCAAATCAGCTCATGCTTTATTTAGGGCACTGGAAAAATTCTTTGGAATATTTTCCAATTCATATTTTCCCCAAAAAAAACCATCACTAATGTTTTGCCCAACTACCCTTTCTTCATGCATCCCTCATGCTACTTTGTTCAGAAAGGTCCCCCTGACCCTCAATAGAGGAAAGAGAGCCTAAAAATAATATACAGGATTTTTGGGGTTGACAGGTGGCAGCTGAAGGTTGGCAGGGAAGATCCGTTTCCACAACTTCCATCTATTTGCAGGACACAGGATCCAACCTATTGTGCGTTCTCTCTGCTTTTTAAAAGCCAGCTCACACATGACCATGAGCTACAATTCTCACTCATCAAACTAGAGCAATACAACATGTAAGCTCATCGTTTTCCACTGCAGTAAGCTCAATGATATTTCTAAATGTATGGCACAATTTAGAAATAATGAAATCACAATTTTTCATAATGTGAATGAACCTATGGAATGCTCAGGCTTGAAAGTCAGGATTTAGAATCCTAGTCTAGCAGACAAACCAGAGTTTGAGGTACAAATGTAATCACAAAATCCTTTTGCCATGAAACCTGAAGGGTTTAGTTGCTGAGCTGCATACAAGGGGAGAAGGAAGGGTTGCCAGGTCCCTCTTCGCCACCAGTGGGAGCCTTGTTCTCCTAATGACAATCCATTGTTCATTATTATAACTGAACCATATCACTGAAGATGGAAGATCTACATCTGGGTAGAGCTCTGAATAACGCTGCTTCTGTGAATGGAAGGATCCCATTAATGAAATTAATACAACAGCTAGATTCAAGTCCAGTAGCATTTTAGAGATATCTGACAAGGGGAACGTTGCTTCTCAAAAGCTCATATCCAAAGATCTTGTTGGACTTTAAGCTGCTACCAGACTCAAATCTAGCTGTTCTACTACAGACTACCATGGCTACCCTCTGAAGATATATATATATAAATACCTGTTGGAATAATTAATGGATATGTTGTTTAAAATTAGTTGACTTCATTTCACTCTGAGACTAAACTCATGAGTATTTTGGTTTTAACATTACCCACCTTGCAAAAACCATACATCCAAACAGAACCCAATTTATAAGGCAAGAAAAAGTGCAGCCCTGAAACACCATCTGTTCCATTTGCCTGACTTTCATGCTAGAGCCAGTTTCAATCTTGGTACTTGTACCTTGTTGTCGACTGTTCTGAGAAGGTGTAAAACTGGAACTCGAGCTGGAGCTTGAACTGGCAGGACTAGGTTGCTCAGACTTGAGGAAGAGGGTGGGGAGACAGAAAACAGAACAAAAAAGGAAATAATTAGCATTAATTAGCGTAGATTTGCAAAGGAGCAATGGGATTAAGGTCTTTTTGTCAACTCTATATGCTTATTTTATTACATTTTTGCAGTGAAGAAGAGGCATGTTATCTCTGTAGACACAAATTCAGAGTTTTGAGAACTGTAAAACCAAGCATCTACTAGATAGAAAAAATATCCAACATAATCTTACAGAAACCTCTGGAAGAGCATGACATTGAGAATGGATTAATGGAATTCATTTACCAAACAAATGCAAACGTTTCATCAATATACAGCTTCATGCTCCATAATTAAAAACTAATCTTTATTTCATGATGAATAACCTTTGGACTATAATGTATCTTAAAGAGAAAACTATCTTTAGATAATTTTTCCTCAAAATGCATTTTATTTAAAAAAATTAAATTTAAAAATCCGATTTAAATTTAAAAATATGATTTAAATTTAAAAATCCATTTTTTTTAATTTAAAAAAAATCACTGATTTTTATCCACCCTGCTCTGCAATGACACCACCACAGAACTGTCCATTCTTGCAGTGAGCAAAACCTTTCTTCCTCTTACACATATTAAACAGCTCAATAAGCTTTCAAAAACAATGAACACACTATTACAAGTCAGGACTGAAGAGCTCAGCAGACATGGAGCAAGCTCTCTGAATGAATGTACAAAACAGGCAGACATTCAATAATAATGGTGTGCCATCAAACAGGCGCCGTTCACAACTGGCTTTTGCTACTTCACTGTGGAGAGGAAAGGTACATTTGGACTGAATGCAGTGAGGGGCACTTCCACATGAGCCCCACTGCTCTTAAAAAGCTACACCTGTATTAACCTTAAGGATGCACAGAATTAAGTTTAGCAGGAATACACGAGAAATGGGACATGGAGATATCTTTGTTATGATGCCTCGAACCCTTTGAAGAAAAAGGTCAATATAAAAAATTAATAAAATGGGTCCAATCCACACAGTCTTCAGGGGGACAAAGCTTTCAAGGATTCTAGTTTTCTATTATAGTTTTACAAGTTATATACAACATATGGACGAGAAGGTGTTATAGAGTCAGGAAAGGGCAGGGGCGCAACTCTCTTTTCCCACCATGTGTAGACTTCCATGCACTTGGAGTACCCAAGCAACTGCAGAATCAAGAACTAAACAGGATAATATTTATTAAATAAAAGGCTACAAACACAGCCAAACCTTTCAAGTTTTAATGAAGCAGGTAGCAAAGTGGTGCAGGGGAAGAAAGCAGAGGAACAATCACAGGTATAAAATAGACATGGACAGTCCGGCAAGATGCTCAACATATGGCAGAAATGTGCACAGAAATATATTTATACTGACGGCAGTCTTTGAGTAGTCAGCCAAGTGCATTGCCCTCTCTTGATTGTGGCTGGCTTTGTCTCATCTCTCTTTCTTGGCCCTGCTTCTCCAATCTTACTTAAACCTTTTGCTTCCTCCACAATCCTTTCTACTTTGGTCTACTTGTTTCTTCCATACTTTTATCTTTCCCATCTAAGCTCTTCATGTTAATCCTACACAGTGAGAACAGAGATTTCTAATAATGCAAATGCTTGTCAAGAACTCATCTTTATTAACAGCTGGTGTTAACCATCATTAATTGTTAGCAAGTCTAATGATACCAATAATTTATATAAAATACTTTTGTCGCCAATTAATTCAACTGAACTTCCTCAGAGTTATTACTGTTTTTTCCCTAGCTTGAAAATGGCTCAAGGACAGCTTTTCCTGGAATGGATCTATGGTGGCATGAAAGGCTTCAACTACTGAATTTCTACTTCGTCATAAATCCTCTGTCAAGAAAAAGGAAGCAACCTTAGTAGAAACATGTTTGTGAAAATATATTTTTAAAAGCTATAATAAATTTCAAGTTGCTACAAATTGTATTTTCTTATTTTGATCCATTCCTGTCCTTTAAAAAGAAAAACAGTTACTTATATCACAAGTCGGAAATGATCCAAGTCCCCAGCATCCCAAGCCCTGAGACTGATCAGTTGGGTCCTGGTGAAGCTACAGGCTAGGGCCTAGGGTTGCCAGATCCCACTTTGCCACTGGCGGGAGGTTTTTGGGGCGGAGCCTGAGGAGGGTAGGGTCTGGGGAGGGATTTCAATGCCATAGAGTCCAACAGCCAAAGCGGCCATTTTCTCCAGGTGAACCAATCTCTATTGGCTAGAGATCAGTTGTAATAGCAGGAGATCTCCATCTTGTAACTGGAGGTTAGCAACCTTAGCAGGGCCTGCTAATGTTACCTTCAACAAAAGTACTAAAGATAGCAATTGCATGCACCACTAGCAACTGTACCACAAATGAGTTGGGTCCAACCAACTTTATCACTAGTGAAAAAGGGAGGAGGGTCCCTGTCACAGCCCCTGATCCAGGCCTTTCTTTTGTTATTGTATAACATTTTGCCAATAAAAAGTTCTCAGACTGGACAGTTGTGATCCACCTCACTGCCCACCCCTCCAGTTATGTTACTATACCGGGCCCAATCCTATAGCAGACAGCACAGCAGCTACAAATCAGGCCCCCTTTTCTGTGGTTCCTACAGAGTGTGCAGTGAGTTGTATAGGTTGAGGATAACACAGGAGGCACACACATAACAAAACACAAGTTTACTTAGTTTACAAGTGTGGCCTGTAATATAATGCCGCTCTAGCCTGATAGCTGAGCTAGTTATCAGAGCAGGGAGGTGCGGTATAGTTCATGGTTATAATGTCAGTTCTTCTGGAGTGTCAAATGTAAAAGACAGGAACTAGACAACTTTTGCAATTCACTGTTTTCACCCGACAAACAGCATTCAAGCCCTGCCACTCTAAATCCATACACTACAGTCCCTCGTGGACTCTCTGCCTAATCCAGGACGCCTCCTATCCCTCCTCCCTCCAAAACGTAACTCTCTTGTTTTGTCTGTTGGTTGCTCACATTTTTTTCTTCAGCGTTACATTCAGCACGCTTGGTCTGTTCAGAACAGAAAAAAAGGGTGGAATCTTCTCCTGTCTATCATAGTCCCTTTCAACCACTCAAAAAAGTTGTGCTGGGGATCATGAGACCTGCATGGACAAAAAATATGTGGGATGCGAGCCTACAGTTGGGAGGAAAATCCCACACAATTGTGTGAAAGAGCTGGCTAGATCTAGCCCAATACCTGTGAATGTGTGGAATTACTTTGACTTGGAATGTGTGGAATTACTTTGACTTGGTGGGCTATTCACCACACAATAAATAAATGTCACCATGGAAATTAACTATGTGCCAGCATGAACAGTAATTAATGCTAAATAATTGCCTCCCATCGCCAGTTTATACATGCAGTGGTTACCAGAAGCAGGCGCTTAAATCTCATAAGAAGCCATCAAGTGTGCTAACTAGCTGATGGTCCTGAGACCTTGAGAATGAGTGCCAAAATCCAAGTTTCAAGGTAAAAGCCTGAGAACTAGCATCCTTCAGGGAAAACGTTTAAAATGGTGTGCACCCCACTTCTGATATCAAAGTCACTGAAGAGTTGAGAAATATACAATAGAGGACCACACTAAACTACAACATGTCAGAACGGAAGTTTTCATATTTTAAACTGTTGTTCTTACTGTTTTACTGCTGTAGTTTGTTAGTCTTATTTGACTGAGATTGGTGTTACTTTTTGAAAATTCTTGTTCTTCAGGCAGCATGCTTTACTGTGATGAGGCATCAGAGAAATAGTTTAAGAAAATAAATATATAAAAATCTTATTCCTAGAAGAAAAACAAAACAAAGCAATTGCTTGGACATCCATCTGAAAATGTTTCTTAAAAGTAACCTTGAAAGTAACATATTTTCTCTCTAGCAACTTTGTCCACAGCACACAAAATTAAAGTTTAGAATGAATGTTCCTTGTTTTTTTAACCAATCCATAGGATTTCAAATATATGAACAGCAATATGCATCTGCCATAACAAGATCCAGAAGTTTAGCCTTTGAGCATTAGAACAGATTAGCATCTACTAGGCTGATAGTTGTTAGCAGAAACTATTGCCTGTCATGTGAGCTATACTTTGACAGTTTGATTGACAATTCCCCAAAGATTTTGATATCTATGGCCTATTTTTAACTGGAATTAGACTCTTACCCCACTGGTTTCTGAAAACATAGGTTTGAAATTAAGATGCAAGGATGATCTTTGGCAGTGGAAATTCAAGGACAGTTCACACATGAACTTTAGCACCGCAACATTAAAAGTGATGGTATTTACGCAGCAAGGAGCACAAACCACACAAGACCACCAGTCATCACATTACTTGGTATCACCAAACACAATATATTTTTAATGGAAGCCATTCAAATAATGACTGTAACATACCCTTCATGGAGAAGAATGGCCAAGCCATAGTAATTTATGCCTTAGTTATATTCTGATCAGAGAACTATAACACACTCTACATAGGCCTGACTTTGAAACTACAGCAGGTTCAGAATGTGGCAGTCAGAACTGTTAACTGGGACTTGCTGCACAGATCAAACTGTATCAAGTTTACATTAATTTTATTTACTATTTGTTGTGTCTTCAGATCTAATTTGAACAAATAAACATATGTAGTTGCCTTATGACAATTTATATCAGGGGTGGGGAACATCAGGCCCGGGGGCCGTTTAAGGCCCGCGAAATCATTTGATCTGGCCCTTTGTGGGTCCTGGCAGATCTCTAGCTCAGAAGGATCTACGACTGTTGATCCGCCCCCTCATGCGGACAGGAATAACCTCTATTCAAGGCGGATATGAGTTTGTTTTGCTGAGAAAAGGAACCTTTTCCCCCCTTGCAGAAGAGTCATTAGCTATGGAGCTGCTAGGACCACCTGAGAAACTGTTAACCCTTTCCCACTCAGGCCGTGGAGAAACATATCCCTCATACAAGAGGGCTGGGGGCAGAAGTGGCGACAATGGAGGGGTTAAAGGGGGCAGGGCCAGAATGTGCGGGGGGAGGGGGGAGTTCTTAGCCAGTGTGTCCTCATTTCATCCCTTCAGGCAGAGGTAGCAGGAGCCGGCTGTAGAATCCAGCCCCAACCATGTGGAGCAGGAGTAACTCCGGCGTGCAGCTGGACAGCTACACCCAGCTGGTGCAACAGACCATCCTGTGCTACCGGGTGGGCCAGTGCGCCACCGGTTGGATGTCTGCCTGCTTGCTCGTGCGAGGGGGGGTCATCTGGGGCAACTGCCTGCTTGGGGCTTGGTTGGCTAATTTTTAAGTTGATAATTTTGTATGGCCCGCGAATGATGTTATAAATATACAAATGGCTCTTGGCGGAAAAAAGGTTCCCCACCCGATTTATATCATTGGACCATGTGTTTTAGTATTGTCTAATATGGTTGGCAAGGGGTTTCCAACAAGGAAATATCTTTTCCAAATCCCTACTATCAAAACCTTTCTACCATAAAGGCCCTCCCATTTAAGGTGCTGGTTTTACTATTCAAAGCGCTAAATAAATAGTATAGATTTAGGATACTGAAAAGGACTGTGTACTTCCATATGAACATACCTGTCCTCAGGGGTCCTTCTGCATGTGTGTGCTCTCTCCCATCAGAAGTCGGGTGAGTGGTCATATGGAAAAGGGTCTTTTAAACAGTGGAGCCAAGCCCATAGAACTGTATAGCATCAAGTTAAAGCAACACTCTTCAAGAGAGCTTTACAACCATAATTTTATATTAGCCTGTGTTTTATCTGATTGGTTATTTCTGCTGATTTGTCTCAACTACCATTTATTGCATAGTTATGTTCATTGCATAGTTATGTTCATTGATTTTAATTGTTAGGGTTTGCTTTAACTGTTTTTTTTTTTAAGCCTAGCCATGACAAAAAAAATTTGGCTCCCAGTGCACCCACAAAATTTAGGCGCTAGACTCTGCTTTCAGCCTTCCATGTTTTGTATTTTAATGAGCAAACTTTCTAATTATTGTTATAACAAAACCGATGTAGTATATGAATAAATATAGTGGTAGCCCTGGTTGTCATCACAACAAGCAGCTCTAGTCTAACTTCTCCCCAAATTCTTTTAATTTCATTATTGCTTTAAAAAAGCTCAATTTCACAGAACACTGGAGCCAGAATAGAAATTATCTAGTTAAGAAATTAATTCATCTGCCACTATTGTAGGGTAAAATTAAGTTTACGTATAAACAATCAATGACAAGAACTTCATGCACATTTATTTTGTCATACAACAGAACACATAGATGGGGAAAGATTGCAAAAAGAAAAAAAAATTCCTCCAGGATCCATGGCCAATCTGGTTCGGAGGAAAATTGCTTCCTGACCCCAAAGTGGCGATCGGCATTACCCTGGGCATGTAAGAAAGGGCCATGAGAGCCAAACACTGACAAAACCCTTCCTGCCCTCCTTCTCATGATCTGCCTCAGTTCACCTTGCTGCTCAGTTCAGCCTTGCTGACAGATCGCCATCTAGCCACTGCTTAAAAACCTTCAAAGAAGGAGAGCCCACCACCTCCCGAGGAAGCCTGTTCCACTGAGGAACTGCTCTAGCTGTCAGAAAGTTCTTCCTAATGTTTAGCTGGAAACTCTTTTGATTTAATTTCAACCTGTTGGTTCTAGTCCTGCCAACTCTTGATTCTGCCAACTACTACCCAATGTCGAATTTGTCTTGTTCCCCATGAGTGTAATGTGCATGTGTGTTAAGTGCCGTCAAGTCGTTTCCAACTCATGGCGACCCTACGAATCAATGTCCTCCAAAATGTCCTTTGACAGCCTTGCTCACATCTTCCAAATTGAGGGCTGTGGCTTTCTTTATTGAGTGTAATGTCACTGGCAAAAAACAAAACCCACTTGAAATCATGGAAATGTTGGGGTTGATTCCAGAGGTGGCAAACTACCAACTAAACCTGCCAATTGCACATAGTAACTCTTCTAAACAAATAAGTATGTATTGTGAAAATGGAAATCTGCCAGTGATAAGATTAGCCCCAATCAACAAAATGAATGGTTAAAACGAATGAAACATAACAGCAAGTCAGCTGTCTATATGCTAAGAAAGGCTTGTGTAGTATTGTGCAAGTCAGCTGTCAGATGCTGAGAAAAGCTAAGTGCTGTAACAAAATTATTGGATGTCAAGTACTATGCATGTGCATAATCAGAAAATCAGTATTAAAAGAGGTTAATTGGGAGGGTAGTGGTGGGGGACAAAGTAATTTCAGTTCTACAGAGTGTGATGGTCCGTCTGGCTGCCAATGGCTTTGACACTTGATGTCACAAAATAGTTGGTCATACTGGTGCCAGATAGTGGAGTATTAATGGGTCAGTGGATCTCTCAGAATCTGAATTCCAAGGTCCTTGAGCAACATTTGGCAAATTAAGCCTTTTCATCCATGGCAATTTGCCATGACTCTTAAGTGATACCTTGTTGGAGCTCTTCATTGGAAATAGACAGACAACACTAGTTGCTTGTGCATGGGAACCCTGATGAATATCTGTCTTTTAAAATGCATACAGATCAAAAAGAGCTGAAAATGGTATTAATAAATCAAGCAAAGCTACCAAGTACAGAAAGTGTTTTCTTTGGCTGAAACTGTGATGTTTTACTTGCAGAAATTTTCTGCTGATTATGGTTTACTGCCAAAGCAAATTTTGCTAACCAAGTTCTCTGAAATATATAACTACTGTAGCAGACGTCTTCCTATACAAGTATACCCTGATTTACAGACTTCTTAAAACAAATAAATCAGATATGATCTTGAAAAGACCCAATACTATGGGAAGTTTTACCTTTAGACATTGTAGTATACATACCGAGATATAAGGGAGGCCATATTCTTAGGGAGACTCTGAGGTCAACCTATACGTTGTGTAATGCAAGGCTGGCAAGAAATAGTCACCTTATTTTATAATTCTTGGGAGAGGAAGAGGTGGACAACCTGGTATGTGTGAGAGAAACTTGGCTGGATTGGACTGATAATGCAGTTTGTTCCGTATTGCACCAGCTGCATATTCTGTCCATCAACCCCAAAAGGGAGAACAGAGTAGTTGGGATTACCTAGGAGTAGCTCTTTTTTCAGATTCCCAATACAAATGCTTACCAAAATTGATTGATTTATCTTGTACTAGTTACCAGGGATGGTTTGGGTATCCTGCGGGTAGTACTATTCACCTAGCTCACCTGCAGGTGCCCTAGCAGAGTGAACAACAGTGATCTCTAGCCTAGTACTGAGAAGTCTTAGACTTAATGTATTGGGGTGATTTAAACATCCTGCCAAGAGTATCTCAATGAGTCATGCTCAGGATGTCATGACTGCCACATGTGTGTCTCAGGTTGTTTTGGGCCTGACATGAAAGGGATTAAATGATCGATTGGTATTTTGCAGCAGGCAGACAACTGGTAGTCCTCTAGTGGCACCTGTAATTTATAGATTAGATTAGTGCAAGGCATGCTACATGGGGGTGCACTTTAAGACAGTGTGGAAGTTATAACTAGCACAAAACAGCTGTCTATTGACTAGAGTCTGGAGTTGTAATGATGTTACTCTGATTTTAACACTGTTACAGGTTAGTTGTATGCGGTCATCCCACCCCAGGTTTATTAGATCTAACACAGGCAATCTTGGTCATTTTTACTGAGGCTCCAGCCCTCTGGAATGGCCTTTATAAACTTATTTATTTATTTGCTTTATTGGAGATCAGGAGGGTACCTACTCTGGCCCATTTCAGGAGATTTTAAAGTAATCCTATTTAAAAAGGCTTTATTTTTTACAGTACTAATGCATACTTTTTTAAGCTGCCACTGACAGCAGGTGAAAATATAAGTAATTTAATAAAACATAAATAAATACTGCAGTTTTATTGACCTGAAATGCCATTTCCTGCCATTTAAAATAAGCTTGTGGCAAAATATAGTTCAGACTCGCAGCTGATTCCACAGCTACTCATCCCTGGTATCCATTATCTTCAACTATGCCAAGAATCTTCTTTCGTAGTATTAAGGTATCAGAAGAGATATCCCAGTACTTCAGTTAAAATGGTTTCACTCAGATAATGGAGGACACTATCGCCTCTTTAAGTGTCTTTCAGATTTAGTTCCTATCTGCCAATATATTTTACAGATATGTTAAGACGACTCTGATCAGAAGTATCTACATCATATAGCCACTCTTTCCCATGACCCAAACTGACACTATTTTATCTTTTGAATTGCCAAACCTGAGTTTCTCCAAATTTGTCTAAAAGTCTAACAGGAGAATACCACTCTTTTCCCTACAAATGTTCTGTGCTCTAAGCCAAAGCAATTGCAAAGTCCTTGTTGTCAAGAATACAGACCAGATTTTTGCCATACCTGTGCCCTCCTAATTTTCCCCTTTATGTCAGTGAGCTGCGATACCAGCTGCCAAACTTTCAGTCACACGTACTCATGATTACATGGCAAGGTTAAAACCCAAGTAATTTTTAAAAACTTATTCCAATTATGTGGTTATTTATATCACATAGTGGATTTTGTTCCTAGTTTTCCCAGAATCTAATCTGCAAAAGAAGCCACTATACAGCTATAATCACCAAACACCAGTGTCAGTAGCACACACATAAAAAAATTCCTTACTAAATTTGCCTTTAATTATCAGCGATAAAGACGAATGATAAAAAATAAACAAATAACTTAAACCCTCATCTTTTCCCTAATCCTCTCCCATCCGAATTAGCAAAATCCTGCCTCTTTGTCCTTTGTAGGATCACCCTGACCTGCATATGTCGATGACTTTATGTACCCTGCCCTTCCTTGCTGTATATCCCTCCTATCTTATTCTCTCTTAAACCATGTATTCCTCCCACCACTGTAATCAGGTGACACCCCCACCCCCCAATTAAATCTTTACTGGCTCCCTGACCATGTCCTTGGCTCAATTTAGGCATCATAAAAAACCTCAGAATTCACTAATTGGTGGTCTGAGCTTCATGTTGTACAGATTAGCTATGGTTTAGAGCTCCTTGTCCACTTGCATTTGCCATCTGCGCTGCACTGCCATATGTGTGGTCCTGGCACAGCAAAGGCTATAATGATGCTATGTCAACCGAAGCACCATACCAAATGAATCACAGTTAACACATACCAAAATCAGCACAAACCAATAGTCATCACACCAAACCACTGGCAAGCTGTCTTCACCATGCTTTGACACCGTGCCTAAATTCAGCCTAAGAGAGCACCAAGTTTCTGTACTTCTTAAGCTCTTCCCTATAACCATCTCTGCCCCTACAGCTCTCTCTCTCTCAATATCCATTTTGTACAAATCACTCACTGAACCCAGTCAATTCCATTCTGTTTGCTGCCATATTTTCTGGAACAAGCTTTCTGTGCTTGCAATCTTTCTCTAAAGCAAAGCATAGCCTAGATTAACTTGGCTCTGTCACCTTCCCCTAAAACTTTCACTGCCATCTCACTTACCTGTATCATACCCCAGTTCTCACTTGCCAATTCCAAACTTCATTGTCCATCCCAATCTTGGACATCTAAACCAGACTGCAAAAATGTTGGGAATATTATATTATTACAGAATTATGTAGAAACACTAGTTAATGCAGTTGTATAGTAAGCTTTAAAACAAAAGTAATGACTTTCTGTAATTTTTCCAAAATGGGTAGACACAACTTTAAAAACTGAATTTCAGTATTTGCATTTTTTCTAAATTTACATTATTTCTAATACTTATTATTCAGAACATTGTGATAGGGGTAGGAATAGTATACAAAAATGACACATTGATTGGGAGGCAACCAGCACAGGGGGAAAAAGAGAGAATGTGCCAAACAGAGATTGTGGCCACGTTTGGGAGAATGGCCATGGTATACTTAATTTGCACGATTGACCACATATTTTCAACCTTGTATTTGTAGCCTTTAAGGTTAGAAAGATGCTTTAAAATAAACAAATGTTAGGAGTGCCTAAAGGAAACAGTAAACACTCCAGGGGGTAGTGACACTAGTCTGTTACAGTTAAGAAGTTTTGTGACACCTTAAAAACTCACCATTTGTTATTATGACAGAAGCTTTCTTAAAATAGAGGCCACTTCAGATGTCTAAGAACATCAGAGATTGTGCATCTGCTGAAGTAAGCTTTTGTCAACAAAACACTGTACCACATCAAGAGTCCAAAGTGCCACAAGATTCCTCTTCGTGAAAGCCATTAATTTTTAATCCTGCTCTTATCTGCAAGGAGCCCATCACAATGTGCTTTCTTGGACTGTGCTCTTTGAAGAATGCCCATAATCACTAAAACCTCCTGTACCTCTAATTCAGAAAAGAAACTTAACTCATAGGAATTTGAACACATCTGGTGCAGTTCTTTCCACATTCTCTCTTATCCACCCATCGACCCACCACCACCCCTACCCCGATCAAGGATTGTGCCCACTGTTCTAGCTACTTGGTTTGATTTAATGAGCCAAGTAGAAGATCTTCTTGTCAAAGGAGATCTTCTTGACTAATGGAAAATGGTTCTTTGACATCCTAAAATTCAGCATATTTAATCTGCTCTGCCTGCCCTGCTCATACAATACACTATTTTCATAATTCAGGGGGGAATGGGGCAAGGAGCTTCAGCTGCTGGCTGCTTATTAGCAGGAAACTATTTATAACCAACTTTCAACATACAAGGCAGGTCTACTCTGAACACATGCTGAGCTCAGGCTTTTGTACTCTGCCCAATAAAATGCAAAGCTGAAGCAATCACTCATTTCAAAAGTACACTTATAAATATCCTACATGTGGTTGAAACTCTTTTTTAGTCATTGCTCTCTATAAGCTTCTGAAAAGGAAATGTTCAGAAATAAAATTAACCTCAACAATTTCATGGAGTATTGTTGAAGGCTTTCACGGTCAGAGTTCATCGGTTCTTGTAGGTTATCTGGGCTGTGTGACCATGGTCTTGGATGTATACCAAGGGTGTATGATGGGCACGTGATCTTTGGATTCCACATGTTAACAGATCACTGCAGGATACAATGGTTCCACATCAACATACCACACCCTAATTAGCACATTATCTTGATACTTACAGGACAATGATCAGCACATTACCTTTGATACTTTTGCAGGACAATGACTCAGCTCAAACCCAACCCCCTTCTGACTATATATACTACTCTTCCAACACACTTTGACACTGAGAGACATTGTCCTTCAGTGTTACTTCTCTGAAGATGTCTGCCACAGCTGCTGGCGAAACGTCAGGAAAGAAAATACCAAGACCACGGTCACACCGCCTGGATAACCTACAAGAACCGATGAATTTCATGGAGGTTTTGGCCACAATCCTTTGGAGGGGGGGGGGGAAAGCAAACATTTTAAACCAAAAGAAAACAATGGCATATTTGATGGCTCTATAGAAAAAATAAAACGCTCATAAAAACAGGGCTCTATTGACCAACAGTAAGTGTTCTTAAACAAAGATGAAATCATGCACTAAAATACTGGAAAAAATATTTTAGCAAGCAGACTTTCTACTGTTGGATTTCAGGATACTCTTGCTAAAGACAAACAACAATAAAATGTCAAATAGAATTTCTATTTTATTATAAACAGAACCATTCATTGTATAGCAACAATATGCCAACAAACCCACTATGAAATCATCAACCCAGTGCCTATACCAAACAATAATAATATTGCTGGTCCAAGAGGTACATGCAAAATATAAACCCTAATATTGCATGTACCAAGCCAAGGAAATGGGAATAAGTGCATTATACTCATATAGAGCACAATCAGTTATACTAAACAGCCAACCTGAACCATACTCTGTAATTTGTAACTGTCATGGGGCAGCCTGCTAAAGTTTCCTCAGACGAAAAGGACCTGGAAGCATCAGGCAGTGGAAGAGAGGAACAGCAGCAAGCTGAACAGGCACATATGGATGAATGTCCCCCATGCCTACAACCACCCAGGACAGGGGACTCACCTGTGTCCAACAGGAGCCTTCCAGAGACACTGGAGCAGCGGCGCTGAACATGTAGAACATTCCTACTCAAGCATAGAAGGTGTGCTAGGTTACAAGCACTAGGAAGAGCACTGCTGGCTGACAGCGATGAGAATAATGTGTGCCCTTCAGCAGAGAGTGCTAAATCAGAGCAACCAGCAACAGCTGGCTACTCTTAGGCTTATTTAAGCAGATGCATGCATCCAGGCTGACGTGGGAACAACTTGTTGCTAATACTCTGTATTCTCTGATCATTCCTGAGCCTCTCATGGCCTTGACCTTGGAAGGGACTTTGACTTGGCATTTGGACTTTGCTTTTGATACTGACACTTTGGATCCAGACCTAGAACAGCCTGGTATTGACCCTCAGACCGCTATCTGACTACTCTACCTGCTTCTGGTCCTCAGGTCTGCTGGCATTCAGGACCGTAACTTTCTCTGTAAATTTCTATACTATTCTATCTCCCAAAAGATTATCTCAGTAAATTAAATGTCCTAAACCAAGGATGTATGATGGGAACATGGATAAGTGGGAAAATGTATTAAGACTATACTATGTAGGTATTTATTTTTTAAAAGATACCGTATTTTTCGCTCCATAAGACGCACTTTTTTCCTCCTCAAAAGTGAGGGGAAATGTTTGTGTGTCTTATGGAGCAAATGCCGTCTGGGCGTGTGCGCGTCGGGATGGCGCGAGCCAGCGTTCTCCGCCCCGGTTGCCAGCTGGGAGGCGGGCGGGGCCGCACAGAGTGAGCCGACGCACGCTCCCAGCCGGCTCTGGCGGCCCCGCCCGCCTCCCAGCTGGCCGTCGGGGCGGGAAACGCCGGCTTGCGCCGTCCCGACGCGCACGCGCCCAGCCGGCTCTGTGTGCCCTGCCAGCTGGGAGGAGGGTGGGGTGCTCAGAGCCGGCTGGGCGTGTGTGCGTTGGGACGGCGCGAGCCGGCGTTCCCCGCCCCGACGGCCAGCTGGGAGGCAGGCGGGGCCTCACAGAGCCGGCTGGGCGCATGCGCCAGCTCGCTCTGTGCGGCCCCTCCCGCCTCCCAGCTGGCCGTCGGGGCGGGGAACGCCGGCTTGCGCCGTCCCGACAAGCACGCGCCCAGACGGCATTCACTCCATAAGACAAGTTTTTAGAGGAGGAAAACAAGATTTTTTCCTTGTTTTTAGAGGAGGAAAACAAGATTTTTTTCTTGTTTTCCTCCTCTAAAAACTAGGTGCATCTTATGGAAAGGTGCGTCCTATGGAGCGAAAAATACGGGTAGTTCTTAGTTGTGTCAGCACGGAATTTCAAGTTACTTATTTTACTTTGTCAACTTCTGATGTTTTTTCAGTGCTTGTTAAAGTACATTCTTTTAAGCAGTTTCAGAGGGCAGCCATGTTGGTCTGCAGTAGATTTGAGTCCACTAGCACCTTAGAGACCAACAAGAGCTTTGGGGCATGAGCTTTCAAGAGTCAAAACTCCCATCATCCAATACAAGTCAGAATTGAGCTTTTAAATAGTATATGTTGTTCTTCCATTTCGAAATAAATTAATAATGGCTTAAAAATATCAGCGGGTGAAACATTTGTCTATAAACCAGATGCATTTTTGTACCATTTAGAAGAGGTGGCAATAATGACAAAACTGAGGCTATAGTGTACTTGCTTGAATTGTACTCAGGGTCTCCTAGGCCAGGGGTCTCAAAACTGCGGCTCCAGAGCCGCATGCGGTTCTTTGGCCCGTTGAGTGCGGCTCTCCGAACTTGGTTCGGACTTGGAGCCCCTGCTCTTGCGCCCGCTCACGCTGGCAGCCGGGCTGCGGAGCCTGCATGCCTGAGAGAGAGAGAGCAGGCGAGCGGGAGCGCTGTCTCTCTCCCCCCCCCCGCCGTGGAGAATGGCTGGGTCCCCCTTTCCCTTGCCTTCAATGGTTGGGAGGCTAAAGCCTCCCCTCCCCTCTAGCCGTGTGATTGCTGGGTGGGCGGCTTGGCGGTTCCTGCCCCCCGCCTATCAGCTGTTGGGCGGGGCGGGCTTCCTTTGGTAGACCTGGCCTCCAGCTGAGTCCCATTGGGAGGCCATGTCTACCCACTGGCTTTCTTGGCGGTGGACCTGGACTCCAAGCAGGGGGGGGGGAAGTCCCCCTTCAGAGGCCAGGTCTACCAATTGGCTTCTAAGGGCCTCCGGAGGCCAGGTCTACTGCCGAGAAAGCCAATGGGTAGACCTGGCCTCCCAACGGGACTCAGCCGGAGGCCAGGTCTACCAATAGGCTTTTATGGCGGTAGACCAGGCCTCCAGACGAGGACTCCGGACGGGGAGGGGGAAATGGCAGGGACTTACAATTTAATTTTTATCAATAAATAAGATCACTATTAAGTATGATATCAAGTTTTATTCAGGGTACCTATAGTTTAAGACTTAAAACTTTAATTAAATTTTATTAAGTTAATAAACAGCGTACCTACCTATATAGTTTAAGTTTAAGAAATTTGGCTCTCAAAAGAAATCTCAATCATTGTACTGTTGATATTTGGCTCTTTTGACTAATGAGTTTGCCGACCCCTGTCCTAGGCTATTCTATATGTGGCTCCTTGAAATTCCTTTTACAAAAGTTGCTGCTTCCATTGATAGCTTGGGATCAGCAGCCACATGTCAAAATCCTCCATGTGCACATTCTAATGTGCAAGGCACTGCCCTGGCTACATTTATCACCAATTCTGCTCTTCATGAGCAGGGAGATATGATCTTGAAGTCAAAAGATATGTATAGCTAATCCCATCCTTTTCATCATGTGACATCATGAGCATATGTGATCCTTTGTAGGGATGGCATGCGTGTGCAACTCAAACCATCCAAGAATCTTGTAGCTTTGTATGTCCTCTGGGACCCAATATTCATAAATAGTTTCTTCCACCACCACTTAATTCTGTATGCTTTGTAATTAGTAACCAAGAGTTCAGAATGTTTAAAAGTTGTGTTTTTAAAAACTTTTTTAAAAGCAATGAATGATCCACATCTATTTAAATAATGCAAATATATCCGAAAAAATGATGAAAGCGCCCTAGGCTTTAGAAAGTAACATGCTTGTTACAGATGACAGATAAATTTATCAGGTTGTGATATTCACTTATCTCATTGGTAACCTTGTTTAGTAATAAAAAAAGCTTTCTATGACTAGAAAGATAAAATAAACTTGGGACACAGTTATTGTTTTGCCATCAAGTCACAGTTGACTTATGGCAATTCTGTTGGGTTTTCAAGGCAAGAAATGTTCAGAGGTGGTTTGCCATTGCTGTCCTCCAAATCACGACCCTGGTATTCCTTAGAGGTCTCCCATCCAAATACTAGCTGAGTGTGTGTGACTGGCCCAAGGTCACCCAGCAAGCTTCCATGGCACGCACGGGGATTTGAACCTGCATTTCCCAGGTCCTAGTCCAACACCTTAACCACTATACCACACTGGCTCTCTTGGGACACAATACGCACACTCAAATCAAATACACTTGATATTCACTGATTTTACTGGGAGAATTAGGTATGTGCTTAATTTTGTCATACTTGACATCTCCGGCCCTTAAATTGTACTTAACTTTGGCTGGATTTCACCCTTCATTGGTATGCAAGCTTTCTGTGAGGGTCTCTGTCTTTGTGTCTCTGCTTTCCATCACCTGCGGTGTTATCAGTGAACTCGTAAAAGCAGTTCACACCTTCTGGTCTCAGGCGCCAGGCCTGATGGCCCATGTATCTTCCCCCCCGCTGTTCTTCCTGCCAGTACTCCCTCAGGCCGGTGCGGCCTTGGAAGTGTGATAGCCGCACCAGACTTCCTGGGATCCGTCTGATGTTTTGTATTATGCCAAGCTTGTAACTTCCCATAACAATAAGTGTGAACCCCAGTGCCCCAGTGCCCTGGAGTCAATATATTCTGTAAACCCGTATAGCCCCTCACTTGCAACTTTCTACCTGTGCCTGTCTCATCTCCTGAAGGCTTCAATAAATCTATTGTTTCTGTATCAACGTCTGAGCAACTGATTTGGAGAAGCAAACTCAGAGAGGGGGATCTCTCACATTAAGTTGCAAGTCCTTGCCTCTCGGACTGCAGCTGTACCGCTTTGGACAGAATGTCAGCCGACGAGGACACCACCCCTAACCCCGATGCCCCCAAGGAACCGGACGAGCCGGAGAAGCCGGACCCGAAGGAGGAGGGAGCCAAGCCAAAGAAACCGAAGGGTAGCGCACCCGACCAAGATCGGGACGGACGTCCCCGGGGGCTTACTTATTGGCTGGACTCTCCCAAGGGCTGGTCGCTCTCGCGGACTGCGGCGAAGGATCGCCGGTTGGCCTTCCCCAGCACGGGACTCGAAGGGGACCCGGCCCGCAAAGAGGCCCTCATGGAGGAAGAACGAAAGCAGTGGCAGGAAGACCGCCGGGCTATGCAGGAGCAGATGGAGATCATGCAACGCGTAATGGGTGAGATGGCCACGACCCTAGATGCGCTGAAGTTGCAACCTCCAGCCGGTGCTCCCCCAGACGGGGCGCCGGTAGTTCCGCCCGCAACCCCTGCCCCCCCCGCCCGTCGGGACCTGAAAGTCACGTATGACGGGTCGGGAGACCAGTTGACCTTTTTTATGGTCCAAGTAGACATTTTTATGCGGGAACAAGGCCGAACCTTCGTTTCTGAGGAGTCCCGGGTGCAGTACGTAGCTTCCTTACTGCAAGGGGAGGCGGCTGCCTGGATGGTGTTGCAGTATGAACTCCGCTCGCCGGTGCTGCGAACCCTGGACGAGTTCATGGTAGCACTCCGAAACCGTTTTGAGGACCCGACTCTGGGTGAGCGGGCTAAAGCCTCCCTGATGCAACTGCGCCAAGGGACTAAGTCGGTGGCGCAGTATGCAAGTGAGTTCCAGTCACTGGCTAGCCGAATTCTGGACTGGAGTGAAGCTACCTTGGTACAATGTTTCAGGGAGGGTCTCAACCCAGACCTCCAACATTGGGCCTTCATGCAAGGGAACCCCCCGGATGTGGAAGGTTGGGTTCGCCATGCTGCTGACATCGAGAATCGCAAACAACTCCTGAACTTGTCCAAGCAACGGCTTGGGCGAGACCCCAGGCCCCGAGGTGACCGTGGCCGGGAACTCCGGCAAGGGGGTGGCGGGGGTCTCTCGGCCGCGGAACGCCGCAAGCGGTTCGAGGCCGGCGTCTGCCTGATCTGCGGGGGAAAGGGTCACTTTGCATCGCAATGCCCCTCTCGCTCAGGCCGTCCGACCCCCCCCCGCCAAACCCAGGCCGAGCCGACGAAACCGGCCGCCGACAGCCAGCCTCGCCGCAGAAGTGGACCACTGAGCCGGCGCTCCGGCGCACCCTCCGCTCTCCACGCGCGCCCCCAGGATGGGGCATCCGACTCTACGGTCCCATCGGGGTCCCGGATTACAAATACCGTCTTTGATTCGGACGGCTCCCCGGAAGCCACCACCCCGTCCCCCTCTTCCAGCGAGGAGGAAGAGTGGGAACAGCCGGCAAAAAACGCCGTCGGTCTGCTGTAGAGGGGGCTCCGCAGCAGACCGTCCCTATCGTTGTGCAAGGAGCTCCACCGATGGTAAGCGCCCAAGAGGACAATGTATTTGTGCGTGTTCATCTGTCCCTACCCAAAGGGGGTCCCCCGTTAGAGGTCCCCGCGTTGGTCGACTCGGGGTGTGCCCGCACCATGATAAATGAGGAAACTGCCAAGAAGTTGGGTGTCCGGCGCAAGCGGCTTCCGGGACCCCTCCGTTTTTCCCAAATGGACGGGAGTGACTTTAAACGGGGCCCTGTGACCCACAGAACTGCAGCCGTGATTATGTCCGTGGGGGAACATTGGGAACGGTTGTATTTCACCATCGCCCCTATTGTAACCCCTGTGGTGTTAGGGATGAACTGGTTAAGGGGACACAATCCCTCCATTGATTGGGTTAAACGGGTGCTTTCCTTCCCCGAAAACCCCTGTGGGTTGCATGACAGGGAACGGGTACTCAGAACTCCAGCCGCCGCACTGGTAGGGTCCCCCGCCCCAGTCTCTCCTCAATTACCCTCTGAGTACTCGCAGTTTACTGATGTTTTCGATGTTAGAGAGTGCGACGAACTGCCTCCCCACAGAGAAACGGACTGTGCCATCGAGATTGTAGGGGAAGGCAAACTGTCTAAGGGAAAGGTTTACCCCATGAGCCCTAGTGAAAAGACTGTATTGCGAGACTATCTGGATGTCAATCTGGCGAGGGGTTTCATACGCCCCTCCAAGGCTCCTTATTCAGCCCCAGCTTTCTTTGTAAAGAAAAAGACGGGAGATTTAAGACTGTGTATTGACTTTCGCAGACTGAACGCAGTCACCCAGTCTAATGCTTACCCCCTCCCTCTTATTCCTGACCTTCTAGCACAATTAAAGGAGGGCCGAATCTTCACCAAACTGGACTTGGTAGAAGCCTACCACCGCATTCGCATCAAAGAAGGAGACGAACCCAAAACGGCCTTTTCCAGTTGTTTTGGGATGTTTGAGTACCTGGTCATGCCGTTCGGACTTTCGGGGGCTCCGAGTGTCTTTATGCAATTAATTAATGAAGTTTTGCATGATTTACTGTTTCGGGGGGTGGTGGTATTTCTCGATGACATTCTTATTTACTCTGAGACCATGGAAGAACATGTGCGCCTAGTGCGAGAAGTGCTCCAGCGGCTGCGGGAGCACAAACTGTATGCTAAGGTGTCCAAGTGTGAATTCCACCAACCTTCTATTACATTTCTGGGGTATGTGATTTCCCACCAAGGGTTGGAAATGGACCCCGCCAAGGTCCAGGCGGTGCGGGACTGGGAAACCCCCACTACCCGCCGCCAACTTCAACAGTTTTTGGGGTTTGCCAACTTTTACCGGAATTTCATTCCCAACTTTGCCCAAGTTGCGCTTCCCCTCACTGCCCTGTTGCGTACCAAGGACAGGGGGGCTAGCGCCGCACTCCCCTCAGCCCGTCTGCAATGGTCTCCCCAGTGCCAGCAAGCTTTTGAACGTTTAAAGCTACTTTTTTCATCCGAACCCGTTTTGGCTCACCCGGATTGCACCAAGCCCTTCGTGGTGCAGGTGGATGCCTCGGATGTAGCCATGGGCGGGGCCCTATTGCAGAGGGATGAGGGGGGACGGTTGAGGCCATGCGCCTACTTCTCCAAGAAGTTTTCCCAGTCCGAAATCAACTGGGCCATTTGGGAGAAGGAGGCAGCAGCGGTCAAACATGCCCTTACCATATGGAGACACTTCTTAGAGGGGGCCGAGCTGCCGTTCGAAGTGTGCACAGATCACAAGAATCTTGAGGCTCTCAAGGGAGCTAGAAAACTCAATGCCAAACAAATTCGGTGGGCCCAATTTTTTGCAAAATTCCGGTTCACCCTCAAACATGTCCCTGGCAAAGAAAATGCCCTAGCTGATGCTTTGTCACGACTTCCCCAGTATCGCAACGATTTCGATCGCCCCGTCGACTCCCTGTTCACTCCCGAACAGCGAGGGGAAGTCCCTGGCTTGGCCGTCACCACCCGATCCCAAGCCCGCCAACCGGAGACCCCCCCTACGCTCAAAGGTATCCCGGAAGCATTCCAACAGCGACTCCGGGACGCCTCCTTACAGGAGGAGGAGCACCATCTCCTCCCCACTGGCTTGGAACGAACCAACACTTGGTGGGTGCAAGGGGGGAAACTATATGTCCCATCTTCCCTTCGCAAAGAAGTATTGGGACTTGTACATGGGGCCAGGCTAGCGGGTCATTTTGGTTTCATAAAAACGCTTCACCTGGTTCGAAGGCAATTCTGGTGGCCCGGTATGAGATCTGATGTAGAGTTGTATGTGCGCAGCTGCCCCACCTGCGCCACAGCCAAGAAACGGATGGGAAAACCCCCGGGGCTTCTCAAACCGCTTGAGAACCCCTCCCGTCCCTGGGAAGTCATCGCCATGGATTTTATCACCGACCTACCTCCAAGTCGGGGGAAAACGGTTCTCTGGGTTATCACAGACCTCTTTTCCAAACAGGTTCATTTCGTTCCATGTGCAGGTCTTCCTTCAGCCCAGGGCTTAGCTAAACTGTTCATCACGCACGTCCTCAGGCTACACTCGATCCCGAGGAAGGTCCTCTCCGACCGGGGGGTCCAGTTTGTTGCCAAATTCTGGCGGGCTTTCCTAAAGTTAATGGGAGTGGAGGAACAGGGCCTTTCTTCCGCCTATCACCCCCAAACGGATGGTCAAACGGAACGAGTAAATGCGGTAGTAGAATGTTATTTGCGTTGCTATGTAAATTTCCACCAGGACGACTGGGTCGACCTGCTGCCATTTGCCGAATATGCGTACAACAATGCGCCTCATTCCTCTACCGGCTTTAGTCCCTTCCAAGTTATATACGGGACGGATTTTGGCCCTTTCGGTTCTGCCCCCGTCTCGCCAGAGCTCCAGTCTACCCCTGATCTTCAGGAGTGGATTCAGGTGGTTAAATCCACCTGGCCATGGTTGCTCAAAAATCTGGAAAGGGCAAAAAGCAAGTACAAGGAACAAGCAGACAAACACCGGTCTCCGGGATGGGAACTCAAGGTGGGGGAGCAAGTCTATCTGTCCACCAAAAACCTCCGCTCTCTTCGCCCCTGCAAAAAACTGAGCGACCATTATGTTGGACCTTTCCCCATTACCAGAGTAATCAACGAGGTTACCGTGGAACTGAGTCTCCCTAAGACTCTCAAGGGGGTTCATCCAGTCTTCCATATAAGCCTCCTCAAACCTTATGTAGCAGCTCCCCAGTTCCACCCCCCTCCCGCTCATGAGATTCCTACCGTAGTAGGAGGGGATACCCATTTGGAAATATCCAAGGTTTTAGATTCCAAATGGAAGAAAGGGAAACTGTTTTACTTTGTTCGCTGGAAAAACCTTGGCTCCGCTCATGACGAATGGGTGGCCGCACCCCACATGGCAGCTCCTCGCTTGGTCCGAGAATTCCACCTCGCTTATCCCGATAAGCCTCGTCCTCTCGGAGGGGGGCCTTAAGGGGGGCAGAATGTGAGGGTCTCTGTCTTTGTGTCTCTGCTTTCCATCACCTGCGGTGTTATCAGTGAACTCGTAAAAGCAGTTCACACCTTCTGGTCTCAGGCGCCAGGCCTGATGGCCCATGTATCTTCCCCCCCGCTGTTCTTCCTGCCAGTACTCCCTCAGGCCGGTGCGGCCTTGGAAGTGTGATAGCCGCACCAGACTTCCTGGGATCCGTCTGATGTTTTGTATTATGCCAAGCTTGTAACTTCCCATAACAATAAGTGTGAACCCCAGTGCCCCAGTGCCCTGGAGTCAATATATTCTGTAAACCCGTATAGCCCCTCACTTGCAACTTTCTACCTGTGCCTGTCTCATCTCCTGAAGGCTTCAATAAATCTATTGTTTCTGTATCAACGTCTGAGCAACTGATTTGGAGAAGCAAACTCAGAGAGGGGGATCTCTCACACTTTCATTTATAGAACCTGTACATTCAGGCTGAACTGGTGTCCTCTGGGGACCAGACTCAAGATCCTGTATTAACTGTCAAATTATTTCCCCCCAGCAATAGGGGAGCACCATTATTAAGGTGCTCTGCTATTATCTTATTAAGGATACCTATCCATAAGACATAAAAACATGCTTCAAGCCTCTAACCCTTAATTCTCACTTTTTTGATATAACCTTACCATGACTTTGTACCATTTCAATTTCATACAGAGAGCATTTCTTTAGAATGTTCCATCATGTGGTTACAATCTGGCTGAAGGGAATCAAAGAATTCTCCTTCTCGATAAGACTGAATTATTCCGCTTAATAGCTATACAATACACTCAACGTAACTACAGCCACAGTTTTTAACAGCAAATTCAGCTGAAGGCATGGAGAAATGACACACCAGCTTTAAAAATGATTTTTTTGAAACTCCCGCTACTCATTTAAAAATGAAAATCTATTATTCAAGAATCCATATAGGCTCTTATTTCATCATGACTGTCTTTTATTCTCAATATTATCTGCTAAAAGGATCATATCTTAATTTCAGACCCTGAAAGAAGGTAGGTTTTTTCAGTTAACGAGGACCTGATAGGTTTATAGCACTTTTATAGGTTTAGAGGAGATTCCCAGACTATTCCTCAGAATTCAAAATAACAAATTGCTAGCTCATACCCAAAATAAGGATGTATTTTATAGTTAGCTAAACAGGCATTGGTGGTGTAACTCATAAAGCTACTTTAAAATGTAGAACACCAAGAAATTCAGTTGAAACCTCCCAGTTTAACAATAATGACTTCTGCAACAGACTACCTTCCAGGATGAGAACACAACTGGCATCAAAATATAATTTTGTTAATAGTACATTAAAAGCTTTCCATCGCTCTTTAATGAAGACAAGATTGTTTTGCTTTCTATAGTGAGCAGAATGCCAAGACTTTTATTCGTAATAATTAGAATCATCCAAGACACATATGCAGTCCAAGAAAGCTACCTGACGACACAGTAGTGTTGCAAAGACAGAACAGGACAGAGGAACAAGAATATTCAAAAGTAACTTCTGTAATGATATAATGCAAACTTACTTCTAATTTCTATGACCTTCAGTTATTTGCATATACTGAAATTTCACAACAGTCATAGTAACAGCCTAAAAATTCATTCTTCTATTTATTTTTCCCAGTTGTTTCCAATTCAATGGTCATATACAATTAACTACTTTTTCATTTATTTTGATTCTCATTGCCAGAATATTTTATAATTTTATTTTATAATACAGTCAAGACATCTATAATAAGGTGCTCCTAACTTTGATTTTTCTGTTCAGCTGTCAAAAAGCACTATTACTTTCTCTTCTTAGCCACCAATTACTTTCATAAGCAGAAGTTCCAGCTTGGACTAATCCATGATGAAACCCAAAGTTTCAGGTTTTCCACTCTACACAACAGTTAGCAGCTCATATAAATATTCTTAAGACCACCACCACATTTCATGATCACACAGACAACAAAAACAAAGTCAAGCATTTTGTTATCATTCTGCTGCACTGTCCAATATAGCGAACGGGTTGGCAACATTTTCATGAAATCAAACATCCTGTCATTGAAGTTCTTCACAAAGCAGTTAAAAATATCATCAAAGATAAAAGCAGAGCTATTAAGAGTTCCAAGTAGACGGGGCTATTCTCCCACTGCCTCAATAGCCATACATTTTTACAGGCTTTCCTTCTCCTCTCTTTCGCTTGTTGCCTCACACTTTTCAGAGGAGAGCCAACAGAAGTCACAGTGTGGGATTTCAAGCTGCATTAATATATAAGGCCTTCATGGTACCTATGCTAGAACGTATAGATAGTACTGGTACTCTAAAAGATCTACTACAGTGATGAACCCCAGGAGTGCTGCTAATATTAAAGCTTAACTTACTTTTTAGCCATGAGATCTAAAACAAATAAGCCAATTTTCACAGCTTTAAATAGAAGGAGACAGTTGCATGAGACACTCATAATTAAACACAATAAAATCTTGCATTGCATTGAATGGTCTATAGCACAGTAGTGCACAACTAAGACAATTTTAGATGTAAGACATTAATCAAGAACACATGGACAACCACTGTTATCTTCATAGTACATCAGAGGGGGAAAATATAAATATTCTAAATAAATCTATCATGCCCACTAACCATAGGGGTCTCGAAGATGTTACTTCCCACAAGTAGATGAACCCCAGTTGAAATTTTGAGGTAGGATGATGACAGCATTGCTGTCTAGAAATCTTACCCATCACTCCTGTCCACCCAGAAGTGGCTGCTGCCCCTGGCAAAAGGGACAGTGCCAATCAATCGCCTGTCACCAAGTGGCACTACTTTCCCAGTGATTGCAATCTGGATCCAGAAAAAGTGAAGTTGAGGAAAACATTTCAACACTTAATGTTTATAACAATGTTACTGGTACTTGTTGAAGCCAGATCGCTTGTCAGATTAAAAAAGAAAAGAAAACAAATTTAACTACACTTAGTGGAAATGGCAGAAGCCATAGCTTCAGACACATTTTTCTGAAAATGATGAAGAAAATTTCTACTACACTGTACTTATCTATGCTAAAGCTAAATATTTTTGGCCAGAATTCTTTAGTGAAGCAACAACATCTCACAAATGCTTATAAATGATTCACCTGTATAATAGCAAAAAACATGTCAAATTCAGGCTTTAAGAAGCATGGAATGAAAATGCCATCTCAGCCATAGCAGTAACAAAGCAAGTGTTATTATATATAAATAATGGAGGTTATTTAGTTGCATCCCTTCCACATTTTACAACCTTTGCCCACACTAAAAGAAACAGTCGTTAAAGACCCACATTAGAATCAACATGAAAGACCACCATCTGTCTATGAGAAGCTCCCATCAAGTGAAAACTTAATGCTCATGTCTCCACAGCAGGCTATTTATTGCCTGTTCCAGACAGTTTAAAATAGAGCTGAATAACTAATGAAATTAAGGCTGCAGAAGTTAAACACAAATATTCAGCATAAGTGGCTTAAAGACTTCCCTTAGATTTCAAACAAGATCGCCATTCCTAACAAAAATGTATACATCCCATTAGAAGTTTGCACACTGGAAGCACAGTAAATTTATTTCTTCTGGACTTCACCGTCTGGTTAGAGGTTCTATTACAGATCCTTACAAAGAATATTGGAAATGACTCTGAATTATTTCTGTCTGTACATCACACTGGTTGGGGAGGAGACAGAAAATGGAAATAAAAACATTCCCTGATTCTTTTGAAACTTAGCATTATTCTTGGATATTGAGTACCAAAGACTAACAATCTGAATTTTTCTTTAACAAGTATAGATGATTGATTTTAATGGGCACAGTTCTAAACCTCATTTAGAACTTTTTGAAAATGTGTCCAATTTAATTATGCTTGCCAGCCCTTTTCTATTCAATAACTGTCATTTAATAAACTCTGCCAACTTACTAACACAAAAAATATGCCTGACAAAAGACAGAATGCATTTGGGGCTTTCCTGTGTGATATACTGTATGAATTTAATTTTACATATAATTTGTGTATTTTTTCAGTCACAGGTTTTAAAGCAGTTCATGCAATACTATAGCCATTTAGCCTTATAAAGTATGGTGCCAAATCAGATGTCAAAAGGAAAGGATCAACACTTGACATTTTAGCCAGCCAAGCAAGGTCTAACACAGATAGGAGCAATGCAGTTACTTCCCTCTTCTTTACCCTTTCTCCTCGCTGTTATTAATCTCTGAGAATATGGGTTTAAATGTTTATCAGGTTTCTATCCTCACAGATGTACAGAGGTTTGAGTTTCCATGGTAGAGTGGATATGTACCCAGAACTTACAAATCTTATTTTGACACTATAATCATTTTCCCATACTGACTGAGGATATTTACTACAGGCTAACATAAATTGCTAAAAGCAATCCATGTACACTTAAATCTTATGATCTGCGATGCTAATCATTTATCAAACATCTTATTATGAATTAAACTTAATAATGTCTATTATTCGTTTATAGAATTGAAGATGAATTTAAAAAGTTTTGTATCCAACTTTATTGAATATTTTATTATTAAAATAGTTATAATTATAATGCAACTAAAATTATGTATCATACTGTTCTGATTCCCTTCAAATTAGGTATGATTCATTAGAACACATAGGATGCAATATTCAGAAACAGGACTTGCATTATTTCATTTCTCATTACAGTCTCAATGTTTTTACCAGTAACCTCATATAGTTGTAACAACCTACTTCCGTGTTGGTGAACCTATGGCACACGTGCCACTTCCGGCACGCGTTGCCCTCTCTGCTGGCACGCGCGGTTCCTCCGAGGTGCGCAAAGGGAGAGGAGGAGAAGGGGGGGAGCAGACCAAGCCAGCCCGGTAAGTTCGCCTCCTTCTTTCCCCGAGAGCCGGGGAAACTTTCTTGGGAGGGGCCGTGGCTCAGGGGTCAGCGCGGACACACTTCTCCTTGCTCTGTGTCCCGGGTTGCCCACTTGCCCAGGCTCCCGGGACGTCCAGCCCTCCCCAGGCCCCAACGGCAGACCCCGAGGGAGGGGGGGAAGCCCGCAAACCCCCACTCACCGGGGAAGACGTCTGGAGAGGCGGCAAGCGGTCGCCTGCTGGAGTCGCCACCCCGTGCACAGGCGGACAAGCCGGGGGGCCCTGCAGCTGTCGACAAGCCCGCCTGTCAGCTGACGAGCTAGGAAAACAGCCTGGATGGGCCGCGCCCCACAAGCCGGGTGCAGCGGCGGCCGCAGCAACCGAGGTCCCCGAGACAGCCAGAAAGCCGGGGACCCAGAGGAACGCCGGCGAGCCCGCCTATCAGCTGTCTGGGGGGAGAGGGAGCATGGCAGAGGGGAAGGGCCCCAGGGCAACTACCGGGGCAACGAGGAGCCTGGTCCTACCGTCACTGGGGAAGAGAGCAGGCTTGGGGAAGGAATGCCTGACGGAGGGAAGGCTCGCCCCGAGCAGGAAAAGCTCGGGGCGGGTGGGAGAGCGCGGAGAGGGCAAGGACGAGGGCCCTGCCCTCTGGGAAAAATCTCCAGACAAGGAGAGGAAGAGGGTGACTGGTGGCTATATGAGCAAGGTGCCAACTCAGGGCAAGTGAAGGGGTATGATGGGGTATGGGACTTGCTGGCACTCCTCTTTAAAGGCATAATGAAGGGGGGGGGCTTCTTCAAAGCTTCCCCTTATAAAACTGCTTGCAGACCAAGCTCCGTGTTGCTCAGCATGCTTGTGTGCTCAATTTGTCTTGGCTCTAGATATGGCCTTAGCAGAACACTGTCATCAATTAACATCGAAAATCCATTTGTCCCAAAAGAATGCATGGTGTGTGTGTATTTACAAGACAGCTGGCTGCAAGCAGGCATCAAGCTGGCCTCCATACCTGGTAACTTTCTAATGTCAAATCCGTCCCTCACTCTTTCTAAGACTGTCTCAGAAGAAGAAATGGAACTCCTGCCCCTCGCCACCTTCCAAGGGTCTGATTCAGTATAAGGCAGCTTCAGACTAACAGATGACCTGAGTGCTGCATGTGTTGCTCTCAAACTTGCAAAGTATGAGCCAAGGGTAGACAAATTATCAGCATCCACACAACAGCAAAAATCACATTAATTGTTCAAAAGCATGCCAAATGCAAACGTTTACCTTTCAATAAAAAGTTGTTTGTATCATTGAAAGCTCTGTTATTGTGTTTTTCCTTTAAGGCAAAAGATGTTAACGTATGAGTTGTTTTTTCTAAACTAAAACCTCAGTATTCAGGTTAAATTGCCGCATTGGCACTCAGCGATAAATAAGTGGGTTTTGGGTTGCGGTTTGGGCACTCGGTCTCTAAAAGGTTCGCCATCACTGACCTACTTCATCCTTGTCCATCATTCAATCAGTGTTGGTACTACTGCCCATCATTCAATCAGTGTTGGTACTACTGCTATCTGCTTAACGACTGTGTTGGAAGAAATGATGCAATCTATTTTTCTTCCATCTCTGACAATATGATTTCATCATGAAAATAGACCCTGTGGCCTTTCACAATTCACCCAGATCTTTACAGTATTCTTGATTTCTAACCATGTAATCCTGACTGGGGGGGGGGGAGAGATGCTCCTCAGGAGGCGGCATGACCCTGCGCGGGCATCTGTTTCACTTTATCATGGTGCAAAGTGTCACAGATGCCAGTGCAGGGGCAAACACGTCGGCGCTGGGGAGCAATGGAGCTGCATGGGCCTCCACCACTACCACGCCGGCAGCGAAATCCCAGAAGGGAAAGCCCATGCTGGTGTTGGTGGGGGGCATTCCCAGGACATTTCTAGGGGTGGTGCTGACATTAGTCAACTTCCAAACCCCCTTTGCCCTGGAAATGCCCCTTCACACTGCAGTGTTGCTACAACAACTGTTTTGCTATCTCAGTCCCATGTAACTCCATGGAGGATTTACACTGGTTTTTAAAATTTTCTTCCCATTTTAATTTTGTTCTGCGGCTGGGACGTCTCTGAGGAGGTGGCACAGCTGTGCTGCTCCTGGCCGCTGCATTTCTACCCCCCCCCCTGGAATGGGCTGCCCCACTTTCTTTTCTCTGCTCTTTTCAGCTAAATCTTTCAACATCTGGTTGAGATGACAACAGTTCTCTATAGTTTGCTGCCACAATCCTGCCAGCCTTTGTTTGCCCATTCAGTATCCGCCCCCGCCCCCCAGCACAAACCTAAAAGCTTTTACTATATTCCTTGTCTGGTTCTGTTCAACACTATTCATATGGGCTGTAATCCTAAGAACACTTTCCAGGAAGAAAGGCCTGTTTAATATTTTTTTATCTAGTACGAAAGCAACAAGTTCTAGATTATTGCCAGAACACAAGATGCTAAAAGAAGATTCTGTTTTTTTCCATTTGTTTTCAGTTTTTGTGTATACAGGGGCCCATTCATACGTTCCACAGAAACATGCATGTCTGAAGCAAGAATCACTAATTAATAGGGCTGTGCAACAACAACAACAAAAATCAGTAACTTTCAAGTTCAGGTTTATTGGACCTGAAATAAGCCAAATACCCATTCTGCTTTTCTATGAAGAAGGGGGCGACCCTTTCAGGGGCTCCCTGTCTCAAACTGTACCAAACTTCGATGTTCATGCAAGGAGAGTCCCTTGCAGCTACCTTTAAAATTTGGTAACTACCTCGAAAAATGCCCCGCAGAGCTCCTAAAAAGATCCCATAGAGAAAAGCCTTGTGAAAGCTGAAGGCCGAATAAACCAAATACCTATTTGGCTGATTCGGTGATTAGCTCTTCAGCTTAGGCTTTATTCTCTATTTCAATAAATCCGGAAAAGCCGAAATTCCTTTTTTCGGGTTTATTTTCAGTTTGGTAAACCCGATATACACAGCCCTACTAATTAATGGTAGTATCAAGTGATAACATGCATTTCTCAGCTATCACAGTTCGGCCATCACATATCCAACTTTTGAATCACTCAGCATAAAATATTGCTCATACATTTGCCTGAAAGTCACTGAGACATAAGCTTGGATCCAGAGTAAACTAGTAAGCTGCACCGATTCCCACTGCAGACCCCCCCCCCCATGTCATATCTCAGAGTCCCCTATCAGTAGCATTTCATGGAGGTCTGTGGGTTGCAATGGGAGGGGAGAAACAGGCAAGTCCTGTTCCACACATAGAAAAATTCAGAGATGATGAACAAACCTATGTGATTCAGACTTGAAGAGGCCTCAAGACGGCTACAAGCCACTTCTGTCATACACAGATGTATTTAATCTTTTCCTTTCAAAGCTCAGTTTGAATGTACTATTATTTCCTTTGAATTAGCATTTACTATTAGGAAATATAACAAGATCAAAATACCAATCTCTCTGAACCCAAACCAGATACAAGAAACAATCGCATCGAAAAGTCCACATTCACTCACATTCCTATATAATTATTAATAAAGCAACAAACTTATGCAATACCCTGGAGGACCAAGAATAAAGCAGTCAAAACCTGTAAAATAAAGGCAGTGGAAACCAATTTCCATGATTTCTATAAACACATGTACAAGATAGGCATGTCTCTCATTTGTTTTAAAAGAGAAATAAAGGAAAATGCACAACAAGGTAGCAAAGTAATGAAGAGTACAAAGCCTTACTTCAGATTTCGAGGACATGTTCTCCTCCATATCGGAATCATTAGGGTCCACAATATCATCAAATGGTGGCAAACTGGATTTCTTCTTCTCCAGTGTCTCACTTTCCATTTTGACTTTCCCAATCTTAAACTGAGACTTATCCTTTATTTGTTTTTTGTCAGCAGCAGAACAAGTGAGAATCAGTGGCGGAGCACTAGAAAAACTTTTAAATAAAGTTTCTGAGCCACTTTTTTTCCTCTTTTTGGCGGCAAGATCCTCAGAATCCATACCAGGAGGCCTTTTTGTAGGGGCCTTCTTTTCTTGCTGCTGTCCACTTGTTATGGTAAGGATGTTATTTTCAGATTTTGGCTCCTTTGACATAGGTTTGGGTTCCTTGAAGGCCATCTTAGGAACTATTTTTTCATCCTTTAGTGGTTTGTTTTCTTTGGGTTTCTTAGAGGATTCTTTGGAAGATTTGTTATGTTCCCTGGAAGGTTCTTTGAAGGCACTTTTATGTTCCTTAGAGTCTTTAGAGGGTTTCTCCTTGTGCTCCTTTGTTAATTTATGGGGCTTTGAAAAACTGTTACAATTACTGCTGCTGCTAGTGCTTATATTCTTACTTGGGTCCTGCAACAATGGAAATTACAAAATTAACATCAAAAAACTAAACTTAAGATACAACAGTTAGTGCTACTATGCATCTTCTATTCACTTCAGCAAAGCTTGTGAATGAATGGTAATTATGTACCGGCAGGGAGTGATGCAGTGAACTGCTTTCCTTGGTTTCAAAAACTAGAGAATAAATTAATACAGATGAATGAAGCAGTGAAAATACAGTCTACATGTTGTTTGCACAGAATGGTCACATGATTTTGTCTCCCAGTAAGAGTTAGTATAGGCAACACACATCAAAATATCTTTGTGAATTTGTGTTGAAATGTCTACCAGCCAAAGCACAACAAAATTTAGAATTTTCTAGATCAAAGGAATGGTTTAACATATACTGTAATGAATATGTACATGAGAAACACACTACCTTAAACAAAATCTCAGAACCTCATAAAATCAAGGAAGGGAAAGAGCCTTGGGTACTTACCGTGAAGGCTTCTTCTGCTCAGAGGGACAAAAGGCATCTTAATGATGGGTGCTTCCGTTTCCTCTTAACTCGGGAGGCAGGAATCAATATTTAAGTTTTCTAGCCTCCTGGGGTAAACGCCCCTTATTGCCATTCGAAAACTTTCCAAGCCTTATATCGTTAACTAGAACACTGAAAGAAACAAGGTATGTACAACTCTAGAGGAATTCACTCCCTGGAAGGATGCTAAGACAGCAAGAATCGACTAACTTTTGAAGAAACCTGCAACCGTAACTCAACAACTATCCATATTAGCTGTAAGGGCGGGCAAGATGCCCTTTGTCCCTTTGAGCAGAAGAAGCCTTCACGGTAAGTACCCAAGGCTCTTTCTCTCTCAGAGGGTCCAAAGGGCATCTTCATGATGGGACATACAAGAGCAGTCTCACTCATGGGACGGTTAGACGTCTTGGATTATGCTCTGCAGTACCCTTCTGCCGAAAGCGGCTTCTGCTGAAGAGTAAAGGTCTAACTTGTAATGTCTAACGAAGGTGGATACTGAAGACCAAGTGGCGGCCTTGCAAATCTCCTCTATTGGAGCCTGTCTGTCAAAGGCCGTAGAGGTGGCTGCGCTTCTGACAGAGAGGGCAGTAATGCCCCCTGGAATAGGAAGTCTACTCTCTAGACAGGCGGTTCTGATGCAGAGTGAGATGTTGCGACTAATGGATGCCCTAGACATCGGCTTGCCTTTGTTAGGAGATGAAATGTTAATGAATAGTGCGTCTGAAAGACGAATGGATTGAGTACGAGAAATGTATGTGTGTAATGCTCTTCGTAAATCTAAGGTGTGCCAAGCCTTTTCTTTGGGAGTTTTGGGATTGGGACAGAAGGACGGCAAAACGATGTCCTGATCTCTGTGGAACTTTGAATTGCATTTTGGAATAAAGGATCGATCGTGTCGGAGGACTACTTTGTCTTTGTGGAATGTAATGAGCCCAGGTCTGATTGAGAGCGCTCCCATTTCTGAGACTCTGCGAGCAGATGTGACCGCCATTAGGAATAAGGTTTTCATTCTCAATCATTTGAGACCTCCTTGTGTGAATGGCTCAAACGGAGGTTTGGTGAAGGCAGTTAACACAGTGTGAAGGCTCCAGGTGGGGAACCTGTGTCTGACCAGAGGAGAAATGAGGTTCAGACCCCTAAGGAAGGATTTTATGTGAGGGTGTTTTGTTAATCTATAACCCGCTACCCTAGGAACTAAGGTAGCTATGGAGGCCAGCTGTCTGCGAAGAGTGGAAGTGGACAGGCCCATCTTATGTCCCTCTTGCAAGAAGGATAGGATACCTGCAGTTCTAGGTTTGAGAGAATTGATCACCTTGCGTCTACACCATCTGGTGAAAGCCTTCCAAGAGGCATTGTAAATTCTTTGGGTAGAAGGCCTGTGTGCTGCCTGAATGATGTGGATGATGTCTGCATTATAACCTAAGTTGATAGTCTTTGTTGTTCAATTCCCAGACGGTCATTTTGTACCATTCTGGATTGGGATGACATACTGGGCTTGAATCAGTAAGTCCTGCCTCTCTGGTAGTCTCCAATAATGGTTGTTCGACATCTGCACTAGGGATGAAAACCATGGTCGTCTGGGCCAAAATGGAGCTATGAACAATACGTGTGCTTTTAGGAGATGTACCCTTCTCAGGACTCTTGGTATGAGAGGGAGGGGAGGGAACGCATATAGCAGTTCGTTGGGCAACGGGGCTATCAGTGCATCTGTCTGCTCTGCTCCCTGTTGCTTGTACCTGGTGAAGAACCTGTTCAATTGGTTGTTGTTGTTTGTGGCAAACAGGTCCACCTGTGGTGTTCTGAATTTCTGAGTGATTATGTGAAAAACTTCCGGATGAAGGGACCACTCTGCCTCGCTGAGCCAATCGGCTTGGATGTTGACAGAGCCCTGTATGTGTTCGGCTGAGAGGGAGGCCAGGTTGCTCTTGGCCCATGTCAGTATGTTCAGTGCTTCTCTGTGTAGGGCTGAGGACCTCGATCCCCCCTGCTTGTTTAAGTGTGCCTTTGCAGCTAACATTGTCCGTCCTGATTAGAACGTCCTTTCCCTGGATTTGAGGATGGAAGGCTGAAGAGTTCTGAAGATTGACCTGATTTCGAGAATGTTTATGTGCAGTTTTTGCTCCTGGGGATTCCAAGTGCCCTGTGCCGGGAGATCCTGTAGTGTTGCCCCCCAACCTGTAGGGCAAGCGTCTGTGTGTATCTGTATTGGGATGGGGCGGATAAACAGAAGTCCCTTGGATAGGTTTCTTGGAACAGACCACCATTGTAAACTCTTTTTTGCTTCCTTGGAAAGTAGGACATTTTTGTCTCTTTTCTGCTGGATGTCTCCCTGGTAAGGTCTGAGAAGCCATTATAGAGGCCTTGCATGCAAGTGCGCCCAATGGTCGGGATACATGCTACCATGTGCCCCTGAAGCTTTGCTAGGGACATTAGCTTGGAGGATCGGAAGTGTATGCTTTTTTGGCCGGGGAAGTGATTAGATGTACCTTTTCTTGTGTGAGGTAGAGTTTGCTGTGTTTTGTGTCTATGTCTACTCCAAGGTGTCTCAGTCTTTGGGCAGGAGATAATTGGCTCTTTTTGTAGTTGATGATGAAACCGTGACTTGTCGACAATTCTATTACCCTCTGCGTGTGTTCTAGACTTTGCTGTTTTGAGTCTGCGCATACTAGTATGTCGTCGAGATAAGGGTATATTCTGATCCCCTCTCTGCGTAGAACTGCTATGAGCGTCACTAACACTTTGGTGAATACCCTCAAAGCGGAAGTTAATCCGAATGGGAGGGCCCTGAATTGGAAATGCATTCCCTGATACAGGAATCTGAGGAAGCGGCGGTGTGTGAGGTAAATGAGAATATGTAGATAAGCTTCGGTGAGATCTATGGATGTTAGAAAGTCCAATGGTCGAAGAGCCTCTGTGACTGACCTCAGTGTTTCCATCTGGAAACGTTTTAAGGGAATGAGCTTGTTCAAAAAATTGAGATCTACAATGGGTCTCCATCCCCCGTCCCTTTTGGGAACGGTAAAGAAAATAGAATAAATTCCTGATGAGCGCTCCATTGGAGGGACTATCTCTATGGCTTTTATGCTTGATAGGTGCTGTATGGCTTCTGAGGTCGTTTGTAGTTTGAGTTTGTTCTTTGAAGTTGGGGATACAACTACTCTGTTGGGTGGTATGCATGAAAATTCTATTTTGTAGCCGTGAGTGATGATGCTCTCTACCCACTGGTCTGGATGGTAGGAAGACCATTGAGGAAGAAACAGGCTGAGCCTTCCTCCCACAGGAGGAGATATGGCGTCATTACTTGTTTTGGCAGCTGGGTTTATCCCCTTTGCTGCCTTGGAAAAGGGAGAACTTTGTTGTCCTATTGAACCTCCCTCCTCTACGAAAGGAGCTGCGGTTTTGGTTCCATTGAAACCCGCGCTGATCAGGTCTGTATTTCTGAAAAGTGTGGTAAGTTCTAAAGGAAGTGGATTGGGAGAAGCCCCTGGATTCTTTTGGAAGGCTCTTAGGTAAGGCTTTCTTTTTATCCTTGGTCTCAATGAGAATGGGGTCCAACTTATCCCCAAAGAGCCTCTTCCCTTGATAAAGGAAGCCCATGAGGACAGATTTTGAATTATGTTCGATCTGCCAAGGGCGTAACCACAGTGATCGTCTGGCTGCTGATGAGGTGGCTAAGGCTCTAGCAGCAAGACATAGTGTCTAGTGTAGAATCAGCTAGAAAGGAGACTGCTCTCAGAAGTCTAGATACCCCTTCACAGGCCTGCTTCTCCTCCTGAGGAATGAGCTGTGCCAGTTTTCTTGCCCAAATAATAGCTGCCCTAGAAACTAGTGCAGAGGTAATGGAAGTGCTGATAGCTAGAGCAGAAGCCTCATGAGCTTTTTTACATGCTAGCTCTGCTTTCCTATCTGCAGGGTCCCTGATCATAGCTTGGCCTTCTTCAGTTACCAGATCAGATGTGTGTAATGCAGTAACTGGTGCTTCCACAAGGGGTACTTTCAGTAACTCTGAGGTGTTACGGTCAATGTTATAAAACTTTTTTGATGTGAGTGGGAATTGCTTGGAAGCCATTGGCTTCTCCCACTCTGATTTCATAAGGGTTAAGAAGTAGTCTGGTACTGGGACTACCCTGTCTGGGGTGTCATGCATATGGAAGAATTCCTTGGTTCCCTTTTTTCTCTTTGGGCGAGAAGCTTCAGAATCCTCTGCCAAGTCTAGGGCTGTTAAGGGTTTGGACAGTAAAAGAGGAAATTCCTCTGCATTAAAAATTCTGGATTGTTTGGGTTGCTCAATAATATCCTCTCCATCAGAACTGAACTCTCCCTCCTCTTTATCAGAATTCTCATCACCAGATGAGGCTGAGGAGTTGCCACCTTGCATCTGGTAAGACTGAGACCCAGAAGTGTCTTTTAAAGCCGCCTTTGTGGGCCATCTACTATCCCCAGAAGTATCTGCCCTGCTTGCAGTATCGATACAAAGCTAGTAAATCCCTAAGGAAATAATTTCAGTACACAGCCACTGATCGTTTTAACTTATGCAAATTTACTTATATTTTTTCACAATATGCACATGTATATGCGTAGCACTCTTCTCACTAAAGTTCTGAGCTGCAAACAGCCTAAACGTGTTGAAAATTATAGGCTTAAAACTCTATGTACATAAACAATTTTCTTCAAATAATACAATGCAGAAGGTAAAATAGCTGTACGTGCGTATAAGAAAAATACTGATAAAAATTCACTTCTTAATTATGGCTCCTTCCATCCTTCTCATTTAAAAAATAGCCTCCCCTACAGCCAATTCGTCCGCCTTAAAAGAAATTCCACAAGAGAACAAGACTTTTTGACAGCAGCCAGTGAACTAAGGGGATCTTTAGTAACTAGGGGTTATCCTGAATGCATAGTGGAAAGAGCATTTCATAGGGCTAGGAACATGAATCGAGAACAGCTATTAAAAGATAAAAAAATCAATGAGAGTAAATCATTATCCTTTTCTTTAACTTATACACACTTAGCTCCAGCAATAAAAGCAATAATTTACAATAATTGGCACATAATTGGGGATATCCCTGGGTGCAATTCCTTACCTAAAATAGGTTTAAAAAAAACTCAAGCGATTAGGGACCACCTTATACAATCGGATTTTAGTGCAAAAAAGCAGGTCCAGCCTATTATTAGAGGCCATTTTTCATGTGGAAGATGTGTTCAATGTCATCTATCACTACCAGTGAAAGAATTTGTTTGCCAACAAACAGGATTTCGTTTTGTACTTAAATCTTTTACTAATTGTGATTCAAAGGGAATAATTTATATCATCAAATGTGTTTGTAATTTAATTTACATTGGTAAAACCCTTAGATCATTAAAGTATAGGATAGGGGAACATCGGTCTAGAATTCGCAACAAGGTATTAGAGGCTCCCATGGTCCCCCACTTCATAGAAAAAGGACATAGAGATATTGATTTACAATTTTTTGCCATTTGGCAAATACAAAAAGGCCCCTATGTCAATGCTGAGAGAATCCTATGCCAGCAAGAGGCAAGGTTCATTCATTTGTTTCACTCTATCCATCCCTATGGGTTAAATTCAGCTTTAGATCTGTCTAGTTATTTATAAAATTAATTACAATTAAATTATTAATCATATTTATTGCATTTTAATTCATCACATTTACCCATTAAACTTGGTCTTGACGTCCTTTTATGTATTTATAGGAATCATGTTCTGTAATTTTTCTTAAAAGTCTGTTTAAAATATTTATATCTTAAAAATCAAAAAAATATATTTATACAATTAATTACATTGTCATAGAAGTTTACACAGGATACGTATCCCAGCAGACTTGAGTATCAACACCTGGTAGATGTTATTTAAAGAAAGGCCACAGTGCATGTTACTAAGAAATAGAGACTATGGGTCATGCCTGTGAACTGCAAGGCTGCAGTCAGGTAGGATAAGTTCACTATTATTCACAATTGTATTTACACAAGGGTGGGGGTGTTAGGCAATAGTATATACTCATATGTTGTTAATGTTTTAGAAATGAATAAGGGCACAGTCTGATGAAGCGAAGTTTACTCTGCGAAACAAGGATAAGACAACCGGGAACTTGTAACCATATTTTGTGCCATAATTACCATAACAACAACAACGCGAAGTTACAGAAGCTAGCGTTTGAAACCGGCTTACCAGCAGGAACGGGATTGGAGCCACCGGATTGGTTTACGCGGGATCAGCTGACCGCGATTGGAAACAATCTTGATTTATACTGCCTGAGTTGTGGCGAATTGAAATATATCCAATAAGACTTTGCGACCCGACTGCTGGTTGTAAGAATGATTCCCCCGGGGGCTTGTATGTTCTGAGATGAATGTATTATTTGAAGAAAATTGTTTATGTACATAGAGTTTTAAGCCTATAATTTTCAACACGTTTAGGCTATTTGCAGCTCAGAACTTTAGTGAGAAGAGTGCTACGCATATACATGTGCATATTGTGAAAAAATATAAGTAAATTTGCATAAGTTAAAACGATCAGTGGCTGTGTACTGAAATTATTTCCTTAGGGATTTACTGCTTGCAGTATCAGCAGAAGTTTCTATAGCCCTTGCCCCCCGGGAGGAGCTCTCCTGAGAAGAAGGGGAAGGAGGAGGAGGTTGAGCCATCCGTAAGCCTTCTGCAAAGGCGTCTCTGATTAAAGTGGAGAGCTCTGCTTTTAGAAAGGCCAAACCGCTCTCTTGGATCAGGGGAGGAATTGTCCTACCAGAAGTCGCAGTCTCCGCTGATGAGTCCCATCCCTGATTTTGAGGCGAGCCGCCTGTGGATGGGGTTTCCAAAGGCAAGGGCGAGCCGCCAGCCTCAGTAACTTCACCCCTTTCGGGTGGTAAGGGAGTAGTAGACTCGGCCGCTGTAGTATCCCCGCTGCGAAATGCTGCGGAATTCTCTCCGCTTTTGGGCGGCACAGCTTTTGCAGAGCGGGCGGTGGTGGGGAATCGTTTAGCGAGTTTGTTGGTAGACGAGCCAGCTCTCTTGCGCTTGTTGGCGCCGCTCACGCCTGATTTTACTTTTGATTTCCCCTTAGAATCGGCTGCATAGCTGCAAGAAGGCTGGTTGGAACCCGGAGGGGAACTCCGTGGAGCCGCCGACAGAAGGCTAGGATCTAAATCTGCCTGCACAATATAGGAATCCTCTTGCTCGGTGGCCATTTTGTTGCGCAGTAAAAATGACTACCCTCTTTTCCCTTTTCTATTTTCCTAAACTATTAGGAAAGGAAGAAAGAGAGAGAGAGTTAGATAAGTAAAGAATTTAGCAGTAGGATAGAATATAAAAAAGATAAAATCCCTTTTTTAGCTGAGAGCTGTGAAAAAGGCTGCTCTCCCGATAAAGGCAGGAAGTAGAATGGCAATAGGGGGCGTTTACCCCAGGAGGCTAGAAAATTTAAATATTGATTCCTGCCTCCCGAGTTAAGAGGAAACGGAAGAACCCATCATGAGGATGCCCTTTGGACCCTCTGAGAGAGAATGACATACAAGATCACCATTACTGAATGCAGATTATTTGCTTAAGCATGCCAGAAAATCTATCAGAAATCCTGTCAGGATTATTCAGATTATTAAAAACACTTGGCCAATCTGAAAATAATCTGGATTTTTGCTTTTTTTTTTTTTTTTTTTTTGGATGGATGACATCTGAAAAATAATCCAAAATCCAGATAAGAGTGCAGGGCAGATCTAGCATGAAGGCTATACTGCAGGGTTCCTCGGGTGCCTTTCCCTGACCACCCACCCATTCCCAAGCTTAGCAAGCCTAGGAACCACTGCAGTCAAACTTGGACATTGCAACCGAGTCCAGGAATCTGAAATGCCATGGGAAATTAAATTTTCCATTATTCTCAGTGTTCTGGATCCTGCAGCACCATTCAATAACAAAATCATCTGCTCACTTGCCTGGAAGAAGCTGTCTAATCATCAGTGAGAAGAACACCAGTTAGTCTCTTGAACTCTCACTTGTGCAGCAGTTCAGAGGTTGATAGGAGTGCCTCCCTGTTTCCCACCTTCTTCAGAGCAAACACCTATTTCTCTTCAAGCCTTCTGGGAAAGTCAGAGGACGAAACAGCCAAGCCAATATCTATGGTATGTATCCACAGACCACGGTGGGCTGAAATGGATTCATTACTTTTGAAAAGGGGGAAGCAGACTCCAAAACTCCAGGGTCTGAATCCTATCAGCATTTGTTTCAACACCATCATCATCAAATTTAAATGCTAAATTAAGATATGAATCTTTATACTGGCTCCCATTTGCAGCCACAACAGAATTTAGGACATTGATCCTTTGCTTCAAGTAGTGGTCTCCATTAAAATTTTCAATTGCAAGACAATATAAAATGTTATGTTACATGGGCATTAAAGTAATCTGCCTCAAAGGTAGCAATTAGAGTTTCCTTTTGGAAAGTTGGAATTAGTTATTACCTTGCTCATTATTTAAAGGAGGCAGAATTATTGTTCATCTTTATCTGTGTCAGGGTTGGAGTTAGTAACCTCAGAGCCTAATCAAAGGAAGCATGACAAAGTCCATTCAGACCAGCTATGCAAAGGCACCATCCAACCAAATAGGAAGCCATTCATGTGTAGCATCTTACATACTGCAGCAAACCACAGAAGGAAACGTTTTGAAGTGATGCAGTGACAATTAGAGGGCTTATGTAATGAACATATGCCCTCTTTCCATATGGGATATCCATACAGTAGGATTTAAAACAGTGTCTTCATTTAAACCCCTCTTTTGGGGAGCCATAAAGAATTTTATAATATATTTGTTTGCAGCATCAGTTCACTCTAGTGAATTAGATGTTGGTTGTTTCGTCACAGAATATCTTGCATCCTTAAACATTGCACATCACCGGCTTTGAAACATATTCTGTTGCAGCCTATATACTTACTGTGAATTTTTTCACACAACTGTACAATGGCAAAAGGGTTGTAAATTATTTTGCAACACTTAAATTATTAGTTATTTTTCCAGACACACATAGAAAACATAATTAGTTCATCATTCATTTGCATTTCCAAACCTAATCCATGGCCTCACCCAATCCTTAAAGGGAAAACTATTTAACCCTTTTCACTGCTTTGAGCTAGAATGGAGAGGGTAAATGAGCAACAAATTGGTTTTTGTGTTTCAGAAACAAGTTTTGGAAAAGTATCAGCATCACCATTTTTTTAAGTTTGGGACACTGAATAGGCCACGCTGCCCAGATATACACAAGTAGACTTTGTAAGTCCCCCCTTACTTTTTGAAGAAATGCTGCAGGTAAACATTGAGAATAATGAGCATACAAATATGATGATGGCCAGTAATCCATTACTATAGATGATTGCTTGATACTGTATCATTATGCATGTGGTATGCTATCAATGTACAGCAAGTTTTATTTACAGTTTTATAAGCAAAACTGAAAAAAAGCCCACAAACCACAACTCCAAGTGACTTTACAAAGTAAAAAACTAACTCCTCTTTCAATTAAACAATCCAAACTGATTACTGCAGATGTAAGATATTAAACCAGGATTTAGAAAAGAGAGCAGGTAGCAGAACTGGGGCAGGCTTCTGCTCAAGACCTTGGAGAGGGGCTGCCCATCAGAGCAGCTCAATACTGGCCAAGAAAGAACAATGCCCTGATTCATTAGCAGGCAGTTTTGTATCCTGGCTTCCTTAAAACGACAAACACAAATAAATGCTGATTAACCATTTGTATAACTATGGTCTCTCTGTTAAAGCTCATGTAATACAGATACAAAATTAGTAATTTTACAATACATATTCTGGCATGAAACAGTCACACTGAAACAGGAGAGCCAATAAAGTTTGAAAAAAAAATAAGCTACATGATATAATGGGAAAGAATGTTTGAATAATGCACCAATTTTGGAATCTAGCTTTAGCTAAGCATGACAGTCTCATTCTCAATCTGCCAAAATAAGTCTGAACTTATTTTGCTGCTTTAAACATCATAAGATGCATATAAAGTATAAATGTCTAGGCTTTCTATAAGCAATTGGTTGCTTTGTGAACTGCATTGAGTCTAACATGGGATATACATTTTTTAAATACATCAATATACTGTTTCAGTCATTCATATTCTGCATGAGCCCTATAAATAAACCACAATTTAAAAAAATCAATGGCAAGTAAATCCCAGGTGTTCAAGCATGAGCCTCTCTTTGATTTGCTTTTGGCTGTTTCCTCATTCATCTGATTAAAGTATTGCTTAAAGTATTTATTAGCTGATGGGCCATGCAGCAGTCAAACTGTTGCTTGAAACATGCCCTAGTTTCTTTTGTCAAGCTATAGCTCACCTTTGGCCCATGAGATGATTTCTTCTTCACTTCAGAAAAAGACAGGGAGTTACTGGGAAGGTTGGGGAGATGAAGACTCTGCCCGGAAGCAGCTGATGTACTATCTGACATTACCATGATCTAGTATGAAGGAGAAATAAATGTATTAGTAACATTTACAAAATTGATGGGTACAGAAACCAAGGCTCGGCAGTAGATGATTAAAATACCATGGATAAATTACCAGTTTGGGTTTCCTCTGCCCATACCGTATATACTCGCGTATAAGCCGAGTTTTTCAGCCCAAAAAAAGGGCTGAAAAAGCCGAACTCGGCTTATACGCGGGTCAATACCGTAGAGGGAGGAGGGAGGAGGGAGGGGGGAACTTACCTCCGCCGTCTTTTCCTGGCTGGGAGCGGCCTCCAGAGGCGCCCTGCGGCCGCGAGGAGGCCGCCCAACCGCCCCCGCCGCCTTTTCCAGGCCGGGAGCGGCCTTTAGAGGTGCCCTGCGGCCGCGGGGAGGCCGCCCAGCCGCCCCCGCCGCCTTTTCCAGGCCGGGAGCGGCCATTAGAGGCGTCCTGCGGCCGCGGGGAGGCCGCCCAGCCGCCCCCGCCGCCTTTTCCAGGCCGGGAGCGGCCGCATGGGGGGGGGGGTTATAAGCCGACCCTCTGCTTATACGCGGGTGCCTAATTTTTCCCCATTTTTGGGGAGAAATTAGGCACCTCGGCTTATACGCGGGTCGGCTTATACATGGGTATATACGGTAATTCACTATATCAAATTTATTTAAAAGTCATTTGGCTTTCAATGTAAACTGCAAGAATTGAAAGCATAAGCTTGTACACATACATACATAAACACACACACACCACCTATTAGAATCTGTCAGCAAAGCACAACAGTGAAGGAAAAAATAATCAAAAAACATATACATATCTATTTGTCCTGGAAATGAGAGGATGTAAACTGCCTTCTCACATACCTCAAGATGAGAGTTTATGGCAGATCCCAAATCCAAGCAGAAATTTTGAGTCAGAAACCATTTTGCACCTGCACCACTCCCAGGTATCTATGCTGTGGATTCTCAGCATGCTGTCAAGACCTTACTAAAAAGTTTGTGCCCATAAATTGAATTCAATTGAGTAAATCTAAATTTCATGTAGTTTTTTTTTTCCTGCTACACCGGCAACATTGGCAGGATACAAACTACTTTTGTCACGTACTTAGTTTCTTAGGTTCTGAAAAACCTAACTTGCCACAAACTCAAAAAAGATTAAATGTGTATATAGTAATAGGTAATTTTGAAGCAGAATGTTCGTTTACTCAGTTTCATTACTTACAAAGAGCTAGTTGTCAATAATTATTGACTAGTTGTCAATAATCAGACAATTGATCTTTGGAGCAGGAAATTCCCTGCAATCACAGCAGTTAATAAAATGTGAAGGAGGTTTTCCAGAGGCCTGCAAGAAGCCACTGATGGAACATGTACAGATTTAAACACCGAGTATTAAGTAAGACAAGCTGGCCACAACCTAAGGAAAAAGTTGCATTTACCTGTAACTGTTGTTCATCAAGAGTCTTCTGTGCAGGCACACATTGGGAATGTGCATGAGCCATGGACATGTTATTAGTTAAAATAATCACTTGGGGGCGCTGTGCACTGGAGTCGGAGGAAACTATTCCTATCTAAATGGTCACATGTTCCCGTGTGATCGTGCCCCCTAAAAACAGTGTTGCACTTACCTGTAACTGTTGTTCATTGAGAGGTCTTCTGTGCAGGCAGGCACATGGACTACACCAGCTATGGAGATCTGACTACTAAACTTCTCAAAGCTTCAGAGCACTTGGAGCGCTTCCCCTCCCCTCCCCTCCATCTCAAGCTGTGAGCGGGAAGGTTTCCTGCCCAAATAGTCATGTGACAGAGGCGGGGAGATTGCTCCTCCCTTCACCGCCGTGGAGGAACACCATTACAGCTAACTGTAGCCCACAGCAGAGAAAGGAGGGAGCAATGTGGTACTGCACAGAAGACCACTCGATGAACAACAGTTACAGGTAAATGCGACACTCTTTATCTGCGTGGCTTCTGTGCAGTACCGCATGGGAGAATAGCAAGCTCACCTACCATGGAGGTGGGTATGGGCTAGTCACCAAAGAATGACTGCCAGAATACTCTAAAGAAAAAAGGGGAAAAACAAACTCAACCTGAAAGTGAGGGGAAACCAGAGGGGTTGAGCTTAACATAGGCTGACCATACCCTTTTGAACGGAACAGTCCCATTTTTATCATATTTCCCGGCCGTCCTGTCTTTTTAATTAAAATGTCAATTTTGTCCCGTTTTGCACCTTATTACACTTCCAACGTTTGTTTCCTTCAGTTCTAACATTTCTTATGCTGCATGTAGGCATGGCTGGGTAAATTCTCATAAAAAAGTGCTCCGATCGGGTTACACTAATATTACATAACCCGTCCCATTTTTGCTAACCCAATGTCCCATTTTTGTCTCAAGGAAATATGGCCAGCCTAGCTTAGCACTATCTAGTGTAATAACAAATAAATATACTTTTATTGTATTGTGTGCACAATTGTATTTAATAACACAGGGCTAAAATACAGGTTTCTCAAAAAGCAAAAAGAATAAATGGTTACAAAAATTACAAACACATATATAGTTGATGCTAATATATAAAATGACCAAAATCTGACCAGACACATTTCAGCCTTTTAGAGGCCTTCCTCAGTGGTCATATATACACAATTTCACAATACACATCCTGACATATACAAAAACATTGTTCAAGTTAAGAAAAAAATAAAAGCCTTCTGGAAGGAGAAAAAAGGAACTTCTAAAGAATAATAGGGACTGGTGCCCCCCCCCCCACATTAGCTAGCCTTTTCACTTATATATAGATGCTACTGGCCAAATCCCAAGGGGCTGGGAAACTGCCATCATAGTCCCCTTCCACCAAAAAGGATGTCGGGACAATCCATCGAACTATCGGCCAATCAGCTTGTTAAGCATACCCAGTAAACTATATGTAAATCATCTTTTCGGCAAGTTGTCCTCCTGGTTAGAACAGGAAGAGCAAATTGGGATCGAACAAGCTGGTTTTAAGCAAGGGGTTTGTACCACGGATCACTGTTTGGTTATTCAACGTCTGGTGGAGAAACAGTTAGCCCTGCCACTCTTTGCCATTTTTGTTGATTTTAAAGCGGCTTTTGACTCAGTTTCGAGAGTGTGCCTCTGTGAAAAGCTTGAGCCCACGTCTATAGACCGGAGGCTTTTCTCATCAGAGCCCTGTATCAAGGCACTAACCTTAGAGTGAGATGTGGTAAACAGGGTCACCTCTCAGATCCTATAAACACCTTCAAAGGCGTCAAACGGAGCTGCATGTTAGCCCCTACACTGTTTAATTTTTACATCAATATCTGCTTAAATGATGTTATCTGCACCTATTGTACCCTTTTCTCACTCCACCTAGTTTTTAATGTAAAGTGTTCTTAAAATTTATATATATATATATTCCATATTTTTAAAGTCGCTTTTATATTTTTTCTGCTGAGGTTTATTGCGGTAAAAAATTTTTTTACTGGTCTGATTTGACTGTATTAATAAATTTATTATTATTATAGGGTGTGACCTTGATTAGTGGGGGAGGTTATAAGACATTAGCTTTGCCCTGGCCGATACATACTTTCCCCCCTCCTGATGGCTGTTTTTACTAGGAAGTTTTGACAGTTCACCTTTACTTGTTGTAAATTGAAAGCATTTCATGTTTTTTTAAACCCTGGTGGCTGGGGCAGTAATCACCGATGATCTATGCGGGTATTACCAACTCTGACTTTATCCAACCTGGGTGTAGGTCCATAGTAGTCCCCCCATTCAGCGAGATATGCTGGGGACATGAAGAACAGGTATGAGGGCATGGCATAGATGGCAGTGCCAGTGGCCACAGAACCGGTGGTGCCATCTCGGATCCAGCAGGTCCCAGAACTGATGATGGATTCCGTTCTGGTTCAATCTCACCCTCAGAAAAGGATAATGGAGGTGACGCTGGTGTAGATGAAGGAGTTTTCAGTGGGGCAATGACGTCCTCTACTTCTGGAGATGGATCCCATACCAGTGTTGGTACTTGCTGCCTCTTCGGTTCTGTGTTTCTCTTTATGATTGGCCTTGAATTTGGGCTTCTTAGTAGGCAGTTCCAGTGCACATATCAGAACCGTCAGGGATGGCAAATGCAAACAATGCCGTTGGGGCTTGGGTCGCTGCACCGATGGAACTGACTGCACTGAGGACTTCAACAGATGTTGTGGACCTGGTGCTGGTTTTGCAGGGGCCTTGGTCAAAAGAAGGGGTAGTGATTGTAGTAATCCATCTGAGTCATTTTAGCACTACATCTGGTGTATTTCTTAAACAATGCCTTTTGAGCCATAATGGAGATGCAAGAACCCACTACCTGCTGCACAGTAAGTGGGGGTGGTGGTACAAGGGGGGATAGCAAGACCTTACTTAGTCCTTCTTCTAGTGTTGGTCAAAGGAGAAAATTGACCAAACCTCTTGGAAATAGATTAGGAAACACCAAATCCATTGATGAGGGAGATAGCTGTCGTTCTCCTTTGGCAGTGAAAAAGGAACTGAGGGATGGGGACACCATTGCTCTGGAGAACGTGACTGTGCTCCATGGTAGTTTTTTTAGCTAATAACCTCTTTGTGACAGGCATGCTCATGCGCAGTCCCAATGTGGGACTGCACAAAGCTTGAAGATGCACAAAGCTTGAAGATGAAAACACTGTTTAGTAGCGAAGAATGCATTTGCATGAGGATTTTAAGACATGGTCACAAGTGATGCATCATTTTTATGCAGCAAACCATTCTGATATGTAGGTTTGACACTTGGATAGGACTTACCCCTCCTGCTTTCAGCAGCTTTCTTCTGAACTCTTCCGTGGGGTTGTTGAAAGTAAGCTTTTCACAGCGGAGATGGTTTACTGGTGGATGGCCTTCCAAATGTAGGAATAGGTCATAGTCAAAGCGGACTTTCTTCGGTTCTTCCTATGGGTTAGACAATAGTCAGGGGGGAAATCTGATACCAAACCATTTTTCATCTCACTATTATACAGATTTGTTTCTTTGCTTATAGGTTTAGCAGAAAATTGCATTAATTAAAATTCTGAAGATTACCTTAAATCAATATCTCCGCGAAACCCAGGAGAGAAATGCCTAAAATTACAGCTTGTTTCTGCCTAAAACCTTGAATCATGGGATCGCTGAGAATGGCTTGTAAATTTTTTCAGCAATCTTCCTTAAGATGGAGTAAGTAGCCAGAACTTTCATGCTCAGAAAACACATGGAGATGTGTATTCTTTTTCACAGTCCTAAACTGCTTCTCTACCCTCTTCACTTAATGTTAAGCTATTATATTAATATGGAAAGCAAATTTCTACTACTGTACTATTCCTCTAGCAAGCCAGAATTTTTTTTAATGTTGAAAGACAGAAACAAAGCTATTCTGAACCCAATCCATCAATTGGTCTTTGATAGAGGTAAAATTAATGCAGATAAGCCTACTTTATATCAATCATTCATACAGCACATTAAATTGCACCTTGTAGCCCCATTATAGGTCATTACTATAATGAAGTCTAGATCAGGGTTGCCCTTGGCAACTGTTCCGAGGCCACAGGTTGTTAAGAATGCCTGCAGAACACAGTACTCCCACGTTGCCCACCCAAATCTGGCTATCAAATCAAAGTGTTAATGTTGCTGTACAGAGTCCTAAATGCTAGAGATTCAAGTATCTTAGACATCATCTCCTTCTCTATGACCCAGTCCAATGTTTCCCCAAGGACTTCTGTTTAAGACTACCATTGATGCAATTGGTCTACAACTGCTCAGTTAATGTGTTCTATGACTACTCTGCTGTTAATGGTGCTTGTCACAGTTAAGTTGCGCAGAGCTACTAAACCAAAGACAGTAGTTTAGATCCAAAGACTCCCTTCTGATACAAGAGAGGCTTCCCGTAGTGGAGGAAGCACTCTCTTTGTTGCAGGAAGGGTCTCACATGGCAAAAGACAACCTTCTGATTCAACCCAATATGAAACCTTTGTTTGACCTGTCCTTTGATGACACAGCACTGACCATTTTTCCTCCCAACACTGAAATTTTCTATTTGTCTTTTATTACAGGCTCTGATTTTCAGGCTCAGGAAGGATATACATTTATACAGACCGTGAGAAGTGCTTTATAGTCCTTCTCTCATTTATAAATCACTTTTATACAAGGAAGGTCAATTCATTAACAAAAAAAATCCTCATTTCTGAAAGAAAAAATGTGTGTGCACTTAAAATGTCTTGTTAACGTTCTTCAGAACGGAGCAAAACAGGCCAGGTTCAATGTTACAGCCCAAAAAATCCTGACAGAATTAGAATTGGGTGAACGCCACAAAGCAGCTTTCTATCTGAACTTGATGCTGTACATTGTGAAAAATAAGGTCAGTAGTAGGGCAGCCTTATTTGAAGCATGATGAACAACAAGCCCTGATAAGAATTTTTTTGTCCAAAGAAATGTAAATGCTTCTTTTTTCACAGAACCAAAACATTTTCTGTGCCCAGGAGCAAACATGGTACGACACATTGTAGTAGCTCAGTGGTTAAGAAACTCTGTATTGAGAGAATCTAATATATTGATTGAACAGAGCCTTGTTTTAATTTGGATAGTGGCTAATACAATAATGGGAAGACAACATTATCAACAAGCAATACTAGTAGACAGGTAATGCTGAGAGTTCACTAAAAGAAACATCACTCTGAGCCAATAGAACTGCAGCGAATGGACAGAACAAGTTTGTTTTAGCCACATGACTGATTCACAAAAAGTTAATTAGTTTCCAGTGTTTGGAATCCTCTAGGGCTAGATGTACCATTTCAGCAGCCATTGTACATTATGGCACAGCTACAAATCCTTGATTTCCTCCATTTGCTTTTCTGAAGCAGAGCCTACTTCCTATACAATTAATTTTGTACCTTAGTACCTATTTTTTAAAATAATGTACAATTTGAAGACCTAAGTTCAGTTGCTACAAAACCTGGGAGGCAAGGATGTTGACAAGGGACATGTTGCGGCACTGAACACATTACTCCTATTTTAGAACAACTACACTGGTCACCTGTTTCTTTCCAGGTACAATTCCCAATTTTGCATCTGACCTCTGGGCCCAGTATACTTGAAGGAACGTTTTCTCCTATATGAACCTATTCCCACCTATTAAGGTATTTTCACAAGGATCTTCTCTGGCTACTCTCCCTTCTTAACTGAGAGGGGAGATAAGAAGAACTAGGGATTTCTTGGTGTCAGAGGCATAATTATTGACTTCTCCCTGCCTGCCCAAGGAAATTCAACTGACATCATACCTGGCTGTAGTTAGACCCCAGGGGAAACCATAGTTATCCTGCAAGGCTTTCCCTGAGTTTATGGTTGGGAGTCCAATTGTTTATCTGCCCATTATTCCAGAACAATATTGATTCTCATGAAACTTGTGACTGTTTTTTCCAGTTTTGTCTATTGCTGGGTTTAAAATGTTTTCAGAGATGATGCATGTTTCAATTTTGTTGCATGCTGCTTCAAATAAATAAATGGGGGCAGAAAAGTTCTCGTGGGCTCCTTCTCATGATTCCTTTTTCTAATTTCATAAATCCATTATTGATTTCTCGGGGCTGAAGAGTGCATAAAGCAAAGTAGACAAATTTAGGAGCATCCTGCATTTCATAACACAGGTAAAATGAGGAGCCAGTGTCCTAACTGGCTGTATATTTTGTGTACAGACAGTATAGCCAGGGCAGGGCTGGCTCAAATACTTGTCAAATTAAGGGCAAGTATTTCTATTTAGTATTTATTAAAATATTTATATCCTGCTCTTCCTTGTGGTTTAAATTGGTTTACAAAACTATACCGACGTTTGAGGGTCATTACTAAGGCAACCCTTAGTTAACAGTAACTATGAAAAACTGCATCTAATGTCTAAACTAATAACAGTATGCCAATATAAAACTACAAACTGGGAACTCATAGGAAATCATGAGGGAAGGAATCAATTTAGAAATCCCATCTCAACCCCCCCTCAAGTCTCTCAAGGCATTCTGTGAGCTTTTGGTTAGTTGAGCAAGCTAATCCCTGCCCCTCAAATGACTATCAACTGCTTCCATGTCAGTACTTTATCAGGCCACGTTTAGGGTTTGTTTTCTTTTTGATTAGTTTACAAAGCCATTTGTTCTGCATAGCTAAGGAGTCCCCTTAGCAGACAGAGACACCTCTCCTTTGTCTGTGGGGGGCCTGATTGGGCTGCTTCCATGATTAGCACAGGGCCCAGCTATTTTACTAACAGGTTCAATGATGTGAACTACATTCAAAAGACAACAGTTCCTTATATTGATCCTAACTCATCTTAGGAAGGCCATGTTTTAAATGAATTTTAAATCAAATTTCACTTAAAATAAAGAGAAACAAACACACAAACAAATCTATAATTAAAAACTGTCATATTTATCATTATAGCACTGAGCTATCTGGTCTATATTAGGAGTGGGTCTTTGGAAGTAGGAAGAGCAGACCATGACTTTTGTAAAGCAGGGACTCAAGGAACCTATCTCCTGCCTTTACCTTTTACAATTATATCATCTAGTCCTTTCATAGCAATCTGCTACCTAGACATGAGCTTCATGAAATTAGTTGGCTGTGGTCAAATAATGATCACTTGACCAGTCAAACTGACCATTATCCATATACTGTGTTATACGATACTTTGAGCCAGAGGAAAGGTGGTGTATAAATGTGCAATGTGAGTATGGCTATATGAATGTGTTTTGGTGAGGAAATATGCATTTCAGGTTATACATTTCCTGCTCCCCAAAATATGATGACCATAGCTTCATAGATCAAAGATTTGATAGAAAAAAATGCATTTAAACAAATGTAAAAAAATGCAAGCAGAAAATATAGAGCACTGAATATTAAAAATAGCCACCATTATTCATTATTAAAACATAAGTAGTAATTAATTAATATTAATTCATTAATAATAATTAATTCATTATTAAAACTTAAGAACCACTTTAAGTTTGCTTTAAGTGTGAGCAGAATATCTCAGATGTTTCAATAATTTTAAGAAATAGCTGTCATTCTCATGCCTCCCTCATTTTAAAAACTTAACTGCTTTAAATGTGTTTTAAGTGTGAGCAGAGTATCTTGCCAGTTTCAGTGGACAGACAAGACATTTTCTGTACTTACATCCAATTTTGTGCCAATTTTATGTGCCAAAAATGGCTTGACAAAATTATGACAGCACCTCAATTTTTATTGCAAAATATATTTTTCAACTTACATTTACTACGTTTTATTATAGTATTGGTTAAGAGAAAAATCTCAAAAAATTCCCTGAGAATATTCATTTGTCAAGAATTTCAAAGTACACACCTTGTTCTTGAAGTAAACCTCTATTGGCAAAATGAAACCAGCATATCCAGATTCTTCAACTTTGTATGGTGGATCTTTGCACACTGGGAGAAAAAGAAAAAGGAGTTTGTGTGTTTACATTTTGTGCAGTAATTTTATGAATGAAGTTTCTAATTCCCTAAAAAAATTGTTAAGATTTTTTTAAAGTTTTACTACCTACAACACAATATTTATGCCCTGAAGTGAAAATGAGTAGAAAAAGTAGAGACAGCTTCTTGATGTGGAGGAATCTATTAGATACAGTAGAATACAAAGGGCATATCAAACAACTCACATTGTGTTATTTGAGCTGCCGCCCCACCTCAGATATCCTCAACCATGCAGCAGTTGCTTCCATTTTCAGTCTCTCCAAGAGCACTTAGGTGCCCACCAAAAGCCCACCACACTTTCTTTAGGTACAGAGACAACTTTTACATGAAGTATTTTGTTAAGAATTCAACATGCATGCGGCCTTGTGGGAAAAATATTTTAATTTTCAAGGGCAAAGAAGGCATTGAAATCCCCCACAAATATCCACATAGGCAAAATTGTGCACAGGTTTTTTTTACAAGGAGCGTTCAAAGCAAACGATATCCAATATATGTTCTGGGACCAAAATTGCATTCGTTATCTCAAGTCACACTTTATAAACTGTAAATTTAAGGAAGCTATAAATAAAACACTACTGATATTTCTAGTTGCATGTTTGCTGCCAGAGCATACAGGGCAGTCTAAGAAAATAAGGTCCAATATGGCTGCTAAGGGTGCTGATCCTTCAAGTTGATTTTAATGGTCGCTAGGTCCCATTGGCCGATTGGGACACAACCACAATTTTTAGTTAATACTTATTGTAGTAGTTGTTTTTGTATGCATCGATTTAGCATAGTTTTAGTATGCATATTTATTATTAATCCAGAATTTTATTAACCTAGTATTTCCTTTTATTGTGTATCTGTGGTATCCTTGACATGTTTGTAATGGCCTATGGCTAAATGCAAATAAAACCATTCACAGTCATGTTAGAAAATACAGCTCACTCTTTAAGGTAAAAATTCTAACGGTTGTAAGATTTTAAAACTAACACAACTTTAAGAGTAAAAATTAACTAAATATGGATTCAGACCTTGATCTTAAGCAATTTTGATAAGATCGATCCACTGCAAGAATTCTCGATGATGTAACCATTTCTAGTTATGCCCAAATTATAAAAATTGAGTTATCTGGGTGACATTGCCATTTTCCTGAAAAAGCCAAATAACGCCATGTGCTACCAGGTGGACTCAGTCAAAGTAATACAGACAATGTCAAGAAACTGAGAAGTTATCCAAAGTCCAAATCACAACAACAAATGGGAAGCTCTGTTAAGCAACAGAGACATTTGGCATTACTGCTTCCAAACATGCATGCAAACTATAGTAAGAAATGGCTTTACATTGGATGGACAGCAATAGCTTGCATTGGATAGCAATAGCTTGCAATAGACTTTGTATACAATATGTATACAATATTTTCAAGATGTTTTTGTTTCAATGTAAATAGTTGTGGCAGCAATCCACATGCTATAATGTGTTTAATGACAACACATCACTAAAGAGTTCAGTGTTTTCAATGATAAAAATTAGCTTAATATTGAAGCATGTTGGTAGTCCTACCTATTGTGACTCTATGATGGTGTTTCTATTTAAATAGTTCACTACAGAAATTTGTTTTCTACATCCACCTTTTATTTTTCCTAACTCTCCAAAGTAAAAAATTAAAGGTACATGTCTATGGTGGCATAGGGTATAGAAGTATGCAGCTTGTTCTGAAGTACTGAGTATATTTGCAGTTTTTCTCACAGAAGAAGAAAATACTTATACTTTTAGATTTCACAAATATGGCAAATAGTGCAATTTCAAATGATAAGTTATAAATGTTATTCAGTCAGTAGCAGTAGTAGTTTAGGTTTGATAGGAAACTCAGAACTGCATATATTTCACACACACCCAAATCCCCCCGATGCCTTCAAATTTCCAGACATTTTACATCTTTAATCCCTGGTATCTCCAATGAAAGAATCCCAAGGAGTAGGCGCAGGGAAAGGACATTCCTTTGCCTGAGATCATGAAGACCTGCTTCCAGGCACAGTAGCCCATACAGAGTAGGTGAACGAATGGTTTGACTTAGTACAAGACAGCCCAATATGTTCAAATAGTAGCTTCCCAAACGCAGTTTAGAGCTATTGGTTCTCGTAGGTTATCCGGGCTGTGTAACCGTGGTCTTGGTATTTTCTTTCCTGACGTTTCGCCAGCAGCTGTGGCCGGCATCTTCAGAGGAGTAACACTGAAGGACAGTGTTTAGAGCTAGTTTTTACATTATTTGGCAGAACACAATCTTTGGAGACTATATTTCCTGAGTGTCCCTAGGAATAGCTAACTGCTTGCCCAAAGCAAGGACACGAGCACATGCACACACACAATAGATGACTTGTTTGCCATTGATCTGATTCCCTGTAGCAGGCCCATGAGCCCGAACTGAATTTATACAACAAAGAGTTAAATAGTTATTTTTCAGAATCATCACTTTCAAAACACTCACTTTTATCTTCTGCAGCATAAAGATTGCATGCATGAAGTTAATTTCTGTGCAGCAAAGAACAAAGCATATTCCAGAGCGTAAAGGGGCACACAACGTTCCATGCATATGCTAGGAATACTGGCAACAATACAGAAAAGAATAAAAAGCTCTATTTTATTTTAGTCCGTACTCTCTTCAAAACACATGGTAAACACATGGAACAAAAACATTTAGAAACATGAAACACTACCCCCCCCAAACCATACTTTGGTTAACTGAAATGCAATTAATCGCTTTTCATGAAGCCAAATGCCTCTCTCACACACAAACTGCATTCCAATTCAAAAGGTTTTAAGATAATCCCTGTTTGAAGCTTGAATGGAAGTTAAAAGAATAAGGAAACACCCACAAGGTATGGTTAAGAGCAGCCCTACTGGATTAGACCAGTGGTCCATCTAGTCCAGCATCCTGTCTTACACAGTGGCCAACCAGTTATTCTAGAGAACCACCAACAAGGCATAGATGCCAAGGCCTTCCCTGATGTTGCCTCCTGGCACTGGTATTCAGAGGTTTACTGCCTGTAAAAGTGGAGGTTCCTGTCAGTCACCATGGCTAGTAGCTACTGAAAGACCTATTCTCTAATTAATCTGTCTTATCCCCTTCTACCTCTAGCAGCGAATTCCGTATTTTAATCAACCATCGTGAAAATAAATATTTCCTTTTGCCCATCTTGAATCTACTGCCCATCAGCTTCACTGGATGCCCTTGCATTCTAGTATCTGGGGAGAGAGAAAAGTTCTCTCTGAAGATTTCAACTTCCCCAGGTCAGCAACCGTCAGCTCTCAGGAAACAATTTTGTTTCCTTGAGCATCAAGTTCAGGATGAATAAGTAGGAAAATGGGATGTCAGAGAGCTTCAGTTTGGGCAGGTTTCAGTTCTCCCCTACCTCTGCCTTTCTCCTGGGCTTGCCTCCATGGCAGCCACGCCCCTAACTGTATGGGCCTGCTCTGAACCCCCATCCAGGAAGGCAGGTGGCACTGGGCAATCCTTAGCATTAGGGCTGTCGATTCGGTTCGTCCCTAACCTAAAAACAGCCGAATTTCCCCTGATTCGGCGGTTTTTAGTTCGGGAAGAACCAAACTCAAAAAAAGAGGGAAAACAGGGAGCCGAATTCAGCAAGTTCGGGGTATTTGGGAATAAATTCGGCAAATTCGGGGTTCGGGGAAGCAGCAGAGGGGCGGGGGGGTCTTTAAACCCCTCTGCCCTGCCTACGCAGACAGCGCAGAGGGGCTTGGCAACCCACCTCCCGCCTTCCCAGGAGTCCCGGGAAGAGAGGCGGGGGGGTCTTTAAACCCCTCTGCCCTGCCTGCGCAGACAGCGCAGAGGGGCTTGGCATCCCACCGCCCCTCTTCCCGGGACTCCCGGGAAGAGGGGCGGGGGTCTTTAAACCCCTCTGCCCCCCCACACCTTCACGGGGCTTCCATGAAGACGCGCGGGGGGCTCTTTAAAGACCCCCGCCCCCTTCCTGACTCTGAAGTGGTGGGCGCCGCCTGGGCAGGCGGATCTCCGGATCTCGCGCTGAATTTCGCGGATCCAAAGCGAGGGAGTTCGGACTTCGGCACAGCCCGAATTAAAAAGGGCCGAATTTTGCCGTGCCGAACTTTACCGATTTTTTTTTCAACAGCCCTACTTAGCATACACTGGAGATGAGGCCTGGCAAGACGCCTCCAACCCTTACAGCCACCTTCCTCCCTGGCCTGAGGCAACTTCCTCCTTTTAACCTTTTCCTCCCAGGCCCCCCCCTCACTAAAGCCTGACCCCACCCTTAATTCCCCTCAGCTGGGCGGAATCCCCACCATATGCCGCCGTGTTCCCTCGCTCTCATCCCCCTGCCACCACCTGGGATCCTTGACCTTGCAGTGGTTGTCACTGTCTCAAGCCTGGAGACTTGTCCCTCCATGCTTCTGGGCCACTCCGTTGTGGCCAATTTCCCTATGGGCTCCCCCTCTCTCTGCTGCTGCTGCTGGATCGCCAGCCCCCGAAGGACGTCTTGCCACTGGCTGCTGCACCCGAGTCGGATCCCTGCTGGCTACCTTGCTGCCAGGCCTCTTGCCCTCGGACCAAGTGTGAACGCCGGGATGCTTCCTTCTACAGCAGCATTGCCTTCTCCTCCAGAGGTCTACAGCTAGCCGTTCGGTGACTGCAGTGGCCTTCTAGGGAAATTTGCAGAAGTGGGGAGGGCAGCCCCTAATGCCACTGACGCTGGACAGCAACATTTAGAATTCTCTCCACAAGGAACATTTTGTACTTCAGTTTAATCATTGTTTGTGTTTAATTCTGACACCTGTGAGCTCCTTTGGGACCCAACTTTCCTCTGGAAAAACAAGATTGAAATCAAGAATCCGCCATTTGTTCTGTCAAGGACTGAAAGATCATTGGGAATCTAAGTGAATTCTCATGAACACAAACTGCTAAAAGGGATCACTCTAGACAGTTGCACCACTAACTCCAAACTATACAAACATATGAAGTTTCCTTATACTGACTCAAGCCACTGGCCTGTACCTTCAGACTTCCAATCCCTGAAAATTGCAAAACAGCACCAGCCAGAACCACGCCAGTATAATAAACAAGTAAACATACCTTCTATAGACTAAATAAGTGCCTCGTACATATATTATTGTTTTTAAAATGTATGTAGATGCTTTTGGGACTAATAAAATATAAATTCATAATAGCTTTTGCATTATGCATTTTCTCAGTCAATGGATACTGATAGTATGACTGTTATGTGTGTTCTACCATGCAATTACCATGCAATAAAAGTCCATTTAAACTACAAGTACCTTCTCTAAAAATTCCTAAACAGGGCGGGTGGGATTGCATAGCAATAATCCATCCTGTAAAACTTTAGCCACAGCAGCCATAAGAAGCAGAAGAAAAATAAACAGCCTCTCTGTAATGCAAATAAACACTACGATATGATGTCCCAATACAGACTCAACCTTTTCAGCTCCTTTCATCATCATATTAAAAATTCAGTATGACACAGCAAACATCATCTGCCCAATAATGGAGGAAAATTATTCAGATCCCAGCCAATTAAGTAGCTGAGGACATTAATATTAAACTGAGCAGCTAATATTATTTCTGTGCCATAGCCTTCGTCATTACTGAAAACTTTACATACTGTTCTTACTGCCATGAGCAAATGGGAATTTTAAGTCTCATAATTTCCTGTTGCTTTCAGTAATTCACTGCAAGAAGCTGTGTCTTTTTTCAGCATTTAATCAATACTATTTACCCATAACCTAGTAACAGTAGTAAAATGTATCCTTTGCTACTGAAACAAGCAACGGTGTTGTAACACCACATTAGGAGCCAAAATATCTATCCATATACAATCAAATATGAAATTGCCCTTTCTGAATGCATTTTTAAAATATACACAGTTTCTACACACAATAGTATGTGTAGGAAGCCTAATACCTGCCAACTGCAGATATTATTCTGCATCAAATACCTGATGTCTCAACAAAGTTTATCATGAAATAGCAATCAAACTAAAACATACTTCTGGATTTTAAGTGATTGGTTCACTCCTATAATGTTTATCCAGGCTTCATTTTGCAAAGATTCTATTTACTTGTCTACAATAGTTCATGTATACAAAACATTTCTGTATATTAATTTGTATTTCTGAATTGTGTGCTTATCCCAAAACTCTGACAGGGCTCCTGTTTTGATTAGCGATGAAACAAAACTTTGATTTCTTACCGTGAGGGTTCTTTCTGCTATGAGATAAGGAGGGCATCTTGAGCGTCGGGTGATTCCCACTGGTTGCTCAGGGAGATCAAACTTTCTCTTCCTGTATCCTGGGCGGGAATTCCCTGCTCAGTTTACATACTTTCGGTGCTACTATAAGGAAAGGAAAGAATTCAGGGCAGAAACAACAATTACTTCAACTAGGGTTAACACTGAAGTAACGTAACCATAATGAGAACAAGCAGAGATTAACAGAAAGGAAGAAGGCACTATCATACTTCCTTTTCTTCCAAAAGATTTCTTGGTATCCTCCTTTTTTCCTGTTCTCCATTTTGCCTCCTTACCTCAGAGGAGAAGGAACCCACACGGTAAGTAATTAAGTTCCATTCTTACTCTGAGGAGGACGGCACCTTGAACATCAGGATCTCCAAGAGCTTCGACCTTCCTCAGGGTGGGACTAGTCCTCATTAATGACATGTTGGAGCACTCTATGCCTGAAGGCTGTATCTGCAGATGAGTAAGAGTTCAACAGGTAATGCTGGACAATGGAGATGGAGGACTATGTGGCTGCTCGACAAATCTTCTCTACATAAGCCTGCCTGTCAAAAGCTGCGTAAGTAGCTGCGCTATGCACGGAATGTGTGGTAATGCCACTCAGTGTTGCTGGCCTTATCTGCCTGCTTGATGCACTGACGAACAGAACAACTTATCGCAGCCCTCAATGATTTCTTCCCCTTATTTGGAGGAGTAAAAGTTATAAACAAGGAGGCCATCTGCCTAATATCCTCGGTGTATCTAAGGTAAATACGAAGCACACGTATAAGGTCTAGAATATGCCATTTTCTTTCTCTGGCATGATGAGGTTGCGGGCAAAAGGAAAGAAGGTGGATTTCCTGTTGTCGATGAAATGTCGAGTTGACCTTCGGTATGAATGTTGGATCCGGATGAAGAACGACCTTATCCTTATGAAAAAATGCAGAGACCCTTCTCCTTGCTGAATGGGCTCCCAGTTTCAAGACCCTAGAAGCCGAAGTCACAGCAGTCAGGAATAGAGTCTTCATAACACGGTACTTCAGAGGGACCTCCCAAAAGGGTTCGAAAGGAAGCTTGGTGAGTGCTGAAAGGACTACAGGAAGCCGCCAGATTGGGAACCTGTGAATTGCTGTTGATGTCAACTGTGTCACTCCTTTGAGAAAGGAATTGATGTGGGGGTGCTTCGTGAGAACGTATCCTGCCAAGTGTGGAATAACCGTCATGATGGCCGCTACTTGCCTAAGTAAGGTTGAAGCCTTGAAACTTTGACATATACCATACTGCAGAATCTCCAATATCTTACCTATATTTGGTTTCATTGGGTCTCCCTACTTCCGTTTGCACCACCACACGAAGGCCTTCCACGAAGAGTTGTAGGTCCTCCTTATAGACTGTTTCCTGGACTCTAAAATGTTATCCACAACACTTGGATCATAGCCCAAGCCTAAGAGCCGCTGCCTCTCAATACCCGAATGGTCAGTCGCAGCCAATCTGGGTCAATCAGGTCCCTGATAGAGAATGTCCTGGGTGACCAGAATGCACCAAGGATTCTGAACTGAGAGTTCCCTGAGAGTCGGAGATCCACGGTCTGCATGCCCAATTGGTGCTACAAATAGGACCATTGCTTGTTCCTGGTGAACCTTCCTCAGAGCCTTTGGGATGATCGGAAAGGGAGGAAAGGCATATAATAGATTCATCGGCCAGGGGGGCAGCAAGTCATCCACTTGTTCTGCTCCTGGATGGGTGTACCTCAAAAAGAAGAAGAGTTGGTTTTTATATGTTGACTTTCTCTGCCACTTAAGGGAGAATCAAACCGGCTTACAATCACCTTCCCTTCCCCTCTCCACAAAGACACCCTGTGAGGTAGGTGAGGCTGAGAGAGAATGATTTGCCCAAGGTCACCCAGCTGGCTTCGTGCGTAGGAGTGGGGAAACAAATCCAGTTTACCAGATTAGCCTCCGCCGCTCATGTGGAGGATTGGGGAATCAAACCTGGTTTTCCAGATCAGACTCCACTGCTCCAAACCACTGCTCTTAACCACTACACCATGCTGGCTCTACACCACGCTAGCTGAAAAGAAGTATGGAATCTGATGGTTTGCCACTGACGTGAAGAGATCCACCCCTGGTATGCTGAACCTCTGTACTATCAGACGGAAGGTCTCCTTCTTCAGAGACCATTCACCCTTGTCAATGACTTGCTGACTTAGCCAGTCAGTTTGGTCACTGAGATTGCACTGAATGCGCTCTGCTCTTATCGGCTGAAGATGCTTCTCTGCCCAAGACAGAATGCTCTCAGCTTCCCGATGCAGGGACAAAGATCAGGACCCTCTTTGCTTGTTCACATGGGCCTTGGCCAAGATGTTGTCTATGCGGATTAGCACATGGAATTCTGCTCCTTCATCAAAAATCTACATCTTTTAACTGCCCTGAGTTCTAGTCTTGATGCGAAGAGTCTTATCTTTCTGGGACCAAAGACCCCACACCAGGTGTTGATGTATGGGGCTCCCCAGCCCTCCAGACTGGTGTCCGTGAAGATCAGGACGATGGAATCATGCAGGTAAGGTTGAGCTTTTCTTAAATTGCTTGTCTTCGACCACTAGGTGAGACTCTGGTCACTGATGGTAGTGTCAAAGGTATGTTCCTTTTTTGGAGTATCTGCTGTTAGTAGGGTCTCAGGAACCACTGTAACGGTCAGGCATGAAACCGAGCTCATGGGACTGAACCTATGCAAGATATCATTAAGCCTTGAAGGTAAGCCAGGGGTGTCAACCCTACTGATAGTGCCTTGATAGTCTGGTTAATCAAATGAGAGACCTTGGTGATCTCCAGGAGAAAAACTGTTGCATCTGGCATCGATTATGACTCCCAAGTGCTGGATCCTCTGGGCTGGAGTAAGATTGCTCTTCTCCCTGTTGATGAGGTATCCATGATTCTTCAACACCTGGATGACCTTGAAGGTGTGTTGAATGGCCATCTCTCTTCAGGACAAGAACACTAGGATGACATTGAGGTAAGGGTGGATACGTATCCCCTGCTTCCTCAACAGGGCCAACAAGCTTACCAACACCTTGGAGAACACCCTAGGGGTAGACAACAGGCTGAAAGGCAGTGCTCTGAACTGGTAATGATGCTTCCAATAAGTGAAGTGGAGGAACTTGTGATGAGTCACATGGATTGAGATGTGAAGATATGCCTCCGGGACAAAGGGCCTTGACAATGGAATGCAGGATTTCCATACAGAAGTGATTTTTTGTGATGCCTCTGTTCATGAGCTTGAGGTCTAATATTGCATGCCATTCTCCATTCATTTTGGGCACTGTGAAAAACATAGAGTAGACCTCTGGAGGAACAGAGATGTTCAGTTGCAGATCGTGTCCTTGTGTGTTTTTGGGGGGGTTGGTGGACCTGGGGGACTGAATGAAATGATCCAGTGGGAGGCAATTCTATTCTATTCCATCTGAAGTACCTGCCAGACCCAAAGACCTGGTTGTAAAAGTTCCCACTTGCAGGTAAAATACTGAAGCCTTCCCCCTACTTGTGATGTCCAGGTGTCACTGTTTTTCCTGTTTGGAAAACCTGTCAGGTTTGTCTGATCGTGACTGATGAAACTGGGAGGTTCTGCCAAACCAGTTTCCCTTCTGAAAGGAGCCCCTTCCACCTGACCAGAAATTACACCTGTGGTCAGTCCTGAAGCAAGAAAGCATGTGGAAAGATTGAAAGGAAGGAAAGGAAGAAGAATCCTTTTTCATGTGTCTTGGCATAGCCTTTTTCTTATCCTTAGTTTCCACCAGGATTTTGTCTAGCCTGTCTCTGAAGAGCTGTACACCCTGGAAGGGATAGGCCATAAGAACAGACTTTGAATGATAGGCCCTCAGCAACAGAGCTCGTCTGGAAGCCGAGGAGGCAGCCACAGATCTAACCACAAATGTCATGGACTCTAATGAAGCATCCGTCAAAAAGGTGACCACTTTCAGGAAACAGATAATACCCTCTGCGGCTCTCCAATTTTCCTGAAGAATCAGTTGGGACAGCTTCCTGGTCCAGACAATGGCCGCCATGACTGACGCTTGAATAGGAAGGGCTGAAGCCTCATGGGCCTTCCTAGAAGTGAGTTTGGCCCTTCTATCTAGGGGATCCTTAATTGAGCCCATGCCATCCTCTGAAAGTAAATCAGAGGACTGAAGTTCCACAATGGGGGCATCTACTAGAGGCACCTGAAATAACTTCAAGGCGTGTGGTGGCAGATTGTATAATTTCTTAGTGCTGGCTGGAAATTGTCTATTAACTAGAGGTTTATCCCTCTCGGTCTTCATCAGATTTTCCCTTTTGGTTCATCCTCAGAGTCTGGCTCCTCTGATAAGTCTAGTGCCATAATGACTTTTGAAAGGAGACTATGATAATCCTCCCCCAAAAGCAGCTTAGTCTGTTGGTCTTCTACTACTGGATCTTTCTCATTCAAGGAGAATTCCCTCTTCTCCTTCTCCGTCCTGAAGAGCAGAGAGGTAGTATGCCCAGTGACTGGGGCCTGGTGCTGGGGGAATAGTTTTCTGGTTGCCTTTGTGGGCCATTGCTGGCTTAACTCCCTATTCTGGGGTGCCATCCTCTCACAAAGGTTGTCCTGGTTGGGAGGAAGGTGTAGAAGGAAACTAGAGGGAGAGCCCTGCAATCCCTGGCATGAAGTGGCAACAAAGGGAGCCTGTAGATATTGGAATTCCTCCTTAAAGGATCTCCTGACTATGGCCACAATATCGGACTGAGGATTCAGCAGTTGCCTGAGGGTTGCTTGGTACGCTGCCCCATACAAGAAAGGAGCCCAGGAAAGTGGTCTTCTTCAGAGAGGAACCCTTTGTCTCCAAAGTCCTCCTGGGTCACCATCTTGTCTTCTTTGTTCCAAGTTAACATCACAAAAGAGAGAGAGAGAGAGAACAGAGACTAAGTGATAAAAATAGATACCAAGCAGGAACGAGGCAGGAGATAGTTAGATAGAAGGTAATAGCTGAAGAAAGGAAGGTTTTCCTAAACTCAAGGAAGTAGCCGCTGCAGAGCTACTTCTGCTGCTGCTTCTCCCTAGCGAGGCAGAAGCAAAACTGAACAGGCGATTCCTGCCCAGGAGACAGGAAAAGGAAGTTTGATCCTGCCTCTCTGAGCAACCAGTGGGAATCATCTGATGCTCACGATGTCCTCCTCCTCAGAGCGAGAGCATGAAATTTTCTATCAAAAGACTGTTTCAAATCTTACAACCATCACCCTTCCACCTCCTTGGCCATCCCCCATTTGAACAGCTGAATGAGCAATTTACAACCTAGGAATTCATGAGCACTGGCAACATTGCAAAGCTGCTGTCAACAAATATGGTATGACTCCCCACTCACAAATTATGTTTGCTCATGCAAGCATACTTCTGAAGGATGGCTGGCACAGCCACATCACCAAACAGGTAATACCTCAACCACCCTTTTGACTGAGGCCTAGTTCTTACTAAGTTCTAAAGCCTCTGCGTGAGCTGTGCAAAGATCAGAGCTCACATATTTGAATGCTTCTCAATACAAAAAGAAGAAGAAGAAGAAGAAGAATATCCCTACAAACAGAAAAGTAAATGTCAAGGCCAAAAGTTCTAAGCCCAGTTTTATTCCAACAGGCCAGATTTCTGTGTGCAGGGAATTATTTTATATGGAGCATTCCAACATACAAGCCCTGACTTGGAACTGACACAGCCTAAACAGAAACAGTCCAGTAGTCCTAAATGGTACCTCAGAATCAAAGGGATGTAAGCACACGTGTGTATTAAGTGCCGTCAAGTCGCTTCCGACTCATGGCGACCCTATGAGTAAGCACACATACCTAAGGAATAATCTATAAAGCATTGCTTCTGTACAATCACTACTGAAAGGAATAGTGCGGCCTGATAAATTCCATCCTTTGCTTCTCAGGGTTCCTGTCCGTATATATGTATACAAATTACTTCACATGCAATGAATGTATCACACCCTTCCTTGCTTCTAGGAATAAAAAGCCTTGATGGAAAAGTTAGAATTTTTACTAGTTTAACTGAGACAACCAGCATAAACAGTCTAAACAAAGCAAGGCTTCCCTCAGGCTACCAGAATAGATGCATTGTGCTTGCTCTGCCAATGATTCAAGTTTGTTTTTCTTAAACCCTGCTCCCCAGAGGTTAGCCTTTCCCCCATTACAAATCAACAAGGGTGGGGAGAAGCGGGGGGAAAAGGTGCCTGGAAGTTAAACATTTACAAGCTTTGCAAACAAAGTGACAAGATTCATTTTTGTTGTTACAAAGGTACAGACGTTTTAAATGAATGCTAAAAGTCTTGCTTTTGTTTTAGCTATTTCATGTAACTGTATCCTTGTACACATGCTTCTTATTTCATTGATCTGTAAGGCCACTCCAATCAAATCCAAGTCTGTTCAAACCCAAGGCCAGTATATATTTTAAAAACACCCATGCTTCTTTGTTTCTAACAGTCCCTCCCCACCCACTAAACTCCTGGTATAACATTTTTAAAGGGTTTAAAGTCTTTTCAAAAGCCAACTGCATTACAGATTTTTACTTTTGCTATGGTACCATTTCGATCTTTGCCACTACAGTGTTCCAAAAATGATTTCTGGCATAGATTTACAAAGTACACTATAATTTTATATTCCTAGAAAACTGAAATATACCTAAAACAATCAGGCATTTAACTCTTCTCCTTAAGGAGACAAAGAAATAAAATTAGGCAGAAGCTGTTACTGAATGTAAATTCCTAAGAAAATTATGTTCTGAGATGGTATTTAAACTATTTAAACTATACATTTTGTTTCAATTCATTCGATATTTAGCCACCATCCATAAAACCCAAGCAAAATGCATGGAAATGCGTGCGGAGAGCGAGGAGACCTCTGACGGTCAAAAAATTCATGCATAATCAAGACAATGCCCCGAAGTAGTCGGTGGAGTGATTACGAGGAAACAACCATGTATAAATGGCCTTGGTGTATTAGTTTGAAGCAGTTTATCTCCAAAACCAAACCTATGAAAATGACCAGGGCGGAAGGAAGGAAGGTAGAAGGAGAGAAAAGAGAGAAAGAAAGGTATTCTGGTCGTGAAGAGCAAAGAAACAAAGGCGGCGAGAATGCTGCCAACTACAGAGGCACGAAGACAACACATGCAACTTAACAGTAGCTACTAGTAAAACAAACATCCCTTGATGATCCAGGGCACAATCACCAAGCCTGCATGGTCAGCAGTTACCTTACTGCCATGCCAACTGCTGCCCAGATGCAAAACTGCTCACAATATTGCTTGCAAGAAAGACTTCAAGATCAGGTAAGTTGGGCTTGTGAAAGAATATGCTTATCAAACAAGATAGTTTGAATATCAACCACCATATTTAAATGCATTTATTAAAAACATGTATGCCCTACCTTTTTATGAAATCCTCAACATGGCTAGCAACTATTGACAGAAATAAATGAGAGAAAACCCTCTCTGCTGCATATTAAATAACAAGCCCATAAGAAGGAACAGAAGCCATACAACAAAACTAGAAGACCGCCACACCAAAAGAATCTTGCTAGCAGTCAAACATTCTCCTAAAAAGCACTGCCTGTGTCTTGCATTTTAAAATGCCAGTAGGGAAGATGAAAGCTAATTTTCTTTGGCTGGGAAGTCTCCAATCTCAGTTGCCACTGTTAGCAGATCTTTGTGTCATGTTACCAGGGGATATGAAAAAGGGCCCTGTCAGAAGATCCCAACATGCAAGTAGGCTTATATGGGAGTAGGTGCTCCTCACATATCTTGAATACACCACAGGCAGCTTTTAAAACCAGCACTTAAAAAAAAACGAACCCAGAAACAAACCAGCAGACAATGTCAGAAGACTGGCATAATGGCTTGTATCCCAGGATTCCTCTGACAAAGTAGCATTTCTGCTTGCAGAAGAGGAAGCAGCAATTTCTGCCCAAATCCCCTTCTGATCACAGGACCCTCATTTTGCTTCTATAGTGTTCCTGGGGGTCCACCGACTCTCAGGGACAAAATTTCAGCGGGGCTCAGTGGGTTGCAACAGGAGGGTTAGAGGTGGGGAAGTCCCACTGTATGAAGTCCATAAGCAGGTTAGATATATGCTGGTATGATTTACTCAGCTGGCTCCTGTTACTTTCTTGGCTGCTATATTCTGCAAATAAACCATGGCCTGAAAGTCCATGTCAAATTATGGGTTGCATAATTTGGTTGCAGCCAGTCCTTAACCGAGGTTTAGGTACCCTAACATAAATTAACCATGGTTACTTATTTACAGTTTTAATTGTTCATTCCTCACAAAATAATACTCTGATCTACTGTTAAGGTAAAGAAGTTCGGAAATCACTTGAGATGTTTCTTGAATGACCTATTCTTAAATTTCCCAGAGCAAGCTTGATGCCCAAAAACAGAAACCCTGGAAGGATGTTAAACCCTGCGTGCTGCACTCTTCATCCACCATGCTGCACTCCACTGATACAACGGTGAACAGTGAATCTCAGCAGGGTATAATGCCATAGACTCTACCTTCCAAAGAGCAGTCACTGTCTGGATATCAGTTGTAACTCCAGGAGATCTCCAGGCACTGCCTGGTGCTTGTATAATCACTTGGAAAGCCAGTCATCACCAAGCACTGAGTGAAAAGCAGCCACACATTTGACCTGGCCAAAACTTTGAGAAAGCAGGGAAATAGTAAGTTTTTCCTTAAAACTTTATAGACAGTTTCAGTCAGCTTACCAATTCTTAACATATGCACCATGTTATAATTACCTGGTAAATCATTATACATTTATCCTAAAAAGCACCATATAAAGTTCCAGCTACATAGATATCTAAACTAACCTTCCCCATTGGAGCCACTGCCTGAGACTTCTTTAAACATCTTTAGTTCCTAAAACTTCTAACAGAACAAAAAAATCTGGATTTGTATCTTCTTTTATGTCTGGGAAGAGACAGCTTTGGTTTCTTCACAGAACATATTAAAACAAAGAAAAAATCAATCCAAATTTCAAAAACAGTTCCTAGAACAAAAATAAAAATTTGCCAAGAACAAAAACAATGATGAAAAGGAACATCCACCACAATCTGCCATCAGAAGTAACCAGGGGGTATAGAAAAAACATGATTAGAAACAAAGATTTGCCAAGAACAAAAGCAATGATGAAAAGGCACATCCACCACAATCTGCCATCAATAGTAACCAGGGGGTATAGAAAAAATATGATTAGAAAGAATATCAGAGAAGCTCCATAGCTATATGAATTGCTGCTGGGTACTACCATATCCTGCCTAGTCCCAGATTACTTTCAATGTGGGAAAGGAGATGAGGCCACACACCACTATGACAGTGAACAAAGAGTATTGTATGATAAGCACATGATGTAGCACTTATGTCACAAAAACCTGCCAACTAATATTAAGGCCGAATTACTCTGAAAGCAACCTACATGATGTGTACAACAGCACAAGGATCAGAACAACAGGAACACTAGACCACTGGTAGGCAAACCTGAAATACTGTCAATGGGCTGGATGAATTGGTATATGGAGATATTTCTATAGACCTCATGGAGGCGTAAGAAACAAATCTGGGTGCAGAACTTCTAAGATGGAGCAGAGCATCTCCATTCGGAAGAGCTTGGCAACTTACCAATTTTAAGTCCAGTATAGCCCACCAGTCCCTGTTCTTAGGGACTGTGAAAGGGATGGTCTATTCCAGATTGGTGCTCCGTCCACGGTACCGTTTCTATGGCTCCTATGTGGATGAGGTGGTCTATGGCTTTGATGGTTCTCAAACCTTTGTCTGGATTGAGGAATGTCAGAGACTGCAGGAATCTGTCTTGGGGGAGACTTCGAAACTCTATGCAATAGCCGGATTTTATCAGTTGTTTTTACCCATGCATCCAGTTGCAGCTGGTCCCATTGGGACTGGAACTGTTGCAGTCTCCCCCCATGTCTTGCGACCTGGTGTCACTGCTAGTTACCGTATTTTTCGCTCCATAGGACGCACCGCTCCATAAGACGCACCTAGTTTTTAGAGGAGGAAAACAAGAAAAAATCTTGTTTTCCTCCTCTAAAAACGCGGGCAGGGAGCGGGCACGCGGGCGCGCCAAGGGCTCAGAGCGGGCGGGGAGGAGGCGGGCGGGCGCTCCAAGAGCTCAGAGCGAGCTGGGAGGAGCCGGGCAGGAGAGGCGCGCCAAGCGCTCAGAGCGGGCGGGGAGGAGGCGGGCGGGCGCGCCAAGCCGCCCCCCCCTCCGCTTCCGAGCTGGGAGGCGAGCAAGCGCACAGAGCGGGCTGGGCGGGCGCACAGAGCCGGCTGGGCGCGCTGGAACGGCGCGAGGCAGCTTTCCCCGGCTGCCTCCCAGCGCGCCCAGCCGGCTCTGTGCGCACATTCGCTCTATAAGACGCACCCACATTTCCCCTCACTTTTGAGAAGGAAAAAAGTGCGTCTTATGGAGCGAAAAATACGATACTTTTTTGGAATGGGGGAATTAATAGGTCGTTTAAATAGGGTACCGTACTGCGAGAGAGTATGTCAATGTGGTTCTGGCCAAATAGACACTCTTCAGCATGCTTTGTTTAGCTGTGACTTGCTCAGCAAGGCTAGAAACAGATGGATAAAGCCTTTTATCCGGGAATCTGACTCTAAATTGGACAATTTGAGGGTTATTTTAGCAGGGGTGGATTCTAATATTACATTGGCAGTTGCCAAATTTCTTTCCCAGACAATTAAGATTAAAAAATATTAATTTCTTTATGGGCTAGTTAGTTACTTTTTCTTATTTTGATCTCAGTGTGACATTGTTCAGGGCCGAATTGGCCATGTAAACAGTATCATTAAAGTACCAAGAAGTAGTTCCCTCTACAAAAAATTCCCTTCCCCCAGATCAGGAACCTCTCTTATGATTTTGTCTTGAGCGGGACAGTGTATGATATGAACGAAGGATGGGAAAGGAGAAGCCCTCCCATCTTTTTTTAAATAATTAGCCATAGCCTTTTTCTTATGGTGTCTCAACCAGTATTTTCTCCAGTCTAACCTCTTGAAAAGGGTATGTCATGACCACCGATTCTGAGTGGTATCTGGCCAGACATGCTCTGAGCCATAGTGCACACTAGGTTGCTGAAGAAGGTGCCATTGCACATGCTGCGTACGTCATGGCATCTAAGGAGGTATCAGCATCAGGCAGAAAGTTAGATGCCTTGAGGAGTCTGCTAAGGCCCTCAGCTACTCTTCTGTTGTCACCTGGCATTAGCTGTATCAATTTCCTTATCCACACTATGGTGCCCTAGAGAAGATGGATGCAGTGGCTGAGGCTTGAACTGCTAGTGCTGTTGCCTCATGTGTCTTTTTGCAGGTAAAGTCTTTTCTATCCAATAGGTCTTTAATCGACCCCATGCTGTCCTCTGACACCAGCTCTGAACTGTGCAGAGCCACAATGGGGGCATCTACTAGTAGTACTTTTAATAGTTCCACAGCATGTGGAGCCAAATTACAGAACTGTTTAATGTTTGGGGGGAATTGTTGGTTTGCCACCGGTTTTTACCATTCAGCCATGACTAACTTCTTAAAATATTCTGGAAAAGGGACCCTGTTATTGCGGGCCATTAGTCTAGAAAATAAATCCTTATGTCCTTTTGCCTGGTCTTACTTTTTTTCTCCACTGTGGAGCCAGGCTCCTCAATGAGGTCCAAGGCCATAATGGCTTTGGAGAGGAGGGACTGGTAGTCCTTCCCTGAGAACAGCCTGGTTTGTTGGTCATCTATTATAGGGGCCTCATCATCTGAAGTGAATTCACCCTCTTCCCCTTCCTCCTCCTCAGACCCTTGCAAGGAGAGGGGGAGTCTGTATGTAGACCATGACTAGGGCCCAGTATACTCCGCTTTGCTGGCTGCCTTTGTAAGCCAGGTGCCGTGATATTTCCCCTGGGTGTCCATGCCCCCTCTAGGGCCATACTGTGCCTGGGAATAATACTGAGGTGAACTGGCAATCAACCCATGGGATCCCGTTTGTATCTGAGAAGCCGGGGCTTGGAATGCTTGTAGATGATCTCTGAGTGGTCTCCCGACTAGGTCATAAATCTTGCTTTGAGTAACAGGTCTACTGCCCTCTTCATCCCACAAGGGGGGGGGTACATTACCAATTGCCCAGGAACTGTCTTGTCCGGTAAGGCCTGCGGTCCCTCGTTGCCACCTCGGGCTGATCAGGATGCTGCAGAGGTCACGCCTTTTAGCGCTGCTCATTTCGCACTTTTTTTCTGATACGCATCTAGCTTTTTTTGTGTGTGGCACGATTGTGACCTCTCTGCTTCCCCGCCCCATAGGGTTGCGTCGGTGGCTGCCGAAGGGTTTGATTTTTTCCGAATTGGCTGCGGTGAGCTGCCCATCGTTATGCTCTCCTTTCGACAAGAAGCCGTCATCTTGGCTGAGAGTTGCATCGGCCATCTTGGGAGGTGAGCAAGAAAAAGAGGGCAGCCAACACAAAGATTATCAAGGGAGGAGGAAAGTGTCAGAAAAGTGAGGATTAGCTGTAAAAGGAATAGTGAGGAATAGGCTAGACTGAGAAGCAAGAGATGAAATATCTACTCCAGAACTAGATAGTGATGCAGAGATGCTAGTCAAACTTGCATTCCCTGGCAAAACAGGAAGAGGAACTGAGGGGACGATTCCTGCCTTAGGAACAGGAAGTGGAAATTCTTTCCTGCCTCCCCAGGCATGCAGTGAGAATCACCCAAGTTTTCTCAAGATGCCCTTCCCTCAGAGTGAGAACAAGAAAGGGGTTGGTTGTTCAGGCCAGATCTGTAGAAGACCTTTTTTTTACGCCTTCATAACTTCAGCAGAATGATGAGACATGAACACTTTTGCAGGATGGGATGTATTTTCTCCACACTATTCCTGGTTCATCATACTGTCTAACCAATATCTAAGCTTTAGGAGTGGAATCAATTTTCTATGATCTTTGTGCTAAAACTGGAGTTGTTTGTTTTAATTACCAGTCTAGAGGTGAAACACCTTGTAGTTCTTAATCAATATAGTACTTTTAAAATACTGCCCTTCCCCCAAAAAATTCAGGATGGCATCTTTCATTCTTCACTATCCTGTAAAGTAGGTAAGGCTGAGAATACGCGATTGGCTCAAGGTCACCCAGCAAGCTTCCACAGCAGGATTTGAACCTGGGCCTTCCAGATCCAAGTCCAGTATTCTGCCGCTACACTATTCTGGAAGACAATTAGGAAATGGAAAAAAGCTGAATCAACATGCCATTTTTATTGAAAAAAGTAATAAGAACACAAGAAGAGCCCTGCTGGATCAGACCAGTGGTCCATCTAATCCAGCATTCTGTCTCACACAGTGGCCAGAGATTTCCTCCCGAGGTCCAACAACAAGGCATACAGGCTGAGACCTTCTCATGGCACTGGGATTCAGAGGATGACTGGCTCTGAATGTGGAAGTTCCCTTTAGTCACCATAGTTAGTAGCCACTGAAAGACCTCTCCTCCATCAATCTATCTAATATCTTTTAAAGCCATCTATGCCTGTGGCCATCACCACATCCTCTGATAGCAAATTCCACATTACAGTCACTCGCTGTGTAAAGAAGTATTTCCTTTTGTCCATCCTGAATCTACTGCCCATCAGCTTCATTGGCTGTGTTAGTTCAAAAGCAACAGGGACACAAAGAGGAGGAGAAAGAGCTCTCTGTGGACCAGCAAAGGCCTGAGATGCAGAGCAAGGAGGGGTTAACGACCCATGACAACTTCATGGTGTTTGCATCCCCAATTCAATGAATATCGTTTTCTGGTTAAAGTTTTGTAAAAAAAAAAAAAAAAAAAAAAAATCCCAACAGTTCAGAAGGACAACAATTCACAGAGGTCAACACAATTCACTCTATCAGTTGTTGATTATATATGCATATTATATACATAGATTATATACATATATATATAAAGGAAAATATGTATATAATATATGTGGTGCATCATTTTGTACTTTTGCCCTTTTAAAAAAAATGTAGATCTGGCCCTGTGGCAACCGGCCATAAAGAGACACAGTTTGGGAATATTTTAATGAAGTTCACCTCACAATATCATTATTTATGCATAATAAGATCAGTAATTTTTTGAAATAACTGTAAAACTAATTTGAACAGGTATTATTCTAAAAACAAAACCTTTATCTGGTTGTAAATATTAAGATTATACCAGCAAGCACACTTTAAAAGAAGAAAAGAAAAAGGAATTATTTTGAACACATACATTATTTCGAACACACAACATTTAAGGCAGGGGTTGGGAACCTTTCTTCCGCCAAGGGCCAATTGAATAGTTATAACATCATTCGCGGGCCATACAAAATTATCCACTTAAAAATTAGCTGACCAATCCCCAAGCAGGCAGCTGCCCCTGATGACACCCCCTGGCATGGGCAAGCAGGCAGGCATCCAACCGGTGGCGCTCTTGCCCACCTGGTGGCACAGGATGGTCTTGCACCAGCCGGGCGTAGCCGTCCAGCCACACGCCAGAGTTGCTCCTGCTCCGCACGGTCAGGGCCAGATTCTACAGCCGGTCCTGCTACCTCCGGCTGCAGGGGTGAAATAAGGACACACTGGCTAAGAGCTGCCCCCTTTAACCCCTCTATTGTCGCCACTTCCGCCCCCAGCCCTCTTATAGTACAGAGGGAATACGTTTCTCCACGGCCCGGATGGGAAAGGATTAACACAGTTTCTTGGGCGATCCTAGCAGCTCCATAGCTGACTCTTCTGCAAAAGGAAATAAAGGTTCCTTTTCTCAGCAAAACAAACTCACATCTGCCTTGAATAGAGGCTATTCCTGTCTGCGGGAGGGGGCGGATCGCCAGTCTTAGATCCTTCTGAGCTAGAAATCTGCCAGGACCCACAAAGGGCCAGGCCAAGTGATGTCTAGGGCCTTAAACGGCCCCCGGGCCTGACGTTCTCCACCCCTGATTTAAGGTTTTAAAAGTTCATATACTTCAGATTAAATTTAACATTGAGAATAATTTCTAGGAGTAAGTTTTCAAAAAAAAATGCAAGAAAAAAGAAAAATGATGCAAAAGCATGCCTTTAAATAAAATGTGTGACTTGAGGGGGGCTAGAGCAAATTATATAAACAAAGGTTGAAAAACAGTATGAGTGTTGTGTTTAATTTATGTGGGGGGAAACAGAATGGGTGGGATTTAACAACAGAAGTTAAAGGACATAACAAAAACAGCAAAAATTTCTCACAAGTCTACACTTATTCGATGTGAGGAATTCCCCTTACAAACTGTTCTCATCAGACAATAACGAGACTTAGCTGCAGCCGTTAAGATGTAAGTATTATTCTTGGCTCATAAAAAAAACCCCTCTCTACTTCCCGTCCCTACCCAATGCTGTTTGTTTGAAATGCCACATCTACGTTATTTAATTGGCACCACACTAGGGACTATCACAGTTGCCAAGTAACATTCCTAACATGCCCCTCGTTAAAGGAACATTAATGACTGCAATCAATCCAATTCCACTTCCTAGCCCAATGATTTAATTTCCTGTACAGTATAGCTTTCAGCTTCCTTTGAAAATTTTCTCAGCCGGCATTCCTTTGCTTTCAGACCTCTGTTCTCTATTATGTAACAGAACCCGTATTGGAGGGGGCACAGGCAGCCTACAAGTTGTAACAAATTATGTCTCTGACTGCAGTATTTTTGCCGAAACAGAACTGTATAAACTTTGTCTGAAGCACCCGCTGTTCTTGATATACAAACCTTTCTCTTGTGCCCAGAAGCAGGTAAAGCACCAGCTCCGTCCCCCACAAAACAACCACCACCACCACCACCATGAATTGGAGTTAAAAGCAGAAAACTCAGCGAGTTCTTTAGCACTAAGTTACAAAAATTAAGCCCAGATGCTAACAAGAGAAATCTAATCAAACAAACTAATATTTAAGCAGAAACCTCTAGTGGTATAAGAAAGCTGTCTTGAATCTAGTTGGGCTCTGAACGTATGCTATATACTAAAATGCAAACAGCAGAAGGAGTGCAGACTGTGGCTAATGGCAAAGTTTTTTTTAAAAAGTTTTCAAACTCATTCTAAATTGTTTACTAATACTTCACAAATAAACTGATTTTATTTTTAATAAGATAAGAGTACTAAAACAAAGTTACATTTTTATTGTGGCAAACTTAATGTAATGTAATGCCAACTATCAATAAGGGAAGTTATTTATTAGATTTCTGAATTTACCCTTCAAATCATCTTTGTAACCATATCCAGGCTGAGCAATTTTAAGTGGTTACATCTTCAATTCCAAAAGGATTGAAATGTCTCTTAAGAGCTGAATTTCTGCTTACCTCAGACATACTACGTACAATTAAGTGATGCATATTCCTCCACAAGGATACATCATATTGGGGGGGAAGAGAGAAACACTGATGACATCTTTATAAACCTGACTCATTGGCAAAGATATTCTGGAACAAATCAAGATCTATATAAGCTAAGCAATCATTCATATGCAATGGCACCATCAAGAATAACAGTCTTTCCTCAGTATTCTCACCAATAAGCACAACAAATCTTCGCAGCAAACCTACCAATTTACTTAAAACCTGAATTCCTAGCAAGCAGAACAGAACTTTCTTAGCACCACAGACATTTAGCAACAGTGACAACTCTGTGAAAAAACCAACTTAAGAGAGACCTGTCCCCATGTTCTCAGGTTTTATTAACTCCAATGTTCAATGGCATCTGTTTTATCTAGAGAAGGTCTTCTCCACATAGCCGCTCTCAGCCCAGCCCTTCCTGGGAGAGTGGGATATAAGAATGACAAAGAAATAAACAAACAAACAAATGAACGAATGAGGAAGATATTAAAAATTACTCATTTTGTGGTCCATTCAGTACTTCCTATCATTCTGCAATTAGAGAACAAAGATCTTCAAAAAGCTATCACCGTATCTCCTTTAGCTGCTATCCTGAGGCCTCCCAACCTAAACTACTAGTCAGAACTGAACTAAATGTGAAAGGTGAGATCATCAATCCTAAATAGTATCACTGCAAAACCATTGGCTGTGTTGCCCATATTTACCTTTGGGAAATCATTACTTTCAGAACCAGTACTCCTGGTAACACCTATCAATTAAATAGGTAAGAATTTTATTAACAATGTTTTAAAAAAATTCTAGAGCACTCTTAAATGTATGCAGATGTCACTTTGCTAAGCATTCTTGGTGTTGTTAGAGTTGGCTGATTTGAAATCCAACACTGTCACAAAGGAGGCATTTAATTAAATGATTTTATGCCTCTTTTTCACTTAGAGCCAGCGTGGTGTAGTGGTGGACTCTAATCCAGAGAACCAGGTTTGATTCCCCCTTCCTCCATATGAGCAGTGGACTCTAATCTGGTGAACCAGGTGGGTTTCCCCACTCCTACACATGAAGCCTGCTGGGAGACCTTGGGATAGTCACAGTTATCGCCAATATCGCTCAGCCCCACCTACCTCACAAGGTGTGTGTTGTGGGCAGAGGAAGGGAAGGTGATTGTAAGCTGGTTTGAGACTCATTAAAGGTAGAGAAAATTGGAATATAAAAACCAACTCTTGTTCTTCTTAGTTACATATAATTTATTAGTCTTACATAAATCTATTTCAGAAAAGGTTTCTAGAAAACTAACACCCAGGGTATATAAATCACATCTAAACATACAATAGCCTATGTACAATAGTCCATAAAAGATGTCCAAATTGTATCATATTACTTTTTTAAAACTAATACTTGCTCTATCAGTTGATATCTCACTAACCTAAGCCACCCATACTAAAGCTTGAGCTCTGAGCCTGGCTTCATCAGGAAAAGCAGCATAAAAGAATGAACAATAAATAAATATTAAGCAACATTCCATAATTCCAATATCTTTACCACCATCATTTCTTGCAGTACAAAAATGAATATTTGTGGGAGAAAAACGAGTACACACATAGTTTAAAAAACATTATTTCTGTGAACTACTAGTAACACTTAAATTCATACTTGCAATTGGAAGCCATTTCTAATTTTCCTTTCAGAGTAACAAGAAATGCCACTGGGATGGATCCAAGCTACCACAAATGAAGAGGGTTTGCAGAAGCAGCTCTTCCTACTCCTGCACCTCCCCACACTTCTGTGCACAGCAAGCACCATAAATGGAACACAAGTTTGTGTAAACGTATGTGTGTTAAGTGCCATGAAGTCTGACTTATGGAGACCCTATGAATTAATAACCTCCAAAGCATACTATCATTAATAGTCTTACTCTGGTCTTGCGAAGTGAGATCTCTGGGTTCCTTGATTTAGTCAACCCATCTCATGTTGAATCTTCCCTTTTCCCTGCTGCCCTCAACTTTTAATACCATTATTGTCTTTTCCAGTGACTCTTGTCTTCTCATAATGTGACCAAAGCACAATACCCTCAATTAAGTCATTTTCACTTCTAGGGAGAGTTCAGACTTGATTTGATCTAGAACCCTCTTATTTGTCTTTTTGGCGGTCCACAGGATCCGTAAAACTCCTCCAACACCACTTTTCAAATTAATCAATTTTCTTCCTGCCAGGTTTCTCATTGTCCAACTTTCACACCCATACATAATAATGGGAAATACTGTGGTATGAATTATCTTGATCTTGGTTGCCAGCAACATATCCTTACACGTAAGGATGTTTTCTAACTCCTTCACGGCTGCCCTTCCCAGTCTCAATCTCCTGATTTCTTGGTTGCAGTCTCCCTTTTGGTTGAAGATGGAGCCAAGGAATAGAAAGTCTTTAACCATTTCAGTTCTTCATCGTCAACCTTAAAGTTGTGTAATTCCCCAGTAGTCATTACTTTTGTCGTCTTGACATTCAGCTATAATCCTGCTTTGACCTCAAACAGTAGTCATTTCAAGTCTCCACTATTTACTGCCAGTAATGTGGAGTCATCTGTATATCTCAAATTGTTAATGTTCCTTCCACCAATTTTAACTCATCTTCATTGTAATCTAATCCATCTTTCTTTGTTTGTGTGTGCCATCAAGTCACAGCCAACTGATGGCGATCCCTCATGGGGTTACCCAGGCAACAGATGCTCAGGGGTAGTTTGCCATTGCCTGCTTCCTTATGCTGTGTTCTGTATATAGACGGGATAGGGAGATAAAATACATCCTTGCTGATACCTTTGCAGATTGGAAGCCATTCGGTTTCTCCATATGCTGTCCTAACAGTAGCCTCTTGTACAGGTTGCTCATCAAATCAGATGTTGTATCACACCCATTTCTTTGAAAACCAATCATAACTTTTCATGATCCACACATGATAAAGCTTTACTGTAATCTATGAAACACAAGCTGATTTTCTTCTGAAATTCACTCGAATGCTCCAGTAACTAATGCAAATTTGCAGTCTGATCTCTAGTGCTTCTTCCTTTTCTGAATCCAGCTAAAACAACTGGTATTTCTCATTCCATATATGATAACAGGCTTTTTGGTAAGATTTTGAGCATCACTTTACTTGTATGAGAAAATACGATGGTTTGATAGTTGCTGCAGACTTTGACATCTCCTTTTTTCAGAATTGGAATGTAAATTGAGAGTTTCCAGTCTGTGGGCCATTGTATTGTTTTCTGTATTTGTTGGCATATTCTTGTTAAGATTTTGATGGACTCCATTTTTGTGGCATGGAATAGCTCTGCTTATATCCCATCTACTCGCGGTAGATACAAGAATGAGGGAAGTGATTTTTTTCCAATTCACCCTACATGCTGTAGCCCCTTCCCTTCTTTTCAGATATCAGCAGTAAGTATTAACAGAGGCTCTCATACTAAAACATGCTGTGATTATGGTTTTAATCAGTTCTGGCCAAAAGGTTTTCATCTGCTTGGCAACTGTTTTCTTCATATTTCTAATCTATACTTATAGATTATGAATACATTTCCCATAGTTTCGATAGGGTATAAAGTCACTGATATACACTAATTTAAAAGAATTCAACTTCTAAAATGTATATCCAAGAGGCTGCACCCAAATTAAATACCCAACAATATACAGGTCATGTAGAAGGGGAAAATGGTCTCCTCTTAGTCCAAAAGATGGTTCAATAATAAAGATACTACCCAAAAAGAGAGGTCGCAGCTCAACAGCAGACCTTTACAAACAACCATCTCCAGATAAAAAGGGTAAGAGCAATAGGACTGGACAAGATTGCTGCCTTATAATTTTGTAAGGCTGCTTGAAGTTTGAGTAAAGAGATTGTTCAAACTGGAACTCCAACTTTATTTTGAATATTTGCCTTAAAAATTAATTCTTGATTCATTCTCAACCTATTTCGAGGCACATTAAAATTATTTCAGATAAGGAAATATGGAAAATTATGCACTGAAGATAATGCCATTCACAATTGCATTGTTCAAATATGGCTGAAATATGTTGTCCATGTAAACAACAATATTGCACAAAGAGAATGCTCTCTTATCATTCTCTTTTCCACTACCTTGTTTTTTAATCTCAGGAACCCAGAACTTCTGCAAGCAAGAAAAATTAGACAGGTGAGTCATGTTCTCTACATTCACATGGTTCTGCCCAAGAACCTACTAGCATAAAACACAGGAGAGGATTTGTTTTAATGTTGTAATAAAGAAACATTTCAAATTAGAAAACAATCACACTATAGTTGACAAAATAATGCAAGGGGAATGGGAGAGATCAATATGAAGTGTGACTGGGAACAAGCAAAAGAAAGAAAATAAATTGAGCAAGTACAAATACTAGAATAGTCAGAAGTTAACACAGCAGCTAATTATTGTGGTAGGGAACTGCAGCGTGATCACAGAGACGGAAACCAGCTAGAAACGGTCCGCACACAAATGTCAATCTTCCATCACACTTTTGTGGGCTTCATTTTAGTGTTCTGATTCTTGTATCTTTGACCATAGGGAGGAGTCCTTTTTTATATTATCAAGTCACAGCTGACTTATGGTGACCCTGTAGGGTTTTCAAGGCAAGTGATGTTCAGAGGTGGTTTGCCATTGCCTGCCTCTGCTACATGTCCCTGCCATTCCTTGGAGGTCTCCCATCCAAATATTTGTCAGGGTTGAGGCTGAGACTGTGTGACTGGCCCAAGTTTACCCAGCAAGTTTCCATGGCAGAGTGGGGATTCGAACCTGGGTTTCCCAGATGTAGTCCAACACTTTAACTACTACACCATGCTGGCTCTCAAGTATCCTACTATAGTACAGAAAATTGATATGTTCGGGGAAGGAGGAATTAAGTGGGTTGCCAGCTCTGTGTTAAAAGAAAAAGAAAAAAAGACTGTTGGATCAGGACAATAGGATACAGCCAAGTCTTCTGCTAAAGGAAATGTTTCTTCTGACCACCAAGAAAAGTTATGTTGGGGGTTATACAGCGTGCATATGCAAAAGCCAGGTTGATCATCTGTAGTAAGAAGGGGAACTGGTGAGACTGAAAAAACTAGCGAGATCCAACCCATTATTATTTAAACAGATCGTTAATTGAAGAGCTTAAAAGAAAGAATAACTGTCAAATATAAGACCAAGTAATCAACTTAAGGCCATGGCTAAAGAAAGCAGCTTTGGTAAGATGCTTAAAACATGGGCTAAACTTAGGGTTGCCAGGCCGAAGCCGACAACCTCTGGGAGGAAAAGGGGGATACACCTGGATGAGAGAGAATGACTGGCCCAAGATCATCCACAGAGCTTCACAGCAAGAGGGATTTGAACTTAAGTTCTACACTAAAATTCTAACCACTACATCACACCAGCTCTATTTAGCTGTGTTATATTTTATGTTTGTCCCAACTGGAGCAACAATTTTGGATTACCGAGGCATCTGCAGATGCAGATTTTCGTCTATGCCTAGGCAATCCAAAATGGCTGTCAGGATCTCCTGAGATCTTGGCATTAGAAAACATCTTAATTTTCTTTTATCTCCTCCTCAATATTTTTAAAATGTAAGATTTTTCTGCAAACCTGGTGGTTCTCTTGACTTGTAGAAGCAGTTCCTTTTTCTGTATCTGGCCCATTGTGCATATTTTTTGACTCCCACTCGGAGAAGATTCAGAATGAGATATATAGAGGCCTGCAATTATACACACTAGCCAATGCTGAAAAACAAATGGCTGTTTATGTCATATACTAGTAGTCTAATTTCCCAACATTATTTGCTTTAAATAATTTTACCAAGTAATTCCCAGAAACCTCCTGTATTGTCAAATAATTACTTAGCAACTGCTCTGTCTTTATTATGTGATGATTAGCTTTAGTACACTGCTCTGAATTATTTTTATCCAACAGAATCCCTCTGAAATTATGGAAGTGCCTATTAATTTTAATGAGAAGCTGCATGGTAAAGGAATACACTGCAAAATTAGAGCCTTGAGTACTGTATAGAGGTTTCTGTCAAACAGTGGCCTAAGAGCACATCAGCAAGCCAAGTACTTCAGCTGTTAAAAGGTACCAACTGTGCAGAACTAAAGCCTCATCTGGATGAAATATTTCATCATTAAATGGGATCTGGTCCAAGACAGCACAAACACACAGGCAGCACTAGTGTGCAGGCTTTGAAACTGCTTATTTTAAGACTCACCCTGCTGTTTTTATTTGTGTGATGCAACTATATAGTGTGTCACAAGATGTGAAAGGATTATGTTAATAGCATGATCTTGGGCATACAGCCAAGATCAGGTAGCTAGTGTAGGTGTCAGTAAAACGTCCTAAGTACTTGTAAACTGCTAAGGTTTCCACTCTGAGCGGCTCCATTTGGCCTCAGCTAGAAAGCGCTACTGAATAGGGAAGGTGATTTACAAAAAAACAACCTCAGAGGGAATATTTCTATCACACACTGAAAAGGGGAGGGGAAGAAGACAAGATAAGATATAAGAACTCAGTACTACATCAGAGTGCCTAACGCTTTCCAACCATAAGGAGATTTTTGCAGTCCCATAACAGTGTGACCACCTCTCCCCAGAAGCTGAATTCTTATAAATGTACGTTCATGTTCACAGAATCATAGAGTTGGAAGGCACCACCAAGGTCATCTAGTCCAACCCCCTGCACAATGCAGGAAATTCCCAACTACCTCCCCCACACATCCCCAGTGATGGCCAAGATGCCCTCCTTCTCATGAACTGCCTAAGGTCACAGAATCAGCATTGCTGACAGATGGCCATATAGCCTCTGCTTAAAAACCTCCAGGGAAGGAGCATTTATCACCTCCCAAGGAAGTCTGGTTCACTGAGGAATCGCTCTAGCTGTTAGAAAATTATTCCTAATGTCTAGACAAAAACTCTTTTGATTTAATTTAAACTTGTTGGTTCTGGTCCAACCTTCTGGGGCAACAGAAAACAACTCTGCACCATCCTCTATATGACAGCCCTTCAAGTACTTGAAGATGGTTATCATATCCCCTCTCAGTCTTCTCCTCTTCAGGCTAAACATACCCAGCTCTTTCAACCTTTCCTCATAGGACTTGATCTCCAGACCCCTCACCATCTTTGTTGCCCTCCTCTGGACATGATCCAGCTTGTCTCCATCCTTCTTAAATTGTGGTGCCCAAAACTGAACACAATACTCTAGGTGAGGTCTAACTAGAGCACAATAAAGCGATACTATCACTTCGCGTGATCTGGACACTATACTTCTGTTGATGCAGCCCAAGATCGCATTTGCCTTTTTAACTACCACATCACACTGCTGACTCATGTTCAGTGTTCGGTCTACTAAAACCCCAAGATCCTTTTCGCTCACACTACTGCTAAGATAAGCCCCATCCTATAATTATGCATTTGGTTTTTCCTACCTAAATGCAGAACTTTACATTTATCTTTGTTGCAAGTGCATTTTATTAGTTTTAGCCCAATTCTCCAGCCTGTCAAGATTATCCGGCATCCTGGCTCTGTCTTCTACCATATTTGCCACCCCTCCCAATTTAGTATCATCTGCAAATTTAATAAGCATCCCCTCTATTCCTTCATCCAAATCATTTATAAAGATACTGAACAACACAGGGCCCAGGACAGATCCCTGAGGCATTCCACAAGTCACTCCTCTCCAAGTGGATGAAGAACCATTAACAAGCACTCTTTGGGTACGATCTGTCAACCAATTACAGATCCACCTAACAGTAACAGGATCTAAATCACATTTTCCCAATTTGTCAACAAGAGTATTATGGGGAACCTTATCAAAAGCCTTACTGAAATCTAGATAAACTATGTCTACAGCATTCCCCTGATCCAGCAAGGTAGTAACTTTCTCAAAAAAGGAGATAAGATTAGTCTGACATGACTTGTTCTTGAGAAACCAGTGCTGGCTCTTAGTAATCAAATCCATCCTTTCTAAATGCTCAAGACTGTTTGATGATTTGTTCAAAAACTTTTCCCAGTATAGAAGTCAAGCTGATGGGTTGGTACTTACCCAGATCCTCCTTTTTCCCCTTCTTGAAGATGGGGACAACATTTTCCTGACTCCAGTCTTCTGGCACCTTACCTGTTCTCCAAGAATTCTCAAAAATAATGGACAGGGGCTCAGAAATTACATCTGCAAGTTCTTTAAGTACCCTCAGATGCAATTCATCTGGCCCTGGGGACTTTAAACTTAAGTTAAACTAAACAGGTTTCCTCCTTAATCCTATGTTCACCAGAAAACCTTCCAGTGTAAATCAAGCTAGAATACATTGTAAAAATCTGTGTTGTCAAAAGTAATCATGTTAATCCACAATCTTTGAAGTCAGGAAGAGTTCTGCTTCAGGGAACCTGTGGTAACAGAGCATGAGAGAGGCCATGCATAGTGCCATCCTAAACAGAGCTACACCATCTAAGTGCCCTGGCTTCCCCTAGCTATGTTCTTGCCTTACCATGGGAGTAAGACTGTAACATCTCTGCTCCTACCTGAAGGAATCCTAAAAAAAACCAAAAGACAGCAAACCCCAACTGTTACAGGCTCAGAAATACCTAAAATCCAGAGCACTGGCAAGAAGACTGCAATATTTATACAGCTTCTAATATTTCACAATATTATTATTAGAAATGTATTTTGCTCCTAATTAACACATTCATTATTCTTCCTTTGTCAGTAAAGTTGGATTTATATTTATTGGGGGGGGGGGTCTAGTTGTCAGTCTTCTAAAAAAAGTGTATTACCTCTACCTTTAATGAACTGGAAGTTAAACTTTGGCTGTATTGTTCCCAATCCTTTATGTCCTAGCACTTAAGGGAGAGCATACTCCCTCCTACTGTGGCCTGCCTCACCTTCTCACATCTGCTTAGTTATCAGTACTGGTATGGAAGTGCCATCTGGACTATTGGTCTTAAGCTCTTTAATTCTGGGATATTTTAGGCTTATAATTTGTAACTTATATTGTGATATAAGGTATTTTAACTGGAATATTATTTGGATGTCAGCTGCCCTGAGCCTGACCCCGGTCAGGAAAGGGCGGGATAAAAATCTAATAAAATAAAATAAATTGAATGAATGAAATTTAACCATTCCTTTCCTGACACAGGAAGGGAAACACTAAGAATATATCTCATATCGATAGCATAAGAGATATGGACTAAGTTTCTATTTCTCTCACAGATACAGGTATTTAAGCCTGCGTATTGCAGGAAGTGCGAGCTTTTTTTTATATGAGCTGAGCTTGGTGCATGACTTGCAGCTTACAGCTCTGAGCGAACTAGGCCCCTGGATCTAGGAAAAACTGAGGTGTTATAGTTTTTCCCCCTTAGTCCAGTTATCTAAATTGTATTTTTGTATACTTACATGGCAGGGGAGACACCATGATCATGAAGGTGGTTTTCCCAGGGTGAGGCTCATCCATTACACTCCGGGTGTGCTGACCGCTGCAATTTCCCCAAATGCAGGTAACTCAACTGCATAATTTGTGGTATTGTATTTTTGTAAGGTGATTCGAGTACCCAGTAGGGAGAAAAGTGGGACAGAACTACTTAAGTGAGAAATACTTACGTAAGAACATAAGAAAAGCCATGCTAGGGCCGACCAAGGCCCATCAAGTCCAGCAGTCTGTTCATACAGTGGCCAACCAGGTGCCTGTAGGAAGCCCACAAACAAAATGACTGCAGCAGCATCCTGCCTGTGTTTCATAGCATCTAATATAATAAGCATGTGGAGGCCAGCCGCAGACTTCTAATAGGAAAGTTTCTAAAATTAGCCCAGTAACAAGGATTGCTTCCCCCCCGCCAATGATCCTTCCCGCCCTTTTGGACATGTGATGGAGGGGCATGGGAGCATCCTTCCCTCAGTTCCTCTTCTGCCACTATGGAAAAACCAGACACACAAGGCAGTGAGTCAGTCCATAGCGAGGAAGGAGGGAGGGATGTGTGCCTGCAAAGAGGACCACTTGATGAACAGTTACAGGAAAGCAACACTGTTTTCATCTTCATGGCCTCTTTGCAGTTCCACATGGGAGCATAGCACGCTCATTTACTATGGAAGGTGGGTGTGAGGCTGATCACTGAAGAATGGCTTGTAACGCAGCTCTATGACTCCTAGCTTTGGAGTAAATTTTTGGCATGCTTTACATGCGGCCATCTTGTGACTCTCCCTGAGACAGAACAGGCAGTGTGAGCGTTCGTCGGTCTGTGAGAGCTTTGCAGCACAGTCGGTGCACTTCTTGAATCAACTTTTCCGGGCCATTGGGACCCAACCCAGCATCACCGCACTTACGGGAGTGGATAGGGACAGAAAAAGACAACTCCAAACTCCCAAGTTCCAACCAATAAAAGACAGGGCAGTGGTAGAAGCTTCTTTCTCCAACAGTGTTGAAGAAGGAACTGAGGGGAGGGTCGCAGCAGCATCAAGACATGTGACAACATTTGGGTGGGAATAGATGAGCGGCGCCAATGCACTGCTCCCCCAGTTGTAGAGGTAGGTAAAAACCTCCAGTTGGCAGGACTCCACAGAAGACCAATGAACCATAATTATTGACAAGTGGTTGTGCCTAATTAGTAACAAAATGTGTTTTATGACCAAGAAAGACAGCTATTAGGCATTTAATTTCTGTGTTTACAAATCTGCACATCCACTGAACAGCTTTGTCAGTCCAGGGAAGAGAGATATCAAGAAACTCACAGACAGGGAAGATTAATAGCTTTCGTTTGATCTGCCTGAGAGCCTTCCATCCCTTTGAAAATGACTATTTTCTATAGAAAGCATATAGATGAAAGACAGCATCGTTGCCTATATAGACCTAAGATTCACAGCTTTGGTGAGCAGCAGCCGCTGCATTAATCTCTTTCCCTCTTTAAGCCTATTTGCATGATTACAACCTACAAATTGATCAGCATTTGAATCTACAGCTAAAAATGCTACGGAATTGGCCCTCACTTCAGACAATGTACATCACCCTGCAGCACTTCAGGTCAGAATCAGTACAGCAAATTCAAATAAAGCATCCATATATGTTGGAGTCAGGGCAAAGAATGATGAATGTCATGTATTAGAGATGAACTGTAAAAGTTATTTTAAATGCTGAAATGAAAAAAAAAATGAAAGCAAAAGTGAAAGATTCTCTCATTAAGCCAACCCTGTCTAACTCAGAGTTCAATAACTAGGAGATTTCAAACAGGAAGGTTCTGGGAGACAATCCAACAGAAGCTTTGGCAAGTTGCCACAATTGTGTGAAGTTGGCTAGATAAGCACAGTTTTCTCACAAACTTATCATGGATGGAAGACACTGTCAGTTTAATTTCTGTGCTGTGACACTACAGATATAGATATGACCTCTTCGGTTTGCAGAGCCCAAACCAGGCTAAGAACTGTGACTAAAAATGTTATTACATATTTAAAATAACTTAGCTGCTGCCTGTAAGAACCCAATTCTATTTTCTCATAAAACCACAATTCTAGAGAATGTCAGTGAGCCCAGAGTCCAAGACAGCAACCCTAAGCAGGTCTACTCAGAATCCTACTCAGGTGTATTTGATGGGGCTTACTCACAGGAAATTGTTCTTAGGTTTGCAGCCCAAGTCTCCTGGAAATCCATGGAGCAGTGGCACTGCTTGTGTGCACCTGTGGTAGGATACAGTCCTTTATCTTGATTTAGATGGGGCCTAGTATACACCTACAACTGGGTATTCTTCCGAGAAATCAACAAGCATCTACCCATGGCTCGTTGATGAATATTCTGAGAACAGTAGCTAGCATAATGTACTGAGCAGAGTACTGGATTTAGGAACCTGTGTTTAAGTTCTCATTCAGCCATGAAGCCTTGAACTCCTAAGGAAAGAATGAGATTACAAGTGTGAAATATTAATTAAGATCCCACTTGTTCCTCCCCTCCTGAACTTGACTGACTGAAGCTCTTCGCTAAGCAAACTTCATAGTCATGGGATAAGAGGACAAGTTCTCTTATGGATTGAGAGCTGGCTGAAAAATAGGAAGCAGAGAGTAGGAATCAATGGTCAGTTCTCACAATGGAGGGATGTGAGCAGTGGGGTCCCTCAGGGATCTGTGTTGGGACCAGTGCTTTTCAACCTGTTCATCAATGGCCTGGAGTTGGGGTTGAACAACGAAGTAGCCAAGTTTGCAGATGACACCAAATTATTTAGGGTGGTTAAAACAAAATCAGACTGTGAAGAGCTCCAAAAGGATCTCTACAAACTGGAAGACTGGGCATTAAAATGGCAAATGAGATTCTATGTGAGCAAGTGTAAAGTGATGCATATCAGGGCAAAAAATCGCAACTTCACATATACACTAATGATTTTAATTTTACACGCAAGATCCCTTTCTTGCATGTTCATTATTCTTTTTTGTTCCCAGAGATGTGTAATTATTGCTTTAACACAGACTGCTGCCATCTACTCATGGATTACTATTAGGCTCATAAAACTGATCACACAAAACAACAACTGGAAAAAACACATACAAAACTCAAGCAAGTTATACAGGCCTACAGGATGGTTTTTTAAATTGATGTGGTATTCTTCTTTGACACTAGAAAACTCTGTATGTATCACTAAGATCTCGGTCACCCCCAGTGTGAATATGCCGGAAATATGCAGCTGATTTCCACTCACATAGAGGCACTACTTGAGAGAACTGGTTCTTCCTCATGAAAGCTATTTGCAGAATGAATGCAATTTGTACTTTTAGAGGGGCAGCCATGATAGCCTGTTGCAGCAAAATAGAGTCTTGTGGAAAATAACAGAGTGGCACTTATCTGTAACTAAGGGTGTGCAAAACTTTTTTTGGTAAAATTCGGGTTTGGGTTTATTTGGCCCGATTTTTTTCAGGAAACCCGAAATAAGCCGAATTCCCATACCGGTAAATATGGGAATTCAGTTTATTTTCGGGTTTCCCAAAAAAATTCAGCCCGAGGTGGGGCATTTTTTTGAGGTAGAGCCCCCAAACTTTCAAGGTAGCTTGCAAGAACCCCCAAGTTTGGTGAAGATTGGGTTGGGGGGTTCGAAGTTATGGGGTCTGGAAGAGGTCATCCCCTCCCGCCTCCATACAGAAGCATTGGAAGGTAAGAGATTCTTGGTTCGTTTGCTAATCGGCTAATGCTTGTCTATGGAGGAGGGAGGGGGCGACCACTCCAGAGCCCATAACACCAGACCCCCTGACCCAATCTTCACCAAACTTTGGAGTTCGTGCGAGTCCCTGAAAGCTACCCTGAAAATTTGGGACCTCTACCCCTAAAAATGTCCCCACAGGAGCTTCGCAAAAAATCCCCATTGTTTTATAGTATAGAAATTTTCAATCAGCCAACTTGCACAGGATTGCATCTATAATAGCGAAAACAAAATCCAGTAAAATTTGGGTTTGGGTTGATTGGGCCCGATTTTTTTCGGGAAACCCAAAATAAGGCGCAGTCCCATACCACAAAAAATCCCCATAGACTTGTGTGGTGAGAATTTCCAATAAGCTAATTTCCTTCTCTATGGAGGGGGTTGACCTCTTTCAGACCCCATAAAATCGGAACCCCTGACCCAATCTTTCCCACACTTGGGGGTTCTTGCAAGGAGAGTGCCTTCAAGCTACCCTGAAAAATTGGGACCTCTACCTGCAAAAATGCCCCCACAGGAGCTTCGCAAAAAAAATCCCCATAGACTTTTCCATAGATTTGCATGGGCCCTGGCAAAAAAAAAAAAAGGCCCATTGAAAGCTATGGGAGGACAGGTCTATGTTCTAGTGGAAAAGCAGAGACAAGCACAGGCCAGCGCCTCCCTCCCCAATAACTCACACAAGCCCTACCTACACCAGCAGACACCAACCCAATCCAACAGCACAAAAACCACATAGATAAGTCTAATGGTGAAACACAATACACCACAACAAATCAAAAGTGGGGGCCCTTTTGCCATCCCAAACAAAACCTACACTATGCGCTGGGTGGAGGCCAGGCACCACACCCAGGCACACTCTGCCAGCACACGCCCCACAAAACCCATGTCCAGCGACATGATGCCAGGTAGCTGGAGGTCTGGGGGCACTGCTGCCAGCCCAGATGGCACACTAGAAGACACCAAACTGCCAGAAAAAACCTCTCTCCAAACAAACTGAGACCAATTACAACAACCAAGGAGTCCCCCCCACCAAAAAAACCTAGGAAAACCCCATCAACCAACCAACAGGCCAAGGACTGCTGCTGACTTCAAGCAGAATTCAGAACTGAAGGCCCAGCCAGAATCCAAGCAGTTGAACTGGAAACGGGAAACAAATCAGCCCCTCAAAGATGCAATCCCCCCCACCAAGCAACAGCAGGACTAAGGCCTGCTTGCTTTTAGAAAAATGTAGCAAATTGAAAGGCCCACAATCCAATGTGTTAGAGCAAGCAAACAGGAGAAAGAAGCAGGATCCCCCCCCCTCAATCAGCCCTTCAAACTTCCCCCCATTAGCAAAATTTAGAAAATAAGCCCCCAAATGCAACTAGTTAAAAAGAAAAATGATGATATTCTCAAACCTTTCGATGCCTTGTCCTCCAAGCAGCATGCAAGCAGGAATCCAATGCAATCCATGTAGCAGGTAAGTAATCCAGCAGGTCAGGATGAGGCACCAAGACCCAGGAATGAAGAGGGAGAATCAGGAAGCCACCAAACTCTCTTAAACCTCTCTCAAACCTCTTTCTTTGGCCACGTACAGAAAAGTTTAAAAATACTTCCAACTTCTGTGATTGGCCAAAGAACACTGTTCTTGCTGACCTGGAAAATGAGAATTCATTGCCCTCCTCCCTCCTCCCTCCCCATTAGATTGTCCTCCGTAGCAAAAAATCAAGGTAGGTTTCAGCAGGAAGCCAGGGGGAACAAAAGCCAGGGGAAAACTGATTCCCGAAAAGCCAATTCTCTAATCGGCTTTACCAGGAATCACCTATTTGGCTCAGGTTATTCCCCCTGCCTTTTGCTACTGGTAAACCTGAGCTGAAAATAAGCCAAAATGGCAATTTTTCGGCTTATTTTCAGCTCGGGTTTATCGATATGCAGTGCTAAGCGAAAGCCTGCGGAAGTCGACTAACTGAAAATTCCCATAATATAAAACAATGAGGATTTTTTGCCAAGCTCTTGTGGGGGCAGTTTTGGGGGTAGAGGTCCCAGATTTTCAGGGTAGCTTTCAGAGACTCTCCTTGCATGAACCCCAAAGTTTAGTAAAGATTGGGTCAGGGGGTCCACTGTTATGAGCTCTGGAGAGGTCGCCCCCTCCCTCCTCCATAGAAAAGCATTAGCCGATTAGCAAACGAACCAAGAATCTCTTACCTTCCAATGCTTGTGTATGGAGGCGGGAGGGGTGACCTCTTCCAGACCACATAACTTCGGACCCCCCCAATCCAATCTTCACCAAACATAAGGGTTCTTGCAAGTCAAGTCCCTGCAAGCTACCCTCCAGGACTCAGATCTTATTTGTAGAGTAACCGAGCCCAGGTCAGTAAACTCAAACCACAGCCTTTTAAAAAGCTGAAAAAGCTTTATTAAGAAGAATTCAAAGATATTGATTAAAACACACATTACAGTTCAAAGGCACGATGGCTTAAAATAATAAACTCTAAAAAGCTAATAAAAAATAGGAGCCTCATGGCGCAGAGTGGTAAGCTGCAGTACTGCAGTCCAAGCTCTGCTCACAACCTGAGTTCGATCCCAACAGAAGTTGGTTTCAGGTAGCTGCCTTAAGGCTGACTCAGCCTTCCATCCTTCCGAGGTTGGTAAAATGAGTACCCACCCAGCTTGCTGGGGGTAAAGGGAAGATGACTGGGGAAGGCACTGGCAAACCACCCCGTAAACAAAGTCTGCCTAGTAAACGTTGGGATGTGATGTCACCCCATGGGTCAGGAATGACCCGGTGCTTGCACAGGGGTCTACCTTTACCTAATCAGAAATACTAACTGTTACTTAGCAGGCATTCTAACTCACTGCTTAAGCTGGTTCAGGTCTCAGCATGGTCATGCTGGGTACAAGGCATTGCAGAGTCTATGCATTACATTGAGGTGCTGAAGAATTGGTGTCCCGAAGCAAGAAGGCATAGTAAACAGTTTTCACTGTTACCCCCCAATAAGGCCTAACTGCACTTATGGATTTCTGAACTTAGGTCAGATGACCCACCTCCCCCCAATCAGAATGGTACACGGGGAGAAACCTCTAGATTCTTCAGACTGGTTTCAACCAGCACTCTTCCCAAGCATAGAGGAATGATCTCATTCCCCCTTTCTCACAGCTGAATCAAAGCTTCCAATTAAGCTGGAATGTAGGTGTCTTTGAGCAGCTGTTAGCCCAACAAGCTGCAGGTGTTGCTTGTTAGATCTCTGCAAACTGAGCCCCTGGAAAATTACTGAAGCTCACACTTAGCATTCAGAATGGAGAGTAAAACTCTGGTCAAGAACACAAAATGGTTTTTCTGTCTTTACAACAGCCACGACCATTTCCTCTCTTAGGTCCTCTTACGCACAGAGACATCAGAGGGCAGGGTAGGCCACCCCCTTTAATAATAGGCCCTCACTCAAACACTTCAGAGTTATTGGGGTTGGAGGCTCAAACACTGTTCCATTCATATCCTGCCCATATTTACTGGTATCCTAAACATATATAGTATAGATCTTCACTGGTGTATTTTTTTCCCTGAGCTACTCAGCCCAGAGTTAAACAAAACAATAAATTAACTTTTATTTGTGGTTCAAGCATAATACTAAAACAAATAAGATAGAAGTTGCAACATATCACTTCCACTGAACTTCCCCTATTCCAGCGTCTTAGGTCTTGTGTGACTGACTCTTTTTAGTCAGCTAGCTTTAAATTGATCTATACCTCAGCTTCACTCAATCAGACATACTGTGTTCCCTCTTAGCTCCCTAGCTGCCAACTCCCCATCTGCTGTTTTCCAACTGTCCCTATCACCAACATTCAGTCAGCTCTCATTAGTTGCTCTTAGAGAGAAGTGGAACCTAACCTGTCCATTACACCTGGTACTACATATCCAGGACAGGAATCAAGTAAGGCCTTTGCAACATTTTCACTTAATTGTTCAAATATTGCAAAAACAAGGTCCAATCTGAAGCCTCTTATATTTCACATACTATAAAGACAATATATATGAAGCATTTATGTCAATATTTTGCAAAGCAAATGCCTATTTATCATAAAGTGAAGTTTCAACATCTGGCTATTTTATTACATGCCTATATTTAGTTTTCTTATTACTAAAAAAGAAAGTGACCAAGGCATATTCAAAATTTTAGAAATCAAGATGAGGATTAAAATGGTTGGTTATGTGATACTTTGCCAGAACTCAAAACAATAAAGCATAATCCAAGGTGGGGGTGGAGGAGAGACGGAGTATTTAAAATAAGCAAAGTCCTTAACTAGTCAGAACAAAAGCTCACCAACAACAAATGGACAAAGTAAAATGTTTCCTAGTAAAAAGTCCCTGAGTATCTGTTTAAACAAACTCCTCTGCCAAATACTAAATTTCATCTTCATAGAAATAATTCAATGGCACTGTAATTTTAAATAATTTTTGTAAGTAACACACCATTTAAATCATTTCACACAAGCATAAAGAAGCATTATAGGTTTAATTTGCTTGGGTATATTTTTTATTATCTGACTGTATTTAAATTGTGAAAATCTATAAAACATTATTGATACTAGAGACATGAAAGCCTGAAAGGACAAATAGAAGTGAAATATTAGGGTGCTCTGAACAAAACTCCTATGAAACATTTTATATTCCTTTGGAACATATAAAGTGTTGTTCAAGAAAACATAGGGAAGACAATATACAGCAATACATAATTATATATTAACTATAATGAATATGTATGCTATATATGTGAATATATTTTCAAAGATATGTCCGTTGTTTAAATTTGTTCACAGTTAATAGGTTACAATGTGTACAATACACAGCATTGCAGAGTTCAGCGCTTTCACCAGCATTATCCCATATTACAAACCAATGGTAGAGACTGAGGAACAGAAGCTTGGCAAAGGCCACTCAGTGAGTTTGTGGCGGAGGTGAGGTTTGCACCAGGGATTTCCTGCTTCACAGCTCACTCTTAACCAGTATGATTTCAACTACTGAGAAATGGTTCTCCCACAGATCTAACTTTGGCATCCTGACTGTTAAACAATATAAACTCACTCAAAACGTCACTCCATCTACAACAACCTGTTCTTTGGTACTGATCAATTCGTATGCTTGTTCTATATGTATTATGCTTGGCTTTCCTGCACCCAAGCCATTTTTTCCCTCCAGTTTTCAATATTTTAAAAATTATGATATGCCCATCTATGCATTAAGTACAATGTAACCGTGTTTTACTAAATAATGGTTTTGAGATTTCTATGAATGATTTCTTCATTCATAAGAACCCGTGTTAGTGTCTTTTATGAGTCTACTGGCAAGTTTGTTATGAAAATGCACTTATAAAAGGCACCTCCCTAAAATTGATAAGTTACAAGTGTTGACTAAGTCAATGTTGAAACATGCTAATATCAGTCAATCACCTCAAGAAGCAAACTAAAGTTATGAATGAGGTTCATAAAATCTCCAAGATACCCGATACATGGAATGATGCGCACATTGTTCTCATCTTTAAAAAAAGGAGCCGATCCAGCACTGCCCTTATCTTACAGGCCGATATCTCTTCTTAATTTCGATTACAAGCTCTTCACCTCAATAATCACACAGCAATTACTTACCTGCATTGACAAACTAATTAACCCAGATCAAACGGGCTTCATACCAAAACGATACATGAATGATAACATACGCGTTTTGATTAACGCACGAGAAGTGGTCAAGCATACTAAGCAAAAAGTCGCCTTTATTTTCCTCGACGCGGAAAAAGTGTTTGACAACGTTTCCTGGGAATTCATTCTACAGGTAACACATAGTATAAGAGACAAAGGCAACTTTATGAACTGGATCTCTAGTATTTACTCCAAGCAAGATGCCAAACTTTTAATAAACGGGAAATTGACGAGGAACATTAATATCGAGAAGGGTACCAGACAAGGATGCCCTCTGTCCCCACTCTAATTTAACACTGGAAATTCTGGTGAATAAAATAAGATCAAATCGAGATATAGTCAACTACAAATTTGTGAAGAATTCAAAATTAGGAGTTACGCGGACGACGTGTTGCTAACAATCGCTCAACCGCAAGATGGATTAATTAAGTTAATGACCAATATTCAAACGTACGGGGACCTAGCAGGTTATAAAATCAATAGGTCAAAGACCAAAATATTTTTAGAACATACCACTAAGGAAGAAGCAGTAGTAATTGCTGCATATTCCGGCTGTCTAATATCAACGAAACCAATCAAATACCTAGGGATTTTTATACCAAAGAAGAATGATGACATTTACAAATGTAATTACGAAGCAGTCTGGAATAACATAGAAAAGAATCTAAACACTTGGTCCAAACTAAAACTCTCTTGGCTGGGTAGGATCACCATCATCAAAATGAATATCCTCCCATGGCTTAACTTTCTATTTCTAATGGTTCCAATTAAACTCGATGAGAAATCATTCACTATCTGGCAACAAAAGCTCAACAAATTTATATGGAGGGAAAAACGACCAAGAATAAAATTTAAAATCATGGAAGACGATGTACGAAGAGGATTATCACTTCCCAACTTTTTTCTTCTTTGTCTTTGTTCCTATTTTGTTTATTTCTCGTTTTGTATTGTTTGTTTGCTGTTGTTGGTTAATTATTGTTGTCTGTTTCCCCTCTACCTTCCCTCTGTATCCCCATTCCTAAGAAAACAAATAAAATATTATAAGGGGGAAAAAAACAGAAGCAAACTTTTTCCCATCCAGAACTGATTGTAGGCCTACCAAGATTGTACCTTATGCGATAAAGGTCAACAGTTTTTTCAAATCATACAAAGAAAAACCTCTAGAATAAGAAAGGGTTTGACTTTCCAGCTGCCAAATATTATTCACAGTCATAGTTGAAAATTAGGGGATTTGACCTCATAAATCTGTTATCAGGGAGAGGGGACCTGTATCCTTGAGGACACCATTTCTCTTAAGATAACAACCCTTACAACTCCAGATATTCTTGCAGTCTGCACCATCTGCTAAAGCTCTGTGTTGCCACAATCTATGGCACACTGAATGGGTGAGCTAGCCTATTTATGAAATGCTAGGAGGAGATAATGGCTTTAGATAACTTTGTTATAAGATCCAATTGTTATCCCAGTTAATCCTGAGAACTGAATCATGCTTTACATCTCATACACAGCAATATACGCCCGCTCAATAATGCTGTACCTAAAGATATAGTACCATTTTTTCACTACCTCAAGTTGTATAAGTATCTCCTAAAAATTCCCTCTGACCCACAAGCATTTTCCCCAAGCCTAATATACACAAGTTACAAAATCACAAAATCACACAAGGTTGGAAGAGACCACAAGGACCATCCAGTCCAACACCCTGCCATGCAGGATCCCACAATCAAAGCACTCCCGACAGATGACCATCTGTTTAAAGACCTCCAAAGACAGGGACTCAACCACCACCCCGAGGCAGCTCATTTCACCGTTGAACCGCCCTCACTGTGAGAAAGTTCTTCCTAATGTTTAGGTGGAATCATTTTTCTCTTAGTTTAAATCCATTACTCCGTGTCCTAGTCTCTGAAGCAACGGAGAACAAGCTAGTAACCTCATTAACATGGCATCCTTTCAAATATTTAAACATGGCTATCATGTCACCCCTTAACCGTCTCTTCTACAGACTAAAAAAACCCAGCTCCTTAAGTCTCTCCTCATAGGGCATAGATTCCAGACCTTTGACCATTCTGGTCGCTCTCCTCTGGACACGCTCCAACTTGTCAACATCCTTCTTAAATTGTGGAGCCCAAAACTGGACACAGTATTTTAAGTGAGGTCTGACCAATGCAGAATACAGTGGTAGTATTACTTCACTTGATCTAGACACAATACTCCTATTGATGCAGCTCAGAATTGCATTGGCCTTCTTAGCTGCCATATCACACTGTTTGTGGTCCACTAAGACTCCCAGATCTTTTTCACATGTACTGTTGTCAAGCCAACTATCTCCCATCCTGTACCTGTGCCTTATATTGTTTCTGCCTAGGTGAAGTACTTTACACTTCTCCCTATTGAAATCCATGTTATTGCTTATGGCCCAGCATAGGTTTGAGTCCTGTCATCCACAGGGACCTGAGAGACCAGACAGGACTGAGCACTTAACATTTGTTCCAATGGTCCAGACTCAGCATCTATGGGGAAGTTTTCAAACCAGTTGCTAAGCAGCAGAGGAACAGAATGTCTCCTGACTTGCCTATTCCTGTGGGTAACATTCTTCCAAATGCTCTCCTCCTGAGGCAGGTCCCCCTCCCTACACTGAGTTATTTGACCCTCCTCCTCCTCTTGAGCTCTCAAGAGGATTTCAAGAGTTTGGTCCATGAACTCCACACCCTCTTTTATAATTTGTAGTGTGGACAAGCGTGCCTTACACTGACCTCTTTAGAAACTCTGGGTCCTGCAGACTCTCCACACAACTGCCACAGCTACCGCCCCTGGTGCATTCACCCTTCTAAATGAACTACTCTCAGTCCCACCCCTCAACAGCCAAGAGCAGAGGGCGGGGCCAGCAATTAACCCCAAACACTGCAACCCTCCTCACTTAGGAAACATGTGGTCCAAAGACTAAAAATCATGGATGGGAGTTGATCACCAGAATAACTGGTGCCCCTTGGTGATCAATATGCTACAAGAAGCTTGTGCACAAGAACCTCAGAGAAAGAAAGGGAAGGAGATTTCATGTTCGGAGCCTGAGCATCTATAGTTCGATGTTACTGTAATGCAAAACTAACAGCTGTCTAATCAGGGCGCTTCCTATACTAACACAGAAATACTTTGGCCAGTCACTTTCATCTTAAACATGTATTGCAGAAAAGACAGACCAACCAGACAAAATTTAAAATAGTGCAATTGGTTTTTAAAAAAAAGCAGTAACAGCTTATATTCTGCAAATACTGATAAAATGATGTTTCCATTTCCAGGAAAGTCTCTCAACTTACTTTTCAACCCTTGCTGGTAGCCATGGAAACCTCCTAGTCTCAAATCCTACCAAATATGGAGTAGCAGAAGCAGCACAAAGAAACAAAATAGTAAATTAGCTCCCACCATGAAGCCTTTTTTTATTGCTAACATAATCATGTTTGGATTCGTTTTCTCTGAAAGAAAGATCATTTCCAAGAAGCTTGTGTGTTAGAAGAAGATGAAGAAGAGCAGCAGCCAGGCCAGACTTCCCTTAGTTTATTCCCCTGTAAAGATGGCTAGTGGAGATTTGTTTAGAGATATTTTACAACCAGATGCATTTAAATTGGCACTACAAGGTGATGGCTCCCTTATAGTTCACTTTTCAAACAGACTTTGGGGCTGGGGGAAACATTTAAAAGCCATAAAAAAAGCAATGTTTAACAAAAAGTCATAAAACCACACAGCTCAACTCAGTCATGGCAGAACACCAGCTTTAGTGATATTTCCATAAATAACCGCTGTGTTAAGATCAAAGAGAAAAAGCAACTAGCTCTACCATGTGCTCTTAACCAGACAGCAGCCAATCACTTCAACATTCTGGATGCCAGCAGGCAACAATGTGTTCAGCAGAGGTCCAGAAAGTTATGCAATTAGCCACCAATACAATCAGCCTGCCAACTGGATTCCATAAGCAAACACTCGACAAGATTACTGTAAGATTTTCCAGGGACAGCTGAAGTTATCCATGATCACAGGCCAAGCAGGAGAGACCTCTTTTTCATGCTAATGAACAGTTATGACTGGAGTTGTTAAGAGGGCTGAAATTCTTGTGTTACGATCTCCCACTGAACAGAATTATTGCAAGTGGATTATTGAAATAAGCAGCTTTCTTTCGTAGGAATAAGGGCAGGTGAGATTTTTTTTTTTTGGTAGGTTTAATAACATGTCCATCAATATCACCTTCAAAAGCAACGAGATAATGTTTCCATTTCTAGTTATGTACCCCAGCCTTGCCCTGACCTGGATAGCCCAGGCTAGCCTGATCCTGTCAGATCTTGAAAGCTGGGGGTGAGGGGGTGTCAACCCTGGTTAGTACTTGGATAGGAGGCCACCAAGGAGTCTAGAGTTGCTACGCAGAGGCAGACAATGACAAATGTTAGCCTCTTGCATTGAAAACCCTATGGGGTCACCATAAGTCAGCTGCAATTTGACCAGAGGGGGGGAGGGGGATAACTCTAGCCTTCTTCCACTGAGCTCAGAAGAGCACAAATGGGGTTCTCATTTGAGCAGTTGCCCACCGAAATGCTGATCGGGTTCAGGATGAGATGAAGTATTATTTGGTTACATCATGTCATTTCATCAAGAAGCTTCAGACAATTTCTTGTACTCAGAATGACATGCTAACAACATGTCGAATGACATGCTAAAGTTGCAAGATTGTTCTCTCCCTTCTCTTAGTTCTGTAAGCATTTACCTGGAAGCTGAGATCTAGAATTACTTGGCTATTCCAAGGCAAATACATAGAAAAGTAGGTCAGTGTTTGGCCAGCTAATCAACAGCTTCTCTTTAAATCATCATTTAGCTGGACAATTGACAGAGAGCTTGAACATTTCTTCTCTATACTGCACAGTTCGTAGTTGTATAAATGAGACAGCTGAAATGCATGCCAACCTCTTTTCAGTCTGTGGTGTAAATGGGATACACTCAACATCTTTAAAAATGTGTCACTTACCTCATTACCTGGAAATAAGAGGGAAAGTGTGGAAAATGTAACCCTTTTAACTTCCTACATAGGCACAACACCATATCATGTTTGCTAATGGTACATCTTTGCTTCAAGCAATAAGCAGAACATGTTTACACAAAGCTATTAAGACCATTTCCAACAATTCATATCTCCTTATCAAGCATATCAATACTAACTGCAGAAAGGCCATCTTGATTAAAGAAGAACCTTTTTTTCATTATTATCTTGTGACTGCTACAGTTTCCTGTTTGTAGGCATCCTTGGTATTTTTTTTAAAGCATTCATTACTGAAACTTGTGTTGTTCAGGAACAATAGCCAATGAGGCTCAGACTTCAATTTCACCTATAATGATGTAAACCCAAGCACCACTGAAATCAGTCAGAGCTAATTCTGAGTACACATGCAGGGCCTGAATTAATAGAAACCGAATTTGCAGTACTATTCAGTACAAGTCTGCACCATGCAACTATGTGTTTCAGGGTGAGGGTCCCTCAAACACACATTTAAACATATTTATATATCTTTTTTTTATAAGAAAAACTGCAAATATACTCAATATTTGAGAAAGAGTTGCAAACTGCTGCAGCCTGTGCTACCATAACATATGTATCTTTAACTTTTGCCATCAGAGGTAGATAAAAATAAAAACTGAAAGTAAAAAACAAATTCTGCAGAATACAAAAGGAAGTGCATTATTTGGACAGAAACTCTCTCAGGCCATTTATGCTTTGGAGGATTTGCTGCTCGGCAGATGCACGGTTTTCTGATCTGAAGCATAAATGGCCTATGCATGGGGGCTTATAGCCCCGAAGAACTCCCAGGAGTAGCAGGAGTAAATAAGAACAATGTAGTCAAAGCAAAAATGTGGACCATCAGAGGTCCCTTCCCTCCGAAAACACCTCTGTTTAATTGGCTGACAAGGAGTACCAACGGACAGCATATATATATGCTCAAGATCTTTGGCCATATGAGCTTAATAATAAAGGAAAGGATTACAATTGAGCCCAAGACCTCCTACAATGGATTTAATCCCTTCCAGCGAAGCTTTTAGGTTAAAACTATCCCAAATATCTGAAGCAGAGCTGCTTATACGATTGGCATATTCCTCAACAGACCACCTGTTATTTAACTACAATCAAATATTATCAAACACTCCATGAAGCCAAGCACACCACCATGTAGATGGTTACCTTCATTATTATGGTCTCATTTGTAGGAGGTGCAGGAATGAGGGTGGACTGCACACCCTAGCAGTGCAACAGTCACAGCAGACCAAGCAGTACAGCAAAGCTTTTTTCAAGTGACCACCTACTGTAACTGTAAGTATCTACCAACAGGAATGCAAGCAATTATCATTTCCAGAAGTACTACACAGGATTCCATCTTGCTTGCTGCAGGAACCAAGAACCCCCTCCATGTGATCTGGCAGTCCACTCTGTAAAGCTCCTGAGAGTAACTGGACTGGGATCTAGACGAATAAGCCAGCTGCCATGCCTTGTCAGCACAATTTATTTTTATTAATAGTTTGTTACTTTCCTTTACTGTGGTTTTATTTTTAATTATTGTAAACATATTTTACCCAGGTATTCCCAGATGAAAGCAGCATAAAGTGCTCAGTGAACACCTGACATTTATAAAAAAACAACCATTGCTAAAAATAATAATCCATCATTTTTATGAAATTTAATTTCATGTTTCACAGCAACAAAAAATAAGTTTGTTTTTGTAATTACCTGTTCAAGATTACAGTATCCTTGTTGTTTTAATAAAGTTAATGCTAAAAAAATTCTTTTGACCAATATTTGACAGTTCAATTGAGCACATATTTTTGACAAAACGCTAACTGCTAGTTTAAGCCCTAAGAAACCAGAGGGAGTAGAGCTGTCCAAATATTATATCATGTAGCCCCAAAACAGAAAAAAGCAACACCCAAACATGTCAAAATGCTGATATTAAAAGATAGTCACTGAAAACTTCCTGAAGCAATGCTAGTGTATATTAACTGCACAAAAGCTGTTGACAAATGCCTTTGCTTTACATGTAGGCAAAAATGTCTTTGATCAAAGGCACTAATCAGGCAAGCAACAGGAAAGATGTAGGCTTTGAACATCTATCAAAGTATCAGACATGAATTATACAAGTACATCTGTGAACAGAACTACGCAGCTTGTAAGTAAATTTAAATCATTCTAGGCAAAGAGATCTAGGGTTTCTTTATAGTACCAAAATACGATAGAACCTCAGGTGGTATATCAGATATTCCATTTGTTGCTCAGATAAACTAAGGGGGTTACCGCACTTGTATTCCCAGCGATGTATTAAGAGTTTGAAAACGTTATAAAAAATACTGTTCGTACTTTGTTTGACCCCTTTAGCTGTGAAGACGTTTTCCAACCATTTATAAGCCGTGGTATCCAAAAACCATTTAAACACGATGTTTTTAATAACATTTTCAAACTCTTAATACATCGCTGGGAATACAAAGTGCGGTAACCCCCTAACTCAGGAATGCAGCTGAACAAACAAACTTCTGCCAATGGAGGCTTTTGCCCTTTCCAGGGCGAACCGAATATGGGCTGGAAAACTTACCAAAATGAAAATAAAATTAACAACAATGAACGGATGCCATTGCCAATACTGTATTAGGCAACCTTGGCAGTTTCAAAGTTGTAATGAATGTTTTTTCAAATCATTATCCCTAGTACTTGTGTAGCACAATACATCTATGTTTTACTGATTTGTAAACTAGGGGTAGGGGAGTAATAATACATATAATAATCCAAATTTTAAAATCAATTGATGAATTAACCTGATTGGCTATGCTGGTCAAATCAAAACAGAACCCAGCATTTTTATTTATATGTCTCGGCTTACATGGTGGATGAGATATTGTAATAACCGCTCTATGGAATTAACAAACAACAAGTGATGAGACACCGCAATGACCTCTGTGGACGAGAGTTAAACTCAATTGAAATATATGAGCAGACAATCACGTCCATGGCATATGATGCCGTGTTCTTTGGATGTGCTCAAGTCAGCATGTTTAGACAGCACCTTCTTTCCCCCTCTAAATTTAACCAAAATAGATGTTATACTGCCTTTAAAATTTTGTAAGTATTATTCCAGTAAATAATTCCACGTAAAGATTTGTTTGAACACAATATTTAAATCACTTGACTTTTTAGCTTAATTAAATATTTTGGTTCTAGTGATTATTGCTATTGGGAAAAGAAGTAACATGGAATACTTTAAAGAAAAACAAATGTGATCAATCAGCTAATGCTCTATTTGGGACACTGGACATATTTTACAGAAAATCTTCTGATTCTACTTTCTCCCCAAAACTTACAGCACTGAACAGCACAGAGGACTGCTTTTTCATTAATAAAAGCCACCTGGGGGAAAGAGAGGCCCTCTGACTCCCAGGCTGCTATTGCCTTTTTTAAAAATGCTGGGAAGGTCTGTTCGTAACTTTACCTGAACACATGAAGCTACCTTATATCAAGTCATATCACTGGTCTATCAAGGTCAGTATTGTCCAGTCTGACTGGCATCAGCCCTCTAAAGTCTCATGTAGAGGTTTTTCACATCACTTAACACCTGATCCTGGAGATGCTGGGGACTGAACCTGGGACCTTCTGCATGAAAAGTAGGTGCTCTACTACTGAGCTATGGATTCTCCCCAAGCATTGGTTCATACCACTTGGACGTTTTGGGGCACATATTGAGACCACTAGTTGATAAAGGTCAGAATTATCTACTCTGATTGGCAGCAGACCTTTTGCTTGCAAAATAGATGCCCTACCACTGAACCATAGTCTCTCCTTGAAAATATTTATTTTAATTTAATTCCTTTCTGTAGTTTGAGCATTACCTCTTATTAAGCTATACAAGGCATTCCATGGTTGTAAACAGACCAATCCTTACCACAGATTGCTTTTATGTACTTTGCTCATGCTGTCAAGTTTCTGACAGGGGGCACTTTCACACAAGCTGAATAATGCACTTTGAAGCTGGATTTTACTGTGTGAAATGGCATAATCCACTTGCAAACGACCGTTAAAGTGGATTGAAAGTGCATTATTTGGCATGTGTAAAAGTGCCCAGAGCTTACTTAATTAAAACTGGGGGTTTTCTTATAAGAATTAGTTTGCCCATTGAAAAGTTTTTCCTTTTTTTTGCCATCAAGTCACAGCTGACATATGGCGACCATGTAGGGTTTTCAAGGCAAGAGGTGTTCAGAGGTGGTTTGCCATTGCCTGCCTCCATGTCACACCCCTAGTATTCCTTTTTGGAGGTCACCCACCCATGAAGCAGAGCGGTATGCTGCAGTACTGCAGTCCAAGCTCTGCTCACGACTTGAGTTTGATCTCAATGGAAGGTGGTTTCAGGTAGCCAGCTCAAGTCTGGCTCAGCCTTTCATCCTTCTGAGGTTGGTAAAATGAGTACCCAGCTTGCTGGGAATAAAGTGTAGACAACTGGGGAAGGCACTGGCAAACCACCCCGTAAACATAGTCTGCCTAGTAAATGTTGTGATGTGACGTCACCCCTTGGGTCAGTAATGACTTGGTGCTTGCACTTTTACCTTCTTTACACCCACCCAAATACTTGCCAGGGACGAGGCTGAGTGTGTGACTGACCCAAGGTCACCCAGCAAGTTTCCATGGCAGAATGAGGATTCAAACCTGGGTTTCCCAGATCCTAGTCCGACACTTTAACCACTACACCACAGTGGCTCTTACTTTTTCTTAATATGTAGTAATAATGGACAAAAGTGCTTTGTTTCCAGTAACCTTACAACCTCTATATGTTCTGTAATTAACAGATAATTAATGTACATCCAAGAGTGATTCCCCCCCTTCTCTGGATTTAGAATTAGTTTTCGTAGATGAAAGGCGGAATCCAGCAACAAATCAAGCCCCACCCGCCCCCAGTCTCAGTACTTGAATTCAATGGGCTAGATTCAGAATAATGTTTTCCCTAGATGCAAGGGTTTCAGCTCATGAAGTACAATTCTCCTCTCACCACAGACCAAGATGCCCCTGAAATCCTGTTCTTGAGAGGGAGGCTAGAAGTAAACAAGAAGCAAAAAAGGTCTTGTGTGTTCCTCTCATGAAGATCACAACACACTCCAGATGGTGTAGAGAAACACAAATTGATTTGGGTTTTGTTTTAATGTCTACAATACACAGAGGAATTCTCATTTCGCTAATGCTACAGATTGTCTTACATAAAATATCTTCATACTACACTTTTTAAGTGCCGTACACAGCACTTCACTCATTTCAAAGGAGAAAATATTTCATAAGAGTTCCCCCCTAAACTCCCCAAAGTTTCTAGTTTTCCCCACCTTTCTTCCAAATTTTCCTGTTTGTTTGGCTCTGTTAGGCCTTGGTTCCTACACCTTGAACTCTGACTCGTTCTACCCTATGCTGTCAATCTAACCTACGAAACTACAGTCATTCTGTATGCATACTGTGCATCTAGAATGAGGCTTCTATGCAAAGAGCCAAGAACCACCCTTAGTAACAATTAACTAATACAGGAACAGTTTCAAAGTCCCTTATACACATCCCCTACCAGTCATCAGTTTCTTTCCTATCCCTTCCTAAAAGCAGCCTTTGTGTAGCTAGCTGAAGCATTCCACCGGCCATTCAACAAAAGCCTCCCAAAATTGCTTCTTTTTAACTTTCTCCCCTTCTCCCCCCCTGCCGCCCAGCCTCCATTTAATACTCAGCTAAAAAGCACCGTTTCATCAAACCCTTCTTCCAGGTGCTGCAACATCCCACAAAATATTCAAACATTGCATCATAATAAAGTAAGCTGTTCCTTAAGCACTTAGATACTCCAGAAACAATTTTAATGCACCCACTAAAAACTCCTTCCAGAAGGAGCTTCTTTCTTGAAAACAGGCAACATTCTTCTGATCGGATTCATATGACAAGCTAAATGGTTATTCATGAAATGGTTTCTAAATCATTGGTAATGCCACGTTTAGACATAAGGTCTTCATCCTACAATGATGAGACCACAAAGGCCCATAGGGGAGGTAAAAGATTAAAAACAGAATACAGTTCCTATTCACTAATTTTCAGACAGATTTCACCATAATACATACACTATGCTGTTATTATTTGTGGTCTAAAAGGGCAAAAAAGCAGAAAACATCTAAATTTTACATCAGTAGCAAGCTATCAGAACAGGGCCCTGTTAACCAACCTTCAATAAAATGCTTCCTATACATGGCTTCCTCTACTTTCCTTTGAGGGTGGAAAAAGGCAAAACAATTTGCATTTACAGCTTTGTTCCTCGGTCTCTTTAACTTTTTCCTTTTCTCTTTTTATGGAGGATATAAATGGCACCAAACTGTCAATTCACATATAAGCAGTGTACTACCCATACAAATAGGTCTATTTCTGACAGGCCATAAAACAATTACTGCTGAAATTCCTATAACCCCCTTTGATATAACCAGCTTGCCTGCAAGGCTTCAAAGCTATCCTCTTTTACTAGTCTTGGGATACTGCTAAAGAAATGAGACCTTCAACGGATGTAGACAAGATAAAGCATTTCCGTTTTCTCTCTCAGTGTACCAAAAAGGAACACACTCCATTTCAAGAACTAGAATAACTGCTGGTTAAGTAGTATTGCTAAATTTCATTGTAGTTTCTCAGGACACAATGACACAATAAGTCCACTGCTTTCTACAACATCTCATTTTCAATTGCTTTTAAAAACATTTTAAAATGTTTTTGGCTTTATTAATCTCACATCTTTTGTCAGCTTGATCCTAAATAATGCACACTGATATTTAGCTAAAATTGTTCAGAGAAACACACACATAAAAATAAGATTAGATGCAACATCAGTAATAAGCTTTCAAGAAGAGGATCACCTGCAACCCAGAATACAGAATTTGAAGCAGAAAATTTTGGGGAATGATATGCAACTCAAGACATGCAAATTTTAAATAAGCTTATTAAAAGAAGCAAACGTACTGCTGTGCAAGAAAACATATCCAGGAAATAGTAAACATTGGCTACAGAAAGTGAAAACTGTCAAGTACGTTCCAGAGAAACACAATGAGAAAATTTACTGTGCTCTTATATGTTTCCAATTCCAAAAACCTTTAATAGCATAAAGTATACAAGTCAAACAATAAAACTATTACCATCTCCTGGGAAGAATGTAGAGACTTTTACTTAAGTATGAAACAGAATGAGAACAAATCAAAGTATGCATGATTAAATGGATGCAGAATTTCAAGAAAGATTTCAATACAGCAATGGGAAAACCTTCGGACAAAAACTATAAAGTTCACAGCCAGCAATAACCTGCGAGAGAATTGGTACAAACAGTTTTACAGATGGTATATGATATTAAAAAGAGGAACAAAAAGATAGATTGCTGTTGGAAATGCAAAGAAATTGATGGGACTTATTTTCATACTTGGTGGTCTTGTAAAAAAAAATCAAGAGATTCTGGATAGAAATCTATCAAAAAATACGGAATGTGTTAAAATTTAGCTTTCCTCTAGACCCAGAGACAATGTTACTGGATTTACTAACCAAAGAACTGGATAAGAATCTCAGTTAACTCTTTATATATATGATAACGGCAGCAAGAGTTGTTTTGGCATCAAGGTGGAAACAAGATGGAAAAAGAAAATGGAGGAATATGCTGTGATGGCAAAGTTGACTCACTTGCTGAATAAAAGACATGCTGGGGAGTGGCAGAAGAAATGGAAACTCTACTATGGTTATGCGCAAATACAACTTTGATACTTTGTAGCATAACAATCTGAAAGGGAGTAAGAATATTGTGATTAGAACAAATATGTCTTTTAGAAACAGGATTCAGTTATCTTCACTTCGATTAACTGTATACTCGTGGTAAAGGGCTATAAAGGATACACCAAAAACTTTGCTTTTAGTCATATATAATGTGCTGTTAAAGAAAAAAGACAATACTTAAGGTAGGGGGAGATTAGATGTGGGAGTGTAGTGAAATAATACTACAGTTTATAAGGCAATATAAAGGGACTGAAAAATTTTATATAATGGGATCTCTTGTGTTTGATAGTTTTATTATCTTAGTAGTTACAGAAGACAGGTAATATATGGCTCCTTTTGGAAGATTTTATATACTGTATGTATGTTGTGTAAGCATGTTGTGTATGATTTTGTAATTTTTTTTCTTTAATGAAAGTATTTTAAAAACAATAAAAATATTGCATAAAGGGTCAAATTATATTACAATTATGGAACAACATTCATCTCTGAATTTTGTCATATCGCAAATTTACAGTGCTCTTAGATGTTACTCATCAGAGTAATATGAATTGCAGACAAAACTGTTGGATTCATACTCTAAGAGGTGGCAAGGAATGTTTAAGCACTTTTGCAATTAAACAGAAAAACACAAACATGAAGACAACAAGAAGATCACAGTTCTAAGGTACACTTAAGGTAAAGGTCCCCTGTGCAAGCACTGGGTCATTCCTGACCCATGAGGTGTCATCACATCCCATCGTTTACTAGGCAGACTTTGTTTACGGGGTGGTTTGCCAGTGCCTTCCCCAGTCATCTTCCCTTTAGCCCCAGCAAGCTGGGTGGGTATTCATTTTACCGACCTTGGAAGTATGGAAGGCTGAGTCAACCTTGAGCCGGCTACCTGAAACCAACTTCTGTTGGGATCGAACTCAGGTTGTGAGCAGAGCTTGGACTGCATTACTGCAGCTTACCACTCTGCGCCACGAGGCAGTTAGGTGCCTTTTAAACATTCTCCCAGCTACAGGAAACCACTTAACTGTGAGAAGCACTTGTACAAATGAAGAACTGTGCTATGGATGCCAAAACATTGGGAAAGACTCAAGTTATCAGGACTTGCCCACATGGTAATATGTTTTAAGCAATTCCCCCAATTATAGGGTAACTGGTCACTGACATGCAACCTGTCCATATCTGGGACATTGTCTTAAGGGCACTTTTCAAATAAGTAAAAGGGAATAGCAAAAGGGTGGTGTGGCGTATGCAAGTATCAATAAATAGAGTCAAGAAGAATGCAAGATTAGTGGGGGTATTCTTGCTCTTTAAGAAAGATGAGTAAGAATCCCCCAGAGAAAGATCAGCCCTATCAGGTTACACAGTGGAAATTTAAGTTTATTTCTTTCTCTGTCCAAATCCTTAAGCATTTTATCAACACAATTTGAGAAAGTTTGCCTGTAAGTACAAGGAGTAAAAATATTTACTTTTTGTTAGCAGGATGCTAGCAGGATGCTAACAAAAGCCAATTACTCACAAGTATGTCTCTTTGGCACTGTATGTGGTAAATGCTTGTACAATGAGATTTTGAGAGAGGAGCCTTTGGAAAGCAAAAATCATTCAAAGACATTGGGAACGTTTTTATCCATATTGTTCTGGGATCAAAAACCATTTAATATGCAATATTATTTTACTTTCTATCCTGTTGAACAATGCTCCCACCTTCATGCCATAACACAAATGCTTTTGAAACACAATTCAATTTCAAAAGTGGCTTTTCCTGCTGGAAAGGGGGAAAAGAGCAGCAGCTGATCAGGTCTTTGTCTCTTTGCACATCAAAACAACATACTATATTTGCTTTGAGTCTTACTTGGGGAATTATGCATATGGCTTGAATAATGAGTTCCATTACTGACTTGCCATGAAATCCACAACTACATCCTTACTGATTTCCCCATTCACCACTTGCAGACATTTAGAAGCCACTGTAGGTTAAAAACAATATACAACATTTTCTGTATGAGAACAGCCCAATCTAATGGATAGCGTAGTAAAATGTCCTACAACTAGCTATGAGGCTTCGAGAATCTAAATTCTGATCCTTTCTGGCCCTAGCTTTTGTTCTCCTTGTTTTTTAGCCCCTGTATTAATTGCATATATGCCAATAAAGGTGCTGTTGTTATCATATTTGAATAGCTGAAAAATGGTAAGTCAATGCCAGAAATCTCACACAGCAAGGTACATTTTTTTGTTTGTAATGATATTTGACTGATAAGCATGCAAAAATCCTCACTCTTAAAACGTTGGACAAATAATTTTTTTCACAGGTGAATACACTGAATTTGACAGGAGTAACATACAATTGGCTCACTGTCTTGATGACTTAAGTATTATTTGGTTTTAAATACAAGCTATTAAATCTAACTTGTTCAGACTTCAGTGCTTACATCAGTGGTTCCCAAAGTGGGCTGTACCACCCCTGGGGGCGCTAAACAGCACGGGATGGCAGGGGGGCACTGGAGGTGGGCCCCTCTGAACATGTTCACTTATTTACGCTATCCTGCTCTAAGGACAGTGGTTAAGAAGCTCCTTGTTACATTTCCAACATCATATCTGGTAGAACGTGGTTTTAGTGTGGCCATCCAACTTCCCTCTAGGCAAAGAAATCAACTCCAGATTATTAAACAGTGATTAAAGACTCCTGTTAGTGACTTTAAACCAGATGTTAAGAAACTGGTATCACTTCATCAAACACATCCATCGCATCAAAAATTTACTGAATAGTGAAATAGTGAATAAATGTGGTATCTATGATTCTTGGGAAATGACTATTAGACTGAAAAGCTTCTTTCACTGGATAGAGTTAATCAGTTTTGTTGAATAAATGAAACTTAAAAAGTTCTGACTGGATTATGAATAAATGTGCAATTAATTATTACTGTTTTGAATTCTATTTATTATTATCTTCCTTACTAGGCTGTGCAAACTGCTACTTTGAATAATGCTTTTTATGGGACAGGGTACGGGATACTAGGGATGAGTTTATGGAACCAAGTGGGTTTTGCCTCAAAAAGGTTTGGGAATCACTGGCTTACATCTTCATTTTCAGAAAGAACCAGTCTCAGTTTGAAGTAGCATTAAATTCTAATTCTTTTTAAAACCTAGCAAAAATTAGGCAACCATTAGTCCTACTGGATTTGATCCAAAACTCTCCTTTCCACAAGTGTACATCCACTCAGGCAAGAGAGGAAGTGATTTGTGCTGATTTCTCCTTTATACTGCAGACCTTGCTGAGGGCACGTAAGGGTGAGATGACATGGGGCAGGCAGAGAAGATCCATTCTGCAAGCAGAACTCTCTTCATGGTTCTCTGGACCCACCCAGTGATTTCTATGGAAGAAGTTTCATTAGGGATCACTAAGCTCATACTGAAATTTTGCTTAACTTTCCCATAACTGTGGACTTCAAGTTTAAGTAATTCAAAGGCTTATATCTCAAAAGCAGGACTTGCAGAACATTCCCAAGATCTACTCCAGTCAAGCCTATTGCAATGAATGGGCTTAAACTGGAGTAACTCTCCTTACAAATGCACTGTTAATCATTATTGTCAATTCTAAAACTGCATCTACTTCATCTTTTCAGATATTATGTTTGATACATGTAATAACAGTACTACTTTCCAAATGTACCCTTTAAAATCATATTAACATACATTCACATTGTACAAAGCATACTGAGAAGAGGTTTAAAAATTAAATCTATATGAGGAACTTTATCCTGGGAACAAAGCAAGCAGCAAGAAAAGGTAACCTCAACACTCATTAACACCCAACTTCCTAATTTCATGTTGAAACTTTGAGGGATCTCATTTATTTTACCTTCTAGCATCTGAAATTCATACAAGGCTGGAGAAATTTATACACATGCACATCGCTCATGTTTACCCCATTAATAATTACAAAGTAATTGCCAACAGAAAACGCTCAGTATCAATGGAAAAATTCCTGACTGCAGGTCCCTCCTAGTGACTACCATGAACATGAATTACAGCGTTCCTCCTCCCTCGTGATGCTACACAGTGACCCCAGGGCAGAAGCAGAACTCAAGTCAGTCTAATTCCACTTGCCAGAGTGTGTGGATAAAAATCAATTATTATTTTTAAATCAAAAAAGTGTGGATAAAAATCTATTTGTTTTTATTTAAATCGGATTTTTTAAAAATAAAATTATTTAAAAGAAAAATCTAGTTAAGATACATTATAGCCCAAAGGTTATTTATCACGAAATAAGGATTACCTATCTTCCCATGTATATTACGAGGTTTTGCCCCAAAATTGGGGGTCGTCTTATACATGGAAGCGAGCAGTGAAAGAGTTCTGTAGCCCTGGCCGGCTGGCGTCCGGCGTTCAAACCAGTCACTCCACCCGACAGCTGACAGGTGGGCTGGCAGTGACCGGTCTGAACGCCAGCCAGCCAGGGCTACAGAACTCTTTCGCTGCTTGCTCTCTTCCCCACCCATCAGCTTATGGGCAGGGAAGAGAGCGAGCCGTGAAAGAGCCCAGTGGCCCTGGCCGGCTGGCGTCGGGCATTTAAACCAGTTGCTGCCGGACCCGCCCGTCAGCTGTTGGGTGGGGTGGCCGGTTTGAATACCAGACGCCGGCCGGTCAGAATGATGCCCCATGTATAAGACAACCCCCTTTTAAAAAAAAAAACAAAAATTAAGAAACCAATATTGATTGCTTAATTTTGGGTTCAAAAAAATAGGGGTCTTATACATGGGGCGTCTTACACACGGAAAAAATATGGTAGTTTTTAATTATGTAGCAAGGCACTGTATATTCATGCAATGTTTAATTTTTTTGGTAAATGAATTCCTTTAATCCATTTGCAATGTCATGCTCTTCCATAGGTTTCTGTAAGATTATTTTGGGCAATTTTTCTAACTAGAAGATACTATCACAGATGCTTGGTTTTGCAGGTCTCAAAACTAGAGAATTTACATGCCTCTTCTTCACAGCAAAAATGTTATAAAATAAACATAGAATTGAGACAAAGATCTTAATCCTACTGTTCCTTTGCAAATCTATGTACACAGAATCAACCCCTTATCTCTTAAGTGCCACATTTCAACAAGTTCAACGAATAGAAGATTGTTTGTAGTGGGATAGATCTGCACAAGGAGCTAAGTGTGAGGAGGGAGGGGCAAGCAGTAAAACAGAAAGTGAACCCTTTTGAGCAGTATACTTTCCAAGTCTTTATGTAGAAAACCATGATTTAAATCCAGTCTTACTGACTAGTGACTTAAATAGTGATTTAAATTGATATGAATAAATTAAATCCACCCCGATTTGCCAAAATGATGAATCCTAGTTTTACCACTTTCTGAATATTAAATGTAGCTCTGTGGGGAAAAGTTCAGGGTCAACATCAGCATGCCAAAGGTATGGTCTACTAAAAGGGGGAAAAGGTTATATTTAAAGTGCTCATAATCTTGGTTCTTAAAAAGTTATACACACTCCTATAATTTGGGGGGGGGGGGAAGCACACACCACTGAACAAATTAGTGTTTCTTGCCTCCCTCCTCCCGGGTAACCTGAAATGCCCCCTCCCCAAATCCTGTTCCTGCACAGAGGGAACTTCCCAGAACAGGTTGGGGGGTGGGGTGGGATTTGGGCCTTCCACAGGAGTGGGAAGGCAAGAAAACCATGCTCCGCAGAAATCCTTGGACTTGTGAAAATGCTAGTCTGAATCTAAGCCAATGTTCCTGCTAACAGTAGTTCAGCAACCTCTTATGGAACTGACTCATATAAAGTTGGCTTTATTCACATAAGATTCCAGATACCACAAACCTTCTTATGATACACTATTCTTTACACCTAGTACTGACTACCTATAAAAAGTTCACAATTTAAGACTCCTTTCTAGCAAGATGGCAATGATAGTGGTTGGAGAAGCTGACCTTCCTTCCTGTAATTTGGAAGGCAACTAAGAAACAGTGTTCAATCCTATTAAAAATCAGTAAGTCTTAACATTTTCTCATACTTGGATAAAAGTGATGCATTACTGGCACTGTTTGTATAATCAAATTCTTCAACATGTATTTAATGTTTTGTAAATTCTAAGCTGTAAAATAAATTTTGAAACGTCAGTGAGGCTGTACCATTGCCACTGACTTATGAAGCAATTTGAAATTGTGCAGAAAACAGAATATGCCACAGTGCCTATAGATTTTTCTCCAGTTTTTAAATAAAGTTTCACAAAACATCATTTTGCTCTCATACATTTTTAAATGAAAGTCTTGAGTACTTGACATACGGTGGCATTATTCTATTCATTTAACATTCCCCTTATCAGCCTAGAGACATAGGACTATTAAAAGGTCATATTCAAGGCATGCAATTATTTCTAAAGGGGTGGTGATTTTGGCTGATTCCCCACCCCCAAATGCTTCTTCTGGCTTGGATCCAGACTTGACATTTTCACCAGCATAAGCATTTCTTCTTTTAGAGCATTTCCCCTCCATAGTAGCTAAAATCCTATTCGGGGGGCGGGGGGAGAGAAGCTCCTTCAGGCACATGATTTGGGGGGGCACTTGAGGATTCTGAAGGGCAGAGACAGGAAAATGAAGCTTCACAGGTGGAAATCTTTGCATCCATGGAAACATTAGAGTGGATCCAGCCCAGAGTTGCAAAACAGATTTCTGCTCATCTTTCACTTACTAACCTATTAACTATGCTTCAATTAACCACCTCAAATGTAGCACCAGACTGTTTTCCTAAATCTATGATGGTATTCAAGAAAGCCTGGCTAAAAGACAGCCACTTCTCGATTTACCCTTTGCAGTGCAGTTTTAACATGACAAGATTGCTGTTAATTAATCAAATTCCTGATTATACAAAGGCTCTTGGACAAAGTTAACATTCAAAAATAACACAAAAGTAAGCCACAAAGCATACTACCATAACAGGCAAATATGCACAAAGCAGACATCCACTTTAGCCCCTATAAGACAAATCAACCTTGTTTCCCTAGATTCAATTCATACATTTGTTTTTGAAGGTATCACTGAAGTGACCATACTGTTTTCATGCATGAAGATGTTTTAATATCAAGATTCTGCATTAAGGACTTGGTTCTGTTGGTACAGCGACAAGGCCTTTGCCAGAAAGGCAACTTCCCCGCCTCCTTATTCTCACTACAATCTTCTATTCTCTCTTCCCCCCGCACCCCATGGTGCTGCTGTGAATCAGTGAATCTAAAGGAACAAGAAGGTACCAATTGGGAGTCAAGAGGAGAAATCTGGAAAAAAGCAAGAGGAAAAATCTGGAAAAAATTATCCACAGAAGGAAAAGCCATTCTTTAGCACCACTCTGCTCAAACTACTTTGCATCCAAGCAGCCATCTGTCTGACACAGGGACAGTGGGTCAGCCCACACCAAGCCATGGTTGAAGAACAGCTTCTTCAACCATGGGTTGGTGTGGGCTGACCCACTGTCCCTGTGTCAGACAGATGGCTGCTTGGATGCAAAGTATGCAAACTTTGGCGTAACAACTGAAGTGACATACCAGAGTTACGGACTTTATTTCACCTTCACAAGGCATCTGAATAGGAATTCTAAACTACTGTATTAATGTAGGCTTGAAAGGTCAAGCTACGGTCTGGATTAGAGAACTATGACTACGAGTTCAAACCATGGTCTAGTATTATGTCTGAAAGTTCTCTGAAAGCTAATTCAGATGGTTAGTGGCAGCAACTGGAACTTCCTGCTAAATGTACACTCAAAGACTGGCATCTAGTCTTGCCTGCCTGCTAAATGTACTGTGTGACATAGATACTGCATTCAACCTTCACATTTTTAGGTATACACATACAAATATTATGAGTAGAACAACCTGCATACAAATACCTTCCTGCACAGAGTTGCTAAAGAAGGACTTCAAAAACAAAAGTATGAAATCAGTCCTCAGCAGAAGAGCAGTTTGCCTCCAGTAGTTAGAGCCTTTATTCATATATGGGAACCTTTAGTATGAAAACTTTTACATGAGCCTAATTATCAGTTTTTAGTACCTTTAAAATATTTCCTGCATTTTTTTAAAAAAATTGTGTTCTGGGTCAAAGCATACTTAAGATGTATCGTTGCTCACAATGAAGCCAATGGAAAACTCCCTTTGATTATAATGGGCTCAAACACAGAATGCAACATAGAAGACACAACAGCATATGCCTCCAGGATTTTCTGCTCTGGATCAAGAAGTATGGTTTTCATTGCATTATGGAAGGTAGAAATTAAATTTTCTACCAATTAGCCAGGTTTAATCTCAGCTTGTTCTGAAAAGAAAAACATTCTTTATGTCTTATACAGGTCTTGTCTATACCAGCTTTTAAGGCATATTTTTAACACTTATTCAAAAGGAAGTCAAGCTCCATATGCATCTACTTGTTATAGCTTCTTTGTGCAATGGAAGCATGCAAGCATTTTGGAAGTTATAGTAAGAGAAAACATAAAACATCAACATCCGTTGCCTTTTATGAGACAACAAAACCTGTTAGTTTTTAACGTAGACCAATGAGACTAAAACTACTTCTATAAATATACAAGTTCACCAATTTGCGCCTAAGTATAATCCAACTGAAGCTGGATTTAACATTTTGTAAAAAACAGTCTTAAATCTGAAACATGCAAGATTTTTTCAGAGCATAATTTTCAAAGAAATATTGAGAGACATTAAAAACAAATCAGTCACAATATGAACAAAGACATCCTTATGGGAGACTTCTCTTCCTATGAGCAAAGAATGACATGCCTAACATTTAAGTGCCAAACTAGACAAGATGGGGCAGCCACCTTTATTCATGTGTCTGCCCCCTTCATGTAGAAAGTGTGAAGGCCTAATTCTCTTACAACAAAACGTGTGCACTGATGAGAACTGAAGTCTATTCCCCCTCCCCCCTTACCTAGCCATGCTCTTTTTCTTCAGCTACTTTTCGCTTCAGCCTGGTTCCCACACTGGAAGTAAAGGTTCAGCTCCCCTTGTGTACAAGCAATGTTTATATATATATCATATATATATTAAATCCTATGCATGCTATATAAGTGAACAAAGGTAACTGTGCCCATCATGTCTCAAGGCTACAACCCTTAGTTAGACTAACTAAGGATTGCTTATTTCAGTTGACTTAAATACATCTAATTCTCCACATAACTGGCCTGGAAATATTGCAATTTTAAATAAATGTTTAATAAAAGGTATACCAGCACCGAATACATCAGTATCTTTTTCACTACATTTTTATCACAATACTTGCTTTTAAAATTAGCATGTAAAATTAGTAATCAAAGAACACATGAAAAAAGAGGAAGATGCAAAACATGTCCTTTAAATCTTGTTCCAAGCTATGAAATCTTATGTCTCACTACAACTGTTGGGGTTGGATCTTAATCAACTATGAATGCAACCATGCTCATGGACATTGGTCTTTTACACCTTCTCCCTCCTTCACCTTCTCCCTCCTTCACAAGTCCTTTCGATCTCCAGAAAGCTGATGGAGACTGGGAGAGCTTCAAAAAAATGCCACAGGGCACAGAAGGTTGCAAATTCACACATTATCAGCCCATTCCTGAGTGGGAATAAATATTGAACACATGAAGCTGCCTTATACTGAATCAGACCGTTGGTCCATCAAAGTCAGTATCGTTCACTCAGACTGGCAGCAGCTCTCCAAGGTCTCAGGCAGAGGTCTTTCACATCACCTACTTGCTTAGTCCCTTTAACTGGAGATGCCAGGGACTGAACCTTCTGCATGCCAAGCAGATGCTCTACCACTGAGCCACAGCCCCTCCCCAAATATTATAGCATCTAACTGTGCCCTGCACTTCTGGAATTGAAAGGTAAGCTTAAATAGAGAACCATCTTATTCAAACCTATACAAACATGAATCTAAGATCCCCACCAGTGAATGTGGACTACTCCAACAAAGCTTCTGAGGCAAAAATTAAATGCATAAAGAAGCTTAGCATTTTATGTACAATCATTGGTAAAACGCATCTGACAGATGAGATATTACTGCACTTCAATACTTCTGGGGGGGGGGGGAATGGCTTTGAGCCCAATCCTAAAGGCGCTTTTTCATATTACTGTTAGCATTTTGGAACATATTGCTCTTCCACTGCACTAAAGTAGAAAGTTAGGCTGAAGCAGGCGGGATGCAGCTCCCCCACCATTGCATTATGGTTCAGCTACAATCACCTGCTGGTAGCAGCAATGAGTTTGATGCCCCCTCACCTCCCACTCCACAGATCCCTTAGAATAACTTTGCTGACCCCAGTTTGAGAAACACTAAGCTAGACTATACTATAATTTATTCTCATTTTAAGAGATCCCAGTTGCACGAGCAATATACACTACTTTTTGGTTTCACCGAGCACTATAAGCTTGCTCCATGAAGTCCTAGAGATGTACGGACAAGTTAACAAAAAACTACTCTTCCAAATTATATTTTATGAATGAAATCAACAGCACCGTTACAATGCATACAATGGAGAGAGTACCGAAGTCTGAGAAAAGCATAGCATCAAATGAGCTTATACCTCTACTTATAAACTGTATTAGTTACAGCTAGAACCATTTTCATAAACAGATCTGTGTCACATTTTATTCTGTATACTTGATTGGCAGCTATCAGTTTGACAGGCAGCTATTGTGCTGCAACAAAGTGATACTCTATACTCTGGGTTTGAAACAGTGCAAGTGAATGAACAGGATTAAATGCATCATTACAGATAAAACATTTTGGTAGTTTAAAGAGATTATATTGTGCCAGAATTACACAGCTTGCTACTCTACTCAAGGGACCAAACGATAACATAGCCAGCCTACTACTACACAACTTGGAGTGCATGCAGTATTTGTGCCAATTTCCCTGAATTAATAAAACTCAAGAGCAACAATTTCAATACTTCAATGATACCAGTATGAATACAGGCATGAAAATATTTGCTAGTTACAGAACTACTGACCTCAGCTAGGTGCAAAAGCAAAATTTCTTCAATCTTAAATGCTTAGAGTATGGAAGGAAATACCCCAGAGTAAGGGCTAGATGTTATGACAAACACTTCCTCTATGATTCCACTTGCAACAAGCCATCCTAAAGAAGAATGAGGCTCCTTTCACTGGCCAGCCTAACCCGACAGCTACCCAACCTTTTCTCTTTAAGACAGTATCAGAGACCAGCCTCTCTGCAAGATGAATGAGGAACAACAGGACTCCTGCCAATAAGCAACAGAGACAGGACCACAAGAGTACTGAGCAGAGAACATCCCAGTGGCCTTTCTCACCCACCCCTCCGTCCAAGATCTTCCCAGTGCTGCCACTATTGAGGAGGTGCCACCAACTTCCATCTCATCTCAACTGAAAAGAAGACACTCCCATACCAGAACAATATGTAGTTGCTTGCATGCCAATCCAGGGCCTATTTCTGACGTTTCCCCCCTGCCTCTAAAGAGCAACAGAGACAGCACCAAGGAGCAGCCAACACAACGAGAAAACTGGTTTAGCTTCTAACTTTGTTGTATGTCCTATGTATTAAAATGTTTAATTTGGTTTTTAACAAAACAGGTACCATTGCTGTCCCCACACCTGTGGAAGGATGCTGGGAAATACAGAATCATCACGGTGTCAGGACAGAGGCACGTTGTATTAGATGCTACAAGATTGAGGTAAACAGACACACAGCTCCTGATTGTTCCTAAACTTCCTCAGAACCAAAGAAGAGTGGGTAGTGAGAGCCCATGAGTTTTCTGTAGCATGACATGAATCAACACATTAAGTTGTTCTTGTTCTACCAAATCATCTTCAAGATAAAGCAGCAACAAATTGCTTGACTCAGAAAGTGCAGATAAAGGAATTAGTTTAAAATGAAGCTTCTGGTTCTGATGGCAAATGATTCTGTGTACGGAGTGAGTCAGGCAATATGCTGAGGGCAATTAGCCAACTGCACATTGTTTCTTGTTGTCCCAGAAGAAACAGGTTCCCTACATAAACTATTACCTGTAGTGAGATACTTTAATATTCATGTAATTAATAGTTCATTTAAAAAACCAATCAACTTAAATAGACTTACAGCCTTACCCCTCAGGGCCCATTTAACTGGTGCCTCAAGCAATACCACTAAATAAGCTAATACATGCCAAGTTGGGCATAGTCATACAAGCTTTCTCAGAAACAGAATAGGGCCAAAAATACAGTGAAAAGATACAATCATCCCCAAATAAGACACATTTAATGAACAGTCATTTCAGACATCTAACTATTTTAGGAAAAGAACAAAGTGGGGGAGGGAGAGAAGGGTTATCTTTGTTAGAACTATCTCTGTGAAAAGCAGTAAGATCGAAACTGATAAACAGACTAAATTCCTTGAATACAGAAGTTCTATTCTATTGAATACCTCTTAGGTAATGAAGTATATTCATCACCTCCTCCAAGGGTATGCCTCGCAAATTCTATAATATGCCTGAACTTCTTTTAAAAATAATGGACATTTTAAGGCAATCATACAAAACCGGAAAAGTGTAAATTTGCTTGACCAGTCTGCACTTTGTGTGCTGTGTTAAGGGTTAACATAAGCTGCCCATCTAACAAGCAACAGGAACTCCAACAACAGTTACACAAGCCACCACATCTTTCAGTTGCATTACTTTATGAGTAATCCAGATTCTTAAGGATTAGCATTGCTCTCACCTTTCCTCAGAAGTGATGTGATCCTCTCCTTCTGCTGTAAATTTGTTTCCCACCATCATGCTGCTGACTCAAATAAGTCTTCACACACACGCGCCCCTCTGCCAGACAAAGCAGATCTACTCTCCTGTTTGCCAGAATGTACCACCATATAAAACAGGGTGCAAGCCTCTATTTCCAAAAGGAAGGTTCACCATTTTTTTGTAGTTGAATTAAGAAAATGTCCAACATCCTTTCAAAATGATCCCAAAATTTCAACCATAACCCCCCCCAAACCAGAGTTGTTATATTCTGTAATGTCAATGGGGAAAGCACCAGTCATACTAAACACAACAACACTCTACAAAAACACTTTTGTAGAGATAGTACAAAAATACAAAAGCATTCCTATATAGTGCCAAAATATAGATCAGTACATGCTTGAGAAACACTGCATAACAGTAGAAAACATATCAAGAATTCTTCTACTCACATGCTTAAGAACTATTTTTATAGAAAAATATTTAAGAGATGACACAAGAGAGTTAAATGTATTGTAATCAAGTAGTTGGCAGTCCCCCCAAAAGCACCAGATAAACAGGAACCAGAACAGTTGTACTGTAATCCATATAGATGACAGTGTTGCCCCAATGACCCATCAGCCTAGTATATACATCAAGTATTTGAACCAACAGTTCCACTAGCACTGAAATGAATTAGTGTAGCAACAAACACAATTTGGTTAAAGGAGCCATTTAGGAAGGGAATCAGTCTCAAGACACTGATATTTCACTTGGATTGTACTTTTCACACCAATCTGAAAACCCATCAGAAGACTATCAGCTATCTTTTCCTTAGCAATAGGCAACATTTTCACTACGGTGCCTGCCAAAACAAACCAAGCTGCAGCCAATGAAAGCTAATGTTCAGTTAACAGGACTGATTTTTTAAACTACGTTTTACTGGGGTAGGGAGTATCTTGAAAACACTTCTAAAACTAAGAGAGATAACTGTAGCACAATCTTTCATAGGCAATCAGTGGAATCCTAAAATGAGTCCACTGGATTTAGAAGGGTGTAGCTGTTCAGGATTGCACTGAATATATATCATTAATTTCTACATCTGCTGAAGTACGTGAGAAATTATGCTACAGTACAGCTGCTAAGTCTTTAAGGTGCTACAAAACTCCTCTTTTGGTTTTGCTGCAACAGACTAACAAGGCCCTCCCACTGTGTTTTACAGCAGACTTAATATTCAAAGTAAGTAAATCCCAAAACGCAGCTGAGATGAATGGATAAAAGATGAACTTCTTGCACAGATCAACTTCTACGGATCACAGAAACTGAGTAACCCTCTTTCACTTCCTAGCTCACCAGGGAAATGTTTAGCATCAACATCAAATATTGATTTTTTTAGAGGAAGTAAATGCTGGGGGTTGCTAAAACAGAATCGGAAGCATCACTAGAAAGCACTCATCCTTTTATGAGGCAGAGGTCTGACATGACCAGAAAGGTTTCTGGCACGTCTCTTGATCTCTCATTAGTTTTGTAAGGCCACAAAAGCTGAAGTCAACTGCACAGGTGACTGGCATATTTAGCACAGCTTTAACTCCTTGCTATGTATCCCCAGTGAATAGTGTTCTCTTACAATCTGAGTCATGTGTAATTACAATATGACAAGCCCTCTCCGGGGCTATATGAGCTGGCATTTTTCCTAGCACTTGTCACATCGTGGAAAAACACATAGACAAATTAAAAACAAAAAACCAATCCCACGCCAACATTTTGAAACAATGGCTCTCCAAAAAGAGTGTGTGTGTGTGTGTGGGGGGGGGGGGAATTCAGCAACAGAATATACATCCTGGAACTTCAGCTTCCAGCAGCAGCCATAAATCCCTTCACCAATTGTATATAAAGCAGCTGCACACATGCATACACACACAGGCACACCACACCTAGCAACAATCCCCAGGTCTGGAGAACTATGTTCCCTCAGGCTGGACAGAAAATCATTAAGCCTGGGGAATCAAGGCAGACTGTCAGAAGCAACCGCTGCAGCACAGAAAACAAACCCTTCCCGAAACAAGCAACTTGCTACCATTTATCAGTATATCATTCCGGTTGTTGTACAGGAGGGAAATTTACCCAGACTTACTGCATCCCTCTGTTAGTTTCTATATCACCTAGAAATGAATTTCTACGTAGTGAAAATGAAAACTCTGAAGAAAGCCATTCTGAAAGGTAAAATATTTTGTTCCCAAGTACTAAAGCAATAACACATGAAAACGTGTGCTGTGCACTGGCTCTCCAACAACACCAGAGGTGACACAAAAACAACTTTGGACAATTCATATTATAAGGATTAAAAAAAACCTTGATACTCAGTAGGCAGTGAAATTATTCCAGTCAGTCAACAGACTGCAAGTTTTCAAAGAGGAATGCAGCCATAGAGAAGGGGAGAGTACATTTCTTATTAGGAAGCCTTTTTAGTTTTTTTTAAAGAAGCATACTCTTTAATGACACAAAAAGACACACAGAAGAGCTTAACAGGCCCTCAGTCCTTCCTCCTCCTTTATTTGGCCCTATGTAGTTTCGATAATTCTCACTCAGTTTTAAGCAGAATGAATCTATTAGGAAGTTATTCTATGGGACTGCAGGAGTTCCAGATACCAATAAAGATTACTGATCAGACAGCCGATAACTACTAATCATTGTGTCTACTTAGATAAACAAACCTGTTCCCAAACAAAGCACCTTATTGTGAATGTTACCTTCACTAATCCAACTAAAACACTCAAGACAACAGCTTGGAAGTCAAAAGAACTAAAACTGAAAACAAAGCCTTCTTAAATCTCCCTAAACTAAAGGAAATATCACTTTCACCCTTTATAGTTTAGTACCCCTCAAGGGTACACGTTTTTTAAAACGCATGGCAATGACCAGTCTGTCCCAAGAACACAATCACAAAAAGTGCATAGGAACATAAGCTAAGCAAATATCTGTCCTGAAACTTGGAGCAGCCAACACTTGAAGAAAATACTCATCTCAGTTCTTACACATGTACTATTTAGGAGCACAACGCAAAAAAGAAAAAAGAAAAGACCCCTAATGGTGGCAAAGAAAAAATAACAAGCAGCAACAGAGAAACAAACAAGCCCAATCCATGTATCGCGGCCCACCTCCCACACAAAGTACAGAATGTAAACACTGTTAATGAGAATAAAGCATGAAAATACCACGGGCACCCAAATCAAATACAACCTTTGCCCAATGAGCTGTAGCAACAGTGGAAATTAAGTATCACTGTAGAAGCAACCAAACAGAGTCATGGGGGGGGGGAGGAGGCACTGAGAGAAAATGCTCAGGTGCAGGAAGCAGGAACCTGCTATTGTCTCCCCACAGGAAACTGCTGCAAACCCATCAGCTGTTTACCCCGACATCTCAAGAATTATCAAAGTCTCCCTCTCCTTCCTTTGCTACACCTGAGGGTCGTTTTTCTATCAGGCAATCATTTCCCCCCACCCTGGCTGCAGTTCTTTGCAAAGGGCAGTGGCTGCTGCCGCCTGCCAACTCTGAGAACAAGCAGGCAAAGCCAGGAGTTTGAAAGACGACTGTTTCCCTCCCCCCTTATGCAAACACATTAAATGGGGATTTATCAAGACACCTTTGTGTCGCAACCCTACCTCTTTTTGGCCTAGGGAAGCTTTCATGCAAGTGAAAGACGACTTTCTCCACAAAGTGCTGAATGTTACTATGCTCCGGTCCTCTTACAAATACCATCCAATCATGGGTAAAACCCTCCACAGTGGGCTTCTTCCTCACCTGGGCCCGATGCCCAAGCTCCAGTTTCACCTGAACAGCACACTAAAGAGAGGAGAGACAAAAAGAGAGATGTAACAATGAGCAGGAAAGAGAGACAAGGAATTCCTCCCCACCCACCCCCCAGCAAGTTTCAAGCTTCTCTGAAAAAAAAAGGGACAAAACCCAAAGATGCACACAAAGAAAATATCTGTCTGCTGAAGAGGTGGGTGGGAAGCCATCCTTCACCCCTTAAATAGGCATTCCCAGTGCCAGTGCAGCTGGGATTGTAACGGAATGTAGGCTGAAATAATGCGATCAGGACAAGGATGGGGGGGGGATAATAGGGGGGGATAATAGGGGGGGATAATAGGGGATGAAGCCTTTGGGCGAAAACGCACGGTCGCTTGAGCCTCCTTTCTTCCCTGTTCCAGCCAGGGTCCAGCCAGGATCGAACGCACCTTCGTGCGTTCGATCCTGGCTGAACCCTGGCTGGAACAGGGAAGAAAGGAGGCTCAAGCGACCGTGCGTTTTCGCCCTTAGAAGGAGAAGCCCTTTTTCATAGGAAGGCGCCATCCTGATAGATTCAGCGTAAAGATCAAACCAATATATATATATATATATATATATATATATATATATATATATATATATATATATATATATATATATATATATATATATATCATTTGCCTGCTTATGCATCGATTGCCTTCCCAAGGGCTGGCTTGCCGATGTCCAGGGCGCATTTAACGCGCTGCACGCAAAGGCGCCGAGCAACAGTGGGGCGGGGGTTGCCATTGAAGACAAGGAGGTCGCTATGATTTCAGTAAAAAAAAGAAAAGGGGGGGGCAGCTCGCGGGACACCCGAACGCCCGACTGCATGCAAGGGGGGGGGAGGGGGGCCGAGAAAGAGGGTCGCCGCCGGCTGTCAGAGAAGCCGGGGCGAACGCACCATCCTGCGCGGCGAGCCAGCCGGTCCCCCCCTTTGGCGCGCGCGGCTTGCAGGAATATGGCTGGGTTATGATCCACCAGCACGATGGGCGCGCGTGTGCGAAGCGAGCGCGCGCTGCATGCGATTGCACAGAGGGAGGGGAGGGTGGAGGGAGGGGGAGGCAGCCCCACACACACACGGGAGAGGGAAGGGGGGAATTCCCCCACCGCCCCCACCAACCTCTCTCTAATTGGAAGCGCTAAACGGGTGTCTGGGCAGCGCGGGGAGACGGAGGAGGCAGGGAAAGGAGGGAGGGGTTGCATGTACTCACCGAGCTGGCCATGCCTGGGGGCCCTGGGGTGTCTCCGCTCTCCCCCGCCCCCGCCCTTCCAGCTCTAATTCATGGAGAGACTGCGAATGCGCACGGGAGCAGCGAGCCCATGGCGGACACCTTCTTCCTCTCGCTCTCTTTCCCCCCCTCTTCTTCCTCCTCCTCCTTCTTCCCTGTCTGACGCTCGCTTATTCAACGGAGCCCCCAGCTCTTGCCTCGACGAGCGGCGGCGAGCTCTCCCTAGAGCATGCGCCCTGCTTGCACCCCCCCCCCTCCGAGCCCTGACACTCTCGCAGACACAACACCGGGCCCGCACCACCACCGGGGAGGGAGGAGGAGGGGGGGAATGGCAGAGGCAGGCTGAGCCAATCAAAAGCGACGCGAGCCCGAGGGGGGGGGAGCGACCGAGGAAGCCCTGCGTGCCAACTGGGGCCACGCTGCTGCTGCAAGGGACCTCCTCCCCCCGCCCCGCCTGTGTCCTGCCGATGCCGCCCCTCAAAGTAACAGGTTCTGGGAGGGGAGGAGGGGGGAGCTCTGCCCGCCCCCAAAGTCAAGCCCCGAGATCGGAGAATAAAAACCGGATTAAATACTGTTGGAATGTAACCAATGGGCGAAAACGCGCGGTCGCTTGAGCCTCCTTTCTTCCCTGTTCCAGCCAGGATCGAACGCACGAACGTTCTTCCCTGTTCCAGGATCGAACGCACGAACGTTCTTCCCTGTTCCAGCCAGGGTTCAGCCAGGAACGTGCGTTCGATCCCGGCTGAATCCTGGCTGGAACAGGGAAGAACGTCCGTGCGTTCGATCCTGGCTGAATCCTGGCTGGAACAAGGAAGAAAGGAGGCTCAAGCGACCGTGCGTTTTCGCCCAATGTCTAGAACCCTTTTAGCTCCTAGCTAAACGGGCCATGGGGGAAGGCATAGACTGTCTGGGATTTTTTTAGCAGCTTTTTTTTATTTTTTAATGAGAAGGGGGAGCAGATTTCTGAAATAAAAGATCACATTTTAAGTGTTTTGGCGAAATACTCGTCAATTAAATGCTTCTTGCTGGAATTAATAGAAACAATTAAAAGCATATAACTGGGGGGGGTTAAATGTTTGTTTTAATCAGACGCTTCGAGAGAGGGAACAGGGACATGGCTTTCTAGGGCACGGAAAGTTGAAATGACTTACGCGGAATTAATTTTAATACATTTGGATCCTAATGGCAACACAGCTATTAGAAGTTGCCTTTCTGCAGGTCGTAATTAAGACTAAATATTTTCAGCGTGGAAAGGGGTAAAGATCCAATTGCTGCAGAAAATGCACTTGTGCTTACTGTGGATCTGGCTTCTCCCCAAAACCAGCAATAAACTCATGGTGGCCTTTAGAAGAGAAATTACTGGGACAAGCCCCTCTGAAAGCCTTCATCCTTTGAAGTTATATTCCCCTAATCGAGGGGGGCTGGAGTTGCTCAACCACAAGGAATAATCAATCTGCACATACTCAGAGCCTTTACTTTTGGTTATTCTGCTTCAGAACTGAACTTCAGCATAAAAGAATAGATTCTGGGATCAACCTCTAGCTCCTAACAAGCTCGATGTAGAAGCTGTTTTTCTTTTGATCACGTTGCATCAAATCTCGTGAGTAAACCCTCTTAGGAACACGTGGAGCAAAGCAGCAGTCTCAAAATAGCAGATAAATTCTTAACTGTAATGGGTATAAACTGTATTAGAAACTTGATGCGCTTTAGCAACCAGCAAGTGTAATCCATATAAAGAGCAGTAATCCGGTTAGGTTCCTGGGGAACGGGAAACTATCTGCTTGCCCCAATGCTACTCTGATATTCAAGGGTGGTTGCTCTCTGATCTGCGGCAGACTAAGGGGTTAGCATTGTTTAATTTCAAGAAAGGTATCAGACACTCTCTAGATCCTACTGTATGAGTTGTGCAGCACAGTAAATTCTAGAAAGAAACGAAGGGGGGAAATGCTAAGTGGAAACAATTGGCCAGGGAGAAGAGAATAGCTATGGTGCCTGAACAGTTATACAGAAACAATAATGTCTGCAGTGGATGTTAGGCTTCATAGTTATTCTGCCTGAATTTAGGGCCAAACTAAACATAACATGCAAGTACACAGGACAGGGCTGTGGCTCGGTGGTAGAGCATTCGCTTTACATGCAAAAGGCCCCAGGTTCAATCCCTGGCAACCCCAGTTAAAAGTATCAGGTGGTAGGTGATGTGAAAGAGCTGCTGAGACCTTGGCCCGAGACCCTGGACAGCCGCTGCATAGTTAGTGGAAGCTAAAAGACCAGTGGTCTGATTCTGTAGCCCTCCACAGTGACCCCTCCATGCAAGGAGGAAGAACAGGCATAAACCCTCTGTCCCCATCTCTCACACAATCATTGGGTTATCTGCATGGTGGGAACGTGAAGAAGAAATATTTGCCCATAGGCTTCCACTTTGTTACTGGGGATGCCGTTTTTGAATGCTGACAATCAAAAGTATATACACTGCCATACATAGGTGCCATGTTCACATGGCGGAGATCCCAAAGAGGTGGGGAGGCAGGACAAGCATGCTCCTCTCCACTTTCCTTCTCTGTGCATTCAGTCAATACACAGAGGAGTCATGAGTGCAGGGCTAGTATAAAGCAGCTTCATGTGCTCGCATGCATCTTTTCACCTGATTTTTTGCCTATGTTAAACATTGCAGCCTCAACAAGGCTGTTTGAAAAATAACCCCTGTGAGGCTATCTGGTTCAGGAAATGAATGGGGTGTGTGTCAGGGGGAGCTGTTTCACTGTTTTCCATTCAGCTATTTTCTCACTTAAAATCCCATTCTCAAACTGCTTTTCTCCCTACATATGAGAAGATATGGGTGCCTGTTATCTTTTTCCCCATAGGATAAAGATTAACTAGTTTGGACCGAAGAATATGATATTTGGGATGGACTCAGTGTTCTTCTGCAGCTACACATGGATGGTATGGTTAAGGTTAGCGACTGATCATTCAGAGAAGAGTGTCCATCTTTTATTGACAATCTCACTGAGCAATCCCAGATAGGCTTCTGAAGAATGTTGAGGTTTTTGGGAGGCATTTGGGGAGGCATATTTGTTAAACACATTTGTGAAGTTTAGAAAAGCAAAACAAAAAAACAAAAAACCCCTGCAGTTTTGTAAAAGTTTGGTAAATGACAAAAAGAACGTAAAGACCAATGTAAGAGCATGCTTGATAATGTGTGTGTGTGTGTGTGTGTGTGTAAAGTGCAGTCAAGTCGCAGCCGACTTATGGGGACCCCTTTTGGGGTTTTCATGGCAAGAGACTAACAGAGGTGGTTTGCCAGTGCCTTCCTCTGCACAGCAACCCTGGTATTCTTTGGTGGTCTCCCATCCAAATACTAACCAGGGCTGACCCTGCTTAGCTTCTGAGATCTGATGAGATCAGGCTTGCCTAGGCCATCCAGATCAGGGCTATGCTTGATAATAGGTTTATAAAATTACAAGTGGGGAACCAGTAAAAATCTCATTTCCCCACGTCCTCTTGCTTTCTCTCTGGGCCTTTCTCTGGCTTTGCCTGAAGCTTCTCCCCTTCCCTTCTACCTACCTACTTGCCTTTTCATGTTCCTCCCCGTGGCAGCCTTTGCCCGTCCCTCTGTTTTTAGCATCTTCAGCATTGCCATTTTATCTTTGTTCTTTCCCCCCTCCAGCTTTACCTTCCCTTCCTCCCTTTACTTTTTTACAGTGCAATCCTAAGGAGAGTTACTCCAGTCTAAGTCCATTCATTTTAGTGGGCTGGAGTAACATTTTAGTGGGCTGGATTGCACTGTTAGTCTCTTTCTCCCCCCCCCCCCCCCGCCATATCCCATGCTGACATAAACTGAGGCGTGGAATCCTCAACAATGTTGGTTGCAGATTTCTTAGCAATCTCCAAACTGGCCACTGACATCTCACAAAGTAGTCTTTTGAGATCTCAGCAGCATTCTTCTCTTAAAGAAGCAGATATTGCTTGTAAAATTTGGGTTTTTTTTCTAACTCCCAAGTCATGCAAGTTAGGCAGATGCTGCCATTGGGCCCAGGCGAGTTGTGTGGCATCAAGTTATAGCCAGATCAGCCGAATCAACCCTGGTGATCAATGGGGTGACAGATGTCGCGGCCAGATTGCCCTCACATCCAAGTTATAGCCACAACTGCAGTTCTCCCTCCAGGGCAGGACGGAGGGCAGTAGGGGTGCACTGGGAGGACAAAATAGCTCTAGAAAGTGTCTTCCCTCTGCTTTTACTGACAGAAACCAAGGTTTGAAGGCTGACAATGCAGTATTCTTGTGGTTGCCTGGCAACCCTAACAATGCTCACTGAGATCGCCTTTCTTAAAGGTACTGATGCTGCTTCTATTATGGGGGAGCTTAGCCCCCCTTTTACATTTCAGATTTTTCTGAAAACCTAGGCATATTCTCAGGTTTGTAGAAAGATCTGTCTTGTCTGTTCATGGCTGTAGTGTCTGAATTTAAGTATCCATATTGAGAATTGAGAAGTGGCCACATTGAGAATTAGATATGCTTGTGATACAATTGCACCCAATACAACTGATGAGAAGTAGATATAGGACAGACTTCACACAATGCATAATTAAGTAATTGAATTTACTGCCACAATACATAGTGGTGGCTAATAGCCTAGCTGATTTCAAAAGAGGCCTAGACAAATTCATACAGAATAGGTCCATCAGCAGCTCAGGGAAGGGCCACAGCAGAGTGGTAAAGCAAAAGGTCCAAGGTTCAATCCCTGACACCTCCAGTTAAAAGATTAGGTAGCAAATGATGTGAAAGACATCATTTGCCTATGATGCTGGAGAGCCTCTGCCAGTCAGTGTAGATAGTACTGACCTTAACAGACTAATACTCTGACTGTATAAGGCAGCTTTCTGTGTTCATGTGTACACATGTTCAGCTAGTACTAGCCATGGTCATGAAATGAAACTTCCATTTCAAGGGCAGTACCAATAAGGGTTGCCAACTTCCAGGTACTAGCTGGAGATCTCTTGCTATTACAACTGTTCTCCAGCCGATAGAAATCAGTTCACCTGCAGAAAATGACCACTTCGGCAATTGGAGTCTATGGCATTTAAGTCCCTCCCCAAACCCTGCCCTATTCAGGCTGCGCCCCGAAAACCTCCTGCCGGTGGCGAAGAGGGAGCTGGCAACCCTAGTACCAATGAATAACAGGAGTGGGGAGACAACATGGGAAAGCTTTTATTTTCATGCCCTGCCTATGTATTACTCCGAAGCATCTGGTTGGCATCTATGGAAGACAGGTTGCTGAGCTACATGGACCTTTGGTCTGATCCAGCAGAGCTTTACTTATGTGCTTCACTTTAACTGGAGTGAACACACAAGCTTTTAAGTGGCACAGAGTTCTTTCAGGCCCAAAGGTTTATTAGTGAATTATTTGCTAAGAGCAAATACCCCCTTTGGGTTTGCTTAGTATCTTGAAAACAACTTCCTCCCTGGGAAGAAAACTTGGACAACATAGGTCATTTATGCATGGGAGTTTTACCTGAGGTTCATTGCTGGCTGGACCCACACTTTCCAGTTGGGAATCTCTGCACCAGCAGTCTCCAAACTCAAATCAAGTCCCACCCCTTTAAATACCGGTTTGTAATTGGTTTACTTTGCAGTACTCACTGTGAGAGAAAATCCCCCCCAAAAAAACCCAATTGCCGCATAAAAAAGCATTTTAAGAACAATAAACAAAGAACGGAGCAATCTGAAAGAAGGGGGGGGGAATCCAAGCCTCAGTTTTAAAAAGCATTTATTTTGCTCAGAAAGAGCTCTGAGGAAGCATTTGAATCCCTGCCTCTTTATACACTGCTTTGTGATTGGCTGTGAGAGAAAGCAATCTTCTGTTTCCCCTGCTTTGCCTTCTGCACAGAGATTTCAGCCAGGCTGAGCTCACAGAAGAGCAAAGAGTCGGGTTAACAGAGGAATGGGAAGACCCGGATATTGCAAAGGCTGACAGTGAGGTCATTTCAAATGGACGGAAAACTCATGCAGAACTCCAAAGAACAACCGAGTCAGACAGGGGGCAAACGTTATGTGAGTCCAAGTACCCACGGATAAATGACCATAAAGCATACACAACCCTAGTGAGATCATCTTTATAGGGAATTATATAAGTCACATATAATTTCTTTTAAAATATGCTTCTACATACTGTTAAAAGACCAGATAATCTATTACAAGTCACAGGAGAGAAACATCACTGGTGTAATTCTTTGATGGCAAACAGGCATAAAATAGAAAGCTACTGAACTCCCTCTTCCTCCTCCTAGAAAACTTGTGTTTCTTTGACTGAAAATGGAAACAAAATTATTACTATTTTTCTAAGCCCCTTTGGGTCCCCATAGAAGAAAAAGGTAGGGTCACTGAAGAAGCTGTTGCAGTCCTTTGTGGGTCCCTACTTAAGAAAGAAATTTATACAAACACAATAAAGAAAATATTTCAAAGTATAGCGTCACCCACATTATATTTCTCTTATGGGCTTGCCCGTGGCCTCATATGATCTGAGGTGCAATCCCAGAACATGCCCAGAATCCCATGCAATGTGCTTGTACATGGCAGAAATACAGGGGCTATTTGGCAGAAAACTGCCTAAAGCTATTAACATTTGCAATTAGGAATGGCTGAAGACAGAGCAGTGAGGCACAGAGACAGAATGACCTGTAAACATGATCATTAGCTGAAAGTTCTGATGGGTAAAGCCTTTCTTCAGAATCAGAAAAAAACCAGAAATTTACATAGAACTTAGGAAATAAACGATAACGTATTTGGAATGTATAATTGACCGAGTGGGAATAATTTCCAAGTACTCATAAATAGCATTCAGCTATGCTATTGTTTAAATTTGAAAATCCAGAAATGGATCTGCAAGTAAGTTTAACACAAACTTGACTTTGTAAGGTGTAACACTGCTTAGGACTGCAGTGTAAAGTAATAGTTCTGACCATACATTCCATTATTCACATTGTTTTAAATGGGGCTTCCATAGGATAACTGCCATGACTTGTAATATGTTTGCTTAAAGACTGTCAATAAAAAGCAGGCCAAATTCCTTTTGAATTTTCTGGTACTTCTTGCCACTCTGCAAGCCTATGTACACTTCCTGGAAAGTAAGCCATATTAAGCACAGGTAAATATGCATAGGATTGGGCTGTGAAGTGATTGGACAGCAGGTTCTGGGATAAAATAGTTTTTTTTAAAAAGTAGTTCTGCCGTGAATGCACAAATTAGAGCAGTGGTTCTCACTTTTTCCGACCGTGGCCCCCTTCCGACCTTGTTTCCTTCCTGTGGCCCCCCCTGTCCTACAGGTAGAAAGGTAGCTATTTAAATGTTTTGTTTGTAAATAGCCAAGGAACAAAGAAGCATTAACAGCCATGCAAAATGCACACAGCAATTTTCACCTGTGCCCCCCTTGGAATATCCTGGGGGCCCCCGGGTGGCCATATGGCCCCAGGTTGAGAACCACTGAATTAGAGTATCTTTTAAAAATCTATTCTGCTTGTAACTTGCCTGTAAAAGCATGCTATTTGCCTTTCCTTTTGATGGACTCCACAGGCCTCGCCCTCAAACAGATCTCCAATGAAAAATAAACAAAAGAGCACAGGAGTTTAAGTACATGAAGAAGGCAGCAAAGATTTGAGATGCACACACACACTCCTGGAGAACCAGAAAAGCAGTCTTAAGAAACAAAGGGAAAGAAAAATGCAAAGAATGTACTAATTGAATAAGTGCAGCCCCTGATGATGGATTGGAGAAGGAAAGTCACATATCCAATATTATTTAAGTAGTGTTTACATCACTACTAGTTCAGTCAAGTCATCTTTTTAACATGAAAAAATAAAAATTGTACTTGTAGTGAAAACCCTGACTTGGAATACAGAGATATGTTGAAGGGAAGACCCACACACACGAGTTACAGTGGTTCATAATACAGTTTTCCATCCAATATATATCAAGTCCACATGGTATTTTTCTCATGTTTATAAGAGGTACTGTTTTCTTATTCGCAATAAACAATGTGTACAAAATCTTCAAAGGAAGTTTAATTTTTTTAAACCTGAATAAGAAAGAAACAATGACCTCTAGGAGAATGATACATTTTGCCAGCAGATGGCGTAAATAATCTTTGAGCTCTTGTCCTTACTTGACCTTTCTAAGGGACCCTGAGCAAGACTAGATTTCTAGGGTCCACCTGAGATTTAACAAAGCAAAAAGGAGCAACGGATATATCAAATTAGCAGCAACTTTACAATAAACTGCTAAGATGTGCTGAGATAAATACACGCACAAATACACACACTTTAAAGGGCTGTGTCCAAACTGTGGTTTTGAAGATGGGCAGGTGTTCATTCAATGTACATGTGGCTCCCTCCCCACAGTATACATAGCACTTTCACACACACACCCAGTAGCCTTTCTTCCTGTCCATACCCATGGCACAAGAACATGCAGGCGCTTCTACATGACTGTGTAAGGCTGCAATATTGCATAGCTCATACCTCACAAACTACCCTAACAAAAGCCTACATTCTGAAGTATCCCCACTGAAAAATCAAAAACTATCCCAAATACAAATGGCAAACTGAGAACAATTATGTTGCTGTCAGGACATGCTGCAAAGATATGAAGCACTGCCATCCATCTACATGTCATTTTGTATTCCTGAAACTGTATAAAGGGAACAGGATTGTAGTCTATCCCACTGTTAACTGCATGTATTACCTTGGTCTTACTGCATTGCTTTTTAGTTTGTAATCCCAATTCTTGCATTGTTTATGATATACCATGTCTGATACTTAAGAGGGGAGGTATCATTTCTGTTGTTTGTAGTCCTACTACACTGTTTATTGGATGCTTTGTGCTATTTGAATGCATGGTTTTACACAGTGTAATCCACTTTGAGTCTCAGTGACAGTGGTGGGCTATAAATAAGGTAAATAAATAATTAAGAATGAGGTGATTTGGTTTGAGCCAGTGTGGGACGGCCCTGGTGATAGTTTATGCTTCCATGGCAGCAGGGTGGAGCAAAGCTCCATCTTCAAGCAGAGTTAAGTTTTATGTTCCTGTCCCCTTTTAGACCTTTAAAGGGCTTCCCCCCCACATTTCCTGCTAAGGTGTGCTGTATAGGGTTGCCAGGTCCCTCTTTGCCACCGATGGGAGATTTTTGGGGTGGAGCCCGAGGAGAGCAGGGTTTGGGGAGGGGAAGGATTCAATGCCATAGAGTCCAATGACCAAAGCGGCATTTTCTCCAGGTGAACTGTTCTCTATCGGCTGGAGATCAGTTGTAATAGCAAGAGATCTCCAGCTAGTACCTGGAGGTTTAATTATGGAAGTATAGTACTAAGCTCAAACAAAAAGATACAATAATACTCAAGCAAACTATGCAAACATATTGTGAAAGACGTGTAACATCTACAAACAAGTGAAAACAACTATAATTATATATACAAGTGAGATCAATGTAGAAAGTCTTTTTCTTTTTTCAAGGTAAGTGAATGTCTTATCTTAAGGTTGTTTTCAACACGAGGAAAGCTGGATGAGGATGGAACAGTAACGCGGTCCGGATACTCTTCAAGCATTTTCACTGCAAAACAGCAGCTTCATCAGCTGAAGTCTTCATAAATATTGTATAATTATTCTTTGTAGATGCAATAGTAGCAATCTGATACAGATATAGGTCTTGCTGCTCCAAAAGGCTGCTCAAAATGGCTCCAGTACCTGGAGGTTGGCAACCCTAGTGCTGTAGCATTATAGTGTGCCTTGGTAAAGAAAGGGAAAGTGTGGGGAAATGATGAGTTCTTGGCCACAGGGGATGGGGGAACGAGACAAAACTGTTGTAGTTTGTGTGCTTCTGTGCAGGTGCAATGAGAAAATGGAGGCAAAATGGGGGTGGTGGCTGCAGTGAGCAGCTCTTGAATGTGAGTGTGTGTGTGGGGGGGGCACTCTTTCCATCCCTTCCCACACTGTTTGCAGCTGCTGCTGCGGCAGAGACACATTCTCACACCCCACATCTTACAAAGATGTAGCCTGTGTTTCATGCTTGTGTGCTTTGCTCTACAGTTTTCAGGAGGGAAGTGAGGGCAAGAAACAGTGTAACAAAAGGAATTTGCTATTTTAAAAAAGGAACAGTAAACTGGCGTATTTATTTACCTCATTTAAACCCCACCTTTCTCCCCAATGAGAACCCAAAGCAACTTACATCTTTCTGTATCCTCCATTGTATCGTTTTTCTCTAACAATCCTGTGAGGTAGGTTAGGCAGCTTGAGCGTGTGTGACTCCCTCAAGGTCACCTAGCAAGTTTCCATGAAAGAGAAGAGATTCGAACCTGGGTCACCCAGATTGTACTCTGACATTCTAACCACTATACAACACTGGCTTCCTCCTGTACAGATGATGAAAGGATTAAAATGGAGCCACCCAGACTTGGGTTCCTTGAATATTTGGGGGACTCCTGAAGTTTGCAGAAAAAATTGCAAATCAACCCATTTGTGTGTTAGGGGGGAGTGTTTAAAACGGCCTGAAGAGGATTAAAGGGATGGAATATTGAGAGCAGAACTGAGCAACAGGCCCTAGCTTGGGTATAGTGATGCTTTCTCAGTCCTCTCCTAGGGGCCGACATACCTGGAGGTAGTGTCTAAACTTCTATGACTTATTGCAGATTTGTACAGGTGCAAGGAACATATACCCACACATCTAAGGGAGAGAAACAAGCCCTGTTCACAAGTTACAATGAACATACAACCCATGTACACTTGATTTTTCTTTATATGCGCGTTCAGTAATTCTCATGTTACATTCAATGCATGAATGAATGAATGAATGAATGCATACATTTATTTGTATAGGGCCATAAGCCATTACAAAACACCATCAGCAAATATAACACATTATAACATACAGCTGAATATGTGATTGAAACTACACATTTATCCAGGTACTGGCCCCCAGTTTCATTCATAAAGTAAACACATGTTGGCTCTTTCTTACAAACAGATCTATGCAGGCACATGCAAGATGTATATGTGTTCACTATAACTACAGAAAATCTAGTCCTGATAGGTTGTGAGTGCCCTGGGGGGGAAAAACCAAGAGTAAGAAGAGATTCCAGTCATGAGACAGCCTGCAGGGTGACTGTCTGGAGAGACATTGTTGATAAAGTGGTACCCACCCCCCACCCTCACCCCCAGTCACAAACACAGCATTGGAAAAACAAATATATTCCTGCAAGAATTTTGTAATTATTTTTACCCACTGCCAAGTTAATCTGCTGCAATTTAGCTGGGAGGCTTTTTTATAAATATGAGTGTACTATTCTAAGTAAAATAGATTTGTCACAGCTTTCTTAAAACTTTGGTGAGGGTGTGTGTGGTAATTATCACTATGAAAGGCTGTTTTATTAAAATAAAGCTAGTCATATACAGGCAGAAGAGAACATTGGCTACTGAATTTATTATATTATTTTTTAATTTAATATTTATTTAAACAAACAATGAAAGGAAATCTAAAATACAAAGATACATAAAATACATTGCCACCCCTTTCCCTTATAACCTGCCTCCATGGACATAGACATGCTTTATCAGCATAGAGCAATTAAGGTATTAATTCAGTGTATTCTGTTGCCAGTTCCATCCTCTGTATACCCCTGATCATAATAGGTCTAATCCGAGTATAGATCTGGTATGCAAGATCTCTACAAGGGTAAGTAAAAAGTAAAGGTCCCCTGTGCAAGCACCGGGTCATTCCTGACCCATGGGGTGACGTCACATCCCAACGTTTTCTAGGCAGACTTTGTTTACGGGGTGGATTGCCCGTGCCTTCCCAAATACAAGGGTATAGACAGTTATAATAATAGATCAATACAAGGGTATAGATCTATTATTATAACTGTTAATTAGGTAAGAGTGCTTAAAACACCTGGAAAATTGCTTTCTAATCCCAGATGTGTAAGGATGGACTACGACATGAGAAATATTTACTGCATGTGTGGGAACTCTCATAGTATTATCTCACATGTGCTGAAGATGGAGGGGGAAATTTCCTTAGCGGAGTTCTGTCTCTAATCAAGATCTGAATCATGGATTCATTTATCTTTGTAACCTTCGTAATGTAAAATCATAGTTTTGTCTGATTCTTTTTTATGATGTGGTTCCCCCCCCTCCATAAAATAGAATACTGATGCATGCATCAAGTATTTCCTTTGCAAAACCGTAATTCTTGCAACTTAGTGACTGTTTAAACATGAACCCACATGTGGCCCATGAAGTTATGTTCCAGGGCGTTAGGCTGTGGCACCATAATCTGCCCCCCTCCCCCATGAGGCAGCCTATGATGCTGGGACCATGCGGTTGCCATTGCAACTGTACTGTCCCAGCTTGTTGCAGTGGGAGACCCAGATGTTTCATGGGAGGAGGACTTCTCCCATGAGGCATCTGGATCCCATTGCAGTCAGCTGGGGTTCTGAACTTGCCATTGCACTCACATGCAACACATCAGCCCTGTTCACATGTTACAGTGAACACAGTAAGCCCATCTGTATGCGTGCGCATCTGTTTGTAAGAAACAGCCAACACGCATTCGCTTTATAGTCAAAAATGCACCAAGGCCTGGATAAATGTATAGCTGAATGTATGTGAAAAACACCACACGTGTTGACTGTAACATCAGAATTATGAGGGAGTGTACATACAAAGAACAATCAAATGTCTACTCTTTGTGGATTGTATATGCATTCAATGTGAACAGAGCTCTTACCTCCTTTGAGAGACACCAGTTTCAAGAAGACATTGGTACATCTCAGTGGAACCCAGTTGCCATCGCAAGGAGATTTCACAGGGGGAGGTGTTCAGAAAGTCCTCTTCTCAGATGAGAGGCAGGATTCTGAAACCCACCCACCTGCCTAGGAAACTCTACTGCCTTGCTGCTCTGGGACACCGCAAATGTTTCCTAGGTAGGTTTCAGAACACTATGTTTCTCAACCCAGGAGGCAGCATTCTGACCCTCCCTGGCAAACACAAGCCCCTGGCAACAATTAAATTTGGTGGGGGAGGGTTAGACTGCCAACTCCCAGCCTAGATAACATCTGGGTTCTAACCTCCTCCAGTCAGTTAGCCTGGTTTTAATAGAGTCAGACACCATTATGGGTCGGAGCGAAGCTCCACTTGGATTAAGCACCTAATAGCAGCTCTCAGGCAGCCTTGGACATTTGAAAAATGGGGGAGTGTGTCCATTTCACTGTTGTCTCTAATCATCTGAATGGAACCATGGAATCCTTCACTTACACCTAAGAAGAGATGAAAGGAAAGTCAGGTGTTTCCTTTTACAGTCAAATTTTATCTAGCGGCCATCACTGGCTATATAGTGAGTTAGTGTGTTCAAAATGCTGCTCATCTATTACCTTGTAATCCTGATAACAAGCTTGTATGGTTGCAGCATTATCATCTCCATGATACAGATGAGAAGCATTGCTGAAGGCTGAATGGCTTACCTTTGTCCCCCTAATGAGTTAATGGCAGTAAAATCAGTTATGATATTTTAACATCCATGGACTTCTTGCTTCATAGTTTAGATTCTTTTGGAAAGTGCCATCAAGTCACAGCTGACTTATAGCGATCCTGCAGGGTTTTCAGAGCAAGTGACAAACAGAGGTGGTTTGCCATTGACTGAATGGCAGTAATATCATTACTGATTTTAAAAAAAGATTGGGAGAAAGTCTTGTCAGTATCACTAGCATGGCTTTTTCCATTGAGAAAGGCATTAAACATACAGTAGCACTCTTAAGAAAAAAGAGGCGGCACTGGTAAAAATGACAAGGCTGGTCTTCCACCTTGTCAGTATTATTAGCAGGTGGGGGGGATAGGGGGACAGTGAAGAAACTGGGTGTGTGGTAAGTGAACAGGTGATGCCAAAAGGAGAGTTACACACTGTCAGACAGTCAGCAACCACAAATTCAATTATTCAACCAATTATTTGGGTAAGGTTATCACCTGATTTAATATTGGTTTTGCTGCATTATTTTTCTGTGAATACTCAAGCCAATATCAATGTTCTGTCCAGTCCAATTACCAAAGCGGCCATTTTCTCTAGGTGAGCTGATCTGTCGGCTGGAGAACAGTGGTAATACCAGGAGATCTCCAACTAGTACCTGGAGGTTGGCAACCCTAGAGGTCTCCCACCAAAGCAGATCTGGCAACACTGCTCTAGAGGCATAGGTTGCAAATCCCTGGCATAGAAGAACAGTGGGAATAAGCAAGTTGACCCCACTTCCTGCCTACATGTGATTACCACAACATGAGTACAGTACGTACATGTGTACAAACACTACATGTGTAAATTCCATCCCTGTGATTATGAAAGCAACTTTCCAAACCTTCCTGATGATGGAGGCAGAGCCTATGTGCATCGCGTTTGTATTTGCATAGGCACTGTTGTGCCCACATTCCAACAGAATGTGTAGGAAGAGGGCAGAACCAATGTGTTGGTTGAGAGTGAGGCCAGCTTGCTCATTCCTGATACCTCTCTGGTAAATTTAAAATTTGCACCCTGGATCTCACATTATTCAATTTTGCTCCCTTAAACCTTGCTTTGTAAAAGGGAAGATCTTGGTTATGAATGTGAGAAAGTTCCTATAAGAGTTGCTGGGGAGAACATAAGAACAGCTGTGTTAGATCAGACCAGTGGTATTAGGTCAGATCAATCAAGCCATGGGGTTGGAACTGTGGCTCGAGCACCTGCTTTTCATGCAGAATGTCCCAGATGCAATCCCTGGCATTACCAGTTAAAAAGATCAGGTAGCAGGTGATGTGAAAGACCTCTACCTGAAACCCTGAAGAGCTGCTACCAGTCAAAGAAGAGGACACTGTCATTGAGAGGCCAATATAAGACCTATCTTATATTGACTAATATAAGACCTATCATGTATGTTCGTGTGTATTTATTTTATGAACCAAAGGGTCCATAGTAACCAACAATCTCCATTTTAATATCTTACATTCTTTTCTTTGTCACAGTGGATTAATTCCAGACAAGGTTGTCTCCATGTCACATACTTTTAAGACTGTTCAGGTTAGGATTGCATCAATATTTGAAAACCAACTTGAATCTCATGCCGTTATCATCTGCTTGAGGACAATACTGACATTGTGGTATAATTGTATTGATTTAGAATGAAGAGTAAGATTTACAATAGCATTTTAAGATTAACAGCAAATGGAGATGACTTTTGATCAAGTCGGCAAAATTACCTCACCATCATTGATCTTTGGTATCTTGTACAGCTTCTGTGGCAGTATTAAGACTGATTTTTTGTTTTATACCAAATTTCAGAAAAATGATCAAAGGGAGTAATTATTATTTTCTATTCTTATCAGACAAAAGTTTTCTAGCTGCTGTAACAATGCTAAAAACCAGTTACAGGCAAAAAGAGCAGTGTTTGGCTCAGAAACCAATATGCTGAGCCACCAAGTCTCAGAAGTAGCTAGATACAAGGCAGTACATGAGATGGAACAGACAGCGTTGCCTCCTTTTCTGGTATGACTATTATGCACATAACAGTTGCAGGCCAGGTGGTCAATTTACATGCCTTATACTCAGTCAGACCATTAGTTTATTGAGGTCAGTATTGTTTACACTTTAAGGTCTCAGATATTTCACATTACCTACTCCTTCCTAATAATTTTTTTAAAGGAACTAGAGATGCCAAAGATCGAATCTGGGACCTTCTGCTTGCAAAGCTGCTGCTTTACCACTAAGCTACAGCTACTCAAGAGGTGTTTTCCCCATCACTGTATCTTCTTTCTCAGAAAAAAGGAATCTGTTTAGTTTCTAACTTTCAAATACCTGTTAAGGGTGCTGGCCAAGAAAAGTGAAGGCAGCACTCTTTAACTGTAGCTGCTTTGTTTATATTTATTTCCTCAGAACAGCACAGTGACTGTGCTTATAACAGGATGCTGGTAATTTAATTTTCTTTGATCAGTGCATAAATTCCAGGTTTTCTAATTGGAATAAGTAAAATCAAACGTATTTAGCAAAATCATTTTCATTTCTCGACTGTATTTAGTGCAGAAATCAAAGCCAAATTCCCTGGAATTAATAACTGAAAGCCTGTGGAAACAAGGGAATTCTTTCATTAACTTTGATGAGATTTGTCTTTTTTCCAGGGTTTATTACAAAAGAACCTTTCATAAGTCTCAACAGATATTTTGTTCTATGATCTTAAATAACATGATTATAGAACAAATAATTACAGAACACTGTCAACAACATGATTCCATAGACTGCAATGGTATTTGGCATAAGCTCATGGCATGCTCAAGACAGACAGACAGGGAACATAAGTTGTAACCCCTAGGATCAAAAGGCAGTGACATGACATGCAAGAGGTAAGATATTGTGACATTTGTATGCAAGACTGAGTTGTATATAAACAACGACCACTCACAACTACAGTAACAAGTGATAAAACTAGCCCTGTTCACAAATTACAGTAAACACACAATCTGTACAGAGCATGCAACTGATTATTCATTATTAGTGTGTTGAGTAATTCTCATGTTACATTCAGTGCATGTACAGCTGAATGTGTGATTTAAACCTAACATTTATTCATGCACTAGTCCCCAGTTTCATTTGTAAAGTGAACACACATTGGCTGTTTGTGAAATAGATGTATGCATGTACATTCAGGCTGTACATGCATTCGCTATAATGTATGAACAGGGCTTCTGTCTTCCTAGGCTTGTTTTGTTGGTAGGTTAACTCTCTGTGTAACTGCATAGTGGACATAAGAGAAGCAGCCAGAAACCAAAGTCTCTCTTACACATGTCTACATACTTGCATCTACCTCTTAGAACAAACCACATGATTAGTAATCTACAGTCAAACTCTAAGATACAACTAAAACTGGTTCCTGTTTCTTGAACAAGGACAAACACACACACACACGAAAGGATTACACCAGGCACTTTTAAATCTACACAACCCAGTCAATCAAGTAAAGAAGCTGATCAACAAGGTCAAATAGTGAGAAAATGACTTGTGTGCCAACTACAGCTTCCATCCGTGAACTATAGCCTACCCTAGACAATGATAATGCTTCTCTCACTGTACAGGTCCATCCTTGCTTACAGATGGGTGTCACACTTATTACAGCTCTTCACCAGCAACAGTGGACTGCCTGTCACAGAATAAGTTCAGGGAATTGATGTTGCAACACACCCAGATGCCAATTCTATTTCCATATCAATGTAGGGTTTGTTTGCAGTTTTTGCCGTGAAGTTGTAGCTGATTTATAGAATTTTCTGATTCATATAATTTTTAAGGCAAGAGATGTTCAGAGATAGTTTGCCATTGCCTGCCTCTGTGTAGCAACCATAGCCTTCCTTGGGTGTCTCCCATCCAAGTACTAACCAGAGCTGATTCTGCTTAGCTTCCAAGACCTGACAAGATCAGGCTAGCCTGGGCTATCCTGGTCAGGGCCCATATCAATGTACCCGACACAAATTTTATGATTAAAAAATGACAGTATCCAGAAATGCTATGAGAACATTACAGTCTGCCAGGACACTATGCTGCTGACCTGAAAGATGTAATTCTTTAACGGAAGTATTTCAAAGGAAATTCCAACACAGAACTACTGAATTTGAATTCATCAGGAAGCTTGGCACTGTCTCAGGAAATCTAAGTGAACACACTGGATCTCTATCATCAATGTTGTTAGTATAGCTCAGCTGGGAAGATTGTGAATAGTCACTGTTCTGATTCAGTTGATTTCCATACAGAAATATTACAATGTGTCTCTGCATTTCATTACCTCTTGACTCCACTGTTTACATTTTCCATACTATCTGTTTCTGTCTCTCTTCCAAATGAACACACTCTTCATGATTCTAATGAATAGAACCCCAATCCTTAAGAGATTTTGCTCCAATGACAGTGAATTCTATACAAGTCTACTCAGAAGTAAGCCACACTATGTTCAATGGTGCTTACTCCCAGGGAAGTATGCATAGGATTGCACACTTTCTCAAACAGTGCAGTTATAAGCAGAACTAAATGTCTGGTGATAAGCACTTTTGGGGAGAAAAGCATAGGTTGGGTAAAGATTTAATTCTTCCTACCTGTGACTGCACATGGCACTTTAACAGTGCAATCCTAAACAGATTTACACCCTTCTAAATCTGTTGAAGTCAATGGGATTAGAAGGGCATAAGTACATTTAGGATTGCATTGTTGCCCGCCCTCACCCCCTACTTTTTAGGGTTTTGTACATCCAAGCTTAGGTTGCATCACTTTCATGTCTAGTTGCATTCTTAGATAGAAACCATGGATTGGTAGCAATCTAACACCATGGGCTAGTGACCCACACCTAGTGGCATGGCAGATACTTATGGCCGTCTTATGGTACTGGAAAGTGGATATATGACTTTAGCAGCTACATGGCTACAGCTAATTTCCCACTGAGAAAGACGCATGCAGTTGGACCCTCCTATGTAGTTGTTTAGCTCACATCTATACATACCAGAGGTGTTGCCAGCTCTGGGTTGGGAAATACCTGGAGATTTTGGGAGTGGAGCCTAAGGAGGGTGGGATTTGGAGAGGGGAGGGACTTTAATGTCATAATCGCCAAAGCAGCCATTTTCTCCAGGTGAACTGAACTCTATCAGCTGGAGATCAGTTGCAATAGCAGGAGATCTCCAGCCACCATCTGGAGGTTAGGAAAACAGTACAGGATGATATATATACACAAAGTGCAAATTTTATAAGCTACTGAGATGAAACAAGGACCATATACATGACACATACAAAGCACAAATATATACAATATGTACAATCTGCATAAAGCAGAAATGATTCCAAAGGTCTCAACAGAGTACCAGGTAAGTATTAGTATTGTAATCTTTGTGTATAAAGTCCATATAAAGCCACTATCATCAATGGATACGGCCGTTTCAGATCCACAGCAGTGGAAATCTTTTGTCAGTCCTTCCTAAAATTAATATTATACAATCAGTATATAAATATATAAAGATTATGACTATTAAAATATAATTGGATTTGATACAATATACTCACAAAAAAGTGCTGTTATACATTCATAATTCCTTCCCATGCAGGGTAAGTACAAATTGAATCAATCAGATGTCAGCAAAGTACATCACATAGTGCAGCAAGTAAAGTCAAACACAGCCTTACTCAATTACACAGGAAAACCCAGGTGTACACGGTTGCATACCAAAGGCAAGTTAGAAATCTTAAAGTGACAGGCTTTAGGAGGTTCATTGATGATTTGTTTTTTCTTTTTTCCCCTGATATTGATTTTGATGACTTCATGAAGTGGCTGAATTCTTGTTCATCCATCAAATTTACAGGAGATATACACCCACAGAGAATTCCTTTTTTGGACACCTTGGTCTATCATGGCAGTGAGGGCAAACTTGCTGTTCAATTATATCACAAACCCACTGATAGAAATGCATTGCTGCATTTCTCCTCCCATCACCCGAAACATCTCAGACATAATTTGCCTTATGGGCAATTTGTAAGAGCTAAAAGAAATACTACTGAAACCAGGGATTACTTACAGACAGTTGGGGAGCTATCACAAGCCCTGGCCAATAGAGGTTACCCCCCTAAAGTTATCATCAACGCTCAATCTAGAATCAGTGGAGTTGATAGACAGGATTTACTATATAGGGAATCCAGAAGTAGGAACAAAGTACAGCCTATTACTTTTGCTTTACAGTATACCCACTTATCAGGACATATTGCAAGCATTGTGAAAAGACATTGGCACCTCTTAAAGGACATTCCAGGTTGCGGGACTCCGCCCAGGATAGGCTTTCGCAAAACCCAGTCCATTAAGGATAAGGTAGTACACTCGGATATATATAGGGATGTTTCTAACAAATCTGTTGTTGGACATTACAAGTGTCACAAATGCATGGCATGTGACCTGTGTCTTGAAGTTAAAGAGTTTAGGAGAACTGACAGTAACTTCATTTTCAAACTGCAGTCCTATACCAACTGTGACACAGGCTTCTGTGTTTACTGCTTGCACTACCCGTGTGGCAAATTTTACATAGGTTCATCAATTAGACCGATTAAAATGCGCATATTAGAACACAAATCTAGAATACGGGCGAAAACAGCTTCTGCCCCAGTAGTAGAACATTTTCTTGAGCAGCATCATAATGAAAATGAGCTCCGCTATTTTGTAATTTGGCGACTTCAAAGGAAACATTTCAATAGAGGTGACAATGAAAGATTGTTAAGACAGAAGGAGGCTGTTTTCATTCACCTCCTGAATACGATGTCTCCAAATGGGTTAAATCTAGATAATGATCTGACATGTTTTTTATAAGTCTGAGATGGCTTCTGTTTAAATGCACACTGTCACTTTAAGATTTCTAACTTGCCTTTGGTATGCATCACCAGCAACCGTGCACACCTGGGTTTTCCTATGTAATTGAGTAAGGCTGTGTTTGACTTTACTTGCTGCACTATGTGATGTACTTTGCTGACGTCTGATTGAATCAATTTGTACTTACCCTGCATGGGAAGGAATTATGAATGTATAACAGCACTTTTTTGTGAGTATACTGTATCAAATCCAATTATATTTTAATAGTCATAATCTTTATGTATTTATATACTGATTGTATAATATTAATTTTAGGAAGGACTGACGAAAGATTTCCACAGCTGTGGATCTGAAACGGCCGTATCCATTGATGATTGTGGCTTTATATGGACTTTATACACAAAGATTGCAATACTAATACTTACCAGGTACTCTGTTGAGACCTTTGGAATCATTTCTGCTTTATGCAGATTGTACATATTGTATATATTTGTGCTTTGTATGTGTCATGTATATGGTCCTTGTTTCATCTCAGTAGCTTATAAAATTTGCACTTTGTGTATATATATCATCCTGTACTGTTTTCCTAACCTCGTGGTCTTTGTACAGAGGTGCCTTTTTTCTCCCCACCATCTGGAGGTTGGCAGCCCTAGTGGGACAATACCATGGAATAATGATGGTCAAGTAGCTGTGAGTGTGAAAAAAACTATAGTTTAGACAGGAAATACAAGTGTTGTCTGAAACCTTTGTGGGTAATTTGCCTGAAAGAAGCAGAACAAAACTACCTGTTTGTTCTCACAACGCAGAGCTCGCCTCCTGCTCACTATTCGTTCATAGCTATGAGTTTTAGGGTGGGCTCGGCTTTTGCAGAAGTTATATTGCAGAGAAGGGGCTTCTATTAGGGGCTTATTTTCATCCTCTAATCATATGTACTGTTTGGAACGCATTTTGCTAACTGTCTGAATGAAGGCCACTGCTGGTCTGGTTATGAGCCATATATAGCCACCTACCATTTCTGTTAGAAGTGGTCGTACTTCAATGTTTACAGTATTTTAAATTACCCTTAATGATAGTAATAATGAAGTCTGTTTTACTCAAGTTATATTTTATTGCCTGGATTAAGAGCTTTAAAATAAATATTTTTTTTAAGTGGCAGGGTTTACTTTGACTGACTCCTATAATAAATTCTAAACTATGTCACTCCTTTCTGTTTCATTGATTTTTTTGCAAGCTATAACTTTACCTAAAGCTCTGTTGAAAAGAACAGAAAGCTGCCTTATACTCAGTGGGCCCATAGATCTGATGGGACTGATCTCTAGAGATCTCTAGCGACTCATGATCAGGGCTGTTGATCAATGGCCATTCCTTCAAAACTGTGAATTTACCAAGTATACTTTACCATACAGTGGACAACACTTTAGAAACTTTGTTTACTTAATGTCACCATTGATACCCCACTTTTCTGTCCAATGGCAACCCAAATAGGATTGCCAGTTCTGTGTCGGTACATTCCTGGAAGTCTGGAGGTAAAGCCTGGGGAGGGCAGGGTTTAAGGAGGGAAGGGACCTCTGCAGAGCATAATGCCACAGAGTCCACCCTCCAAAGCAGCTATTTTTTCCCCAGGGGAACTGATCTCTGTAATCTGGAGATCAGTTGTAATTCTGGGAGATCTCCAAACCCTGCCTGTAGGTTAGCAACCTTAAACCCAAAGCAGCTTACAACACTTTTCACGTTTCCTCCATTTTATTCTCACAATAACCCCAGGAGGTACGTTAGGCTGAGAGTGCATGACTGGCCCAAGATCACCCAGCAGATGACATTCCATGGCAGAGGGAAGATTCAAATTTAAGTTTCCCAGAACCTAGTCCAGCACTCTAACCACTAAACCACACTAAGGTAAAAGGTAAAGGTCCCCTGTGCAAGCACCGGGTCATTCCTGACCCATGGGGTGACGTCACATCCTGACGTTTACTAGGCAGATTTTGTTTACGGGGTGGTTTGCCAGTGCCTTCCCCAGTCATCTTCCCTTTACCCCCAGCAAGCTGGGTACTCATTTTACCGACCTCGGAATGATGGAAGGCTGAGTCAACCTTGAGCTGGCTACCTGAAACCAACTTCCGTTGGGATCGAATTCAGGTCGTGAGCACAGCTTGGACTGTAGTACTGCAGCTTATACTGAAATTTTTAGATGCCATCATGATCTGGCATTTGGGATTTATGTACTATATATACACATTAATATAAGCTCTTCCCCTCTTTCATGTGTAGACTCTACAGTAAAAATAGTACCTGTTGAGTCTCTCCTTGTCTTCCCTCTTGCTCCAACTGACATTTAAAATAAATGGAAAGTGGTAGCTCAAACACCACTTGTTTTAGTCCAGCAATTCTGAACCAAATGTTCCAGCAGCAGCACTCTGGCAATGTGTTGAACACAAACATGCAGAAATGACACTGCTAAGTAGCAATGGGTAGTGTCTGATTTATGTTTCCCAAGAGCTGGCTACCCTCAGGGAGACAGAACATTAAGGGGGTGGTAAGTTATCCAAACTCCACTTACCCAATTTGAGGCATGGTTAACTCTTGCAGGAGAATCCAGTGGCAATGAGTTTGCAGAGATAGGGTTGTCAACTCTGGTTTGGGAAATTCCTGAAGAATGGGGGAGGTTCCTGGGGAAGGTGGAGTTTTGGAAGGGAATTCAGCAAGGAAGTGATGCTATAGAGTCTGTCCTCCAAAGCTGCGATGACCTCCAGGGGAACTGATCAGCTGTAATTCTGGGAGACCACCAGGACTCACCTTGAGGATGGCAACACTAGGAAAGGACCACACTATTTTAGATTATACATGGGGGATTCCAGCTAGGAATGTTCCTTCTTACAAAAAAAAAAATCATGCAAACAGAAAATTACTGCAGGAAGTGGAAAGCTCTTAGAAAATCAGCACAGCCAGCAAATAGTCATTTCCAGTGAGACTTTAACATTAAAAGATTTTGCACTCTATATGTGTCATGGGGCAGCTTGCTGAGGCTTCCTCAGATGAAGAGGACCTTGAAGCAGTAGGCAGTGAAAGAGAGGAGCAGCAGCAAGCTAAGCAGGCACAGACAGACAGATAAATGTTCCCCATGCCTACAACCACCCAGGACAGGAAACTCACCTATGTCCAGCAGCAGTCCTCCACAACCACTGGATCAGCAGCACCAAAGGTGCAGAACACTTCTACTCAAATATAAAAGGAGTGCTAGATTATAAGAACTACCAAGATCACTGCCAGCTGACAGCAATGGGAATAATGAGCTCCCTCCAGCAGAGAGTGCTGAGTCAGAGAAACCAGCACCAGCTGGTTCCTCTTAGGCTTATTTAAGCAGACATGGCAGCCCTGGTTTCCTGATTACTTCTGAGACTCTCGTGGCTTGGAACAGACTGACTTGGCATTTGGCTTTTGGTATTGATCCTCAGACTGCTCTCTGACTACACTACCTCCTTCTGGCCCTCAGGTCTGCTGGAATTCAGGACAATATGTTTATTGTTGCATGGCTGTTTCTTTCTTATTATTGGAATAAGAATTGAAGTCCTGATAAGTGAGAATAGTTAGAAAGATGAAAAGAGTTTTCAAACATGGTTTGATTGACTGACTTATTGAGATCTAAACATTTAAGGAAGGTAATAATGTTTGGACACAAATAATTATATGTATTAACATTTTTGACAGAAATATAGTTTCTTATGATTGATGTAGGACTGAATTTTTTGTCATATTTGGATGCTTATGGTTAATAGGGTGGTTAACCTCCAGGTGGGGGTTGGAGATCTCTCAGAGTTACAACTGATCTCCAGTCTACATAGCTTATTCATTTACGACTGATTTATTTAAAACATTTATTCCACTTCTGGAGAAAATGGCTGCTTTGAAAGATAGACTGTATGGCATTATTCTCTACTGAGGCCCCTTCCTTACCTAAAGCCCAACCTCACATCTCCAGATATTTCTGAACCCAGAGCTGGCAACCTAAGGAGAAAAAAAATAATTTTTAATTAATAAAAGATTTAAACATAAGGGAACATTCCAAAATGTGATCCTTCTGGATCTTCCTCTATATTCTGAACTGGGACAGTCCATCCTAGCACCTCTGCATTGCACAACAATCCTAGGCAAGTTTATTCAAAGAGAGCTCCATTGAATTCAGTGGGATTTACTTCCATAAGATTGCAGCCTAAATCATACCAAGTTGTGTGTAGGTCTTACTCCTAAGTAAACACACTTAGGACCAGGCTATCAGTGACTTTTGGCGACCCCTGGTGGGATTTTCAAGAGGAGAGGCTTTTGAAGATGGTTTCCCATTGCCTGCCTCCCCAGCACAACCTTGGTATTTCTTGAAAGTATCCCATCCAAACACCAACCAGGGCCAACCCTACTTAACTTCTGAGATCTGAGGAGATCAGGCTAGCCTGTGGCTATCTGGGCTTAGGTTCCGTTAAACTTTCTCAATGCAAATAATAGTATGTTCGGCTTTGGTTAACAACAAATTACTTTACAGTAGGGAAGAAAGTGGTGGTAGTGGGGTTTAGGAAAGTGCCTTCCCAATGCTTCATTTTTAAAATGGAAGTAGTAGCAAGCAGTTAATGTGTGAGAAACTGAAACTTTGTAAGAAAAGAATGACTGCCACCCCTGAACTTCGAGATTATTAACTGTAATAAATGTGGTGGATCCTACACTAAGAATAGTCGCTTGCTCTTTTGCAGACAGGGTTGCCAGGTTCCTCTTCGCCACCTGTGGGAGGTTTTTGGGGCGGAGCCTGAGGAGGGGCGGGGTTTGGGGAGGGGGGTACTTCAATGCCATAGAGTCTAATTGCAAAAGCAGCCATTTTCTCCAGGGGGACTGACCTCTATCGGCTGGAGTTCAGTTATAATAGCAGGAGACCTCCAGCTAGTGCCTGGAGGTTTGGAAACAGGCACGGGAAGAAATCAGTACGATAATACAAAATGTGTATATTGTGTTTCAAAACATTTTGACAAGTACAATGGACTACAACAAGTGACAATAAACGATATACACAAAATATACAAAACGTGTTTGATGCAGTCTATGAATAGTACAGTCTATAAATAGTAGAAACGGCCGTCCCCCACGCATCATGCTTAATGAAGATTTTGTGATCATTTATACATGTACCTGATGGACTTTTTAAAATACTTTTCTATATACTAAGAAGATTCTACTATTTATAGACTGTACTATTCATAGACTGCATCCAACACGTTTTGTATATTTTGCATATGTCGTTTATTGTCACTTGTTGTCGTCCATTGCACTTGTTGAAATGTTTTGAAACACATTTTGTATTATTGTACTGATTTCTTCCCGTGCCAGTTTCCAAACCTGACGGTATTAGCACGGAGGTGCGCTTTTCTTGTTTTGCCAAGTGCCTGGAGGTTGGCAACTCTATTTCCAGCATTTGTACGAGGGACGCACAGAAACACGCGTGTAAGTGGTACTGAACTCTGTAACACTGACTGGTTACAAAACATGCTTAGCACGACGCTGTGTGGAGATTTTTAATTAAGATTACACTCAGGAGCATCATGAACCAAAGCATGTTATAATATAATATGCCATATAAGCATAAATTATACCGTTCGTCCGAGCTCTACTATTCCACGCACCTGCGAACAAGCCATTCCAGCTGTGTGGGTGGGCAGGCGGGAGGGGGGAATGGCTTCAATTTTCGTAACGCGCATGCTCCGTCTTTTGGGCATGCTCAGTAGTCACGGCGAAGCCGAACCTCCCTTTCCTCGCAGTTGATTTGTTGGCAGGCGCGAGAGCGCGCGGCCGCTCCTGAGCCTGCGCGGTTGGAACGCGTCGGCGTGGAATGTTGGTGCTGAGTTTGACAGGAGGAGGAAGCCCCGGTGGGAAGCAGAGTGGTCGCTGCAGCGGTTTGTAGGGACTTTTTCTCTGGCGTTGGGATGCCGGTTTGCAATGTTGGCAGCTGTGGTGTCCTAATATCTTGGCTTTAGCTGTGCGAGTCTGGCTGGGAGGGAGAACGGAAAGCAAGCCCTGAAGCTTGCAAAAGTGGGGGTGGGGGAGGGGTTGAGTCAAACTTTTTGCTCTTGCAACCATTGTCGATAATGCTCTTGGACCTACAGGAAGGTGACTTCTCTGATTTTGGTTGTGGGGCTTCTGAAATGCCATTAAAACATTTCTGGGCGGGCTTCCAAGTAGGATGGGGAAATTTTGATCACTGAAGAGGGGTGGGGAGGCCAAATCTAATTAACTAACTTCAGTCAGGTTTTCTACTTTTTAATTTATGAATTTCTGGAGCAGTCATGCTTGCTTTTTTTTATAATTATTAAATTTTTAACAAAACATACAATATAAAAAGAAAACATACAATATAAAAAGAAAACATACAATATAAAAAGAAAACATACAATATAAAAAGAAAACATACAATATAAAAAGAAAACATACAATATAAAAAGAAAACATACAATATAAAAAGAAAAAAAGAAAAAAAGAAATATAAAGTACAATATATACAGTCATGCTTGCTAAAGGGTTGTTAGAACACTTAAAACATACCGGTTTGCAACTCAGTGGAGATTTTGGTGAACCTTGAATCATGCAGTGAAACATTTGGTCATACAGCTCAGGTACCTGCCATCTATTATCATTTGTTGTAATGCGAGGTTGGTCAGTTATGGCAACTGAAGTGGTCACAGCATCCCAAAACATGGACTGCACGTTGCAAGCTGTAGATATGTGCTTGCAAAAGAGTGCAGCGCAAAAGCACAGGGCTACAAATGTCAATGAAAACTTTGCATTGATGCATATTCAGTTCTTTTTTTCTGTGAAGCCCCACCTCATGTTCATGAGTATCCAGATCAATAGTGGCTGTGTTTTCTGTCTTCCATATAATTCATGTTTAAAAACATAAGCTCTATTACATATGGCATCCTAATAGAGGGAACTACATTTTAAATCACTAATGTTAGTTTTTCATCTGCACTGTATTTCTGCTGTCCCATGTGAATACTGTTTCTCATTGTAGCGTTAGTTGACTACTTAATGGGTATCTGTTCTGTATTATTATCCTTTATTATCTTTGTTGTAGAAACTGAATGGGATTTATGTAACAGGTACAACTATGGCTGAAGAAATCAGAAAGAGATTTGATTTTCCTAACACCCTTATACAGTCACAGGTGAAGTAACTTTCTGGTTGGTATATCTTGTAATTTTTAAAACCATTAGAGGTACTCTGTCTCACAACTCTGTCTTGCAGAAGCTTACACTGGGATAACTTGTGTTAGCCTCTAAGATGCCACTGGTCTTCTCGTTTGTTTTCTGGAATTCCTCTGTGAATGCAGACCAAGAGCTTTCGGCAGAACATTCTAATATAATAATCTGAGAGAACTCAATCAGTCCCCAGCTGTGAAGAGCCTTAAGATTTGTGTATGTCTATGTGCACATATGTGAAAATTAGCAAAAAGCAAGACACTGAGCCATGAAGCCAAAAGAGGAGAAAGTATACAGTTCATGACAGTACCTTTAAGCATGTTTGCATTTTGTTGTTCCCCCTGATTCAGTTCCTGTGAAGCTTTGGAAATAACTGAGAGTTGGAATCACCGGTTGAGAAACATAAAAGGTTTCTGTTTTTTGCAGGAAAGTGCCTGCAAGTGCTATCTGCAGAACCTAGGAAAGAATCCTCTTTTTCTGTTTAAAATCAGAGTGGCTTCATGTTGATGGTTACTTTTTATTTCCTGCTTTTTCTAAATGCATCAGGCACCCAGGTAGTGTCCCATCTAAGCATGTTAGGCTCCCAGGTAGTGTCCCATCTAAGAATTCATTGTTCTCTGGAACTTTTCCAGTTGTTATTCCAGCAAGTTGCTTATATGAGAAGATCCTGTTGTCTGATATCCACGCAACATCACAGTCTCTGCTGATGTATCATAACAACCTCCTGATGTGCAAAAACACTGCGCCAGGGAACTTAGATCCACTTTACATATTATGAATGTTACCTGGATAGGCTAATTGCCATGGAATGATTCTGGTTATGTAAATCCTTTCTCACCTTTGATCTTTTTAAAATTACTGTGGTTGAGTTTATCACAAATCTGTGACAGATACTGGAGGGTATTCTCCATGTGGCAACCAATCTGTGTGCATCCATTTTTAATTGTTCTGTTGGTCTCCCAGGCTACAGTATTTTCAGGATAGAGTTCTTCTCCCTGTTGTTTAGTCGCCACTTATCATTTATCTATACTCTACCTTCTTCCCCCCATAGTAAATCTACACTTGAAAGACTCATGACTGAATTAATCCTCTGCCTTAACTCCTCTTTTCCATCATATGAAGGATTCTCAGTTTGATTTCCATGCGCATTTTAAGTGAGCAGTGACTCACAAAAGCTGATATTGAAATAAATGATGTTAGACCTTAAAGTGCTTCTAGACTTTTGCTGCTAGACTGCCATGGCTACCCCTTTGTGATATCCATATGTGCCAAGTTAGTGCCTCATTGAGGATTATTAGTCTTTCCATAGACTGTCCTGGCATTCAGCAGCAGATGCAATCGCACAGTGGCATGGCTACCCAGATCCTGCTGGGTTGAAAGGAGAAAAAGAATTTGATGGGTCTCTCCCCCCCTCCCCCTCTCCCTCTCCCTGTTTTCTTAATGTGTCCTTTGCTCATGATACATCTATAGTTTAAATTTTCATTAGTCTCCTCTGGTACCGAGGGCTGGCCCAGCAGCACAAAAAACCTCAAGAGGTTAGCTGGGTCAGTAGTATTTTTAGGAATGTTTTGTCTTTGTGATTAGAGAAAGATTCCCTGCAATGTTCCAGAGGATGTTGCAACTCTTGGGTTATGTACAACTATGCATTATCTAAGAGGTTGTGCACCACTATTCCCTATGACATCAGGGTCATGTAACAGGAAGTGGGGGAGCTAAAATTATGACCCCACTGGTGTCACGACCAAGACCATTGGCAGCAGGCCAAAAAAGCTGGAGGTAGGAAATGGAAACCAAGGACCACAGTGAGGAACAAGCCAAAGGTCAGAGCCATGGAAGAATCTTGTCCACCACTGAGTAACCTCAGCTTGCAATCCTCACCATGTGTGTAAAGAGAGGCAGGGTTCATGTAGCGTTGCCAACCTCCAGGTAATACCAGAAGATCTCCTGCTATTACAACTGATCTCCAGCCGATAGAGATCAGTTCACCTGGAGAAAATGGTCGCTTTGGCAATTGGACTCTATGGCATTGAAGTCCCTCCCCAAACTCTGCCCTCCTCAGGCTCTACCCCCAAAATCTCCCACCAATGGCGAAGAGGGACCTGGCAACCCTAGGTTCATGACATCCTTGCACTTTATGCAGGAGTTTATTCCAGAAGGTAGCAAAAATAGCAACCCTATAAGCTCAGCAGGAAAGGGCTTCATGATCCACTTGGCCACTGCTCTAAGAGGAGCATGCCTGTTAGGTGCTGTGGAACACAGGCAGGATAATGCTGCTGCAGTTGTCTTGCTTGTGAGCTTCTTAGAGGCACCTGGTTGGCCACTGTGTGAGCAGACTGCTGGACATGATGGGCCTTGGTCTGATCTAGCATGGCTTCTTTTATATTCTTGTGTTCTAAGACATTGCATGGAATCCTGGAACTCCTGTTGGAGCATGTGGTGTTGTCACTAGAGTGGTTTTTGCAAGCAATGATAATGTGCATAACTTCAATTACCTTTTTAGTGATTTATGTTTTCTGCACAGACTGTGAGCCACCTTGTTGCTGCTGTGCTGAAAGAAAACATTTCATCCAAGAAGATAAGCCAGTCAACGAACCAGGTTTGCTGCTTTGGTTGCTCCCTTTTCTTTTCCCTACATCCTTTTTGGAAGCCGCCTTTCTGGGGTTGCATGACTGATGAGTCATGAATATGCCTTTGTGTGTGCGCCTAGGAACTTTAAATCTTTCTGGTTGCAAAGTAATCCTTTGTAGGAAAAGAATGCTTAATAGTAGTGGACTGTGTTACGTTAGTGATGGACAGAGATGGATCCATGCATACCAGCAAGTCTCTAAGAATGTCAGGAACCTTGTCAGGCAGTTCCTCATGCCACTCCTATTCTCTTATGAAAACACTTTCACAAGATGCTTCACATTTTTATGACCTTTCTAACAGCTTAAATTAACTGGTTATTTTTTTTAATGAGAGCATATTCTCCCCCTGCCCCATTCCTTTTTAAAAATTCTGTTTGTCCTGCAAATTGTTCCACTTCCATTTCAGTTTTAACCTGGAGAAGATCTAAATTCTTTTAATAGAGACAAATGTTGAAATGGCAGCTTTCATCAGTTTCCAGTTTGTGCCTCCCTTACTCCTTCTTGTAGGTTACTACTGCCTAGCATCCCATTTATAGAGTTGCCAGATCCAGGTTGGGAAATACCTGGAGATTTTGGGGGTGGGGTCTGAGGAGTGTGGGGTTTGGAGAGGGGAGGGACTTCAATGCCATAGAATCCAATTCCCAAAGTGGCCATTTTCTCCAGGGGAACTGATTTCTATCACCTGGTGATCAGTTGTAATAGTGGGAGATCTCCAGCCACCACCTGGAGGTTGGCAATTCTATCCATTTAGGCATTGATTAAATTGTAGCCCAGAAAGGAGTCTTGTGCTAGGATCATGTCTGCAGATCAAGATTCCTTTTCGTGCTTTAATTTTAATGAACATACAGGTATGCTTGTAATGTGTAATTCTTTTGAAGACGACAACATAGGCTACACACAGGAGGGGAGTATGTGAGTATGACCATATACTAGGGTTGCCAGGTTCCTCTTTGCCACTGGTGGCAGGTTTTTGGGGTGGAGCCTAAGGAGGGCAGGGCTTGGGGAGGGACTTTAATGCCATAGAGTCCAATTGCCAAAGCAGCCATTTTCTCCAGGTGAACTGATCTCTATTGGCTGGAGATCAGTTGTAAAAGCAGGAGATCTCTAGCTAGTACCTGGAGATTGGCAACCCTACCATACACCAAGTTTATATTCATGACAAATACTTGGTTTATAATGGCAGAATCATGAGATCTTGTCATGGGAATGGGAGGATTCTGCCTGAAAAAATTGTTATTTTTTCCTTACCATATTTTAGGATTGCCAATCTCCAGGTGGTGGCTGGAGATCTCCTGGGATTACAACTGATCTCCAGACATCAGCGATCAGTTCCCTTGGAGAAAATGGCTACTTTGAAAGGTGGACTCCATGGCATTATACTCCATTGAAGTCCCTCCCTTCCCCAAACCCCCCCTCCTCAGGTTGCCCTCCAAAATATCCAGGTATTTCCCAACCCATAGCTGGCAACCCTACCATAGCATTAAAAGTAGTTAGCTATGTTAGTTAGTAGATGTGTTAGCTTTTTAACATCCATTAAATCAAAAAAGGCCTTACAGATTTCCCTGAGTACATCTTGTGAATTTTATCTTGTCCAGTCTCCTCAAGCAGGTCTCTGAAGAGGCTACATATACATTTTCTATATAAATAAATGGACCTTGGATAACGTTCTAAAGGCTAAAAGAGAAGTAGGGAGGCCATTCCACTGCCTTGGAGCTAATATTATTTTTTTAAAAAGGCTAGGGGTTGCTGACACAATGCGTTAGATTCTCAATTTCCAGTTTAAAGCCATGGGAGTACCGAGTTGATCGACTGATGAATCAGCATTTCTGAGTGTCATTTCCTTCCATTTCGATTTCAGACCCCTGCATTAAACTTGCTTTGGGAAAAGTGCTACAGTGACGATGTGGTCATTCGGACAGCGTGTTGTGAGGCACTGGTCACACTTACTGCGCAAGGTCATGCAGAGTTCAGTTATGTTCTTAATGGAGCCCTCAACCTGATTCCTTCTGCCAGGTAATGGCTGTTAGTGTTGTCCGTACTATATCCTGTTTGAGTGTTTCCATGTTCGTGGCATATTTATTCTACTAGGTCTTCCTGCAAGCAGAGTTCTGTATCCAAGATGATGCTCTGCTGATTCTCCTAGGAGTATGTGCTGCAGCATAGAAAACATTGGGGTGGAATCAATACTGTTACAACACCAGTAAACTTTGAATAATGCGACTTTTTGAAAGTACTACTGTCTTCACTCTAAATTGGGTGTGTGAATCCCCAGAGGCCAGACTTGACTCAGAACTTGCATATCTGCCTTCAGTCCAGTAATCTCTGGAATACAGCACCCAGACTCTCAATTTTGCTGTCTTCAATATTTGGCAGGTTTGTAATAGTCCAGGCCTCCTTTTCTCTCAAGGGAAGACTTGGGCCTAGGTGGAATGGCCTAGGGCTCTAGAGGTATGTTTCAGAATAATCGGGAATACATATAATCTTTCTGCTACACGATTTTTGAAATTCCTATATGGTTCTAGAACTTTTCATATCTGGGCCATTGCAGCTCTTAGCCAGTGCTACTTTCAGGGTTTTCTGTACAAGCCTGATGGCTGGGATACTTAGGAAGCAATCCAAATTCAATTTTATTCCTTGGGGCTTACTCTCAGGAAAGTGTTCTACAGATTGCAGCCTTATGGTTAATTGAAGGGCACGTTTTTCAGGATTCTCACAGAAGTCTGCATGTTGTTCAGGTCATAAAAATAATATAGTCTGTTTTCCACAAACAGCTCTGCTCTGTTCCAAAGAGCTTGTTAGAGATCGAGGGTAGTGGTTGGGTGTTGGACCAGGAGGGCCTGGGTTCTACTTGGCTGTTGAGTTTGATGAATTTAGGCAGATCACTTTCTCTTGCTGCCTCGTATTCCTGGTGAGGACAGAATGAAGGAGGGGATGACCCCATTCATCAACCTGGAGAGCAGGAAAACAATGTGATCTGAAGGTAAAAATAGCTCCAAACTGGCTCCCAGGTTTAACTGAGAACATTGCTGCTGTAAGGAGAACAATTATCAAGCCCTTTTTGTCTTGATTAAATTTGTATTAAAAATCCTAACCGTCAACAGAATTTTCTGTGATTTACGAGTATGTGATACCCCATGCATTTATTAACTAACATATTCGTTGGACTACTTTGACTCGCACTTGCTGGAGATAAATGGATGCCTTTATACCCTGCCTCTCTTCTTATATTGTTAAATGACAGGGACATGTGGGGCAGGGAGGGGCTCAATTTAAGTTAACAGGTAAAGTAAAAGAAAGACTAGCTACGGTGAAACCAAAGCTTAATGGGCCACAGGTTTCCTGCTCTTTGCTTAGAGAACACTAAGTTGTTTTCTTGCTCAAGGCCAGTAATTTGGTTTTCCACCTGTGCTATATTATGGGGTCATGGTAGTGACCCCAGAGCTAGAGTTTCCAGGACTTGTACCATTCAAAACATTTTCCACTCCCTTTCAGAAAATTATGTGTTAGACTGAATTTTCTCATGCCTAACTTCACTTAGTCCAAAATTTCTCAAGGGATGTTGAGGCATGTGTGCTGATCTCAAACTTTCTGTCGGCCTTACGGCTTGATCTTGCCTGCTTTGGAGTTTTTGAGTGCAGACTTTGGGCAAATGAACCACCCACAAGCCAACACAGCTAGAAAGAGTGCAACAATCTGGGGTCTGTGGGTAGGATAAATAGCACAATTATGCCCTTTACTGTTGAATTTGTTAGATTTAATCCCCAAATTTTTTTTTTTACAAATAACATAGGCTGTGATTAGTACACTCAATTTTAAAAGTTCCCTTTCGCTTATTGCCTTAACAACATTCACAAGTGAGTTATTCCAGACTAGAATCTGTAACGAATCTCTTCTGTGGAGCTCTGCAGAGAAATAGCTTTGATGGTAACATTGTGGATTCATTCTTTCCTTAGGAACGTCCATGGTTTGATAAAAACCATTATAAAGCTCCTAGAAATGCAAGCGTGGCAGATGACCAAGAGTGGGGAGGAACAACTTGGGGAATTTCATGCAATCAGGTATGCTGATTTGATTATTTGTATGTGGCTTTGTGTTTTGGATCTGCATGGAAGTGGTTCTGGAGAGAGTGATATACCCCTCCCCCCAATAGAGTAATATGTATGTTGCAAGTATCTATGGAGATTAGGTAAGAACTTCTGCTTTATCTACAACTGCTTTGGCTGATGATTCCCACATATTTGAACAACTCACTATAGAGTAATGTTGCCTGCATAGGAGAGATGGTTAGTGATGAGATTAACCAAGGGCCTCTTGAGTATCTTGTGCTTTAAGTGTAGTTTTGCCCCTGGAGAGCTATTCTAAACTGAGGTTTTTGCAGATCACTAGTCCTTGTTCTGTTACAGTGTCCTCTATGCTGTGGGTTGAGATCAGTAGAACGAAATGAGTTGAAGGCCAAGGTGCCCTTCCGCTCACAGGGAGTTAGTGCCACAAACAAAAGGGTATTGTTGGACTCAAGCTCTGCGTGTGTAGTTGAATTCAGTTTATCTTGTGGGGTTATAGCTCCCTTTTAATAATGGATCTTTTCCTAGATATGTATATAAAAAATTCTACTTGAATGATACTTGGAGTCTTTTATGTATGTTTGGAATATTTACATTTTGTTCATTTGTCTTTAGAAACCTAAGTGGTGGATTACTGTAATTGATGGGTCCCTCTAGGGAGTTAAGACATCTAGGGGAGATGGAAGAATATCCCTGAATATTTTCAGGACCTTGAAGCTTCTTGTACCTTCCCTAGCAAGATCCCCATAAATATCAACATCACCTATTTTAGTTTTTCTAAAGGTGTCAGCTTGGAACCTTTTTTTCTTTGAGAGCGGTATTGTATGCTTATGGAAAGGTTGAGGTGGGGCTTGCCTCAGCTGCCAGGTCCACCCCCCCTTCGCCTCACCCTCTTCAGGCTCTGCCCCAAAAACCTCCCACCGGTGGTGAAGAGGGACCTGGCAACCCTAGTGCAGTCACAAAATGGCTGCTGCAAGAGGGGGAGTAGATTATCTTCAGTCACACAGTGGAGGAGGAAGTTTTTATATTCTGCTTTTCTTTACTGTAAGGAGTCTCAAAGCGGCTTACAATTGCCTCCCCCCACCCCAACAGGCACCTTGTGAGGTAGGTGGGGCTGAGAGAGTTCTGATAGAACTGTGGCTGACCCAAGGTCACCCAGCAGGTTTCATGTGGAGGAGTGGGGATTCAAACCCGGATCTCCAGATTTGTCTGCTAGTTTGGTGGCAGTTGTTGTCAAGGCGACATTTTTAAATACCTGCCAATAAGTTTCTTGTTGCACACAAACTGTTTTAAGAAAATTGGGGGGGGGGCTCTTACCTTGTGTTGTCTCTTTGCCTGCATCAAGTTGCCAAACAAATTGACAGTGAGATTGTGAACCACAAAAGGCTCCTCTCAGTTGTTACTCTCTGAAAAACCTTGGACTAGTCACTGTCCCCCAGCCTCACAGGGTTATTATGAAGATGAAATGGAGGAGGGGAAGAGTCATGTATGCTGCCCAGAGCTCCTTGAAGAAAGGACAAGTTACAAATCAAATGAATAATGCAAGGAACTACAGTAGTTTTCATCCCCAATTTCCCCAGCTTTAAAAGGAAAAAGCATGAACCATATATCTGTTGGGGCGATCCTCTCTTCTGTTATGGTCTGTTGCAATCATTGTCTGTACTGTCAACATGGCACAATCACTGTTCCGGTTTCTCCCACAGGAGTGCACAAGCATTCTTAGTTGACTGCCCCAAACTCTATGGCTCCCTTATCCTGGAAGCCTGCCAAAGACTGAGCTTGAACAATGAATGTTTTCCAGAAGTGCTGCAAAATCCTGTATGCACTGGCTTTTAATGGTGTGTGGGGTGGGGGAGGGTTGTCACTCAAATATCCTAGAGACTTGGAAGAAACCGCAGGCAGGCGCATTCGGTGACCACACAAAATGATCGCAGTTTCCAGGCAAGTTCCATGTTGCTTGTCTGAAATGAACACCATATTTTGTTGGCTGAAAAGGGTTTTCACCTGAAGCAAAGAAGCCTGGTGGCTTGAAGGGTGTTGGTTTGTTTTTCCATGAAGGACAAATCATCAGTAAACTTTAAAATAATGTCTGGAAGGCATGAAATTGCTTTTTTAATTTCACCTTATCCTATAATTGTAATTAGTTAAGGGTGATATAAGCCAGTCTCTTAGGAATGACAGGTATGAAGGGGGGCAGCCTTAGTGCAAAGCCTTGGTGACCTTGGGCCAGTCACACACTTTCAGCCTAACCCCCTTCACAGAGTCATTGTGAGGATAAAATGGAGGGGGAAGAATGCTTTAAGCCAGTTTGTATCCCAATTGGGGAGAAAAGTAGGATATAAATAAAGGAAATAAATAAAAGGCTTGGGCTAATCTTCAGGATTCTGGTAACTCATCTATGTTGCTCTCAAAAAGATTTTAAAGGATGACAATCATGTTTCGTCAGATCTTTGGGAATTTGTTTTCTTCTATATTTTGAGGATTTTTTAAAGTCATTGCTATATTTTATGGTTGGAAGTGGTTTTGTGGGCTCAGGCATGGGTACAAGTATGGGTTCTAAGTGTATTAAATTCAGTAAACATGAGGGGTTTTGTTTCTGGACTTAAAGCAAGGTGCCAATGAAAAGCTATCCTGTCCTTTGTAGATGGGGTTCTGTGGACCTGTGGGAACATTGCTTCTCATATAGTATCACCTTTGTCCTAAAAAAGACCTTCTCAGGATATTTTCACACATGCTGAATAATACACTTTTGATCCACTTTCAATGCACTTTAGTGATCATTTGCAAGTGGATTTTGCTGTTTCACACAGTAAGATCCAGCTGCAAAGTGCATTGAAAGTGGATTGAAAGCGCATTATTTGGCATATGTGAAAGCACCAAGTTATTTTTTGCTTTGTTAAAATCTATTAAGAGTTGTCAGTGGTTGCCCCAAACCCTGTGGTACCCCACTGTCAAAAGTGACCTGCCTGAATCCAAGCCAAAAAACCCTTTGAAACTCTTCTACTTGAGCCTTCATTGGGGTAGAGGAGAATCATAGAATTGGAAGGGGCCATCCAGTCCAACCAGTCCAACCCCCTGCTCAATGCAGGATCAGCCTTAGAGCATCTTCAACAAGGGCTTGTGCAGCCACTGCTTGAAGATTGCCAGTGAGGGAGCTCACCACTTCCCTAGGTAGCTTATTCCACTGTTGAACAACTCTTCCTGTAAAACACTTTCCCCTAATACCCAGCCAGTAACTTTCCGTCCGTAATTTAAGCCAATTATTGCGAGTCCTAGCCTCTGCTGCCAATGGAACAGCTCCCTGCCCTCTAAGTGAACAGCCTTTCAAATACGTAGAGTGCAATCATGTCCCTGCTCAACCTCCTCTTCTCCAGACTAAACATTCCCAACTCCCTCAGCCTTTCCTCATAGGGCTTGGTCTCTAGGCCCCTGATTATCCTTGTTGCTCTCCTCTGCACCCGCTCCATTCTGTCCACATCCTTTTTAAAGAGGGGCCTCCAAAACTGTTAGCTACTGATAAATTACAGCTTTACTAATTTTATGTTGGACTTTTGAACAACTATTGAATTGTGATTTTGCTTCTGTAAAGTGTTCTTTAGAGCCCCATGGCACAAAGTGGTAAGTTGCAGTACTGCAGTCCAAGTGCGGCTCACGACCTGAGTTTGATCCCTACGGAAATTGGTTTCAGGTAGCCGGCTCAAGGTTGACTCAGCCTTCCATCCTTCCGAGGTCGGTAAAATGAGTACCCAGCTTGCTGGGGGTAAAGGGTAGACGACTGGGGAAGGCAATGGCAAACCACCCTGTAAACAAAGTCTGCCTTGGGAACGTTGGGATGTGACGTCACCCCATGGGTCAGGAATGACCTGGTGCTTGCACAAGGGACCTTTACCTTAAGTGTTCTAAGGTCTGTAGAGTTAATTCAATATTTTTTAAGCCATAAAAATTTCCATGAATGGACTCCATATCAGTATCGTAACCAATCTGATCAATGTTCTGATGCATCTGATGTATTGATCTTGGCTCATCTTCTCCTGGAATTTTTTTCAAAAGAATCTTGACTGGCGTGTACCATAAAAAGGCAATTCGGTGTAGCTTTTCCATGTTTGCTAGTATTTCAAACTTCTGATGTGGGTGGCCAGTCTACTGGATCTACCTTTCTGGTATTTTGGGGATTGATATGCGTAACTTACCTATCTATTGTAGACAGCCAATTATATCTTCTCCCCACATAGTTGCCATACATCATGGAGAGCGACCTCATTGCCCTGCCCAGTAGCTGACCACTCCCACCTTTAGGAACCCACGGAGTTTCCACAGTAGAAGTGTCAACTCTGGGTTGGGTAATCCCTGGAGGTTTGGGGGTGGAGCCTGTGTTGGATGGTATTCGTGGAGGGGAGGGACCTCAGTGGGGTATAATGCCCAAGGCCCCCACCTCCAAAGCAGCCATTTTCTCCAGGATTGCCCCTCCTGGAGTTTGGCAACCCCAGTCCACAGAGCTGCATAATGTTTGCATGTGGTCTGGGACATAGACTCCAGTATACATAGGCCTCAACCTCAATGGCAACTTCTTTCACATGTCTTGAATCAGACATGCCTTTTGGGCCCTATGCCAATTTTATGCCCATATGTGATGACTGGTAGGGCCAAAGGCTTAACAGGTGCTTGTGGCCAATGAGGCAGGTAGGCATTAATCGAGCACAAGACTTCAGCCACCTGTAGTATCATGTTGTCTTGGCCTGTGTTCCCACCAGCTGTGTCTGAGCAATTGTGTGTGTGTGTAAAGTGCCTTCAAGTCGCAGCCGACTTATGGCGACCCCTTATGGGGTTTTCACGGCAAGAGACTAACAGAGGTGGTTTGCCAGTGCCTTCCTCTGCACAGCAACCCTGGTCTTCCTTGGTGGTCTCCCATCCAAATACTAACCAGGGCTGACCCTGCTTAGCTTCTGAGATCTGACGAGATCAGGCTAGCCTGGGCCATCCAGGTCAGGGCTGTCTGAGCAATTAGGAACTACTTATAAGGAACACAAGTAAACGGAGCAGAATTTTGGAAGAATAGTGAGAAGATGATAGCTATTGTTTCCTACAATGTTTCTTTGAGGCGCCTTGCCCGGGGACAGGCTTTCCCCTCTTCCCGTCGTCCCTGGTTCGGCTGCGACACACGCCTCTCAGACCTCAGATTCTGAGTCGGACAAAAGTTGCCCCTCCGCCAGCTTAGAGGCTGCACGGTTACTCGTTCCTCTCCCCCGGTAAGTGGGGCTGGGGACGAGGGGGGTGGTCAGAGTCCCGGAGGCGTGGCTAACAGCTGCGTCTCGGGACAGTTTCAAAGCTGCCAAATGAATACAGAGTACTAAAGCACTCTCTGTTTATTTCTTGCCTTTAATTTCCTTCATTTTGTACAGTCTTCGAGTTTGACCTGTTAGGTGGGAAGTTGCTGGTTGAAATTAGTCAGTTTCACTGGGTATCCTTAAGGAAGCTGTTAGTCTTCCATCTGTAGCATGTGGACAATAAAACTATGCTGCCTTATAGGGCTGTTGAAGGATTATTTAGGTAGCAAATGTGATGTATATAGCACTATAGGAACGTTATAAATAACAATTCTAAAATTATTATTCCCAAGATATTTGGTGAATCTCATTTTTATTCTCCCATTCTTTGAAAGTTCTAAGTAGGATACATATTCTTACCTCACATTTTATCCTCACCTCACATTTTATCTTCACAACAGCCCTGTAAGGTAGTTTAGGCTGAGAGCATAATCATATGGATAACCAATGAGATTCATGTAGGGGAGGAACATGTTGAACAGAATTCTTGTCCTGGTCTGATAGTCTAACTATTATACCACACTGACTCTCGGGTAGTTGTTCTAATATCTGAAAGCATGTTTCTCTTACCCCATCTAGTCGTCGTCTTTTACCCTTGGTTTATCACTAAATTGTGGAATTAAAGTTCAAGACAGGTAGAAAAACGCTTTTATGCAGTAGTAAGTGCTGTGCCGTGTTATTGAGAGAACAGGGGTCACAGCTGTATACATGGAAATGCCTGGCAACTGCTGACATTGTTTGCTCATACAGGAAAAGCAATCTGGCTCTGTTGCTGAATTTATGATGTAAATCAAATTGTAGTTCTCCTGTAGACATACCATAGGTTGGGGTGACTTAAAGGCTGCAGAAAATTCATTTTTGTTCTAGTCTTCTGTGAGAATGTTGTTGAGACTATTGCAATACTCTGACATACTGAGGATTGGCCTTGTAAACACTTATTTACATAGGCTTTCTGATGGGTTTGTGGTCTAAAATTATCTTTCATAGGCTTCTGTTCAGAACTACATATTTGTAAGTGTCATAATGCTGCTCAGATGGTCATACAGTAGAAGGTATCCCAAAACAGCCCATCAGCGCTTAGTCTTTGCATTTCCACTATCAGTTGACAATGTCTTAAAGTTTACTATTCATTTTCATGTCTGAAAGCATTATGTAATCACAGGCCTGAGAGTCATGGCTAACTACAGTTGCTATGTGTATGCGCAATATCACATGGGGGTGTCCAAACAAAATGTATTTGAGTTTGCAAAATGCAAACTGTATTTTTCAGACAGGTAATAACCCTTCAGATATTGCAGTAATCATGCTCCTCTGAGATTTATCATCAGAGATCTGGAAGTCTAGAACCAGAAGAATGTACATGCTGATCACAGCCTACCTGGCCAGACTGACCCACATCAGTAACCTCAATGTTAGATTACTGCAGTGTTGTTTACGTAGGGCTGCCCTTGAAGACTACTTTGAAAAAGTGGTGCTGAATGCACCATGATTGTTGATCAGATAAGCCCCATTACAATGATATTAGACTAGAAGTTGATGGGCAGTAAATTCAGGATAGACAAAAGGAAATACTCTTTACACAAGTAACATGTGGAATTTGCTGCCAGAGGATATAATGCTGGCCAGAAGCATAGACAGTTTAAAAAAAGGATTAGACATATTCATGGAGGATAGGTTTACTAGCCATAGTGAATAAAGGAAACCTCTGCATTCAGAGGCAGTAAATCTCTGAATACCAGGGCCAGGAGGCAACACTAAGGAAAGGCCTTTGCCTCTATTGTCTGTTTGCTTGGCACTTCAGGGGAACGGGATAGCCACTGTGTGAGATGGGATGCTGGATCAGATGGATCCCTGGTCTGATCCATCAGGGCTCTTCTTATGCTCTTAGATGCATTGGTTACCAGTTGGTTTCTGGGTTCAATGCAAGGTTTTGGTTTTGTTCTTTAAAGCCATTTATGACTTGGGACCTACTTACCTGAAGGACCACACATTTCCATATGAGCCTGGTTAGCCCTTCTTGTCCTGCTGCCAGGGCTTTCTTTCTGTTCCCTCCTTGTGGATGTCAGTACTGTTGTAGTCTGGGTGAGAACGTTTCCTGTGGCAGTCCTGTCTGTATGAATTGGGCTGACCAGTGATGTGTGAGCTGCACCTTTACCTCTACAATTCAGAAAGAAGTGCAAAGCAACTTTTGGTTGAATGAGGTTTTATTTTTGGCCCTTTGTTTTTAGGATCTTTATTGTATAGCAGCAAACATGTAAAAAAGCTGTGATCTTTCCCGGAAAAGCTGTATAAATAAAAATTTGAAGAAGGCACCTCCCGATTCTGACCCCCAAACAAAACAAGGTAGTGTTTCACCATGGGTAGGGATCAGAAAGCATCTGCCAGCTCAAACAGCTACAGAGAGTTTCTCTGTCCAAACTTGGCACGCAAGGCGGCCTTTTCTGTTGAGCTACCTGTTGATGTAATTGTTGTGCTGTGTTGATTACTGTGAAGTGATAATTACTGTAAAGCATTTTGGTATGGTTGAATGGGCTATGGAACTAATAATAATAATTACGACAGCAGGCCCTGTTTGACTGGCACCCTACTCCGTTATAGTATATGTGTCTCAGCGGTGAAGTCAGGATCCCCCTTCTCAGTGGCACTGAAATTATAAACACCTCTGGGATCAAGCAGTATGGGGGATGTGGTGCTGGCTTTGCAGGCTGCTGAGTAATTGCAGAGGAGGATATTAAAAATATTGAAAAGCCCTGCAGCTATGTGCTGTCAGCTGAACACCAGTGTCCTTTGAGTTCACCAGGTCACGCTCAGCCATAGTGCCCTTTCCTTCCTCCATTAAGGGCTGGTTAATATTTGCAATTTGCGTGCCTGTTTGGTCTCTTCTGACAGTCTGCTAAAGAAAACAAAGGGTGTTGAGGTGACTGTATGTTTGTTTCATATCTATATCCCTGTATCTATTTATATCTATATCTATCTATGAAAAAAAATCCCTCCGCAATCAACTTGGCTAACCCATCAGCTTTTTTCACTTGGGTAATGGTGACATTAAAGCTTAGTTACACAGCATTTAAATAAGGTCACAGGGAAGATTAAAGTACTATTATGGACGGTAACGAGGCAAAAAACGCACATGAAAAATACTCACAGAAAAAAAACCACTGTCATAAATGCCCACTCCAGGGGTCGGCGAACTCATTAGTCAAAAGAGCCAAATATCAACAGTACAACGATTGAGATTTCTTTTGAGAGCCAAATTTCTTAAACTTAAACTATATAGGTAGGTACCCTGTTTATTAACTTAATAAACTTTAATTAAAGTTTTAAGTCTTAATTAAACTATAGGTACACTGAATAAAATTTGATATCATACTTAATAGTGATCTTATTTATTGATAAAAATTAAATTGTAAGTCCCTGCCATTTCCCCCTCCCTGTCCGGAGTCCTCGTCTGGAGGCCTAGTCTACCGCCATAAAAGCCTATTGGTAAACCTGGCCTCCGGCTGAGTCCCATTGGGAGGCCAGGTCTACCCACTGGCTTTCTTGGCAGTAGACCTGGCCTCCAGAGGCCCATAGAAGCCAATGGGTAGACCTGGCCTCTGAAGGGGGACTTTTTCCCCTCCTCGGAGTCCAGGTCTACCGCCAAGAAAGCCAGTGGGTAGACATGGCCTCCCAATGGGACTCAGCTGGAGGCCAGGTCTGCCAAAGGAAGCCTGCTTCACCCAACAGCTGATAGGCGGGGGGGAGGAACCGCCGAGCCGCCCGCCCAGCAATCGCATGGCTAGAGGGGAGGGGAGGCTTTAGCCTCCCAACCATTGAGGGCAAGGGAAAGGGGGACCCCACCATTCTCCACGGCGGGGGGGGGGGGAAGAGACAGCGCTCTCTCTCTCTCTCTCTCTCTCTCTCTCTCTCTCTCTCTCTCTCTCTCTCTCAGGCATGCCGGCGCCACAGCCCGGCTGCCGGCGCGAGCGAGCGCAAGAGCAGGGGCTCTGAACCAAGTTTGGAGAGCCGCACTCAGTGGGCCAAAGAGCCGCATGCGGCTCGGGAGCCGCAGTTTGCAGACCCCTGGCCCACTCTAATAGTTAAGAGTGTTTCCTCAGTGGAACAGGCTTTCTCGGGAGGTTGTAAACTCTCATTCCCTGGAGATTTTTAAGCAGAGGCTAGATGGCCATCTATCAGCAATGTTGATTCTATGGCCTTAGGCAGGTGATGAGAGGGAGGGCATCTTCTGGGCATGGAATGTGGGTCACTGGGGGCGTGCGGGGGAGGAGATAATTGTGAATTTCCTGTATTGTGCAGGGAGTTGGACTAGATGACCCTGGTGGTCCCTTCCAACTCTATTATTCTAGTCTATGAAATTGTATTCCACAAATTATTTCAGGATAAAGCTGAATTTATTTTATCTTTCAAAGATGCAGACCGAATAGCTTGACATAATAACAATGACAGGTTGGTATGGCTGGAATCAGACCGTGGTGTTTACTATGTGTGTTTAACCATATGAACTAAATAGAAGTCGTGTATTACTGTATACAGCTTGATGCAACTCTAGTGTTGGACTTACCATTGTGGTGGTGGGGTAGATGGAGCACAAGCATATGGCAAACCAATGCTACTGAACACTCTTATCATAAGAACTGTTTATTTATATTTATTAACATATTTGTATCCTGGTTTTCCTTTTTGCTTAAGGTGGTTTATATATCACCATTAAAGCATTACAATCTAAAATCAGTAGATCTAAAACCCCAAATAACTTCCTTCCCCCAAAAGATGCATGCACTTTTAGATCCCATTAAAAGCTCTGGTGAATAAAAAGGACTTGCAGCACCTCTTGAAAATTTCTAGTGACGGTGCTCCCCTCATCTCCTCAGGGTGGCGAGGTGCAACGGAAAAGGATCAGGCTCTGGGTGATGCTAGCTGGGCCACCTTGAGGAGGGGAACAGCCAGCAGATGGCAGTCTGAGGACTGTAGCTGGTGCACAATGACATATGGGAGGGGACAGTCCTTTAGCTATGAGTCCCAGGCCATGGTGGGCTTTTCAGTGCCTTGACCTGGACTCAGACAAACTAGCAGCCAGTGTAGCTGTTTTAAGATGGGTGAGAGATGTTTTCATCAGCTAGCCCCTGACAATAAATGGGCTGCTGCATTCTGAACCATCTGCAGTTTCTGGGTTGTCTTCAAGGGCGGCCCAACGTAGAGAGTATTACAGCAATCCATTGTTGAACTACTGATCAGTGTATATGGCTCTTTAACTCATTTGGAATGTCTTTGTATATTACTAGTAAATACAACTTGGATTTTGCATGTTGAAGTACAACTTGTTATCCCATGTTATCCTACACTGCTTAGTAGTAATTGTACATTTTGGTGTACTATGTAGAGGGCATTTTAAATGCTACATTCAGAAATGCCATATATTCCATGCACAGGGGCCAGCTACATGAGCCAATCTGGGGGAGCTTAATGTATAGATAAGACAATGGTGTTAGGAGAAGGCGTTGTTAGGCTTTGGTGTCCATTTTGGGATGTCACGGTTTGTTCAGGAAAGGCAGGCAGCTTCACTCAAACTTATATTTATTTATTCATTCATTCAATTTCTATCCCTCCCCAGGGTCAGGGAGCCTTACAGCATGTTCCTACTGCAGCGGAATTAAGTTGCTGTTGCCTAATATAAAAGATTTTAGCAGCTTTTTAAACTAATATTGGAAGAAAGCTGAGAGGAGCTAGGGAGCATATGGTTCAAGAAGACTAATCCCCAAGGGATGATGCAGTAAATGTCCCAGGCCAACTAAATTAGTATAGGGTAAAACATACCTACAGAAGGAAATGAGGATAGTTGAATTATACCAAAAGATCTTAGAAGAAAATGTGTACACAAGGATTTGCAGTTCCATCCCAAGCAGAGTTACTCCCTTTTAAGTCCACTGACTTAAATGTAACTTATAACTCTGCTTAGGAGAGCACTGCATGAGAGGAACACAAAATATTATTTATTTACTTCATTTACCTTTCTCCTCAATGGGGACTCAAAGTGGCTTACATTATTTTCCTTTCCGTTTTGTCCTCACAACTACCCTGTAAAATAGGTTAGGCTGAGAGTCTATGACTGGTTCAAGGTCATCTAGTGAGCGTCCACGGCTGAGTGGGGTTTTGAACCCAGGTCTCCCAAATTCTACTCCAACACCAACCACTGCACTGGCTGTACATACAACTGTGCGTATGGTGATGCTAGAGGCCTCTGAGCCTTGGCTGGGAAACTGGAGTGCTTGGGGCAAAGCAAGAACACCTGATCAGCATTTAGCAGACCTGTGGTACAGTGAGAATAAATGGGGTATGGTAGCCCCTGAGTATACTTTCTACAGGAAGCACAGCAAAGAATGCATCTGGGTTGTGGCTCTGTACGTTAGTGTAGTCCAATGAACTAGAAAGCATGAGATGAATAAGCTCCATGGAATCACCATGGAAGGAAATACCAAGTCTGAGAAACAGTAGTATTGGGGAATATAATACTGCGTCCCTGATAAAGGGGAGAAAAAATGGGGAAGCAGCCAAAGGAGAAATCCTGGCAATGATGGGTGACTTCACTTACCTTGGATTTATTTCTATTTATTTATTATGTTAGTTATAGCCTGCTTTTCTTGCTTAGATTACATAGTATAAGTCAAATACAGTCAACATGATAGGACATCCAATGCACTGTACAATAGTGTCTGGACTACAGAAACCTGAAACCAAACAAATCTAAAACAGAGCTGATACAAAGAATAAACATTTAAACAACACGGCTTACATAGTTGGAGCAGATTTACAGTTGTAGACAGCAATATAGTTGTATAGACTGCAGTTTCTATCCCTTTGTCAATGCAACTTTCTGAACATTTCATTACAGTACAATCTTATTTACCTGTCCAAAAAAGCCCTCTTGAATAATGCTGTTTTGCATAGCTTGAGGAAAGCCAGGAGAGTGGGAGCCTTCCTGACCACATGAGGCAGGCCATTCCATAAGGCAGGGCCACAACAGAGAATGTGCAAGTATGGGCTGTTATTGATTTTGCCTGTTTGCAGGATAGTACCTGCAGAGAAGGCCTTGCTAAGATGAGCGAAGCTGTTGTGGCAGAGCATAAATGAATAAATGTGCCTTGGATTAGATAAATCACGCAACTCTGAGTCCTGTTTTGGACCAGATACTCGATATATTGATTGGGAACAGTGATCACAGTGCTATCAAATCCGATATATATAAGTAAACAGTTGCCTAGATAATCCAGCATGGTTATATTTGGTTTTCAAAGAGGAAACCTCACAAATAAATAGGATTAATTAAAAGTGGAAAGGTGTCACGAAAGTTAAAGGTCTCTAAGGTTGTTCATGCATGGGAGTTTTACCTAAGGTTTGTTGCTCACTGGACCCACACTTTCCTGTTGGGAATATCTGCACCAGTAGTCTCCAAGCTCAAATCAAGTCCCCACCCCTTTAAGTGCTGCTTTGTAATTGGCTTACTTTGTAAAGCTTACTGTGAGAGAAAATTCTCCCCCCAACCCCCCCAATTGCTGCATACAAAAAGCATTTTAAGAACAAAAAATGGAGTAATTTGAAAGGGGGGGGGAGAAATCCAAGCCTAGTTTTTAAAAAGCCTGCTCAGAAAGAGCTCTGGGTAAGCAGGAAGCATTTGAATCCCCGCCTCTTTACATGCTGCTTTGTAATTGGCTGTGAGAAACCAAGCTTGTACCTCCCATGCTTTGCCTTATACATGGGGATTTCAACCTGGCTGAGCTCATGGGAGATGGACGAATTGGGTTAACAGAGGAACGGGAAGTCCTGGGATTTGTGAGAGCTGGAAGCAAGGTCATTTCTAATGAATGGGAAACTCATGCATAACTCCAAGGAACAACCGAGACAGACAGGGGATGAACGTGCGTGTAAGTACCCATGCATAAACAACCTAAGATGCTTGGGGGCTATTAAAAATCATGATTGAAGCTCAGATAAAATAAATCACAAATTAGGAAAAACAGGAGCCAGTCTAAGTGGATGCTGGCAAAGTTACAGCTTAAAAAGCAACAAGGCTTCTTTGGAGAAATAAAAGTCTTGCAGAACTACCAGGGCCTCAGTGCTGATCCATTCTGTTCAGTCGCATGTATTTGTTGGTTGGTCAACTTTGTATGTTTCTGGGCAAATTATTAATTTTATTAATATTTTCATTTGCTGGTGCCAGGAACTCCCCTCATCCCCTGATTACTGTGCTTGAAAACAGACCTGACTGCTGGCCAGTTCTCCTACAACAGATGACAATATTTTTTCAGCAGTGTCCAGGAAGGTAAAAAAAATTAGTACTTAGCCTGTATGCTCATTATCTAGCAATATATAGCCCATGTATGGGTAACCTTGAATTATCTGAGCTGCCTTTATTCTGTTTGTACATCCTTGTTTGATTTGGTGGGAAAGCATGTTTACAATCTTTGTGATTGTAGAGATGAATGTTATTTTCCAATATATTAAAAAGTTACTGAAAGCAGGAGTTCTTGAGCAGGAGTAAACAAGTGTACTTTTTTATTTCAATTTTTGAACCTCTAGTTTTAACGTTTTGTTTAAGCTCAAGGTAGATTATTGTGTAAAACAGTGCAGTAAATACCATGGGATTTCCAATAAACAATACAATAAGACTAGGATTAAGAAAATTAGTAAATTTCGGGAGGGTAGTCATGTTGGTCTGCAGTGGAAGAGCTAAATTTGAGACCACCTTAGAACAAACAAAATTTTGAGGGTATAAGCTTTTGAGAGTTAAAGCTCTGATGAGAGTAAAAGTTCCCTTCGTAAGATAGTTCATCAGAGCTTTAACTCTCAAAAGCTTATACCCTAAAATTTTTGTTTGTTCTAAGGTTATTCCCCCCAAATTTGTTTGTTCTAAGGTGCTACTGGACTTGACGCTAGCTCAGAAATTAGAAACAAAATTAGAAAACAAGTATCAGACATATGTCACAAACAATGCAAACAATGGAACTGCAAATAGAAAGCAGTGTAGTTAAGGCACGTAGCTCCTGTCATGCTGGAGTACCACCCTTTATGTAAAGAGGTGTGGCTTGTTGGAAAGCATCTTACGGCATACTCTCTTCGTGAAAAATTTAAATGTTTAAAGCAGGGTGGCTAGATGATTTTCTGTAATATACTAGCTTTCCACAAGGGAGAAGGCTTGTAGTCTAGCTTTATTGTGTATAAAACTTCAATGCTCAGGGAAAGTTTCAGACCGGTGATTCTTTTCTCCCCCAATATGCATTCTGAAGTGGTACAGGTGCATGATCTGTACACAGATGCTAGAATTACCTCTCAGTTTCTATGTCAGCTTTTGTTTTTAGGGGCTGTCATGTTTTGGTTTATTCTTGGGTTTAAAAAAATAGGCATATGATAAGGTGACTATAGCCTGTCAGCCAGCTCTAAAAACTGGCCCTCCCTATGGTAATGAAAACTAGCACATGACCTTAACTATAGATCATTGTGCTGCGTTTTTGACATGGCCCTCAATTCTCTGCCAAGCTGTTCTCCTTTACCATGATAGTCATGTGGAAACCCTGAGAGGACTTCAATGCATTGAAATGTTGAGAAGAGGGAGGATTGTTGTCAGTTGTGCCTTCTCTTGTCATTGCAGCCCTGTGGTGAGTAAAAGCACACCTGGGGAAATCCTCTCCTGTTAACTTCTCAGGATTCACGGAACTTCCTCAGAGTCCCACCCTGGCATCCTTGATTCCTGCTGCTATTCATTGTTCACGGGCTATTTACCTACTTAATTATTTGTTGAAACTTTTAAAAAATAATATTATATCGCTTCTCAAAAACATGTCACAGGGGTGTGCAAAAATAAAATTTACCTCACCGCCATGCTTTAGATCACTGGTCCGCGAGAACTAAATTAAGGTTCGCGAAACAAAGTTATAATCCCATAATAAATTAATATTTTCAATTAAGTTCTGTATTATAAAATATATATATTCAAATATAATTCTAAGTTTAATGTTTAACTAACAGTTATGATTAAAGTTTATTTTCAAATTCTGGGAATTTTTATTTTGAACCTTGGGGTCCCTGCACTGAACAAAAAGTCCTAGTGGTCCCTGGTCAAAAAAAGGTTGGGAACCACTGCTTTAGATAAAAATACTCTTGTTAATAGTATGTCTTGTGCCCAGCCTTGCACGAAATTGTGAAAAATGTATGTATTTAATATGACGGGTGTGTAGCTCCCCCACCTTGGTATACATTTTCTTAATTTTTAGAAGTTCTTATAGCTACATTGAAAATGATGGAAGCCACAGCAGTTGCTTCTTGTTTGCTGCTCTCGAAGCCAAGACAGGTGCTGCTGCTTCACAGGTTTGGCTTCTGTGTGATCTCAACTTCTTTTCTTCAACCGCAGCACAGAGAGTTCACGTGTCCTTATAATGAGACCCTTTTTAAGATACTTGTATTGTGAGCCCTGCCAACTGCAGGAACATGCTGAATTACGGATGGGCTTGCTTCGAGTCTTACTTCAGCCGTGTGGGCTTCGGAACAAGGAAAAACCCTCTGTCCTTGAATGCCATCTTCTTGAGCTCTTTTGTGACTTGGTTCCGTATTATCAGGTGAGACTTATTTGCCTTTCTGCAAATATGTTCATTAAAAGTGCTGTTTGAATGGTAGAAAGTGGGAAGAGAAGGAAGAAATGTGTCTATCCATAGGTATTCTGCTCTGAGATGACAGTGTGTTTTCCAGTCTGAGCAGATCTAGGCTTGGTTTACACATGCCGGAGGTTGAAGAGGTAGAATGGACTATATACAGTGCAACAGATCTGCATGTGGCGGATCGCTGTTTAGATACTGCTTTGTATATAAAACAAACAACCCTCTGTGCAAATCAAGGACCAGCACAGCATAGAACATGCTTCATTCTTTGCCTGCTGCACTGAAAGTTTTTAACAGACGTGAACATTTCATAATGTGGTCTTCACCTATTGTCTGAATTGATGCAGTCCATTTTACCACCTCATTCTCATACATGTATAAATCTGGCCCTTAATAGAATGTATTCCAAGTCCTACAGAGGGCATTTGATAGTTTGACCTTTTCTAGTCACAGATTGCAAAATCACTACCACTTGTCAAGATGCAAAGTAGTCTGAAAGGAGATGACCCGAAGCAAAGTAAGATGAGGCTTCTGGGGAAGAGGAAGTTTTGGTGGATGTGGTTTGTTATAATGCTTGTAGATCCATGATATGCCAAGCCACATGTGCCAAATCTAATTCTACAATGCTGTGAAAAAAAGTTCTGAGATGAGAAGAGCAATCCAGATATTTCTGTGGTCACCACTGTTTTCTTAGGGCAAGGACAGTCGGAGAAGAAATGCCTTATCTCCAGACATAGCTTCAGGGGTTACAAGGTGTGTAACCAAAAGTCCCACCTCTCCTCTAGGGCTCTGAACCAAACCTTGTGATTTTTGACCTCATGCAAATCTAAGTGATTATCAGCCATAGAACTCTACTGGCTGGGAGGAGGTGAGCCAGCCTCAGCTTAAGAAGGGTGAAGAAAAACTTCTTTTCTTAGACAGGGATTTTGGTGGCCCTGGGCATCAGTTTAGCCAGAATTTTAATTTGGCTTTCAGCTTTAATTTGGCTTTTAGTTAGGGGTTGGCATTGGTTTAGGGAAGAAAGGTTATTTGAGTGAAACATATAAGCATTGTGTTAAGGGCTCAGTGTTCCTAACTTATGTATACAGGTTCTGTGGATAGGAGCTCTGTATGTTAAAAGAGCAATCTTGAACCTGGCAAGGATTTTGTCTATTATGGAAATAGATTCCAGTCTCCCTTTAGCGTTTATTCACTTCAGTTGAGGCTCAGCTACAAAGTAGTTACTCTCATCAGGGAAAAGATTGTAACCTTTGAAAGCGTGGAGCCAGTTTTACTTTATATCAGACTTGCCCAACCCATGGCCCCTGGGCCGCATACAGCCCAGAACAGCTATGAATGCGGCCCAATACTTACTTAAAACATTAAACTTAAAACGTTATGAGATCAGCTATCAATAGTGTTAGTGTATTTTATGTGTGGCCCAAGACAATTCTTCTTCCAATGTGGCCCAGGGAAGCCAAAAGATTGGACACCCCTGTTTCATATATTAAAGCCACCTGCACATAACATTTACCCTATACGTTTTTTGTTAAATAAACCTTTGTTCCTCTCCATTTGTGTCTTGTCTGTCTAGTCAAATATCTAGGAAACAGTGATTTAGTTTTACCTCACAAATAAATACAGCCTTGGTCTAGCATGTTCCCAAATAAGAGACCCTTAGGGAGCACACTTAGCTTACACACTACCAATCCTTTCATTCAAAGCTTGTGACCTCCCCCCTTTTGTTTGATGGTGGTCAGTTGGCGTTTACAGAATCTGTGGAACCCAGAATAGGGGACTGGACATTCTTCAGTCCAGTGGACAGTTGCCTCAGAGTCCTCCCCCCATACCCCCCACCACAGAGTATCCCTATAAATTCCGCTGTTTGTTTGCTAAGCATTTGAACAGCTGGTCTCTGCTGTCTGAATGCTTCTTCTGTCACCATTTCTGTTTGGCTGCCCATCCTCTGCCCACTGGACACAGTTCCCTCATGAAGAACTGTCTTCCTCCCAATCTTGAGGCTCTTTCAGCTCCTGGAAATCCCAATTACTAAGCCAAAATGCATGTAAGGACCAGTCTTCTGCCGAGTGAAGATATGAATAGACTCAGGATATTGGTCTGTCTTGCTCAGAATTGTCTGCTCTGATTGGCAATGGCTCTCCAGAGTTTTGGTCAGAAAAAAAGATGTTTCTTGGCCCTGTTCCTTGACCTTTAAAATTGGATTTGCTGGGGATTCATCCTGGGTCTGCCTTGGTGCAAAGCATGCACTCTGCCACTGAGCCGTGGTCCTTCATCTGATGATCTAGCTTCTCCTGTCTAGGAACTTGAATAACTTTCTTTAGTTTGTTTACAATAAACTGAAAAGGACCATGTTATCATAATTAGGTTTGCAATGGCAATTATTTAAATTGGGAGGAGGAGAAGAGGTTAGCATTTCTGTCAAGGCATCCTGTTTATTTTAAGACTGCTTGATGAATTTATGTAATTGCATTTCACTTTTTTTGTCCTGTGTGGGGGTAATAATGCTGAATAATGAATAAGTAAGAGTGAAACTAAGGACTATTTTGCACATGTGGCAGCTGAATATGTGAATTAAGTATTATTCAGTCTGAGTTGTTCGACCTGTGGTGGCTCATTCACACATGCCAGGTGATGTTGACTTCCTCAGGTGATGAATGTCTGTGTGGATACCAGTTCTCTGTCTTGCTGTTTTCCCTTCTCCAGATTAAGGACCTGCCACAAATCACAGAAACCCTGCTTTTTCTGGAGGAGTTGTTCCAGAGTCTGCTACGCTACCCTGTTTTTTGGACTGTCCAATTACACCAGCTGTGCTTGCAGCTTTTGTGCTTTTGTGAGATTTGCCTGCATATCACAGGGGAATGCTCATCTTTAATCTGCTTAATGGGAGAAAATGTTGAGCTCTTGAAAGAGGTATGGTCTGAAGGACAATTTTTTTTTTAGATAACCAAACATTTAAAACAGCAGGTTCCAAAACTCACTTTACCTGAAGGCATTCATGGTCTGGAAAACACCAGAATCATGTCAAACTACAGTTAGAGTACATCTGGGAGGACACAGGCCTAGGGGAACACCAGGAGCTTTCTGTGGCTGGTTTTTTAGTTTGGTAACTATGGTGTAATGATAGGTTCAGCTATCTGGATTCATGAAAATGACAAATGTCCTTTAGAGCCAACATGGTGTAGTGGTTAGAGTGGAGGACTCCAATCTGGAGAACCAGGTTTGATTCCCCACTCCTCCACATGAAGCCTGCTGGGTGACCTTGGGCTAGTCACAGTTCTCTCCGAACTCTCTCATCCCCACCTACCTCACAAGGTGTCTGTTGTGGGGAGAGGAAGGGATGGAGATTGTAAACCGGTGTGAAACTCCTTAAAGGTAGAGAAAATTGGGGTATAAAAAATCAACTCTCTTCTCTTTAAAAGGAGAGACTCCATACAGGCCTACATTCAGTGGGGAGTTGTGGGCAGGGGCATCTTAGCCATGGGGCATCTAGGGCAGCTACCCCAGGCTGCACAGGGTCTCAATTGCCCACGGCTACACCTAACCTGGTGGGGGAAAGAACAGTGAGATCAGGCTCCTGCCACCACCACCCCCACTCTACCACACGCCCCCATTCCATACAGGGTCCAGGCTGCTGGCACAGAGGCAGCTGCATATGTCCATCCCTCAGCAACTAGCTCAAGGCCTGCCCTTTGCTTGGGACTGGGGTGGCCCTGGGGTGCAGTGATTCTGGGGCCCCATCCTGGGCCCCAGAATAAGACCACCAGTGCTTGTGAGGTACTTACTACTTCAAGCATGTAATACTTCACAGTGCTGGCAGAGGACTGCATGATGGAATACTCTTATATCAAAGACTTCTGTATCCAGGGAAGCTTTGTAAATGTGAGAGAACATCCAGCGGTATCTCTGCACAGCTCCATCCAAAAGTGGTCCTGAATGGCTCCTGTGCCTGGGGAGTTGCTCCGTTTCTTCAATGAGGATTGGTAAGAGCTGCTACAGTTGAAAATGAGGGAAAGCAGAATCTGCCTGACTCATTATTCCAGTAAAAGTAGCAAAGGAACTACCGGTAGCTTACCTGGATCTGAGATAAGCATTGGCGTGATCCTCCTTGGCTTTCAGTGACAGAAGTCAGAGATGCAGTTCCTTCCCATGACATTGTTGCCCCAGTATTCCGGACAGTTATGTTGGCATGGGAAGATTGACAGCTTTCCCCATGTGACCTTGGATGTCAGGGTTTTCATGCAGTGCAGGACAGATAGCCACAGCAGCTGTCCTGCCACTAAGTAATATTGGATGGAGCCCCAAGTTATTTCAAAGAACTGGTTTGGACCTGCATTTTATATTAAACATGCTGCGTTTTGGAAAATAAGAGGGATATGCAGCATTTATTTCCACAGATTGTTTGGTGGACAAGATTTTAACTTGAATGTCTTATCTTTTGTGTGTGGTTGTTTTTTTTTAGGGATTTCTGTGTGAGCTGATGCTGATTGGATTAGGTCTGCTTCTTCTGCAGGCTCCAGCTAGTCAGCAGAAGCCTATCTTAAATTTAGGTAAGGTTTTCTTGTAGAAATCCCCATTGTAAGATGTTTGTCTGCTTTTAACTGAAATGTCTGGATGAAAACAAAACAGAATTGGCTAGAGCAGGAAAACCTAATCACAGACGAACAGGCCGGCTTTAGGGAGGGTAGAGCATCAACAAATCAGTAGGTTATAGATCAAATCAAGCCTGAACTGACCCTAGAAGCTAAAATGACTAAACTGAGGCTATCGTATTTTGGTCACGCCAAGAGACGACGAGTCACTGGAAAAGACAGTCATGCTAGGAAAAGTTGAGGGCAGCAGGAAAAGAGGAAGATCCAACAAGAGATGGATTGACTCAATAAAGGAAGCCACAGCCTTCAATTTGCAAGGTCTGAGCAAGGCTGTCAAAGATAGGACATTTTGGAGGACTTTCATTCATAGGGTCGCCATGAGTCGGAAGCGGCTGCCTTCATAGATCTGAAGGCAGCTTTTGATTCTATTTCCAGGACTAAATTATGGGAGAAATTAGAAGTAACATCAATAGATAAAAGGTTCCTTTTCCTGATTTGTGCCCTGTATAATAATATACCACCCTTAAGGTCAGATGTACTAGGCAGGGGCATCTTACAAACCCTATTAACACCTCGAAGGGAGTGAAACAGGGCTGCTTACTAGCTCCCCTACTTTTCATCTTTTGTATCAACGACATGGTTAAATGCCTAATTAACCTTGATTTTCACCCTCCTAAGCTAGCTCACCGCCAAATCTCTGCCGATGATGCTGTAATTCTATCAAGAACTCCAGTAGGACTTAAAAGGGCATTAAGGACACTTTCTCAGTATTGCAGCAAGGAACACCTAGCAATAAATGATCAAAAATCCAAAATCATGGCATTTGGCAGGAGACCTAAAATTCAGATATGGAGTATAAATGAACACAAGGTAGAGCAGCTTAATAGGTTTAAGTATTTAGGGGTGGTATTACAGGCCTCAGAATCAAGGAATCACTGTCAGCATGCAACTGTCAGCATGCAACAGATACTGGACAAAAATTCGCCCATACTATAATTCATTTTTTTACGAACAAAGGGTGGACACTATGTCCCAGCTGCTCTTAAATTATTTCAGGCTAAAACAATGGCCCAACTTCTATATGGGACCATGATAGGTCCTCCTCCTTCTCTTTTTGCACCATTGGAACGGGTGCAAATGAAGTTTTTGAGAACAGCTCTCCAACTTCCTTGCTACCTGTCAAATGCTCTTCTGTGCCTGGAGACTGGCAAGATCAAAGTAGAGGCTAAGGCATGTCTTGCATCGATCTATCTCTAGCTTAAGTTAAACCTAAAACCTCAAGGCCTAACCCCCTCAATTTTTTTAAATAATTACCAGTCTACATAGCTGAAGGCAGTCAGAGGCAAGTTGGCCGAAATGGGCTTTTCCCCTCAATCGGCCCTGGAAATGGGATATGATCAGGCGAGGCAAGCTATAAGACAAAGGATACTGGATACGGAGTGCCAAAAAGATCTAGAGAAGGCACCGACTTTCCTGTCAGCAGAACAGTCCAGATATTTAGCCTCTCCTGCTGCCTACCTCTCCTAATTAGAGATCCTTAGATATAGGAAAGCATTCACCCTTCCAGATGCCAAGCTGTCCCCTCAGCGGTTGTGGATTGGGAGATACAGAAAGGTTCCCCTGGAGGATAGAGTATGTCCCTGTGCTTTAAAGGAAATTGAAAGAACAGAGCACATTCTACTGCACTGTCCATTATATCAAGAGGTTCGTTCTAAGTTTCTCTCCCCCGGCTTAGTCGGCATTCAGGTCAGGAGCATACTAAAATGTTGCTTATAGACGAAAATCCACAGGTTACTTTAGGAACAGCTAAGTTTTGTGCAGCAGCCTGTAGAATTTGTCAGATGCTGCTGAGAACACCGGCATGTCAATAATTTAAAAGGGTAGTTTATACAGTTTGCAAAGAGTTCAAACAACTTTTTTTACTATTTGTATTAACCTGTGGGTAGAGCGTAACACTAAGGGTTTTAATGGTAAATTGTGAAGAGCTGTGCTGGTCTGACTGTTTTTAATAAAGATTAATTGATTGACCATGGTTTGACTGCAGTCTGTGCTCTGTGCTCTTTCCTGCAAACCAAGTACTTGTTTTGGATGTAATGATATACTATGGGTTGTCATGAATCAGGAAGTTTATCAGTAACTGGCAGCACATGTTGTGAGGATGGAGGAAGGAATATGAGGGTCTTTAGATGCATCAGGCTTGTTTCTGTAGCTCTATGACTGAACACCTTAAACTTTAGTTTTGCATCAGTTTCAGGTGGATTGTTTCTGTGCTGATCTTAATATGTTTGAATTCAACCTCCTCAATTCTGATTTGCAACTGATTTTGGACAATTGTTTGTTGAAACAGTACGGGGATATTTGGAACAGACTGAATGGGTGCATTCTGGTGACTGTTTTCTTCTTGTTCAACTAGCCATCAAGCTCCTTTCCTGTTCTGAAACTGAGATGACTCTTGCTGCATCACTCACCCTGGTAATGCCTGTCCTGCAGATCTTATCTTCTGCAGCTGTAGATGATTGCATGTCTGAGGAAGAAGATGGCATCAGTAGGAAGCAGTTGGCAATAAATCTTCTAGAAATTGTACAGCATGGAGAACTGAAAGGAAAAAAGGAATCGGTAATGTTTTTAATTCATTTTTTTCTATTGATGGGTGTAATGTATATTTCACAGCAGCAATTCGGTTCATGTTAAACATGAAAAATGCCCTCCCTCCCTTTCGAGACTTAACATTATAAAAAAAAAAAAAGAATGGGTGTGCAAACTGAGTAGAGCAGAAATAGTTAATAGGATAAGATGACAGACTAAGTTGCTAGGATGATAGGATGTGTACTAGCTGTTGTTCTGGTTTTTATTTTTTGGTTTTACTAAAATACTTCAGCCCCACTGAATGAGCACAATGGCCATGAGACTGACAGTGCAATTGTCAGCAGAGTTTGTGCACTTCTAAGTCCATTGAAATCAAATCTGTTTTGAATTGTGCTGAAAATTGTGGTTATTATTTTTTGCATTTACTGTGAATTCTTTGTGGCCTTTGGTAAGTAAGCCTCTGTTTTTCAGCTAGGACATAAAAAGCACCTGTATTTCTGATGTTCAAATGGGAATGTGATATGCATTTTCAAACATTTGCTTATGTCACACAAGTAAGTTTATAAGAGACCAGGAATTGGCTGCGGTTCTCAGGAGTGACGAACTTGGGTTTAACATTGTGTAATGTGTCAAGCAGCCTTCAGCCTGACAACAGCAATGTTAAGATGATGCTACTGATCTAATATGACATCCCGAGGACCCTTTGAGAAAGTCTTTACCTTCCTCCTCATCCCAGCTCCCCAGAGGTTGCCAGTAAATTGGATTTGATGGGGGTCTTGTCACTCTGGCTTTCTTATGAGCACAAAATCTACCTCATTATAAATTACTGTAAGTGCAGCCACTTACTTAAATCAATTTGGCTCTTAATAATTATGAATATCAAAAATATAATAATAACAGTAATGAATAGCTACTTCTGTTTAGAGATCTATCTAAAATAAGCCTGAGAGACCCGTAAGAGTTTTTTTACTTTCTGTATAAACCTGTGAGACCACCAAGGAATACCAGGGTTGCTGTGCAGAGGAAGGCACTGGCAAACCACCTCTGTTAGTCTCTTGCCATGAAAACCCCAAAAGGGGTCGCCATAAGTCGGCTGCGACTTGAAGGCACTTTACACACACACACAGTGTGTGTAATACTAAGGGTTTCAATGGTAAACTGTGAAGAGCTGTGCTGGTCTAAGACTGTTTTTAATAAAGATTGATTGAAGCGTAAGCTTCCTCATTTGTAAATAATAACCTACTGAAGTCAATGAGACTTTTCTCCAAAGCCCATGTGCTTAAAATCCCCATGCCACAAAACGGTCTTTAGACAACTTTAAGCAAGCAAAAAATCCCATTACCACGTGGATTTCATCTTTTGGAGATTATGCCCATGTAATTTTAATTCAGTTGAATCAATTATACATATTTTATTATCGGGAGGTTAGAAATAAGCTGTTTACCTGTGTTGACCAGAAATTTTAGAAATGTTAGCCATTCAGATGATTTTATTGTTAAAAGCATCTTTATCTTCTAATAAAAATTTATCTCTTATTCAGTGGCAAAGTTCTGTTATATAGCCAGTAAGATACGGAGATCCTTAGTTGGGGTTTTAAAATTGTAATTTTGTAAGGATACTTGCTGGTCAAATGACTGTAAATAAACTGAACTGAACATCTTTTGGAGATTTTACTGTGGATCAGTTCACATCTCCTGAATTTAGCTCTGAAATCTCATGAATTCAGTCCTGCAATTATGTTCAGGGTTTTTTTGTTTTTAAAGATGGGGTTCTGGTGCTTGAATCCCTCTCCCTTTTGTATTGCTGTATGAATAATTCTTAAATGTTGCTCAGGCTAGTGCTTTATGACCCTTCTTATTCAAAATCCTTGTCCCTTAGAATATAGGTGGGTGGAATTCACACTTGCATGGTCTGTTTTTTTAGTAGAATCCCTGTGGTCTGCTGTTTATGAAACAATGCATAATCAGAGTTTTTTTTTTATTAGTTAGTCTGTGCTGTATGATCCTGTGCTCTTTGTTTTAAGAACATAAGATGCTCCTTGCTGGATTAGGCCAAGGTCCACCTAGTCCAGAATTCTTTGGAAGAATTGCTGCGAGAGCAGCTATTAGTATCCACAACAGGCAAATGGATCACAGTCTGCCTTCTGGCCACTTGTACAACGTTGCATTCACACTTCTTAGGATATTTATGCTATTGGTACACATAATTGTACCATACATAACTAATAAGTGTCTTTACAAGCTACTGAACAGGTTGAAATAAACTTGGGTCTTAAACATATGTTGAGTAATAGCTTCAGCTAATCAGCTTTCAGAAATCATGATCTCCATTTGTACTGTCCTCCGAGCTGCTATAAGAGCCCAGTGGCACAGAGTGTTAAGCTGCAGTACTGCTGTCAAAAGCTCTGCTCACGACCTGAGTTCGATCTCGACAGAAGTCGGTTTCAGGTAGCTGGCTCAAGGTTGACTCAGCCTTCCATCCTTCCAAGGTCGGTGAAATGAGTGCCCAGCTAGCTGGGGGTAAAGGGAAGATGACTGGGGAAGGCACTGGCAAACGGCCCCTCAAACAAAGTCTGCCTTGGAAACGTTGGGATGTGACATCACCCCAGGGGTCAGGAATGACCGGGTGCTTGCACAGGGGAACTTTACCTTTACACATAATTCACAACTGGGCTATCTTGTCTACCCAGGAAAAGCCAGTTGGAAATGGCTGCTATAGCCCAGTGACAATGCAGTATCTAACCATATATGGATACTGCCTTAAAAGATAGTGGAAGTTTATTACTGTAGTGCATAGTACTTGGTAAAAGGGTAAAGGTAGTCCCCTGTGCAAGCACCGGGTCATTCCTGACCTATGAGGGGATGTCACATCCCGACGTTTACTAGGCAGGCTGTGTTTACGGGGTGGTTTGCCAGTGCCTTCCCCAGTCATCTTCCCTTTACCCCCAGCAAGCTGTGTACTCATTTTACCAACCTCGGAAGGATGGAAGGCTGAGTCAACCTTGAGCGGGCTACCTGAAACTGACTCCCATTGGGATTGAACTCAGGTTGTGAGCAGAGCTTTTGACTGCAGTACTGCAGCTTACCACGGGGCTCTTACAGTAGCTCGGAGGACAGTACAAATGGAGATCATGATTTCTGAAAGCTGATTAGCTGAAGCTATTACTCAACATATGTATAAGACCCAAGTTTATTTCAACATTGGTTCTTGTAGGTTATCCGGGCTGTGTGACCGTGGTCTTGGTATTTTCTTTCCTGACGTTTCGCCAGCAGCTGTGGCAGGCATCTTCAGAGGAGTAACACTGAAGGACAGTGTCGTTCAGTGTTACTCCTCTGAAGATGCCTGCCACAGCTGCTGGCGAAACGTCAGGAAAGAAAATACCAAGACCACGGTCACACAGCCCGGATGACCTACAAGAACCAATGAACTCTGACCGTGAAAGCCTTCGACAATATTATTTCAACATGTTCAGTAGGTTGGAAAGATACTTATTAGTTATGTCGCACTGGATTCCTACAAAATAGGTCCTTAAAACCTTTATACACTTCTGCATTCACACAATGGATAGCAGAAAAAAAAACAGTAGAAGGCAATGGCAGCCCTCTGGGAGCTATGAAGGGGAGCATTTACCTCTAAGCAATACCATCCATCAAAGTGGCAACTTCGCAGGTGGCTGGATCTTAATTTTCTGTGCGCAATAATTGGAAGCGATAAACAGGGGGGTAGCAGCTTAAAATATTCTTCTACGTGAAATGGCTTTTTAAAAGGTCATTTAAAGTACAGGAGCATTATACTTCCCATTATCCAGAATGAATTTACATTACACTGAGCAATGTAATTAAAATGGGTGAATGCCATTCCATAGAACTGCTCCGGTTGCTTGTTCAAAGACCTCTTGGCAGACTCAAAACTTGGGAGCCAAATTGTCCGCTGACGCTAATGAAGGCCCAAATCATATGTTGTCTCGGTCATGTTGTCCTGGCCTGCTTAGGATTCAGGGTCCTGTGAATCTATTTGAAGTTCTCTGACTGCAGTCTTCAAGCAGCTCCTGTAGAAGGAGCCAGGAAGAGGCTTGAGGCAGGCTGCTCCGCTCCTTTCCCATGCCCCGTACCTGGCTGTGCTTTCTTGTTGCTCATTCCTTTTTTAAAAGCCAGGGTGTACTAGTCAGAAAAGATATCCTTGGTCCCAACGTGGCATCTGTGGGCATCATGGTACTAGTCTAGAATTGCCCTGGAATCCACTGAACTTTTCAGAAGGTAAGTAAGGCAAGGCTATTTAATTGCAGCTTTCATTCAAATGAAAGTTGTTGTTGGTTTTTTGCCACAATAGCAGCCCCATCGCTATAGAATCAGCAAGAATGATAAGCACCTGCACTTTCCTTAGTCAGTGTGTGGTTCAATTTCCCCTTCAGGTTCTTTTTATTCTTTTTTCCCTTCCCTCCCCCTGGTCTTCATTTCTTTTTATTCCCCTTCTGCAATTCTTTTGCAAAGCAAGGAGAAAGGTATTGTGTTTGGCTCTGCCTCCTGTGTCAGCTGTTTGGGTTTAAGTTCCGCAATCTGTGGCAGCCGTTTTGGAGTGGCACTCGCTCTCAAAATTCCAAAGGTGCCTGCAGGCTCAAAAAGGTTGGGGACCCCTGTGTTAGAGTGTCAGGATCAATCTACATGTTATTTTTTCCTAAAAAGTTGGATCCAGGTACCTGGGACCCAACCCACTTTCCTGCAGCTGCACAGAAGCTATAGGGAGTGGCATAGTAAAGGTCTGCAGGTTCCTGAGTCAACTCAGGATCATACCATGGAGGGAGAAGGGGCTCTTGCCTTCTCTCCTAAACAATTTTCCAGATCTGGAATGGCCAGGGGGGAGTCATTTGCCTGATTTTGGAGCTGCCAGTACATAAATTGGGAGGGTTAACTGTGTGGAGTGGTTTGCAAATCACAAGTGTACATTGTTCAGTGTGCTGGTGGCTCCCCCCCCCCCCCCAAGAATCCTATTTACATGAGCAGGGTAGGGTCATTGTTTACACTCAGGCACTTCAGATGATTTTAGCATAGCAGAGACCCCAAACTGCCTGTGGCTCTGAACCCAGTAATAACTTTGCCAGCAGAACTCCAGGTCTTCTTACAATGATTGGCATTTATGAAATAAGATTATAATATAACTACAATTGTATCCTTCACTTTGGAAAATGAAGCTATAATTATCAACAGTGATGTCAATTTATTTGAAGAAGAAAGCTTTCACTGTAACGAGATGGTGTCAGGTTGTTGTTCTTGTGCTGTTTAGCTAAATTACTGAGAAACAATTTAATATTAATCTTTTGTTTGAAATTAGAGGCCCAAATGTGAATGATGGGTGGCTGAGAAGCTAAGATCTACTGATTTACTGCCTTTCCCTTTTCCACAGGCCTCCTGTATGCACTTCTTTCCCCTAACCAATACTTATGGCTTATTGTATACTACTTGGAGGATCCTTGTGCTTATGAAAGAGAAGTCTTCTGTGTCTGACTGGCTGTCTTCTGTTAAATCAATGCTGCCTATTACAACTCAAGTCCCTGTCCAGGTTTTCTTTTTGCTGGCCTACCTTCTCGTTGAAGAAAGTGGACCTGTCCTTCGTAGTGTATTAGCCACCACCACAGAAATAGCCAAAGCAGATTCATCTCAGGTAAGAATAACTTGCGAGGCCTATAGCCAAGGTTTGATTGGCTATATTTAAAATCAATATGTGAAAATCCTCATCTCTACAGCTCCTTCTCATGCCTGCTTTCCACCCGCTCTCTGTCTTTTGTTTCCCTTTCGTCACCTTCTGGTCTACTTTTTCTTCTCTTGTATCACTGGACCATTCCCTCTTCCAGCTAGGGTGGCCATTTTCCAAGTAGGACCTGGAGTTCTCTCAGAATTACAGCTGATCTTCACAAAGGTCAGTTCCCCTGGAGATAATGGCAGCTTTGGAGGGAGGACTTTATGCCATTACATCTTTGTTGAGATATTTGTTCTCCCCAGGCACTACCCCCAAATCGCCAGGAATTTCCCAAGCCAGAGTTGGCATCCCTACTTCCAGCGGTTTTCTCCTATTCAAACCGTAAAGATTGAATACATTCTCACACTGACAGTGTAATACTATGCAGAGTCAATCCAGTTTATTGAAATCAATGGGCATAGACTGGAGTAACTCTGCGCAGATGTACACTGTAACATTACTGGACCTACTACTAGTGTCATCCAGTATAAATTTAATACCCCTCAAAGGCTCATCACATTTTTTGTCCAAGGTACAACACAAAAGATAGTCTGTGACTGCAAGAGATGAATAGGGAGAAGGAACAAGACTATGGAGTTCAAATAGCTGAGCAAGTGCAAATGAATATCTTCAGTCAAAAAGGCTGCTGGAAATTGGATTATTAATTATTGGTAATTGGATTATCCATAAGTGATTGAAGAAGAAAAAGAATTTGTTTTTATACCCCGCTTTTTCTCTACCTTTAAGGAGTTTCAAAGCGGAGTCCGTGAGCACTGTGACTAGCCCAAGGTCACTCAGCATGCTTCATGTGTAGGAGTGGGGAAACCAACTTGGTTCTCTAGATTAGAGTCCGCTGCTCTTAACTACTACACCATGCTGGCTGTCCAAGTTGCAATAGCTATCAATGTATGGGGTGCAGCCTGAGATAAACTTGCTATATCTGGGCTGCTGCTCACTTTTCATTCACTAGCTAGCCAATCTGTATACTACTTCCATAATTGCAGTGGATGGGATGCAAACACTTCTAATCAGCAGTGATGCTGGGTGGTTTTCAGACAGAGACACAGTTAAGAGGTTTTGCCACTGCTTTGACTTCTGGACTTTGAGGGCCTGAAGTTATCTTGTCTCATAGTTCTCAAGATATCATATTGGCAGGCTTCAGAGAAAATATACATCTCGTAACCTTATTTCTTCATCTGACGTTGCTTCTCATTCTTGCTCTTTTCTCTTTGAAGAACTGCTTAGATTGCTGTATATGATGAACTTTGGAGAATTTTCAGTTCATAATCTCTAAGTGTTGCGATTGGAGAAGCCGAATGCTACAGTAGGAGATGTGAAAATCATGACTCTTCAGTGATGGTTTTGAGATACTAAATGCATTTTAACAGAATACTGGAGTTGCTTTAATATAGTTACTGCAGTTGCAGTATACTGTAAATTTCCACCAGAATTTTCAGAACTACAGCAGGTTGAGTTCATTTGGACTGGGATTGTTTTTCTTAAACCATGTAGTTTTTTACCCCATCTGAAAGATTCATGGCCAGATTGCTAATGGGAGGTACAGACCGGTACCATTTTGTTTTGGTTAATAATTAAATCTTGAAGTGCTTTCCCCCCACCCTGCAAAATGCGATGCTTCTTCGTGTTTTCTTACCGGCAAATATAATAAAGTAATTGGGAAGCAAGTGAAATGGTGTGAGTCTTCGGTAGATTGTTCTGCTCACCCTCTCTCTATATGTAGCACATCAGGGATATTGCTTCCATTTGCAGACAGGACCAGGAAAGCATTGGCTGCCATGTCTAGCACAGCATCTTGGATTCAGAAGTATATATCTGCCACCATGGTTATTGGGTGGAAAGCCTAGGGTGTGAAGATTAAATAGTGGCTAAGTTTAAGCAAACAGAATGTTGATGGAAAAGCAAACTGAACAAATTCATTATGGTATGTTCCCCAGAAGACTCTTCATTCAGCTATTACTGATGTTTTGGTGGTTCCCGGCCTGAGGAGGGTCTGGTTGGCATTGGCCTGGGCTTTTTCTGCCCTGGCCCCTGCCTGGTGCAATAGCCTCTCTAGTGAGACCAGGGCCCTGTGGGACCTTAAAGAGGCCTGTAAAACAGGGCCTATAAAACAGAGCTATTCCGCCAGGCTTATGGTTGAGGCCAACTATGGTTCCCTATATATAAATGCTGACCTCCCTAACCTCCCCACTGCGGTAATACCTTTTCTATTCAATCTGGTATTATTCCACATTCTTGCCTAGCTGAAGTTTGTGTTTTGTGATTCATACTTCAGAGGTGCCTTAGGTAATCTAGGATAATGTTTGTATGATTTTATAGGGCTATTTTAAAATGTTTTAATGCTTTTACTGAGCTAATAGGACTTTTATATTCTGTAAACCATTCTGAGCCTGGTTTTGGCCAGGGAGAGTGGGGTAATAAGTGGAAATAATTAATAAATAAAATAAATAAATTATATGTATTATAATAGACCTCCTCCCCACTGTCCCCAGTTTTCATGTTTATTGAAAAGTGTTAATTGTTTGGTTGTCTTCTTTTTCCTGCTACTTCTTTATAAAGCACTTCTGTTTTGAAAAATTCATTACATTATTCACAGTACAGAACTAAGCAAAGTTACACCTTTATATGTCTGTTGAAGACAATGGGTTTAGAAAGGTGTAACTCTGCTTATCTTTGCTTTTGTTGTGTATTTTGACCAGATTGCCACTGTTCCCATTTCACAGATGAGATGCTGCAATTGAATTGTTGAGACAATGGCTTGCATCCACTAGAAGATTTTTTGCATGCACTGCTAGGGTCTTTGCACAAGTGAAAGTGTGAAAAAGAACACCCTTATGCTGTACCCTTGCACTAAATTGAACAAAGCCTATCCTGATTCCTGAACCACATTTCCACTTGTTCAAAATGTTGTGCAAGCTATTTCTGGGTGCTGTAAGATATAGTGAGGAAAGCAGTTGGTATTGGCAGAAGGTCTTGCTCAAATGCAAGGGCAATAAGTCTGTTTTCATTTCTGCTTGTGTATCATTGGATCCAAGCCAATACATATTAGAAGCAGAATGTGAACCTGTGCATTTCAGTGAAGTCCTACTCTTAACGACTGGTGTTTACCCTGTGGTTGAGATAATGCGGTGAATCTGCTTTAGATGTAGGTAAGGAACATTATGTCTGAAAGTACTGGAATCCTTAGTGTTACTAGGGGTGTACATTCAGATACACTTGAGCTGAAAATGCACTTGAACACTTTATTGGTATTTTTCAGGTGTATTCAGCATCCCAAATAGTTCTGGGAATTTTTCAGGATACTGAAAAAATGGTCCCAAAATATCCCAGAAATATTTGTTATTTAGCCAGAAGATTGGACTGTTTTTTCTTTCTTCCCTTTTGTTCTGCGTCTACGGGTTTTTATGTGCTTGCCAGGCTGCTTGTGTCAATATCAAGTGTGTTTGTCAGCTTCAAGAGGGTTTTTTTTTGTCTGCCTGAGTTGCTTAGTGCCCCTTTTGCAGTTTTTACAGTGTTGTGCAGCGCTTGCAAACCTTCCCCCGGATTTGTTCTGCTGTGGTTTCACTTCATTCTGTTGATCTTGCACTGCCATGGTGGCACTGGATTCTGTTAGGGATTCTGTACATTGTCATTTGTTCTGTTGGGCTTGCAATTCTCCTGCCTCTATTGAATTTGTTCTGTTGTGATTCTCTGGTTTGACATTAGTCCTGTTGATCTTGCACTGCCGCAGTGGCACTGGGTTCTGCTGGGCTTCTGCACATTGCAATTGGTTTTGCTGGACTTGCAAAATTGCCTCCCACTGAGTTTCCACTGCAGAGATTCTCTGGTTTGATATTGGTTCTGTTTGGCTTGTGGTTCTACTGGGATTACTGGATTCTGCAATGGTTCTATTGGGCTTGTTGGTTCTTCCATGGGAGACATTTGCCCAGTGATTTCTACTTTCAGGCATGACTTTTGCCCTGGAAGCAGCTTGGAATTTTTTCCCCTCCATAGGAAATAATAGAGGACATTTGGGGGCACCCTGTTCAGGGGCATATAGCATTGGACCCTTTGGTCCAATCTACTTGAAATTTGTAGATTATTTAAAGGACAGGCACCCTGCTCCACAGCAATTTTGGTGTCTGTACCTGTAAACCCCCCACCCCCCAATCCACTTGTCAACCTGGAAAGTTTCTCCGTAGGGAATAATGGACCTGAAAAATTCAGAAACCTGAAAAAAACCTTAATCCAAATACCATACTAGTACCTGGTATTAAGGAATGCTGGTATTTTCCAGGTCCAATATACCCAAATGCAGAAATACCTTTTTTTTAAAAAAGAAAAGAAAGAAGAGTAGGTTTTTATACCCAGCTTTTCTCTACTTTCAGGCGTCTAAGAACTGCTTACAATCACAGTCCCTTCCTCTCCCCACAACAGGCACCTTATGAGTTAGGTGGGGCTGAGAGAATTCTGAAAGAACTGTGACTGGCCCAAGGTCACCCAGCAGGCTTCATGTGGAAGAGGGGGGAATCAAACCTGGTCTTCCAGATTAGAGTCCACTGCCCTTAACTATTACCCCACGCTGGTTCTCCCCTTTTACTATTTGTACACCTCAATTACTTAGGTCAAGGTAAGTAAAATAACTGCTGAGGCCACACTGACCAGTTCTTTTCATGAAATGTATACAGTCTTCCTAATTGGATGAATTGTGCAAAAAGTCCCTGTTATGCTGTGTGTGAATCCAACCGTGCCACAAAATGAAAAATTAAATTATTTGACTGAGAGGTCATTTGTGCATTGTAACACAAGATCTATTACCATTATTAGAGGATTATGAGTCTCTGGAGGATATTCACCCTTTTATAGGGTACCTTAAATGCAGGAATAAAATATTTGGCTGGTAAATGACACCATTCTGGGAAATTCATTTGAAGAAGTATTACCTTTATGCACGGTGGCCTTAAAAAAGGAAAAGGATGAAGCAAATGTAGTCTTGTTAAGGTAAAAAAATGTGTGAATTTAAATTGACAAACATTGGGCTTGTTGGCTGAAAAATGCATTGTTCTATGCCAGATGACAGAATTCTAAATCCTCTGATACTGAGAACCAGAGATAAGAGGTTGTTGCTAAATGAATGAAATCTTGTGATGAAATTCTTGGTGGTTTAATTGCTAGAAGTGCAATTCTACACAGAACAGAGTAACAATTTGTGATTTCTAAGACATTCATGAACCCTGAAATACCTTTCATCTGTAAATGCTGTCAAGACTGAACTCTGGTGTTTTGTAAAAAACATATTTTAAAAGTTATTTGTGAAGTCGCATGTAAGATCTGCACAGTTGCAGAACTAGTGATGGCAACATTCTAGTTTTAGTGTGCTAGTACTCACCACACCATCCATGTCAGGACAGACATGTGTGTATGCCTGTCTAGTTAAGTCTTAATAGCATGTGTTCTTAGGAAATCAGCCATTACTGTGATGAAGGTACTACCAAGTGAGATGAATGATGGGGGCAATTGCATATTCTCAGGGTAGTTCTTGAAGACAATTGGCTGTTGGAAAGTTGCAGTTGGTGTTTACCATGGTGAAATACATCTTGGCAGATGTTGCTAGCAGCTTTGCTAATATTCCAGGGCCTGCATCATGTCCCAGTCACTTCCAGGAGCAAACTGGGATGACAAGACATGTTTTTTATGTCTTGTACCTTGGAAACTTAAGCAATTCCTCCCTTGTATTCTGTTATATTTTCTTAGATCTATTAAGAAACTGCACTGTGAAGTCCAGTGGTTTTCTATAAGAGGTGCGGCCTATGCCCCCTGCCTTTTACTGTCTCCACCCTTGCAAACTGGAGCAGCTGACACCCCTTCCCTCCTTGTTCCCAGTCATCTTTAAAGGTATCATCACAAACCATGCTGCCCTTAAAGGTGCTGGGAAATGAGGCGAGAAAGAGCACTCGCTGCTCTGGCATAGAGTAGGTGGGCAGCAGGGCAATGGTGGTGATGAAGCAGCAGCAGAGGCTGCCATTATCCTAAATCTACCACTTGAGGCCATTGCCTCACCTTATTGTAGAGCAGATGGTGTTGAAGTCCCTGGAAGATAAGATTGCAAGGGTACATATCATCACCTTGGATGCATCACTATTACAATATGCTGATGGTCTCCATGGTCCCACAGACTTACTCAGTCTAGGCATCTTTTAGTAGCCTTACAACAACATTTCAGGATGGTTTCACTCTTGATAAATGGGCCAGAGTTCCTGACAGCATTCAGTGTTTGGAATCAGCTATTAAAATAAGCATTGGCCTCCACAAAATGTCAGTGTGTTGCTGCAGGAGTAGGGATGGTCTTACTGGGATTTGCTGTTTGTTTGTTTTTAAGACCCCAAAGAGTACTTTTGTATAACATGAGGGAATGCCTCTACCCTGAAGGCATTTAAAGAAAATGGTACTGGGAAGGAGGAGTATTGCTTCTTTCTAGTGTTGCCAAAACTGCTGTTCATTTGGCACTTCTGAGACTTAGGCAGCCATATTCCATGTGACAATTGCAAAAGCAATGAATGTGCTAGCTAGGAAAGAAATACTGAATTTAGTAAAACGCTACAGATTGAATAATCAGAATATTTTATATGCCAGCATCAGAATGTTTTGGAAGGAAATATGGTGGATCCAACCATCCTCCAAGTAGGATAGAAGGAAAAGATTAGAGTTTTTTTCCTAGCCCGTTTATTTAAAAAAAAAACAACTGGCTTATGGTTATGTTGCTGAATGAATGCCAAACTGCAGGCTGAAGCTAAATGTGCACAAAAGTTGTGTTTTATGAAGTATCAGATTGTGATACAGGCCAGTAATCTGAAGAGCAGCTGTAAATCTGTTTTTAAAAGCGACTGTATTGAGAGATTCTGGATTGTTGTTTTGAAATGCAGATTCTTCTTTTTAAAAAGATGAATTGGTAAACCCTTTGTCGGGCACCTAATGGAGAGGGTTGACCCAACTGCTGAATCTTTGGGGATGATGAGGGATTGAAAATGTTGTGTTGCTAAGCAACGCATTCAGCAGCTTTTCTGAGTGTGTTCCTGTGCTCTGAGAGTTAATGAATCTGAAGGGTGGCTGTTCGAAAACAGTTGGAAAAAAACTGATGAAGACAAAATGCTCAGTTAGCATTGGCAGGCACCTAGCTCTGCCTTATTCACACATTAAATTATGGGGTGGCTTTTGTTACTTGCTTTATTCTTGAGCAACAAAGCTTCAGAGACCATAGATTTCATACTAGAAACAAAGGGAGATATCTGTAAGGGAAAGAAAGAGAATCTCCACACACTATATATGTAATGTTTTCTGCCCAGTCTGGCTGACTTTATCCATATTCCTGCATATGTGTTTAATTTATAAGTTAAAATGCATACCCTGTCTCTTTCATTTGAGACAGCTGACTCTCAACAAACTAAACAAATAAATCTGTACAGTTAAATAAAACCTCAGTCGAAACAACCAATAAAATGTACATGATAAAACACAACTGATACAGTCCCTATCCAGAGAAATGCCCAGGTCTGTTCCACGTGGAAGTTCTGCTCTGGTTTGGCATCCAAACTAGAGCACAGGAGGGTGGGAGTCCACATGATATCACCCTCTAATCGTCCACTTTCCAGGTGTTCTCTGGCTTTGGTAAGATCTTTCCCAAACCTGGTCTGATATGATCTTTTCAGGAGGATCACAGCCAAAGTGTCTTTGCATGGTGGTGTAGATGGGATGGTGCACATTTTTGGAGATCCTGCCCACTTTGATGTCATTTTCCTTGCTTCAGCCCTCAATGCCACTGCAAACTTTTTTTGGGGGGGGGGTGTGCTTTAAAAAAAATAGCTATAGCACAATAATGCTTAATCTACATTAACAAGTATCTTGCCCTTTTCATTACAAAATGAAACTTGAAGACCTCAGGTGGCACAGGAGGAAATGGTGGTTATTGGTGGGGGGCTGAGGCAATGAAAGAGTGCAGACAAGGAACTGCCGTGTGGATGCTCCGTTGTGAATGTCTCTGCTTTCGCAGTAGCAGTGAGAGCTATGTGGACAATCACTGTTCAGAAGCAGCCCAAGATGAATGGTTTCCAAAACCCTTCTAAAAAGAACCGTCTTGACTTAACTTTGTAAGGACACTAGGGTGTGGGCTTTTTGTACTTGTTGTGATTGGGATGGTGTTGCATAGAAGTCTATGCCAACAAAAACTGCTGAGAATATCTGATTAATTGTGCATGGATTTCCCTATGTTTATGTCATCTCATGTGGGTTGCACGCACACATACATATGTTCAACGCTATGGGATGTTTCATCTTGCTAGTCAGTCACTCCACTTTCTGAGTAAAAATGTATAATATGGCAGATGGAATTTCTGTAAAGTTTGAATTTGCAGCCAAAAAGAAATTGTGATCGTCTGTGATCAAAGGGATTTAGATTTTCCCCCTTTAAAAAAAAAAAAAGCAGGAAAATGTAGTTTTTAAAAATGTCTGGTCATAATGAAATATTACGTTCTTGAATCCAAATTTTTCTGCAGCTAGGATATTGTAAGAGTCAGAATGGAACCAATAAGTATAATTTCAAGGTTTCCTGGCTAAATGTAGCTTTAATTTGTTTTTATGTCAGAAGTAATGGTTACTATTCTCGCCAAGTTAGACATTGTGGGAAGAGCCTAAAGTTTTGGAACTCCCTGGCTCCTGAGTACTTAGTTTCTGTTTGAAGTTATGCTAAATATTTTATTTGAATCATCATCTGAAAACCTTATAAGATAAAAAGGGTCAGTCATTATCAAGTGTTTAATGTGATTAAAGAAAGTGCCCCCCCCCCAAAAAAAACCACTCCAGCAAAATTTCCCTTTTTATAAAATAAAAACCAGTGTGGATCTGTGAGTACAGTACTTTTTAAAACAAGGTTTACTCTTCTATTCTGTCTACTCTTTTGCAACTGGGCTGGGCTTCATTCAGCCTAATAAGTCCCAACTTGGTTCTGTTCAAATTAATGTAGCCTCCTATTGGCTCCAATGATAGCAAATACAACGAGGCTGTAAAAGCTCAAGTATGGATGGGGGAGAAAGTAGTATATTTTGCAAGTCCTGAAAGAGCCAACTGGCCTAAGCTGCAACTGCATTTCCATGAGGGGAAAAACTGAAGCTAACTGGCAGATGATATTTATGGAAACTTATTTTATTATACCTATATGGAATGTATCACTCTCACACTGCCAGTGAGAAGAAGCTTTAGAACAAAATAAGCACCATTCTGAACGGTGAGTTGCCCAGGCTCTTCTATAAAAGTTGCTGTGGACCTGAACAAGGTGAGAAGAAAGAGCATATTCCTCAAGAACAGAGGGAGTTATGCAGTTAAACCAGAGCTGTAGTTTGAGAGGCAGAGATTGGTGCTTCTCCGTGACATGCTTTCTCATGAGGTATCTGTCTCCAGAGCTTCTTATGCATAGGCAGGAGTGCAGGACAAAACATCGTAATAACCAGAATGATCCCAGGGAAAATGCGAGCCAAAGGTGTCTTCTGGTAGGATATATATGCCCAATATATGCTGTATGTATGTAATACTACTATACCCGCCCCCTCACAAACATCCCAATCATAATGCCATGTCTGTGTATAAAAACATACCAGGCACCCAGAAACATAAGGCAATTAGACAAGGGGAAATGAAAGAATCCGAAGTACACTTGTTACTTGTCCAGGTTTTCAAGGGACAAAGCCTCTTGCAGGTTGGCTCAGATAGCATGCTAAGTCTCCTTCCAGAAAAGAATATAAACTTACCCCCATTTACTTTACTAAGTGAGATTTACTAAAGAAAAAAAGTACAGATAATTTTCAGTTGAAGTGTTTATAGCCCTACAGGGTTTTTTTTTTTTTTTTTTTTTTTAGCATGCTACCAGTGACTGAGGAAGAAATGAAAAGAAGTTTAAACAAGCTGACATTTCTCAAAAAATGCAAGAGTTTTGCTCCACCACCCTTGCCTTCAAAGAAATGTCCTTTTTTTGTTTGTTGAATGTGAATGTGGAGTTGAGTTTGGGGGATGTATTCATGATTTTGCAATAAAAGGTTAGAATTCTCTAGTGCAATAGTATGAGACTGCTGGGCTCTTGAGACGAGATCAGATACTTTTTGCTTACCTGACTTTAAAATTGAGGAGTCTGCAGCTGTAGCACCACTGCCTATAGGAACAGCTGTGGATCTGGGCCAGGCGAAAGGGAAGAGCACATTTGTCCCTGATACTAAGCAGAAGCTTGGTGCTTTGCCCAGCTGATATAAGTAGCCACTTGGGAGTCCCCCAAATATGGAGAAAGCTTTCTCTTGTCGGTGGCCCGTTTTTTGTTGTCCTACTCACAGACATTGTTACAGCAAACATGTTGGAGGCCTGTGAGGAATTACTGGTGCTGGCGCTGATAAACGGTTGGGAAATGTTCTCCAAACCCAGTCTTTTCTTTAGGATAATATAAAGGGCTTACAAAAGCTAACAACCCCGTCTTCCTTCACTGATGCTCTGTTGCCTTCAGCCTACTGTAGCTTGTGAAACATGCTTATTAGACTTTTTTTGAGGTGGTTCTTCTTTTAATTTACAAACCAGTGCCTTTTTACATACCTAAGGAATCTCCCTAGTAAGCAGACACTTGTATGTGTCTTGTCTGGCAACAGTTCCTGTTTGCTGCTTTTCTGATAAGCATAGTTGTAGAGTCCGCTTTTAAAATAAACAGCTGGGCAGTCTACCAGAAATTGTAGGGGAGTGGGAGAAAAATTAAATTGTGAAATTCCCTTTCCCCTCCCCATCCAGATCTCTCCCTCCTGGGTACTAAAAACTGATAGCAGCATGAGCAAGCCAATTCCTCTGCCTTCTTCAAATGATGCTCCAGTGACCTCAGCATTTGGTTCTTGTTACAGAGGAAATAAAGTTGGTGGTTCATCATTATGCTGTTTTTTAATTTACAAAATAATAATTTTTCTGCATAATTGTGCATCTCCTAAGTATGCCGTAACCCATACATTGTCTGTAGGTGGCCCTCTTTCATTGCACAGCTATTAGTCACTCAACCATCAAGTTTGCTATTAGGAGTGATGCCAACGGGTTGAGCTTGAAATCTTCTTCATGGAAAACATGTGCTCTACCACTGAGCTATGTCTCTTCCCCATAACCCCTTCTCTTCTTTCAGTAGAAATGAATACACTCTGAAATCTCAAAATTCAGGAAGCCTTTTCAGTGTTGTTCTTTCCACAGCCATAGGCTGGTGGTTTTGGGTCCAACACATGTGCAAAGGCGTATGCTAGATTTACTTTTCTGTGATGCACATGGGTCTGATGCTTGATATAGTTAAGTCTAGGTAATGTTGAGAGTTGGCGTGGCATAGTGGATAGTGTTGGATTTGGACTCTGGGAGACCCAGGTTAGATCCCCACATTAGCACTGGGTGATCTTGGGTCAGACACATTCTCTCAACCTAATCTACCTCCGAGGTTAGAATGATCTTCTCAGCTGCTTTAAGTCTCCATTGGAGAAAAGAAGGATATAAATATAAAATAAATTATGGTAAGATCACTATTTGGCAAAGTAAATTTGAGTCAGCATGGGGTAGTACATGAACGTCTAGTTTTTAAATGAAACTAAGTCCTCAGGGCCAGATGAATTGCATCCAAGGATATTAAATGAACTTGTAGATGTAATTTCTGAGCCTCTCTTCATTATTTTTGAGAATTCTTGGAGAACGGGTGAGGTGCCAGAAGATTGGAGGTGGGCAAATGTGGTCCCCATCTTCAAGAAGAGGAAAAATGAAGATCCGGGTAACTACTGACACGTCGACTTGACGTCTATACCTGGAAAAGTTTTGAACAAATCATCAAACAGTCAATCCTTGAGCATTTAGAAAGGATGCGTGTGATCATTAACAGTCAGCACGGGTTTCTCAAGAACAAGTCATGTCAGACTAACATCTCCTTTTTTGAGAAGGTTACTACCTTGCTGGATCAAGGGGGGAATGCTGTGGACATAGTTAATCTTGATTTCAGTAAGGCTTTTGATAAGGTTCCACTTAATATTCTTGTTGACAAGTTGGTAAAATGTGGCTTGGATCCTATTACTGTTAGGTGGATCTGTAACTGGTTGACAGATTGCACCAAAAGAGTGCTTGTTAATGGTTCCTCATCCTCTTGGAGAAGAGTGACAATTGAAGTGCCTCAGGGATCTGTCCTGGGACCTGTGTTGTTCAGTATCTTTATAAATTATTTGGATGAAGGAATAGAGGGGATGCTTATTAAATTTGCAGATGATACTAAATTGGGAGAGGTAGCAAATATGGTAGACTGCATAGTTATAGGCTGGGGAGACTTGTCTTGACAGTAGTGTGTGCAAAAAGGATCTAGAGGTCTTAGACCATACATTGAACATGAGTCAGCAGTATGATGCCGTAGCTAAAAAGGCAAATGCAATTTTAGGCTGTATCAACAGAAGTATAGTGTCCAGATCGCACAAACTGATAATATCGCTTTACTCTGTTCTAGTTAGAACTCACCTAGAGTACTGTGTTCAGTTTTGGGCACCACAATTTTCAGAGGATGTAGACAAGCTGGAACGTGTCCAGGGGAGGGCAACAAAGATGGTGAAGGGTCTGGAGACCAAGTCCTCTGAGGAAAGGTTGAAGGAGCTGGGTATGTTTAGCCTGAAGAAGAGAAGACTGAGAGGTGATATGATAACCATCTTCAAGTACTTGAAGGGCTGTTGCGGATGGTGCTGAGTTGTTTTCTGTTGCCCCAGAAGGACAGAGCAGAACCAATGGGTTAAAATTAAATCAAAAGATTTGCCGGCTAAACATTAGGAAGAACTTTCTGACAGAGTGGTTCCTCAGTGGAACAGGCTTCCTCAGGAGGTGGTGGGCTCTCCTACTTTGGAGGTTTTAAAGCAGATGATCACTTGTCAGCAATGATTATTCTGTGAACTTAGGCAGATCATGAGAGGGAAGGCAGGAAGGGTTGCATCAGTGTTTGGCTCTCATGGCCCCTTCTTACATGCCCAGGGTAATGCTGATCTCCACTTTGGGGTTAGGAAGCAATTTTCCTCCAGGCCAAATTGACCAGGGACCCTGGAGGGTTTTTGTTGCCATTTTATGGGCATGGAGTAGGGGTCACTGGGTGTGTGTGGCGGGGGGGGGGAGGTAGTTGTGAATTTCCTGCATTGTGAAGGGGGTTGGTCTAGATGACCCTGGAGGTCCCTTCCAACTCTGATTTATCAGCCCCACTCCTCAAGGCAGAAAATCAATTAGGAGGGTCTACCCCATAGATTTATGAGTCCTTTTGGATTCCAAAGTGCTCTGGGAGAGTAGAGCCAAGACCGTGAATGTTCTTATTAAGGTGTAGAAGAAGAGCTTGATGAGTCATAGTTGACAATGTTGCTGCTACATTGGAATCCACAAATGATAAACTATATATAGCTCACTCTGATGCCTTTTATGATAACATCAAATGTGAGCACATATGATGGACACAGATCTCCAAGGAAATCAAGTCTCACTCAAATGCTGCAGTGAATGCCGAGCCTATTCTGTTGTGGTTGGGAAATAACTACTTGTCACTCTTTCAGTTATTTCAGTCTGCTTTCCCTGTCAGATGGGGGCAGGTGCTTGGTACTGTGAAGGTTACTACATTCTGGTTGGATCCTTGCCCATCATGGCTGCTTAAAGACATGTGAATGGCTAAAGGGCTTTTAGCCAGGAGCATTAATGTTGTTCCAGGGAAGCTCTCCCAGGCCTTAAAAAAAGGAATAGCATGTCCACAGAGACGTCTTCAGAGAAGCCTTATTTGGCTAGTTTTCAACCTATATACAAACCTTCCTCTTTTGTGCAAGGTGAACTGAGATTATTGTGGCAAATGAACTCTAGGGGCTTTTGGATGATGCATCTTTCCTTGGCAGTTTTCAGTGTGGCTTCAGACCCAGTTATGGGATGGAGATAGCTTTAGTGGCCATTGTGAAAGAAATGGCCTCCAGTCACACAAGGCATAGGGTTTTAAAATTTCAGAGATGTTCAAAATGAACAAAAAATGTTCCAGGACTTAGTCGTCCTTGAAAACATTTACCGTAGTTTTAACCCTGTGCTATTATCTATGCCTATGTGTTCACTGTCTGCGAAGTAAATGATTTTGGGTTTTTTCCTGGTTTCTAGCAAGTGTAAATGTCCAAGCAAGGCATCACTGACTACGTTCTAAAGTTACAGTAATTAGAAGTAACATGGGGACGGGGGAACTCAGAAACAAAACAAAGAGCTGAGTTTCATTCTGAAAGCAAATAATAAAACTGAAATAGCGAACTTGATAATACTCCACTGGCAAATTAAAGAACGGGAGTGTTGAAAACATAAGAGCCTTGGAGATAATTATTGTCACAACTTGCTCAGCATTGAGTGTTCAAGTATGCCAGAAAATGTTGCATGTGACTGAGTTAGTTTTTGTTGTTTTCGTTTGTATAGCTCACTATATTGAGAAGGCTTGAAGAACATGACAAAAAATGATATTTTCCTTTTACTCTTCTTGTTGCTCTCAATACAGTTAATTAAATCATTAACACAGGAAATGCTTTGATTTATTTTAGGTGCCAAATCTGATTCCAGTCCTGATGTTTAAACTGGGGATGCCACTGCAGCCAGTACTCTATCGGGATATCTTGTATACTTTGCCTGCTTTGGGTGTGCATAAGGTCAGTATGAAAAACGTTTTAACTTTTGTCCGCTATTATTCCAGTTTCTTAACCTATTGGTTAAAGAATTGATGGGTATTTACAGCACAATAAAATGAAAGGCAAGACCAAGAAGATGTAGGGAGGGTTTTACTATTGCTTAAATGGGTTGTGACTGGTTCTAATATAATATTTATCTTTGATCGAGGCATCCCAAGTACAATGACCTACATTGGTAATTGTCAGCTGTGTGGATCCAAGTGTCTGAAACAGAGGTGACATTTGAAGTTGGGAATATTCATGTCCAGATTGCAAAGACTGGAGGATCTGGAAGAGCACTTCTTATCCCAGTAGTTACTTACCTGGAAGTGACTATCCATGTGTTGCTGAAGTGATACAGAAGACCTAAATTAGATGAGAATGGTCCATATGATTGGGCCTTTTCCTGTGACTCTGGGTTTTCAAACGTTTACGACAGCAATATGGGGAAAATCTTATCAATCACATTTTATTTCTGCCCTTCCTCCAAGGAGATCAGGGCAGCATACATTGCTCCCCCAAATCCTATTTTATTCTGTCAACAGCCCTGTGAGATAGGTTAGGCTATGACTGTGTGAGCAGCCCAAGTGAACTTCATGGCACTGTGAGGATTTTAACCTAGTCTTCCAGATTCAAGTCTCCCAGATTCTAACCAGACTGTAACCTATTGTCAAAAACAGGGGTTTCCAACCCACCATGTCTTTGCAAGGATGATCTGATTCTCCTGTCCGTAAACCTGGAACCATGGAATAAATCTTCTCCTGATAGTTTGACCAGTGCTGGGTTTGGACTCTTACACATTCAGCAGAACACACCAACAAAAGCAACAGGCTTTGTTCAAAAGATTAAAGAAGAGGTTCAGGCTTAAGCATAAGACAAAGAATAAGCAGGCACAATAAAATAACAAATCTGACTTCCTAGTATATACTTTCATACATGAAGGCAAGCAGGTTACCACATCTTCTTATCAGCATAAGAAGCATAGCAGCAGGTGAGAGATGCAGCAAGATGGTCCCTCGCCCATCACTGGTCCTGATGTTATTATTGGGCCATGCATGGAAAAACTTGTGCCAGATGGTTATAGACTGACTCCCTGACCAATGTAAGCCAGTCAACAATGTCATCCAAAAGATGATTCTCAGATAGCATCAAGATTCCCCCTCCCACCTGACATTGCTGAAAGTTATTAGATTGCTTTGAAATTCAAAGGTGTGATCTCAGGCTTTTCATCTCAGCTAGGGAAGAGTAGAAGTGTAATAAGCTTTTGCTATGGAACTCTCCTTATGCTACTTTTTAACACTTGGATGACATATCAGGAAACAAGCTATTACTTTAAATTTATGACATGGCCAAATGCTGATGTTTAAACTGTCAGTTTGGTTGATACAGAGATGACCATTTCTCTCGACACCTATGGGATAGGTTAGGCTATGACTGTGTGGTCCACCCAGGTGAACTTCATGGTAGTGTGAGGACTTGAACCAAGTCCTCCAGATTCAAGTCTCCCAGATTCTATTCGGACTCTAACCACTATACCATGTTTCAGAAGATCTCAATAAATATTCACTGGTCCATAGATGGTTGAGTGCAAGACATTGCTGAATCCCATGTGAATTCTAGAGATAAGACTGTATTGGTAGGATGGACTTTGAGAAAGTGATGGCTGGGAGTAGAATTTTCACCTTTCAGTGGACAGGCATTTACCAGATCAGTAAGGTAGAATGAATTAAACATCAGTGGGCTTATATGAGTATCTAATCATATCATTTTTATTACTAAATAAGGAGTTCAAGAACAGGCTATTTAGTTCATAATGGCAATTATAATGCTGTTTTACTTGAAAATTAGAATAGGTCTGAAAATCCAAATTTAAGTATACGTTACAGGTGCTGTCAACATTCCTTTGAAATCAGTTGGAAATTTGGATGAGTATTTAGTGCAATAATGCTTTTAAAAATAATTATGTACAAGGCTTTCCAGGCAAAAGTTTTATTTGGTATGAAGTGCTTCCAGTTTAATGATAAACTGTGAAGCCATCAAGGTGGAAAGTAGATGTGTCCAGTATTTGGTATAGAGGACTTACCTGTGCTATCATATTTGTTGCAAACTTAATTTTTCTGTAACCATTCTGTGTTATACATTTGTGTGTTTGTGTTGCTGTTGGGGGGATTTTTGTGTATTCTGTAAATTAATGCAGAAAAGCAATGTTCTATTCCAGGTCTGTGTGGCTCAGATTCTGCGTGCGCTACAGGTGTTGGGAAGTACTCCGAAGCTTCAAGCCATTACTTTACGACTGATGACATCTTTGTGGGAGAAACAGGTTGACAAAAACATTGAAAACCATTACTCTCTGGTTTGAACAATTGCACTGTTTTACATGATCATGCCTGTAATTGCTTATTAAAGATAAAGGTAGTCCCCTGTGCAAGCACTGGGTCATTACTGACCCATGGGGTGACGTCACATCACGATGTTATCTAGGCAGACTGTATTTATGGGGTGGTTTGCCATTGCCTTCCCCAGTCATCTACATTTTACCCCCAGCAAGCTGGGTGGGTACTTATTTTACCAACCTCGGAAGGATGGAAGGCTGAGTCAACCTTGAGCCGGCTATCTGAAACCTACTTATTAACCATGGCAAATCAGCTGATGTGGTAACAGTGACTGCTATGGTCTCTGTAGAAAATGTCACAGCTGATCTTTCAGAAAGATTTGGCTCATGGTGAGGGGAATAATGTATTCCTAAAAGTGGTACAGTACTCATATACTGTATTGTCTGTGCACTGAATTCTGAAAATGAGTAGATCACTACTTTTTCATTGGATGTCAGTTTTTCATTTGATTGCATACATTGGAACTCATTGTTCTGTAGAGATCTAATTCATATCTGGAGCTCTGCATGTATGTTATGTTTTTCAGTGATTAGGAAAGTTCATATCCATTTTGATAAAAGACAGCTTGTGCATTATTCTGTACATACTCTGGAACCCCAGTCTGTGCCTCCAAGCTGCTGAAGTGTATAATTAAGACAGGGACATTTCCTGTAGAAATCTTGCCCAGCTAACAATTAAGTAAGTGGTCATAAGCAAGCCGCTGGCCTATATCCTACCACTCCACTAAGCAAAGTTTGAATCCTTCTTTCAGCTTAAGTGGCTGTTCTTCCCATGGAAGACCTGTTTATGCTGGAGGAACTTCTTCCAGTCGGATGCTGCCCAGTATCTCTTAGTCTCAGCTTTTTCATCTGAAATACAGGGGAATATTGGCTCGTCTTTCAACATTATACGGGTTACTGACATAATGTACATACTGCACTCTGAACAGCCTTGTGCATTTGTATTAGATATAAATATAATGAAATTACATCCCCCTTTTCTTTATGGCAGGGAAGAGAAATGAGCCTAATTAGCAATGTAAAATGTACTCTGAGGCATTGTATAAAAGTCCAGTTCTGTCCCTGGAAAACTAAATATGTAGGCTCCTAAACCTTTCCCCCCAAAATCAAATTGATTTTTAGGATCGAGTTTACCCAGAATTGCAGAGATTCATGTCTATGTGTGATATGGCTTCTTTATCTGTGAGCAAGACTACTCAATGGGAAAAAATGATTGCTAAAGCTGCTTCTATCAGAGATATATGCAAGCAAAGGTAAGTATACTGGCTACCAATTTTCTACTCCCCCCACCCCTCTCACCCCCCACCCCGGTTAAAATCATTTCTAGAATTGAATTTAGCCAGAATTTCAGGACTTCATAGTGACTTACACTGTGGCCTTGAAACCTCCTGACCTAAGATTGGGACCTTGCCTGAGCACCCTGCATGGTCTGTGCTGAGGTGCCTTCAGGCACAGCAGGGAATAGGAAACTGTTAAACTGGGCCTATAACTGGAAGGGAGTATGAAGCCTCCAGTTTGGCCAGGGCTAGCATATACTCTAGGACAGGGTTCACTACCTGTTTGAGCCTGCAGGTACCTTTTGAGTTATGACACAATGTGGTAGGCACAGCCACAGAGTGGCTACTACAGGAGGTGGCGTCAGCTACAAAATGGCTGCTGCAGCTTGCCTTCAGTCACACAGTTGAAATCCTTGTGCTGTGGTGGCAGCTACTGTCAAATCACACTTTTAAAAAACTGCACAGCCAGTCAAATCTGCCGTGGCCAGTCAAAAGCCTTGCTGGACAAAGGCTCCTCCTGGCCCGTCTACTTTCTAAAAAAATGTTGGCCGGTACCAGGTAATGTGCCAGTGGGTGCCATAGCTTCCGGATGCCTTTTGCGCGAGGGTGGTTGAAGCCACGCACCAGGAAGAGGGGGGCCAAAGCTCCCTCAAGCTCTCACTCGCCGGGGGGAGTTGTGGTTTCATGGGGTGAAACTGTGTTCCGGAGACTGTTCGGAGGGAGGTGTTGGAGATGGCTCATAGGGCAAAAACCGCAGGACATTTTGGGTTTGTCAAGTCTTTGCATTTATTGAGGCGTCAATTTTGGTGGCCGGGCATGAGAGCTGATGTAGACCTTTTCGTACGCAGTTGCCCCACCTGCGCAACCTCTAAATGACTTATGGGGAAACCCCCGGGACTCCTCAAACCCTTGGAAGTCCCGTCCGTTCCCTGGGAGGTCATTGCCATGGACTTTATTACGAATCTTCCCCCCAGCCGAGGGAAGACGGTGTTGTGGGTAATGACAGACTTATTTTCTAAGCAAGTGCATTTTGTTCCTTGTACGGGTTTACTGACAGCCCAGGAGCTGGCACGCATGTTCATTACACACGTGATGAAACATCACTTGTTCCCATGCAAGGTAATCTCCGATGGGGGGCTCAATTCGTGGCTAAGTTCTGGAAAGCCTTTTTAAAAATAATGGGGGTGGAGCAAGGTTTGTCTTCGGAACACCATCCTCAGACGGATGGACAGACGGAACGAGTTAATTCTGTATTGGAATGTGGGGTGGTAGGGGAAGAGCCAGACATGTTCTGCCATTCAGCAGGCATTATCTACCAGTACCTCTAAAGTTGTTTTGGTGCCAGATTCAGACTGGAAGCTAGAGATTTTCAAAGTTTATGCTTGCCAAGCTGTCCTGAATACATTACATTCCCTATAAACTATCAGCAAGTTTCAGACCAGGTAGATCAAATAACTTCCTTAAGGTAAGGAGGCTTCCCTGTCACATATTGGAATTAATTATGTCCCCAGCTAAGTGTGCTGATGTGATTGCTTGCACTGCAGTAAGAAAATAACTGATCCAAGCAATTGTAACCAAATTTACTAAAGAATGTTAGAATATCCGGGCAGCAGAATTTCGTACTTTATTAGTGGGGGGACGGAGAATATCTTGGTCTGTCAAGATTTTAAGGTATTGAACTGAGCTAAGTTGAATTTTTCATGCATATTCTATAACTACAGGTAACGTTTGTGGTTTTTATCAGGCCTTACCAACATGGAGCAGATATGTTGGCTGCAATTTCTCATGTATTGAATGAATGCACAAAACCTGACCAAGCCACACCTGCTGTCTTAGTGTTGCAAGGTCTTCACGCACTTTGTCAAGCAGAGGTAAATTTCACTGAGCTCAAATGGCTGTTTTCCTCTTTCACATTGTGTGTTTTCTTCATTTTAACTTCTTAGCTGCTTAGGTTGGAAACTAATACCGTATTCTTTTCTGGTAATCTAAGCCTCCCTGTTTTCTCATTCGTGAGTCATCCACTGAGAAATGCAGTGTGCCCATATAACTTATCCAAATAATAAGTTATGCTGAGACCCACCAACAATGTGCTTGTCATTTTATGTCTAATTCATTGGTCCCAGAAGAAATGCAGTTCCCTCAAAAGCTTTATATGTTTCTGGATACTGTACAAGTTAAATACAAAGATCTTTTTAAGAATGACTGTTGCTGCCATGTGTACTAATTCTTATGATATGTTCCCAACTCCTGTAATTCCAGGCCACATTTTTGTGGTGTTCTTATCTACCTGGAATGCCTTCTCTTTAAGACCAACAGTTTTTGGATAGCAATAGTTATCTTCCCACCTTCTGTCTTTGGTATATGTGGTCAACAAAACCAACAGTATGAAGTCCATAGTCATACATTTAAGATGGATGTGAACCTCCACTCTCTATTGCCAAAAAACAAAATAAAACATCACATGTGTAATTATAGTATTAGATCCCACCAAGCAAGCAACAGTGGGAGAAAAGTTTTACTTTACACAGTTCTGTTTCCACAATGTATTGGGCAAGAGCGATTGTAAGATTAAGCCTTTTTTCATTTCCCATCGGTTTTGCTGCATAAAAATTTAGGTTAAAGAATATTTGCTGCTGTCCTTAAGGTTTAGTTTGGAGATACAATATGATTTGATTGAAGAAGGCCATTGGGGGGGGGGGGGATAATGCTGAAATATATCTTGCATTATGTCTTGTGCAAACAGAAATGCAAGGTGGGATACAATCAAGTTGACAATGCAAGGTCATGATGTTCTTGTGCTTTTGCTTGCACAAAAAGTTCTTGTAGAAGTAGAAATGTTCTGTGCAATCCAAACTATAATATGATCATTCTGTTTGTCTTCAAAATATTACCTCTATTTAAAAAATAGTTGAACTGTATGTTTTGAAACCAAACAAATGTGTTAACCTGGATAATGGTATATTTCTAGATGCTGTAGGTCATGACTGAAACAGCATTGGTCTGCTGCAGGTTGCAAGTTTATTAAAAAGAAAATCATATTTCATTGTGACCTGCCAAAGAAAACCATTGTACTTGATAAGAAGCATCACAACTTTGCTTTAAGGCTGTCTGTGATTCTGCCTATCAATACTCAAGCCTTAATTTTTCCCCACATTATTTTGTGGTTTTTGTGCTAAAGCATAAAACGCATGGATTATCAGCCACTGTTATTCTATACCTTGTGCTAGAAACACTGAGGAGATTTTGTAGAGCAGTATGTTGGACACCAAACTTATCTGTAGTTCCAGTGCACACTTTTTTCATTTATCAAACCCAGAATTATTTCCAAGACCAAGATCTTTTGGGTAGGAATGGTTATCTTCATGATATTATTGTTGGTATGACAGGGAAGCTGCCTGTGTTTGGAGCATCACAATGTGCATACATTATTGTGGGGTGCCACGGCAATCAGGACTGAAACATCTGAATCCAAATGCCCTGACAGGAATTTTAGTGAGCCAGGAGGAATATAGGTTCACAGGTATCCGGGTGAAATAGCTCCAGGTACCCAGCTGCAGTCACTGAACAATGTCCAGAGCTGAGAAAGGCAAGAAGTAAGCTAATCTGGGGCTACAAAGGTAGCCAGGCAGGACTGAGTGGCTCACCTGCACCTCAAGGACATTGGAGCACATGAGACCAGCTACTTTACAGAGCTCCACAATTATCACTACTAATAGAGGGCACAGCTGTTTGAAAGGGCTATATACTTAACTGGAGAAAGAAGGAATTGACTTGCAAGGATACCAACATCATCTACTCCCTCATGAATACACATGAAGCTGCCTTTTAGTGGGTCAGATCATTGGTCTGTCAAGGCTGCTGAGCCACTGTCCCACCCATGGTGGAGATACTCGTTTTGAGTTTGAGTGCTTCAGATCATGGCTTAGAAACCCATTAGAAAGAAAGGTGATGGCTGATTGGACTACAGTTTTGCTTGTAGTTCATGTAGATGCAGTGCTGAATTTTAGATAATAAATGGATGCTATGACATTTAACACATACTTGCAAAATGTTTTAAGAAATCTCTAGGTGGAAAATATTGTATAGGTATCACTGGAAGAGAGAGCCCTCAGAGTTTCTTTTAAAAAAACACCTAAGTCTAACAACAAACTTACACAATAACTTTCAGTGTGAGTTAAATGTAATGGTTGACTTGTATTAGAATATAATGGATTACACAAAGTAGGAAACACTACACATGAATTACTCATATTGCTTAGGGTGATTTATGAGGACAGCTAAATCTTTTTGTACTTTTGTATAATGGAGCCCTTTAATGAGACTTACAGCATTCACTGGCTTGCATGTCAGGCCTGGAAATTATACATCATAGTCCTTGCCAGACCACATTTACTAATTCTTGGCAAATCTTTTGTTTTTTTGCCAACATAATTCAACAGAAGCCAGCATACTTTCTGAGAGTCTGTGCATCCTGGTTTATAATAGATTTCATGTGTGAAATTTATTAAGGCAGGCCAAGTAAGATTCAGAGATGAAAAGGCTAAGCATGGATCACCCCCAGTGTCTCTTTTTTTTTCTTCTGGAAGCAATTCCTTGCTGTTTACTCTCTAATTCCACATTTATCAGGCCTTGACCAGAAAAAGAGAACAGACGGAACAGAATAGCACAATGAAAATTACGATGATGATAAATTAGGTTGGTTAATGAATTTGACAACTTGGAGAAAATTGTACCTTGGGCATTCTTAAAATAACTTGGCTATTAAAGCTGAAGTGATGTATTTTTGTACATGTGAAAGTAAAAACCAAGCTTTCTTTGGCTGAAGATTCTTTTCCCCCCCTGCGGGGAACAAAATCTCCATAGACTTGCAGGAATTTATTACTTGTACTTTCAGTCAGGGTTGGCTTTAAAATTAGGCAAGGTAAGGTACTGGGATACCATTTAAGGAATGTGGAGGATGATATATATATATATTAGGAGCCATCTGTATCATGGTTCCTTAAGAAACATAAGAGTTACCACAGCAAATACTCTTACATTTTTATTTTTATTTATTTAAGCATTGCTATTTAATCTGGACTATACCTTGTGCTAATAAATTTCTACCAATTTTCCTCCCTTCTAGTTGCTGACCTTTCTACTGAGCCATGAAATGTCTCTTCTGGTAAAGCAAAAGTTTTTAAGCACCATAACTAACTATCAATTATTTTTTAGTGTTATTAATGTAGAGATTAGTACATCTCAAGCATCAAGCTGTTTGGTCTTCTTGTTCTATGAGGGTCTGAGTTATGGGCAATAGTCTGTCCTCTTGTTAAGATACAGTTGTTGAGGTTTCTATCTAATCTTTAATAGTGTTATTAAATACTGAGATGCTTTGACACCAGCTGGTTTTAGTGCTCAGTGTTATGTACTTGTGAAGTGCCTGATGTGCCCTATTTTAGGACTCCTTGCTCAGGGTTGGTGTAACAAACCCTTTGTACTTGTAATGCCCTTGTGCATCATGATAAGTTTAGTACCAGTGGAAGGTGCACCTGTAAGTCATAATGCAGCCTAATAAGCTTAAATGGTTATTAGAAAAGAAGATGAAGCTAGTAGAGGCAATGAACTGGGTGTAAATCATCAACCATAGCTGGCAGGAACTGGTTGCATAGTTGAGATGCCTGTGAGGATCTATAAGTATATTTCAACCCTGATGAGGAAAAAGCTAAATGACTCGGCAGTAATGTCATCCAATGTGATGAAGAAGGTACAGGCATATCTCATTTTATTGCGCTTTGCAGATATTGCGTTTTCGAGCAAGTCTATCGGCACCAGTTTTCCAACAGCATGTGCTCACTTTGTGTCTGTGTCACATTTTGGTAATTCTCACAATATTTCAAACTTTTTCATTATTACAGTACCCTGGGGTTTTTTAGACATAATGCTATTGTACACTTAATAGACTACAGTATAGTGTAAACATCTTTTATATGCACTGGGAAACCAATTTTTTTTGGTGTGACTCACTTTATTCCGATATTTGCGTTATTGTGGTGGTCTGGAACCAAACCCGCAATATCTCCAAAGTATTCTTGTATATAGTTGGAAGATATAGATTCATCCTGGAAGGTGTGTAATTAGTGAATCAAAACCCATTTTAGTTAAGTCAAGATGTGCACAGTGATCTTTTCCAACTGTCCCATGTTCCTTGCACAGTGTTCCTGTAATGATTGAGTTGGAAGGAAATAAAAATGAGATGTGGTATCATAACTGATTGTGTCTCAAATAGGTGATGTGAAAGACCTCTGCCTGAGACCCTGGAGAGCCACTGCCAATCTGAGTAGACAATACTAACTTTGATGGACCAAAGGTCTGATTCAGTATAAGGCAGTTTCATATGTTCGTGTGCCCACAAGTGGATATCAACTGATTCATTCTGGAATTTTGTAAATGGAGAAAATGCAGAGTGATGGAGATGGGAAATGGTCTTCTATAGGAACAGCAGTACCCTATAACCCACAGCAGTCTATTAGTTGTAGCGGGTTTCCTTGTTGGAGTAGCTGATTCTTCCTTTTGCCTATAGTTTAGTAGTGGTACACAGGCTGAATTCCTGTCTGACAATCCCTCATGCTGAGGACTGCTTCTAATATATCACCTCGGGAAGGCAGAAGCAATAGTTCCATTTGTCAGAAGGTGTCACATCTCCCATTGCAATATCCTCCATACTGTTTCTCATGGCAACTTTGTAGGGAACTGCCACTTTGTAAATAAGCTCAAGGAAGAAAGAGGGTGTAAAAATGTGGCAGAAATTTATACGGTAAACGCAAAAACAGTGTGGTTTCCATGATCAAGCCAGGCCTCAATTTCTTCTGAAAACTTTGGTGAGTTTTACTCAGGATGAAGCAAAGAGTTTAAAGTAAATACACTTGCATAATCACTTCATAGTATCTGTAGGTCAGAATAGCTTAGCAAATGTATCCCAAATTAGCATATCCTGTTGCATGGAAGCATTTAAAGAGGAAAAAAAAGTGCCTGGCAACAGTCCTGAGATCTATGATGTTAAAACCTTGTTAATCCTTAGAGATGAAAATGATCTATCCATCCTAAAACAACAACAAAGGAAGGAACAATGAGCCACAAAAGTTTAAAACAAACTTACAAAGGGGGCCTGCACTCCAAGCCTTTGAACGCTGTCTGGCGTTACAAAGATGCTTTCTGATCAGCAACTGCTCTGTTGTGTCAGAACTAATAGGTGTCTCCATATCGTTCAGCAAAATCCCTTTCATCTTCTGTGGCTCCTAGAGGGTGTTGTACTCTCAAATAACAGCAATGTACAATTGAGCAATAACTATCAAGACACAGGGCATTTCCTGGGGATTCATGACCGAGGGAAAGAGTTCACTGCAGGCTGTTTATCAAAAGACAGAGTCGGCTGTTCCCCGGAAATGCACCATGCCAAGATCATTAGTGCTGTTATTACCTTTGTATTTGTTTACTTTAAAAAAAAACTTGCGTTGGGAAGAAAGCATAATTTTGTCTCCCTGCGGTTTCTTTACAACGCTACAGGGTAGCCGACTCTCAATGGGGGTTGCTGCTGTGCTTCATTATTCCAGAGAATTCATTCCTTGCCGAAACAGCCAATCCAGGGTCTAGATTTTTTTTCTTCTTAAGGGGGTAAAATAATTTATTATGGAAATGCTACAGTATAGTTGAGAGCCCCTGAGAAGCTAGTTAAATAGCCAGCTGTGTACAGTATCATTTTTAATGAACTGTGGACTTCTTTCACATTGCAGCCCAAAGATTTTTTTACAGTGTTGGTGGCAGGTTATTGTTCTGATTAGTTTTGTTGTGGCAAACATGGAGTGCTGCACTTAAACCTATTACAAAATGTGTGTGCATACAATGAAGCAGAACAAAATAGTAATCTTCTGAAAATACTAGGGAAGGGGGAGTGGCAAACCTTATATTGCAAAGCTCATCCCTATACTTCTACCTTATAGACTATGTTTTGTTTTGTATCTGGGGTTATTGAAATATAAACCAATAAGCAATTCCTTGGGTAGCAAAACTAATTTTAATACAGTTAATGTAGAAGACAGGTTAACGTGTAATCATAACGTTACTTTGACAGTTGTTTGATAACTGTGATGTGGATATCACTGGCCACTCCACAGTGAGAAGCTATGGCTTTGCTGGGCAATGGAAGGATCCATGGCCATTTTGGTATTGTGCAAAAATAAAAGGTGGTAGGGCAGTTCTTTTTGGTCACATTATGAAAAGACAAGAGTCACTAGAAAAGACAGTCATGCTAGGAAAAGTTGAGGGCAGCAGGAAAAGAGGAAGACCCAATAAGAGATGGATTGATATGTTTGGAAGAGGAACATTCATGTCATTTGCTACTAAGCGGCAGATGTCACAATATGTTTTTTCCATTGCCACATCATAAGAGAGCCGTTCATAGGTTCTTTTCCAAGTATCTTGGTACTGTCGGCCTGGTTTTTGCTTCACATTAGAAACTCTCTTCTCTGAAGAGGAAATTGTCACAATCCAGCATTGGTTGTAGGTCATTAATAATATGCTGGACTGGTTTGTGTTGTGAATTGTATGTGACCACCAGAAGTGTTCTATTGTCATTTTCTTTGGGTTTGTCTTGTGGCAAGGTTTGCCTGGGTGTCATTCTTTCCAATCATCTTTTTTACCATATCAGAAGGATATTGTAGTATCAAAAATGCTTACTGTAGTCCCTTCAAGTGAGTATCTCTGTCTGAGGGACTGGTACAAATGTGTCTATAGCAGGGGTGGGGAACCTTTTTCCTGCCAAGGGCCATTTGCACATTTATAACATCATTCGGGGGCCATACCAGGTGTAGATCTCCCGGTGTGTGGGGGGTAGAGGCTAGGGTTGCCAGGTCTCCGGCCACCACCTGGAGGTTGGCAACCCCAGGGGAGGCCATGCAGAGAAGGCCTGGAGGGCTCCCCTGGTCCTCCCCCCTCCCAGGAGGGAGGGCAGCCAGCGGTGGGCCCGAGCAAACGAGGCGCCAGGGAGGCGCAGCCTGCGGTTGATCGGCAAGGGAGGAAGGGAGGAAAACCGAGAAAGAGGAAAAGGGAGAGAGGGAGAAAGAAATGGAAAGAGGGGGAGAAAGAAAAGGATGGAGGGAGACAGACAAAGAAAGAGAGGGAGAGAGAAAAGCCTTCCTCCCCCCCCACACACACACACCCCTGCCGGCCCCATGCCCTCCCCACCCCAGAGTCCACAAAAGGCCCCTGAAGCCCAATCGGCTCCTGCAGCTGACAGGCAGCAAGAGGGGCTTGCAGTGTGCCCCGGCGTTCCTGCACGCTGCGGCTATAGGGGGCAGCCTTGGGGGAAGCGTCCCTCCCCCTCCTCTCGCCGACCAACAGTCGTCAGTCGGCGAGAGGAGGTCCAAAGGGCGCCGCAGCACCCCTGCAAGCTGTGGCCCCAGGAACACCCTCAGGGAGCGCCGCCCTATGCCGCGCCTCCACGGTGGGGCCCCGGAGCTCCCGAGGGCCACAAAAAATGTCCTCGGGGGCTGCATACGGCCCCCGGGCCTGAGGTTCCCCATCCCTGGTCTATAGCATAGGGCTTGGCTATAGATAGTGGACTGTTTGATATGGTTGGGGTGGTACCTGGAGGCATATAGATACGTTTGCTGATCTGTCAGTTTCCAGTATAATGTGCTTGTATGTTCCTCATGTGCCCATACTGTGGTGTCCAGGAAGTTTATTTATTGTTCAGAGAAATTCATAGTTAGATTGATGGTGGGGTGGAAGTTGTTGAAAGCCTGGTGAAATCTTTTGAGGGGTTCTTTTCCATGAGGGGACAGACGAAGAAAATGTCATTAGTGAATTTCAGGTAAAGGAGAGGTGCCAATGGGTAGTAGTTCAGAAAATGCTGTTCTAGATCCGCCATGAAAATGTTGGCAAACTGTGGAGTCATACGGGTGCCCTGTATAAAACTGTATAAAATCTTATTCAATGTTAACAAATGATAAATTATTGGGGGCGAGCCAGGCTTTTAAACCTTCTATTTTAGCAGCTAAATAACATCCATTAAAATTCGGATATGCCATTCCACCTTTCTCTCTTAAATCATAAAAATTATTGTATTTAACTCTTGGTTTTTTATGCTGCCAAATGAATTTATTGCAGATTTGTTGCCATTCTAAAATAATTTTTTGGGGGAATCTCAATAAACAAATTTTTGAATAAAAAATTAATTTATGAAGGATCTTCATCTTAATTAAGTTGATCCTACAAAAAAAAAAATCTTAAGTTTCTGCCAAGAGTGAATTTGGAGTATCATCCCGCGAGTAATTGGGTCACAGTTTAACTTTACATTTTCCTTTTGATCTTTACTTATCCAGATACCTAAATATTTAACTTGACCAATGATCTTCATCCCTTCAAAAAAATTTATACCATTTACTTTATTCTTTGCAAGATCTAAAAAAAAGGGTATAATCTGTTTTTCTTTTATTCAGTTTATATCCTGAAATTATCCAAAAATTGTTAATTTCTTCCAATAAAAGTTTCTTCCAATAAAAGTTCTCTATCTCTATTAATGCAATTACCATACCATCTGCGTATAAGCTTATTTTATGTTCAATCCCATTTATATTAATTCCTTTTATAGCTCTGTTACTCTTTATAGTAGTTACTAGTGGTTCAAGTGAGATGGCAAATAGAGAAGAGGGCAATCTTGCCTAACCCCATTGAAATATTACAAGGAGCTGATAATTCTCCATTTCTCCTTATTTTTGCATAACAGCTGGTATAAAATATCTCCACCCATTTCTGAAAATTGTAACCAAATCCATAAGTATTTACTATCTCCTTTAAAAACGTATGTTCTGCCCTGTCAAAGGCTTTCTCCGCATCGAGGAACATAAGGACTGATTTTAATTTATACTTTTTAATTGTTTCAATTAAATTATTAACTTTCCTTATATTCACTGACAGCTGTCTTTGAGGAATAAACCCATTTTGGTCAATTGATATATATTTCCCTATAATCGGTTTCAATCTATTGGAGAGGATTGTAGCGAGTAGTTTATAATCAGTGTTTAGGGTGGTCTTTAAACACTCTTTGAATCCATATCCCATAGTTGTTCATAATGTTTTTATTCTTAATAGTTTGGTTTGGTATTCTCTTAGTTTTAAAGTGCAAAATCAATCTTAGCGTGGTAAATATTGTGTTTTCCACTGATCAATGTAGGATGATGGTATATTCAAAATAATACTCAGATGATTGACTATAATTCTTTTGTAACTCCAATTGGGTAAATAGCCTCTTAATAGAGAGGTTGTCAAAGCAATCTGATTAGGTTGGAGTACTCTGGAGATTTTGCTCCTTCCCTTCTTATGGGGAGCAGTTGTATTATAGTTTTTATGTATTTCCTTTTTCTTTTGGATTTGAGGATCTACACTTAATGATTTTATTTTATCTTCCATGGATTTCAAAATGTTGCGTTGTTTCGCCAATAAGGAGGCATTGTTCTGCCAACAGTTGATGAATATCTTCCTTTTGTATTTTATCTTCTCTTTTTTCCTCTGGTGTTGTTTGAGCTGACCGGTCCTTTTTATATATTTCATTTTCTTTCCATTCAGTTAGAGTAGTTTTGTCTGTTTGATCTTATAGAACTGTCCTGTTGATTATTCATTTGAATTATGCAGTTAGACAAATGACAGTATGGAGCAGGGATATCAGAATTTAGGACACTGAATATATTAACATTCAGAGAGACAGGCGATATCTATGTATCTAAGATTTTTGGTGAAGTCCTTTAGTAATCCAACAGTCTATAGTCTGTTTCTGTGGAGGAGTGTTGTTTGTCTTTTGTTGAGTACATGATCTTTTTTTACCCATTTTCCATGCCTGGTTATTTTGTTTTCTTTTTTTTACTTTCCTCTTTATAGGTCTTAAATCACGGAATTACCCTCACCTTAGAATAGCCTTGCTATTTGGAGCTCTGTGTCAGAGTCAAGTACTGTCCCTTTAAAATGTGCTCGTTATCACACTGGCTTTCAATTTGTTCGTAGTCTTTTCCAAAATATTCAAAAACTTCGGTTCCCAGTTATACAGTATAACTATAATTCTTGTAATTCCACACTCCACGTATTTTCCCTTTAAAAGCCTTGTCAGTAAGCTTGTTCAGCTCTAGCCTGTTTTCCAAGAGTTGTTTTAAACTGTGTAGCCGAGGCTTATCTCACATTCCTCACAGCCGGAGCTAATGACTCGCTCTTCCCAGCTGAATGGCAGATAGCCAACACAAACTTCTTAGTCAAATGTAACAGGCAAGAGATATAAAGAAGACGGAATAATGAAAATATAAAACAATACTTGAGTGGAGCTCTTTTGCCATGCTGCATCTCCTGCCTAGTGGTGGGAATTTTCCATTAGCCAACTTTTGCTACATAGATGCAACCCTGTGGAAGTTGGCTAATGGAATATTCCCACCACTAAAGTCTAAGGGGATTTTTTGCGAAGCTCCTGTGGGTGCATTTTTGGGGGTAGAGGTCCCAAATTTTCAGGGTAGCTTTCAGGGACTCTCCTTGCATGACCCCAAAGTTTGGTGAAGATTGGATCAGGGGGTCCGGTGTTATGGGCTCTGGAGAGGTTGCCCCCTCCCTCCTCCATAGGGAAGCATTAGCTGATTAGCGAACAGAGAATCTCTTTCCTTCCTGTGCTTCTGTATGGAGGTGAGAGGGAGCGACCTCTTCCAGACCCCATAACTTCAGACTTCCCCGACCCAATCTTCACCAAACTTGGGGGTTCTTGCAAGGAGAGTCCCTGCAAGCTACCCTGCAAGTTTAGGGGCTCTACCTCAAAAATGCCCCCCCCCGAGCTTTGCAAAGCCTGGGGAGAACCCAAAAAAGCCGGATAATTACCCAGTTTTTTCGTGAATGGTCAATTCGGCTTTGGCTTTCCCCCCAGGTTTTGGAATTCAGTAAACCTGAACCCGAAATTTACCAAAATGACTTTTTTCGGCTTATTTTTGGTTTGTGTTTATCAATATGCACAGCCCTAATACACACACATGCTTATTATTCAAAGTTGAGATGAGAAGTCAGAGCAGTGATGGTCTTAATGATTCTAGGCCCGAGTGATTATTATCTGGCAACCAGTGCGAGAACGGGGGGCTGGGGAAATGGGAGGTGGCCAGTGATGACAGCGTAACATCACGTCTCTCTAGGAACCGGCAGAAACTCTATGTTAAAACCAAAGTTTCTGGTGATTCCTAGAGACAACTGACATTACTTCTGGGTTTTCCCTGGATGTGACGTCACACTGGCAGCCTTGATGGCCATGTACACTTCCCCCTTTCCTACTTCTGTTCCAAGCAGCAGCAGGAAATGAGAGCTGGGTCAGGGGATCCGCCACTCCTGCTTGGGGCCTGGTAACCCTACTTTTGAGATCTGAGTAGGAATCCACTCCTTCTGTTCATTTTACATACTAGTCCGTTGTTTATTAAATTTATTTATTTAAAACTTATTTAAACATTTAAACATTTATATCTGTCTTTTCTTGTTTCAAGGCAGCTTACAATAATAGTTAAAAAGATTTCCAATTAAACCAGAATAAAATAACAAACCTCAAATCTTTCTCCCCCCCCCCGCATGTGCCTGCCATTCAAACCGCTTAACTTTGGTTTATTTTTATTTTTCTTGCTGTACAGCAGACAGCTTGACTGGTTTGCTCTCTTCCCTGTTTTTTTCCAGCAAAAACCTCTTTCCAAGCAAGACATTCTGAGCTGTTTTGTTTCTTCAAATGTACAATCCAAAGATGCCCTTCCTAGTGCTACAAAAATAAGCCAAATGACTGACATGTGACTGCCCTTTAATGCCATTCCAAAATCTGCATTTTCTGCCAGATTGCCTTGCCCTGCTTAGTAGTAGGGCCATCTCTGCTATACTTTATCTGTGGTTTGCTGGTGGCTCATTGTGGTCTAGTTAGTATAGGTTGATTGTGGGAGGCGGTAAGGGGGAAATATGAGTGGTCTTGCGGGTAATAGCATATTTTGGTTCCTTTTGGAGTTCAGTTAGAATTACCATGGAGTTCAGTCTTGGGCTCTGTATTTCAAGGAAGTTGCCAAGTTGGAGAGGATTCAGAGAACAGCTTAAGATATTTAAGTGTCTGGAAGGCAAATCCTAGGAGGATAGATAGAAGGAGCTGGTTATACTTAGCCATGGGGAAAAATAAATTAAGGGAAATACAGTGGCCGTTAAAAAAAATTATCAAAGGATCTCAGACAGAAGAATGAAAACAGTTGTTCACCGTATCCACAAAGGACAGGAAAATAAGCAGTGCCTGTATTTATTAACCTACAATCAGCTATGAAGGCAGTGCAACAAATCAAATGAATCTTATATCAAATGTTTATTTCTGAAATGTCCCCAGTGTTGGTTCCACAGCATGTATCTTACAAGTTAAATATTTTTCATTGAATAATTTCCTTCTTATAGTCAAATTTATCAAACATTCTGGCTATATTATTTGACCATGGTTTTTTCTGAATTTGCACAATTTTTCCATCTTTAGTTTTTCTTTGAGAGTGTTATGGTTTGGTTAATGAAAATAGCAAAGCCTGAATTTCTACTTTTCATTATTTTGGCAAACAGTTACCAATTGGAAAAAAACCATGCCTTTTTTCAAAGCCTTTTCAATTAGAGCAACAATCAGTATTTGTCATATGAACAACTAACCAATTTGTATCTAAACAAGATCTTAGAAATCCTCACATGCAGTCATATAAGTTTATTCAGGCAATGGTTAATTTGTCTAAGTTTGACGCAGCCATCAGTGATGTCTTTAGATTTAGTAACTTTGATATAAATGGGTTTGGTCTTGGTTTTACAGGTAGGCCAGTTATATCAATTCGTTATCAAATAAACAAAGTTACCAAATATTTTTATAATTTAGGTAGTGCATTGTTCAGTTTACCAGATATAATTCACAACCATCTGATCAGAATTAATGCAGATTGAACAATGGATCTACATTAATTAGTAATATGTTATTAATCAGCAGCTAAAGATGCTAAATAGTTCACATGAGGCATCCTTGCTGTGGGTTCTGTTTTTGATACCAGCCATGCACTTGTGTGTGACAGGTGCCACAGTATGAACAAGTGATCATCGATATGTTGGCAGTGAGTAAGCACAGCAGCATCTTTCCAGGTGCTTCATATTACAGCAGCCCCTTTTCTGGATGGATTAGCCTTCCATGCAGATACTATACCTAAGAACAGTTATGATTGCTCTGTGTAAAAGAAAATGCCTGAGATTGGATGGTTTTTTTGTGAAAATGGAGTGCACTGCCAGTTGCTCAAGGAGAGGTGTTGACCATTTTTCCTGATCCCCCTCCAGCTGAAGCCATCTATGCAATATCCTGGGCTGCAGAGGCTGTCACAGTTCCTAGGAACAGCTTTTTGTGGGGTTCAGGGATATGAGGCAGGAAAGCCCTACTTCATGAGCAGAGCTCTGCTTGTATGTAAGCTTTTGGGTTGGTTCCAAACAATAATGTCTGCAAATGGAAATGGGGCTCAAGGATATGAGGTAGGAAAGCCCTACTTCATGAGCAAAACTCTGCTTGTATGTCTCAGGAAACAAGCTTTTGGGTTGGTTCCAAACAATGTCTGCAAATGGAAGTGAGGGCAGTTTTTACTGATTTCCCCTCCCACTGCAGACCTTGGATATGCTTTTCATGTTGTTCCTGGGAGGTCTCCTGCTGTATTTCGGGGAGACCGGCTGGATACAACTGGAAGGGGAGGCAGAGAAATTCCATTCCATAAATAGGAGTGCCTTCTATTACTGGATATTATCATGGGATCCAAGCCAGAGCATCCAAGAAAAAATGTGCTGTCTAACCAAGAGAGAATGCCTAGGAAGAATGTGATGGATATCTGTCGGGGAAAAGATCTTGTAGAAAGTGGAACAGAATTTTATTTAATTGCTTATTTAAATGATTTGAACCCTGCATTTCTCTCTGGAAAAACCAGATTGGAAGCCAAATTGAAATGAGTGCAGGAACTTCTGGACTTGCCTTGTCTACCAACCTGCTCAAGCACTTCACCCAACAACAGAAAGTCAGAGATGGAACTGTAATTTATTTTCTTCTGCTTTTTGGGGGGGGGGAGGGGAGAACACCAGAGGTGAACTTATTAGTTATTGCAAGGGGCACTCTCACCTTCTTGCAGCTGTGAGGGCTGGGGTCCAAATCACAGGCAGTTGCGTTTACAACAGCCAAAGCACTAACTTGGATCAAGGATACATAACTAAAAACTGACAAGAAATGCTTTCAAAAGCCTCGGTGTATGATGTACATCTGAACTGGTGTCCAAGTTAGATTTGATCAGAGTTCTATTAAAAAAATATGGAAAATGGGGGGAAAGCCAAATAGAGAACAGTGATGCTGCACCAACAAAAGAGTGGTGCAACACTGTCATAGCTTTAGGGCAGGGGTGGGGAACCTTTTTCCTGCCAAGGGCCATTTGCACATTTATAACATCATTCAGGGGCCATACCAGGTGTAAATCTCCTGGGGGGGAGGCTAGGGTTGCCAGGTCTCCAGCCACCACCTGGAGGTTGGCAACCCCACAGAGAAGGTTTGCAGGGCGCCCCCGTTCCCCCCTCCAGGCGGGAGGGCAGCCAGCGGTGGGCCCGAGGAAGGAAAAGAGGAAAAGGGAGGGAGGGAGAAAGAGAAAGGGCGACAGAAATAGAGGGGGAGAAAGAAAGAAAAGGACGGAGGGAGACAAAGAAAGAGACAGAAAAAGAGTGAGAAAGAGAGGGAGAGAAAGGAGAAAGTGACAGAAAAAGAGGAAGAAAAGAGAGAAAAGCCTTCCCCCCCCACACACACACACACCCGCGCACACCGGCCCTGCACCACTGGGCCCCAGTCTCCCCACTTCCCCCGCCCACACACACACACACCCAGCAGCGCACGGAGCCCCGCGCGACCAGACCCCAGTCTCCATGTTCTTCCCCCCACAGAGTCCACAAAAGCCCCCCTCCAGAAGCCCGATCGGCTCCCACATGCATGCTCTGCCACGGGGAGCTGCCGGCCTCTTTCCCTCCTCCCTCTCGCTGCTCAACAGCTGACAGGCAGCGAGAGAGGGTTACAATGTGCCGCGGTGTTCCTGCACGCCGCGGCTGTAGGGGGCAGCCTTGGGGGAAGCATCCCTCCCCTCTCCTCTTGCCGACCAACAGCCGACAGTTGGCGAGAGGAGGTCCAAATGGTGCCGCAGTACCCCTGTAAGCAGCAGCCCCAGGAACACACTCAGGGAGGGCCGCCCTGTGCCCCGCCTCCGCAGCAGGGCCCCAGAGCTCCCGAGGGCCACAAAAAATGTCTTCGGGGGCCGCATACGGCCCCCGGGCCTGAGGTTCCCCATCCCTGCTTTAGGGGGTGTTCCTGGGCTGAAAGAGGTTAGAAAGCTTCCTAACGACAGGACATCTCCCTGGAATGTCCTGAGAACACCTGCCAGGACGCCGGTGCGAGGACTTGTGCCGGGAGGATGCCGGCGGGAGGCTGAGCTGGTGTCTGAGGACCGCACTGCCGCCGCAGTCCGGGGGGGTGGGGCGAAGTAAGTGCCCCAATGCCTGCGTCCCTGCCAGTTTAGACGGCGCAAGTAGCATGGACACCGGTGTAAGGTTCATGCTGCCTCCTAAACCCATTCGGCCCCAAACCTCAGGAATGGGCTGTCAGTCTCCAGGGACAGACCAATTTAACTGGCTTTTGCCTGTCTGGAGATGGGGGAAGATCATGAGTAGATAAAGATCCGTTCATGCTAGATCTTTGTTTTCTAGCCTCCTTACCAGATCATTAGAAACCTGCTTGCTACAGAAAGGTGTAAAGGTAAAGGTCCCCTGTGCAAGCACTGGGTGGTTTGCCAGTGCCTTCCCCAGTCATCTTCCCTTTACCCCCAGCAAGCTGGGTACTCATTTGTCCGACCTCGGAAGGGTGGAAGGCTGAGTCAACCTTGAGCCGGCTACCTGAAACCAACTTCCGTTGGGATCGAACTCAGGTCTTGAGCAGAGCTTGGACTACAGTACTGCAGCTTACCACTCTGCACCACGGGGCTCTTTACAGAAAGGTTGATCCAGATAATTGCAAGGCATCTGTGTGCGTTTCATGCCATGATTTTTAACACTTTCTGAAACTTAATTTTTGAAAGAATTCATAATCACAATTAAAGCTATTTTGTTCTTGTCACTATTTAAAACAGGGTGTGGAACCTTTTTCCTGCCAAGGGCCATTTGCACATTTATAACATCATTCAGTAGCCATAACCAGGTGTAGATCTCCCGGCGGAGGGGAGGCTGGGGTTGCCAGGTCTCCAGCCACCACCTGGAGGTTGGCAACCCCAGGGGAGGCCACACAGAAGGCCTGGAGGGCACCCCCGCTCCCAGGCGGGAGGGCAGCCAGCGGTGGGCCCAAACAAACGAGGCACCAGGGGGGCGCAGCCCGCAGCCGATCCACAGGGAGGGAAGGGAGGAAGGAAAGAAAACAGAAGAAGAGGGAGGGGAAAAGAGAGAGAAAGGGAGGGGAAGAAAGAAAGAAAAGGACGGAGGGCGACAGACAAAGAGACAGAAAAAGAGGGAGAAAGGGAGAGAAAGAGTGACGGAAAAGAGGAAGAAAAGAGAAAAAAGCCTCCCCCACCCCCACCCCCACCCCACCCCACCCCACCCCCGCACCCATTCTCCATATTTCATTAGAATTGTAATACAGTGATTACTGCAATAACTAGTCTAGACTATTTAGTATTTACTTCTATTTGCAAGAATGCCTAGTACTGTACTGCAGCTTGAGTTTAAGACCTCCTGCACTAAACCTTTGCAAAGAGCAACGTTCCTTAATCAGAGACTGAATAAGTCCTATACAATTTGAGTTTTCAAAAATTGCAGAATAAATTGATCTATAGTTCCTAATATGGTTATGATGACCACTCTGAGTCCTAGAAGATTTCTTTCTCTGTATTCTGCAAATGAATTAGTCTCTAATTCCCGAGAATAGTGTTTTGAAAGTGGGGGTGGAGAAGTGTCATTTTCATTCAGTGTATAATCAGATTAAGTTTCAGTAGCTGTCAACATTAGTTACACTGGAATTGTATTCATGGATCTGCCTGTTCGTTAAAAGGACTTAACTCAGTTGGCATTCTTGAAAGCATTACAGTTTTTGAAATTGCCCCCTAGAGAGTTTTTACAGCCTCTGTAGTGGCTGCTTAATTTGGCAATCACTTTTTGATGCCCAGTATACTGATTAATTTTCCCAATTCAAAAAAAGAAAGAAAAAGATAAAAACCTTGCTACAGTGCTTTTCATTATCAGCCTCCTTATGGAATGAACTTCATAAAGGTGCTATCAGTTCATTTATCTGCATGGACAGATATTTCATTCTTCCCTTTGGCAGAGGCATCAACAGTTTTGCTTTTGCAATTTTGTATATATTATGAAACTCTTGCTGGTATCTATTTCCTTGAGCCTAAATATAAAGAAGATGTGTAACTCTAATGTATTCTTCCCTTTAGCTTGACCCTTCATTTCCATTTTTGAAAAATGAAATACATGTATTTTCCAGGCAATTTCATTCATCCTCTCCCTGTTTATCCATTTCCAACGTAATATAAACCTGAATGATGATCAGCAATAGTAGATAACTAATCCAGGCATATAGCCCATCCTCTGAAACTGCCATTTCCTCCAGGGGAAATTGGTCTCTGTAGTCTGGAGCTGTCGTAATTCTGGAAGAATTCCAGGCCCCACCTGGAGATTGGCAACCCTAATTTACAGAGTGCTTCTGTGAGGCTTTTCCAGGTTGCTCCCTTGAGATGACACACCCAACTACCTCCAATATGCCCTCTTAGGCTTGGCTTCCTTGCCCTTAGTCAGAGGGATGGGTTCTACCATGGCTTGCAAAACCCCTTCTGGCCTCTGGTGCTTCCAGGGTAGGTCTTGCTTCAGATGTACGCTGTAGCTCTGTTCTCCTCGGCCTCTGCCTGGCCTTCTTTTTATACCTGCCCTCCCTTTCCCCCTCACCGCTCCCTCTTAGCTCCACCTCCCAAAAGGCTATAAAGGCCCGTGTGGGTGGGCCAGCTGGTCCTTGGGAGATTCCAAGCTTGCCCTTCTGGCACTGGCCGTATCACCTCTGAGCCGTAGGGTTGCCAACATCCAGGTAATAGCTGGATATCTCCTGCTATTACAACTGATCTCCAGCAGATAGAGAACAGTTCACCTGCAGAAAATGGCCGCTTTGGCAATTGGACTCTATAGCATTGAAGTTCCTCCCCTCCCCAAACCTGGCCCTCTTCAGGCCCCGCCCCAAAAACCTCCCGCCTGTGGCATAGAAAGACCTGGCAACCCTACTGTGCTGCCTCCCACCTGGGGCCGCAGTTGATCGGCGGGCATTAGGAGGGCCACATGGTTCGGCTCTCCCCTCTCCCAGCCTGCGAGTGTTCGGCAGGGTTCTTGCCGCCCTGTGCGTCTGCAGGTCCCAACTGTTCAGCGGGGCTGAAAGCTGCGGCATTGCAGCTTTACTGCAGTTGCGTCTGGTCATTCTTTGCGTTGGGGGTTGGCTCGGGTTCCTGGAAGCAGTTCCCTTGTGCCCTCTCCTTGCCGGGTGAGTTCTTCCCACGGCAGGGCTGCTTCCGTTGGTGGGATGCGGGGGCTGTGGTTAGGGTTGCCAACCTCCAGGTAGAAGCTTTAGTTTTACCAGCATTTTAACAAAGTATAACTTTTCTTCAACATTTTTGCTTTGTATGGAACTCTCCATTTCCAGGCTCTTGTCTCTGTATTCCATCTCTTGTCACACTCTCCAGCCCCGTGTTGGATAGGGTTGCCAACCTCCAGGTAGTAGCTGGGGATCTCTTGCTATTACAACTGATCTCCAGCCGATAGAGATCAGTTCCCCTGGAGAAAATGGCTGCTTGGCAATTGGACTCTATGGCATTGAAGTCCCTACCCTCCCCAAACCCTGCCCTCCTCAGGCTTCGCCCCAAAAACCTCCCGCCAGTGGCGAAAAGGGACTGGCAACTCTAGCTGTGGGGAAAGGCAAGAGGGGTTCGGGGCAAGTTTCGTGGTGCGTGGGCTCGTCTCGTGACAGCTTCTGTTAAATGAATGCTTACATTTTAACTTGATCAGAATGTGAAGCCCATCTCTGTATCTTAACTGTATCTGAACTGTTACCATCAGTACTATTTAAGAGGGATGAAAATAGGTATTTTTCAGCTTGCAACTTTTAACCGGCTATAATTAACATTGTTAAAGTTTCACAGTAGGTGACGTCTGGAGAAGTACCAACTTCTAGGGGTGTGGAAGGAGCAGCATCAGCAGTTGTTGATTTTCATTTTTGTAAAAAACATTTAACACCCCATTCTAACAGCAAGTTATTTAAACTAAAGTTTTCATATCAGCAATTAAGAGGCCTCTTTTCTAGGAAAAATTCTTAGGGCAGATCATTCCTCTGAGTGGGGTGATACAGCCACTGCCCCTCCCACTCCTGCCCTGCAGGCAAGAGGCCTACTCACTGAACATATGCCTCTTCAAACATACATGGGCTCGAGGCACTGCTGTTTTCTGTTTCATCCCCCCCCCCTTAATCAACCCAGGTTCCATAATTTCTTCCCTGAACTGGGATGGCAGGAGAAACTGAGGTTACACTTGATTACGTAATATGATCCATTAGCTAACTAATTTCTTTATTTTTTATAAATTTCTTGACCTACCGTAATACATTATCTTATGCCATCAGTACCTAGTTATACATTGCCTAGCCCATCTGTAGGATGCAGCTTCCTAAACTGTTTCATTCTAAAAGCTCTCTAGAGGCTCATCACAGAAACAAATTACTTCACTGTGAATTTACCAAGCCATAATTTTTGTGGCTAGTAGTTTAATAGTTTTGGTTTAATAGTTTACTAAGTGCAAACTCTCTCTTCTTATAGAAAACAGGATCCCCTCCCCCCCTTTTTGAACAGTATTTCTTTTAAACCAAAAAACAAGTGCCTTGAAAATCTTGCTGTGTTGTGGTTATTGGAACCAATCTAGAATTCTGTAGTTGCTGGAGTGGTTTTGTTAATGGTACCAATGGGTAAGTTATCCTGAATTTGTTCCTGTAAATGCCTCCACCCATTACAAATAGATGGAGCTGTTGGTTTTCATACTTGCATGGCTAAGACTTGAGGAGGGAGGTACTTTCAGTCAAAACTTTCAGTCAGGGATGTCAAACATAAGACCTGAGGGCCAGATCCAGCCCCTTAAGAACTCTTATCTGGCCCGCGAGCCAGCTGAGGCAGCCACCCCCTCTCAATCTGGGCTGGTGAGGCATGGCCCAGCCCGACCAAGTAACATTTATGTCATATCTGGCCCTTGTAACAATTGAGTTTGATACCCCTGGCTTAGACCTTCCTATCTAGGTTTTCCTTTGGAACTGTGCATTAACCCTTTGTATATCTGTGCACACTTGAAGTGAACCAGATTAGGGAATGGGTTGCTTAGAACTCTTAATGCTTTATGTAACTATGCGATAGACTGTTTTCAAAGATTGTTGTTCTGCCATTTCCACCGCTTCCACATACAGTTAAGTGTTGCTATGTGTCTGCATTTGATAAAGGTTATGAAATGTAGTTTCTTCTCTGGTCTTTTGTGCAGTCCCCCATTGGGGCTGCGCATATGCAGGCCTGCCAACCAGAGGTTTTTTCAAGCTCTACCACTAGGGGTCACAGCACATTGGTTCCATGTGTTTGTTCCCGCCCAAAGGTGATCACATGTCCTGATGCTGCTGCGCCATCTTCCCTCCTTTCTTCGCCACCATCGGAGAAAGAAGCCTCTACTGCTGCTCTTTTTGGTAGTTGTGACTCTGGCCTTTGAGTCTACCTTCTCATTGGAGAATTGAGTCGTCGGATAGCCAGATTGACCCCCGTAAGTATGGTGGTGCTGGGTTGGGTCAAAATGGCCCCTACAAATCTGTTTAAGAAGTGCATCGACTGTGGTGAGAAACTCCCGCAGACAGATGAACATGCACTCTGCGTGTTCTGTCTCGAGGAGAGTCATAATGTGGCCGCATGTAAAGCATGCCAAAATATTACTCCAAAGGCATCGAGTGACAGAGAGTCAAGGTTAAAAGTTGCTCTTTGGGAGAAGGCTCTGCAAGCCTCCGGCCCACTGGATCCAACATTGGGTCAAAGCCACCTCCAAAACTGTCTCCGATACACATCAAGTCCAACCACACCCTCTGTGTCTGCATCATCCAGATGGGTTAAAGGCTACTATCGGATCCAACAGGATTTGGCTGCATTCCTTGCCACTCATCCACCACCGTCGTCCCATTTTGAGGTCGCCCTATGTACCACCTGGCTCCAACCAATAAGGAGGGAAGGAAACAGAATGCCTTAGGGTGTAAAGTCTATTCCTCTGCCACAATTGGGCTAAGAGTATCGAATTATCAGGCCATCATGGCCAGTTGCCAGTTGTTTCTTTGGGAGAAAATGTTATCTTCTTTGGGAGAAGATGTTACCCTTCCTAGAACAACTGCCAGATGAAAGGAAGTAGCTGGCTAAATTACTTCAAACAGAAGCCATCTGTCCGTCTCAACAATAAATCAGTGCTGGAAAATGTGGAATTGATGCGACTGCCAGGGTCATCACCACATTGGTGGTGATTCATAGGCATAGATCTATGGCCTTTCTGATTGAAATCAGACACAAAGTCGAGGACTTGCCTTTCGAGGGCACAATGTTGTTCTCCCAGGGCACTGATGAATTTTTGACGCAAGTCGAGGAAAATGAACAAACAGCATTGGGCATTACTTAGTCTACTCATACCACTTGGCATTCTAACGTCAACCATGGCAACCTTACTACTATGACCAGAGATTTCCACCATACAGCTGTCTGCAGTATCCTGCCGGTCAGCCTTTCCCACACCAGTTGTCTGCCCAGAGGAGACCTTCCTCTAAACCGAGGCAGAATTACCAAGGGCCTTCGTCCAAGGAGGAACACTGGCCTTCCCAGAGATCATCCTTCTGACTATCGCAGAATCCCTAAGGGGTCCTTTTTAGTGACTGTTTGTCACAATTTAAGGATGCCTGGGATATAGTTAGGTTAGGTCCATCATCTTGGAGGGGTACAGGCTGGAGTTTTAATCCAGGCCAAGATGTATACCAGTTATGTCAGCTATAAATAATCATATTCCTGAGGTAGTTGAAGAAGTTCACATCCTGTTAAACAAGAGTGCTATTGAGCTAGTTCAGAAGCCTGATAACCCTGTGGGGTTCAACTCCCACTTCTTCTTAGTTGATAAAAAGGATGGGGGAGGGGGGGACGGTCCGCTCTAGATCTGAGGAATCTAAAACGTTCATCTTGGTTTGCAGTTCTTGATCTTAAAGATGTTTATTTTCACGTGGTTCCATGAACAACACCGTGAGTTTCTACATTTTCAATATGTGTCATTGGTATACCAATACAAGGTATTCCAATTTGGGCTTTCCACAGCACCCAACAAAATGCATTGCCCTGGTTGTTGCTCACCTTAGACTGCAGGGATGTATGGTCTATCTGTACTTAGATGATTGGCTCCTAGTAGCTGACTTGGAATGACAGTTACATCATCTTGACATAAGAGTGAGAACATGCCAAAACTTGGGCCTAGTGATCGGCTGGGAGAAATCCAAGTTGACCCCAGCTAGGACAGCCCAGTTTATTAAAGCTGTTGTGGATGCTGCCCAAGCAAACGGCTCTCTGCCATCAGAACCTATTATGGCCATCAGAGGCATGGTGTGTGCATTTCTGAGAAACTGTTCCCAAACTGCAGGGGCAATACAGAAGATGTTAGGCCTGATGGCATCTACCACGGCCATGCTGCCACATGGAAGGCTATTTATGTGCCCTCTGCAACGCTGGTTTTTAATCTGTATTCAAACAAATGTTACACTCCCAATATAAAAAGTTCTTAAACCCTAGAAATCGCTCATGTGGTGGTCTTCCCTAAGTATCCTAAGAGAAGGTGTTTGCTTTTGGGTACAGGAGTTCAATGTTATCCTCACCATGGATGCTTTCCTGATGGGGTGGGGGGGAGCCCATTGTCTGGGGAAAGAAGTACAACATATATGGTCTGAGAGGGAGACCAAAATGCATATCAGTGTTTTAGAGCTACGTGCTGTGAAAAAAAACCTTAAGCCATTTTGCAGATATGTTACAGGGTCATTCGGTATTGGTCCAGGTGAACAATGTGGTGACAAGGTTCTACCTTATCAAAGAAGATGGAACCAGGTCCCAACACCTCTGTCAGGAGGCAACATCCATCATTCATTGAAAGTCAGGGTTGTATAAGGGCTATTCATATCTTCAGCTGCGTTCCTCAATGACATTCCCTGGCTGGAGATCTGCAGAGCTGCAATGTGGTTGTCAGCAGAGACCTTCTTCAAACATTATGCCTTAGACTTGCAGTCAAGAAGAGAGACCCAGATTGGAAAGGCTATTCTTCTGCACTCTATCTTCAGTGCCTAAGGAGAGCTTTGACCCACCACCCTGGTACGAAGCTTGTTAAAATCCCAATGGGGGGCTGCACAGAGGACCAAAGATGAAAAACAGGTTTCACTTACCTATAACTGATGTTCACTGAGGTCTTCTGTGCAGACACATATTCCCCTCCCCACCCCACTGCAAACTCTCTTCATGCGGTAGTATGGGTGAGAGAAGACAGCTGCTCAGTAGGAACCAAGGGAAAAGTGGCGCATCAGCATCAGGACATGTGATCACCTTTGGGCGGGAACAAACACAAAGAAGTGACATGTATACACTGGTGGTAGAGCTTGAAACAAACCTCCAGTTGGCAGGCCTGCACATGCGCAATCTCAATGTGTGCCTGCACAGAAGACGTCAATGAACATCAGTTACAGGTAAGTAAAACCTATTTTTCTTAAAGTTCTCATGGATTGTTCTTCCTGGCCAGAGCTTTTTTCGGTAGTCTGCAAGCTCCTGTTTTGTACTGTCCAGATTTTGAGAAATGAGACTTCCAATATAAACCTTCATTCTACATTTCACCAGATTCTGCTATGGCATGCATAACAATGAGTTACAATTCTTGTCCTCTTTCACACACAATCCGATTGGTCTTGGATAGGTCTTGGAGCGTGCCGTTATGACCAGCCTATCCTGGACCAATATCAAATTATGTCTATTTGCCAAACATAATATTTGCTTATTAAAGAAGGATTATTCCCTATTTACCATCCTGTTTGCATTTTAGAATGTTGTTAAACACAGCATAAAATCTACTGTGCTAGTTAGAGTTTGGCAACTAGAAATACCTTTTTTATTCCTCTTTTTCTAAAAACCTTGATCTAGGACATCTGGTCTGGCATGAGGACCCACTAGATGTGGCTTTGTGGCTAATTTTACTTAGTGACATACTCACATGACAAGGAACTCATTTGATTTCCTCACCATTTTACATCTGTATAAAAATTTCTGGTCCACCATCCCACATCAAGAGGCAGGGAAACACATTCATCAAGCACTACAATGCAGACATTTTGAGCAACCTGGTGCTTATTGCGCCGTTCATTTCTCTTCTAGGTTGTTTGCATTCGTTCTACGTGGAATGCGCTTTCTCCAAAGCTGAGCTGTGACACCCGACCATTCATTTTAAAAACATTGAGTGAGCTGTTCTCCCTGGTGCCTTCATTAACGGTGAATTCAAATGAATATGAGGTATGTGTTTTAGCCTCAAGGAGCACCAGTTCTTCATGTGTGCATTAGATACAGTTTGGCATTTCAGAAGTGTTCCTGTCATCTTGGTTAATATTGAATGGCACTCCACTTACACAGCATTTCAACGTATCAGCAAACGTTATTGTTATTATTAATGCCTCAGACAGACCACTTAAAGGGTAATAAGTGCTCACCTAATTCAATTATGCTTTTAAAAATCATGCTTCAGATATAAATAATGTTCAGCTGCATAACTGAATATTTCAATACAAAGCCAGACCCTTTAAATTAAATTTAATTCATGTCCAGTTTGTTTGTCACATTTATATTCCACTCTTCCTCCAAGGAAGTCTCCTCCTCCATTTTATCTTGAGGTAAATAAGGCTGAAAGAGAGAGGCTGGGCCAAGGTCACTCTGTAAGCTTTCATGGCTGAGTGGGTATTACCACCCAGGCTCTCCCCAGTCCTGGTTCAATACTGTAGCTACCACAAGATGGGGGCTTCAGTTCTTGTGTCAGTACTCTATGACATGCATTGTATATGTGTATCATATGCTTCTAGTGTCAGTATTTAATAGCTAGAAAGGAGGAAGGGCCACTTAAGTTGGAAGAAGGCTACTTGGAGGATGATTGAATCTACTCAAGTACTTTACACATTCCAGCACTTTTCTTGTTATAGAAGTTCTAGGTAGGGTAGCCAACCTTCAGGTGGTGGCTGGAGATTTCCCGCTATTACATATGATCAGAGATCAGTTCACCTGGAGAAAATGGCTGCTTTGGAAGGTGGGCTGTATGGCATTATACCTTGCTAAGGTTCCCTCCCTAAACCCCACCCTCCCCAGGCTCCACCTCCAAAATGTCAAGGTATTTCCCACCCCTGAGCTAGCGACCCTAGTTCTGGGTGTGACTCTGGATTGACCCAAATTTGAATTTAATCCCAGGTTGCAAATTAGGACTAGCTGATAAATCCATCAAAAAGTAGCTATGGGCTGCTGAGAGAAATAAAAAAGAGTATATATATTTATCTCAGACTTCTGACAGTAAGTTGTTCACTTCAATGATCACAGGGTTCTATGCTTTGAGAAAAACCATGGAGATGAAAGGCCATTTTAACATGAGTATGTTGCTTGAGAAGCTACAGGCTTGGCTAATGAGAATGCTGTTCTTTGAGTATACCGCTGGCGGCCCCTTTGGTGTTAATTTACTAAGGGCACAATGTCTTTCACTAATTTAGAGCAAATGCGATGATTATATTCCTGTTTTTTTTCTTAGTGTTATACGGTTTGACTGTTTAACCTGCTGTGCCTTCTCATGGGTCAAACGTTAACTATATTTGAGATCCTCTTTCCGTGCCACCTGGCCATTTAGTAATAATAGTACCATGCAACTCCCAAGAACTTAACACAATTCTACCTTCTCGTTTCAGTGGAAACCTGAGGTCAATGTTTTCATAACTGACTTGCATGAGTTTAACAGACTTTCACTGTTTTCATTCTGTTAATGTCATTGAGACCACAACAATATACATGGGGTGTGAATAGCCCCTGTGGGATCACTTAAATGTCAGTTATTTTCCCAGAATAAAAATGATACTTGCATGCATTTTTATCTGACATCATTGGATATTGGCTCGAAAGTGTACTTTTTGACCTTTGAAATGTCATTAGCATCATAAGGCCATCGGTCTGTGTTTGGAACCAGGCTAAATTGCTCAAACCATTCCAGTCACTACACACTGAGTTATGAAACCTGTTGGCAGTTGTGGACAATGCTAGTCCATCTTGAGTTGTTATTGTAAGATACCAAGAGGCTTCACCTGAACTTTCTAAGCTTTTGCTCAAATAAAAAGATACTGTATGTGCCTGCATTGCATATCTCTGAGTGTTGTTAACTTTTTCTAATTTTATAGAAATTTAAAGTCCAAGTTCTCAACTTCCTGTGGAGCCACACGCAAAGCAAGGTCAGACACTAGGCGGGCCTGATGGAGCAGTTTGACCATCTGTGTTTTCTCTGTGATGTCTGAATTGGACAGTACTGAGATGGCACCAGTGTTGCCAAAGATCCCCTTTCTGTTCAGCCGAACATTACTTTGGTAACATGTTAATCTCTGATCACATATGTCAGTTGGATCATGTTTTTTCCCCTTCCCTTCCTGTGCTGCTTCCCCCAAATCTGATCCTTGTATGTGGGGAAGGAGCACGATCAGTGTGACTGCCTGTATTTGCACATTAATGTGGTGATGTGGGCTTAACCAAGAAAAGTGTGTGTGTGTGTGTGGGGGGAGATTACTTCCATACTATAAGGATTTTGTATTTTGACTTGCAGCACAATTACAGTGTAATCCCTGGATTGGGTTTGTGGAAGTGCCTTCTTTCTTGCAATATTTTTGTTTTGTCTGTGTTGTGTTTAATTATATATTTCACCTAGTGTTTATAAAGACTGCATCTTATCTCTAGCATGGCACCATTTTTGGAACACTGATGGTTCAGAAAAGAAAGCCATGGAGACTTCTTTTCACCCTCCAAATATGTTTTCCAGTTTAATGTTTTCCTATGTTTTCATGACTTTACCAAGCTCTGTTTACTCTGATTTGTTAACTAGTTCTAAGTTGGGTATGCCATTTTACCATGGGGGATAGTTGGAAAGTATTTAGATACTTTATAGCCCACTTTTCTCCCCATTAGGGACCCAAACAGCTTACATCATTCTCCTCACCTCCCTTTTTGTCCTCACAACACTGTGAGGTCGGTTAGGCTGAGAGTAACTGGCCCAAGGTGACTTGCATGGCAGAGAATGCATTTGAATCTGGGACTCCCAGATCCTAGTCTAACACTCTAACCACTACACAACAGTGGCTCTCGGGTTTGTCCTCTGCTGTCTGCCCCTTAACCCCAGCCACCAGAATTCTTTGAGGGCTTGTCTGTATGTTACGCATCATCCATGTGGTGAATTTTCTCCTTTCCAGCCATGTAATTTATTATAACTCACCATGAGAGTCTGAATTTCATGAATATCCCACCAATAATCCATATTGCTGGCATTTTCTAGTGAGGGTGGGGAAACTTGCAGCATGACTCGTATGGCTAATTGTACCAAATGATACAGGTAGGAAATGTGAAATTGTGTTTTTTCTCAAATATTACTGAACAGACAGAGGTGCTTGTTTCTTTGGTCGCCTATAACGTGGCATGTGCTAGCCATATTTTTCTTGTTTAGGATCCTCTTGTGGCCATCTCTGCATACAAATCTCTCTCGGAATTTGATTCTGAAGAACACACCATTCTTCATCTTCCCAAACAGGTAGACATTCATTTCTTTAAATATTGATGCTGAATTATAACTTGTCAGAAATGCAAAAACAAGGGAAAGATGAAAAATATGTGAAAAACAGATGCTGAAAGAAAGCAGTCCTGATTTGCTTCTGGATCGCCTAATTATGAAAGAGACTGGCAATTTGGTGAATGTTTGTGTGAAAGAAGGGAACTGTAATATTCTCATGAAGAAAAATTTCCTAGAGCATTTTTGGAACAGGCTAGCATGAGGAGGGAGGACAATCAAGACAAATGGAAACAAAACAGTACCAATTTTTGTAGCAGCCCTGCCTGTACTTCTGGGCTTAGATTCAAAATGTTAAAAAAAGTCCCTCAAATAGCAAATGCTAAACTTGCTTCTTTTCTAGACTCAAATCATTCACAATTTTAAAAAAAACACAAAAAACTGAATGAGCTTCACATTTCAGGTCTTTTGTTGCATTCATATTCTGAGCATGTTAGAGTGATACCCATATTGCAGAACTAAGGAGCAGAGGGTCCAAGTAAAAAAAGGATTTAATGTATGTGTGGGTGGGCAATATTAAAACGTCTGTTTGTTGAAATGTTTTAAATTTACATTGGAAACAAACAGTAGCCTCTATCAAACCATGCCATTCCTCCCACAGAATTGAATTTCCATTTGAGGAAGAGCGGGTGGTGATTTCTGATGGACTTCAGTGTCTCCCCCCCCCCTTTTATCCCTATCGGTTGATTGCCTAAAAACAAATTTGGGGAGACTCAGTGAGCTGCACCCTGACCTGAATAGCCCAGGCTGGCCTGATCTCAGAAGCTAATCAGGATCACCCTGGTTAGTACTTGGATGGGAGACCACCAAGGAAGTCCAAGGTTGTGACACAGAGGTAGGCAGTGGCAAGCCACCTCTGTTTATCTCTTGCCTTGGAAACCCTATGGGGTGCCTACAAGTCAGTCTTGACTTTTGCTGGCACTTTCTGCCACCACCAGTGGGCTGCAGCAGAAGGAGAAAGCTGGCAAGCCCGGCTGTCTGCAGTTCATGGATGGTTGGATACACTCCAGAGTATTTTGATAGCATTTGTTGTGCTCTCTTTTGTTAACTTCATAACAAATAGAATAATCATGTGTGGCCTGAAACACGGGTGTAGTAGCAAGAGGAAGATAGAGAAGGCACCCCTCATCTCTGTAAATGGTACACTGGTCCAGACTGTGCTGTTGTACTCTTAGCCAATGTCTTAATTGTTTTAGTTGCCCCAAAGTCTTGTGTTGAAAGGCCATGATGTTGTATTGGAAACTGGCTTATAGATACTGGTGTCAGGCATGAAAATGATGATGATTAATGCATCGATCACATGGCAGCAAAGAAAAAGCCATAGTTTGGCTCTCCAAAAACTATAGTTCATCTGTGTGGCTTCTATGCAGTCCCACATTGGGACTGCGCAGGCCAGCCACGGATAAGATTTGTCAGCTTCTAGCAAAATCTAAGAGAGTGCTCCCCCTCCCCTCGGGGCATGCCGCCTTCCCGCCCATCGGTCACATGACCCAAGGGGGAGGGAGCACTCTTCCCTCCAGTTCTCTTTCTGCCGCCATGGAGAGAGAACGTGTTAGCTTCTGCTCTAGCTATGGAGTTCAAAAAGGCTCCACTTTTCAAAAAATGTACCTCTTGTGGTGCCAAAATGGCGAAGACTGATCCTCACAAAGATTGCCTCCTTTGTTTGGGAGAAGGCCACATTGCGGCAACTTGTAAGAGTTGTTCCAAACTTACCACAAAGGCCCTGAGGGTTCGTTCTATTCGCCTTCTCTCTCACCTCTACAAGGAATCTCTTCGTCCCAGAGGTCAGTCTGCTGAACCCGGCCCTTCAACCAGAAAGCCCCATACCGAAGCGGGGCCCTCCTCAAAAACATCTAAGTGGGGTGGTCCCTCTAAGAAGCCGTCATCGGTTGTTATTCGGCCGGCGACATTTGTTGCTCCAGGGTTGCAAGATGGCCGCGGCTGCGGTTTTTCGCAACATGCGTCCCACTCCAGATCATCTCGGCGCCAATCACCTTCGCGCTCTCCGAAGACTCTTCGATGCCGATCAGCCTCCGCATCTCCTCGACGCCGATTGCAAGCTAAGTCGCCCCATCCCTTGGCGTCACTTGCCTCCGATGTAGCTGCACGGCAGCCGATTACTATTGAGGACTCCGCTCCTCATTCCCTGGCTACCCCCTTGGTTCCGTGTCCGAGCAGGGCCCAGGAAGGGAACGCAGAATTTAAGCAGCACCTCCTTCATCTTTACAAGGACGTGCCTTCGGTGTCTACCAAATCCCCAACACTCGATACCGAAAAGGGGCCTGCGGCTGAACCTGCAACGCTTCAGGAGGGCGCCGTCCAGTCACTGCCCCCTACAGGCACCCAACAGGACTCTTGATGGTCGGTCGATAAGAGTCAAGTGGGGTCACCAAAGGGTTCGTCCCATCTCGAACCTGGCCAACGTCACCAGCGTCGATCGACTTCACAGCGCTGCTCTCGAAGCCCTTGGCAGCAGTCGACTTCATGGCACCGTTCTCGAAGCCCGGCTTCTGCTCGCTCTGGTCGGCATCAATCTACTCCGCGACGGCGCCATCCTACCCGTTGGAGCCGATTGTCCTCTCGTCGACACCGATCATACTCTCGTCAGAGTCGATCCGTTCGTCGGAGTCGGACCGCCTCTCATCGACGCCGATCATCTTCTTGTCGGAGCCATTCCACGTGTTGGAGCCAATCCACTCGTCGGAGCCGATCCACCCATTGGACCCGTTCCACCCTTCGGAGCCGTTCCGCTTCTCGTCGACGCCAATCTGCTTCTCAACGCAGTCAACCTCAATCCAAACAGTCTTCTACCGGACATAGCCATTCATTTCACTCATGCAGTCCAGTTACACGTAAGCGCCCCTACTCCTCCAGGAGCCGGTCTCCCTCTCGTCGGCACCGAGATACATCTCGACGCCGATATCCAACACCATCGGTGTACTCGGGTTCCCCGGTCGACCGTCGTCGGCACCGTCGTTCCGGTTCACGCTCGCCTTCCAGGGATTCCCGTCGACGTCGACACTCTCCATCTCGCCATCCTGATGATACTTCCAAGCTTCCAATCCTCCCAAGGCAAGCATCACATCGTGAGCATCCTATGTCCAGGTCTCCTTCTATATCATGGGACACTGTTCATTCGGAATATAACGCCTCCTTCTCTCCCGGTTCGGATGAGGATGAGGAATCCCGTCCTTCTGTTCCCTCACCTGAGGACACTGTCGGGGACTCTAAACTGATTTCTCCTACAGGAGATGTCCGTTTATATGCGGAACAATTGATTCACATGGCGAAAGCTCTTAAAATTGATTTCAAACCGGAGGATTCTGGTCCCATTGATGATATTATGGATATCCTCCATAGCAGGTCCCGCGTCCCGTAGCCCTTCCTATGATAAAGAGTATCCTCGAAGTGGTTCATACCAACTGGGCTAAGCCTGCCTCAGTTCCCTCCTCCACCAAAAGGGTGGAGAACTTGTATAAGATCCGCAGGGAAGGTGGAGAGTTTCTCTACCAGCATCCCCCTCCTAATTCAGTAATAGTAGAGGCTCTACCTGGTAAATATAGGTCTGGAGCACACTCCTCTCCGCAGGATAGAGAGGGCTGGAAGCTCGATGCCCTCGCTAGAAAAATTTATACCTCGAGTGCAGAAGTCCTACGCATCTCAAATTTCCTTGCCGTCATAGCTAGATATCAGTATTCCCTTTGGGATCGTGTATCTCCACAAATTTCCGTCCTTCCCGACGAACAACGTCCTTTGGCGGTAGCCATACAGACCGAGGGCATGTCTTTAGCAAGACAGCAGCTCACGGCAGCACGCCATGTGGCGGATTCGTCCAGTAAAGCTATTGCTTCCACCATAGTCATGCTCAGACATGCTTGGTTACGCCAGTCTGCTCTTCCCTATGACACCAGGGCACGTATTGAGGACCTTCCTTTTGAAGGAATATCCTTATTCAGTGACCAAACTGACACTTCCTAGATCGTTTGAAGAAAAATAAAACAACCGCAAAGTCTCTAGGGATTACCCCTCAGGCACCCGAGTTTAGACGACGTTATTTTGGTCGTCAGCCCAGTCAACCCTCCCGCCCATACCGATTCCAGGGGTCATTTCAACAGCCCTCATTCCGTTCTTCCTTTCCATGTCCCCAGCACGAAAGGAAGTTCCAGAACAAACCATAAAAACCCCAGGGGGTCCCCAGGCCTTTTCAATAAACCTAAGCAGGCATGACTAGAAGTCTGTTTGTTTTTTCGACCGCCTGTCTGCCTTTTTCCATGCCTGGTTTGCAATTACCAGCGATGTTTGGGTTTCGAAGATAATAAATGTTGGTTATTTCATAGAGTTTGATACGTTACCTCCTTACAGGCCCCTGGGCTGCTCTCTGACACCGGCCCCTGACCTACTCTTACGAGAGATTGATAGTCTCCTCTCCAAAGGGGCTATTTCAGAGGTGCCGTCTTCTGACCAGAACCGCGGGTTTTACTCCCGCTTTTTTCTTGTGGATAAAAAAAGGGAGGGAAGCACCCTATACTGGATCTCCAGGAGCTCAATGTCTTAATTAAGACCAGTGTTTCGTATGCTTTCACTCCCGGAAGTACTTCCCCTCTTGGACAGGAACATGTGGTTCGTGGTGTTAGATCTTTATGATGTTTATTTTCACATCGCAATCCACACAGAGTGTCGTCAGTACTTAAGGTTTGAATGTAATGGGAAATGCTACCAATACAACGTGCTGCCCTTCGGGTTATCTACAGCCCCAGGACCTTTACGAAATGCCTTGCGGTAGTGGTAGCTCACCTTGCTCTGAAGGGCTGTGTAATCTTCCCCTACCTTGACGATTGGTTGGTAGTGGGCACGTCACAGTCAGGATTGGCCGTGCAGGTGGATCTAATCCTTTCAGCCCTTACTAATATGGGCCTCTTAGTTAATTTTTCCAAATCCAAACTTGTCCCTGAGCAGGTTCAGACCTTCATTGGAGCACGCTTGGATGCCAAACAAGCAAGAGCCTTCCTCCCAACACAAAGGGGTCGTGTCATTCAAGCCTTAGTATCCAGATTCACAAAGAAAAGGTTTCAGACGACCTATCACATACAAAAGTTGCTAGGCCTTATGGCCTCCACCACGGCTGTGGTGGAATTCGCTCGACTTCGTATGCGCCCACTCCAGAACTGGTTCCTCCGTGCGTTCAGGCTCAATGTTGACCCTCAGTATAAACACCTATCCATTCCCAGATTCGTTATCTCCTCCTTGCAATGGTGGGCGCGTGACATTAATATTTTCTCAGGCATCCCCTTCCAGTGCCCTTCCCCCGAAATGCACCTTTTCACAGACGCTTCCCTTTCGGGATGGGGGGCTCATGGCGGTAACCTTACAGCACAGGGTCCGTGGTCCACTGCAGAGTCCAGATTGCACATAAATCTATTAGAGCTTCATGCCATCTCACTCTGTCTTCATTTACAGGGCACCTGGAAGGACATCACATTCAGATTGCTACGGACAGTTCTACCACTCAGTACTATCTGAACAAGCAGGGCGGCACAGGGTCCGTTTCGCTCTCCAAGGAGGCCAGCGACATTTGGGAATGGGCCATAGCCCATCACGTCACTCTAGTGGCAATTCATATTGCGGGCACAAGCAACACGCTTGCAGATGTTCTGAGTCGCTTTCCCAGCAAAGCACACGAGCTCACAATAGACAACGACTGCCTTCTCCAAATGTTTCATCAGTGGGGCTATCCGCAGATAGACCTCTTTGCCACTCATCTAAATTCAGTGTGTTCCAGGTTTTACTCGAGGGCAGGAGCCAGCCCGGGCTCGCTGGGAGATGCCTTTCAAGCAGTTTGGAACGGGGCTCTTTTTCTACCTCTTTCCCCCCCTTCCCTCTACTTTCACAAGGTCTTAGCCAAACTGAACCACGACAAGACAGATGCCATCATTGCCACTCCGTTTTGGCCCAGGAGGTCATGGTTTGCAGTGCTCATGTCACTTGCGCAGGGGGAATACTTCCTCCTTCCAAAGAATCCCTCCCACTCCCCCCCAGACCTCCAACTCGCTGCCTGGAGGATACGGCCCCAGGACAGTGGTCAGATAGAGGAGCTAAGGTCCTCCTGCATTCCCTGAAGTCTTCCACATGGCGGTCCTATGACGCTAAGTGGAAGCATTTCTCCAATTTGGCAAAGGTTAAAGATGTTTCACCTGTTTCATGCCCACTGTCGGATATGTTTACTACTTGCTTTCCCTCAAAGATGATGGTTTATCTAATTCCTCCATTAAAGTTTATTTAGCCGCAATTTCGGCTTTTCACTCGGATATTGACTCATTCTCTGTTTTTCCTCATCCCTTATCCAAAATGTTTTTGAGGGGTCTCACTAATTTATACCTTCCTGTCACTCTGCCCGTTCCACAGTGGAGTCTCTCTCTAGTCTTATCACAGCTCATGAGACCTCCATTCAAGCCGCTAGCCACCTGTGAATTGGCCCTGCTTTTGTTTAAGGCTGCCTTTTTGGTCGCGATTACATCTGCAAGAAGAATTAGCGACCTCTCCGCACTGTCACACTCCCCACCTTATACAAAATTCCATTCAGATAGAGTGGTGTTAAGGCCAAAACTCTCCTTTTTACCTAAGGTTGTGTCATCCTTTCACCTTGCCCAGGACATTGTCCTCCCCGTATTTTCCCCTCACCCATCCTCTGATGCTGATAGGGCATTACACTCCCTCGATGTTCGGAGAGCCCTCCTTTTTTACATTCAGAGGTCTAAGAACTTCCGTAAAGACGATAACCTCTTTATTTGCTTCGGGGGACACCGTAAGGGACGTCATGCTTCTCCCCAAACCCTCTCTAGGTGGATCACGTCAACCATTAAGTTAGCCTATGAACTTGCTCATCAGGAGTGCCCTCCTATGATTAGAGCACATTCCACCAGAGCGTATGCAGCGTCCATCGCTTTTTCGTCCAAGATAGATCTTCGCGACATCTGTAAGGCTGCCACATGGTCCACGCCCTCCACGTTTATGGAGCACTATGACGTGGATGTGGACTCCGCCAGAGATGCAGCCGTGGGACGTGCAGTACTGCAATCTTTATTTTGGTGACTGTCCCACACCCACCGTCCTGGTAAGCGAGCTCTCTACTCTCCCAATGTGGGACTGTATAGAAGCCACACAGATGAAAAACAGAGTTTCACTTACCTGTAACTGTTGTTCATCTGGTGGATCTTCTATGCAGGCACACATCCCTCCCTCCTTCCCCACTGTGGGACCTCTCCGCTAGACAAGTGGTTGGTTCCATGGCGGCAGGTTGGAGAACTGGAGAGAAGAGTGCTCCCTCCCCCTTGGGTCATGTGACTGATGGGCGGGAAGGGGCATGCCCTGAGGGGAGGGGGAGCACTCTCTTCTTAGATTTTGCTAGAAGCTGACAAATCTCATCCGTGGCCGGCCTGCGCCTGCGCAGTCCCAATGTGTGCCTGCATAGAAGATCCACCAGATGAACAACAGTTACAGGTAAATGAAACTCTGTTTTTCTCTTTTGAAAGGATTTCTTGCCCTAGTTTGGACTTAACTGATACAGACTTATTTCCTAGTTTTCCATTATACAGTATGCCTTTTCCATTCTCTTTTTCATTACTGTCTTTCTCACCCATACAGGCGAGACCAGAACTGGACCAACAAGAAGATGTGGATGTAAATGAAGAGGAGGAGGAAGGGAAAGAGGTTGACCTTTCTGTTCCTGGTTCCTCATATGTCAAATTATTGTTACTCACACCTCTTCCTGTTTTACCAGGTACATGGATTTAAAAACTAGTTTCTCATTAGATGTTTTAATATCATTTTGCCTGCAAGTAGTTTCTTGAGCTTACTGTTCAGTGACCAGATTAGAAAGCAATTAATTAATACAGTTGTTAAAACAACTGAGTTGTACAAAATGATTAAGAAGAAGAGTTGGTTTTTATACCCCACTTTTCTCTACCATAAGGAGTCTCAAAGCAGCTAACCTCGCCTTCCTTCCCACAACAGGCACCTTGTGAGGTAGGTTGGGCTGAGAGAGTTCTGAAAGAACTGTGACTGGCCCAAGGTCACCCAGCAGGCTGCATGTGGAGGAATGGGAAATCAAACCTGGTTCTCCAGATTGGAGTCAGACACTGTTAACCACTATACCATGCTGGCTTTTGCTAACTTTTGATAAGGGAAGTTTCACAAAAATTAAAGAGTTAACTGTCAAAGAAATATGATAGAAACATAATGGTGGGAGCCAAACAGTGGCAAGTGGAACTCCTCTTGTGGAACAAATTGTTCTTACCCCTCTTTTCCTGCAGCAGCCCCATGTGCTCCCAAAAGCAGCTACTGAAGGTTGAGGGACCCTCAGAAATGGTGGGAGGGGTCTGCAGTGGGTAAGAGAACTCAGTGTTCTTGTGCCAATGCCCTTTAGTTAGCAAAAGAGGCAGTTTGGATCCAACCCAGTCAGGGAATGCAGCAAAATATGTTGTTTACTCTAGGCAGAAAGCTGAAGCAGGTGTATTCAGAAGTAAGTCCCATTTTTGTCAGTGGAACTTACTTCCAGGTTCCTAGTACTGCAGCTCTAATGTGTTAATACTGTTTGGAAGAGGAGGCAACACAGCGGAGACTAGAAAAGATTCGTTTCCACGGTTCAGAGGAATATTAAGTTGTCCCAATAGTCCAGCGTGCAAGAAGCAGAAGACGTGAAGCAAATGCTCTGCAAACAACACGGGCCCATTCTCCCAAATATATAGCTGGGATATCCTATAGTGCCAACACAGCATTGGTTTTGTGGTCACATTAATTTTTTCAGCCTGTCAAGCAGAATTGGCATTATATATGTGGAAAAACTCCCCTGGTTTCCATAAATATTGGACTCACTTTCATGATGTTTTCCCCCATGCCACCCCGGCTGTTGTTAAAAGAAATGAAAGTAGCAATTTTTTTTGAAAGTGTTGGTGGAAAGGAGGTGAAAATACAAAGGTGTTCCAGAGTTGTCCTGGGTTCTGTTAACTGATTCTGTGACACATTGTGTATGTCTGGTTTACAAGAATGAAGGCACGTGATCTTTCATCCCCAGGCTTGCTGCAATTCATAGGAAAACCAGCAACTGTATCTGGTACAGGAGAATGTGCATCAAAGCCATGAGCCTAATGTGAAACAGTTGTTATTAACCCCTCCCCACACCCTTTAAAAACCTTTCATTATATAATAAAGAGCACTAACAGGCTCTTAAACATAACAAATGTTGCTGGTCTCTGGCAATTCATAGTGAGGAAGAAGTATCCCTGCTGGGGACCATGTCCTGCAAGGCCACTTTGTCTGAGCTCCTGCATTTATTTTCACAAGTGTAGTACCATTGCCTGAATACTTTACAACTACAGAGGTGAACTCAGCTAGAGTTTAAAAGCTCCAACTCTGGAGTTCTTCATCCGACTTTACCTATTGAATTTTCTGAAATATTTGTTTAGGTTGCTGTATTTTAAGTGGCAAGAAGCCTCCTGTGGCTGGAGGTGGGGTTTCTTCTCAGTGTTGCATTGGCCAAGGTAAAGGTCTCCTCTACTCCTGTCATTCCATAGTGGTGACCAAGGATCAAACAAAGGGTCCATTGATCAGAATATAAAACAGCTCTGACTGCTTGTTTTTCCTTCTGAGCTTGAACATCTGACACCATTTATTGAAGGTTTCCTGAGGTGATGTTTTGAGTGGGAGGTGAACGTGGAACTTGCTCGGGAGTTATAAAAACCATGACCTTTCAGCTGTCAGCTAAATATGGAGTTACCACTTATTTCAGCATAACATTCCCCGATAATAGCTGTGGTTGCACATCAGTTGGGTGGTTCTGGTTTCCTCAGTCAATCACTTTCTTGTATTCTTTCCATCTCCCTTCCCCTCAAGCATTTGAAGAGTTTGCTGCATCTCTGTTGAAACAGGAGATGGCCAGCATGCCTCGTGGAATATACCATTCTTCAATGAGAGGAAGTGCTGTTCAGTCAGATCGAGGGAAGACTGTATCGGGAGTCCCAAGCTTCATGCTAAAAATGTATGAAAGGAACAAGCAGCCAGGGTTGAAGCCTGGCCTTGCAGGTGAGATTCTCTTTGTAATAGCCAAAGCCATTCATGTAGTAGAAAATCTTGGGAATGGCTGAATTGTGTATTTCCTAGTTCCTCAGTAAACCTATGTTTTGGAGACCGATCACAATGGGTGTTAGTCTGTTAACAGCAGTAGAAAAGAGCAAGAGCCCAGTAGCACCTTAAAGGCTAACATGAGGCACTTTATGAGCCAGTTTTTCTCCTCCCCTTCCACAACTCTTTCTACTAATCCTAGTGTCTACTGGCATCCTGGGTATAGATGCATGTCTGAGGAATTGGCAGCTCTAGCAAATGGCAAATGATTATGTCTAGCTGTAACGAAAAGTTAACCTCAAGCCACCTCCACATATCATGACTGGTCTTATTCGTCATGTATAAGAGCTGCTCTCTCCCCACAGATCAGTAGAGTTCCAAGGGGTTCAGGCAAATGAGCCCAAGCAATATGAAATAATCACCCACACAGTAAAAGAATTGAGCAACAAATGGCAGTTGGATAGAGATAAAGCGAGCAGTGAGATGGGGAAAGGGTGACTGATTGATCAACCTAGTTCAGTTTTCTATTCTGCTGCAAAGGTGATCTTAGGCCAGTCACTCTCCTCAAGCCTAACTTCAAGAGAGGCTGTGTGGCGGGCAAAATAACTTATGCCACTCTGAGTCCTTGAAAAAAAGGATATGATGAAAATGTCTAGACTGACTAGGACTTGACTTGTTTAAAAGGCAAGTTAGCCAACAGAAATCAGGGACTACCTGGAGAGGAGGCCAGCCAGAAACTTACAGCAGCTCACTGCAGAAGCTCATCACTGTTAATTAGATTGAATGAATACTTTTAAATAGTGCATATGAAAAAAAAGCATTGAATACTGAAAAATACTTTTGATTTCAGTGATACTTTGAACTGAATTGTTAATTATGAATATGTTAATGAGGAGACTTACCTCTGCCCTTTCATGCTGCCGCAAGGGGATCCAAAGGAGAAGCAGTGGGAAAGCACAAACATCAAGATGGTAGCATTTTGATGGCCTCTGTATTGCTCTCCTGGAAATGGCTGAGAACCAGAAAACTTGCAGGAGTGAGAGACTTCTGGGACCCTACAGAATACATGGTCCGTTAAATTGCTGCCCTTTTCTACAGTGACTTTTCAGATTTTTGCTTCCTTCCTTCCTTCAGTATTGTCTCTGCCAGCAGTTCTTGGATTATGCAAAATAATTGCCAAATTGGTCCAAATTCATATTAATCCAAAACTTTTAAAAAAATTGAATATTAATTTTCTCTGCTTTTGGTTACCATTATAGTAAAGTTAAAACATAACCTTCAGGTTGGTTGTTGTCAGTCATCTAATGTGGTGTTTTTCTTTTAGCCGGCATGTTGCTGTGTTACGATCTTCCAATCCATATGGGCAAAGATGGCAAACCTATCAGCCGATTTCTAGCCAGTAGGGGACGCAATTTCCAGCAAATGTTGATTGCTCTCATCCATGAGGTAAAACACTGCCAGTTTTCCTTCCTCTTGTGCACTCATTCTATACTATTACATTTCCCAACCTGAGTTTGCATCTACTAATTAGGAAATAGTAGCTGCAAGCTGTGTGATGTTATAATTTACTCTTAATTAAGTAAACTTGCTGTGAGGAACAATTAAGGAAAATGGGACGTATAAATACATCTAATAAAATGCTCTCTTTGCTGAAATGTTTTCTCTGAAGATCATTGGTATAAATTGAAGCTGAAGCTGATGCTTCCCCCCCCTTGAATTCTTTTTACCAGTTCTGCCTAATCTGGTTACAGTGCTGTCAAATTGGGCTTGTCTGGAAACCAATTAGAATATAGCAACCCGGGGAGTGACCCTTACCTCCTCGTTACTGTAATAATAACTGAGCATATCTCTTAGCCCAGAATGCTGGGAACAACTAATTACACTGATGTATGTAGCTGATCGTGCTAAGGTTTTGTAACTCTTGAGCTTTAATGTCCTATATGAAATGTAGTTGGGGGTGGAGAATGAGCAATGAACAGCTAATTAATCATTATAAGTGAGACCTTGTTATAGAATATTTTCATTAAATAGAGCATTGCAGCAACTGATCTTTGGAAACTGCCAATAGCAGTAGTGCAGGCTGGAGTGGGGCATGTGAGTGTAAATATGTTGGTGTCTCAAATATGATTGCACAGCATTATGAGAGGTGGCTTATATCTCCAGAAGAAAGGTCTGGTCACACACTGTAGATAGAAATGATAGCAATATTTATATCTATTCTGGCTATTGTTTGACAGTTATAACAGCAAAGTGGGAATATTGTATCCATGTCGGTGAAAAGAGCATCTCTGTTAATGTTTCTGGAAGGAGTTGCACCCCAAAAGTGCTTTCCATACTACTATATTAATGAAGCTAAGCAGCCAGGATTGGTGGAATGATGCTGCACTACATTACTTTCCGGATACTCACCTGGGTTTATTCAAGTAACAGGTACCTTGTAGGCAGGCTTAATCAGAGCTACTAAAGTTGTTTGGGGATAATGGTGCTATTGAAGAGGGCAGAGCTTTCCAGAAGAGACAAGAGTGATCCTAATAGGTCAAAAGGGCTTTTCATCTTTGTGTCTGCTACTTAGGCTGGAATTAGGTGTGGCAGAGGATATGTGTTTGCTGCTGCAAACAGAAGCCCTGTGTCTTCCTCTTCTGTCCATGAGCCTTTTAATGATACTGATATGACATGATGACATCATGATGTCTCCAACTTCATTGATTGCTGTTTATGGAGACCATGAAGTTTATGATGCAGTGATGTCCCGTTATCCTTTCAGTGTTTCTAAACTTTGGGGGAAGAAAGGAGGAGAAAGGAGCTGCTGGTTTCAGTGGCGGGTATACCTCCTCTTTAATGTCGAGTTCCAACATAACTGAGCCAAGCCACTTTTAAAATAGTTCCGTTACAAAAGGGATCATGATCATAATAAAATTTTCTGTTTTTTTGCAAAATCATACTAAACTGACACTGTACCATTCATGCAATAGTAACATATGACAAATGCAGATGTCTGATTTTTACTGCCTGCATCAGTGGGAGGAAGCTGCAAAATAGAGACACGTGCTTTTATCATACATTATGTGTCAAATGCAATGCAAACATTGTTTTCCCGCACAGAAGGAATATCTTGTATAGTACTGTGAAAGGCTGATTCAAATACAGCTGGTGCCGCGCCCACCCCACATGTGTAAACTGTGGCTCAGTGAATGATACTATCTGATTCCCATGTTGCCAACTCTAGAGGAAAGAGAGAAGCATAGATGAGTGTTGTCTGTGGTAGAACTTCACATAAAGCATAGTTAAACTGTAGAATTCCCTGCCCCAGGATGTGGTGATGGCTGCTAACTTGGAAGGCTTTAAGAGGGGAGTAGACATGTTCATGGAGAGGACTGTTCATGGCTACTAGTAAAAATGGATACTAGTCATGATGCATACCAGGATCAGAGGAGCATGCCTGTTACATTAGGTGCTTTGGAACACAGGCAGGGTAATGCTGCTGCAGTCATCTTGTTTGTGGGCTTCCTAGAGGCACCCAGCACTGTGTGAACAGACTGCTGGACTTGATGGACCTTGGTCTGATCCAGCATGGCCTTTCTTATGTTCTTAACTTATCTGGTTTAAGGTAGAGTGGAGTGTGAGGTTTGGCCCGCTCTGTTCCACCCCCTTATTAAAATGCCTTTCAGGCAAAACTAGTTGCCAACCCAAGGCAATTATATCAAATCAAGCCTTATCAATGTCATAGGTCTGTCTCCCAGCCAAAGCCCTTGACCAGCACACTTACAATCTGCATAATCTTTACAGTCTTCCCTTTCTTCAGAGAATTCTTGGTTTGGTTTAAATTAGTCTTCATTTCTGTTGTGTCCCCTCCTCCTTAGAATTAGCAAAACTTTAATCTTTACCTTCCAAAAGGCGCACATCTGTCGTTTTATTCTACTTCATAACCTTTAAAATTTGTGTTTTGTCTGGTACTGTTTTTATTTATTTATTTGATTTTTGCTTGGCAGGCACACCGAAAATCTGTGTACATTTTTGTGTTTACTTTGAGACAACAAAAAAATTGAGAAAATAAATGAGAGAACTGAAAATATACTGAAAACTCTGAAAATATAGTTAATTACTATGTTGTGCACAGTAATTTTTCTGTAGGGTGGGAGGAGTTAACAGAAGCCATAATTTTCTTGCTCCCAATATGACACGGCTCAGTAAAAGGTAGCTTGAAATGCAATTTTACCCTTAGTCTGTTTTCTAACGTTTCTTTGGCAAGGAATGGGAAGGCAACATCTGGTAACTGCAGGCATAAAATTTGTGTGCAGGCTATAACTGCTTTTGTTCCATTTGCTTCCCATATCCTCCTGGGTTTCTACCACCATCCTCCAGGGTGAAAATGAAAGCAAGGCAAGCAAAATGCACATGCACTTGATAAGCAGTTATTTAATTTTTGGAAGGAAAAGACAATGGCATGAAACAATGTGTGTTGTTGCTAGGATTTTGGAAGCCCTAGAACAAGGCACCCTTGGTGGGACTTTTTAGACCGAAAGCAGAGCCCAAGCATTTGGGGGTTATGTTTTACTAGACCCTGGTGTTGAGGGGGGACATGGCATGGGTTGCAACGGTATCTGTTTATGTTTTGAAGATTTTTCGTTCATGATTTACGAGATTTTTATATAAAGGATGAAATGAAGCTTGTAACTAGTTTGTACTAGGACCAGAAAAATGGCGGTAGGCCTTGTCTGTAAAAGGCAAGGTGGTATGCCAGCTGGGAATTCTCTTTGCCTTTGACTTTCTTGAGTGCTCCATGCAGAGTGAGAATGGAGTACAGATGGGGCTGTGACTTCATTCCCAGACTTGGCCCTGCAGCCTCAGGTTTTGGGGCCCTTTTCAGGGTAGCTTGACAAAATCTCAGGTAGCCCAGCACACAATGACTTTTCCTCAGAACTGTATGCGTGCTTGCTTATGATGATTATTGCTTATATAAACTGGAGATAGGAGGCAATAATATGTCACAATCTAACTACACTGTATGGCTAGCAGATAGTTAACTTCCATGTGTTTTATTTTCTTTACTTTTTTTAGTAAGGTCTCTTTAAAGCTACATGATTCTGACAGTGTGCAAATGCCATGTGATACAAATCATAATAGTTCATTAAATTACTGCCATTAGTGTTGCTATGTAATATAAAATTGCTAGGATATGACCCATGATTCTCCAGGTGTGGATGCTGTATACCTGGCAACTCCATTAAAGACCTTTGTAGCTGGCCGTGGTAGTTATTCAGATGGCTAACTTCCTATTCATATGAATCTATTACAGTCACCTCAGAATGAAGTGAGGTCTTATCTTCTTGGGTTCTCCCATGTGCTTAATGGGGCACATTTTCTCCCTCCATGATATTTCAGGATGTCATTTGTTCCTTGTTTTGGCTTGCTTGATTCTTGCTTTGATTTGAGAGTGAAAAGGTCTCTTCTTTTTCACTGTCTTCGTGAAATATAACAAAACTGTTATTTAATAAAAACAGATCAAATCTATGTTGGAAACAGGATTGGTCATTATTCTTCCTCCTCCCCATGTGAATTAATTACTAACACACTGCTTGTTTTAGTTGGATTGGTGTTTTGAAGTAGGGTGTTTAACTTGAATTCCAGTCCTACACTTTTTGCTAGCTTAAAAAACACGTATTTTACAATTGTGCTGCTTTAAAATTTTGAGTGCTTAAACTGCTTTGAAATGTCCATACCAATGCAACATTATTTTACATCAAACTGATATGTTTAATGCTAAAAATGCTTAAATGTGAAACATATTTTGTGTTTGAAATATTATTCCCCAGAGCTCAGCATCAGATGTCTATAGAATGTTAAATAATCCTAGAAAACCTTGCTTACCTGTTAGACTGATGTAAATGCCTTGCAAAAGAGCAAGGGATTATTAAATGAATCCAAACATGAGGAGACACAGAAATGCATCATTAGAAAGTGACAGAATGTTTCAATTTTTTACGAGTAATACACCTTGAAAAAATATATAATGATTTGTGTGTTAAAATATTTTTAAACATCACAGAATCCAGTACTGTTCCTCTAACCAGATATCTTGAATGAATACTGACTGCCAAAATATTTAACCTGCACCGCCAGATCACTAGGGTTGCCAGGTCCCCTTTTGCAACCAGCAGGAAGTTTTTGGGGCAGAGCCTGAGGAGGGCGGGGTTTGAGGAGGGGAGGGACTTCAATGCCATAGAGTCCAATTTTACCTGGATATTGAACTCTTTGTGATGAGCATTTGACCACACATTTGTCTTTGTATTTGTAACCATTTGGCAGGATGATCGAGATACTACACTAAGGTGAGGGTGCTTCCCATGGGACATTTTTGGCCTTTTTATGGGTTCTCTGTCATGATTATTCCCGTTTTCTCAGAAGCATAATAGATTTGTGCTTGCAACTATTAATGCCAGTTATAATGCTCCCTTTTATGTCATTTTATTTATTTCTTGTCTGTGCTCACAATTTTTTGAATTATTTTTATGAAACCTCATTAATACTGTAAAGCTTCACAAAGGGACTTGTGCTTTTACCCCCCCAAATAAACTACTTTAATTACTTCAAATAAAGACAGGTTTAGTGTTTTAATATGACTACCCTTTGAAACTTGTTACTTATAAAGAAATCATTGGAGACTGCACTGAATGTAAACACTAAAGATAAAGGTTAATGTGGGGACAGTGAAAATTAATTCCATTTCACTAGATAGCAATTTGTAACCAGGGATTAAAAAGTAGATTAGAAGGTAGACTGTGTCACTGGAGACTAAAGACTCGGTGTAATTTCCATAGTTACAAATAGTAGTTTGAATTTTTATACATAATGAATTACAATTGTAGACTGCAAATACTGTAAAATTAAAGCATGCAATTAAAAAGCATGTTTATTTTCTGTATTTTAAATGGTACGTTCTACATCTGGGCAGAGACATGAGAGCTGAAAATTGTAGTCCGATAGTGAATGAGTGGGTAGGTGTGCTTCACTTGCACCATGATCATGTGTGACATGTGCATTCCTTATGGACATTAGAATTGAGTAGAGATTGTTGTGCAATTTGTGCCCCCTTGGAGTACCCATGTTACACCCATTGTTATGGGCACAATGGATGGGGTGCATACACCTGCTCTTCTAATACAGGTATTCAGCTCAGCTAAGTGACTCAACTGGACCAATGTTGTGTTGAACTGAACTGGACCAATGTTGTGTTGAGAGCAAAAATACTATGTTCTATTGTGTTTAGGTCTCCATACTAAACTGGAATGATAACAGTCAAGCCCCTCTAGATTAGTCCCCTTGGACAATATATGAACAAGAATGGATTAAGATGTGAAACATCTTCTGTAGTTTTTTTTAGAGAATAACATGGTTGTAATAAATAGTGGTCTTTTTGAAGTTGTGTATTTAAGTTTAAAAAAATACCAAAAGGTGTAGTCATTGTGGTCAACCTTTCAGTTAGGAAAGTTTGAAAATATTTTTTCTTCCATCAGAGTGTAGTGGCAAAGTTTATTTTAAGGTATATTTCAAACTGCCTCAAAAAGTCTTTAAACCAGCCCTCCTGGTTTAAAGATTGTATCTAGGTAGTTTACTTTAGGTAAATTCAACCAAATCCTTGTCAAGATCACCGCATAGTACAGAGCTATCAAGAGAATAATGCCATCTTCCTCTGAGTGGTATATGTGGTGTATGGCTGAGAAATTGTAAAAACCTGTGAAATGAACCTTAAAAAGTTGAAAAGCAACCTTTAAAAGTGCTATGGATATTGCTAGATTGTTACAAATAATTCAAGACTGGACAGGCAACTAATAGACCAATAGAAGAGCTTTCCTTCTGGTCCCAGCACAGATACTAATCCTAAAGCCCCTTCGTTTTTCGCATCTTACCCATTTTCTCCCTTGAGAACTGAGAGGAATAAAGGTGAGCTGCTGAGGTATATAAAGGGAGAGGACTCTGCCAAAGCAACTGGGAAGTGGTGGTGGTAGTTGAAAAGCCAGCTCATATCTATTCTCAAGAGAGTGATTCCCTTATGGAATGAGTATTGTGGGTCATTCAATTCAACATATGATCCATATAAAGCAGTGGTTCCCAACCTTTTTTTGACCAGGGACCACTAGGACTTTTTTGTTCTGTGCAGGGAACCCAAGGTTCAAAATAAAAATTCCGAGAATTTGAAAATAAACTTTAATCATAACTGTTAAACATTAAACTTAGTTAAACATTAAACTTAGAATAATATTTGAATATATATTTTTATAATAGAGAACTTATAATTGAAAATATTAATTTATTATGGTTTATAACTTTGTTTTGCGGACCTTAATTTAGTTCTCGCGGACCCCTGGGGGTCCATGGACCCCCGGTTGGGAACCAGTGATATAAAGAAATGGAATAGCTGAGCAGAGTTTGTGAGTTTCCTTGGACCCAGCCTTGCTTCTGGAAGATCAAGTTGGTGTGGTTGCCAGGAGGGCTTTTTATCATCTGCACTTGGTTTGTAAATCGAACTTCCTTTCTAGAACCCAGCTGACCTAGCTCCGTTGACACATGCTTTTGTAACCTCAAGGCCAGATTATTGTAGTACAGTTGGTTGCCACTTACAGTTTGCTTTTTGTAAATAAAAAGTATTCAGGGTTAAAAACAACAACCCTGATATCTGTGCATTTTGCCACTGGGGAAGTTTTTCTGTCCCAAACCCATTTAACATATCAGTGTAAAAAATACCACAGGAGTTCATTAAGAAAACTCTGCTCCAGGGAACTATTTTTAAGTGCGCTGGAGAGATACAGCCCTTCCCGACAACCTGGAGAATATTAACCTCACCACAGAGAGAGAGATTTGTGGGGTAGAACAAAACCTCAGTATCAGCAACATTGGAAACTAATAATTTTACGTGTTTATTTCTTTACATTGAAACTTAAAGATTTTTTTTTAGTTGTCTAATGTCTTAATTTCCAATTACAGTTTTTATTCCAATTTTTTTTTAAATCATAGCTTTATAAAGGAACTCTTCTGGTATGAGTTATTCAGTATGCCAAATGGGAGGGGTGAAGACATGTGGTGCCAGAGACAGGGGGAAACTGGGCTGGCAGAAAAGGCATGGGAGGGTAGCGGGAAGCCTCTCCTTCCCGCTCACAGTGGCTGATGTAAAAACCAACCCTGCAGGGTTGAGCCATTATCCTGCAGTTCCTGAGCCATTTCCTAAGCTTTAGGTAGGCCTAAAGTTGCCCAGCCGTCTCAGAGTCATTCTGTTGTGGGGAGGGGAAGGGAAGAGGATTGTAAGCTGGTGTGAGTCTTCCTTAAGTGGTAGCGGAAGTCGGCATATCAAAACCAACTTCTCCTCCTCCTTTTTCCTCCTCCTTTCCCTCCTCCTCCTTCACAGGGTCAAAGTAGACATGATAGTGTCCTCGTGGCCACCAAGGACGTCACCATTTAAAAGTCATTTAAAAATGCCGGGAGGGGCTGATCCTGACAGGTGCACAGCTTTGTACAGGCACCAAAAACAACCGCAGGGTATGTGTGGCTCTTTCAGCATTTGAAAAGGCATTGGGGGTGCGACTAAGGGCGAAAACGCACGGTCGCTTGAGCCTCCTTTCTTCCCTGTTCCAGCCAGGATTCAGCCAGGATCGAACGCACGGACGTGCGTTCGATCCTGGCTAAATCCTGGCTGGAACAGGGAAGAAAGGAGGCTCAAGCGACCGTGCGTTTTCGCCCTAAGAGTGCCTCAGCCCACTGTGCCTTTGTGGCATTTTAAACTGCCTTTAAATTGGCAGAGGCAACCACGAGGACACCATCCTTAGTCGCATCTAGTTTGTACTTCCTCTGAAATGCTGTTCCTGAGGTCCAGAGAGCCCAAAAGAGGTTTGGGGAGCTGTGTAAGGCAGTACAGTTTCAAATGGTGTTATCCAGGTCAAAAGGGCTTTATTGTTCATTGATCTGTTGGTTTTAGGTTTAAATTGGACTAGGGCTGTGTGTGTTTTGGGTATTTGGATATGATGGTATGTTTTGTGGCATTTTAATAATGCTGTAAGCTACATTGAATGTTGAATGAAGGCAGAATATATATATTTAAACAAATGGAAACAAATGTTAGATGAAATTTAGAATATGTATGATGAGGAAAATCTTCAATTTAATGTTACAAATAAAGCACCAAACCTAGTAGCACAACAGAAATACTGAGAGAGTCCATCTCTGCCCACACTGATATCTTTGGCTTGTTTATTACATGCAAGTTATATTGACCTGAAAACCAGTGAGATTTAATAACTGGTTTTTAATAGGCTCCCAATGGCTGTCGTGACAACTTTCAGTGTTTTTGGTTGAGGCCGACAGTAGAAATAATTGGACATCGGAAACAAAAAACTAATTCTTATGCCTGCCATAGAATATTAAGAGACATTACAATGCACAGCAGTCATTTTAATTACAGGGCTCTTAAAGAAAAAAGCTGTAGACTTTGAAGTGCCCCTGCCAAACAAAAAAGATCCTGAGCAGTAGATTCCTTTTGAGCTGCTGTAATAATGACTGTGTATGAAATAGGAAGGCAGGAGTTGTGCAGTTTAGATTATTTTTATAAAGGTGCGCATACTTCTTTCACTGTCTAAGGAACGTAGCAAGAGAATTTTTGGCAAAGTTATATTTGGTCAAAAGGAGGTTTGAATGTCTATGCCAAGATCAGCTTTGCAATTTTGGATAATTTTTGTATATGAGATCATTTTACTGTATTGCTACAAAAGCTCTTAGTAGGTGTAGTTCATTGTTTAAATAAATTGATTTTACTGTGTGAACTGATTGAAACCTAAAGAGCTACTATTGATGCCCTCAAAGGTTTTGGGCACACCCAGAGATTTTTTACTCTGTCCTTGAGCCATGAATCCTCATGCTCTATCACAACTTGCCCCTTCAGTTTTCATCCACTCCTCAGCATGGGAGGCTACTCTTTGGCCAAAACAAGTCCATATATTCCTCAGGTTTGTAGAACTTCTTTTGCAGTTTTTAGGATTTCAGACTGCACATGCATCATTATTGAAAACACTGTGAACCCAATACAACTTTACTAGTAGACTTTTTTAAAGCTACAAGAAGTAGAAAACCCAATGTTCTGATTTCAGTATAAATGGCTGTGTGCGTGTGCACACACACATGACAGGCTCAGATTACGTGCTACAGCTCTCACAGGTCAAGACATGGGTGCCTGTCCTGACTCACTGTCACACAGAAGAACAGGGTATCTTGCCTTAACAGTGCTCTGTTGGTCCATTCAGCTCTGGAGCATTGTGAAGGTGGGAGGAGAGGCTTCCGACGTCCCTCCCCCATCGTTTTTGCCAGCCCAATTGCCCCTTTTCTGGCTCCTTGTGTCTTTCTCCTCCCCCCTCATAGCACTCTGGAGCACCAGAGCGCTGTTAAGGTAAGATACCCTGTTCTTTTGTGTGACAGCGAATTGGGACAGGCAGCTGAATCCTAACTGGTAAGATGGTAACATCTAATTTGAGCCTCAGCAGGTTGGATCCAGTGGCTTCCTCCTGTTGGAGGATGGCTCCTCACTTAGCAGAAAGAGGACCCACCCCAGCACCTACAGTGTCAAGTCCTTTCTGTTCTGTCCTTTTTTGTGATGTTATGTCTTGCAGGTAAACATTCAGCCTTCAGAGTGGCACCGCTCTCTGCTGCTTCCTCAGTCTTGGGCAGGATTTATGGAAAGAACATTTCATGCAGCTTTGCAAGTAAGACAGCCTTGTTTGGGGGTAGAGTATGTGTGTACCTGAGCCATTCAGGATAGGGGTGGGCTGGCTTTAAATGTAAAATTAAATTCATGTTCCTGGTTTATATAAGATAAGGCAAGAGAAGAGCTTCATTTTTTCAACATATACCGTATATACCCATGTATAAGCCGACCCGCATATAAGCCGAGGTGCCTAATTTCTCCCCAAAAATGGGGAAAAATTAGGCACCCGCGTATAAGCCGAGGGTCGGCTTATAACCCCCCCCCCCCGCGCGCGCAGGCTTACCGGTACCTTCTGGGCTCCTGGAGGCCGGCCCGGTGGGGCCGGCGTAGCGGCCTCCCTGCAGCCGCAGGGGGCCTCTAGAGGCCGCTCCCGGCCGGGAGAAGGCGGCGGGGGCGGCTGGTCGGCCTCCCCGCGGCCGCAGAGGGCCTCTAAAGGCCGCTCCCGGACGGGAGAAGGCGGCGGGGGAGGCTGGTTGGCCTCCCCGCGGCCGCAGAGGGCCTCTAGAGGCCGCTCTCGGCCGGGAGAAGCGGCGGGGGCGGCTGGGCGGCCTCCCCGCGGCCGCAGAGAGCCTCTAGAGGCCGCTCCCCGCCGGGAGAAGGCGGCGGGGGCGGCTGGGCGGCCTCCCCGCGGCCGCAGGGGGCCTCTAGAGGCTGCTCCCGGCCGGGAGAAGGCAGAGGGTGCGGCTGGTCGGCCTCCCCACGGCCGCAGAGGGCCTCTAAAGGCCGCTCCCGGCCTGGAAAAGACGGCGGGGGCGGCTGGGCGGCCTCCCCGCGGCCGCAGAGGGCCTCTAGAGGCCGCTCCCGGCCGGGAGAAGGCAGAGGGTGCGGCTGGTCGGCCTCCCCACGGCCACAGGGAGCCTCTAAAGCCGCTCCCAGCCAGGAAAAGACGGCGGAGGTAAGTTCCCCCCTCCCTCCTCCCTCCCCCCTCTACCGTATTGACCCGCGTATAAGCCGAGTTCGGCTTTTTCAGCCCTTTTTTTGGGCTGAAAAACTCGGCTTATACGCGAGTATATACGGTAGCTTTCAGGAGAGTTTAATACCTTACAGATATATTAGACTTTCTCTTTTCTACCCCTGTCCCCCCCCCCCACACACACACAACAGCCCATGACTTCTCTGACTAATGGGTTCTCACTTGGGAGACTGTGTATAGGAATAAAGATGTAAGAACTTCATAGGTACCTATTTCTTCACACCTTTGTAGAAGTGTGTACTTCAGTTGAATCCATCGTTCACAACTGTGTGAACATATGCGACAATGACAAATCAAAACCAGATTAGCTGGGGCTAATCCACTAGAAAACTATTGTTATAATTTTTAAGTCCTTTCAAGCAAAGACATTTTTTCCTAAGAATGGAATTTAAGTGTATCCACAAACGGAAGCAGAGCATAAAGTCTAAGCGTTTGGATATTGTTTTCAATTAACTTTTGTCAACTTTTGATGAATTAATGCCTTTTGGTTTTATTCTACTTTAAAAAATCCAAATTTACCTGTTCAGTAAACTGGGGGAAGGAAGAATGTGTTAAAACCACTTATTCTGTTTTTCTAGGTGTTGGAACATGTGAACATGAATTTCTCTGTAATCTAGCACCACTCCTCAAAAAAAAGGGCTGCCTCACATCATAAGCTGGACAGATGTTTGGCCATTTGCTAGAATTGGTTAGCACGTGCACTACTATTTTGGTTGTGGGCAAACATTGGTGTGGAAAAAAAATCACCAGAAGTCTCAAAAACAGTAGTTTACCTCTAGAAAATGTCCCATGTTATAGCAAAACATATTCCTAACTGACCCAGAAATATAACGCATGACTATAAGACCCAAAAAAAGTATTCTTGTTTTTATATTTCATAATACATATAAAAAACAGCCATTTTAGGTCATAGCCATCCATTTAAAATACATCCCATGAAAATAGTCTCTTTCTATTCTCCTGCTGTCTTTAATTTGGAAACTTTCTTCCTTAAATTTCAGAGGCAGTTCCTATAAAAATGTCTGATGAATTTCAACAAAAATCTTTTTAAAACGTTATGAAGGCTAGGTGAACTTTGGTAATAAAACAGGAAATAATGATGTAGAATAATAATCTTGGCAGGTTTTGGTTAGCTGGTACTGCTGCTAATACTTGGTTTACAAAAACCTACCTACATAAAAAAACCATCCTAATCAGGATTTTAAAGTAATTAATGGGGACTAATGGTGTCATCTGTGCTCTTAGCATAGGCGTATCCTCATTCTTCAAAACTGGAATTCTGTCACCTAACACATACTTTATTATGCTGGAAGGGCTCATAAAGAGCAATTTGATTTGATCGTGGAGTGGACCTCGGGGGAAAGGTTACATCTGTTACTCAAGTGTTCCCCATAGAAATCTCTGGATTACTACCCATGTAAGGTCTCCTGCTGATTTATGTTGTGATTGTGCAGGGAAGGCAAGCAGAGCTAGAGATGCAGTTAAAGCATGGGAGAGAAGGACCCGAAGAGTTACAATACAAACAATTTACAGCCTGGCTCTGGTAAGGGAACGTCTGTCTACTCCTCATCAGTTGAAATGGTGGTGCACACGTGGGGAAAAGAGCAAGGAAGACACTTCAAAGGATTTAAAGTTGCAAGTTTGACGGACTGTATCAGTGTTGATGATGAAAAGCAGATATGATCTTTAGCTTAAAGGGAAATGGCAAGGACAAGGTAGTGTAAGTAAGAATGACTTTATTTGCCGGTAGCTCTACTTTATTTGGTAGCTGAAAATTCTGGTAACAGTAGGAGCAGTGCATTGGAAAATCAAGTTGGTTTTCTTTGCTTTGGTATAGAGATTTCTTTCCAAATCCAGATAGAAAAGGCATGTGTACTTTTAAACATCAACATTATATGATTTTCAGTCTTAAATGTCTTGTAAGGGAATGCCCATCCTGTCATCAAAAATCACATCTAGTGTATGTGTATGTGTATATACACTCTAAAAATATGTTTGCATTAATTTTATAAAGAAGCTTGAGATTGTTTGACAAGGAAACCATGAGATCATCAAGATTGTTTACCTACTTCCAGGCTGCCCAGGAACTTGAAATTAGGATGAATGCATACTCTGTAACATCATGACTACTAGGAACCATCTTTTTTTTAAAAAAGGGGGGGATTGAAGCAAACTCCCAAAGTGATGATAAATTTCTATATACTGTGTATAAAGTTGAAAATTGGTACACTTACAGCCACAGATGTTCTAGTCAAAACTTTATTATTACTTTACAACAGAAGCCAGTTCTCCAACCCATAACAAGCTAAGCCACATACTATGGGAATTCCATTACCCCTTCATATACCACACACGTGAATCAGACTTGGATTACAGGAAGTTTGGTTTCTAGTAGTTGCTTGGAATGTGTATCTTGGATGTGCAGGATGGAAGTTCAATTTACTTTGTGCATGCATATATTTATGCAGTATCTGTGTGTGTGTGTGTGTGTGTGTGTGTACACACACACACATATATATATATATACATATAAATAAATTATTTGTGTATATATATATATACACACACACACACACACATACATATCCTCAACACACACCCTTTGCAAGAGTGTGCTGTTTCTCGTATATTACAAGCTTTTGCTAACAAGGACCATCTTTATTTTTGTTATGGCTAGAGTATGGAACAATTTAAAGTGCTTTATAAATATTGTATATTATTATACTGATGCACCTTCTTTTAGAGAAAATGAAGTATTAGGATTTCAGTAAAATATATGCAATACTTCCAGATCTTCAGTGTAATAAACAGAGCGTAATTCAGAGAACGCATTAGGAATGCTTAAGGGCTTGTGTGTGTCAAGTGGGACTTCTAAATTATTTTCATTGAAACTTCATGCTGCTTATTTTTCTCTTTTCCCAGGGTCAGAGATATGCTGACTGATGTAATCAAGGGTGCTTCAAAGTAAGATGGTTTTCTCTTAAGAGGGTAACACTATTTCTTCAAGCTCTGTTCATCAGAGTGTAGTGGCAAAGTTTATTTTAAGGTGGCCCTTCTATTTTGATACAGAGGGCCTCCTGGAAGGGGAAGAACTTCTGTGACCTTTAGTCCTGCCTTGTTTAAGATAGGAGGGATCCTGTTGGAGAGGGACCCATTTTTGGTTTTCTAGGGCTGAGAGAAAGCAGGGGAAGCAGAGGTAGTATGTTTCACAAACACACACATACCCTTTGTCCTGTGAAATACTCTCTCCGTACCTAATGACAGCAGAGCAATCACCTAATGACAGCATAGCAATCGCCCATGAATCACCCATTCAGAGTGATTCTCTTCCAGCCCTCATTCTGATTTAGGTTCGCTGAGTTGCCATACAGCCACATATGATTGGCTGTGTAATGGTGATGCATAAGCAACCCCTAATTGGCTGGAATCAGTTTAGGAGTAAACTACTGTTGGTGATGTTTAAATGGCATTGAGACTGGGGAAAAGAAGCAGCTCTGAATATTTGACCAACAGTGAGCCGAAGAAATAAGTATGTGTGTGTGTGTGTGTGGGGGGGGGGGTTAGTTTCATGAAATTTTCTACCCCTCTGCATTTTGCTGTGATTTTTTTAAAGGGGTGAAAAGTCAGTGTAGCCCTAGTTTCTTCTGCCCTCCTTCCTAATATGAGACCCAAATGCCACTTGAAAGTGAAAGACCCAAGTCTTCACATGTGGCTCAGTCTAACCTGTCTAAAGCAGTGGGTGAGAATGTGATCTGAAGTACCAAGGGATATATAGGTGTGGAAACTAAACCATCCTCCTACTTGCTACTCTTTTCCCCTTCAGTCCATGTTCTGAGGCTGTTGATATTTTTTGCCCTCCAGCTTCATTGTGATAAATGACGTTAGTGTTATATGGAGAAGAAAAGCATGAGGGCAGGGCTATAAAAGGGAATTATGGGATTATTACACTTCCCCAACCTGTACTATATCTTTCATACTTTAGATCACACCCTGTATTTGGGCATTATTCAGACAGACCTATTTTTGACAGCATGGGCATGCTGCCTTCTTCATATGTAACTTGCCACAGTTGGTCCTGGGCATTGGGGGAGAGAGAGAGACACTCTATTATACATTCTCATTATTCATATTCTCAGAGTAAAGTTAATTTTCATGAGACACACATGGAACAAGGGTGGTGTTGAGCCTCAATTCTTGTAAATCAATCAGAGGCACTTCTATGGAAGCCTGCAGCTTGGGAGCGGGGGGGAGCCTGGTGAGCAACATCCAGATTCAAGATGGCTCAGTGGAACATAGTGGTTGGCTGAAGCATCCCAGCCAAGCTGGGTTGCCCCCAGGAGGTTGTTTCAATTACACTGGCTTCTTAAAATCCTTTACTTGTAGGATTTATAAGGTTATATAAAAGGCCTTCTGATGGTTGGTGGAAAACAGAGGAATCAAGTGTTCAGAAGTACTCAGGTTATTTCAATTTGGCCTGAATCCCAGTACCTTCAAATCTTAGTACCTTCAAAGGGAAGGTATTGGTGCTCTCTGATCCTGTACATTAATGATGGTGTGTAAAAATTCTTTTTCACAATATTTTTTAATGAATTGCCTCTGGTCAACCTTCCTGCAGTCTACATATCCCCCATGCAGAGAAAATGGGAGCTGCTCCCACTCTAGTGACATCATCTTCATGATCACTATCTACAACAGAGAAGTAATCTGATAAAGACTACTCCTTCTCCCTTTTTCTGATTGCCAATGTAGAAAGAAGTTCATAGGAAATCCTTTGAGCTGGTGAACATGGTTCTCTGTAAAACAGTATCGATGTCTAACATAATCACTGTCGTAAATTGTATTAAAGTCCACAAGCTTTGCTATTCTAATATATTTCTTGATGCTTACAAAATGGTTTGAACAACTGAAATAGATCTCCAAGGGAACAGCCAGAAACTCTTCGTCCCAGAATGCTTTAAAGCAATATTGTTCTGGAAGAAATTTCTAAAGGAATTCTGCAGCAAAGTCTCATAATATTTTTTTTTAAATGCAATTTGTGTTAATGAAAACTTGGTGAAAGCCATTCTCATCCTGTGCGAACCTTCTGAGCTATGTTGGGACTGAGTACCTTCTGAAGTGACCTATATAACTGACCTATAATTTTCTTCCTATTATGGTGTGATCTTCTGCTTCTCTTGTTTTATTCACAAATGGCTTAACATCTTCAACAGGGACAGCCCTGTGGTGAAAGGGAATTGTCTTCTAGCGTTAACAGGCCTTGCAGTGGCAGTAGCAAAACATGAGAAGGGGCTTTCTTCAGACACAGAAGAAGGACTCGATGTGAGTTAAAGCTTTTGGTTGTAGGTCTTTAGTTTTCCATGCTTAGCATGTTAGTGTAACTGAATGTGAAATGTCACCTTCATCAGTTCCGGTTCTGGTTTGAAATACCTTTGTCTGAAACCTTATTGGAAAATGGGCAGTTAGTGTTATTGGGAACAAAACCTGTCCTGTTAATTAGCAAAACTTATACATTTTGTCCAGCTGAGGCTACAAACGAAGCACAGTTACATTGTAGTAAGCTCCAGTTGATATCAGTGGGTAAAGAGGGTTAGAACTGTGCTGTAAATCTCTTTAAACATACAATTCTTTTGTTCAAAATGCAATCAATTTTGGCGCATATATACTCAGCGTATATACACAGTAGTAATAGTCAGTAATACAGAACATTGGTATAAAGGTAGACAATTCATACAGCAAACTGTTAGGATTAGGCCATTTAGCATCTAAATTTCTGTCACTGACTGAGATGTCCTGAAACAAAATATAGAATTGGGCAAATATTTAGGTGAGTTTGAATAACTGGGGTGGATCCAGCCATCCTCCAAGCAGCTCCCTCCAGCCTAAGGAGACTTCTTCTAACTTAAGTGGCTCTTCCTCCAATGGAAGAGCCACAATTTGGAGCAAGTCTCCTTACATTGGAATAACGCATCACACTTGAGCCAAAAGGGTTGGTGCGGAATAAATACACACATTATGCTCAGTGGAGTGGTAGGAGCTACCCTTCTAAATGCTTATGGTACGTCTGCTATTGCTTTCAGATTGAGCCAGACTTTCTTCTGACCAAGCACTGGATCTCAATGGTCATAGATACTCTCCTTAGTATTGTAGACAGTCACTATCAACCTAAAGGTCGGATTTTTCCATGGTTTTATCAGGTCAGTAAATTTTTGTAGATTTACAAGAAAAGTTGAAATTATAATAATTGTATGATGTTATATCTGGAGAACAGAGAGGGATTTATTTAATCTTCATATGAGAAGAAGGGGTTGGATTCTACAAGATTTCCACTTGTGGAGATTTCCACTTTCCACCTTCCGCTTTCCTTTGCAATCCCCCCCTCTCTCAAAAGCTGGTACTGTGAATCTGTGCTTTTTGGCACAGGGAACTGCAGTTGGATGTAATAGCTCACCTCTCTTGCGCAAGCAGAGAGCTCATAGAATCCAACACATGGGCTTTTAGTGGTATTTTGGAATTACAAATGGCATCCATTCTCAAAGTAGTAACTATGGAATCCCTTTTTAATTCCAAAAGACATAGCTTGCTATGACTCCTTGGTTATGCTCAGATTCGCAGAGAGATCATAAATAATGCTTTTGTAGTATGTCTGTGCTTTCAATAAGGTGTACCGTTGGCAAATGAAAGCTGAGGAAATCAAACTCCCAAAGCCATGGATCAGCTGCTGAAGAGAGGTATTTGCTTGCTCATTGCCTCTGCAGAGCACACAAACACCTTCAGCCCAGGAGTATCTTGTGGTAGAAACTGAAGTCGTCAATGTGGCATCCATGGGTAAAATGGTGCCTTTTGCAGTTAAATGGTAATGGGAACCTGGTTTTGCAGCTTGGCTCTGTTTGTCTTCTTTATGGGCATCAGTTTGCTTGAAACTGCTTCACCATAGCTAAAGTTCTGCCACCTGCAGAAAGAAAGTGTAGGAAGAGAAACAAAAGTTTAATATTTGAGGAACTGGAAGAGATGTCTCACCTTGCTAGCTCCTGCCACATATAGAATTCTTTCTCATGCTCATTCTTTACAAATCTTCAGTTCCCCAAAGACTTGCAGGTTGTCAAAGCTTACTAATTTATCCAGTTAAAAGTAACCAGTGTGGGTGGCCTTTTATACAATTATGCTATTTCCTGAAAGTTTGTTGGCCCCTTCAAACACTGAAATCTTCTATTTTGCCTACTGAAGGTTTCATTTAATTGAAACTTTATTTTTAAAAGATGCATGGAGTGGGGAGGGTTAGGGCTGCCCATGCCAGCTGTTTGTGGTGGGACCCATTCCTCTTTTTCAAAATTCCAGAGGTCCCTGCAAGGGCTAACAAGGTTGGGCACCCCACTGGAGGGAGATAGGGAAAGATCATATCACAGGTGAAAGAAGAAGTACAGTGCACCAGGTGGGCAACGGCTGGTAGTGAGCCTTGAGTAGGGTGAGCAGCCATAGGTAAGCTGGTGTCTGGGAGTGAGACATGAAAGACTAACTAAGCAGCAGATGCCTCTTAGAACCTGGAGTTAGTGCCCACCAAGGCTAAAAGCTACATTTATAAGCAACTTGCGGATGCCACTGAAAATGGTATCCCTATGTCATATTTTTCTTCCACTCCATGACATTTAAAATCATTCATCCCGTGTTGTGACATCATCGTGTTGTGAGTTGCTGTGAGTATCAGCCTATGTGTGGGGCACAGTATTCAAACTTGCAACATGGAAATGTTACATGGGATCAATTAACCAAAATGTGCAAGTGAGACCAAGAATTCAGTACAGGGCTGCCATTTTTGGCAGCATCCCTGTGTTATCCATGATTTTTAGCTCTAGTCTAAGAGCGGTGGAAGCTCTTTGAACAATCTTCAGTCAGTTTGATGGACTGCAAGGCCTAATATTAGGTTCAGGGCTAGGTCAGGGAGTCCCCTTTCGATATTTTCCTAAGGCTGGAAATAATTAGCCTCTCATAGGCCTCACCCAGGAAAAATGTCACCCAAGGGAACCTTGGGGCAGCACAAAGCCCTTTAAGTCTTAACTGGAAGGAGGAAAGACTGTGGTGTATTTTCGTGATCAATATAACAAAGCTGTTTCTTTTCTGTGACTCGTAATTTCTTGTTGGGTGGGTTATGAGAAGGATTTTAACATGATCTTGGATGCAGTGTTGCAAAAAGATTTCTGTTCACCCAATAGCTCCCTATTTTTGTTGCTGGCCCTGAAGCTCAATGTGCTGCTTCCTCATTGTTACAGATCTCCCAGCATGGATTCTGAGCCAGGTCTTTCTGGGTATGGATTCACAGCAAAGTAAAAATCACACACACACACACACATGACTTTCACCTGCCTTGACTTGTGAAAACTGAGCCTGGGACAGGCCTCTGATTCCCTCACAGTGAGAGAGGAAGAGAGAGTGCTAAATGTAGAACCCCCTGGTGCTACTACAGTTAAACAAGAGGGGCAGTTCTGTAGTACTGAGGCTTCACACTGAGCTCTCTTGTTTCTATTCTAACCCAGTCACTCTTTTTAAGTGCCAAGGGAAAATGAGAGAGCTGCATTGTTCTCTTCCCCCACTGTTTCACAAAGAGAAAGGATTTGATGTTGCCTGGAGGCAATTGTTACTTGCCACAGGTGACCCAGCTAATTGCAAGAGTGCGCTGAAATGCTCTGGGTGTCCTTGCAGGCCACAAAATAAAAGCAGGTTGTCAGCTGTAGGTACTGGAAGCGCTGCTGTAACAAAAGTCCTCTGTAATGTTGCTTCCTGCTAGGTAGGTCCCAAAACAACAGTGGCATTCTCTGTCTTGCCAGCTCTCCTGAAGATAAAAGTTCTGAGGCACAGCCAAAGAAGTCCATCTGGTTGTTAATTGTGTGAGATCTCTGTGCTCCAAAACAGCTCCCCAAAGGGTGACTCACAAATGTCTTGAAACACTTAATGGAACTACTGCAATCAGAATTGTCGTGTGTTTAGTAATACACTGTAAATTGTAAGTTCTCCACTTTTTATAAAAACGGGGCTCTTCCTTGCAGCAGGAAAAAAATCACTTTCCTTCACATTTCCTATTGTTTCCATTGCATTTTTATATTTTCTCGTAAGTGTGCATTGCTATGCAAGGCATGGGCTGCATTTTTTCTTGTAATCGCAGGGTTGCTTTTTTTGCTTGTGTTGGGGGGTATCATTTTGTGCTGCTGAAGTTTTTTTAATTCCATTGCTATAGTTGTACATTTTATAAGGATCTCAGTTCATATGCTTTTAACTATTGTGAGCTGTCTCTAGAGTACAGAGATGTTGAAGAGGGTGGTGTGGTACAAAAATGTTTTAAGTAAATGTTCTCAAATGAGTAACGAGTCTTAAAAATTAAGGTGTGCTAATCTCTTCACATTCAGTTATTTGCCATTTCTGCAGAAGCTGCAAATATTCCTATGTTTGACACATCCTTTTGTATAGAGCTATATGGCTTTTCCCTTATCCCCCTCCCCAATAGACTCTCAGTGAATTCCAGTAAAGCTATAATTATGGAATTAATTAACATTCACAGTGACATTTTTATTTACATATACAGGAACAGGGTCATTCAGTCCTGTCCGCTTTTTTCCCCAAGTGAGGTTTTTTTTAACTTGCATTTTCTCTGTTGAAAGCCTATTAATTGCTTATTTCAGGATCTGGAAACAAGTTACTAGCAAGCAAAGCTACAGGCACTAGTGCTGTCTCGGTTAAATTTATAGTTGCATCATTGTTAGATTTCCTAGAATTCTGTTCAATGGGATGAATGTCCTTCAAGTATGATAAGACACAGTTTTTAAAAATTAAAATGATTTTGTCTCCTAGAAATCCTACTCTGGTGAAAATACCGCCAGTGCCATTGCACGTTCCTGTGCAGCGACTGCGTTGTCTCTCTTGGTGCCAGTTTTAACTGTGTCCTACAAGGAGAAGGTTGAGGAAGTCCTGAGTACTCTGGTGGCCATGCTTCCTGGGAAACCAAACGCCGATGAGTCTCAGGCCGTTCAAATTCACATGGGCCTTGCCTTGGGGATGTTTGTCTCACGGCTATGTGAAGAGAAAGTCAGGTATGGATTACCTTGTACAACAGGTGTGTAAATAACTTTTTCTGCCTTCCAGTGTGAGACATTTAAATTATGCAGAGCAACATGTTTAGATTTCTGCACTTGAGTTCCCAAGGCATTCTGAAAGATTATTTCATGATCTCTCATGTATTAGGGCCCTTGTTCTCCCATCTCCTGCATTATTTTGCTGTAACATATTGGTTATTCTGGTATTTTGATCATGGTCCTCTCCAGAATGAGGGGTATGGGGAGCTGTCTTTCATGTTATGTTGGGAACTGCCTGCTTTTTTCTGTTAGAAAAGAAACCTAAGTTAGTTTTAAAAAAAAATCTCCAGGCTGTGAGGGTGGTGGCAGTCTTGATGTAGCTCTTTTCCAGGCCCATGTCCCTCTAGTTTGTTCTCCGAATGGGTATTGCTGGTGTGGGGAGCAACCTTGGTATGAGTTCATCCAAATGACGTAGGGCTTCTGGTACCATGGCCTGTGAAGGAGTTGTGCTGCAGCAGCTCCCAACCCTTGAGTGTAATGGGAGAAGCCACTGTATATATTAACCAGTAGAATTCTGACTGGAGATGTTTGTACCACTACAGAATGCAAGGGTCTTTTCGTCTTTTGCAAAATGGTTCCCCATTTAAAAGGTCCCTGCATGTAGTACATTAGCAAATTGGGAAGAGGTGTGATAGTTTTCTGCATGCAAGGAGTTTATTTTAAATGTGGGGCAGCATTCAAAATTAACACCTTTCCTGCCTGCAAAAGAACAACTGCTCAACAACTCTTAACACCTCTTTCTACTACTTTACTGCATTACTGATAGTAGAAGGGCTTCCTCAATGTACCCCAAAGTGCTGACCCCTTCCCCACCATTTGTCTCAGACTGCTCTCGCTTGGAAGTATGACCCCTGCATCTCTGTTCTGATTGTAGAATATAGAACAGACTCACACTTTTAGGGAGTGAATTATTTCTATCTCTCATCTTTGATCAGATTGTCCACTTTTATCAATGCTTGAAGACCCCTTCCTTCCATATAATTCAGAGTAACTTCTGGTTAGAGAAGTTAATTTCATCTGCATACTTCATTGTAGTTGCCACTGGTAGTGACTGACTGTATATGTAAGTCCTGTGATTTTATAATGTGTGAATTGTGTTAGGGTGGTTAAAGGTATATCACTTCACAGAATAACGCCCTCTAGGTTAACACAAGTACTTTAGTAAGTGCCACTTACAGACCATTATTCAAAAAATGGATAAAGGAATTCAGCTGAATGTAATACTTGCAGGATAAGAACCCAAGGAGAACCCTGCTGGATCAAACCAAGGGTACATATAGTCTGTAGCAGGAATCAGGCTGTGACTCATTGGTAGAGCATCTGCTTTACATGCTGAAGGTCCCAGGTTTGGTCCCCAGAACCTGCAGTTTAAAAAAGATCAGGAAGTAGGTGATGTGGAAGACCTCCAGCTGAGTCCCTGGAGAGTTGCCATGAGTCCGAGTAGATGGATGATACTGACAATGATAAACTAACAATCTGACTGAATGTGAGGCAGTTCCATGTATTCATTATCCTGTTTCCCAGAATACCATATCAGGTGCCCTCGATAGCCCACAGGAGGGGCGTGGAGGCCAAAGCCTGTTCCTGCTGCTGCCTCCCCCTCGCCGTAACTGTAATTCTAAGGAATACTACCTTTTAACATGGATTCAGCCATCCTGACTATTAGCTATTGACAGACCTTTCCTCCATTGAATTGGTGATGCCCCTTTTAAGCCATCTAATCTAGTGACCATCAGTATATCCTGTGGCTGTGAGTTCCTTAAGTTAAAGATATGCTGTGTGAAGAACTCATTTCATTTGTCTGACAAGAGGCTACTGTCCGTCAGGTGCATGAGTACCCCCATGTTCTAGAACTTTGAGAGAGGAAGTAACATTTTTCTCCATATCATGCATCTTCTTTCAGGGTATATGTGTGTGGCAGTGCTACACCTCTTGTAATGGAACATATATGAAACTACTTTATACCAAGTTTGCCTATTTATCTTGGTATTTTCCACTGTGACTGATTCTCCAGGCATCTTTCCCAACACTTGTAACCTGAAATCCTTTAATAGGAGGTGCCAAGGCCTTTTAACGTCTTCGGCTCTGTAATGGACAGGAAAAACTATGGAACAATACAATATCAGGACTTACTGAAAATAGACGGATCATTAAAAACACTAGATGAGATACAAGCTAGTCACCCGCAGATGCCATAGCTAACTTATCAGTTAGTTTCAAGATTCCAGGAAGACTGTCTAATTCGGGGAGTACTGAAAATGAAAACAGAATTTGAACAGTTGTTATGCAAACCAACGCAACACTTACTAGGTAAAATCTACAAACTATTGGTGACATACGATACAGAAGACGAGCAAGTGATGTCGTGCCAAATCAAATGGATGGAGAACCTGAACGAGATCATAACGGTTGATGAATGGGAACAACTATATCGTAAGAATCTCAAATTTACGTTATGCCAAGGGATCCATGAAAACTGGCTGAAAATGCTACATAGGTGGTACCTTACGCCAAGTGACATTCAAAATATGAACAATCTGTCATCTGGCCTATGTTGGAAATGTAGTAAAACTAGGGGCACGTTCTATCACTGTTGGTGGACATGCGAAGTAGTTCAGAAATTTTGGAAGGGAATACATAAGAACTTAGAAGGCATTATTGGTCAAAGTATATTATATGACCCCAAATTATTTCTATTAAGTAAAACACCGGATAATATCAACAAAGACCAACAGAACATGCTGAAATATTTAACTACAGCGGCAAGAGTAGTATTAGCATCTTTATGGAAAACAAATAAAATTCCTACCATAGAGACCTGGATGGATAAATCTTATGAATATATAACAATGGCACATCTGACAGAATCTCTACAAACGAACAATCAAAAACAAACCAGAGACAAATGGAAACCTTTCTATGATTATATGGCAACTAAAAAATAATAACAAGACTCTAAGCACCACAATAGATTCAAGGTGGAGTCTTAATCCACCCTATTAGAAAATAGCAGTATTAATAAAAGATTCAAGGGGGTAGTACAAAGCGTTACACCGCTAATCACTATCTGTATAAATTGTTTCTTGTTTTTTTGTTTGTTTTATCCTTACCATTCCTTTTTTCCCTTCTGTACCCCTATTTATTGTTAAAAATCAATAAAAATATTTATAAAAAAATTAGGAGGTGCCAAGGGTTGGACTTGGGACCATCTGAATACCAAGCATGTACACTGCCACTGAGTCACAGCTAGTCCCCAAGAGGAGAAAATTAAGAGCAGAAAATCATTTCCTGGGTTATTTTCTTTCAGTGAGGTATCCGACAAGCAAATGAATCTGCTTTTGATGAAGTCCCTGGATACATTAGAGGAGTGCTGCTTTGACACAAGTCTAGAATACAAGTAAGTATGTTACATAATTGTCTGCATTTTGACTTAGACACACCATTATGGTAATATAAGGATGATCTAGATTTGAATTCCAGCTTAGCCATAAAGCTTCACAAAGTGACCTTGAATTAGCCATAGAAATCTTAGCCTAATTTATCCATAAGGATGCTATGAGGATAAAATGGGGTAACCTTATGTAACACATGCTGATCTCCGTATAAGGAGAAAAGGATATAAATAGGAGAAAACAAATCTTACTCTCTAATTAAGGCTAGATTTTCAAGCATTAAAAATGCACACTTTCTGATTTGTCTTTTTACTTAAAGCACCTTTTATTTATCCATTTGTTTATATTTAGTTAGATATTCTCCCCAATGTGGACCCAAAGCTGCTTACATCATCCTGTTTCTTCCATTTTATCCTCATAACAACCTGTGAGGGAGGTTAGGCTGAGGGAATATGACCCATGGCCTACGTTTTGCACTCTTAACGGTTACACCACGCTACTTAAAAGGCACCATGAAAAAAAGAAATCTCAAAATAGCAGATCAGTTTTGCCATTGTACATTCCCCTTATGTAGCACTTGAGGGTCTTGCTTTCTTCAGACACACATGGAGTTATTTGTTACATTTTATCTCCCTCCTTCTAAGGAGTTTCCGTGTGACATGCATGTTTCCGCAGTCCCTCTCCCATTTTATTGTCATGGTAGCCTTGTGTGATAGATTCCAGAGATGTTGCTGCTGTTAGCCAGTTGCAACAAAAAGAGAGAGAGGTTAGGTGAGAGAGTGATTGCAATGGCACATTTCCCATAGATGTACAGTGTACTCCATAATATGTGAACAGGATTCATGAGCTTCTTCTGCATGTATACCATGGGAACATACTGTGGATTACTGTTGCCCTCACAACTGTTCTTCGTAACATATTTTCATAGTAGCAGAGATGTATAGTTTCTGTAATATTTACCTGCTATAAGATGGTAGTGTGTGGAATGGCTCTAAGAAACACATAAGCAGAGCGTCACATTATGGAGTTCAGGAGCTACTCCTTGTGCATATCAAGTAAAATAAAAATCAGGGTTTTCCAACACCAGGAGGAGTTTTTATGAAATTACTTTGCAAATGGGGCTTTCATTGTGGTTTGTGGCAATGAGGTTGTTTCTTAGAAATCACAAGTTCCACGCAGACCTGTGGCCAGAGATGCATCTATCTGAGGCTGCGACCCTGATTACATTTTCCTCTGCTGAGGTAATCTCTGTATAGGAAAACAAATACATTCCATATTATTTGGCAAACATTATTTTTGCCATGAGCATACCAATCAAGAAATCTCTTCAAGCAAGGAACACCTCCATTTAAGAAAAATACCATACCACAGAGCTCTCCGATTCATTTGTAGCATTTATTTTTTTAAAATTTTCATTCACTTCATTATACCTCATCTTTCTCCCCAGCAGGGACTCAGTGCAGCTTACACCATTCTGTTTTATCCTCCCAACAACCTCATGAGGTAGTTTAGGCTGTGTGTGACCTGCCCAGGATCACTTGGCCAGCTTTCATGGCAGTGTGGGGGTTCGGGTCTCCCAGATCCTAGTCCAACACTGTAACCACCATACCATACTGGCATTCTGGCTGTAGGCATAAATTGCATTTTCATCTTGAATGGGAAGATCTTGAATGTATTTCTCTTTTTAAAAAAATATTTATTCAAAAAATAGAGAATATTTATTACAAAAGGAAAATCATACAATTAATATGATATTTTACGAGGTGAGAAACTTCTAAAAATGGCAAGAGGTAGAAAAATATGAGCACTTCTCCACTGACTGATGCCAGATGTAAATCCAAAATGAATTCTCAAATTGACTTGCAAGTATAGTCAGATCATTTCCCAATGATCTTGAATGTATTTCTGATTGTGCTGTCTCAAAAATTGATTGTTCCTGTGCAAATGTAAGGCATTATCCTGACCTTACAAAATCTTAGCAGAAAGCTACACGTAAACTTAGGGTTGGCAGCTCAGGGCTGGGAAATACCTGGAGATTTTGGGGGTGGAGCCTGAGGAAAGTGGGGTTTCGGGAGGGGAGGGACTTCATTGGGGATAATACCATAGAGTCCGCCTTTCAAAGCAGCCGTTTTCTCCAGGTGAACTGATTCCAGACCCTGTTGCTCAAATGTGCATGTATTCACAATACTGGCTGAGCTTCAGGAGTAGCTGCCTCTCATGGCTCCTTTATCTGGAAGTATTCTGTTAAATTAACAGCTGGAGATGGGTTATAAAATAGGATGTTGGGAAGTTGTTGAAGATCATACTGGGCCATCAGCTGCCAAAGCCCATTTAAAGCCAAGTGAATCTTGACTGTTCTCAGGTTATATTAGTGGCCTTTAGAGCAGGTAGTGTGTATCAGTAAATGCTGCTTTGAGTGTCACCATTCTGACACAATTGTATTAGATCAGTTTTTAACATCCAAAAGTTAACTTTGGGGACGGAATGACTGTTATAGAGAACTGGGTCAGGGCAAGTGTGGGGCAGCCACCATGTGGCAGTCCCGTTGCTGCTGGACTGCAGCTGTAGCATCAACAAAGAAACCTAGTCATTGTTGTTACCCATGTTGCTGTGTAGAAGTCACTGTTATCTACCCCAAACCCACATACTAGGATGGTGCATGTATGGACATAAGTGCCGTCGCGTTGCAACCAACTTATGGTGGTTTATGGTAGGAAACAAAGGTGATGTGCCTCTGTAGAGCAACGTTAATCTTCCCTGGTGGTCTCCCATCTGACCCCTGACTGGGGCAACCCCTGCTTAGCTTCTGAGATCTGGTGAGATCAGACTATACCATGCCCCCTTGCCTCCCACTAGGGTAGTGTATAAAACCTAATAAATCTATACTTTCCCCTGATCTTACTTCTGAACTTCCTTCTTCCTCTTTGGACTAGCTACAGCTGTACCAGGAAGCTGCCTGTCTGCTCTCTTGGCCTGCAGTTACTTCCAAATGCTCTGAACAATCTGAATCTTGGAAGCAGAACATCCTATCCAAACATGCAGATATATGTATGCATGTGCAGATTCTGTGTTTCCTTGGCATGGAACTTAGACTTTTCTTTGGCAGCCAGTAGATACAGCTCTCACTATAATCTGGGAAGAGCTCAGTTTAGAATCAGATTGGCATTGCTCCGCCATTCCCTGGCATAGTACAAGGCACATATGGGAGCTCTATCAGCCGCATCGCTTTGCAGTACCCACTGCTTCATGTTTGAGTGCCCATGTAGTCTAAGATAAAAGCTTTGTAGTCCTAGCCAAATTAGCTTCCCCTGCCAGCCAAGAGCAGATGGAAGAGCAGAGACAATAGTGGAAAGGAGATGAATGATTAAGAATCTTTTCTCTCTTAAGTATGCATGTGTGCGTCCACGTGTGTGTTGGGGGTGTGGGCTAGTGAAATAAATAAAAAGCCCCAGTTAGACTGTATATGGGATGTCCTTCTAGAGGGAAAAACTTATATTTGTAAGTATTCAGTGGATTTTCATGTCCCATTTCAAGGTCACTTTCTTGATATGTTGAAAGTGTAGGACGAAATCAGTGTTGCCCAGGTTTTGTGGCTGCCTGTGTAGTTTGTGTTTCACTTCCATTTAATATATTCCCCAGAAGACCCAATCTTCTGCCATGATCTATCTTTAAACCTAGTTTGAAAACAGACAGCTTCTGTGTTTGGAGCAAAGGGTTGAGGTGATTCACTTTTCCAAGTAGAAGATCCCCCCATTGCTTTGGCAGATAGCTAATGTTTCCAAAGGAAACCCATCAAATACTTATTCCTTGGTTTAGAAGCCACCATTGGCCTCTAAACCCTTACTTCAACCATGGCAAAACATGGAAATTCTTTTAAAGGTTTTTGGGCTCTATGTTATACTACAGTGAATATCCAAAATTTCCTGAAAATCTCCTAAGAGCAGCTTTGCTGGATCACACCGAAGTTCGGTCTAGTCCTCTATCTTGTTTTCATCATTGGCAAGTGAGATGTTTCAGTGAAGTCCACATGAAGGCAATGGTTCTAGTTGGCTATCTAGTTGGCTTACTATTATTATGGCTGTTATCCTCCATGAATTTGTCTAATCTCATTTTAAAACCTTCTAGTTCTAAAACAGCAGTGCCATCCCAGCATAACTATGTCATGATTCATGGATTGAAGAAGTGTGATCCAAATCTACTGCTGATCAATTTTGTTGGTTGACCCCCAGTTTCTATTATACGGCGGAAAGTTTTTGTTTCTCTCCTCACGATGCATAAACCATTGTCACTTCCAACTTTGCTTGCGCATTTCCCCCCATTAAAAACAAAAACAAAATGCTTTCCTTTTAGATAAGTCTGTACATACCAGGAGGCCAATCCCAGCTCTACTAGGTGTTGGAAATATCTATTGTACTGATGTTTCCAATTAATTAGCAAATTAGTGTGTGTGCGTGTTAGAACAAAAGGATGCAACAGGCTTCTTTCTAATCAAACTAAACTCATTTATTATGGAAATACACTTTTGATAGTAAAGAGACAATACAAGTCCCCTAGCTAATCTATCTTTCTAGGTTGCTAAGTACGAAAAGGTATCTCTGCCTTCCATCCCATTGTACAGGATGGAGGCCTGCACGTGGTTAGCGTGCGGCATCTATCTTACAGCATGAAGAGATGCTGTTGAGAGAAGGAACAAAGAGAAGTATGGAGTGGAGGCGAAAGTCCTGAGATATATCAGTCTATAACATCAAAGGGCAGGAAATGAGAGAGAGAGAGAGATCAAATAGCCCTTCTGTCCTCTCCTGTCCTAGCGATCTTATCTAGCTCTATGGTAAGACCCCCTCTGGATCTGCAGTTAAGTGACACCGCAAAGGCTGTATATTCCAACACTAGGCAACCTGGGTGTCTCCTGACCACATGGGAGAGCCCTACCAAGGACTGGCTCTCCCCGTCCCCTCAGTGGTCCTCAACTCCTCCCCACAGCTCTCACTCTCTCTCTCTGAGTGGGTTGCTCCTGCTCTCTTCCCTATTGGACCTGCCCAGATTTGCCAGAAAACATTTGTCCTCACCCCCCTGGGACATAGCCTATCATGCTGGCCTGCTGGGACTGGGAAGTGTCTGGTTGGCCTCAGCCAAGGTAGGCCAAGGCTGTGCCTCAATGGCAGTTTTGTTAGTAAAACATTTTTTAAAAAACCCCTCAGGCATTCGGGGTCCCTGCAAGCTCAGTGGCTGTCCAGGTAAATCCAACTTCACCTGACATTTTCTTATCCTGTTCCATTCCATTTCTGGTTCAACAGTATTTTTGTTGAGATTGGCTAACCAGAACTCTTCACAGAAGTCAAATTGCAACACAATGGCATTATGATATTTGGCATTTCATTTTCAGTCTCTTTCCTAATAATCCATATAATGAAATTTGTCTTTTTAATCACTGGTATCCACTCAGTTGATGTTTTAATTGATTTGTTCGAGATCTTGGTCCTGATTACTTCAAATCCCATTAATGAATGTATGAAATTAAGCTTTTCTTCCTCCAACTCATCACTTTACACATATATTGAATATCATTTTCCATTTTACTACTTGTTTGTCTAGTTTGAAGCTATGCTTTCAGAGTTCCTTTCAGAGTTCAGTTGGGCTTTCACTGTCGTGAATAATTGGATGTCATCTGCAAACTTGGCTCTCTCATGTTAATGCCTGATTTCCAATAATGTTTAATTAAGTGAAATAGCACCTGTCCCAGTATGAATCTGTGACCCCCAACTGCTTACTTCCCTAGTTAGAGAAAACTGTCTTCCTGCCCTCTTCCTCATGTCATTTAAAGAGTTACAGATCTGTAAAAGGACCACATTCTTCTCTGAAGGAATGACTGCTACATTTGCTGAGGAGCTCTGCTGGGGACTGCTTGCAAAAGTTGGCTGCTTGCAGATCACCCCTATCTGCATGATTGTTGACTCTCTCAAATTCTACTAGGTTGGTCAGACAGGACTTCCCTTTGCAGAAGGCATACAGTTCTTCCTCAGCAAGGCTTTTTCTTCTATATTAATAATTCTAGCTTAAATAATGATTTAAGAGTGACAGGTGACAATGTAATGGGCTAGTGGTTTCCCAGCTGTCTCTCTACCCCTTTGTAAATATTGGTGTTGCATTAACTGTCTCCCAATCTTCCTGTAAAGATCTTGATTTCAGTGATAAATTGAATGTTTTGTTAGAAGATTGGCACTTTCATATCTGTGCTCTTTAACAACTCTCAGGTGTATGTCATCCACACTCAGTGACATGTTTTGACATTTAATTTGTCAGTCCTCAAATCTCAGATGAATTTAATGTATTTGTAAAAATGCTCATATATTTCCCTCCTTTTTTGGACATAAATCAGTGAACACTGGCAATCACATATAGGTGACTGCTAGGAGTTACTGATGTATCTCTTACTTCTTGAATGTTCACCAAATACCAGATTTCAGACAATCACTGTAACATATGCATTGATGTCTGGTATCTAGTTCCACGTATGGATCACCTGATCTGGCAACCCCCATTTGGAAATAACAGTCTTCAAGTGCCAGAAAATGAATATTTTAATGTTTAAACCAGGGATGAGAAACAGACTAAACACTTTCTTTAAAAGAATGACTACAACAGTCCTAGAAAAAAGTTTTCAAAAATGGGGGGGAAATGCCTACATTATCAGTGTCAGATTTTTCACGCTAGCTAGTTTAGAAGGGCGTGTCGTAGATCTTACTGTACAGGCTCTGATGTCCATTGTCAGGAATCATCTGTGACCTACTGCTGCCATCTAGTGGGAAAGAACTCTTAATGCTTTTTCTGGTGTTGTATGGGAATGGTTATGTGTGTGGGGGGTCATTTTTCCTAGAGTTCCATTTGGTCATTAATACTGTGCCATAGACATGTTGTAAATACATGGAGATTTATTAATAGCCAGGAAATCATACCTACTAAAATATTGTGTGTGTTTGTCTATAGACTTTGCTTATAGAGAGAGTACAATATATTTGAATGAGAACTGTATATAGCATCTAGCTATGTTTACATCTTTAACTCGCTTTTCAGCCAAGGGTCCAGGGCAGTATATTCCCCTTCCTTCTTGAAGCAATCTCTCCCCCCCCCCCCCAATGATTAGGGTTGCCAACTTCTGGGTGGCACCTAGAGATCTCCTACTATAACAATTGATCTCCAGACAACCAAGATCAATTCCCCTGGAGAAAAAGGCTGCTTTGGAGGATTGACTCTATGGCATTATACCCTACTGAGGTCCCTTCCTTCCCCAAACCTCAGGCTCCACCCCCAAAATCTCCAAGTGTATCCCAACCCAGAGCTGGCAACCTTACCCATGATACAGAAGCTCTGCAAACCAAGACAGTTTTTTCGTTACATGTAGGCCAGCCATGTTGCATGGGAAGTACCCACATCATTTGCCTGTCCAATGTGGCATCCTGTTGAGTGATTGTACTATCATTATGATTGCAAGGGCCACCTGGGGTGGCTTCCATTGCAAGAGTAATGTAAGAATCAAGACTTAAGGCTGCTTCACACATGAAAGGTCATCACTCGGTTGCTGCCATGTGGTGACTGACATGCTTGAACGAGGTGTCACAGATAATCATACAAAACTTTCACATTACTCAAATTCAGCTCAAACATGATACTTTACAGTTTAAGCCAATTCCTCCATTCAGCTGCAGATCCTGTAATGAGCAATCTAGTGATGCCCTTAGATGTATCAACATTAACTGGCCCTTAGATGTATCAACATTAACTCTTCACCTAATGGTTGCAGAAGCAAGTGTTATTTGAGAATGTGCCAGCATTGGGGGAAAAATTGGGTTTGCTATGCATGTGATCAAATTGTGGCTCAGATGTTCTCCTGGCTCATTCAACTCCTCTGTTCTCTTACCTTTTAAGCACTGGATGCATCTTGGGCGTAGGACTCGTCCTGTCACTAATGAGTCACAGCAGTCAAACTGGTGCTCGAGATCATGTCTCTACTTCACTACGTAAACTTTGTCAATACTTGGATGATGCAGAATATCAAAGCAGAACCTTCCAGGAGGTAAAATGATATTCTTCATAGTTCTCCTACACATGATGTTCCATTCTTTTCTACAATATAAATTTTGGCTTTCCAAAGGCATGCACAGACACGTACACACTTGTGAAACAAATTTTTTAAATTTCACTGATGCATTCTTAATTTCCATGTCACTCTTCCCTTTATGCAGATTCTAGCTTATTCGGTTGCCTACGTTTGTGTCTCTGCTTTCAGCGTTGGGATTATAGAAGGTGCAGAAGCTGAGGAACTCATGAACAAGTTGCAGAAATTAGTAGAAATTAACCAGCAGGTTGTATCTAAAGCTTGTGATCCTTTTTTATATCTGTCCGCACCCCAGTTGCCAGTGGAATACTGTTCCCTTAAACATCAACTATCTCAATTGATTACTACAAAGAAGCAGGCATTTATTTACAAACAATGGGAACAGCTTCTTAATGCTGTCCAGACCAATAACGCTAAACAATTTTGGGCCCAGATACTTGGGGCAGTCGCACTGACTCTCCACCAACCTCTTCCATCTCTCCAGGACGCTGGTGTCAATATTTTACGTCTATATTTTAGGAAGCGTCCTTGTGCCTTAATGAGCCAAGTATTATGATTTTCCGGAGTGACCTCCGGTCTCCCCGGAAGAAATCATCAGTTTAATAGCTCAGTTAAAAACAAACAAAGCCCCAGGCCCTGATGGTATTATACCTGAGATTCTAAAAGCCGACCCAGAATGGTGGGCCTTTCCCCTTGCTTCTTTATTTACTCTGGTAAATAAAACAGGTCAAATTCCTGCTGCTTGGCGAAATGCGACTATTGTTCCTATATATAAAAAAGGATCTCTTCACAATCCATCTAATTTCAGACCTATCTGTCTGCAGAAAGTTTCTAAAAAGGAATTTGCTGTATTGCTTATCCTAATATTTTGCAGTTTAATGCTGTGAGTGCCTCTTCCGCATTGCATTACATAATAATTTTGAACTTTTGGTGGTCCTGCTTAAGCCACTTACAGTACAGTCCCAAGCAGAGTTACACCCTTCTAAAGCCATTGAAATCAGTGAGCTCAGAATGGTGGAACTCTGCGTAGAACAGTTATATAAATTATATAAATAATTACTATTTCCATCGTGCATCTAACATAACTAATGCTTAACTGAGTATCAAAAAAGTAGCTCTTCCTAGCACTCCCCTGGTCTGAGGAGCTTTCAGTTGAGTTTCAATTCTGTGGGAAACAGTGACGGGGGGAGGGGGAAAAGGGGTCACAAGATTAAACGTGCACAAATGCAGTTGCACATACTTTCAGGTGGGGTTGAGGAGTGACTGCATAAGTAAAGGGCTTTAGCAAAAGCATGGAGTCTGAAAAAAGAAAGGGGGTGACTTTCTATAGGTATTCTGAAAGGGCTGTGCCAAGCTCAAGGAAGAGCAAGGGAGGAAGGGCAGAGTCATTTAAGGGAACTGGAGCTGATTGTATAGAGGAATAAAAGAAAAAATTGGTTAGCTGCTCAGGCAGTAGAATAGACTATGCCTTCATTTCATTTAGTCTCACCTTAGCATGCTTGTAAGTCTCTTTATGCATTGATGGTGCATGCATGTAAAGAACTGCAGAGGGATATAGAGGGGAAATGGAGGCAGGTGAACAAGCAGGATAGCATTCCCATCAGCAGATCCTTGCTTGGAAGGACAATTACCTCTGCTTGCAATTCTGTCATTTTGAGGTAGGCTCTTAAGTGGGACATCCCAAACAAACCAGTTTAAAGAGGTCAGTGTTCCTTACAGTGACTGTCCACATGCCTTGAGAAACAGTGCAAGGAAATTTTGAATGGCTTTCCGAGACTTTACAGAAACTGAGCTAGAGCCAAACTAACCAAAGAACTAGTTGGGAGCCCCACTTGTTTTTAGGGGCCACCTGTAAAAGGTGGCCTTGGGGTGAAATGAGACTTTATTTAGAACATGTTGACCTTTCCTTTCCATAATACCCAGTTAACAGAAGAGCAGCACTGATGGGCTACACCAGTGGTCGGTCTAGTTCAACATCTTGTCTTCCATAGTGGCCAAGCAGCAGGCTTTAAGCAGGTCACAGAGACTGATCAGCACAGCTATGCAAGGGCAGCAGGCGACTAGATTAGAGAGCTGCAAGAACTTGACATGGGGCTGCAGCTTTCTGCAGCAGCTCCGTAATTCTTTCCTGTGGCATTTAAGCCAAAAAAGTCCTTTGTTTTTGTACCAGTAGCTCAGCAGTGTATTAGCAGACAATGAAAGTGGGTTTTTTTACATGGCTAAAAGAACAGGTCTTTTAAAAAAAGGATTTGAAAAGTGTAGAATGCTAATATATGTAAAGCTGTACATCTGCTTACAAATTGCTTTTCTAAATAGCTGCTTTTTTGTTTTCCTGCAAGACTTCAGGCTTTGCTCTAGCATTAGGCAGCATTGTTCATGGATTGTCTGTATGTGGACATGGAAAAGCAGAAGACCTCAGCAACCGGCTCCTTCCTGCCTGGATAAAAATTGTACTTGCTGAGGTAAATGGTTGTATGTATGTTTGTCTTTTGTTTTTTTAATGATCATCTGAAATTTATTGTATTTTATTCTACTTCATTTATACTCCATATTTCTCCCCAGTGGTGGAACTACAGTGGTTTATATTGTTCTTTTTGCCTCCATTTTATCATCCCAGCAACCCTGTGAGGTAAATTAGGCTAAGAATGTGTGACTGGCCCAAGCTTCCATGGCAGAGTGGGGATTTGACCCTGGGTCTTCCAGGTGCTAGTCAGAAACTCTAACCTAGTCAGGCGCTGGTGGAATGAAAGTAATCTCTCATTCAGCCCACCCATATTCTTTTTAGCTGCCATTATTTGCTTAGGGACTGTTTTCATTTCAGCGGGTAAAAGTTCTGAATTTTAGCTGGTTTTATTCAGCATATTCATTTCTGAGGTTAACAGTTCATAGACTAATACTAAAGTACACATAGATGCTTTGGTAGAAGTTAGTGTATGATATGTGGAATTTACTAATTCTGTGTTGATATCTTTGCTGCACCATCTACAAATACAACAGCCCAATGTAGCACAGACAACTGGAGGCAGCCTTCACTCAATTCACACACATGGGGTACCAGACAGGCCTTTTGATCCCCACTACACCTGGTGAACTACGTACACATTAGAGCACACTGAATATTCCTGTGGGGAAAATGTCAGTGGAGGTGGAGAAATGGCAGGGTGGAGGATGCTTCTCTTTCCCCTTCCGGCTATTTTTTGTGCTCAAAATTGTTCTGCCCCAATTGCTGTATCATTTACCCCCAAAGGTGAAAAATCATGTTACGGAGTGACTTTGAGCATAAGAGCAGCTGAAGGCAAAAACATCCTTCCTTGTCCTCTCTGATTATAGCCTCCCAAGGCTGCTGGTCCCTTGGGGTGGGGGGATCATTAAGCCATTTGGAGACTATTTTGTGTGCCTGCATGTTCATTATGGGGCCCTGAAAGAAAGGGTGTATTCCAGATGATGATGCTTGTTTCTCAGTGCCATTGCGGCATACTTACTTCCAGTCTCAGGATGTCTTTCATAAGTTTGGTTGAGTGAAGGCTCTTCTGACCTATCTTCCCTTGGAAGAAATGGGTACCATTGTCTACTATTCTGCCTGACATGGTTACCTTTGACATGTTGGCTTTGCTTGGGTTTCAGGGATGCCCGACAATGCAACGGCTGGCAGCAGTCAATGGTCTGGTGTCTTTGGTGGGTTCTGAAGGAGCCATGATACAGGTAAAGTGGGCCAAAATAGTTAACTGCCTACAGTCCCTCTCCCAAATATAAGAAAACATCATGGTATGTATGTTTCACTTTAGCAGAAATTATATTCTCAGCATTGGATATTAAACAATGCTTTCTTGCTTTCAATCAAAATGCCTTTGTGAAGGCTGGTGTGTTATGGTTGCCCCTACTGGCATAGCTCCACCTTAGGATGTGTTTCTTTGTCATACTAGAGTGTGATGGAATAATTAGCCTTGATAAACAGCAGTTGGTATTTATATAGCATTCCCAAGACTGATATGCCTCCATTTTGTTGGCATCACTTCTTACCATTTTGGTTAGCACCTGACCAGAATGCCTTTGCCAGATCTGGAATGGTCTGCTAGATTTTATAGAATCTTTTGGCAAAAATGGAGCTGAACTGTTAAAAGGAAAGTGAGGCTGAGACTAGCCAATCAGTATGACTGTATCTGATCCCCAGAGACAATGTCTGGCTAATCAGGGAAGGCACTAAGGTATTTAGGACCATTTATAAGAGTCCTGGGAAGCAGACGGAACCCAGCACAACCAAGGCACCGTGGCTAGTATGCATCATGTATACCATGGCTGTGTTATTTTGACATAATCAAAGCTATATGGCTGCCTTTATTCCCTTCATGCCAAAGATTTCTTCACACCAACTTCAAACAGGCCAATCAGAGCCGTCATAGTCAGTTCTTGCTCAAATAGACCAACCAAGCTTATTTGGTGTCTCCAGTCCCGCCTTGGCTTCTCTAATTTGAGGAGCAGCCGTTGCCAGTCCATCTTGCACTCCATATTCCACTCATCAGAGATGCTAATGCTAACTTATCCAGACCTCCTCCTCCCTCTCCCTATTGTGCTTGACTCCTATAAGTGAGACCCCTTCCTGATGCCAAATTGCACACTCCCAATACACAAGTCACCCTACACATGGCCAGTACATGCCATCCTTTACCCTGCCAACTTGCACATGCCATTCAGAGGATGCCCATGTTCTTACTTACTGGCTTGCCTCCTATCTGTGTGCCCTGGGTTCAGATTAGACCCACCCTCACTTCATCTTGGGAATTATTGCCTGGAATTGCAGCTGGATCATCTGGCTGGCCCCTTTGCCAAGTACCTTTCCTTGACACCCCTTCCCCACAAGTCATGGTTGGTGTGCCAGTCTGAGAATCAAAAGAACTAGACCACCCCAGGCAATTCCCCAATGCAGGAAAGGACAATTCCCCCCTCTTCTTTTTCTCATCTGCTTATCCCCTCGCTTCCTATTATTCTCTGAAGTAGATACTGCTCTGTGGGGGGTTAACTACTAGACCAATGCCAGACTCGAGTTCTGGCCTTGATGGGCAAATGTGGTATTTTGTGCTGAAGTGTACTAATTCATCACTCTATCTGGTTGCCTGCAACCTTGGTTCTCAGTAGCCTCTGTTTTCTTTTCTAAGCTTGCTTTGGAGCTCCATCACTTTTCATTTTGATCCCAGACCTCTGAGCACATGGTATTCATTCCACTCTGAGACTGGACGTGACTCCCATTCAGGTGGATGAGAAAGTATACGTGTGTTCCTCATTTGGTACCAATAGGATCATCAGTGTCCACAGTCTAAATAAATACCAGGTGGTAGGATTTTCCTTGGTAGCTTAAATGGTAGAAAGGGAGAAGGGGAGGGAGATACAAAATTGAGAATAATGAGATAGTTATTTGAGCTGCTCAGGGTTCCTGTGCAAGAAGTCGAATACTGACTTTCAAAGCTAGGTTGAGCTTCCTGAAAGGAAAGTGAATGAATCTGCAGAAGACTTTTCATTTTATTGGGCAGAGACATGACTTCAGGATAACTTTTCTTGTAAAGTAGCACGAAAAATCACTGCTTTGGGAATTTTCCAAGCAGGAATAAAGTTTTTAGTATGGAAAAAATCAATGGTTTGTAACACAGTGTGATACTAAATGCTTTTTGTAAAATGTTTTCAAGAATATTAAACAATAATTCTTACCTTCATGTGAATATTATAAATCTCCAAATATATTCTGCATCTCTGGCTGGCTGTCTTTCATACTAATGTGGCTACTCGAACACTTCACTTTTTAGCGTTACCTTCAGTTGCTCATCATTTGGTAATTTTTCTCCCTTTCTTTGACAGCTGAAATCTGAGGCTATCCAGTCTTCTCAGTTTCAAGGCAAACTTAATGAAGTCATCAGAACCCTGAGTCAGGTGAGAGTCTTCAGTTTTCCTTTTCACACTGCTGTGAAATCCCATGGTGACGTAATAGGGGCCATTCTAATACAATGAAAGAATAGAATCATAGAGTTGGAAGGGGCCATACTGGTCATCTAGTCCAACCCACTGCTCGAAGCAGGATCAGACTAAAGCACCCCTGACAGGTGTTCATCCAGCTACTGCTTAAAGACTGCCAGAGAGGGGGAGCTCAACACCTCCCTAGGCAGTTGATCCCACTGCTGAACTTCTCTTTACTGTTAAAAAAAAATCCTAATATCCAGCCAGTACCTTTCTACCTGTAATTTCTACCCATTATTGTGAGTCCTATCCTCTGCTGCCAGCAGGAAAAGCTCCCTGCCCTCCTCTAAGTGACAGCCTTTCACATACTTAAAGAGAGCAATCATGTCCCCCCTCAACCTCCTTTTTCCAGAATATCTAAGAGAGCAGCCTCAGGAGAGGCTGCCACAGTTCTTTCTTTAGCCTTCTGAGGGCTGCTTGCTCTGACCAGACAGCAATCCATCTTCCCACTCATTCTGATGAAAGGAGTAAGCGCCTAACAGCCATGAGCATGGGACGAAGACAAGGGGGGCATGCATTTTTCCGGTTTGGGGATGGAACAATAATTATCTGTATCCATCACCCAAAAAGGCCTGCATCCTACCAGTCTGCTCAGCAAAGTCTGTAGCTTTTCCCCAGCCTAAGGTGCCTTTCTCTGGCTTAAATGGCTCTTCCACTTCTCTGCTCAGCAGAGTTTGAAGCCTTTAGCCAGCAACTTTTTCTAACTAGAAATGGTTGTCATGTGGTGATGTTTCAGAATATCGAAAGGTGACTGTGATGGGCAGGCTAGGTCCTGCCTCTCCCCAAGAGTGACCAATAAGAGCTGGCGGAATATTGGGAAGAGACAGTTGGAAAACGGCAGTTAAGTTGGGAGATGGCAGCTGGGGAGTTGAGAGGGAAAAGAGGGTGTCTGACTGAGTGAAACCGTGGAGAACAGCTGCTTAGAGTGGGGTGAAGACAGTCAATTTGTGACCAAAGGATCCCCATTGCAGGAATAGGACCTCAGTGCAAAATTTCACTGGAAGCAAAACATTGTAACTTCTACCTTACTTTCTTCAGCGTTACGTTCATACCATAAATAAAAGTTAACTTCTTGTTTTGTTTAACCCTATGGGTTGCATATCTCAGGGAAAGAAACACAACACATACACGTTAATATATCTCCGTCTGTATATGTATTATAGGATGGGGATAAATGGTGGCGGTGTGCGAATGGAATAGTGTTTGAGCCCCCAACCCCAATAACTCTGTGTGAGTGAGGGCCTGTTATTAAGGGGGACTGGGCTACCCTGTCTGCTGATGTCTCTGTGAGTGAGAGAGAGGACATGAGGTATGAAATGGTGATGGCTCTCTAAATATTTTTTAAAAGAGACAAGATGGCGGCTGAGGGGGAGCGCGCGCACTGCATAGGATGAGGGGGCGTGGCTGGGGGCGGGGGAGCGCATGTTAGGGCTCATAATATACACGTGTTGTGTACGCACTGTTACTGCATGTGTTGCATTAGCACTTCTTTTTCAGTCTTTTTTTTTAATCCTGTTACAAATGGATCCCAATACTTCTAATCCTGGACCAAAACAAAAACGCCGGTCATACGAAGCTGGTTTCAAACTTAAGGTTGTGTCAAGAGCAGAAGAAAGCAATAACAGTATTGCAAGTAGGGAATTTTGTGTTGACGAAAAACAAGTGAGGGAGTGGCGGAAAATGAAAGCTGACTTGGAAAAAATTCCAAAGGCAAAAAAAGTTCGACGTGGTTTAACAACTTCATATGGGGCTCTAGAGACTGAATTGCATAAATGGGTTATGGAGTGTCGTCAAAATGGTTTCTGCGTAACACACATGGGAATTCGCTTACGTGCCCTTCAAATGGCTAAAGACAACAAATTAAAAGCACCAGGCATTGAAAATTTTGTTGCGTCAGCAGGATGGTGTACCCGCTTCATGAATAGGTTTGCCCTATGTTTGCAGCAAAGAACAAAGATTTCACAGAAGTTGCCAAAAGACCTTGATGAAAAAGTGATGTCATTCCATTCAGTCATCATAAAACAAAGAAGGATCCATAACTATAACCTGGGAGATATTGGGAATATGGATGAAACACCTATGACCTTTGATCTTCCAAGCAACAGAACTGTGGCAAGTTTGGGAGACAAAACTATTTTACTCAGAACCACAGGAAATGAAAAAAACCATTTCACAGTCGTTCTGTCATGTTTGGCTAATGGAACTAAGCTGTGGCCTGTCATTATTTTTATTTTGAAATTTATCAGTAGCTGCTGCATTTCCCACCCTAGGCTTATACTCGAGTCAATAAGTTTTCCCAGTTTTTTGTGGTAAAATTAGGTGCCTCGGCTTATATTTGGGTCAGCTTATACTCGAGTATATACGGTACAGCTGGGACACATCTGTCAATTGCGCTGTTCTAAGGCGACAAATTTTCACTGCTGCTAAACAAAATTTCGCTACCTGAAGAGTGGTTGAAGGAGCATCTCCTTGTAGGAGCATTGTAGGAGCATCTCAAACCTTTCACCTGCCCTGTCAGGTCTCAATCTCGATAAGAGGGGCTCAATAAACTTTGAACAGGGTAATGTATAGAAATTGCAGTTCAGGAGGGCATGCTCAACAGTTTCTAAGTCCCCTGATTTGCAGGGGCAGAATCTCTCTTCCCAGGGTGTCTTCTTATATTTCCCCTCAAGCAAAGCAGATGGTAAGGCTGCACATCTGGCCAGGGTAAAGAGATCGAGGACAATCCTTGCCTCCACCTTCATCATGCCAGTTTCTAAACAGATCAGAGCATTTTGAACACATCTTGGCAATTGCAGGGCAGCTCTAAGGAACTTAGATTGCACACGTTCAATGGGAGTAAGACTAGAGAGTGAAGAGTCGAGTTGTGTTCCATATAGCATTTGTGCTAGGGTTTTCGCCTGATAAAGTTTGAGTGCTGCTGGAATGTAATGTGCCCCTTTGGTCCGGAGGAAATTGATTATCAAATGGGCTGACCTTTCCCCAAAATTGGCTACATGAGTATTATGGGCCAACTTGGATCCAGATGCCTGGATTGTCGTTCCGAGATATTTATATTGGGTGACCTGTTCCAGCCTGTGGCCATTAATGCTCCACCTCCTATATTTAGGACGTCTACCAAAGGCCATGACTTTTGTTTTATTGTAGTTGATCATCAGGCATTCTTTCTTGCAAAACGTTGCCACTCCCATAAGCGCCCTCCTGAGACCCACTGGGGTTCTTGAAAGAATTACCGCATCATCGGCGTAGAGCAGTATATGAATATGCCTGTCCACCAGTTAGGAGGATGCAAATCTGGTGCTTTCAGTGTGTTAACTAGATTATTTATAATAGGCAAAAAGCTGGGGGGCGAGAAGACAGCCCTGCCTAACACCTCTATAGGTGTTTATGGGGGCAGTAAGATGTCCTCCTCTATTACACCTGACTCTGTGCTGTATGTTCGTGCAGGGCTCTCAGCAACATCAGGAGCCTTTTGTCTATGTTTGTGACTTTAAGCTTGTCCCAAAGTAAAGGTCTGGAGATCGAATCGAATGCTGCCCTGAAATCAATGAATGCCGCATATAAGGAGGAATTTCCCTTATTAGAGTATTTCTCTGCAAGATATTGAAGGACAAGGCAGTGCTCTACTGTAGCTCTCCCTTCCCTAAAGCCTGCCTGTTCTGTTGCCAAAATATCCTCTTGGGCGAGCCAGAGAGTTAATTTGTCTAGCAAGTGTCTTGAATATAATTTGCTAACAACGCTTAGGAGACTAATAGGCCTATAGTTGGACGGGTCCTTCCTACTACCTTTTTTATAGAATGGGATAACTATTGCCAGCCCCCAATCTTTAGGGACTCTTCCAGTAGAGTCTATAAATGTAAACAGTGCTGCTAGAAAGGGGGCCCACCAATCTATATTCTCCTTAAGCAGCTCTGGGGGATACCATCATATCCAGGGCCTTTGCCCTGTTTTAGTTGGTTGATAAGGTATTTAACCTCATTTGCTGAGACCGGCGGCCAGGAGGGAATCTTTGACAGGTCAGGGCTATAGGGGGCCAGAGGATGCACGTCGTCATAAAAGCTCTGAAAAAATATGACCCACCTATCCGCAGCCACATGTGAATCTAAAGGTGAATTCTTTTTGAAGTTACTATCAGTAACTAGCCTCCAAAATAGGGATGTATTTTTGGCCTTGGCCGACCACATTTAAAATTATAAAATAATTCGATTAAAACACATAAACAAACAACACCAGAATCAGGGAGGAGGGCCAATAACCATTGCTGGGGATATGCCAAGTGAAACAAAAAAGTCTTCACCTATTGGTGGAAGACACTGATAGAGGGAAACAGATGAGTTCCAAAATTTGCTGAGTTCCAAAATTCGATTCCAAAATTTGGTGAGTTCCAAATCTCAAAATTTGGTGCCATGACCAAGAAAGCCCTTTGTGCGTCCCACTATCTAAATAAATAAGTGTCTCTGTTTTGGATGCCCTGATTGGTTTTGGAGAATGCAAATGAATTGTGTAGCATTCCTCTTCCTGATACAATATTCAATGATGCTAGCCCAGACTAAGGAAGCCATGATGTTTGTGCATATGTGATGGTTGTTCCTGCAGATAATCAGCTTTTCTGGAGTGATTGGCCTTCAGACAAATGCAGCATGGCTTCTGGGACACCTGCATCTCTCCAGTGTGTCTGCGACTCACAGCCGAGTCTCTGGTAAGCCAGCTTTCACTGTGTGTTTCAAGTCTCTGTAGATTAACCTGACTGTGGCTGTTCTGTGATTCAAAACTATATATATTTAGACTGCTTTTCCCTGGGTCTTTACAAAAAAAGCTTACACAGGACCTTACAAGATATTACCATTCAGATGTACACAATGAATGCATTAAAATTAATTAAAATGTTATAATTGCAGAATAACAATATGGTAAAAGCAGCAAGCAGGGCCTTAAAAACTGGGGTCAGAGTTTAATATTACAGCTCAAAGATCCTCATAAGCAGACAGTCTTGGCTGAATTGTGGAAACTTGTAAGTGTGGGGATAAGACAGTGTGTATACATTAGTCCATGAAAAGCCAGCTGCTGTCCAAGAACACCACCAAGGTTTGGATTTAAAATTTCCAAGACAACATGAGACAAATTATTGTCCTGGTGTTTAATGTCTTTTTACCTTCTTATCTTCACAGTTCCTCCAGACTTTTGCTACTTGCCTGAGAAGAGCTTTCTTAGGGCAGCTATTGACTTTGTTGTTGATGGTGGAAAGAAAGGTAAAGCAGCAGCTATGACAATGAGAATGTTTTTTAACTTTCCAGAATTAATAATGAGACTCATGGCCTTGCCATGTTGTCACTGAAAGCATAGCACAGATTCATTTATCGTTCTTCAACACTCCTGCCGCTGACTTGTCAATAATGTGCTGGTAATGTAAAGCTTGTAAATTCATTTGCAAGCCATGGCCACTCCCCCAACCCTAAACTATATTTATCTAGCATTTTATATTCTTTTATGGCCAGAACTACACATTATCTTAGCAAATATATGGTATTAGGAGCCCTATGATTCTCGCCTTCATAATACCTAAATCGTAGTAGATTAGGGTTGCCAGATCCCTCTTCCCCACCGGTGGGAGGTTTTGGGGGCAGAGCCTAAGAGGGCAGTGTTTGGGGAGGGGAGGGACTTCAATGCCAAAGAGTCCAATTGCCAAAGCAGCCATTTTCTCCAGGTGAACTGATCTCTCCTGATTAGTTGTAATAGCAGGAGATCTCTAGCTAATACCTGGAGGTTGTGACATAAAAAGGGAACAGCTGCTATGGCTAATGATCAATATTATATTATACAGTCGCACACAGTTTTTTAAAACTTTACTAAGCAATGTATTTCATTCACATTTATCAAAGTTCCATCATACATATGCTTAACAACAAACCATGTAAACAGAAATGTACAAGGATCCAATACGGCTGTAAGTACTCTATACTGTTCCTGTGTATTAGACAAGGGCAAGAGTCCAGTAGCACCTTAAAGACTAACAAAAATATTTTCTGGTAGGGTATGAGCTTTTGTGAGCCACAGCTCACTTCTTCAGATACAGCTAGAATGTGAATCCATCTGTCTTTAAGTAGAGGAGAGTGAATTCAGTACACGGAGTGTACCGTGCTTCGGTCAAGGGTATACGATAGCTGCGCTCCCCTGCTAGAACTTCCAACAAGACATTTCATGTTAATAACTCAGTCCACCAATATGAATAACTCTTTATGTATTAGGCCATCCCTTCTTAGTGTTACATAACTTTTCTTTGGGGGTGGGGCTTTTGGTTGATTGTTCGGTAATCTTTGTCCCTTAGGGCACTAGTGTTCTTTGGATTGTTGTAAAAAAAATTACAAAAACCTTCACTTTGATTAAGTGTTCTGTTTTACTACACTCCAACTATACTCCTGTGTATTTTTGCTGCAACAGACTTAACATGGCTACCTCTCTGGAATGACTTCAAACTCTATTTTGGTTCTATTTTGAAATGCTAGTATAGAGTAAAATGCCACCAAAAACTGCTGGTGGTCCTTTTGATGGTTTTAGTGATGACACCGAAGCAATTCTTTATTTTGTTTTAGGCCCTGAACTATTTCCTCCCCATTTGGTAAAGGTAGCCTTGGCGCCTATTGCATTAACTGGAGAAAGCTACCAGTATCCACCAGTCAACTGGGCCTCAGTTCTTTCCCCTCTAATGCGACTGAATTTTGGTAAGTTTTTATTTTTAAAAAAATCTGTTGAATTATATATATATATTCATGCTGTTGTTGGGGTCAAGGTCTTCCTGTAGAACTCTGTTTCTGCTGTGGCAATGGATCCTTACATAATCTTAATAGGTATTTGGTCTGATGAGTTACCGGTAATTCCTGAAATATGTATTCCTATGCCTAGTAGAAAATTCCTGGTTGAGCAGTGATGATCTGCAAATACCAATGTCCGGATCATCAGGATTAGTTAGGTATTCCTTGCCCCTCACCACTGCAAAATTTGCCTCTGAATCATACATTTAATAAGAAGGATGAAATTACGAAAGGAGAAATAGCATTGCTGTTTTGAGGTGGAAGTCCATTGCAGTGACATGTAGGTCTGGGAGTCTGGGCTGCTGTTTCTCTACTGTGAGCCCATGTGGGTGGGGAGAAGAAGAAGAGTTGGTTTTTATATCCCACTTTTCTCTACCTTTAAGAAGTCTCAAAGTGGCTTACAATCACCTTCCCCTCCCTACTACAGACAGTTTGTGAGTGGGGCTTACACAGTGGGGGAAGACAAGGCATAGTACAGACATTAATGCTGTATGAGTTATTGGCTATACAGAGCTCTGGTTTTGCCCCAAAGGTTCGGGTGGTGGCAGAGCCTTTTTCACAGTTGCCTCATCTGAGGCTCACCATTGTTCTTCCCATACAACCTACAATTTTGGAGAAGGCATTTAGAAGCTGATACTGCTGCTGGCAGTTGCCTTGGGTTACCTTCCAGTTCCTTGTTCTGTTGGATTTTGGTTTATATTGTGGTTTGATCCTGGTGGTTTGTAGTTATATTTTGGATTTTCTAGTAGTTGTATTCCATTGAGATGTAAGCCTCCTTAATAATATAGACATTGAATAGCAGTGGAATGCTGTTATAACTAGGGGATCCTAACTGCTTTGGCTGTTGGGACTGTAGTGGTGCACCCCCATTGTACCCCACTCACCTTGCCTGCGAGTATCCAGGAGATGGGCTTACGCCTACTTTCCCCCCTTCCTTCCTACTATACAAGATTTTCATAATGATACCAAGGAGCAGGGCAGATTGCTGCCTATTTTCAGTTTAGTATGAGAAGTTCAAGCATGTATTACTGTGCCCTTTTCACCCTAAATGATTTCAATCTTCATTTTGTTTACTTTTTTAGGCGAAGAGATACAGCAGCTGTGCATTCAAATAGCTGTGACCCAGTCCCCGTCATCTCAGAATGCTGCAATGCTTTTGGGGATGTGGGTAGCGCCGCCTCTAGTGTACAGTCTAAATGTACGTGCCACGTCTGAGGCTTTTAAAAGCTAGTACTAGATGTCTGTCTCTCTTTTTGCCCCATCTGTAGTTTGTCTACAGATTGCAAAAGGAAAAATCTGAAACTGCAGAATTTTTAGATACAAGGAAGCGGTATGCCTCCACCACCACCGCTTTAAAATCATGATTTCTTCTTCAGTGGATACGTATGTATTTATACCCGACTGTTTTCCCAAAGGAGATCCAAAGCTGCTTACTGCACCATTCCCCTTTTCCTCCATTTTACATTTGTAAGATCCCTGTGATGTAGGGTAGGCTGAGAGGGGGGCTGGCTCAGGGTGCCCCAGCAAGTTTCCTTGGCAGTGTGGGGATTTTCAGCTTGGGTCTCCCACATCCTAGTCCAACTCTCTAACAACTGTACCATGCTGGATGTTCACCAGACTTCACAGGTCTATGTGGATTGGATATTGACTTTCTAATTTCTGTGATGTGATTCTCAGGCAAGACTTTGGATTTTTCTAAAAATGTGTAGGCATGTCATCCTCAAAAAGTGTCAGACATCTTTTCAAAGGAGGAATGTGTGTGTGTTTCTGTGGGTGGGTGGGTTTGTGTGTATGCTTGTGTATGTTTAAGCATAGTATTCCTCAGGGCTCCTAACAGCCTCTGCTTTGTCCTCAGATGCAAACCAAAAAATTCCTTTTTACTTCTTTGCCGCTGTGGATGAAATATGTTGCGGAAGACAAGCTGCAGGCTTTCACGGAAGTGTTTATGGTGCAGCATTTTGAAGCAGAGAACTACCTGGAAAACCTGGAGTACTGCCGCAGTATTTTGCAGGGACTCAGCCAAGCCATGAAACTTCCCAGCCCTGCCCAGTGCAGCTGGAGCTTTCTCTGCAGGGCCGTTGAGAGAATATTTGGGCTTTTGCCTAATGAGATTCGGGTAAGGAAAGTAAATATTTAGAGAATTAGCACAGTATTGGAAAAGGGCATCTTTGGGGAGGATAAGAGTGGCTGGGTTCAAGGAGTGGTAGAGGGGAATAGTATTGTGCCAGAAATACACAGAAAAACCATTGATTGTGAAATTCAGAATGCAGCTTCTTATCCAGATAACATTACCTTAAATGAGTTCTCTCACAGCTTCTTATTCTTTTTGAAATATGTATGAACTAATTTTAAATCAACTCAAGGAAGGGAATCTGCTTCTTGGATGATTATACACAGTTGAAAGAGACAACTAACTGTTGTTTCTGTTGCAGCAACAAGGAACCCTTTCCATTGGCTGAAAGTAAAGCAAACATACACATAGGTGAGGTCACTGTTGAAACTGAAGCACAGAGAGGCTTGAAGCCAAAGCCTGCTTTCTGCTTACAGTCTTCTTTGTCCCTTGCAGAGGTGGTCCTCTGCTGCAGACCCAGTGCATCCAGTGCCGGGCACTTTTTGGCACCTTGAAAGACACTAGTCTGGTATGAGTGGAAGTGCCTAATACTGGTGGAATGTGCTCTGGAGCAGAAGACTGCTTTTGCAACAGATCCAAGCCAGAGTAAACAGGGACAAAACGTTTTGGTTCTTCTTTTTTTTATGCCCTTTGGGACCCCATGGGAGAAGTGCTCCAAGGCAAAGAGGTTTAGAAATTGTGTGCTAATTACCTAGTAGTTAATATTTCTTGAATCTTTGGAAAGTGTTCAAGGTGCCATACAGCAACATAAATGCAATGAGAAGAGAGTAAAAAAAAATCATTACTGAAATTCATAAAAGCAACAAAAGCAGCACAAAGTAAAAGATAAGCAAGATAAAATGGATTTTGTTGAAGAATTCAAGCAACCCCTCCCCCCACCAAAGTCGCTCTAGGGACTTGCATTTCTAGTGGAGCATACTAAGTGATACCAAGAAGGAAGGTGACTGGGCCATTGTCCAGATATGTTTGCTCTATTGAATGCATCTGATTATAATTTCAGATGCAGACTGGAAGGAAAGAATTGTGGTTTAATTTTTACTTCTGAAAAACAGCAGCAGACTTAATGGTCTAAGGCCATGGAGTCTGACTCCATGTTTCCTAAGTGTTTGATACTTGGGACACAGGGTGGGGTGTTCAGGTAAAATTGGGACGCACATTTGACATTTAAGAGGGTTCAAATAAGTCTGCACAACAGCCAAATATCTTCTTTGCAGCTGCACAGCAATCAGTTTATGGTGCTGGGCCTGTGTCTCACCCACTTCTTTGGCCAAAGCTTTCAGGTGATGTTTCTGGGATTCCACCATACTTGCCAAAGTCTGCATCCAGGAATTCTTCCTTCAGGGTGATGTTTCTGCCTTTGTATTAGTGAGGAAAAAGAACATATGCACCCAACATAGTGGCTAAATCAGGGATGTTGAACTCATTTGTTAGGAGGGCTGGATATGATATAAATGTCACTTGGTTAGGACGGACCACGTGTACCAAATCAAATGAATAAATAAATACCTTAGATCTGCTCATCGATCATTTTCTACATCAAGGAAAAGAGAGAAGGAGCATTCATTCACTCACAGGATGGTTTTTGTCAGTTTGCTGATAGTACTACAAAATTTATTGTCAGTATATCTTTCTGATAAGCTCAGAAGAAGATAGTCAGGGAACATAAGAAAAGCAATGCTGGATCAGACTAAGTTCCATCAAGTCCAGCAGTCTGTTCACACGGTGGCCAACCAGGTGCCTCTAGGAAGCCCACAAACAAGATAACTGCAGCAGCACCATCCTGCCTGTGTTTTACATCACCTAATATATTCGACATGCTCCTCTGATCCTAGAGGGAATATGTATGCATCATTACTAGTACCCATTTTTACTGGTGGCCATGAATAGCCCTCTTCTCCATGAAATACTGCTGCAATCATACTGCCTTGTCAAGAGCCCAACTTTCACGCTAAGATTGAAAATTGAGATGGTAGAAGTAGACTCTTTTTTTAAAAAAACACACCCTTCTGGTGTTATTGATGAATGTTCTCCTGACAGTTCTGAAGATGGACTTGAGAGAATGCAAGCTGTGCCATTTTGAACGCAGATGGGTGGGGCTTGCAGGCTCCCAGGCTCTGTGTTCATATTGGAGGGGCTTGGGGGCTTGCATGCTCCCACATCCACCTGGACTTGGGAGCATGCAAGCCCCCCCCCCCAATCTGAACACAGGTGGACTTGGGAGCATGCAAGCCCTGCCGAGCTGAATGCAGTGCTCCCTCCTGGGGCACCGATACCCCACCCTGCAGCTGACCTGCTAACCTGTCCTACTGATCTCTCACACTACAGAACTTCACTCCCACTTCTCTGCCTCATTCCCATGCAGTGACTGTGCTCCAATAGGAGGCACAGTTCATCATCACCCAACCCCTTCCACTGAAACACACCCTCAACCCCCGAAAAGGACTTTAACTAGGTGGGGTGCAGGGGGTGGCTCGGCTCAGGGGGCTGGATAACAGGGCCCAAAGGCCCACAGGCTGTGTCTTTGACATCCCTGGGCTAAATTTTTCAAGGCACACTTGAGTGCATCTCATCGCACAAGTGCTGCCCCAACATGCAGTTTGAGAATCTACACCAGTAGTCTATCATTTAACTATAAGGAACAAATAGACTACTGTTTCATCTTCTCTGCAGTCTTGGGGCAGTTGTTATCATGAATTTACCAGATTTGCTTATCTCTAGGCCTCATCCCTTATTAATTTTCATGCCTAACAACATTAACAGAAAATGCCTGACTAGATTTGACACAGCAATCACGTGCATATATTCACATATATGCCTTCCTTGTTGACTTATCATATTTGGAGGTTTATATTTTTTACTCAAAGACAGCATGGGGGAAAGGAGACCTTTGTTATGCTCCATTGCTTCAAGTCATTTCCTTCCCATCTCAGCTAAAGCTCCCTCTGCTTTATACAATAAATAAATACATGGACTTCTTACCATATTTTGTCTGGCCTTTAAATTCTTCCTGTAACACATCTTTGGAAAGAAAGCTGGCCATTATTCCTGGAAGTGGACATGGATTGCCAGTGACGTAGTGGCTGGGGCACAATAAGTTGTCAAAGTTAAGCTTAACAGTTTTGAAAGAACAGATATAATATTCTTGATTTAGCAACACAGTGAGCTTTGCTTGGTTTAAACCACACAATCCTTTTTTTCCTGTTCAGTCGAATGAAGTAAAGATGTACATAGAGGCAGCAAAATGTCTGTCAGAAATGGCAGATACGGAGATTGACCGAATTTCCCAAGTCTCAAAGGTAATTACATTCTGTCTGTCTAGATCTGCAAGATAAAAATCCCCCCCCCCAGACACACACACACACACATACCTGGTCTTTGCTTTCCTTAGACATGAATAGGAACTTGCCCACATGGTTTTCCTACTGGGAGCAATAACAGCTGGGTGGGAGGTGATTTGTATTGAACAAATGGTGTGGCTACTTTCATTATTTACTATAGTGCATTGATTTCCTGTCTCTCCAGAGAGAACATCCCAGGGCAGCTTAAACAATTGATCAACAATTAAAACAAGTACCAACAATAAAATTATAAAAACAACCCGGACAAGCAACAATATTTTATTTATTTTAAGCATTTGTATTCCTCTTGTCTCCTAAATCCAAAGGCAGCTTACATATGCAATGTCGGGTTATAATAAGAAAACAGTAGATCAAATTATGCCATCAGGAAATATGTCACCTACTTAAACAAACCACATCAAAAGCTACCCACTAACCATTATAAAGTAACCTGTTGCCATTGTCACTTCCTGGCCTTGGACCGGTGGGCCTCTGGAGGTTTGGCCTTTTCAGATTTCCATCTCTGGTCAACCTTCTTGGCGAAGACATTTTATAGGAGCTAGTTATTGCATTAGGGTGCCATATATGTTTAAATTAGGGTTGCCAACCTCCAGGTACTAGCTGGAGATCTCCCGCTATTACAACTAATCTCCAGCCAATAGTGATCAGTTCACCTGGAGAAAATGGCCACTTTGGCAATTGGACTCTATGGCATTGAAGTTCCTCCCCTCCCCAAACCCCTCCCTCTTCAGGCTTTGCCCCAAAAATCTCCAGATATTTTTCAACCCAGAGCTGGCAACCCTAGTTTAAGTTTGTTTTGGCTTTAAGCTTTTACTTGTATGTTTTAATGTTGATGTAGTATTTATATGGCTATTGTATTCATTCTGTTGGTAACCGACCTGAGCCCAGCAGTGATGAGGAAGGTGAGGTGTAAGTTTAATAAATTAATCATAATAATACTAGTAGTAGTAGCAGCAGCAAACATGAGAACAGCTGAACAGCAAAATACCAACAATATCAAACATAAGCAGATGAGTGTTTAGTTATAAAGGAGGCTAGTCCAGTGGCGCATATGAAAAAATAAAGATGTCCAGAGAAATGTGATCCCCACTGGCCTTAATGTTAAAACATACAAGTAAAAGCTTAAAGCCAAAACCAATTTAAACTGGGGTTGCCAGCTCCGAGTTGAAAAATACCTGGAGATTTTTGGGGCGGAGCTTGAGGAGGGAGGGGAGGGACTTTACACAACTTTAGGCTGTGGTTTTCCTTGGGGGGGGGATCCTCCTCTATATTCCTATGACCAGTCTCTTCTGCAACTGCCTGTATTTCCTGCCTTCCAGAGGGCACAAGCAACACATTTGCCTCTCTATCCTGCTGGCGTGCCACCTGTTACAAAAGGGCATGTATATCCCCTTTTGGTATGGTAGAGCCTCTGCCCTGTCACCATGTTTCCAGAGAAAGCAAGCAAAATATTTGCCTCTTTAGCCTGCAGATGCACTGCCTTGTGGTTGAGGCAAATGTCGTATTCCAACTCCCCACACCTGAATAGTGATGATTTCTGAAGATTTCCAGAGTGTACCAAATGTTATTTTTAGCGATTAGATTAGCTACATTAGAAATTATGGGGGATTCAGTTTGGGTCTTGATTACTTAATTACGAAAGGCACATCCCTAATGTTTCAGTAGCAAAGGGATTTCCTAATGACATTCTTGATGATTTCTGCCTTGGTCAACATCTCCAAATCAGACATTATTCTAGCTTTGGGTTAACTATTAAAAACTAATCTTAGACTACTTAGATGGCACTTGTAATGAGTAAATACCGCCATTTAAACAAGTAACACCATACTATTTACTCTTTGTTGTGCCCTAAGATACAAAGTGTTCATGGGTAAAATGGTAACTTTGAGACCCCCAGTAGCAAAACAAAGCGTGAAAGACGTGTGTGTATAAACTTTTTCTTCGTATTGTGTACAGTCATTTTTAAATGCATTGAAAATTTTTTGGGTACATAGCAGCTCTTATTTCTCTTCATAACACAGAGATCTTTAATTTCTGCATTGTATATTAATTGTGGTTTGCACTGCACATGTAATGGGAAACCATAATTAATATCAAAAAGAGCAACAAAGGGGAGGTGTTGATCCAAAGAGGGCACAGTAGGTAGTGTGGATTCATATGCTGGCTGCTGGTTTTTAAACCAGGGCTGTACAGAGCCAAGTTTACAGTTGTGCAGGGCTTGTGTGAAGCTCAGGGGCAGCACTGAATTAAAATGAAACATAAGAGCAACAAGCTCTGTCCTAGACATAGCACTCTCCGGTTCATAGGGTACCTTTGAGGGGCAAATTTTATACCATGCTGCAAAGAATATCCCCCCCCCCTTTTAAATCTACTTTATGGTTTGTTTTGCAGAACAATTTGGAAAAAGTCACTTTTGTCAAAGTTTATTTAGTTTCTCAAGGCCGATTTCCTTTGCTGAGATGGAATGAAGTGATTAGTATTGCGGCAGGGTATCACCAGAAAGAAACAATTGTATGGATGCTACTGCACAGCTTCTACCAGGCACGAATTGTGAGCCATGAAAACACAGGTAAGTCAGGAACAGCAACATATGAGGTTATCCATCTGTGACCTTTTGGCATGTTAGTAGTAATAATGAAATGCTCATATAAATGTCCTTTTAAGAAAAAAACGGGTTTTTGTTTCTGTCATGAACTCAGGTTCTTTGATAGAGCAGTTGCTTGGACAAAAGATACGTCCTGACAGTATTGTTAAGATAAAATCGAGGAGGCCCCTGGATGGCCCACCCTAAATTCCTTGTAGGAAGAATGAGATAAAGATGGATGTATTCTGATTCAGCCCTATTAACCAGGGTGAGGATCAAGTTGTTATCTAGGACCCAGCTGATGTTCTATTGCTAAAACTAAGTTTTCACTGTGGGCTGTATTTCACGGGCACTGATATTAAGCATTCTCTTGCCCTCCCAAACTGAGGTACAGGACATGATCCCTGAAGAGAATTCTAGGTGGAAGTGTCAGTTATAACTCACTTCCAGCAGGAGTTCTGCCCCTGGATCCTACTGGTGCTTAGAAAGCTAATTTGTCAGAGTTTGTCTATTTCACATGTTTTAGCAATCACTTGATGACCCAAGGTTTCCAAACTAAACTACAGTAATGTACAATATGATTAACTTCTTCCTTGTGACAAGGGGAACTGTTGTCTATAAATCACAGAAGTTTAGAATTATTTTATTCTAGTTCTTGTCTTCTTCAAATGCAAGTGTCAGCCAGTTTTGTCAAGTAGTGTTGTATGTTTCTCAGTCATTTGACTCGTCTGTTGGGGTTTGTTTCCTAGGAAGTATGTAAAGAGGATTGTAGTTTTAGTCTCTGTAAGAATCATATATCCCCCTTACCTCTGTTGTTCTGCTGTGGTGGTAATCTAGGCTCATTTTCATGAAAAACTGGTTTTTAAATTGATTGGCTGTGCAAGACTGTGGATAATCATGTTCCAATTTTCCTGCACTTTTGTGTTGCCTGTGAAGAAACACATTTTATCTGAAGTATGTTCTCTGTCCTCCTTGTACCATTTTGCCCCTGATATATTTGGGAGTGGCTTTAATTCCATTTTTCTCATCTTCCTACTCAGAAATACTTCTTTGGCCACTATTAACTAGCCTCCCTCCCTTCCTTGATCACTTCTCCTTTTCTGTGCCCTTGACCATCTGGGGCATGACTAGTCCCTTGCCATTCCCTTTTCCTCTGCTGTCTGATAAAATAGACAGCTCCTAGAAAATAGCAAATGAAGGGGTGTCTTTTCCCACATTGCCTAGGTGGCATGTACAATGGGAAGACATAACTTGTGAATAGTGGCAAAGCACATTAATTGAACCAGGGAAGGATTTTCCACTGAGGGAAGGGCACCTTCAAATCTGGGTGGTTCTCGCTGCTTGCCTGGGGAGGCAGGAAAGAGTTTCCACTTCCTGTTCCATGAGCGGGAATCCATCCCCTCAGTTTCTCTTCCTGCCTCGCCAGGGAGTGCAAGCTTGCTAGCAGCTCTGCAAAACTATTTTCCTCTCAGATCATTTTTTTTGCCTATCTCTTACTATTGCCTCCTGTGACTCCTTCCCTCTCTGTCTGACCCTTTCCTTACTAATTTTCCTGACCCCATTATTCCTACCTGTCCTTTGTCCTCCTCTAACAACAACAAAAATTGTGAAGAGACAAAATGGCCAATGTGTCACCGAGACAAAAGGATGACTTTCTCTCTGAGGGAGAACATGACAATGGGCAGTTCACCTCTGAGCAGGTGATGGCCTGATTCCATCTGGCAGCCGCAGATCGAGAGTCTCAGGAGGAGCTGGGTGTGGCCAAAAGGAAGTGGCTGGGAGAGCCGTGGCAAAAAGGCGCAAAAATGGCAGCGGTGCCCAAAGCAGCCGCAAAAACACTCCAATGAGTCAAGGATGGCTTTGGAGGAGCGCAAGACCTGCGAAAAGGCCCATGGAGATCCACAGTTGGTAATGAACCTTCTAACCCTTCCTGGGACGAAGAGTGGCATAGGCAGCTTTCCCAGAGAGATCTACGATGTAGTGGGGAGAGCCCTCAGGGATCATTTACAAAGCTTACAAGCCCCTGCTACCTTGTTCCTTGCTGGCTCCCAAGGATCCTTGGATAGCTCTACCCAGCAGGAAGACCCTGTACAGCCTTACTATAAAGGGGATTGGGAGTCAGGCCAGGAGGGTCATCAAAGGCCATGGCTAACTAAAACTGCCAGGAAGGCTGGTGGACAGGCTAACAGGGAAAGCATGCAGCCAGATTACCCCGATTCCATGCAGGGCTCTGATATAGAAGACAAGGAGGAGGGGGAGTTTTCTTCTGACGAAGAAATGCCACCCACTAATAATAATAAAAAAACCAGGCTTTTTTTCAGTGACGATTACCAGTCCTTGCTAACCAACAACATGGCCAGAATGAGGATCCAAAAGGCCAATCTGGACCCGTGGGGCATAAGGATTATTTTCCTGCAGTCCTAGATCATAGCATAACAGTTCCTTTCCCAGCCTATTTCAAAAAGCTGATGGCTGCTGAGTGGGAGAAACCCACTTCCAATCGTCAGTTTCATATTAATGTCACAAAGTTTTATACCTTGGATCCTCAGGCCATGGAGCTTCTTAACGTCCCTTAGGTAGATGGTCCTATAGCAGCTCTGCAGTCTGCAGAGCTGGTTTCTGATGATGGCATGGGTACTATTAAAGACCCCTGGGATAGAAAGGCCGATTTCACTTGTAGGAAAACATACGAAGCAGCAGCCTTTGCGGTGCAGGGCTCCGCCACTGCATCTATTTTTGCCTCCCTGGTCTGGTTAAAAAAGCTCATCCAATTGGTTCCTAATGAGAACAGGAAGGTGGCGGAAGGTTTCAGTAGTGTTTTAAAGGCCACAAATTTTGTGGCAGATGCCACCTTAGATTCAATGACATTTGCAGCTCGAGCCTTGGCATTGTCTACAGCCACCAGACATGCACTTTGGCTTAGGGCATGGCCCACTGAGCATAACTCTAAGAGTGCAGTCATGGCATATCCTTTCCGGGGGGGGGGGCACCTTGTGTTAGATGCCTTAGATAGAATATTAGTGGAAACTCAGGACAAGAAAAAGGCTATGCAAAAATCCCTATGGAGAGATGGAAGGACTTCGTCGTCGTCATGTCCTTCTTTTTCGATCATATCACACCTTCCCAACGTTTATCCCTAAAATCAATACTCCTTTCCACAGGAATCAGGAGCTACACTTACTGTCCTTTTGTCCTAACCCGTCTTGCCAGAGAGAAAAGGACTGGAGCACCCTTGATGTGTGTAGGGCCTTAAAAATCTACATAGCCATAACGGAACCAATCAGAAAAACTGAAGTGTTGTTCATTTCTCTGGCGCCATCAAGCAAAGGTAACAAGCTTTCCAAGTCAGCCATCAGTCAGGTCATCAGACAATGCATAGTTCAGGCCCACACATCCAGACGTATTCCTGATGGAATCACTGCCCATTCCGTACACAGTGCAGCAACCTCAGCAGCGTTTGAGAGACAGGCTTCGGTAGAAGACATTTGTAAAGCGGCTACTTGGACCTCGATTTCAACTTTTGTCCGTCATTACAGAATAAACACTTTCTCATCCTTAGATGCAGCATTTGGAAGGAGAGTGCTTCAGCATGTGAAACAAGTGTGATTATCCCCGCCCATCAGAAACAGACAGCTCTTGGAGATCCCAGATTTGAAGATGCCCTTCTCTCAGTGGAGAATGAACCTTGTTTACTCACCGTGAAGGTTCCTTCTCTCTGAGGTAAGAAGGGCATCTTCCCTGCCCGGAAGAAGGGACTGAAGAAACAACCGATTGGATACACCTGCCTTCAAGCAAGACTGATGAAACTCTCACATGTAAAAAAAAAAAAAAAAAAAAAGATTGAACAGGGAAAGTTATGGTTAACTCCAAAAGAGGCTTAGTCACTAACACTCTAATATTTGTCTTTCTGCATCTGTCACTGTCGCTCAGCTTAGAGGTTGCGCTTAGCTGTTAGCTGACTCTATAGTTAAAGTTAGCAGTTTTTTCTATTGTTCTGGTTTTCTTTGTTTCGTTTTCCTGTTCTTTCATTGTTGTTATTAGCTCGGTAAGAATAGAAACTGAGGGGATAGATTCCCACTCGTGGAACAGGAAGCAGAAACTCTTTCCTGCCTCCCCGGGCAAGCAGCGAGAACCACCCTGATTTGAAGATGCCCTTCTTACCTCACAGAGAAGGAACCTTCATAGTGAGTAAACAAGGTTCATTCTCAAGTTGCTTAAAAGGTGAGATAAATTTAACCCAGTGAAGAATGACCGATAAAACTCAGTTTCCAGTCTTTTACAATGCCACACTCTTTATGTGTTTCCAGCTCTTAATGCTGTCAGTTGCTTGAGATACTTCATGGCCTTTTTTTGGGGGGGGGTTGTTTTGTTTTTTTGTAAACTGTATACTAGACTTTTAAAATATTGGGGACACTCACCCACTGAGAAAAGTGAAATGAGCACATAGGGTGAAACTGACAAAATTGTGGTTTTCTGATGTGGTATTTCGGCTGCTGCTGTATTCCTGCACTGTCAAAGAGAAATAATGTAGTGTCGTTTTTCTTTTCCAAGCCAGTGACTTGCTCCATGAAACCTCCAAGGTTTCTTTGACATACTTTGTAGTCGCTTGACCATCCCACTCCCATTGGGTTAATAAAGTACAGCTTTTGTTCAGGGAAGTTTTAAAGTTCCTGAAAATGTATGCGTGATTTCAGCTTAAGACTTTGTTTTTATTTTTATAGGAGTCTTAAAGAGAACGGAGTGGCTATTGGAACTGATGGGCTATATTAGGAATGTTTCCTTAAAGATGACGGCTGTACAAAACATGGCTCCCAAAGAGGTAGATGCCAAAAAAATAATTTGTGCGTTTTGGAACAGGAAAACATTGTGGTTTATGATTTACGTTCTGTCTGTGGAACATGTGGGTTTCTTTCCTTGTAAAAATGTCATCTTGTTACTTACATAATGAAAATGTCAGATTGCTGACAAAATATATCAAAATGATCTTCAGAACACATGTCTGGAAATTGACCATTTGAGCTGCCTGAATGTAAGAACAGGAATGGGATATGAAGCGAAACTATTGCTTTAGATATACATCTAGTGAATTTAAAAAGCTCTGCGCTGTTGAACCCATCTATGCAATCTGCCTGTTTTATTACCTCAGTTGGATTTATAAAAAGACAGGATCGCGTGCTTTTCACTAATACTATTTTTGCATCCTAAAAACTAACCATGCATCATTTATTTGCAACTAGAGTTACAAAAGGTGGGATCACCCTTAGTGGTGATGAAAGTAATATATAGCATTTTTATAGACTCGACCTAATCATATCACTGAAATCCAACAGAATTCAGTATTACTTCAGAATAATGTCTAACATTTGGTATTTGCATGTTAAAGTGTTCCAAATACTTCACACTGATTACCTCAGAAATCCTTACAATAAGAGTGTGAATTTGGATATGCTGAACCAAAAAAAAACAAAACAAAAAAAGTTGAAAAAGCTGTTTTAGCTATTTTTCAGCCAAAAAGAGAGGCACCATTTTAATGAAGCTGAAAAGGCAAAGCTGAAAAAAGCCAAATTTTCGGGATTTTGCAACATTGAACTCTTTGGGGAGACTTTGTTGGGCTCTGGGGAGCTGTTTTTTGTGGTAGAGGCACCACATTTTCAGTGTAGCTTGCAGGTGCCTCTCTTAAAAGAGCACCCAAGCTTTGTTAAGTTTGGGGCAGGGGGTCCAATTTTATAAGCACCCAGTTTTTCTTCAATTGAGGGCTCATAAAATTGGACTCCCTGACCCAAACTTCACCAAACATGGGGGTTCTTGTAAGGAGAGGCACCTGCAGCTCCAATGAAAATTTGGTGCCACTACCTTGAAAAACAGACACACACACACACACCCCAGCCCTGGAAAGATTCGCCAAAGGTTGACATGGAGCCGTTCCCTTTGAAAGTTAAAGGGAACAGTTCCTGTGTTAGTTAATGGGAGAACTTTGCAGGGCTCTATGGGGGCTATTTTTTAAGGTAGAGATACTACATTTGCAGCACAGCTGCTGGTACCTCTTCTTAAAATAACCCCTGAGTTTGGTGAAGATTTGGTCAGGGGGTCCAATTTTATGTGCCCCCAAATTTTCCTCCTTTGTTTCCAATAGAAGGTGAATGGGGGCACCCTCTTTGGAGCCCATAAAAATAAGGAGAGTCACCTGCAGCTACGCTGCAAATTTGGTGGCTGTACCTCAAGCGCCCCCCAAGAGCTCTACAAATATTTCCCATAGGGTTTAATACACCCAAACATTTTCAGATATTTGAAAAAAGCCAGGAAAAAAACCATATTGGTATCTGGATTTGGCTTTTTTCAAATTTTCTGAAAATTTTCGGGGCCAATAAAACCCGAATCTGAAAAATATCGGAAAAATGGTGCATACCCCTACCTTACAACAATTGGAGTGTGAGACAAACCTGTGCTACATATAGATGTGAGAACAAACTATGGCTGGGAAGCACTGGTTGGCTTCTTTGGATGAAAGGATTTCAACCTGTGAGCATGACTTCCTTGCTTGCCTTTTTCCACTTAAAGCATTTGTGGCTGTAGCAAAGAGGGGTGAGAAAGCTGCACTCCATTCACAGAAACTCTGGTAGATCCAAGCCCATGCTTCAGTTAGTCTGAGACTGAGCTGCAGAAATCTTGAGGCTTGTACGTTTCTTCCCTCCTCCCCTTGCACATGGTGTGGAATTTGAAGACTTCCAGGTTCTTGAGAGTCTGCTGTTTCTCTTCATGTCTGAATTGCCCACAACAGCAAACTGGGTTTTTTTTCTGGATTAAACCATAGTTTGATATCTTGATTTGGAGGGAGGATAACAAATCATAGTTGGAACAAACTGAAGATTCTCAGGAAGCAAAAAGTATATGTGGAAGAGAGCCGAATGCTCTGCTTGCAGGCTAAATGGTCGTCTGAATGCAACTGGAGTGATGTACCCAAGGCCACTTATTGAACTGTCTGCAGAATTTCTCATTCACAGCTAAGGTTTCTTAGGCGCTGTGCTTCAATAGTTTGCAGTTATGGATGAAACCTTTGTGTGCAAAATGCTTTCCAGATTTTGAGGGAAGACCAAGGCCTCTCCTGCACCTGTTTTACAAGTGTGTAACTAAAGTTGGTTTGTCCTTTCAGCATTGAGTAAACTAGTTTCCTTGACCAACCTGGAATTATAATGTATTATTTTCTATTTGAACAGGTAAAAAAAATTAATATCTGTACCATTGAAAGATTATAGTTTCTCCTTTCTCCTGTTCCTGGCACACAAATTTTCATTGTGCATTCATCCACTCTCATTCATAGCATTGCTGTGCAAACTAAAGGTGCCAAGACCTTTAAAATTGCCTGGAAGTAATTTTCTCCTTTTGAGCTCAGTAACTTGCAAATTGTTATGACTGGTTTATATGCAGACTTTGTCATGCTTACTAGCAAAATGTGCACCTGTTTCCTGTTTAGGCTGTCAACTTCCTGTTGTGGATCTTTGCTGCTGCTGTAGTTGCCTGGGCAGACCATGCTGCACCAATGCTGCTTGGGCTCTGTGCTGACTGGTTGTCTGGGGAAAGTGAAACATCAGGAATCTCTGCAAACTACTTGGGCAAACGTCCAGTAGATACTCTGGCTGTCCAAGAAACTCTCACTCTTCTGCCAAGTAGCTTAAAAAATCTGTTGGCTAAAGAGCTTTGGAAAGAACAAACACAAAAGGTACAAAATGTGTTCCCTTATAATGGTTTCTGAAACATTCTGAGGTCTTCCTAACTTCACATTGAACCTGAAATCTTTACTCTTCTTATTGGCTGGGTGATTTTTAGGGTTGATGCTGTGATAGGTTCTGTACACACCATAGACTAGGGTGTGTGTGAACACATAAAAACCTTCCATAAAGCCAGATGTCATTAGAAACAACTTACAAATACAAGGTAAATTGTCATCAAATATAATACAAAAGGGGTAATGAAGTAGTTTAAGAGATGTCTGGGATAATTTTAAAAAATGCTTCCATCAATATATGTCATTTTCAACTCTGCCAGATCAGTGGATACTTAAATCTGGAGCCATGAACAAACAAGACAGATCTTTCTACAAACCTGAAAAATGCCCCAGATTTGGATGAAAACCTGCAATCTAAAAACATTGCATGGGATTGGGGATAAAAAAAACAACACACAAATGATAAAAAGCTCTCCTGCATCCTTAAGAAATAGATGCTCTCAGGGGTTGTTGCTAGGCAACCACATCAGTATTGCCAGCCTTCCTGTTTTGATTTCTTTCAGTAACAGTCAGGGATTGGGCAGGGCCCTTTCTGGGTCAGTTTTTGCCTTTGAGGGAGGAGGCCAGGCCTGGCAGCAACCACCAGGTGACTTGCTACCATGCGACTTGCATGACCAACCCAGACCCAATTGCTTGCTACTGTTCAATACGAGCCATCTGGCAAAAATCAGTAGTGGTTAGAGTTTCAGACTAGGATACGGGAGACCCAAGTTTGAATCCCCACTGCTCTGGAAGCTCGCTAGGTGACTCTGAGTCACTCACTCTTTTAGCCTAACCTACCTCACAGGAGAGGAGGAGAACGGGGGGAAATAATGTAAGCTGCTTTAGGTCCCTATTGTAGTGAAAGGCAGGATATAAATGTAAATAAATAATAAATACAGCTGAAGATAGGGGGCAAACAGAAGGTTGGTGGATGAGAGGGACAGACAGAAGCAAGGAAAGGTGAGAATATGGGGGCTGCCAGAAGAGAAAGAGGAAATGGCAGGTGATACAGGGAAAAGTGAGTTACCTCCAGGGTTGCTAGCCTCCTGGAGATCTCCCAGAATATAGCTGATCTCCAGGATACAGTGATCAGTTCCCCAGGAGAAAATGACTGCTTTGGAGGGTGAACTCCATGGCATTTTACATGTTGAGGTCCTTTCCCTCCCCAACCCCTGCCCTCTCCAGCCTCCACCCCCAAATCTCCAGGAATTTCCCAACCCAGAAGTCCTTGCAAATTCCCCACTGTGCAACTGGATCCAGCTCAACGAGCACCACTCAACAATTCTCTTGGGGAGGCTTCCAGGAGGAGGGAAGAAAGGAAAGCTGAAGACAGGAGAGGGTATATAAAGATAGATTAGCTAGTGTGTGGGAAGGAGAGGAGGAAGCAGAGAAATAGGGGAAGCTGTGGATGCTTTCAGGAATGGGAAAGAAGAAAAAATTGGAGGGGAAAATGAGATGCCCCTTGTAAGTCCCTGTGGGTTCCAGCTTGTTTTTACTAAATACCTGTTAAGAAGGGGCTTGAAATTGATTTCCTTTTGTAATGAATTCAAAAGTTCCATGGCCATCACTGAAAAGGCCCTGCATTAGATTCCCCAACAGTTTCACCTTTGAAGTAAGGAAAACCTAATGAGCTGCTGGGCTGACTTAAATCAAAAGGCAAGCACACTTGTGGAGCTTAAAAAGGAAACATATGGAGATAGGTAACCATTTATTTGCTGTACATGTCACTTACATAAGCTAACATTTCTTCATGTGGGGATCAGATACAGTTCACTGTAGATTATCATGACAAATTAGTGTAGTTGAATAAGTCTGCATGCACTGGGTAAACAATTTTTCCCCATTCTCATTCAGTATCAGTCCAGAAAATAACTTACTTCTGCCAGTAGCATAACTGGTCACTTACTGAGCTAGTTAATTTGCTCAGATGAAGGTTCAATATCCCTGAAACCTTCAGTGGGTTCAAACTTATAAATATTGTGAGCTTTGGTGCAGGCTGTCAAAAGTTTACAAGGACCAAATGACTCAAGGGGGTGTCCTGCCTTACAATTGAAAACCACAGCACCAAAACCTAACATGAGAGAACCTAAAATGAGAAGGGTTTCATTACTGATACGTCAGCTACGCCAATAATATCTAGACTTTGTATAAGCTCTAAATAACACCACAGTGCTTGCTGTTTTTGATTTTTCTGTACTACTACATTACAAAACAGCTAATGAAAGGAGACTTAAAAAATCATCGTCATACCAATTAGTGGTGACAAAGTGAATCACCTCCCAAATATATATCAATCAAAGCCAGAAAAGTATACCACAGTGAAGTCTTAGCTGACTTTACACTGCTGAGTTGATACTGATTTTCTCGGCAGGGCACTTTCACCACACAGGGTTTCTTGTGCTTTAACCATGTTTTGTTCACCATAACTAACATTAGATCTGAATACTGAAACTAGGGTTAAGCCAGGATAAGAAATCATAGCTTGAACTAGGTTTTGCAAACCAAAGTTATGCTTGCATTGAGAACCATGGCAGTTTCCTCGCCTCACTGAAAAGTAATTTAATAACTTTCTTGGAGGGAACAATCTTATTTTAAGTAAATTGAATCAGTATGTTGTGAGAGGTGTTTTTGGCCCAAATTACACATCACATGCAAATGTACAGTAATGAAAAAGCTGCTTCTGGTGGGAGCAATCAGACACAGAAAAACTTTTCTCGTCTGCCATTTCCAGCCTGTAAATTCTACCCTAATAGTAGGAAAGTTGCTCTGAGGAAGCCACAGCTTCTCCACTCCTGATACCCACTATCAGAAGCAGCTTTTGTTTCAAAATGGCCCATTGGACTATCGTTGCATCGTCTACATTTAATGCAGAGTTTGTGCCTCAGACATCTTTGTGCACTAAACAACACTGATAACTTTTTTCTGAACTTAACCCAAACAAGGCTAAGGTATTCTGATTAGAACATAATTCTGATGTCTTAATTTTTAATTTATTCCTAGTTTATTGACTGGCTGGTTAGTATAATGGAGAGCCCAAAAGAAGCATTGTCCCACTCTTCTAGAGATCTTCTGAAAGGTAATTGGGGAGTTTGTGTTGTTTTTCTATTTGCTCACATGGAAAGAATATCAATGATATATTTCAGAACATGTTATGTCACTTTAAAACATACCCACACTACCCTGTATTTATGAAAAAGGTACAGTTTTGGTATGAAGATTCCCCCCAGCAAAGAAATCTTTTTCCTATGCTGACAATGATTTTTACATTTTTGGCCATATTTGTATCTTTAAGTATGAATAAATATTTTAGTTGGCATTTTTACTCCAGTTATTTAGACCTGGAATTTTAAACAAGATAGTTTTTCACACCCTTGCTCCAGAAGTAAAAGTCACTAGGCTTATTAGACTTTATTTGTAGCCAGGTGGCCCCAAGTGGATGGATGTTCGCATCTGCACACTTCTGCTGTATTTTCAGAAGTCATTAATTTGCTCCTGAGTTAGTTAAATGGTTGCTAAAAGGTTCTTGACTTAATTTTGTAACTTGCTTCAGAGAGACTTCTGGATGCAGTTACTTGGGGAGGAGGGGCATGGAGAAACTATGTAGAGCAAATCAAGGATTCTCTAAAGAGCACCAGCAGCGTTTAGAAAATTGAGTCTTGATCCACCACTTCTGTGATGAGAATTTAAATGGATTGACATGTTCCTAGCAAATGGCCAGTTAGCAACCTTGAAAGCAATTTTTTTTACTGTGCACACATAGTAGACAGCCAACAGCTTAGGTCAAATCGACACCCAACTTGATAGGATGTGTTAACTACTTTTTCGACTGCAGAGTATCCCAGTCTTGAAACCCACCTGTTTGGACCTTCAGTTGTGAAACCCAAAGCAGGTTGACCAGTCCCTGAGTTTGAGTATCCAACTAGCCAATGGAATAGGGGTGGATCTCTGGTGTTGCAGCCTACATCATGTTTGTCCCCTGAGTGCTTCCATATGTTGAGTTAGATCCAACAAAGTGTTTACATGGATGAAAGGATTTCTGTCTGTGGACCATAACTTTCTCACCCCTCCCCCTTCCCACTGCAACCCAAAATGCCTGTTGGGGCTTTCTCACTGGAAAGGGAGAAAATTATGCTGTCTGGATAGAAATCCTTCCATCCACAGAAATGCTCCACTGCATCCATGCCAATTATTTATTTTTTAGCTGCATGATACTTTGGGGACCTTTTCTCCACACCCCTGTAAATAAACTAAAATGTTTCTCTTTTGAACCATTGACTCAATTTTTCTGTGTTGTCTTCTCTCAGCTACACTGTTGGCCTTGAGGTCCCTCCCTGAGTTTAAGAAGAAAGCCGTATGGACAAGGGCCTATGGCTGGTAGCCACATGGTTCGCTGATGCACCAGTATTCAGAAACTAGTGAGAGAGGTGATACAGCTGAAGTGTCATGTCAAGCCATAGAATGTTATGAGATTTGTTTCCTGAGGAAGATGCTTAAAACTCTTTGACTGTGCGTGTATGAGCAGTGGAGAAAAGCAAGCACATTTCATGACTGGATTTCCCTTGAAGGAAACTCGGGTCTGAACTACATGTTGAGGAATATGCTGATGATCACAGAGTTCACAGAGAATGCAACAATGGTTTTACGATGAAATGGAAGAAAACTTTCTGTGATCTGATGACAAAATTAAAAAGAAAGGCTGCCTTGAAACCTTGACTATTACGTATGTGTTGCATGTTAGAAGGCATTCAGTGCACACAATCCAGCTGCCAAACATTAAAATTCACAGGTTCCAGATACATCTCCAAACTACAGAGGTTGATCTAATCCAATATTTTAAAAAGCCTATTATAGATTTTTCCCCATATAAAAATTCTGATTCCCTAGTAGCTTTCTCTTTCTTATGGGTGCATTGTTTCCTTTATAACAAGCCCTTCAGCTTTTACAGCGTCAAACTGACCTTAAATAATCTGATTTGGGTTCTAGCTTTAAGAAAAGTAAGCTATGGACCCCTAATTCAGCCCATATAAATGCTTTGTTTCCACATCTATGCATCTTCAAAGATCAGCAGTTGGACTGTCAGGCAAGGACTGGGGGTTCAAGTCTGTGCTTAGCCATGAAGCTCTCTAGGTAACCTTGGGACAGTCATTCTCTCTTAGCCTTATCTACCATATGGGATTATGAGGACAAAATGGAGGAGGAGGAAACCATGGATGCCACCTTGAGCTATCAGTAGTTCATTTTATAACTTTCAGTTGATCAACTTTAATCATTCTTTTTGTTTTGTTTTGCTCGTTTTCCAGACATTACCTTACAGTTTTGACTTACGTACCAGCACTAGTCCAAATTTCTAAATTATAATCTTCAGTATCATGTAGATTGCATCTCCTGTTGCATCAGATTGCACAGTGCTTTGTTTTATATATTTTTTCCATATTTAAATATGCTAAATTTTAAAACCTAGTTTTTGTTTAAATATTCTCACTAAGATGTAAAATTAGCACGTGTCCCTCTCTCCCACTCAATCCCTTTTCAAAGTTTATTTTTATAAGCATGTCTTATGAATTGGGTAGGGTCCAGTGTTAGACTTCCACTAATGCAAAGGGTGGGTGATTTTTTGACAGTTCCCCCTTTTACTGCTAACTCACTGTCCATCTCTGGCCATTAGGGTCCTGCAGGAACAGCATTTTCAGCTGTAGTGCGATGGGGAGGTGAGAAAGGCCAGTTCTGCTGACAGAAATCCCTTCTGTCATTGGAAATTATACCTGGACCCAAGCCACTATTTCCATTGGCTAAAAGATAATGTTTTGAGTTGTAGCATTCCAATTCCTGTGGCAAGAGTTCAAATAAACATTCCAGTCTGAAACATTTGCACTGACATCTCTTGCCAGTGTTTACAGTATAGCTTTGTCCTAGTTCCCAGTGAAATCTGGACTGCATCACTACAGTGGTTGACTGAGGCTCACACGATGGATATGCTCCCTTATTGGGAAAACAAGATTTTTACACACAGAAAACTAGAAAAGTAGCATGTCAAGGAGAGGGTAGACTAAAAAACCCTGACAACCAGCATTCTGTTTTGGATCAAATGTTTTGTATGGAGAAGTATTCAATCATGGGAACTCTCCTGTGGGGGAATACCTACAACTGCATCAGTAAAAGCAGTGCAGCCACCGGAAAAAGGTCTTTGCAGCTGCTTGTACTGATGCAGTTGTAGGTATTATTACAAATATCATGTTCTGTTTCCATCGCTGCATAGAAGCCACAGCTGCCAGAAATTTAGCCACAGCCAAAGGCATGGAAACTAGGGAAACCCTGGAGACTACCACCAGCTGTATCCCCAGATCTCTCAAAGGGGCTAGTAGCACTGAAGCAAATCCACAGCCTTCCTAGGATGAGAGATAGAGGTGGGTGTCATCTACAGATGGAAGACATCCACTCGTGATAATTTCCTCCAGTGCTTTCATGTAAATGTTAACTAGCTTAAGATCAACTTTGTGGAACCTGAAAGGCAATCAGGAGTGGCAGCGGTCTACAAATATCACTTTGAGACTTTGTTCCTGGAGAAGGATCAGAACCTAAAATAGGCATTAAATTGTAATTGTTCAGATTTGTACATTCACAGGTGTTGGTCGAGAAGTCATCCTTGCTGTTTTGTTGTCCCTACTTTGAGAAGAGGGTATTTGGGGGTTTGAATCTTGTCAACTGCTTGGGCCATTTCTCTGTTTCAGAAATTGTCCAGGGCTTCAAGTGTACCACCTGCCACACCAACTACAGGGATTCATTTGGGCGCGTCACTCTTCAGGATAGACTATCTTAATAAAAAGCCTTCACCCCAACGAGCCTGTCTAAAGCTTGTAGGCAATTATCTAACTTTGATGAATGAACTATTGGGTTGGTTCTCCTTTTGATCATTCAGTGATCATTCAGTTGAAGTTTTCTCACTTCCTGGAATGGTATTTAAGGAGAGAATGGGAACAGGCCATGAACTGGCACACTTCATACTCACCTATCTCCTGCTCTTCAAAATGTAGGAGATCCTACATTTGAACTCTGTATCTTAACTGGTCCTGGGAAATAAAAACTCAGCAGGATTGGCTGTGCTTTTCTCCTCAAAATGGGGTTAGGAACACATAGGCGGTGGGAAACAGAGACATATCACCTGAACAGGGTTGTATGTTTTAAAACCACTATTGCTTCACTCTTGGCACTGATTTTTCCTGGGTTTTGGCCAACATCGTAGCAGGACTAATAAAAAATCAAAGCATTTGCATTAAAAGTCCTGTGTGTGTATATAACTTTTTATTTTTATGATCACAAAAACATACTGTAATTCTAAATGTGTTTCATGGATCACCTTGTCTCCCTTCATTAGAGCAGGCCCTGTAACTCAGCAGATGCCTTCGTAAGGTAATAACATTCCCAGTAATTTAGCTTTTCCACATGATTTTTGTAATGCTTTATGGTTCTTTGCTCCCCATTTCTTGGCCATTTCTTGATCTCTGTTGCCATCTGGAAAGTAGGACCTAAATGCTACAACAATATCTATGTTTTAGATTCTAGCTATCATGAAAGTTGGCAAGTTGTTATATGTTTGTATGGGTTAAATTAACTTTTCCTCAGGCAGCTGTGTGCTCTGTGCTCTTCCCCATTCATTTTTTCCTTGTCTTTTCTGCATATCGTGCACTAGCCTTCCGGGCTATTGTATTTATTTACTCAATTTATACCCTACCTTTTTCTCCAACAGGGACCCAAAGTGACTTACATCATTATTTTATATTTTATTTTCACAACAACCATGTGAGGTAGGAAGGCTGAGAACATGTGACTAGCCCAAGGCTACCCAGTAAGCTTCCACAACAGAGTGAGGATCTGGATCAGATTCACTCCAACCACTACACCACACTTCCTCTTCAGCTTTTTAATTCTATTTGTTGCCAAAACAATATGCTAAAGCAACAGCATAAGTTCAGTTAAGATCCTGCAATCCTGAAGGTTTTCAGTGTACTTCATGGTGGGGCTAATCACAGAGAAAAATTCAGAAGGCAGCTTTTAAACATTCTTGAGTGGGTATAAGACAAATGTGCAGTCAAGAAAGGAGCCTTCATGTATGCACAGAGCTCCTGCACACATGGCGCTTCCCCATTGGCTTTGATAGAGGCAGCAGATTATGTACTCCTTTGAAGTGAACGGGAGCTGTTGCAAGGACTCCTGGGCTGATAAAGAGCCACTGGGATCTGGGTGCTTGTCTCTTCACATTTTTTAACAGCTACTCAAGCTAAAGACGTGTTCTCGACGTGTTCTAAAAATGAAGTCATCAACTCGGTTCCAAGTTAATTTCTGTTGTGCACGCAAGCATAATTCATGAAGCCACAATTCAAAGGGATTTCTCCAGTGAGTGTGTGGCATTTCATGCCTTTTTAAAGTTGGTGGTAAATAATTGTCTCTGTGATGTGAAAAATATGGTCAATGTTTCTTTTCCAGGTGTGTTTTCCAGCAGGATGTCTGAAGCCATTTTCCTCATTGCCCAATTAAAAAACTGAACTAGCTGCTTTTCACTTTGTCGTTGTAGCATCTTAGATGAGCGTTCCATTCCGTATCAAGGTGTCGGACAATGAAGCACATACCTAAATTCAAAACACATGTTTTAGGTGCTGACACCACAACTCCGAGCTTGCCAACTGAGCTCTTCCAATCAGATCCAGCTCATGGTGCCTTGTTATACATTAGTATGCTACTCCTCTCCCCACTTCCAGGCCCTCTTGATGATTGGGTCAATTTTATGGAATGCCCTATGAGAGTGGGCAAGAGGGTATCATCTTTACCAACTTTCAGTACAAGGTCTGTCAGATGGCATTTTGTTAAGACCTGATGTTACAATTGTTGGGGACGGGCCATGAATCTGAGACAAGCTGTGTGCTTGTTCATTTGCTGATTTTAATGTATCCTACCTGCTGGCATGTTAGTTGCCTTGAGTCTGCTGAGAAAGGTAGAGAACATGTGTTTTAATAAAAAGAGTGTGTGCACTGGGAACTTACTACTGTGAAACCTACCTAATATTCTTTCCCCACACAGTACACTAAACTTGTCCAGACATCAAGACTACTTTAACACTTGCACAGCAGGCTAGAGCTGGCCTTCCAAACCTGCTCCGCATACATCCCAGAGCCAGTGGGCTAATATTAGAATGAAGACTAGCAGAAGTGGCTGACTCCAGTTGTCCATGGCGGATCCCTGAACAATGGGGGCTAGACAGTAGGGATATGCCGCAAAAACAAAAATACTTTTCGGATCTGTATGGAGAGACTGGGCAAGGAGAAGCTTTTCTCCCTCTCTCATAATACTAGAGCGCGGGGTCATCTGCTGAAGCTGGAGGGTGAGTGATTCAAAACAGATAAAAGGAAGTATTTCTTCAGACAACACATAGTTAAATTGTGAAACTCCCTGCCCCAGGATGTGGTGATGGCTGCCAACTTGGAAGGCTTTCAGAGGGGAGTAGACATGTTCATGGAGGAGAGGGGTATTCATGGCTACTAGTAAGAATGGATACTGGTCATGATGCATACCTATTCTCTCCAGGATCAGAGAAGCATGCCTATTATATTAGGTGCTGTGGAACACAGGAAGTATTATGCTGCTGCAGTCATCCTGTTTGTAGGTTTCCTAGAGGCACCTGGTTGGCCACTGTGTGAACAGACTGCTGACTTGATGGACCTTGGTCTGATCCAGCATTGCCTTTCTTAGGTTCTTATATTCTTATCTGGGTATATTGGTGTCAAAAAATGTCAGTATTACTAGTTTCCAAATACTGACTGGTATGGTAGTCAGATCTGGGTTTATTGGGGGGGTCTGATATTTTTTTTGTTCCATTCCCTATAATGTATCTTTCTGGGGGACTGGGAGTGTTTTTTAAGGTACTGGGGAATGCTGGTGACTGTCCTTTAAATAACCCCCTAATTTCAAGTGAATTGGACAAAGGGTTCTGATTCTATGGGTTCCTGAACAAGGTGCCCCCAGCCATCCTCCATTGTTTCCTATGGAGAAAAAAAACCTATGAAAAATGTAAGAACATAAGAAAAGTCATGCTGGATCAGACCAAGGCCCGTCAAGTCCAGCAGTCTGTTCACACAGTGAGAAACCAGGTGCCTCTAGGAAGCCCACAAACAAGACAACTGCAGCAGCATCCTGCCTGTATTCCAAAGCACCTAATACTATAGACATATAATAGGTAAAACCCATGAGTCTCCCTCATGGGAACATTATTGAAGCTATTGCTATGCTAAGTTCAGCCAATGTAAAACCTAAGAATGTAAAACTATGTAAAATGTGAGAATCTCAAACTGTAAAATTTCAGAATCTTAAAACTATGTAAAACATAACCTCCAAAAATGCAAGGATCCTCACAAAAAGACCTGTGAACCTGACATAAACCAACTCCAGCAAAGAACATACTTTTTAAAAACAACACTTGAAAGTGGCAGAACCTTACTGAAAGCAGCCTTGTAAACTGATACTAAGCCCCAGGAGACACACAAACACAGATTAAAACGGGGGGGGGGGGAGGAAAAAAATGCTGGCTCCTGATATTACCAATATATCCCAACTATTTCCATAATTTTGGTATCCCTAAAAATCCCAGAAATATTTGGAGGGGCCAAATATACCGAAAAGATACCAATAAAATATTTTTTCGGGTATATTTTTGGCTTGGTTACACCCAGACACACATCCCTACTAGACAGAAGGAATGTGGTGGAGGAAGGACATGAGGGCAGGCAAGATTTGAGCAAACAACTGATTATGCCAGAATAATTCCTAGTTGAGAGACTTTGCTGCGATATCACCTTTATTCTGTACCTACCTCCAAACAATGTTACCATGTACATTTTTAGTACATAAGGAAAGTAGATGGGCACAGCAAATGGCAAGGGCAGTTTGATGGAGTAAGTGCCAGAGGTTTCAAAGTGAGGCAGTGATTCATATATAGCAAATGCTGAGGAGAAATATAAATGAGTAGTAAATGAAACACTTCTAAAACTGCCGGAATTCTTAATCTTAAGACTTCTACTTATGACGAAACACCACAGTGTGTGGCAGTGATTCCCGGTGTAGCTCCCAAGAGTGACATGATGCCCACCAGTGGGTTTCCTGTCACCTCTTCAACAATGAATCTTTCCCCTTAACAAAGAGTCAGTACCAGCTTTCCTCCATGTTAATGGAATTGCTTGAGAAAAGCCCAAGGAAGGCCTGTTCAGAAACAGCTGCCTCCATCTCCGAAAGGTGCTCGGCTTGCAACCTTCCAACATTTTATGTCTGGCCCTTGGACTCCATTCTGTGATTGTTCACTTTTTAGCCTATCAGATACACAGCCCTTTAGTCTGCAGCCATTATAGGCTCAAAATGCCAAGGCTGCAACCCTGTGTACACTTTCTTGGCTGTAAAGCCCACTGAATGATGAGACCTGCTTCTGAACTAGGGTTGCTGACTCTGGGACAGGAAATTCCTGGAGATTTGGGGAGGGGAGGGAGCTCAGCAGGGATGTGAGGCCACACCGTCCACCCTCCGAAGCTGCCATTTTCTAGGGAAACTGTAGAGCACCTGTAATTCTGGGAGAACTTTAGGCTCTGTCTGGAGAGTGACAACTTTACTTTGAGTAAACAGGTATGGGAATGGGCGACAAGAATTTCTTGGCGTGTAGAGCCTGGGAATCTTAAAAATATTAGATAGCCCTGTAATCAAAGCTGTAAAATAGTTGAACTATGAAGATTATTACACCATCTTAAAATAGTAATAATTTAATAATGATCAGATCTGTAGATCTTTTTACCTTCAGCCAACACCGATAGTGGATATAAAAGAATCCATATCACGTAACTGAGCCGTGTTAGTCCTTGGAAGTGTATTCCTAACACTGCTAACATGCAGTAAGTATATCTAGAATAAAAAGGAGATGGAGCTGTGAGACGTTGCTTTGAAAGCCAGACAAGCTGAGCTTTGTTTGATCACATACACGGAAAGCTTTTCTAGAATCTATATGCTAGGCAAGAATGCTGGCTGCTCCGGATTGACAGGGCATTCTTCTTATTTTCCCAGGAGTCCAGAGTACAAGGTTATTTAGATTCTCAAGATGGTCAGGTTTGAGCCCTGTTTGTTTAACTCAGCTAACACAAGTAAATTGCAGGAAACTGGAGATACCAGTTTGCTCACATTCTTCTTTGGCTGACCAATAACACTCTCTCAGGACAGATCTTGATATCTACAGAGCCTAAAGCAAACAGATTAGTCAGCGTCATTTTTCAGTACCACAGATCCTTTTCAGACTCTCTTGTTGTCATTCACAATATCTTATAAAAGAGCCAAACTATACCATAGGTTAATAGTAGGCAAAAATGTAGTGAATGTTAAGAGATGAGCACAATGTCTTGCCTTTTCTGCTTTCTCAATTCTTGATCTGTGTAAGAGAAGGCTCTCTTGGCAATGGGCTAGGATTTCTGTGTTCAGGGAGCAATGCAATAAGCAAAAGCCCACGGGCATGCCTGGGAGTAAAGTTCTCAGTAAGGACCTTGCAATGCCTCTTTGGGTCTCCACTGGGGAGAAGCATGGCTCCGACTCACCTCGCAGAGCCCCAGTTTGCCAGCCTGTGCTGGGAGGGCGAGAGCATGCTGGAGTCTGTGGCGAGGCCAATGGCTGTTGGAGAGCAGGAGCCCGGGGCTGCCGGCCGGAGCCTCATTTTGAATGAGCCAATCAGGCTCAAGGCTCCCAGGGGGCGGGCCTCCTGGAAGTCGGACCTGGGTGTTTCCACTCAGGTCCAGCTTCCCTGTATATAAGGAGGCCTCGCCTGCTTCAGCCCTCAGTCGGCTTCCGTTTGTCCCACCCTCCCACCACTGTATAAAACATTGGTTTGTTGTGTGTTATGTTCGTGTGTCACAACTTTGGCAATTTGGCATCGGGGCCGGGTCCAGTTTGGTAGGAAAGCCGGACTGCGTGCCCCTTTTCCCTGCATGGAGGATCCCATTAAGGGATTTGGGGGGAGGCCGGAGGAGGACATGCCAAGCCAGGGAGCTGCCAGGAACAAGCCCAACTTGGGAGCTGTCAGGGGGCAGGCATTGCAGCGGGCTGTCAGGATGGCCCCCTACCAAGTGGCAGGGGACCACGCTGCTGGCTGCCATCCTCGTGTGTCCCGGGAACTGCCATCTCAAACTGGTCCCTGCATACGGGCTGGGAGTGCGCATCAGCCTGTAAATGGGGCAGGTCGATGGAAGGATAATGCCCCCATGCCATGCTAATGCCTTGCTGCAATCAATAAAGTTGTGGCCGTTTTCATCCAAACTCAGGTTGTTTATGTCTTCTTTGCAACAGGGCCTGGTGTCCAGACTGGGAGCGCCCTACACCACTAGGCACTAAGCTGGCAAAGGCAAGCTTAAATGAGATAAATAAATAAAATGCACACTTGCTCATGTGGACCTAGAGAGGATGCAAATAAAATATAACATATAACTAGGGCTTGTGAGAAGTTGGTTAGAGAGAAAGAGGCCCAAATTCACTCAGTGACCAGGAATTTGAAGCCTAAGCCTCCACAGTCCTAGTGTGACACTTTATTCCCTATACTACAATGTCCATAACAAAGTCTGCACTAAGAATCTGTTGCTATGTTCATGAAGAGCTGATCCACATGCTTTCCATGTCAGTTCATCCCTACTGCCATCACAGCACACCACTTAGAGAACATTTTGAATGGCAGAACTATTCAATTTATGATATATATATTTTTAAAAAGAGACAGAGACAAAAACAAATCTTTGCTTTTACATAATAGGAGAGGAGACAGTCAGTGTAACTCAGTTTTTTACCTGACCACATCAAGAAAGCTCCAGAGGAAAAATAAAAGGCACACCACAGATTTCCCTTGAACTTCTTCTTGACTGGCAATCACAACAAATAAGATCATGATTCTTTCTGTAATCTACAAAGAAAGAACAGTGACGGTAGGTTTCTGCGTACACAGCCTGTTTCTGGTCTGCATGTCAGAAAAGTTGCTTTTAAAACAGAAGCAAAGTAAGAGTCTGAAGATGTTAAGCTGTTCTGAGGCAGTCTTTTCAGCAGGGAGGGGAAATCTGGGCATATCTCTGCCAGCCATGTATCATCCAAGCTAAACCTCTGTTTCCCTTCCTATTTGCAGTTATTTATTGCCCTATACATGGCCAGGGACACAGGTCTTTTTGCAGGAGCCCACCCTAGAATATACATGAACACACAGATACCGTTCCAGTTCAGTACAGTAATAAGTAATCTTTAAACTTAATGGATTGACACAGGTGTTTTCAAATTAACACTACACTCCCTGCCCCCCCACCCCAAGTCTGCCAGGCTTTGGCCCTGAGATTCAGGTTCATTCTCAGGATGGCAAGTTGAAATATCAGGGCCCTCAGCTAGCCCAGCACTCTTGAGGGCTTCTTCTAACACTTGTATACATGCTTGCTTGTGTTAACTGTTGCACATGTAAATTAGAGATGAAAAGCATAATGTAACACTAACTACATTTTATAGTTAGTCCACAATTAATTTCCATGCTGTGATTTTTAATGTGCTAAATAGTCCACTTCTTCAAATATGCACGACTGTGAATGCACGCTCTCACAGATGCCATGTGATAAAATTTCTAGTGATGTATGGTACTGCCACCATTATTACTACTATTCAGTGTGACATCACCAGACCCCAATCCCATCAGATCCAGGGGGGTTGGAATGCTGGGGACCTGGGAAGTTCTACTGCCTCTTAGGGCGAAAACTCTGGAAAGAGTTTGAGTTGTTGGTTTAATTGAGAGGAAAGAGGGAAGCATCTGGACTGCCTAAAGGTTGGCTTACCTGAGGCATTAAATGTAGGATTGCCATAGGTCTTGGAGAGTTGATCATCCTGAACACTTTGGGAAAGTACAAATGTGAAAACACTCATTTCCTACACACACATAGGGTTGCCCACCTCCAAGCAGGGCCTGGAGATCTCTAAGAATTAAAGCTGATCTCCAGACTTCCAAGATCAGTTCCCCTGGGGGAAAAATGCTCCTTTGGAGGGTAGTATCTATGGCAATAAACCCCGTTTGAGGTCTCTCCCCCTAAACCTGCCCTCCCCAGACTCCCCTCCCAAATCTCCAGGAATTTCTTAACCTGGAGTTGGCAACCCTACATTCCTTACTTGCATTATCTCCATGTGATGAAAGAATGAAGGAACAGAACTCCTGATTAGTCAAGAGCTCTTCTCTCCAACATTTGATTTAGAGTTTGGTCATGGAAAAATTGTAGTCTAAAATAGATAGGGACATCTTATCTTGTGAGCAAACTCTCATAAGCTGAGCAAATGGTTTTTGCTTAACTATGATTAATAATGGTTTCCTCTGGGAGTCTGTATGTGGTTTTCAGAATGAAAATACCACATACCCCATAATGTCTTTATTCAAATATAAATTTCTTAGACCTCAGTTTTAAAAAATCTGAAATTGGAAGTATCTACAGTCATTGAAAAAAATGTAAAGAAAAATAGGTTTCATTGTGCCTTTATGCTCCAGTACTTCAAGACCAAAGCAGAATTTCCTCTCTCGTATATAGCATCCACCCGATAGCTAGACAGCAGTTCAGGTTCTATAATGCTACTTGCTACACCAAATCATCTGATCTCTCCTACACGCTGTGTTCTACTTCAGACAGGGGGGGGAAATCTTCTCCCTCCTTCTCTGACTCTTGAGGGAAAAAATGAAATTGAGACAGTGTGAAATCCACACAGACTACATTTTTAAACACAGAAACTGTGTCAGTGTGATGCCTGAAGAAGAAAATCCAAACAGCATCACACACCCCTCCAGTAACAATAATAACTGACACTGTGGGGGTTACCGCACTTGTATTCCCAGCGATGTATTAAGAGTTTGAAAACGTTTTAAAAAATACTGTTTGCACTTTCTATGTATTCCCACCGATGTATTAAGAGTTTGAAAACGTTACAAAAAATACTGTTTGTCCTTTGCTTGGCCCCTTTAGCTGTGAAGACGTTTTCCAACCATTTATAAGCCGTAGTATCCAAAAACCCTTTTAAAGCGATTTTTTAATAACATTTTCAAACTCTTAATACGTCGCTGGGAATACAAAGGGCGGTAACCCCCACAGTGATACTATTTATTTGTGCCCCTGGTATGTCTGCCAACTGACATAGAAAAAATTTCTTGTCCCTTTAATAGAGACTTAACATGTGAAAATGGGCAGCTGAAGCTTTTCATGGCATGGAGGTAAACAACATGCTATTATGCCTCTATTAAAGGAACATGAAAAAATTTTATCCAGCAGTTAGCCATTCTAGTCCCCAGCCTTCATGCTCCCTAGGGTTGCCAGGTCCTTCTTTGCCACTGGTGGAAGGTTTGGGGCGGAGCCTGAGGAGGGCGGGGTTTGGGGAGGGGAAGGGAGGGACTTCAATGCCATAGAGTCCAATTGCCAAAGCGGCATTTTCTCCAGGTGAACTGCTCTCTATCGGCTGGAGATCAGTTGTAATAGCAGGAGATCTCCAGCTAGTACCTGGAGGTTGGCAGCCTTAATGCTCCCTTATGGTTGGGCTGGCCCTGTGAAGCACTTTCAAGGTATTTGCTAGAGCAAACCAATGAGTCCTACTGAATATGGTCTGTGTTGTATTGTGAGTGGCTGCTTTTAAACGGTAAGTTGACCTGTTGTCCACATGCCCTTCAACACAACCTCTGGCTATGGTTAAAACTATCTGCTTGATGGGATTGTAAGAATCACAGGTGACTAGGGACAGCTCTTTTTCAGTAGTGGCATCTTGCCTTTGGGTCCCCCCTCCCCCGGTGCCTACCATACTGTCTTTTAGGCACCAGGTCAAAACAGTTCTTCTTACCCAGGCTTTTAACTACGGGGTTTTTGAAATCTTTTTTAAAAACTGTTTTATGGCCTGCTTCTGGTCTGTTTTATGCATATCTTTATGCTGTTTTTCATGTCCCTGGTTCGTTTTTAAATGACTTGTTTTTTCATATTGATAATTTTATGTTTTTACTCATAATCCACCTCAAGCAGGACGAAGACATAAATATTCACTAAATAAAATAAAAAAAATACTACATTCAGGAACTTGGAGTGGGAGACACAGAGGCTACACGTTCTGGTACACATGTGCCATGTGTTGTTACATACTATGGCTACACATTTGATAACTCCTGAAACAAACAATTGGGCAATCTTGATACCTGATTTGTGTGATTTGTCAATTTGGTGGATCTAAATGACTGAGGCTTACTTCATCTCCTATGCTCCAGATAAAAGACTCTGAATAAAACCAACCAAGCCAGTGTGTTGTACTAGTTTTCATTACTAACTATTGGTCAGGGGAGGGAAGATTCAGAACAGGGCCCAGGTGTGGAAGTTTAGCTTTTTCCACTTGTGCTATTTTCTCCACCTCAAAAAGTCCACCGGAGCAGATTTTCCCCATTGGAAGAAACATAGAAATTGTTGATATGTTTTCCCCAATGCACATCCGATGTAGGATGTGTAGGTACACATCCGATGACTCCCGAAGCTCCAAGAGACTTTTTGAGGGGGATCATTGCTGGGGGGGAGAGTTAACCCCTCTCATATCAAACTGATTTAAGTTTCTGTCCCCCTCCCTCTATTATTTATCAATAAAAATACCCTGGAGATCTCATTACAAAACTAGCATCCCATCCAGTTTGGCATTTAGTTGCTGTAACAGTGTACAAGTTCTCTATGAGTTAGGAAACACAAGTAGGGGTCTCTAAATCCCACTGATATCAATGTAACCACAGTGCACAATGAAATGTTTAACTCTCATTGATTTCCTTGTATGCAACACTCAACTGAACGGAGTGAAACCTATTTACTTTTCTTAGCTGCGTTTTCTCCGTACTCTGGGCTAAGCATCCACCCTTTACATCTGTTCCCCATAAAATCAAAAGTAGTACGGATGAACAGTGGAAATCGACAATCATATTTTTATCACATCCTTCTTACAAGGAGCTAAGGGCAGCCTGCATAGCTTTCCACTTCTCCATTTTATCCTCATAACAACCTTGTGAGGCAGGTGAGGCTGAGAAAGAATGGCTGGAACAAGGATGACATATGAGCTCCATACATATCTGGTGTTTATACATGTTGGGGGAAACTGACAGCGCATTCCTGACTTCTGAGGACGTAAGTCCTCAGGAGGCCAGGAAGGGGCTGTCCCAGTGCAGGGGCCCCCCATGCCGGCATCCAGGCTACTTACGCTGCCATAAGTGGCCCCAAAACTTCTCCCAAATATTTTGATGCTGAGAAATCATTAGACAGTCATTTGTTTAGGTACAATTTCGTCTCATAGATGACAGGGAGGATTTTAAAGGCTGGTTTGCAATGCTCAGCTATCTCACCTGATCAGTACCATACCACGTCATGACTTGCATGTGTGAAAAAGTTGTCACACTCACATGTAGAGTTGTGAGCTGCCAAATGCTGAGCATGCATTTATGAACCAGCTCTAAAAATTATTTCACAAAGGAGGGGATTATTTGATTCAATTATTAAAAAAACGGTTGTGTTATTTAAAAAAACAAATCTGATTGAAGTTCCAAATGTCCACCCATTGATGCTACATACCTGTAAAAGCCTTGGAGAAAACCGATCTTTTTCAATGCCAAGAAAAATATGCAAGAGCTCCAGTATAGACAACGACTGGCAAATACGCATCACAAGTCCAATAGAATAGAAAGTATCGGCCACAGAATCTTTAAACGTAAAGGGTGTATGTGTGGGGGGGGGGGAGAGATAGAAGAAAGTATTTAGCATTGTTATCTTCTCCTTGCCATTCTTCTTTCATTCTCCCCCTACAGGAAATGAATACTGTTCCAGTTTTCTCCAGGCTAACTTTTTTTCAACAATTTCCTGTGCTGTAAATTTGGCTAGAAGGCAAAGATTAAACTCTGAACATATCCTGTGCATGTTTTACAGGGCAATCCTAAACCTTCTGTTGAAGTCAGTGGACTTAGAAGGGTGCAACTCTGCGTAGGATTGCATTGTTAGCTATACAGCTGTCTCTGACTGCAAAGAATGTTGCACAAGAAATGGCCAGAATGATATTTTTGGAGGAAAATAGACACAATACATGAGATGGTGACAGATCCGTCTCCGTGACAGTGCATGAAGATTTAAGTTTGCTGATAGTGTAGAAACTCCACATGGGGGTAATCTGGAAGTACATTTGTCCTAGATGCACTGATGGAACTTGCAGCATCCCCTTGGCTGAAGTGGTGATACAGAGGGATACCCCATTTGGATTTTTGCACGGCTTGGCTTCTTGCTTGTTGTCAGAGCATGGTAATAACATGGCAGCTAGTTTTGCTGATACATGTAAGGTGCAATATTTTGACCATATTTGAACATGGTTCTAGAATTAACCCTCCTCATGGCATTTAAATGGGACTTGTACTTCTAAGGAACTTTTTCTTTTGTTTGATAATGAGGTGCACACACTGAATGTTATGCCAGCTTGGTCCAGAAAGAATTATTTTAACTACACTCCTTGTATGTGTGCTTATAGTATTCTAAATACAGTTTAGCAACACTCACTGGGAATACATACCCAGGCTGATACTAAATGATTATACTTGTATTTGAAATTTTGTATGTGCAAAATACATTGTATTAGACCACTGAAGAAGGCCTGGGGGCCAAAACACATTTGGCATGTGGTTTTAATTATCAATCCTGTATCTGTTGCCATATGGGCTTGTTTTCAATATATGCATAAGCTGTTTATAATAAATATATTTCAATATTTTATTTAGGTCTTGTTTCATCCAACCTTTTGGGTACCCAACTTTGTTTTTTGGTTGGGTCTTTTCCCCCTGTTTCGTCTACTTGGAGTTCTAGGCCCACTGACTTCTGTGGACTCAGAAGGCTGTAACTCTGCTTAGGCATGGACTGTTAGTAATAGCAAACTTTAATAATGACTAACTTTAGGTGGATCAGAATTTACCATCTTTTCTGCTTGATTTCCCCTCCTCACTACAACTGAAAGTGCTATTAGAGCTTAACATTGCCTATAGACAAGCATATAGACAAGGAAAGAATACTCTGTCTGTACAGACCATCAGGCCGGCCTCCATATTACATCTGCTCATGACTGCTTCTACTGCACAAAAATTGGTAACCATTGGGGAAAATGGCAGAGGGCAACACTGTCTGCTTTTGCTGGTTTCCTTGTCCAGAACAAAATGAGCATACACTAATGTTGTAAGAAATGGTGCATTTTATTCTGAATTTACTGCAGGGCTGTTCACAGTGCCAGATATCTCCATGTGACTGTGTGTGTTGGGGGGTGGGGGGAGTACATGAGTACAGGAGACCCTGGCACAGGTGAGTATAAACTGATCTTTATGTGAGGAGATTATTTTTTGTACTTCATTTCCCCTTCATCTGGGAGTGACAGTCACAGGCAGAGCCACTGGCTCCCAGCTTTGTTGAAGCTTTGTCACATAGTCACGTTACAACATAAACAATTTCATGGAGAAATCTGACTGCGTGAACTAGCCATGAGTTAACTATCGATTGAAAATTAGAATCATAATGACACAACATCCAATTTCATTTGCATTGTAATCCAGAAATGGAATAAAGGGGACATTACAGCCATGATGGTTGTTTCACTCAGAATGGAGAGCTGATTTTCTCTTCAGGCTTTGGTATAGCTTAGTAGTTGATGGGGACTGTGGAAGCTCATTGGATCCTAAAATATTCTTTGAGTCATTCCCATCTTCTGATTTTAATGGACCAAGGGTCTGATTCAGTATAAGGCAGTTTCATGTGTCCAGAGGTCCAGCTTAAAACCAGTTAATTCAGTTTATAGGACCTGCAAGAAGATTTGGTTTGGACACCAGTTTTGATGTCTGGCTGGGATAGTGGAAAGCAGAGTGATATTATAGTGTATTGAGGCGGTCTGTGGGCTTGCTATTGCATCCCCATATGGTCTTCTCAAGAGTAAATAATGAGATTAACATAACAGTCTTTCCTCTGAAGATACTGTACTCATATGAAGTGTATGTGTGTGGCACCACTTACGGTATAAATTGATATATTTAGACAACCCCAGCCTCTCATCTATAGAAAGTTCTTTGAGAGATCTATCATATTGTAAATGTCCCAAATCAGGCCTTCTCTGTCCTATAGTTTAAAATGGGCCTTGCATGAAAAGCAATGACAAAATCTAACTTGAAATAGGCCTACCTTCCCCAAAAGACAAGAACCTGATGATCATATTGGTAAACATCCAGGAATGTCCACAGAACTGGATCAAGTAATAGCTGAAAATGTAGTAGGTGTCCATTGCAACAGCTGTAGTGACAAGAATGAATGATTCAGAACCAGAACTGTAATCACAAGAGCTCACCGTGCAGATTTTCCTTATCCTGCAAACTGAGTACACCAAAGAAGACAACTCTCTTGCTACGATGGGCAAAAAAGTGAGCATGGTACTAAAATCACAGATAATAAGTGTTTTTGTTGAGTTGAAGATGTCGCTCATTAAAGGGCACCTAGCACTGGTGATACCAGAACACACTGTATTCACCTCCTGATTCACCTGATACTTGTGATCAAAAGCACCACATATGCAGAAGGATCCCACAGCCTGCTTCCCACCATGATGAGAGGCAGATGAGTGACACAGGCCACAGTGGTTATTTTTACAAATATTCTTCTCTTTTATTGTTCTGGTGCAAGACAGCTGTGAGGTTTGTGGCTTTTTTCGATGACACATTACGTGGAAACACATGGGTAAAAATAGCTGTGTTATCTTTGCTTTTGCATTTGTGCCTCACTCTGTGATGATGCAGTGGAGTGAGAGTCAACACGCTAAAGAAATGAGCCTGAAGACTAAGGATGCCAGTCTCCAGGTAGGACTGGGGATGCCCCAGAATTATAGCTCATCTCCAGGCTACAGAGATCAGTTCCCCTGGAGAAAATGGATGCTTCGGAAGGTGGACTTGATGGCATTGTACCCCACTGAGGTTCCTGTCCTCCCCAGGCTCCATCCTCCAGGAGTTTCCTAACCTGGATCTGGAAACACTGCCCCCCCACGTACCCTGCCAGCGGCCATGCGGGACCTGGCAATCCTGCATGTGCAAAGCTTTCCCCTAGCTTGTTGTTACAAGGCTAGCAAACTGCAAATGCATCTTCTGCCTGCCCTTCCTAAAACTTGTAACTGGGGGGTGGGGTGCCATTTTCAGGTTCACTCAGTGGGGCAGAAACCTCTGTGAATGTTGCATTCCCCCCCTCTCAAAACGAAAGGCCTGTTCTTGCATATGTTCAAGATTAAATTATTTTAAGAGCATTTATTTTAATTAGAATAAAGCATTTTAAAAAAGGAAATAAACTACAGCAATGTTGTGTGTGTGTGTGTGTAAAGTGCAGTCAAGTCACAGCCGACTTATGGCGACCCCTTTTTTGGGGTTTTCATGGCAAGAGACTACCAGAGGTGGTTTGCCAGTGCCTTTCTCTGCACAGCAACCCTGGTCTTCCTTGGTGGTCTCCCATCCAAATACTAACCAGGGCTTACCAGAGCAATGTTATAACCAGTCAAATAATTATTCTTTTGTGAGGTGCCCATTATCCTCTCCCCTTACTTTAAGCAAAGAGATAATTTCTACTAAGGGAGGTTGTCACCGCAGGTCTATGTGAAAGGTTGGGTCTTTTTCAAGCAGGGTAGCAATTGAGAGTCAGGAGGGAGCAATAAGGAAAAGCATTTATTAACAAATCTGCTTGAAACGCTGTTAATTCACCCCCCCCCCCCACACACACACACATCACAAACCACTGAGGAACAGTTCTGGGGAACTCCGAGGCTTGCTCCCTGTTTTGCGATGCCTGCATGCTTTTGTGGAGAAGCCCAGGCCATTTGGTTCCTCCCCACTCCCCCCAAAAAACACCCCTTTTTGAAAGACACTTTGGGGTGATTGTCAGTCACTACATGGTACGGCCACCTGGAAAGCCAATCAGGGATGGCAAATCGAACGCTGGTTGGCCTTCCCTACCTCACATGGCTAAGACAATAAAACAAACAACTCTGAAGCCCTCGGCTCTTCCTTGGAGAAATTGGGCTGGACATATTTTTTCATTATTCAGTTACCAAGAGGAATCTGAATGCCACCACAAATGGTGCCATCCAGTTCTGAAATTAGCCGTCTCGGTGGGTTTTCCTCATCTCAAACCAAGAGAAGAGATAAGACCATTATTAATTGAAACCAGAAAGTGGATGTTTCCTTTCTCTATGGAAAGGGCTTCTTTAAAATCTCCTTTTGGTACGCTGGGCAGGCACCCCTACTATACCAGCACCCGGCAACAAGAGGCAGGAAAGATTCTGTCCCAGAGAGCAGCTTGCTCCCAGCCTTTCAGAGCCTCTGCCCTTACCTTTGCTCAGAGGTTCCTGCATCATCTGGTGAAGGGAATTGGATCCTTCGGGCTAGTGTGTGCTTCCTCTTCACCCTTGCAAGAGCCTGGCTGAGTGCTGGGAGGTTCCCCCTCCTCCTTTCCTTCCTTTTCCTTCCTCTCTACCACGTCATGGAGAGCAGTCTGGTATTGCACACACACACAAAAAAAAAAAAGTTTAAAAAGCGAGCCTTTCCTAAATAGCTAAGAACCCAGCTGCAAATGCTTGCCTTTTCCTCCAGCCTCTAAAGCAAGTACAGTTTTTAGGTTCCAAGCTGTAGTCCTGCAGTGTTGCCTGGAAGGAGTTGATATGGATTTAGATGCAGGGGCCTTGTAAAAGGCCAACCTAAAAGATGTACTATTTCACAGAGAGGCTGCAGTTTAAAAGCAGACGCTTTAAATTGAACAGTTTATAGCATTCAGAAACGCAATTGCTATTCAGGCCTCATCCAGGTGACAATTTTGCACACTAACAGCTGCAAAACACACTCTTATGTGAGGAGAGGGTGGTGTGGTTATAGTGTGTTAAGACGAGGATGAGGAAACCAGGGTTCAAATCCCCACTCTGCCATTGAACTCACTGGGCTAGTCCCTCTGTATCTCTCCTTTCCATTTAATTCCAAGGATGCATCAAAAGTGCTAAAACAGTAGTGAAAGCTGCAAAGGATGACAAAGTGAAATTTTATCCAATGCTGTGGGTTGGGAGTAAAGCAGATATGGACATGGGCTTTCAACCTTTTGTAGATGTGGTTGCACTTCCCCTAAAACATCAATTTGCAGCATGTAGGTCCTTCTGGACTCCAGTTTGGCTCTAGATAAAAAGTGATGTGGTGGCTTTTTAGTAGCTTAGGTAGGCACAGAAATTTCAAACTGCAAATGGTTAACTGGCTCCAGCTGAAATGAGCATGCAGTAGGAGTCATGAATCACATGCACTGACTGGCTCCCAGTTTGTTTCTGGGCTCGGTTCAAAATCCTGCTTTTGACCTTTAACACCCTAAGTGGCTTGTCAAAGTACCACTTCCACCTGTATAAAATAGCCTGGGTTCCAGGGCCAGAACTGGGGGGGGGGGGGTTTGGTGGGAGCACTTGCCTCAGGTGCAAGGAGAGGGAGGGTGCCAGCACGGGCAAGGAGAGTGTGGGCATGGGGAGAAGGAGAGTTACCATGCTATGGCACGGGCGCAGCTGCCCACCCATAGCCTAGCTGGTGCACATGCCACCCACCCACCCTCACCTCGTACTGGCCGCTGCTCCCCCTCTCTTTCTTTCTGCAAGGGTCGCCACCGCACACCCCAGCCAGCATGTTTCTCTCCACCCCTGGGGACACCAACACCTGGCTCCAGTATGCACCTGGCACAACCGTCCCCCCCCCCCGCCCCAGGCGCTCTTTCTCCCAGCTCCATGCCTGCTGGGTTCTGAGATGATCTGTGGGCCCTAGCTATAGGACCCTGCCCTTTCACTGATTTGTACTCTGGGGCGGGAGTGGGGCTTCTGAGATGCCACCCATAAATTACAGAGCATCTCCCCACCCACAGCAGCATTTGGCAAAACCATTAAGGCTTTCCAAAACAGTCTGAAGACTTATCTGTTCCAAGAGGCCGTTCAAGGAGTTTATTTGCCCGGACATTTAAACTGATTTTATTTTGTTGGAGTCGGTTTTTGTTAGTGTTTTTAGTGGGTGCTGTATTCTGTGTTATAAAAGGTGGCATATAATTTTAAAAAACAAAATAAATAATTCAGAACCTGATTAAAAGCAAAGATTCTCAATAAATAAGATCAGTAAAAGATTACTATCAATAGGGTTAAGAACATAAGAAAGGCCCTGCTGGAGCAGACCAAGGCCTATCAAGTCCAGCAGTCTGTTCACACAGTGGCCAACCAGGTGCCTCTAGGAAGCCCCCAAACAAGATGACTGCAGCAGCACCATCCTGCCTGTGTTCTATAGCACCCAATATAACAGGCATGCTCCTCTGATACTAGAGAGAATAGGTATGCAGCATGACTAGTATCCATTCTAACTAATAGCCATGAATACCCCTCTCCTCCATGAATGTGTCCACTCCCCCCTCAAAGCCCTCCAAGCTGGCAGCCATCACCACATCCTGGGGCAGGAAGTTCCACAATTTAACTATGAGTTCTGTGAAAAAATACTTTTATCTGTTTTGAATCTCTCACCCTCCAGCTTCAGCAGATGACCCCGCGTTCTAGTATTATGGGACAGGGAGAAAAATTATGCATGGTTTGGAGAAAGTGGACAGGAAGAAGTTTTTCTCCCTGTCCACTCTCTCCAAACCATGCATAATTTTATAGACCTCTATCATGTCTCCCCTTAGCCGCCACCTTTCCAAGCTAAACAGCCCTAAGCGTCTTAACCGCTCCCCATAGGACAGTTGCTCTAGTCCCCTAATCATTTTGGTTGCCCTTTTCTGCACCTTCTCAAGCTCTGTAATATCCTTTTTTAGGTGTGGTGACCAGAACTGCACACAGTATTCCTAAGTGTGGTCTCTCCATAGATTTGTACAAGGGCAGTAAATCAGCAGTTTTATTCTCTATTCCTTGTCTAATTATGGCCAGCACGGAATGTGCCTTTTTTACAGCAGATGCCCACTGGGTTGACATCTTCATTAAGCTATCCACTACCACCCCAAGATCCCTTTCTTGGTCTGTAGCTTCACTGCCAAAGTAACCCAAGAAGCTGATTTGGGGACCAAATGGGTAGGGGGCGCTGTGTGCTTCTGCTGTTCCCCCACAAACACTTGTGCAACTGCTGTTTTGCTCCAGGATGGCATGAGTGGCCAGGATGGGCTTTCTTCTGTGATGTGCCCCAGCATTAGGGCAGCAGAACAAATGGATCCAGCCCCGACTCTTAATTTTACCAAGCTTCTGTCACAGTTATCTCAATTCATAGATTCAAATGCTAAAGAGACAGAAATTACAAACAAGTCTTACTTCTTTCATCTGGTAAACCTATGGAGCAGACAATTAAGGACGTAGTTGTGGCTGACTGCAGACCCACCCTGTTGAACTTCTACCTGCTTCTACTTAGCAACGTTAAGATTCCCATTAATATGAGATGTCTTGTATAGCATTTCACAGCAACAGCTGCTAAACTAATTGGGCAATAGTTCTTCAGATGCACATGACCACCTCTCGGTTTAAAAAGGGGAAATACACATATGGACTATCCCTTCTCAGACCATGTATGGTTAAGATAAGAGATCAAGCTCAGTTTCCTCAACTATAACCTCATCTGTTCAGGAGAAGAAAAATGGCAAAATCTTGGAAAGCAACTGAGAGGACTTTATGTCTCCCTGAAATCAATACTTTGATGTACAACCCCCCCCCATCCTTCCAAATATGTTAACATCATGTTGCAACTTTTGTCTGCTTTCAGGAGCACTGATATTGTTGCATGAATTTAGCTGTAGTCTCATTTTGCCCTCTACTGGCCAGTTCAAGAATATCTTATGCATTTGTGTGTTTCTGTGTATATGTGTGTGTATATGTGCGTAGAGGCAGGCAATGGCAAACCACCTCTACCTTGTACTAGGGGTACAAGGATACACTAAACTAAGCACCAATTTTTCTGTTTATGAGAACATCCCTTACATTGCTGCCACAATGGCAGAGAGCACTGCAAGATAAATCTGGGTGGCAGTTCACAGGATGTTTTCCCGGGGAATCATGAGCACAGATGGCCTACACTGGCTGACAAAGGTAGCATTCCAGCCGGGCTGTGTAACGTGGTCTTGGTATTTTCTTTCCTGACGTTTCGCTAGCAGCGGTGGCAGGCATCTTTCAGACGAGTAACACTGAAGGACAGTGTCTCTCAGTGTCAAGTGTGTAGGAAGAGTAATATATAGTCAGAAAAACAAAACGCAGCATACAAACAAGGATAAAAGAACATGAAAGATACTGCAGACTGGGCCAACCTGAGAAATCAGCAGTGGCTGAACATGGACTGACACAAACAGGACACAGGGTCTTATTCCAAGACACTGAAAGACTGGACAATTCTACCAACTATTTTGTCAGATTGCACAGAGAAGCCATTGAAATTCATAAACATCAGCACAACTTTAACAGAAAAGAAGAGAGTTTAAGAATGAATAAGGCTTGGCTTCCTGTCTTGAAAACCACCAGACTAACAAAGACTACAGTCAACAATAAAAAAGGTAAAGGTAAAGGTCCCCTGTGCAAGCACCGGGTCATTCCTGACCCATGGGGAGACGTCACATCCCGACGTTTTCTAGGCAGACTTTGTTTGTGGGGTGGTTTGCCAGTGCCTTCCCCAGTCAACAATAGCCATGCAGATTAGCTTTGGATTTCACACATTAACAGATCACTTCAGGATACAATGGTTCCATATTAACATACCACACCCTCATTAGCACATTATCTGGATACTTGCAGGACAATGGTTAGCACATTACCCTTGATACTTTTTGCAGGACAATGATTCAGCTCAAACCCAACCCCTTTCTGACTATATATTACTCTTCCTACACACTTGACACTGAGAGACACTGTCCTTCAGTGTTACTCCTCTGAAGATGCCGGCCACAGCTGCTGGCGAAACGTCAGGAAAGAAAATACCAAGACCACGGTTACACAGCCCGGATAACCTACAAGAACCAACTACCTCTCAGGGTTGTTGTGAGGATAAAACGGAGGAGGGGAGAATGATGTAAACTGCTTTGAGTCTCCACTGGGAAGAAAGGTAGGGTACAAGTGAAGGAAATTAACTAATTAATAGAACAGTCTAGGATAGGGTTGCCAACCTCCAGGTACTAACCAAAAATAACCTATGCTGCAACCACAAAGCTAGAAACAAACAAAGCAGCACGGAGGCTCTCTCAAAAAATATACACTATATTAGTGAATAAATGTTATAGTCTTATATATATATATATACATAAAGGTGCAAGTGGAGTAAACATGAAATCAGCATACACACAAATAAAAACACAAGTACAATAAATAATGCCTATAACACAAAGCTGCAGACAGCGTAAAAATGCTCAGTAAAGTCCGGCTGTGCAAGAATGGCCCCAATCCGACACGTGGATACAGATCAACGGAGCACAAGCTCAGTCCGACTCAGCGAACCTGATTCAAAAGAGGATGCGGATTCTAGATAATTCCAGCATTTCTTTTTATATATATAAATTTTTATTGATTTTTTAAAGCTATAAATTCTCCATAATTTTGACAACAGCGTAAAAATAATATCACAATCGCAATTATATTGATTGTTGTCTTAATTACCATTAAACATAAAAAATATGACAACTTCCCCATCACCTCCATCTACCTCTTAATAAAGTATTATTAGCCTTCGTTAACATATACTGATCCTAACATTAATTTCATTCTAAAGTTTCATGTTTTATAAAGTTTTACATTCTGGATCAAAATAAAAAGTAGCCTTCCATTATTCCCAGATCTTGTACATTATCACAATGATTCCTTCAATACTCCCCTTTTCCCCAGTTTCTCCAACTCCACCAGTTCTAGCGTTAAAATGATTTAATCCCTTTATTCTGAAACCTTTGTCCCTTTCCATTTAACATAAATTTAAAATAGCCATGCCACCCGTCCACACTGTCAAAGCCTTCCAATCCAGCAATCATATTTAAGTCAATCCTTTAACCATGGTCTAATACTTCCTTCTGTAACTGAAATAAGTCAGTCAGGTATGGGAACAAGATTTCTTTGTTTTCTCTCATTTCCTCAGGCAAGGTGCATATCCAAAAATAATTCTTTCTGGGCTTAATCCCCATCGTGGCTTCAATCTGTGTTCCTTGATCTGCTCTCTTCTTCCTTGTATCCACACGTCCTTCCATGTCTTTTTTAAATGAAAAGTCCATTTCTTGTATGTCTAGTCTCTTTGTCGCCGGCTGGTTACTTTCTTGAACTTCTGTCTTCTTCTTTATATCCTGATATTCTTCCGTGACTTTTTGGGCAGAAGAATCCATTGCTTGTATGTCTAGTCTCTTACTTAATATCTTTTTCGGGTTGAAAAAATAAGTATTTAAACTTAAAAAAACTTTTTAAAGTTAAAAATACCAACGAGTTTTACCAGACGCTCTAGATCGGCTGAGCCAGGAAGTATTCCAGGGATTACCTAATCGTAGACCTTCTATCGTCTCTTCTCTATGGTTATTACCTTCAGGAGTGGTTTTGGTGTAACACGAGTAAGACGAATTTCCGGTCTTACGACCTTCTTCCTGTTGATTTGTAGAGCAGTGGAGAGGTAAAGCACAGAGTCTTCCGGTCAAAGGATCCTCTTTGTTGTACACGTGGCTGGAGGACCTTTTTTTCCTCATGTAACTTCTCAAAAGTTCCTCCCTCCCCTTCCTTTAAGAACGCGTCGGATTGGCAGATCTTACATCAATCATTCAAGCTCGTTGTTTTAATTTAAGTTGATCAGTTTGATAAGGCTCCTGCTGCTTTATCTGATGGATCTCATACAACAAAATCATCCAGTTCAATTAAGGGAGAAAAACGGTTACCAGGAATATTTTCTTCAACCCCCTGTTATTCGATGACGCCAGTGAAAGACGAAGGATTCTTATCTACTCACTTGGGCGCCCGGAGGTGAGGCTTTAATCTTAATGTAGTCCTTATGATGTTTATAGGGTGCTGGAGGGTAGAGTCTAAAGCCGAAGTTGCGCGCTGGCGATTTCAATCCCTTCGTGCCCACGGGACCAAACGTCTGAAACTCCGGGGGGCTTATTAAAGCTACCTCAGAGTATTCAGGAGGTCAAACCGCATATATGGCTGCAGGGAATTCCTGCCTCTCAGCCCACTTGCAAGGGCTGGGTTGGGGTGCAATAAAACACCCCAAATCACACACAAACTTGGATACTCCCCAGGAGCCCCTGGGAAGACGCAGCACTCAGCCCAGCTCAGCACCGGAAGTTTTTCGATAATTCCAGCATTTCAATGGTCTTCTTCAGCTGTCCGTATGATTTAAAGTAAGGCAGTTCACAGACTGTCCCCTGGATAAATCAACCTTGGATTGAGACCTCGGAGGCTTCAAACTTCATTCTGTGCATAATCATTGCATCCATCTTGGAGAATGAAATTTGAACCCTCGGAGGTCTCGATCCAAGGTTGATTTATTTATTCAGCTCTTTTGAATTAAGATTGTTAGAATGACTAGTAGCCACTGAAATGTTGTATTTATCATTAGCTACAAGAGGTCCATGTTAGTCTTCTGAGGAAGATATTGGGTCGAAACAGGACTTACCGTAATCCTGTTAAGAGAAAATAAGAACATTAATTAAGAAACCATTCACGGACATGTACTTGTAGTATGGACAACTGTAGTACTTACCTTGTTGTCAAATATATGTACAAGAACAAATAATTGTGCATATGGTACACCAGGCATTTTTGTCATGTTGTAGTTATACATTGAATGAATTTATGTCAAAATTGACTTTGTTCCATGGAACTGGATTTTCTAATGTGAATGAAATATTTTTTTAAATAATTTTTTATTGAATTTTTACAATACAAAAAAAAGAACAAAAAGAAAGAAAGAAAAAAAGATATATATAAAAATATAAAAGGGTATTCACATAACATATTCAATACATTTCATTTTTTTTAATACACTCATCAAAAAATACCCTTTTCCCCCACCCACCAAAAGTGACCCATCACCATGACTTCCGAAGAAGTGTCCGGTAGCTTTATTTATTGGTTATCTAAAGATTAATATTACTTAAAAGATAATTTTCTATAACTCACTAAATAACAAAGTAAAATCCATTTTTGCCAACTTGTCCCAATATGAGGTGGCCTTAGACCATGTTTGCTTAAATTCTTCCAAATCATTTCCGTGCAGAAATTCCGTTAATCTGGCCATCCTCATATATAACCACAATTTTTCTCTCCATTCTATAATTGAAGGTTTACTTGTTTGTTTCCAAACTTTAGCTATCACAATCCTTGCAGCAGCAAAACTATATTGGCAAATTATCCTATCCCGATCATGAATATCATTTGTGGGTATTCCCAATAAACAAAATAATGGTTTCCTCTTCACTTTACTATTAATTAGATTATTTGTTTCTTTCACTATTTTTTTCCAATTTTTTTTAATTTTTCTGCAGGTCCACCAGACATGCATATAAAATCCTCTTTCTTTTCCACACTTCCAACAAATTCCTTTATCTTGACTGTTCATTTTAGATATCACGATTGGAGTTATGTGCCATCTATAAAACAGTTTATAGAGATTTTCTCTAATTTCATTGGTTATTGTGAATTTAAACTCCCTCTTCCATAAATTTTCCCATTTATCCAAATCTATGTTAAATCCTAAATCCTGCATCCATTTAATCATGACTGGTTTAATTCTTTCTTGTTCTAAATTAATTGTAATCAATAATTTATACATCCTACCAATCAATCCTTTATTTCCTTTATCTAATATCTTTTCTAACTCGGATTTATTTTTACTAAATCCAAGTTGACTATCTTTATTAAAAATATCTTGTAGTTTATAATATAAAAACCAGTCTTTTATATTTAATTCTTCCCTACTTTTTAAAACCCATTTATTTTCCTTCCATTCAATAATACCCCTATACATCTCTATATCTAAATTTAACTGTATTCCCCTCTTCATATAAGCTTCTATTGGGTTAATCCATCCCGGAGTTTTTTCTTCTAAAATCTTCTTATATTTTGTCCAAATTTGGAATAACCCAGCTCTAATAATATGAATTTTAAAATCCCTATTTACCTTTTCCTTTTCATACCATAAATATGCATGCCAGCCATATCGAAGGTTATACCCTTCTAACTCTAATAATCGATAATTTTCTAATTTAATCCAAGTTCTTAGCCAGAGAAAACAGGAAGCCTCATAATATTGTTGCAAATCAGGTAAACCTAATCCTCCTGTTTCTCTTAATTGAATCAAATTCTTATACGCTATTCTATGTTTTCCTTTCCCCACAAAAATTTTTGAATGTCCTTTTTCCAAATTTTAAAAACTTTAAACCCCTTAATAATAAATTTTGAAATAAAAAAAGCATCCTGGGTAATACCATCATTTTAATTACCGATACTCTACCCCACAACGATAAAGGTATTTTTTCCCAATTTGTCAAATCGGTGTTTATTTGTTGCCATGTTTTTTCATAATTATTTTTAAATAGGTTAAAATTATTAGAGGTTAACCATATTCCCAAATATTTTACTTTGTGTTCTATACCAAAACCTGTTATTCTTGCTAATTCTTGCTGCTGCAAGAGTGTAACATTTTTAACCAATATTTTAGTTTTACTTTTATTTATTTTAAAACCTGCAAGTTTTCCATAAACCTCAATCATTTTGCTCCATTCAACAATCTGAGTAATAGGATCAGTTAAAAAACACACTAAATCATCTGCATATGCCTTAACTTTATAATGATCTCCCTATTTTATAACCTACAATCTCTACATTCTTTCTAATTTTTCTCATCAATACCTCTAATATAATAATAAACAACAATGGTGAAAGAGGGCACCCTTGTCTGGTACCCTTTTGTATTTCAAATTGTGATGATAGTTCCCCATTAATTACTAACTTAGCAGTTTGGCGCGTATAAATATTTCCAATAACCTTTTGAAATTTATCACCAAAGCCCATATATTCTAACACTTTCCTCATAAAATTCCAATTTACATTGTCAAACGCTTTTTCTGCATCTAAGAATATCATTGCAAAAGGTGTATTATCAAATTCTGCATATTCTAATAAATCTAACACTACTCTAACATTTTGACTAATTAACCTCCCTGGAAGAAATCCTGCTTGGTCTTCATGTATGATAATATTAAGAATTTTCTTCAGTCTGTTCACTAAAATCATTACAAACATTTTATAGTCATTGTTTAATAATGATATTGGCCTATAGTTTTTAACTTCCATTAAATCAGCATTTGGTTTAGGTATTAAAACTATATTTGCTTTCTTCCAGGTATTTGGAATGGATCCTCCCTGTATACAGTTATTCATCACTCTTAATAAGTTTGGTGAAAGTTGATCCACAAAAATTATGTGAATGAAATATTGATGATTGTACGTAACTGCTACTTTTGAAATGTTTGTTAATATAGAATTTCATTTTCTTTGTCCCACCCACTCCCAACCACCACCAACCCACTTTTCAAAGATTGGACTGTCATTAAATCACTCCCTCTCCCACCCCAAGACAGTGATTTCAATTTTTTAATGCCCCTAAAATATCAGTATAACACTGTAGTGTTGTAATGATGGTTTAAACAGGTTCTCTGAATTCCTAGCTTTCATTAATAAAAAAGTAAGTCTCTAGCCTTCTTCCTTCACGAAGATACACATTTCCCCTTATATGTCATGGCCCAGACTTCAACAGGCAAAGCATCATCAGAGGAAGAGCCTGAGCAGGGAGAAATATCGGGCATTGCACCTCAGGCAGCTGAGAATGCAGGGCAGGGTGAAGGACAACAGCCCTGCTGAGGAATTGGAAGTAAACACAGAATCACCTCCTTCGACACAACCAGATGCAGCTGTAACTCAACAGAAGCAAGACCCACCCAGCTCACCTGAAGCCACTCAACAGCACAGGCAAAAGGGGAGAATGGAGTTGCAAAGTAAAAGGAGAAGTGCGCGCCTACAGGCACTAAGGAGACGGCTCCAAGACTGTGAGTTGTCTGAGGATGAGAACTAAGGAAAAGAGAAACAGCTTAAACCCAGGCTTGGAACAGACAGACGTTGCGAAAGCAATTGTTGCAAAAGGATCTCTAACTTTTGTTGCTGATGCTCCTAGACTTTGATAAACGGACTTCTGACCCTTGGACCGGAGTTTTGACTTCGCCTCTGCACGCTGACTTTATTTTGGTTTCCAGCTCCTGGCGGGACTCCCCCATATTCCTGCATTCCTGAGATAACTGCCTGAGATAACTGCCTGCTCTCAAGACCAGTAGCCGGCAGTAACCCAAGATGACCTGGCTTAGCACATTATATCTCTGCATGGAAAGGGGCTAGAGCTTACTGAAAGAAAGAAAGAAAGAAAGAAAGAAAGAAAGAAAGAAAGAAAGAAAGAAAGAAAGAAAGAAAGAAAGAAAGAAAGCTAGGAATTCAGAGAACCTGCTTAAATTATCATTACAACACTACAGCACTGTATTGATATTTTAGGGCCATTTCTTACAAAAATAAGGGTGGGTGGGTGCTGTGACACCACCAATAATGACAACCAATGATGACAACACCCTCCCTTGAAAATCCTCATTATTTAAACCATGTGTGGAAGAAAATAAACTGGCTCCATTTTATGGCTGTGCCCACCGTGTTGTGTCAGAATTCTAAAGGTGACTGCAGGCTCAAAAGGGTTATGGACCATGGCCTTAGGCTAAGTCGCAGCATTGATCTGTCAAGGAAAGTGCTATCTCGGGCTGTTGAATTTTTTTTTGGTAAAATTCGGATCCGGCAAAATTCAGCCTGTTTTTATTCGGGAAATGCCAAAGTCCAAACTCCCCCGATTCGGATCTGTGGAATTCGGCATGAAATTCGGAGTTCGCGAATAAATTCGGCCATTTAAAGCCATTAAAAACACATTCGAGCCTTTCCGCAGCTCCGGGGGGGGGCATTTTTGGAGGTAGAGGTCCCACACTTTCAGTGTAGCTTGAGGGGACCCTTCTTGTGAGAACCCCCATGTTTTGTGAAGATTGGGTCAGGGGGTCCTGAGATATGGGGCCCGGAAGGGGTCCCCCCAAAATAGCCCAATGGAATAAAGCCATAAAAAACACATTCATGGCTTTCCATGGCTCCGGGGGGGGGGCATTTTTGGAGGTAGAGGTCCCAAACATTCAGTGTAGCTTGAGGGGACCCTTCTTGCAAGAACCCCCAAGTTTTGTGAAGATTGGGTTAGGGGGTCCAGAGATATGCGGTCCCCCCATCTGCCCATTGGAATGAATGGGAGCAGGCGATCCGTAATGTGCATCTAGAGAGTGGCAAATCCAAGGCAAAATCTCCCATTGTTTCTGGGGCAGCCAGAGAGAGACTCACCACCAACCCACACTGACCTCCAGGTGAAGATGGCAACCAGTGAAAACAGCAACAATCACACTCGCAAAGAGATCAAGCCCCTCCAGGACAGGTCACCCCCCCTTTGGCTCCCTCCCCACACAGTAGAAGCCAGTCCGTGGCTTCTAAGAGTCGATGTAACTAGGCCAAAAGTGCATCCCGCTCAAAGCGTAAGTAAACAGCATAAGTATCATGGGTAACGTACGAATCTTTTCATTTCAACACAGCCATAGTGCATCTTATAACGCTACTTGTGTAAGTGCAACCTGTGCATATTGCGTATCTTCAGTATCAATAGATTTCATGCTGCTGGATTCTAATCTTCCACAGCAACAATCACACTCGCAAAGAGATCAAGCCCCCCCCCAGGACAGGTAACCCCCCCCAAATCAGACTCCACAGAGGCAATCAAGCCCCCCCCCCCACGAGCAGAACAGCCCCCCTGAACCAGAAGACGCAAATTCCAAATGAAGGAGAACGGGTGAGACACAGAGAGACTCACTGACATGGGATGTACTAAAATGAATCACAGGCTAGCCCATTATAATCAACAGGAGTGGCTGCACAGCCCATTGGAAACAATAGGAGCCAGCCAGAGAGAGACTCTGTTAACCCACAGTTAACTCCAGATGAAGTTGGCAACCGGTGAAAACAGCAGAAAGCACAGTACCACACAGAGGCAATCAAGCCCACCACCCTGCAGAACAGGTAAACCCACCCACACACAGAATCTCCCCCCCGCATACACACACACAGGAAAAAAGTTATAGAGAAAAGCCCCCAAATGGGTCATACTGTGGATGTCTTATTCTCTTCCATCAGGAGCAGGGACTGGGAATCAGGACTCAGGAGTAATCCAATATGATTCTAGCAGACTCACACACACATACTCTCTCTGGCCATTTATGCACGGGAGGTTTTGCCTTGGATTTGCTGCTCTCTATATGCACATTAAGAATCGCCTGCTCCCATTCATTCCAATGGGCAGATGGGGGGGACCGCATATCTCGGGACCCCCTGACACAATCTTCACAAAACTTGGGGGTTCTCGCAAGAAGGTCCTCTCAAGCTACACTGAAAGTTTGGGACCTCTACCCCCAAAAATGCCCCCCCGGGAGCCGTGGAAAGCCACGAATGTGTTTTTCATGGCTTTATTCCAATGGGCGATTTTGGGGGGGACCCCTTCCGGGCCCCATATGGACCCCCTGACCCAATCTTTACAAAAATGGGGGTTCTCGCAAGAAGCTGCTGACACAAAGTGTGGGACCTCTACCTCCAAAAATGCCCCCCGGAGCCATGGAAAGCTGCAAATGTGCACATGCACCCCCCATTATGGGGATCTTTCTCTCACACAAACAGACACTCCCAGTCTGGGTCACGCACTCATCCAAGACTGATTGGCCAAAAGAAGACCCAGCTTGGCCACCGATTGGCCGCGGGAGAATGCTGCTTTGGGGGCACCGAACTTGTATGAATTTATCCGGCGTCCACTCGAACGCGCTGAGTTCGGTTCGTCATTTTCCCACCTTTTTTGACTTTGGTTCTATCTGAAGTAGAAACCGCCGAATCAGGGAAAATTTGGCTGTTTTTCTTGTAGGATGGAACCGAATCGACAGCCCTAGTGCTATCTCCTTCGATTGGCCGAGACTCTCCAGTGTCTCAGATAGAGGTCTTTCACATCTCCTGCTACCTGATACTTTAAATTAGCAATGCTGGAGATTGAACATGAGACCTTCTGCATACAAAGCAAATACTCTATCACTGAGCCACAGTGCCTTTTTTTTTCACTGTCTGGAAGAAGAGTCCAGGAGGTGTCTGCCGAGACAGGTAAGCATGGCTGAACTGACCTGTGCTGTCAGTTACAAATTACTGAGGCACTGCATTTTTTCCTATGTTAGGGAATAAGTGTTTCTATCCAGAATTCCCCCAAAGAACTAAGGGGGAAAGTTTGGGGTCAGTTTTGACTCCAAGACAGCTATCAGTCCCTAATTTTAATTCTTTAATTTCTGTACTCTACGCCATACAGATTTTTCAGTCTGCTTTTTAGTTATCCGGAAAGCCAGATACACATAATCAGTTTCACTTCCTGTGTTTTGATTTGCTTTCTATTTGTCATATAATCGCACATAGCAAGTTATTTTTTTAAAAGCTACCTTTCCACTGTTATGGATTAATTTAAGTCTAGACAGTAAAACTCTGGGTCACAACCTGGCAACTTCTAACAACCCCCAGCATGTCCTCATGACCTCCTTGTGCAAGGAGGCAAAGGTACTTAAAAAAAAAAAACTTAAACATTCCCTAGCAGATAGAAGATTTTTTTTCTCTTGCCGGTCCTTTCATCTTCCTCATTCCCAGCCTGTTATCTGGCACATCTCAACTGATAGGAGCAATAAAATTAGGTGGGCAAAAAGAAGAAGAAGAAGAAGAAGAAGATGCAGCTGCCTTCACTTCAACAGTGTTGCTAAGTCTCTGGGACATAAGTTGTCAATCCTTCTTGGGACGGAAATCTCAAAATGTACCTGTAGGAGCTCTAATGTATTTATTGAGTTTTGATGTTTGTGCATTTGGTACTTGTACATTGCGCCCACATTGTTTTAGCATGTCCACAAAATAATATTGGACAAAATAAATATATCAATCCCTGGATAAAACAGCTGAAGACGCTTTCTGAGAAGCGAATATTGCATTATCTGCTGTCAAATAGATTGGTCAATCGCATGAGATGTGGCAACTTTTCTCATTAAAAGGGGGAAATGAAATTTAATTTTTCTTTGACACTATAAAGTGTGAAGTGGTTGATGGATAGCCAGTGGCTATTAAATCAAGGGAAAGGAAGATTCATCAGACATTCAGAGGTGGTTTGCTATTGCCTGCCTTTGAGTAGTGACCTTGGATGTCCTTGATGGGCTCCCATCCTAGGACTAACCAGGGCCAACCCTGCTTAGCTTCCAAGAACTAACAAGGCTGGGCCATCCTAGTCAGGGCACAGAGAAGAAGGCAATTTTAGAGGACTGAGATGTGTGGCTATGAACATTTTGACTTGGATGCTAGGGGAGAATAAAGTTTAGCGTGGTCTTTAAGTTTAGGGCAGAAGTCATAAGCAATCAACTGCATCTTATAACACCACGTGGCGACTGCTTGCTCAGCGTGGTGCTCAGGATTTAAAGAGTGGCCTGGCCTGTAGATCATCATCCACACAATGAGGATCTCTCTGTTTTGCATTCATAACTTCTTGTAGGGCATGGGAAATATTCTGCAACTTAAAACAGCTAAACAAATCATTGGGAAATATCACTTCCACAGACCATTTTCAATTTTAAAAAGTACTTCCCACACTATGAACACATTCTGCTCTTAAAAAGATGCTGACTAGGGTTTCCAGCTGACCAGGAATACTAGCCTGGCCTGCTAGTAACAGTTGCTTGAGGTACCTGGAAAAGCTGTACCTGATGAACTTCTCCTATCATGATCAAGGCAAAGTTAGGAACAGTTTGCAGTTGGGGCAATGGCAAAAATCCCTTCCCCAACCTTTGAACCAGAAGGTGTGAGTCTCTGCCTCTTGCACGGCCTCACTTGAGGGTTCCAGTTGACGTGGTGTGTTTCCACCCTTGCCTTCTGCCCCTGTCTCTCCTGTGAGGTTCAGACGAAGCCTCGGATGAAGGGAAGTTTGGAGACCACTCACCCCTCTCGTCACTTCTCCTTCTTACTGGAGTATCGCAAGCTCAGTCTTCTTGCGCATTCCTCTCCAGTCCCAACTCCTCCTCAGCTTGTCATTTACCTCTGCTTTTTATTAGGACTCTTAACACCGTCCGCCCACCACCAGATACATCCACCAACTTCCGACCCACACCCAATTCCCCTTTTCCTTTCTCTCTTGTCTCCCGGCTTTCCTAATAACAGCCGTGAGAGCTGCCCCGCTGTCGTTCCTGATTTCCAGCTGTCTTCCCGACCCGTCTCTCGGCCTCCTGCCTGTTTTGGTGTTTCTGACCCTGTTTGTGTCATACTCCTCACATGTCTCCCCTCCGTATGTTCCTCCCTTGCCCCTGTCTCGCTCTCTGTTCTCTCCTCGCATGCTATCCCTCTCCACTTCCCATCTCTCTGTACCTCGTCTCTGTGCCCAGTGTTGGAACCCTGCGGTGTTTCCTCGGTGCCGTCTGTTCTTCTCGCGCCGCTCCTCTTTTCCTCCCCTGGCTCCCTGGGTTCCTGCTAGGGTTGCCAACTGCCAGGTAGTTGAGATAAATATACACAAGTACTAAACTAGTCAAGCTGAGGTAAAGATAGTACAAGGCTCTTAAATGATTGCACAAAACGTATATTGACAAATACAAAAGTGAAAGTGCTATCGTGTAACAAAGGAAACTTATCGACTCTATAAATGGACTCAGTACAGAAAAGTAGCAGCAGCTACTCCAATGACAACAACAATATGTACAAACACACAAGCCAACTGTAATGAATAAAAAATCAATTCATATGCCTTAAATCCAAGTCAGAGAGGCTCAGTACATTAGTCTCTAATTCCTTAGGGAAGAAAAACAGAAGGCAGAAGAGGGAGATCAAAATTGGTACGCCGTCCGGATGCTTTGCATTTTCGCTGCCGCCGGGGGCAGCTTCTTCAGCTCTCCGTGTACGAGGAGACGAGGCTCCTATGAATGCATTAAAACATTTCAAAAATCTCTCAAAAATGTTCTCATTATTCATAAATGTAACATAACAAATGCTAACCATTCCAAACAAACAAATGGATACAAAATACATACCTTGAATATTAGAATGAAAACCTTAAAATCTAAGAAAAGAACACCATTCTCAGCTAGTCACTTCTTGCTCCCAAAGGGTTGCTCAATGCTCTGTCTTTGGTGGCTGAAACCCAGGTGTTGTTAATTATAGAGCACCAGGCTCTACAGGTAAGGTTTCCCTGTGAAAACAGCTGCAGCTGATTGAGAGGGCAGGTAGAGTATTTCAATATTTACAAAAAGCAAGAAAAATCTAATTCACTATTAAGCCTGAATGGAAAATAAGATTTAAACAAATAAATAAAACGTAATTCTTGCCTAAGTAGGATCTTTTGGACATTTTCAACATCAAAAGAATTCCCCTTATAGACCCAGATCGCAAAGAATCTGATGTCATTTTCGTTATGTTTTTGTTCAACGAAATGGTAAGTTAAAGGGGCCTCAAAATTCAATGATCTAATTCTTGATTTATGCTCACCTATCCTTAATTTTAATGAGCCCATGTACTATCCATGTGCAATTTTCCGCATTTGCACGTGATCCCGTACACGCATCTGCTCGTGGAACAATTGGAAAAATGATTGAGCTTGAACTTGAAGTCTGAACTGGTAGAACTAAATTCTTTAAGTGGTAAGCTCAATGGGCAGAAAGAGCAAGACCCGCATGGTACCTGGCAAGACCTGCCAGGTAGTAGCAGAAGATCTCCTGCTAATTCAACTGATCTCCAGCCGATAGAGATCAGATCACCTGGAGAAAAATGGCCGCTTTGGCAATTGAACTCTATGGCATTGAAGTCCCTCCCCTCCCCAAACCCCGCCCTCCTCAGGCTCCACCCCAAAAATCTCCTGTCAGTGGCAAAGAGGGACCTGGCAATCCTAGTTCCTGCGCTACTCGACCCACCCCTCCCCGGAGATAAGCGTCCCAGGCAGCACAGAAGGGGACTCAGATTTTTTCCTCCATTAATGACACAAGTACAGCTTATTGGAGAAGTGGAAATATGTATATCTGTAGTTTCAGAAATGCTACTTATATCATCACTATTTCCAGTTGGTTTTTCACACATTACCACTTCACTCATATTGGTGCCATTAGGGTTCTTTGTAGTTCGTTCATTCATTTGGTTTTGGAGAGGAAATTTCATTTCCTATCATTACTTTCAGTTTCTTATCCTCATGCTGCAACACTTGTAGGAATCCCCATCACTTTAAAAGGAATTATTTTTCTAATCTGAAAAGTAAACCAGAAACAGTTTAAACTGAAATGGAACTAGGAAAAACAATTAAGTAGAACCGGGGGGGGGGGGGAATTGACTCAGTGAATTAACTGTGGTAAATCCCCACCAGAGTACTTCCAAAATGATTTCAGAATAATAAAATGAAATCCAAATTATTTGTTATTTTGAGAAACCCAGCAGCTCATAAGCCATATGCACACAAGTATCAGAAACCTGATGTCATTATAGCGCATTGAGATCTTCCAACCACTGTCATAGTGCATATATGTGGCTCATGCATACACTCAAAGAAATATGAACACTATCAGCAGCCAACATGATAAAGAAAAAGCCTTATTCCCAACAATGGTGCTAAGTTTATATGTCCAGGGAATTTTTTTTTAATATGGGGGAGTATTCAAACACAGCACCCCCTCCCTGTAGTACCCCCCAGCAGACAATTCACCACCTGAGCCACTGTGCATGCGTGTCAGCTTGGAAACCTCACAGCGGGCACACAGATGGCTTCACAGGGAAGGCTGGCTAGCAGTGTCCATGTATCTGCATTAACGTTTTCATTGGCCCACTGACACTTCCAAAGTTGTCACGGAAGTTAATGTACAGCCCATTCAGCTTTATTTGTACATTTTGTTCTTTGTGATTGGCCTCGTTCAGAAAGTTTTTAGATAGGCATGTTCACAGGGCAAAAATAAGAGGGCTCTGCCTAGACGCTCACATTTGAACTATCAGCTTCCCTTTTGCATTTTTCCCCTTTTCATGGGTCATAAAAGAGCTAAGCAGGACTTAGTGAAGAAATATGCCTTACTTGAGATGAAACTGGTTCAGAAAAACTATGGAGGCACCACATATGATCCAAAGCACTAGACTAGACTAGAGAAAGAGAAAGTATTTCTAAAGACAATGGTTTGGATCCCATGAATGAATTTTGTGTGTGCTAGGTAGCCTCTGCTGGTCTTCCGCTAAACAAGATCAGTGGAAACCAGTGGGCCTTTACACAAATGGAAATTTTAGCAGAAGGCAGCTTGGCTCGCAAACGCCTAGAGGATGGGGGCGGCCCCTTTGAGGGTCCATAAAATTGGACTCCCTGTCCCAAAGTTCACCAAACTCTGGTGACCATCAAAGGAGAGTCCCTTGCAGCCACGCTGCAAATTTGGGGACTCTACCTCCAAAAATCCCCCCCCCAGGAGCTTCAAAAAAATCCCCATTGACTATAATGGGCCTGCATTTTTCAGGAAACCTGAAAATAAGCCGAATACCCATATTTACCGGTGTGGCTACTCGGCTTATTTTGGGCCCAATAAACCCGAAATTTATCGGAATTTTTTTTATTTTTGCACAACCCTAATGCTGTGAGAGTCTCCTGGGATGACAAGAACACCAATCTTTTACATTTCTTTTCACCTTTTTGGAATCAGTGAAAGCAGAAGATCTACCATCTGCTTCCCTTCTCTAGGTAGGGGTGTGTGTGTGTGTGTACATGTATGCATATGAATAAGAGGACTCCTGGAGGACAAGTTCCCCAAACTCAGAGATGGTAAAGCACATGCATGCAAACACAACCGCCCCACCCTGCAACAGTGCAACCGGAGTCACATTTCAGCATTTCTGTTTTATTTGTGTTGGTTTTGTTCTTTTAGGTTTCATCACTCTCTTAATTTGTATTTCATGAGATGGTTACTGTGCTTCATTTTACTCTTGTCAATTTCACTTTCTCATTGTCATGCCATGACTTCCTGCTGGCACTGTGGAATTTCCACTGGTGGATGGGATTTGAGTTTGTGAGTTTAACTGAAAAAATTATTAAAAGAAGTGTAAAGAATTGTGACATTTCAGATGAAACACGAACCAGTGTGGTGTTGTGCAAGCTGCCCCCGCACCGTCCTGAAAATAGATGTTTGCCCAACTCCCGATGGTTGCTACAGATTAGGGAGACCAGATCTGCTGCTTTGGTGGTAGATTTCCTGCCCCCAACAAGGTCTGCCTGCCACTGCTCAGCTGGGTGGTGGGGGGAAAGTGCCAAGGGAAATGGGGAACAATCCTTTCCTTTATCCCTTATGCTGCTCAAGATCAATGGATCCAGGAGCTTCTAAGTTTTGAATCTAATGTTTTGGGGATATAAGGACTGAGATAAATTTTGCCAATGTTGCCCTGGGGTCCCTATCACTTAATAAAAAAGGCATTATATCAGACATAGAGGTATTGAATTTATGTATTAAAAGAGGAGAGATATATCATGCTCTAAGGTCCTCATAGAAACAGCATTCCAAGAGCACATGAGCTAATGAGTCAATGGAGCCAGAAGAGCCCAGACAAGTCCTTTCTGAGTAAGGTAAAATCAAAATTCTGCCTTGCATGACCATTGAAGGGTTAGCATTTAATCTAGCTAGAAAGAAGGCTCTAGACAGGTGAGGAATTGTCAAAAAGTAAGCATAGGCAGGCAAACCATGTGGTGGTGGTATTCCAAAAAACTGAGATGAGCAAACACGACGAGCCTGAAAAGATGTGTTTTCATAATCAATCTCTTTTATATGCTTTTTTTATTGGCGGGGAACAATCAGCTTTGCAACAACACCATGATATCACTTCTAGATGTGACATCATATCATTGAGCGATGCTCTAGCATTCACCCAAAGTTCTACGGTTAGAATGGTAGAATGGCCCCTGGTGCAATGACATCACTTCTTGGTTGCACTGGAAGTGATGTCTTGGTGTCACCCTGGTGCAAAAAAATGTAACCTTTTCACCATCTGCCAAAATGGACACTCCAGCCTCAATTTCCTCTTTTAAATGATGGAAAAACAGGTTCCATTTTTCTCTGGATTAAAGGAATGTCATGAGTCATGCTCGGAATGATCTCAATGTCATGTGGACATTCTTCTTTAATTTCCCATGTGGAAGCGGGTGACATGTGACTAAAAGGAATGCTTGTTATTCTCCTCTTTGTTTCCACCTGAACTCCCTTCTCGTTCTATCTCTTATGTCACATTTTAGTCTGTAACCTCCTTGCCACTATGACCTTCCTCCTTCTACTCTGAAAAGTGACATGTACTCAATGAGACAATAGTATAATAACAGCCTTGCAAATAAGTCCAAAAAAATCTCCCACTGTGTTCCAAGTCTTCCTGTCCTGGTTGCCTAGAGATTATTCTTATTCATCACAACTTGCCCGGAAGCCTAGTCTAACAACCTAAAAGTATAGAAATACTGTTGGGCAGTACTGTTCAGAAATGAAGAGCATCCATTTTATTGGACTTTGATATGCAAAAGACAAGAGGTCACAAGTCCAAGAGAAACTATGAATTACTTGTGGGTGTTTGTTTGTTTTTTGGTCATGGGGCGGTGGTGGAGAGTTTCCCTCCCTGTCTGTCTAACTGTCCCCTATGTGCAGAAACTGTAGCCCTTCTGGATAATTTGACTGTGGTGATATATTTTGCTCAGGTTATTTTTTGTGGTGGTTGTGTTATGTTAAGTGTTATGTATTTTGCATTAAGTATTTTTGTTCTCTGCTACACCCTTTGGCTGATAAAGCCATAGGGCTGCTCGAACAAATAGTTATTGATGTGATTTAGCCAGCTGCAGTAAACTCTACATTGGTTCTTAAAGTACTTTGGTTAAAACATTTGACCATGGATTTGCCTGTGGTTGGCAGGGATTCCTAGCACTTGCGGTTCACATTCTGACTAGCTGAGAGTATAGTGATTCCCCTGCTGGTCATGAATATGTTTTTTGCCCTTCTGTGGAGCTGGAATTTCCCTTGTGCTAGTAATTTGCTGTCTGTGTAAGAGAGAGGAGGGGAAGAGAGGAAGGATGTGATTCTCTATTAGCCTATCTTGTTATTCTTAACTAATTGCATTTTGTGCATGAGCAGGGATTTCTCCAAGCTAGTAAATACTGAATGGCATCAGGGTACACTCATGTACCATGAAAGAACTCCTAGTGGTCTATGAGCAATCAATATATTAGATATTTTACAGCCCCTGTAGACCTCCCAAAGTGAGCTGCAGTGATTGTATTAGACTTATTTTTCAATTTTTGCATGGCCACTTATGTCTGAGAAGAGGCATGTGTGAAAAGCCAGCTGCATTGTACTGCACTATTAGGAAAGAATGTGGTGAAGCAGCCTGCTGAAGAGCTGCAAAGGGTCGAAAGCTCAGCTCCCTGTCTGAGTCTCGTGAACAGGATGTGAACTGAACCAACAGGTCTGAGTATCCCTAAGCAGGAGCACATGTATCTCTCTGCTTGGGAACGGTAGATTTCCCTCAATGGGCTTCAGGAGGACCCAAGGCAAACGTACAACTCAGCCATTTTTTCCTGTCCCCACCTTCCCTATGTAATGGCTGAAACCACAAAAACTCACAGCCTGACTACTTCAGAACATCTCCTCCTCTTTGTTATATTCAGATACAATTCATTATGCCCATATTGCCTGGAGCTGCACTTCTTTAATATAAATAACATTTTAAAAGGTTCAATCAACAAAAGATAATAAAAAAAATTAATAACAATAAATAAAGAAAATAAATACATGTACTCAAACTGACCAGCAATATAGATACTGACTGGTGTTTCCAAATTATAAATATATTGTATGAGAGCAACTCCCTCTTTGATGCGCACCTTAATGTGGTGAGGGGGGTATGTGTGTGTCAGCAAAGCTGAGAGCAATACTGTAGGGAGTTTAGACTCTGTCAAGAGGCTAAACTCCTGGCAGAGTCACTCAAGACAGAATGGTCACAGCTGAGATACCAGACTAAGATGCATAAATTCCTTTCAGGAAACAACAGCCACATCAGCAGAAGAGAACGGAGAGGTCCAGTGGTGATGAGGGCAGAGGAATCCTTGAAGGGTAGCTACCGGGCAGCAGCAGTGGTGGAAGGTGACACTGGAAGAGGATCTGTCTACAACAGCAGTGCCACTTCAGCTAACCCTGGTGAGTACTGTGCAGATGAAGGCAATGGTAAACCACTTCTGATAATCTCTTACCTTGAAATCCCTATGATGAGACGAAAGGACGAAAGGACGAAAGAAAGAAAGGACGAAAGGAAGAAAGAAAGAAAGAAAGAAAGAAAGAAAGAAAGAAAGAAAGAAAGAAAGACTCATATAGTGCTAAAAGATTAAACCTCCAGGTCAGATAGCATTCAATAAGCTAAATGATAGCACTTTTTGGAGGTCATTAATCCATAGGTTCATTGTTAGTCAAAAGTGTCTTGATGGCACTTCACACACACACATGAGAGCAAATGTTTTAAAAGGTATAAAATGACAGTGCACTTGAATATGTATGTTTTATAAAAGAATAACTTGACTTGATAATAACTGTGTTATATGACTGATTTGGTGACTAGTGGAAATGATGGCCATTCCACTGAACTTTTTGTGCTACAGACCTTTGTAGTCATTTCAGTGAGTTTTGTCCCAGATCTGGCAAAATTCTTCCATGAAGCTTTTCCTAAACACTGATCATGAACTTCTGATAAATGTGTGTGTGTATAAAGTGCAGTGAAGTTGCTGCCAACTTATGGTGACCCCTGCAAGGAGCTTCCAAGGCAAGTGAGAAGTTGAGGTGGATTGCCATTGCCTTCCTCTACATAGTCTTCCTTAGTGGTCTCCCACCTAAGCACCAACCCTGCTTAGTTTCCGAGATCTCATGGGATCAGACTATACCATGCCACCTTTCCTCCCTGATAATTGTATTATATGTTAACATACAATTAAGTTAAATTATACATTAAATTAAACATTTAAGAAAGCAAAGCAATAATTTCCAACTTTTCTACCTTTACAGAGCTCATTCAATATCAATTTAATTGCCAACTAACACCTGTATTTATGCCATAAAGGATTCAAGGGAATCTGGGGCATGTTCTAGGTCACAGATTTGGATTATATAGGGGGTTCAGCCTCATCACTGGCCGATATGAATTGAAAATGGAACCTAGAACACATCCTGTATTCTCTATCATCTTCACATGGCAAGGAAAAATCTGCAGAGATGTCTTTAATGGGACCTGAGGCACCAATTTTTCATTCAAGAACCCATTGCAAAGACCCTAGAATTCCCCACACCGTCATTTTTCAGCTGGTACAAATTTGTCAGTCTTTGGTAATGTACTTCTTTGCTTGCTCAGTCCCAGATACGCATGGCACTTTACACCATTTTGTCTTTTTGATTCCAACATAATTAAACAAGATCAAATGTAACGGTATTACTGGACTACACATGGCATTTTACATCTTGAGGTGCAGAACAAAGTCCATTCATTCCATGAAAATCAGAGGAATTGCAAAAAGTGGAGGTAAATTATGGGAGAATCCTTTGCTTTGACAGTTTCTTGGGATGCTGAAGTATGTTTTCTTTTGGTCCTTTATCTTCTGTGCAGGGCTTTATTATAGTTTTGTATATTTGAAAAGTATGCCTTACAGTTTAGAATCAGACGAAGAACAGCAAGAACAGGAGATGTTTTTCTTTTTGGAAAAGTGATGCTGGAGGTAACAAATGGAAGATGAATTATATAAGTGCTCTGTCCAAAGCAGCAGTTTTATTCAACTGTTTTTGTTGCATCATCAGGAATAAATTCGGCTAGGGAAAAAATAGAAGTAGTTCAAACTCTGTACTAATTTCAAATTGGTTTTCCCTTTCAGTCATTATTTCAACCGTGGAACATATTTCAACTACCAGTCACTGAGGATTTTGTTATAGATGCCATGGCAAAAATCAGATAACTGAACTATACTTAAAAAAAAAAAAAACACACACACACAAATCTTTCATTTGGCTTGATCAGAACTGAACTGATTTATAAGAACTGAGTTGATGGGGGATTTGTATAGAAACAAATGCCGTGTGCTATTAAAGTCGAGTATGGCCTTTTTTGAACTGGCTATTTCCATTGCAGTCACCCCCCAGCTATTTTGGGGCTTTGTTTTCATTAGCACATTTTCTCCGACCTTTAGAAGTTCCCTCACTCTCCCCTCGCATTTTCCCTGTGTTTTTTGGAAGTTGTTTTAGCCAGAGTTTCAAGTCTGCCTCAATCCCAAATTGACAGCTGGCCCTGTACATACTTGTCAATTTGGGCATTTTTTCCCATGCTCATTCTCGCTTCTCCCTCCCACTTGTCTTGCCCCTCATCCAACCCCTCCCCTTGAAGCCTTAGCTGGATTGAACAGGTTTTTTTGTTTGCGAGAGAACGCTGAAATAACCACAAACAACCTATGTGGTTGCTTATTTGGTCAGTTTCACAGCGAGTTGGTCAGTTTCAGACCTCAGCTGAATGGAACAGAGCCAGGCTGCCCTCCCCTTATATGAGTTCTCCTTGTGATAGGCATGGAAACCACTTTTTTTGTTTGTGAATGCAGCACTAGTGATATAACACTGGGATAATCACAGTTGTGCGGCTTCTTATTTCTCCAGTCTGCATTTCATGTCCTGTTCAACTGTTCCCCCCCCCCCCCCGATGGTGAGCTAATGGGCTACTCACCTCAGTTAAAATGAAAGAATCCCACTATGGGGCTGGTTTAAGAAAAATACTACAGCCAATTACAAAGCAGTATTTGTGGTGTGTGTGTGTGTGTGTTTCACATGTAAGTGCCTTTTTCCTGCCTGCAATCTATCATGAGATTGATCTATCACTAGAGTGCTTGCATGATCAAAAAAGGGGGTTGCAAGCCGCGTAACAATGATGACATTGGTGATCACTCCCCTCCTGGTCAGACGCTCCTCATTTTCACTAGTGCATGCAGAAATTTACTCCGAGTAATCCCAAGTACTCTGGGAATTTATTTGGGGGGGGGGCAGCCCCTGTGCAGAGTGATTTGAGAATTTGACAGCAAATACTGTGCATCAAGAGAGCAGCATATCCAACAGAAAAAACCCATGCATAAAAGGCCTATCTCTTTTGGTTTAAGAATTGTTACTGAAGAACTCTTCACATGTGGCATGATGAAGGCTTGTTTTGTGTGATGGGATCTCATTTGGCTGGGATCAGTGTAGGAATGATATGAAAGCAGGGCTGAAGCAGATGGTACATGTAATTCCTTACACAATCTGTAGCCCTTACCCTTTGTGGCTTGAAAAACCAAGGCCATTATACTTGTCATTCACATTTAGCCACAGATATATAATTTCACCTAAAGTGAAATTTGATACCAGTATAGGGATTCCAACCCAGAGAACACACATGCCATTAATGAAGAGCTGTCTCTGGGTGAAATTTTCTTCCTCCAGCAAGTTAAGGATTAGTAAAACAACCCTCACCAATTTGGACAAAGTTAGTAAGATCTCAGACTAGACTATTGCTTACTATAAAATTTCAACACAAATCTGGAAATTTTGCTCAAAAGGAACATCCATAATATTAGGGAAATGTCTTGGGAGAAGAAGAGATGGAAGTTTCTAATTGCAGCCTTAAAATTTGCTAGCACATGCTGTTTAGTTCAACCCAAAATTGGTTTAAAAAATCACAGTACCTCTTAGTTTGGGATCCAGTTTGTGAGTCGGCCCACCAACAGGAGACATTGCTTGATTTCCAGCTGGACAACATCCCAGGCACACAGACTGTGTTGCTTCTCTTTCAGGAAGTTGTCGATCCTTTGGAAGTATCTTTTCACTCTCAGCCTGGTGAGCTGGACGTTCTGAGCTCTTGGAGACGGGATGTCATTCTCCATCTCTGTATTCGAACATGTTCCCAGGTGCTGAATTTGCTGGTGAAGTTCAATCTGGAATGCTGCCATGGAATTCTCATCCCAAGCTGTTTCTGTCAGGTTTTGGTTGAAAATGCCAATGATCTGTTGGAAGATTTCATGAATGGCCACCACAGGATTATCTTCTAGGGACTTTTGGATCTCCTTGAGAATGACTTGGGTGGCAATGAATTCTCTCATGTCACTTAGGCACTGCAGAGGAAGATTTGTTCTCATTTTGCTCTTCAGACGTTCCAAGATGTTCGTGTTGGTGGTGCTTAGCTGTACGCGAAGATCACCACAGCCCTGAGATGAGACTTCACTGAAGAAAAGCATCAATAGACAAATATGCAGACAGATCTTTGCAATCATGGTGGTGTGGGATGCTGTTTGCTAGAGTGCAAGACCTTTGAGATGGTGTGTTGTCCAAGGAGCCTTGTGTTCTGGTGCATCTTTGAATCTTTCATTTGTATTTAAATATTCAAGGGCTGAAGTTTTCCTTTGCCATTTTCAGTTCATTCAAATTTCCCCTTTCTTAAAATACTATGCTTTCACTTTTCTCCTTCCAAACAAATCTGAGAATAATGCAAAACAAAAATACTTTCTGTGATGATATCAATATTTGAGAAAGAAATTTTCTTTTTTAACACAAATATGAATTAACATGACATTTATTTTTTTCATATATATATATAAACCCATGACATTTATTTTTGTTAACCCTGAAAACTGGTGTCATTTGCCCTGTCAATTCTGGACTTCTGAAACGTCATCTTATCACATCAAAAGAACAAACTGCTGAAGTTTGTGTGTGGGGGTGTATCAGAATGGACCCATTGACCTGTAAGCACTGCTCTGCTTCACTGAGGTATCTAGACATTAGTGGCTACCTGAGTCTCTGTCCAGCAACGCATCACTCTCCCAGTCTACCCAACCCTCAGAGGGGTTTTATCTCCTTCTCTGGGTTCCACTGCCACTTTTTTAGGAATTACCTGCTGAGAATGCCAGTGCTCCCAGCTTCCCTCCTCATGTTGCCATTCTAAGGCTCTGCCCAGGGCCTGTGTCTCCCACTACCCAGTAACTGGTTACCACAAGGGCAGCTTGTTGCACTTAAATATTCCCAGGGAATTGGCAATTTAGCACCTAACCGATTCCCTTCCCCTGGCACCTGCTTTAAATAGTGTGTTCAAATGGTGGAGATCTCTGTGGTATGGAGAACAAATACCAGCATTCAAAATAGAAAATAATTTAAAAAGTAAAATGTCCACACACTTGCTCTCAGCACAGTGAGCAAGAAATACAAAAGAAAAATATAAACATACCTTTTCTCTGCCCTTCACTCTGTACATGCCTTATTCTAAGGCAGGCTCTTTATCCTTGAAAGTTGCAGAGTTCTGAAAACTTCCCTTACCTTGGAGTCTTTCTTTAGGCAGTCATCCCTTTGTCTGCTCCACATGGCTATGGCAGCCATCAGATGAAGTTCAGGTAAGAGAACTTCTTTCTCCAGATGCAATCAGCCTCTCCCTCTGTGCCAAGGAATTTTATTCTGTTTGCCCATCCCTTGTGGGTCAAATATTCTTTTCCTGAAATCTCAAAGAAGATGCAGTCTAGCCCCTCACCAACCCCAAGTCTTTGACTGGGAATCTGATCCCTAGAAGGGACACAAAGTGTGAGCTGACCATTTCATTGTGTCCAGCCAGGCAGGCCATTAGTATTTCCAAAGCTTTGATAGCTGGGGCCTGGCAAGGCTTGGTAGCAATGGACTTCCCACGTCCAGCCTGTCTTCAGCTAGGAGAGAAAAAGCCCTTTAAAACTCAATGTGGAGGTTTTATCATGTTGAAATTTCCAAAATAAAATGCATTCCTAAAATGCATTGCAAAACAAATTAAACAAGGACATTAGTCCTATTGATGAATATGTGAACATTTCCCAAGAAATATTTCATCCCAGTGATGCAGCCACACATGCTTTTTCATACACATCTGTACGCACTTCACAGTGCAATCCTAAGCAGAGTTACACCTGTCTCAGTTCATTGACTTCAGTAGATTCAGAAGGGTGTAACTCTGCTTCAGATTGCACCATTATTTACCCAACACTTGCTGACTGGCAGCGGTATGTGTGGATGTAAATCTGGCCACCATCATTCACAACATTATAGCAGCATAGTTTAAAAAGCTGTACATTTCCTGGAAAGAGTTTAGAAACTACAACTATTTGGGAATGCAGGGCTGCTGAGAGAGAGTCAGATTTTGTGGGGCCCATACAGCTTGTCCCCCCCCCCTCCCTGCCTATGGCTATTTTGGCATTGTAAAAGCATCAGAGGGAGAGAGGAAACAAGCACACTGCACTACTGGCCTGATCAGGATCAGGTCCTTGTGGCTTTCCAAATGGCTTTCCTTGTGGCTTTCCAAATGTCCTTAAAATGGTGGTAGCATCCTTGTGGCAGCCATTTAGTTTGGCCCTTAGCTGCCTTGCTCACTGGGCCCTAGTGTGGAGGGCAAAGCAAACACTTCTCTGCCCCAAATCAGGAGGGCTGGGAGTTTTGCAGGAGCATTAGGTGGTGGCTGCAGCCTGTATTTGAGCTCCATTTGTTCAAGTGCTCAGTATACTGTATGGCAATTCCCTTAAGTGGCTGAAACAGACATCAAGAAATCTCTGAGATACAGGAATAGTCCAGGTGTGACACAGGGTTTTCATAACAGCTACTAAGAATTTGATCTCCCTCAATCCCCATGTCCACTTATAGGTGTCACTTGCTGTCTTCTGTTGACCCTACTTGCAACAGATTATCCATTTATGACTATGACCATAGTAATAACAGAATGCCTATAATTTATATATAACTGTCTTTCTCAGGAAAAATGGATTTTTGTTTCTACCATGGTGGGACCCAGGTTCTTTGAGAGAATGGTTGGTGGGATGTAAGATACGAAAAGCTGAGAACCACTGATCTAGAATATATCTAATATTGCCCTGCATATGTAGCAAAGGAAGACCAATAGCTGTTCAGCAGCTATGAGTCAGTAGCTGTATAGTGGTGCTCAACTGGGCTGAAGGAAGCGTGTCTACCACTGCTGACTTTTTCACTGATGAACCAGTGCTAACCTTCCAGATTATGCCATAATTCCCTGAATGCTCAGTCTTCATTTGTTCACATTTGTCATAACCATGCTTCTGTTATTCCACAAACTATGTACAACAGAATTGTTCAGGAGAGCATTTTTATAAAAGCGAGAGGGCTATATTATAATGTAATAGTTCAGGAGATGATTCATGGAAGGGAACAGGTCTGTGGATTTACTAGTGTGTATGATATGTGTGATCTACTGCTGTATGCAGTATCCTGTTCTCAGTGAACTGTAGTTCTATTGTTTAACATGTCATGTTTAATACTTAAGCACTGTTGTTCAGATTTCTGCTCCCCCCCCAAATTTCTGCAATCCCAGTTCTTTTATATTGCTTATTAGAAGTTGCATCCTTTTGACTGCATTGATTTACATTGAAAAAGGGAACAATGAAAAACATAAATAAACATAATCTAGAACTTTAAACAAGAGCCCTGTGGTGCAGAGTGGTAAGCTGCTGTAGTGCAGTCCAAGCTCTGCTCACAACCTGAGTAACATCCTGATGGAAGTTGGTTTCAGGTAGTCGGCTCAAGGTTGACTCAGCCTTCCATCCTTCCAAGGTTGGTAAAATGAGTACCCAGCTTGCTGGGAATAAAGTGCAGACGACTGGGGAAGGCAATTCGAAACCACCTCATAAACAGTCTGCCTAGTAAATGTCGTGATGTGATGTCATCCCAGGTAATGACCCAGTGCTTGCACAGGAGACTACAATAACAATAATAATAGTCCCCACTCACAATAGTAAATATACACACCAATACAAAATACAATTAAAACAGTATAATCAATCTAAAACAGCCCTATGATAAGCCTATACAGATGGCACCTAGGTTCTTCAACTTTGAAGCATGTTACAAAAGAAGATGGCCGTCTATTGATGTCTAAACAATTCCTTTCCTTTCCTTCTTTGCTCCTATGACCCATAGGTCCTGAGGCGTTATTTCTTAGAGGAAAATATGACGGAGAGATATTTGGCCACAGCCAATGTTATATTTGGACCTCTATCCATCAGCAAAAAGGGGACTATTTTGCTCTTGTTATGGGGCAGGAATTCTCGCCAATATGGGGGTAATCAATTTATCTTGGTGGTGTTTAAAGAGGGGACATTCCATCATCTTATGGGATAATGTGTCAATTTTCTTTAAATTGCATGAGCAAAGTGTGTCAGAATATGATAGATTTCTATATCTTCCATTTAATACTGCTGAGGGTGCAGCATTTAAACAGGTGAGCATAAAGGCTCTTCGGAAGGAAGGGACAGTGTCTAAACAATTGATGTCACTCCAGTCTGTGAGGAAAAAGAAAGAATGGAGACGGACACGTAGGGGCAGGAATGCACAGTCAGGAAAAAAGGGAAGAAAAAAGGCAAAAGGTGGAGGGGAGACACAGGGAAGGTGGGTAGGGAGGCCAGACTCAAGATGTAATACCATTCCTGCCCTCAACCATAGGCCTGGGGGAACATCTCTGTCTTGCAAGCCCTGAGGAAATGGGTCAAGTCCCACAGGACTTGGGTCTCATTAAACAGAGAGTTCCACCAGGTTGGTGCCAGAGCCAAAAAGGCCCTGGTTCTGGTCAAGGACAGCCGGATAGATTTGGGGCCAAGGATTACCAGGAGATTTGTCCCAGATGAGCTTTATCTTTTTAGCCCTCTAAACAAATGACAGGAGATCCTTAGACTAGTCTGGAACCATTGTTATTGAAAAGACTCAACAGTATTGAATGGTAGAATAACATATTTTATGAGTGCAGCCCTATGCATGTTTACTCAGAAGCATTCTTAAAATTGTAGCCTATGTTTTGAGGCAAACGCTGAGAAAGTTCATGCTGGAATCCATGCAAGGAATATACATGCAAGGAATCTGAGAGGAATTGCAGAAAGTGGAGAAAAAATGTATTGGAGAATCATAGGCAATCTGTTCAGTCTCTCAAAGATGTTTTCTTTTTCCTTTTGTTTCTTTATCTTTGTGGTTTTCAAACTTCATTGTGGCACTGCATAATTGAAAACCACCTCGTGATATAGTGAAACACTCTGTCAACAGCTGAAGTAGACTTGGACAAATTTTACTTCCTAGAAGCATGTCACTGGAGGAAACAAAAGAAAGATGAATGATTTGGGTGCTCTGTCCAAGTTACACTTTCTTTCAGCTGTTTTTGTTACATCACCAACTGTAGACATAGCTGGAAGAAAATAGAGAAGTGGTTAACATTCCATATTAATTTGGAACCAATTTTCCCATTTAACCATTATCCCAAATAAGGAATATTCTGAACGACCAAATATTGTGGGTTTTGTTATGGAAATTGCACATCATTTCCCCCCAAATTAACTTATTAAAAGAATGGACTCAAATAACTGATTTATTTCGAGTTCATTACGGATTGATGTGGAAAAAAATTGTATGTTGCACTATGAAATCTCTGTAATATTTCTAGTTGTGGGGTTGTTGTGGTTAGCTTCATTTATTGCCAGTGAGGTGCCTTTTACCAGCCACCTCAAAGGAACTGTTTTCCATGAAAGATTCCAATAAGGTATCTGAAAATTGTGTAACCATGCGGGTGGGACAGAAGAGCCTTTCCCTACAAATGCTCTTGTATCACTCAAATGCAGTTCCAGGGTGATGGGGCAGGGATGTGCACTCAGGTATAGCCGAGCCACCCCCAGAAAAATACCTTACTGGTATTTTGGGGTATTTTTTTAGCCACATACACATTAGAAAATCTCCCTGCAAAGCCGGTTATTCTGAACCCAAATAAACCCAAAAACACTTGTGTTTTATTTGGGATTGCCAAATAACATCAGTTAAAGGTCTTCAAGTTCACCCCTTTCCTGCCTTTGAAGGTTTCCCACACAGCAGGAGGGAGGGGGGATGAGGCAGTTCTCACAGGGGAATATAATAGTACATTGTAGGAAGTAACCCCCAATCACAGCAGTTGTTTTACAGGGTAGTTTGGCTTCAAATCCTGAGTCCAACAACCTTGTTTCCCCCTCCCCATCTGCAGGTTTTCCAGGGAACAGGAGGGAGGGGGGAAAGAGACAGTTGCCAAAGGCAAATAAGATTACCCGTTAGAGGGAGCTGTACTCTTTGCCCAATGACAGCAGCTGTTTTATATGCTACTTTTCTTTCAAATTCTTCTGAGCATGGGCAAAGGGCATAAAAGCAGGCCCTAGCTGTGGCTTGAGGCCATTACAGTGAGAGATTTCAGGAGTGTGCTTATGCTACTGCCTGGAAGTCTGCTGCTGCCCCCTGCAACTGGATCTGGAGGATACCTCTGATTGTCTCAGCCTGCCTGCCTGCCTGGAGGAGAAGATCATCACTGGTTTAAAAATTATTTAGTTTTCTGGGTTTTTTAAACATTTGTTTTTGGGGCCTGGTGGTGAGTTTGGGGAGAGGGGCTAAGGCCTAAAAGGCCTTTTGTTTCCTCCTGTGTGGTTTCTTTGCTTTTGCTGTGGTGTTGCATTCTGTTGTGGGAGCTATTTCTACTTTTTTGGCCCTGTTTGTGTGTGTGTGTGTTTTTTTGAAAGCTAGTTAACTTTGGGGTTTTCCTCCCTTAGCATTCCTATCCTGTGCAGATTTCCCCCTTTTCTTTTTTGGGATGGGGGATTCACTTGCTTAGTTTACTTTCTGGTTCTTTTATATACCCCCCCCCCACCTTTGGCTTTACTTTCTACTGGTTTGATTTGTTAAGAGGCTGTGCTGTTAGACAGAAGCACTGTGTTCAGGAAACGTCTTTCTGGCTAGGAGACTTGTTGTGGTGTGCTCCTGTTGGTTTGAGCCATTTAATTGTTGAGAAAGAAATTCTTGTAAGGTTTTAAAAGAGGTGACTTTTAATAAGGGTGTGTTAGGAATTATTTTAAAAGCACAAATTAAATTTCAGCATAGAGCTAGCCCCTCCCTGATTAGGCTACTGCTGGGCAATTAAGAAGAGTGATAGTTGTTTGTCAAACAGTAATTAGAAGAAGAGTTTGTTTTTATATGCCGACTTCCTCTACCACTTAAGGAAGAATCAAACCTGTTTACCTTCCCTTCCCCTCCACACAACAGACACCCTGTGAGGTAGGTGGGGATGAGAGAGTGTGACTAGCCCAAGGTCACCCAGCTGGCTTCATGTGGAGGAGTGGGGAAACGAATCCAGTTCACCAGATTAGCCTCCCCCACTCATGTGGAGGGGTGGGGAATCAAACCTGTTTCTCCAGATTAGAGACCACTGTGCCAAACCACCACTCTTAACCACTACACCCTGCTGGCTCTAGACGAACAGTAAAAAAAATAAAGTAAAAAAAAATAACATCACTTTTTAGTGTCTGCTCTGGGCTTCAAAACAATTGAAGCCAGGTGGTTTTAGAAAAATAGTGCTTTATGCTGTCCTTTACTTCCATCTTTAAGAAGGGAGTTGCTAAATTCTTAAAAAAGAATTAGCTGCTTTACAGGAGAGTTAGGAAAAGTTAAAAATAGTCCCTTTATTCTTTTTTTAAAATTTCATATCCATCTCTAGGTTAGTTTAAAAAAAAAAAAACTAGACCGGTTTTAGAAGTCAATAGTTCTTTAAAAAACCTGAAAGCAAGGTAGTTTCAGTTTTACAAAACAAAAAGTTAGTTTGTGTGTGTGGGGGGGTTTGATAAAAAGGTTTCAGAGTCTGGTAGGTTGTGGTTAGGGTTGCCAGCTTGAGGTTGGGAAATACCTGGAGATTTTTGGGGCAGAGCCTGAGGAGGACAGGGTTTGGGGAGGGGAGGGACTTCAATGCAATAGAGTCCAATTGCCAAAGCAGCTATTTTTTCCAGGTGAACTGATCTCTAATGGCTGGAGATCAGTTGTAACAGCAGATCTCCAGCCACCACCTGGAGGTTGGCAACCCTAGTTGTTGTGCAGGTAGCTAGTTACCTAATATCCCAGAAATAGTTAGACAGAGTTTGGCCCAGGGATAAGCAGAAGGAAGGGAGTGCAGCAGGGCTCTGGAAGGAAAGCAAAGAATTAGTGGGGGGGGGAGGGCTGTGACTTTCCCCCACCTGTGCAGAGGCCTGCTCTACAGTTGCCATGCAAGGCCCTCTTCATTGAGGCTGCTGCTAGAGTGGTGCCTTCAGAGGTGCCTGCAGATGCTGGCACTGGGCAGGGGTCTGCTGCTCAGGCTGCCCCTCCTCCAGCTGTTGTTGAGACTCAGCAGCAGGAGGAAGAGCAGCCTGTCTTTTGGGTTGAGTTTGGGGGACAAGTGTGCTCTGGCTCTGGGGCTTACCCAGGGACCCAGAGGCTGCTGGAGGAACTAGAGGAGAGAGAGAGTGCCCCTTCTCCAGTTCCTCCATAGTCCTGGAAGGGCCTGAGGAAGCCTGTTGTACATTGAGCACTGTGCCTGGTATCTTGAGGTGCAGCCTTGTTTACAGTTCATGGTGGGATAACGTAAGCAACAACTATCCAGTGAAACTTTAGACCTGCTGCAGAACGTGGAGGAAAATGTGTTAGAGAATTGTATGGGTTGACATTTTTGAGTCCCTTCAGTGGGTTTTCTTTTCATTTTGTTTTGTCCTTGATCTTCTGTGTAAGGGTTTCACTGTAGTACTGTAGCTTCTGACTTGTAGCGACCCTATGATTTAATGATCTCCAAAAAGTCCTAACATTAACAGCCTTGCTCACGTCTTGCAAACTAAGGGCCGTGGCTTCCTTGAGTCAATCCATCTCATGATGGGTCTTTCTCTTTTCCTGCCGCCTTCCTTTTTTTCTAGCATTATTGTTCCCCCCCCTAATGACTCTTGTCTTCTCATAATGTGACCAAAGTATGATGGCCTCAGTTTAGTCATTTTAGCTTCTAGGGACAGGTCAGGCTTGAGTTGATCTACAACCCACTTATTTGTCTTTTGGGCAGTCCACGGGATCTGTAAAACTCTCCTACAACACCACATATCAAATGAACCAACTTTCTCCTTTCACATCATACATAGTAATGAGGAATGCTTTGGTATGAATTATCTTGATCTTGGTCACCAATGACACATCCTTACACTTAAATATCTTTTCTAGCTCTTGCATGGCTGCCTTTCTCAGTCTCAATCTCCTTCTTCCTTGGTTGTAGTCTCCCTTTTGGGTTGATGATAGAGCCAAGGAATAGAAAATTTTGAACAATTTCAATTTCTTCATCATTGACCTTAAAGTTGTGTAATTCCTCAGCAGTCATTATTTTTGACTTCTTGATGTTCAGATGTAATCCTGCTTTAGCACTTTCTGCTTTAACCTTCACCAGTAGCCATTTCAAGTCATCTCTGTTTTCTACCACTAATGTGGTGTCATTTGTGTATCTCAGATTGTTAATGTTCCTTCCACCAGTTTTTACTCCACCTTCCTCTAAATCTAATCCAGCTTTCCTTATGATATATTCTTCTTTAACTTTTAGCAGTAGTTGTTTCACATCTTCACTATTTTCTGCCAGTAATTTAGTATTATTGGCATATCTCAAATTGTTACTGTCCCCCCCCCCCAATTTTCACTCCACCTGCATCTAAATCTGATGCAGCTTCCCTTATGATATGTTCTGCATACAGATAGAAGAGACAGGTAGATAAACTACGTCCTTGTCTGCTACCTTTGCCAATTGGAAACCATTCTGTTTCTCCATATTCTGTCATAACAGTCGCCTCTTGTCCAGAGTACAAGTTGGGCAACAAACCAATCAGATCTTGTGGCACATCCTTTTAAAACCAACCAAAGCTTTTCATGATCCACACAGTCCAAAGTTTTGTTCTAATCTATGAAATACCGTATTTTTCGCTCCATAAGACGCACTTTTTTCCTCCTCAAAAGTGAGGGGAAATGTCCGTGCGTCTTATGGAGCGAATGCCGGCTGGGCACGTGTGCATCGGGACAGCGTGAGCCGGCGTTCCCCGCCCCAACGGCCAGCTGAGAGGTGGGCGGGGCCGCACAGAGCGAGCAGGCGCACGCGAGCAGGCGCACGCGCCCAGCCGGCTCTGAGCACCCCACCCGCCTCCCAGCTGGCCGTCGGGGCGGGGAACGCCGGCTTGTGCCATCCCGATGCACACGCGCCCAGCCGGCTTTCGCTCCATAGGACAAGTTTTTAGAGGATTTTTTCTTGTTTTCCTCCTCTAAAAAATAGGTGCGTCTTATGGAGTGAAAAATACGGTACACACTGATTTTCTTCTGAAATTCTCTCATGTGCTCCAGTAACTAGCATAAATTTTCAATATGATCTCTTGTGCCTCTTTATTTTTCTGAATCTAGCCTGGACATCTGGCAATTCTTGTTCCATATATGGTTACAATCTTGGTTGTTAGATTTTGAGTATCACTTTACTCGCATGAGAAATTAATGCAATGGTCTGATAGTTGCTCTAGCCTTTCTCTCTTTTTTGTACTGGAATGTAAATTGAGTTTCCAGTCTGTGGGCCATTGTTTTATTTTCCATATTTGTTGCCATGTTCTTGTTAAGATTTTAATGGACTCTGTTTCGGTGGCTTGGGATAGCTCTATTGATATCCCATCTACTCCTGGTGATTTGTTTCTCCTAATTGCTTTCAGTGAAGCTTTCACTTCACTTTCTCCTTTCCATACGCATTTGAGAACCATGTAGAATAAAAATGCTATTCTGAGGTGGTGTTCAGTATTTGAAAGACAGGTTTCATTTTAATGTTTATATTCAGTTAAGGACTTGAATTAATGAGTACATTTTTTGTTAGAAGTGAAAATGAGCGTAATTTGCTATATCAGCTTTGGACTTCATAAAGTTCATTCCATCAGTTCAAAAGGATACACTTTCAAAAGATGAAAGCAGGACATCAGCTTTAGTTTCCAGTATGTAGGACTTTACCATTCATCTGGACTTGTGGGATTTCATGAGAACTATGTAGGGTTAAAGATCATAGGGGAAATCTTTGTGATAAATGGGCATGTGTATACCAGACTTAGGTGTTGTACCAGTCATGCAGTTCTATTTGGAGCAATTTATAAATGGCTGAATAGTCCCCTAAGCCTGATTTCCCTGTCAAATTTTTGCAATGAATTTAGAAATTGCAAGAGTTTAAAATTTTGAGTTGATGTAACAAGAGACTCTGACTTTCACTTTTAACAAAAACAATTCAATCAGTTACATTTTAGTTCAATATAAAAACAAAAATCAAATCATTAAATGTTAATACCCTGTCTGAAGAGCATCTTATTCTACTTGATTCTCAAATTCATATGGAAAGGAGAAAAGTGAAAGTACAATATTTTAAGAAAGGGGAAATTCTGATGAATGGAAAGGGGAAAAAAGAAAACTTCATCCCTAGATCTTTAAAAGCAAAGACATGGTTCAAAGACACATCAGACTCCCAAAGTCATTGCTCAAGACACACATTCTGTAATCAGGCAAAGAGCACAAACAACCATGAACACCATACTTACAAAACGATGGCTGCATATATACTTAGTGATGCTTTTCTTCAGTGAAGTCTCAACTCAGAGCTGTTCTAGTCTTCGTGTAAAGCTAAGCACCACCAACAAGAACAACTTGGAACTTCTGAAGAACAAAATGAGAACAAATCTTCCTCTGCAGTGCCTAAGCGACATGAGAGAATTCATTGCCACCCAAGACATTCTCAAGGAGATCCAAAAGTCCCTAGAAGATAATCCTGTGGTGGCCATTCGTGAAATCTTCCAACAGATCATCGGCATTTTCAACCAAAACCTGACAGAAACAGCTTGGGATGAGAATTCCATGGCAGCATTCCAGATTGAACTTCACCAGCAAATTCAGCACCTGGGAACATGTTTGAGTACAGCGATGGAGAATGACAGCCCGTCTCCAAGAGCTCAGAACGCCCAGCTCACAAGGCTGAGAGTGAAAAGATACTTCCAAAGGATCGACAACTTCCTGAAAGAGAAGCAGCACAGTCTGTGTGCCTGGGAAGTCGTCCAGCTGGAAGTCAAGCAATGTCTCCTGTTGGTGGACCAACTCACAAATAGGATCCCAAACTAAGAGGTACTGTTCTTTTTATAATGCTTTTGATATGCTCTGAAAGAGAAACCCAGCCAATTTTATGTATACCAATTAGGGAGTTAATTTCCAATCCCTAAAACATTTCATTAATATCCCACTCATTTGGCTTTCCTCAAAATTCATGACGTATTTCTTTCAACGCAACCTAGAAACTTTGCTGTAAAATTTAACAGTAGGAAAAATCAGTGGTAAATCTGTTCCAAGTATCATTATTCGTTCAGTGATCCTCCATTGCAGAACACAATGGTCAGCGCTACTATCCCTCACAGGGGCAGATGCCATCCAGAGGTTGATCACCCAAAATTGACCTTAATGTGGTCTGAAGCAAACACCACCCCAAATTTTTGTTAGTCTTGTTGGAATTCTTTTCTCCCCTTCTGTGTTTCAACTGACAGAAATTCCCAAATTCAGCTTATACTGTCACTGAAGTGAAAGTTCACTACTCTTTCCATAGAATGATAGATGCTAAAGTGTCTGGTATTTCATTTGGAGTAATCCAATGTCCCTTGTGAATGGCACAACTACATTGGCAGGTCCTTCCCATATAATGAAAATTGAAAATATACAGGTTATTTACATATAAAATATGTGTGTGCTTTCATATAAATCAGTATGATCAAATTCAAGGCAACTTTCCTAAAAACATGTAGAATAGTTCAAGTTGCTAAAACTTGTGACAAGTCAGTAACGAAAGCATCACCATATTTGGTGGTTCAAAATGATCTGTATTTGAAATAATGGCTGAAAAGGAAAACTAATACAGAATTTTAACCACTTATCCACCCCCACCCCAGCTTAATCTGCAGTCAGTGATGCAATGAAAATAGCTGAATAAAACTGCAGCTTGGATGGTGCTCCATCATTTGATTCCTCCAGTGACATACTTTTAGAAAGCAAAACCACCCTGTTTCTGGTTATTAATTTTGTTATACTAGATAAAAAATAAGATGGCAAAGGATCAAATTAAAAAGAAAAGAAATGAAACATACTTGAGAGACCCAAGAGATCATAAAACCAGAGGATTCTTCAATACTTTTAATCCCATGTTCTGCATTCACCCCAAATGGAATTGGATGGATTTCCCATGCATTGAGTCCAGCAAGAGCCTTATCTGCTAGTTCTACAAGTCAAGATGCTGAAAGCACTTAAGCCAATGGTTTATGTGTAACAACCTGCAGACCTCTCCGCCTTACCTTCGGCGATTTTACAAAGCAGATTTAAGAAGCTTCCAATAACAGAATGGGTGTGCCCTTGTAAGTCAGGGGAATTGGAGTCTACAGAGCATGATTTGCTCAGGTGCTCCTTCTACGAGGAAACTCATTGTAAGCTAATTATTCTCCTGCTCAGCCAAATTGCAGTCAGCTCAAATGAAGGGAGAATTAAGAGTCTCCTCTGGGAAGGGAATGCCCAGATGGAAAAACAGGTAGCCAAATTTTGTGCAATCGCATATAAAGTTTGACCCCTGATGTTGGGTAATTACAATTCGATTAAATTATAATTTGGTCAATTTTAGTTTATTATAAATTATTTGGAAATTCTAATTAGGAATGTTTTTTGGTTGAACTGCTGTAATTTTTTACCTTTTGTATAAATGACACGTGTTTTTACTGGCTTATGCTGTATTAATAAATCTGAATCTGAGAATCTGAACCTGTGGACCTCTCTCAACAGGAATTTCCTCTTCTCCCACCTGTCGCAGCTTCTGAGCCCCCTGCAATCTGGTTCCTGGTGATCAGCAGTACATCTTCATCGACAGCACGGGTTTGGAAAGGATTTGTGCTGGAGCAGACTTCTATATCTAGGACATGTCACAGTTAGATGAAAACTTTCCAAACGTCCATAGCAACAGCACACATCCCAGTGGAACAGCTGAGATCAAGTGCAAGAAAATTATTTTTCAATGAAGTGTAAAGATTGAAGTGTACCATAGTTTTATGTCACTTTTTAATATTTATACTCTTGCAACATTGTGAAGATGGTATGCATATTTTGGGAACTACAATGGAGATTGCCTTGAACTTGCATATTTATTGAATTGTTATTTATTTAATGTTATTTATTGTTACTTTTTATTGACTGAAGACTGAAAATATTATTTCTATTAAAGAACTGCAGCTCCAGGTAACATGGCCATGTCATATTATTTTGCATGCTTGAACAACCTGAAGCACAAGTGCAGCAACGGTTGGTGACATCAAATATTTTGGGGGACATGAAGTACAGCTGTTTTGAACATTATCCTTTGGCACTTGTAAGATCTGAAGAGGAAATTCCTCTCCTCTCCTGTAATGAGATACAAGAATTTCTGATGTCCTTAGAGCTCAAACCAGATATAGTTAGAGCTCCCTCTAGAGGAGAGATGCACAAGTTCTCATTTTGTATATAGCAGAAGAGAAGCAAGTTGCTTGTATCTCCCCTTCATTACTGCCCATTTCTGTGCAACACACTCTTCGTAATAATGTTTATTTTATATACCTGCTGAAATAGAACATCAATGCTTACAAGCGTAAGTCTGTCCAGATATCACTATGTAGTTCCATAACAGGCAGAAAACTGGAATTGGGTACCTAGGCAGCATCCTAGGCATGCTTTGTTTCACTGTCATCACAAGTCATCTGCAGGGGAGTTTTGTGCGCACTTTTCCCCATCAGCTGTTTTCCCTTCACCATATTGCCAGAAAGTGTTGAGGGTTTTCTTTTTCTTTTTTGCGCTACAAAAAGGACTGAAGGCTTAACTCTATTTGTTAATGAAAGCTGGGAATTCAGAAGAATTAATAGATTGGGCATTAGATCATTACAATGTATCAATTGCCAATTATTTTTAAAATCCTGAAAAAACCCTCTGTTGGCACAGGGAAAATGGCATCAAACAGATGGGCTCTTCAAAAATGAACAAACTCCTATCCATGTGGTATATGAATGCATTCTGAATGCAATCTTTCTGAAAAGAATTCTACCTAACAAGGTCTGGGAAAAGTTTGAGCAAAGCTGGGGAAAACCAAGAAAGTGGATATTCCACCCCCCTCCCCAAAAAAACTGATCCAGTTTGGATGCCAAAATGGAGCAAAACCACTGTGTGGAAGCAATCAATTCATGTCCCCCACCCACCCCGGTTGAATAGAAATGGGACTTATTTGCAGGGTTGCCAGCTCTGGGTTGTGAAATAGCTGGAGATTTTTTGGGGGGAGGTGAAACCTGGGGAGGGTGGGGTTTGGGGAGGGGAGGGACTTCAGCCAGGCATAATGCCATAGAGGCCACCCTCCAAAGAAACATTTTTCTCCAGGGGAACTGATCTTGGTCATCTGGAAGTCAACTGCAATAGTGGGAGGTCTCCAGGTGCCATCTGGAGGTTGGCAGCCCTGCTTATTTAGATTTTATAAATATGTGAATGTAGTTGGGTCTTGAGCTGCATCAAAATGGTAGGCATTGGCAATACTCTTTTTATACCTTATTTAAAGATTTAAACACCACTGAAACTGGTGAAGGGGCTTAAAAGCCTATCTCATTCAGATACCCAAAACCAACACTTCAGGTAGCCAGAACAGGCTGTAGCTGTAGGACAATTGGTACCCTTCACAAAGACATAAAAAAACAACACCCAACAGCCCTTTTAATTTGTGACATGGCAGGTGCCATTTAAATGACAACTTGTTTTTAGAATAGGGCAACCTTTGGTTTAAGAGCAGAGCTGCCAGGTCCCCCCGGCCACCTCTGGGGGATGGGGGGGGGGTAGGATAGCCAGATCCAGGCTGGGAAACACCTGTAGATTTGGGAATTGAGCCTAGGGAGGACAGGGAATTCAGTGGGGTAAAATCCCTTGAGGCATCCCATAGGCCAGAGCCAACAGGCAGAGTAACAGTTCTGCAGCACCACACTCTGAAACCTTCCCTTCATACAAGACCAGAACCACCACAGAGCAGTGGCTCCCAGTCCCAAAAAGTGCCCCAAAAGTATAACATGATCGATGGTATCGAAAGCCACTGAGAGGTCCAGGAGAATGAACAAGGTCGGTTCCAGGGCAATGGCGATGTGAGAAGCAGCACTGTAAAATGCTCCGGAGCGTATCTTTCTTCGGGCATTTGATGCAACAAACGTCGGCTGAGATGGATACCGGTAAGTAATTTTTCCTCTTGCCTCTCTCATGAAAGAGACCAAGTGACAGGTAGATTCCATGCAGACTGCAGATTTCCTGATATTACCGAGAGCAGGAAGGTAATGCGGGCTTCATGCCGATAGGATCCTCCCCCCTCTTTATTCTACTTTCTTTTTCTTTAATCGCTCCTTAGTATTTTCTGGTTACTAAATGAACTTTTCCTCTTATAATTTACAACTGTCTGCGGCTATGGTGAAAAGTAAGTTTTGCTTCTCGGGAGTGAAGCCGAGAGAGACTCTCTTTGGGGAAGAAACTGTAAACTCTGCCAAGGAGCTGTGAGATTTACAAATGACTAAACAGCTGCAGAGATCTACCAGCTAGCTAAGTAAATAACAGTGTAAATAACAATATTGTATAATACAATATTGAAAACCAATAAATATTTGGAACAGTAAAGACAATAATGGACACTGGGCTGTCGCCATTTTGATTTTCAAGCTGTGAAGAGGAAATATGGGGGGGCAAGATTCACTTCCTGGAGATCTTATTTAGCACAATTAATTCAAAACAGCCCTTCGAATTTATTTGGATTTTGTAAGCATTCTCAACATCCAAACATACCAATTTTGCAAACAGGATACTTTTCTTCTTCTTCTTCTTTTTTGGTTTTGCTTTTAATGAGACAATTGAGTTGGATTTAAATTAAAAGAAGATTTGCTTCAGAAACCTAAAGAATTTCTCAATTGAACACTATAACGATGCAGTTACTTTTCTTTTCTTTTCTTGCCTGGAAGACAGCTGGAACTGAGCCATCTGGTGGACAGATAACACATGAACAAAGAATTTAAAATATTTTAAGGAAACATGTAGAACTTTCTTTTTTCCCCTATTTTGTGGACTTCAGGTGTAAAAAAGAAGACAAAATAATGAAGGACTCATTTTTATATACTAATACTGATTAACAAAATAATTAAATTAGCTTTTTAATTTTATTGTATTACCAATGAACTAATAGATCAACACCATAGTTACATTAATGGTAACAGTTTTTTCCTATTTTTATTTTAAATATATTTTCTCTCTTTCTGGTTTTATATATAAATTTTCCTGGAAACAATCTAGAATTAATATAATTAGTTGAAATTCTAAGTTGAAGGTTTTAAAATCTTGACTGAATGATAAATTAATTTTGTGTGGACTATATGATAAATTTGATGGTTTCCGATATGCTTATATATAACATTAGAAATTAAATTTATGAAATAATATATGGAAAGATTGTATAAAATAATTAGGCAAAGAAGAAAGAACAACAAGATAATAATTGCAACAGGGACACGTCAAAAGATAAGAGAACTCTGGGAGATTAACAAGACTTTCAGGAGAGAATGGACAAACTATCAGAATTATTGACATGGCAAATTCAAGCACTTGCTAAGCAAGTTAAACAATCAGAAGAATGGACTCAGGATAAAATAAAACAAGCTGAAGGCAAAAATATTAAATGGCGACTATATTTTCTGTCGACTGGACATCAGTTGTAATAGCAGGAGATCTCCAACCACCACCTGGAGGTTGGCAACCCTAGCTGAACAAGAGCCCCACATGGCCATACCCACCAGTGTGGTGGACTCTAATCTGGTGAACTGGGTTTGATTCCACACTCCTCCTCATGCAGCCTGCCGGGTGACCTTGGGCTACTCGCAGTTCTGTCAGAACTCTCTCAGCCCCACCTACTTCTGTTGTGAGGGAGGAAGGTAAGGTAATTGTAAACCGCTTTGAGACTCCTTATGTTAGAGAAAATCGGGCTTCTTCTCCTTCTCGACAGGGAGGCTTACTCCTTCACTTCCCCAGTCCGGAGGTTCCCGGCATTGAGTGTGTGGGCCTGGTGTGGGAAGCAGAGGAGAGCCTGGCTATCTGGTTAGTGTACCGGCCACCTAATGCATTGCCAGATACCCTGCCGAGTCTGTTAGAGGCGGTGGCTAGCTGGGCCTTGGAATTTCCCAGGCTTATAGTCTTGGGGGATTTCAGTGTCCATGCGGAGGCCACCCCTTCACTGCGGGCTCTGGACCTGGTGTCAGCCATGGCGGCATTGGAGCGCTCCCAAATTGTTTTGGGTCCCACACATCAAACAGGACACATGCTGGATCTGATCATCAGGTCTGGGGTAGGTGTGGGTCTGATGCCGAAAGAGGAGGTGCCATGGTCACACCACCTAGTCCTGAGGGCCCGGATTGACTTCCCACTTCCTCCCTGTTTGGGTAGCGAGCTGATTTATGCTCACCCGCAGAGACTCATGGATCCAATTGGATTCCAGAGGGCTCTGTGGGATCCTGTTCCTCCTGGTGACTCTCTCGATGTGCTTGTGGAGGACCGGCATGACCGACTCTCCACGGCCATTGATGAGATTGCTCCCTGAGGCCCTCTTCGCCCTTGCCAATACTGGGCCCCATGGTTCACCGAGGGGCTCAGGAGTATGAAGCGAGAGCTTAGACGGCTAGTGTGAGTATGGCAGCGAACTCGTGACGAGGCCACAAGAACACCTTATAGGACGCTTATGAAAGCCTATGAGGTGGCAATGAAAGCTGCTAAAAAAGAATACTATGCAGCTAAAATTGCATCCGCTAGTTCTCGCCCAGCACAATTATTTAGAGATATTAGTTCAATGACATTTTGTTAGCTTTAACTTTGGGGCTCTCAACCCACGCCCATTCTCATCCCTCCCTCATCCAACTCCTCTCCTAGAAGCCATTTGCAAGCGCACTGGCGAGACAATGATGGAATACTATGAGGCTGCTTGGTCTTTGGTTTGAATTCATATACTTATGAGCCACAAGCATTAGGTAGAACCTCAATGGACCGAGCTTTTACTATACTTTGAGGGGTGCAATCTGAAGTTCGAACCCTCTTGGGGGAAAGCCCATGTCTCAGCTGAATCCACTCCTGTCTGGTTGTAGCATGCATCTTGAATGTTGTGCTCAGCTGAGAAGAGTTCTTTCTCTCCTCGGCCAGCACTCCTTTGCAGTGCCGAGCTGCCTGCTTCGTTGGAAGGTGGTGGCTTGCACCTGATGGAAGCGTGGGAGGTGGAGGGAAATCTAGGATCACGCCCCCCATTCTGGTTTGGCACGAAGAGAGTGGGACCAGTCTGGCACTGTCATGCCACTTGCTGCCCTGCTGGTGGGGAGGTTGCACTTTTCTGTTGATGATCCCTGCATCTTCCTGTAGGATCAAAGGGGACATGCATCAGCCATGGGTTATGGCGGGGGAGGGGGGATGACAGAGTCCTAGCAACAAGGGGGAGGGAGGTGGAATGGGCTGGATGCAGAGGAGGGGGGCTTTGGGGTTGGCTCCCCAATGGTGTTGTGGCTGCAAAACTAACTCCTCCCATAGCACTGAAGCGGGTTTGCCTTGATCCCAGAGTGTGGCTGTGCTATTGCAGCCAGGGACTCCCCCCTCCCATATGCCTGGTTTCCTACAGCATGTAACTTTGGACTGTGGGGAGACCAGGTGGAGGTGACAGCCAGGGGAGATGCTCTCCACCTGGCCTGATGTTTTCATCCTGCTAGGGACCCTTCCGTACTGGCTGCATTTTCTATCAGACTGGGAACTGCAAGGTAGCTTCTTGTGACTTATTGCTACTGTGCATGTGTGAATAAAAAAACCAAAAGAAGGAGGGAGGAGCATGCCCGCACTCCACCTTTTCATTGGGGATGCATAGTTGATCACAAGATACTTCTGGAATTTCTTTGGGGCAAAACGTTCCCTTGCATAGAGTTTTGAGGATTGGGCTCAGAAAACTGTGCATCTGCAGAGTGGCAAACCCAACACAAACTTCCCATGCGTAAATGGCCTAGGTCTAAGTATCCACAAATGGCATCATGTTGACTAATGATTTATAAAATTTAGACTTTATAAATACAACATATTATATATTATGACAATCACCAATACACTCGTAACAATTTCGTTTATGTAATCACAAAGCTTTGTAGAACAGTCCAGTTCACTTCTCTGATTATTTCAAGTAGCTTATAACGAACAGTCAGAACTTGGTGAGCCAATATCTTCCACATTTAACTGAAAAGAAAAACCACTTCAAAACATGGAATTTTAGCCACTTCCTTTTCCCCTTTCAACTGATTCTTCTGTCAGTGATGCAATGAAACAGCTGAAAGAAACTGCAACTGGCTCAGAACAACCAAATCAGTCATTGTTCTCTTTTTCCTTCCAGCAACAGATTTCTAGAAAGTGCAACTTATGCTGCTGCTGGCTGTACTTCAGCAGTTATTCAATGATGTCATGAAGATAAAAATAGAGACCAATGTAATTTTGGAATCTGTAATGCCACAATGCAGCTCTGCATGGAAGAGGAACGACAAAAGAAAATAAAAGAAATTGTCAAACAGAGAATAGTACATTTGTCTCTAGCAACTTCTCCCAAATTGTATTGATTGCCCTAGCATTGATGCCAGTGTGAACTTTCTCAGCAAGTTCAGCATCTGCAGCCATAGCACCTGTTACACTTCATCTAGTGTAATCTTATTGAACAATGGAACGAAAGAGATGTACCACTCACATGTTGTAATGAGCAGAATGGATGGAGCTGTTGCGGGGTGGGAGTACTCCCAAATCTCCCAGAGGGCCAGCTGGTTGACCAGCTGAGTGTCTGCATTTTGGACATAACAGGGACCCCATCCTCCATTCAGCTGAACACCACCAGCACAAACGCTGTCTAGCTGATCAATATACCTTGCCTATCACTTGGAAGAGAAGTTACAGGATTGAATTATCAAAGGATGAAGTTGCATCTATGGGCCAGTCAACATTCTGACTCTTGGGAGAAAGAACTGGGAAGCTATGGAAGGACAATTCCTCCCCTAAAGTCTGTCCTTTAAAAGCAAGAAGGGAGCCAAGTAGGACAGACTGGTCTTCATGCCAGAAAGAACTACAGCTGTAAAGGAGCGGGCAAGGGGCCCACTAGCCAGAGAACTGGGCTAGCAGAGGGCAACCCAAGCACAGAGCGTGACAGGGGCATGGTTCAGAAGATCAATAAATTTAATCCAACCACATGTGAGCATCACAGGGAACCTTCTGGTTGCTTGGGTAGACTACATCTTCAGTAAGAAGATCAGTACTAGTGGATCAGCTGCCCTGAAATCTGGGTAGATCACTGCTGTCCATCATCCCTACAATGTTCAGGTACAAGAGAACATTGGGTGCGTGTTCCATTTACACATGGCAGTGGTAAGGTTGACAGACATGGGGAAAGCCAAGTGTTCAGCCTGTGACTAGTATATGGAATCCTCATGTTCCAGTTTTGTGGCAGGAGCACAAGTGTTCTTTGGTAAACCAAACTGAATTTGGGAATGTTTTTGGAATGCATAAGGTGTGAAGCTTAGTGCTCTATATTCTTAAACGTATAATTGAACACATTCTACTATTGCAAGTGGTTTACTATTTTGTTGAGAAGTGCACAAGTAGGTGTGACCCACAGAGCCAGGTCTCTCTCCTTTTTCATATCTGCTAGAAACAGCCAATCGGAGCCCTCAGACTCTTCAGCAGGAGAAGGGATGGGAAGTAACAGAGGAAAAAAGAGACAATGTTTGAATCAGATAGGGTTTAAAAGTAGCTTATGAAGGTTAGGGATCTTGCTGTCTCTAGTCACTTCAAGTGGAATTGGGCTGTTCCACCAGATGTGGCCAATACTGGTTTATGGTTCTCATTTGCAGTCTTTGAGCCATCCTCTCCCAGTCTAGAGCTGGGAAAGTGAGCCCACTACCTCTCCTTCGGTCCGTATCTGAGTCTGCTGTGGACTCGCCAGACGCAGCAGCCACCTCCCCCAGTCCCAAAGTGTCACTGATCACAGACAGTTAAATAAAAGAAAATACTGTAAGGGTGTTATTGTTTTAAACGGGTTTGTATTTTAAGTAAAAAATAAAGTAAAAATAATATCATTAATTGGCTTTGCCTTAGTTTTCTATAAAGTTTGTATCTCTGGTACCTGGCATTACATTTTATGGTACACATGGCCTGGCCCGACCAAGTGACATTTATGTAATATCCAGCCCTCATAACAAATAAGTTCAACACCCCTAGTTTAGAGTGTCAGACTACAATCTGGAAGAGGCTGAGAATTTATGCCATGTGTTCTAAATATAGACTGTCCTTTATCAAAAACATGATGTGATTTATCCAGAAACTTTTTCTGTGATAGATTTTTCTGTATAGATCTGTTATATATTCTAGCAGTGTGAGTAAGAAAAGTTTCTCTCTATTCCCTCTCACCATATAATTTTATAAAGTTCAATCATATTTCTTCTCATTAAAATCCTATAAATATCCCCAGTGCTTTAGGTTTCTTTGCTTTTCTCATAGGGAAGCTGCTCCATTTCGTTGGTCATTTAATTGTCCTGTATTCTTCTTCAGCCTTTTCAGATGTGTGACATACCTTTCAAGTTGAGCAGCTAAACTGGTAAAAGTGTGATAAAATACATACATACTGTACATACATACAATAACATGATGGATTTATATAATGAAATTTGCTGTTTTATTTTCTACCATTTTCCTAAAGCTGCAGTTCCTTCACTTGGTCAGCAGAAGGAAATCTTTTCCTATCTTATATAGTGCTAAAAATTATAACAACATAGTGAGTATGGCACATACAACAATCATATGCTCCTGTAAAATAAGTAACAAATCTCAGTAATGTAATACAATGTAAATATATTCAGTCAGTGGGTTGAAGATGATAGTGACTAATGTCTTAAGCAGTTTGATATATCTAAGACGAGACCTTCCCCCTATGTATCTTCCTAAGCATTAAGATTTGTGAGGCCTTGGGTTCCTTCTATGTAGATCTTATTTTTGGAGCAGGGTGACACCAGAACAAAGATGTTTGCTAAATTACCGTCATTAAAAAGCCCTCTTATCTATTCAGTGTAAAAAACATTTCAGCTTTTAATCTGCATATCTCTAAACTTATGGATTCTCAGCCATAGTTTTATTTAAAGATTCTCTAAGTGTTTTGTTATTTTACTGACTTTATGATGGTTACAAGATGAAAACACACATTACATTTGACACAGAGCGGCTACTCAATACAGTATACAGGTTTCAAGTTCTCTCTCCTCTCCTACTCCTGTTGTGACTTCACTGCATCATACATTTTCCCAAGTGGGGAAAACATAATGTGATAGTATAACCTATGCCTATGTGAGTTCTATGCTTGTATAAATGTGCAAGACAGAGTAAACTGAATTTCTTAAGCTCAAAAAAACCTCTCATTGTAGAGAATACTACAAAATTATTATATCTAAGCACATTGGAATAACAATAAATATAACAGAAGAGCTAGATTTGAGTCCAGTAGTACCTTAGAGAGTAATAATTTTTTCAGGGTATAAGCTTTTGAGAGTCAAAGCTCCCTTCATCAAGTATCCCTCTGAAACAAATACCATCTGAAACAAACAGTGCTTTTAAACAACACTTGCAAAAATTTTTGAGAGCCAAGCCCTTTTCTCTTCCTCCAATCCTGCATGGTCTTGGATTCTTCCAATTCACTCCTCTTGTTTAAAGGGACTTATTTTCAACAAACCGGACCATATAGTAACCAGACTACAAGCTACAGCTTGAAAGACATTACCCTGCAATAGCAATAGAATTATAGCAATATATTTAAGTCCCTCTTTTTAGTCAACATTTCATAACCATTTGCAGTTAGCTTATACTCAGCAATAAGGACTATTTAAAAACAACAACACTGAAATCAGTTTTGTTACAGATTTCTGCTAAAAAGCTTTCTCCCATCTCACTAGCCAGGGAATGTCTGTCGTATTCACATTCACTCAGAAGTCCCACTGGCTTTAATGGCACTTGATCTTAAATAATCATGCTGATCAGATTGCATCCTCAAAACTATAAAGCAAGCTTATTTCATTCACTTAATTTATAACCTGCCTTTCTCCCCAGTAGGGAACCAAAGCGGCTTTCATTATTCTCCTCTCTTCCATTTTATCCTTATCTATAAAGTAGATTATCCTGAAACTGTGCGATTGGCCCAAGGTCACTGAGCAAGCTCCATGGCACAGGGGGAATTTGAATCACAGCCCTAGTCCAGTGCTCCAACCACTACATCACTCTGGCTCTCCTGAATACTGAATCACGACATCGGTCCATCTAGTTCAGCATTGTGCATTTTCATGTGCAGTAGATTTCAGGGTCACAGCTAAAATTGTTGCCAGAGATCCTTCTAGCTGGAGATACCAGCAAATGAACTTGAGTGCTTTTTTCCTGCTTCCCCGTGGCATCACTGGGCATTCATTCATCTTCTAGAGTTTCCCTAGTATTTCTCTGATCTTTAATGAGTCTGCTTTGCTACAAAGTTTTGGGAAAGATCAAATCTTCTTTTGGGAAAGATCAAATCTGCATCAAATCTTGGACAGCTGCTATGTTGGTAGGAAGTTCAGGTTTTCATAATCCCACCCACACAGTAGCCATTTTTCCTGCATCTGTGGCATCCATTTCCTCTTCTGACCATAGGGTGGCTTTTTTGTTTTTTAAATTGGTAATCGGATATCAATATGACATAACCTGTGCAACAGGTTCTCTGAATTCCCACCATTATTTTATTTTTTAAAAAACAAGCCTCTAGACCCTTTTGTTGCATATCTCTGCAACAAAAGGGGCTAAAGAAGGGGTCCCCAACATAGGGCCCATGGGCTCCATGGTGCCCGCCAACACCTTTCCTGGCACCCACAAAGTGTATTTAGAAGAGTTGGTTTTTAGACCCTGCTTTTTCTCTACTGTAAGGAGTCTCAAAATGGCTTACACTTGCCTTCCCTCCCCCACCACAACAGGCACCTTGTGAGGTAGGTGGGGCTGAGAGAGTTCTGAGAGAACTGTGATTGGCCCAAGATCACCCAGCAGGCTTCATGTGGTGGAGTGGGAAATCAAACCTGTTTCTTCAGATTAGAGTCCACCACACTGGTAGGTATGGCCATGTGGGGCTCTTGTTCAGCTAGGATTGCCAACCTCCAGGTGCTGGCTGAAGATCTTCTGCTATTACAACTGATCGCCACATGACAGAGACCAGTTCACCCGGACAAAATGGCTGCTTTGGAAGCTGGACTCTTATGACATTATACCCCATTGAAGTCCCTCCCCTCCTCAAGCCCCGCCCTTCTCAGGCACCACCCCCAAATTCTCCAGGTATTTTCCAACCTGGAGCTGGCAACCCTATGCCAAGCAGGGCTTCTGATTGGCTGCTAGAGATCTGAGTGGTTGTGCAGATTAAAATTATGTTGTTTCAGTGAGAGTGTTGGTCTTATTCTCTCCCACCCCTTTCCCAATGTATTTTAAATTATCTTCTCCCCTGCACTTGAGCTTCCTATGTGGGTACAGCTCTGCCTCCTGTGGCACCCATTTTATAATTGTGCCCCACAACCCTGTATGGGAATTCCAAGGGTGCCCACAAGCTCAGAAAAGTTGGGGACCCCCTGGGCTAGAGGCTCTGCTTTTAAATGAAAGCTTGGTATTCAGAGAAACCTGATCACAGGTGGTTATGATATTCAATTGCCAATTTCTTAATCTATAAAAGCATAGGTAGCTAGAGTAGGTAGAGAGAAATGGCCACTGTCAGGGAACTGGAGCAGAGAAATATACTATATGGCAGCAATGGGAAACTACACGAGCTTGTGCCCATGTGAAAAACACCTTCCTCGTATAGGTAACAAACGTAATGGAGCATATTATTAAGGTATAAAGTATTATAGCATTAGGTATTTAGACCACATTTCGGGAAACCGTTCAAACATTTGGCGAGACATGGAATAAATGTGCACCTTAGATAAAAGGAGCATATTTATTGAATCCATAACTTTTTACCCTTCAGCTCTGCCTTGAGTTCATGGGCTCTACTCTTGGGTAGTCCCCACCACATCCCAGATTTGAGCCGTCCAAGAATTAGCAATTGTAAATTAAGACCTGCATGCTTAGGTTCATTCTAGGCGAGATAAATATTCTTTGAACTCATTTTGTAGGTTGAACGTTGCCCTTCCCTCATTGAATGTGTTTATTCTGCTAATCACTTGGACACTATTTACCTTCCTTGAGGAAACTGAACCCAAGCAACCATGCAATCACTTTACTTCCTTTATCATTGGTTAATAGCTCACTTTCTGTATTGATTATTAGGCCTCAGACATCTTTCTTTTACTCTGGAATGTTTTTAGAACCTCTGTCTTTGCGTCTATCAAGCTTGTCTCCACCTTGTAAAAGTTCTCTAATTTTATCCCCAGCACAGACTTACATAATTCATTTCTATATCAATAGTTTTCAAAACTCTTCACAAAGGACAGCAGTATTACAATCCAAAGTCAAGACATTTTCATTTCCAATATATGCTTTTTAAGTGAAAGCAGTTTAAATATGTCTCAAGGTAGCTTATGGGCCATTATTCATTTTTTTAAACGTAAAAGCTCATTAGTCATTAAAAGACATAACTTGGCCAAATTGGGCTCTGTCTTAAAAAAATAACAATTTAGAAGAGTTAGTTTTTATATTAACAATTCAAAAACAATTCAAGGTAACAAATCTATTCAATTTATAGATACCAACGTTATACAGACAAAGGTCTTGCTTTATAGAAGCCTCTGGTTTAATCTTGATCCATTCCAGAATAAAGGGTTGCCACTCAAAATTTTTTTTTTTGGGGGGGGGGGTAAAACTTTATTTTCCACAAACATTAGTCTGCTGTTATTTTCTCCAGTATCATAATAACCCAACCTTTACACAACCAATCATAATTCTTGCAGCTGAAGGCAAACCATTTATAAGATATTCCTTGCTTCTTTGTGTGTGTTAAATTCTGTTCCTTTGCCTTCTTGTGAATGGAAACTATTTTCTAAAGCACTATTTTACCAAAGCCCAGCATCAAGTAACCCAGACTCCCTACTTAGAACAAGTGGGAATAGCAAGATTCTCAGTTTTAGTCCCAAATCTAGGCACGCACCTTAAGTAAGATCCTGGGCCACTTCCAAGAGGTCTGTCTTCCGGGAATGTATTGACATGACATCTTTGAAGCTCTCAGTAACAATCCTTAAGCTATTTTTTGGCTGCTATAAGTATTAAATATTAAATTAGTGAGACCTTTGCTCCTTTTAAATAGCTTAACATTTTGTTCCTGTCCTGGAAGCAAATAACAAAGCTGAGTCAAATCAATGTTGAATGCTTTTCAAAAATTAAGTGAAATAAGATAGCTCACATGTATGCCTAAACTCAGGACAAAGAATAATGGATGTAATATGGCCTGCTCAACACATGCAGCAGAATGAGGTAGTAGAATGTAGTGTATCACTTTAGACGTAGGTGGGGGGGTGTCAATTTATTTCCCCCCCGGTGAAAGACACAACATTCCTTGCCCATGGAAAAACTGGGGGAAATGATCTGGTACAGGTTAGATGAAAGCCAAGAGTAAGAGACCAGTTATTTTTGTCTCCATCCATCAGATCAGAATACTTTCGTGTATGTCAATTCCAAACTGCTTCATATACACAAGACCAATTGCCATTTTATTTCACCTAAAGCATAATTCAGGTCAAACAGGGAGCGGGCAACATCTGTAGAAACTGACAAAATAATTCAGAGTGGTGGAAGAGGACTTCATCTTTCTTCAGCACCATCACTTTTTTCTGCAACTCATGGCCTCAGTTCTGTGAATATAATGTATATAAGCAAACCATTTTCATTCACACTAGCTAATAATATCCACCCTGCTGTAAACAATACATTTGGTCATTCCTCCATCTCTCAGACTCATCGTTGCAAGGATAAAGTGAGGAAAAGGCAGACACAGCAGGACAACAAATGTTACATAACGTAAAGGAAATCACCCTTGCAATTCTTTCATTATATTTATTGCATCTTTAGCTCACTTTCAAACACCCGCCCATTACAGCAAACAGCGCTTAAAGTTGAATACAAAAACCAATGAAAACATCATACTAAGCACTCACTGTGCCCACATGTATTTTTAAAATCATTAAGAGGTGGTTATATCACTAACAAGGCAGATATCTGCTCTGTGATTGTCCCAGAGTAATGTTTACTAGTGTTGCAGTCAGAAGATGTGCCAGCACAAATAATTCATTCCATTCAGATGCCAGTTATGTATTCTGACCATATGGAGTTTTCCTGCTTTAATCAAAAAGTAGATTATGAATAACATAATATGTAATACTATGAATAAAATACTATGTAATAATCTATAGGAGGGGACTGTTTGTAGACATACTGCATATAGCCATATAAACTGCCACCAGACAGCTACCTTTGTCTGCATCAGCTCCTCTTGCAAGTTACTGAAGTAACAAGTGTGAACCTTTTGAATGTCACTCTTAGTTCAATATAGGGATGCCAGCATCCAGCATGGAGCAGTGGTTAAGAGCGGTGGGCTCTAATCTGGTGAGTCATATTTGTTTCCTCATTCCTACACATGAAGCCTGCTGGGCGACCTTGGGCTAGTCACAGTTTTCTCTGAACTCTCTCAGCCCTCACTAAGTGTCTATTGCTGGGAGAGGAAGGTAATGTGATTCTAAGGTGGTTTGAGAGAAATTGGGGTATAAAAAACCAACTCTTCTTCTTCTTCCAGGTCGGAACTGGGTTGCCCCAGAGTTACAGTTCATCTCCAGACTAGAGAGATCAGTTCCCCTGGAGAAAATGAGTGCTTTGGAGGGTGGACTCTATGGCATTGTGCCCCTCTGTGGTCCCTGTCCTCCCCAGGCTCCACCCCCAAATCTACAGGTGTTCCCCCCACCTGGAACTGGCAACTGTATCCTCCCCACCAGCAGTCAGGGGGATTGGGCAACCCTAGTTCAATAAACGTTTTAAATAAACAAACAGTTGATTCTTGGATATGTGTCCATCATAATCATGCCTCCAAACAGCTTTAAACTTGTTGGGTATAAGAAAAAATAAATCAAGATGAGTGCTGGACCTTGGTGGATCTTAAACACACAGGATAACCATATCTGTACATTTTCTTCACATGGTGATACCCTATAAGCATCACTCAGGGTTTTTCCCCCCTTTAAGTTCTAGGGTGTCAACATTCTTTCTACAATTCCAGCTGCAAGCAATTCTGAAATCTTATTAAATGACAAATGGGCTTGTTAAAACATATTGAATAACAGTCAATCTTTTAATTGAGTGTTTTTTTAAAAGCTTCAGGCATTCATCGAAGAAAGCATGTAGAAGTAAGGTTAGCTCTTAAAAACAGCCATTCTGGTAGCATGGTGGTTCATAGGTGGAGCACAGAAGAGATCTGGAAAAGGAGGCGGGAATACAAGGTGACCAAGCAGTTTTTATAGTAAATCTGGTGGCAGCAGCACAACTGCTGTCTAGGTGAATAACTAACAAAATGCAAGGATGTAAACATACATTTGTGGTTGCCCTGAAAGCCACCCCCCCCCCCAAATATTCTGTTTTCTGGACAGTTGACAATCCCTCAGAGCTTTTTGGGACAAAGGCCAAGATTAGACCACCACATTAAGGGCATTAAGTGCATTACAACTTCAAGGGCATTTCTTATTATAGAAACAAAGCAGGTAATTCCAGAACTGATTTATGCTGATGCATTAATTTAAAACCATTTCATCCCACCTCTTTGAGAGTTTGATGCAGTTTCCAACACAATTAAGACCCCATTAACAAACACCCTTGTACCCAAATAACATCAACAATCTGCATTTCTCCAAGATATGCTTTGCTTTTATGGTTCCAGAGTGCCACACTATTTTGAGACAAACGTTAATAAAGAGGAAAGCCTGTTTGAGGAGCATCCAGCACATCGGCGTGTTTGCAGCAGACAAACAGGAAAGAGGGCAATATGTTGGCATAGCAGGTTCTTAGTTCATCAGCTATGCCAACATCTTGCCTCCCCACCAGCTCTCACTAAAAGGAATCTTCATCAGGACTCCGACAGACTGAATGCACAGCCCTGTATTGAAGAGTTGCTTGGCCTGGAAAGAAAAAGAAAGAGACATGTAAGTACGTATTATGTCTAGGTGATAGGGAAGCAGGCCAAGACATATTGCAGACTCAAAAAGCACAGTTTCAAAGTGGTATTTTTTATTCAAATTGGGAAACGCCCCTTCCAACTACCTTAATGAGTAGAACAGGAAATGAGGAGAGCCTTTACAGTGGGCACGTCTACAAATCTTTCCATCAGCAGGTCATTCAAGGCCGATATGGAAATATTCCATATATACCTGCAGCTATTCGTGCTTTTACTGCTAAGGTCCTGGCATGATTATTGAACGGAATACCTATTTGGATAGAAGCACTGAACAAAAATTTGGAAGTTGTTCAGACTTCTTTCCTTCGTCAAATACTAGGACTCCCTAATTGTGTTCCATATCAACCCATTCATAGTGAAACTGGAGCGCTGACTCTAGAGACCAGAGCTTGGCTTTTAATTTTTAAATACTGGATGGATCAAGATTCATTTTTCTTTAAATGAAAATTTAAAGAAATGAAACCTCATTTTCTTTTTAATAAGAGAAGCTGCAAATATAGAGTGGTTTACACTTATCTCAAACAAATTGAAAATCCTGGGAATAGGCGTAGATAATCTATTGAATGCTGGACAGCCAAATCATTTTCCAAGTAATTAAACAAAGACTGTTTGACCATGAAAGACAAAAAATCTTGCCCGCAATACCTCCATATTGTTCTCCATCCAAATTAGGTCTATCTTCTAATTTTGGTTTGCGCCAGGGTTATTTCTATTCTTTAAGTGATCCCTCCCTTCGTAGGGCTTTTACGCTAGCAAGACTAAATGCCTTCCCGTCGGAGGTCTTATTTGGGAGATTTAATAATACCCCCTTGGAAAGGAGAATTTGCTGTTGCGGCATGAATCAGATAGATTCCATTCATCATATTTTATTGGAGTGTGAAATGTTAGTCGATTTACGCACCAAACTTTTAATGCCGTTAATTGTAAACAGGAATTCTTTTCCTCATTCCCTTTTTAGACTCCTAATGGTTACGAGCCAGAAATTACAGAAACAGTAGCCATTTTTTGAAGTACGCCTCAATGATTAAGATCAAATCAAAAATACAACAGCTGATATCATCATTTGTCTAGTTTAGATACCTGTTTTATATGTATTCCAAATTCATCTTATTTCGGCATACTCCATTTTATCTATGTCTATTTATATTTTATTATCTGATTAACCATGGAATGTCCTGAATGACTCGCTATGCCAATAAAAGTTTTTGAATTTGAATTTTGAATATTCCATATAGTCAACGGTTTTGTCCCTGCTCTGATGACCACATAGAAGACCTGCCACATATCCTTTTTCATTGTTCTCCGTATACTACAATAAGACTTAGATCGATTCACTGTTGGCAAATGTAAATTTACTTGTGTCACAGAGAGGGGCCTCCTTTTTCACCATAGCTTTTAAACTAAGGAAAAGTTTTTAACAGGCCTGATATAGGCAAACTATGGCTTGATATGGTCTGTAATATGCTGCTAAATGGTTTTAACTGTGGGGGAGCTTTAGGTGTTTTATCGGATGTGCAGCAGCAGACGTTACTGTGATATATGCTGTGGGTTGAATTTTTGGGGAGTAGCTGGGTTGTTAAGGTCTGTGACCACAACATGAATAAAACTTGACTATTTCTAAAGAGGCCAGTTGAAGTCATATTAACATGGGTCTAATAGGTGGGGTTGCCAGCTCTGGATTGACAAATTCCTGGAGATTTGAGGGCAGTGCTGGGAAAGGCAGCGTTTGGGGAGGGAGCTCAGAGGAGATGTGATGTCACTCCAGGGCTTCTGTTTCTCCAAGAAGATGTACACTCTGCCCTCCGAAGCTGCCATTCCCACCAGGGGAATTCATCTCAATATCTTTTATAATTGCAGAAGAACTCAGGCCCTACCTTAAAGATGGCAGCCCTGTTAATGGGGCCAATTGTACACAAGCTAAATGGATTAGTGTGTGCCATCGTACTTCAGGTGACCCATTTTGTTCTACAACAATTTCTTCCAAAAATTCCTGTATCAAAAGGTAACTTTTGCGGTTAAAGCATAATCGACAGTTCCAAATGTATAACCCTATTTTTTTTAAACATAGGTTGTATTTCTTTTCTAAAAAACAAATGCATCAACATTAAGATAAAGACTAAAAAGCACACACACTATACTGTGAAAATACACTATAGTAGCAAACCCTGTAGTTAAGAATATACAGTGTGGCACACACATGCTATTATCTTCTTTGGACAATAAATCCACCTTCCTCTCCCTTTGCAAGACAAAAACAAACCTATCACCCCCGATTCCCAGAAATATCATTTATGTGAGCCAAGACAAAAAAAATTCCAAGGGAAGATTTTAAAATATAGGAAATCAGAAAGGCTGGTCCTTGGACTTCTTTAAGCCAGTACTGGTGCAAGCTCCACACACCCCTTTTTTCCTTTTTTTTGAGATTCTTAAGGATAATACCTTTGCTAGATTTGGCAAGTTACATCGATACACTGTAGTAACCTGGTACTGATGCAGTCATTATATCGTCTGTGTTTAAACTGCTGAAGTAATTGCCATTAGGTCATTACTTGTGTGAAAGAATTAATGATTATATGAAACAGCCTTAATACAGCATTTAAAGCCAGTTTTTTTACCCAGAGGGATGCAAAGTGGCTACAAAAAAGAGTTACAAAATCATATTTAAAAAAAAGACAAAGAAAGGCCGACAAGTCTGGTCTGGTCTGAGTCCAAACTGACTACCATATGTCCCAGTTTCTAAGCCCCAAGGCTAAAATACCTGCAGGAAGAGGAGGGAAAAAAAGTCCATCCAGCCTGACATTGTCTATGCTGAATGGCAGCAGCTCGCAAAGGAGTCACAGAAATTCTTTTTATACCTCCTGCCAAGATCTTTTAAATTGGAGAAGCCAGAGCCTGTATCTGGGATCTAGCGCACACAAAGCATAATGTTCTGCCACTCAAATGTTTCCATTCTATATCATCTTTGCTCTATCAAGAGTGGGAATTAGCTACTTTTCTTTCAATCTACCTCATTAAGAGTTCTATGTAACTTGAAAGCATGAGTGCTTTGGCAGCAACAGATGTTGTTCCAATAAAAGATTTTCTAACCATGAACCAGTGAGACAATAATGAACCAACTGGTAAGCAAGCAATACAGGCTATCCAAAGGAAATAAGTTCAAAGATAGCACACATGGAGCACTGAGGCAGCCATAAGGGCTGCCAACCACCAGGTGGGCCAGGCATAATAGATCATTACAACTGATCTACAGAGATCAGTTCCCCTAGAGAAAATGGCTGCTTTGGAGGGTGAACGCTATGGCATCCCATCCTGCTGAACTCCTTCCCCTCCCCAAACTCCACCCTTCCAGGCTCCACCTGTTACCCTAAACAGGCAGTCTCCACTTAAATTGGGGGAATGAGCTGGGGAGACAGAGTGAGAGGGGGTAACTCAGATCGATAACCTATGGATTCCAGGATAATCCTGGGTGAAAACTCTCAAATGAACAGGTGATTGTACAATTAAAATGGGTTTTAATAAAGAATAAAAATAATGAATATACTTTCAAGCAATGGACACACACACACAAATCATACAAGAGCAAAGAGAAAAAGGGTGGAAGTTGGATAGGGTTTAAGGGATGGGTGATATAATGGCCAAAGGACCAATATTTATCCCTCAAAACGGGTCCTGAGGTCATATGAGGTAAGCTGGCAGGAAAGCCACAGACAAAGAATTGATTGCTCTACAGGGGTCCGAACAAAAAGATAGGAGAGGTTTGATGAGTTATTAGGATACAAGAGAATGCTGAGATGGGTGCAGATAGGATAAGTAATGGTCTGCTCGGAGCACTGATTCAATCACCTTAGGGTGATACAATGGGGATTAGCTAGCTCCACTGTGCAGTCACAGTGCACACCTGTGCACACCTTCGGGCCAGGAGAAAAGCACAGCTGCCAACCACCTTCCTGCCCAAGTTAAACACACAAGATGGATCCCAAAACTCTCTGAGAGGCATCCATTTTGTGGGAAGCAGTGCCTTGCCCTTATGCCAGTCATTGGCCCCCGTGCCACCTTTTCATGGGAGGAGGGGCCCAACTGCTTACACTCCCCCCCAAACACCAGGAATTTTCCAACTTGGAATTGGAGATCCTAGCTAGCTACAATCTTTACCTCTACTTCCATACTTGACTTTAGTATTTCACTATTAGTATTATTAACTGCACTGTTCCATGCTTCCTGACTTACTAGACCCAAGGGAAAAGGGAGGGATCATCAACCTATGTGCTGCAGTAGTATTCTTTCATACTCTGGCCTTGAAAATTGCCAAACATGTTGGTCATCACTAGTCTCCAGTACAAAGATTTTTAGATGGCTCTTGGCAACAGTGAACACTATATGTGCAACATCCAGCCATGGTGGTCTGGATTGGAGAATTTTCTCCTCATACCAATTGAATTAGGAAGTGGGAGCAGAAGGCTGTGGAGGTTGGAGCGGGGGGTGGGATCCACATGGTGAACTGCTGAGCACAAACGGCACTGAGTCAGCCACCACAGGGTGAAATTCAAAGAGGCATCTGAGTGGCAGCTGTTTTATACGCATCAGTGTCAAGACAGCCCATCCCAGGATATTGGGCTTGAGGCCAGTTCAAACATAACCACCCCTGACTGCAGTTGAAAAACGCTTGCCTCTCCTTAGCAACCCAATAACTTCTGAAGCCTTCTCTGCATTGGGCAGTTGCATCTCATGCCCCCAAGACATAATGCAAATCCCACAAATTCAGAACATTGTCCCAGATTGTCACATTTCACAATAAGAATTTCTGAGTCAACGTTCACAGGGTAACTCTGGATTCTTCCAAATGGGAAAAGAGGTGTGTGTGTGTGTGTGTGGGGGGGGGGGCTCTTACGGTTAAATTTCAAATATTTTTAAAAGTCGTTCAGAAGAGTTGATTATTACTAATCTTCATTACAGGATTTCTTAATTACAATCGGGCTGTAGAAGCAGGAGTGAGTCTGATAAAGAATAGCAACAGAACAATGGATTCATGAAGTAATGAATACTGGGAATGATCAAGTGTAAAGTACTTTTGGAAACTATATTTCTTCTGCCTAGTAGTATTCGGTTTGATATTGTTTCTAAACAAGCACATATGCTTGTCTTTCTGATTGCCTTACTTTATATTTTCAGATCACGTTGTTTCTATTTCTAAACCCAAATCAAAGAGGGGGGAGTTTCATATCTATCAGCATCATAAAATGTATCCTACAAGTAACTTTTAACAATAAATAAATAATTCTTTTACTTTGCTTTTTCAGGAAACATTTTCCTGCCTTTGGATATCTTTCACTGGATCATAGCCAAGCATGACTACTCACCAAAATTATCGCACTTGCTACCTGATCCAGGAATGATTGTCCACATTCTGAATGAGCTTCTGTGGGTTACCCACAGTGATGTCAGTGTACAGAGAAATTTGGCAAAACAGCTTGGCAGTTCCTCACATTCTTTAAGTGATCACTCTAGAAAACAGAAAGAAGTTCTAAGAAGGGAGAGAATGGGACCACAGCAGCAGTTTTTTAAATGCATACTTTTAAGAGGTTAAGAAAACATTTCTGCTCCCCTATACCTCCTAAAAGCATTTATGATTCAAAAACTGAAACTGATCAACATTCAATATAGTTTAATTAAGCGCTATAATAGAATAGTGCCTCATATCCAAACCGAGAAAATGGTTTAAATAATATTTTACAGACTTCTGGGTTTTCAGAAATTTTCCCATCATGATGAAAAATCATATCCTGAATGAGTAAGCTGCTTAGGGTTGTTTCTCTATCTTGATAGGAGTACATTTGACTTTCACGGCCATTTTCTCTGTAGATATGCATCTGAAACTTATTTCAGAAATAAACCAAAAAGGTTAACAGGTGAGGAGCACACACATGCACACACTACAGCTATACAAATACACTGTAATCATGAAAAAATCATACAGATGTACTTGTATGAGCATAATGACTTTCCAATGCATTCATTATAATTGAAACTAAGAGGCTTACTTTCCCCCAAGAAATGGGTAGGAAAGGTCTATAATTTTCCCCACAAAAGTACCTATAATTTACTATTAATTTTATTAGAACTGGTAGTCTGAGGAAAAGATTCTGTCTACAAATACGTGCAGCAGCAGTGTAAATTTCAACAGGAATTAATTTAAGGGCTCAGTATTCTAATAACTTCCAATTCCCTTCACCTATCTGTCCCACCTACTTACTTTCCAAGCAGCATACTAATTCCATTACAGGCATTATGGGAAAGGCATTCACTCCATGAGGCTATTAAACACAAATTTAATTCAATTAAAAATGCACAATGGCTTACCTAAATATTTAGCAAAGCTCTGACAAAACCAAGTACGAGTCCACCCCAGTTTGATGAAAATGCACTGACATGGATAACATCTGCCAAAACCTTCCCCCTCCTTTCTTAAATGTGAAAATCCTTCAGGGAGTGTCCCAAGACAGTTGTTTGCATAAAGTGCCAGTATTTAGACTTCCTAGCAAAGCTTGTATAATTACTGTGGTGAACTGGCTTCCAGAGGCAGTGTCTGCACCCATCTTCGCTCTCCTCAAGAAATTTCCCACTGTTGCAAACTCCAAAATGGTGGCAGCGGTGGGAGCGTGAGCATAGCTATTGGCAACTTCCATATATGGCTGTTAAAACCTGCTTAGAGCAGGTTGACACAATGTTCTGGTAGAAAGAATAAAAACATCATGGCCTCACCTCCTCTTTAGTAAAACACTCAGTTGCTGCCAGTCACTCAACTTGCTTCACAAGCAGCAATAGATGTTCACTTCATTTGTCGCATAGGCAAAATCCATGTATCGCTGTCCTCATATTAGAAAGGAACTAAAATGTCTTCTGCCAGCTGCAGAAGGCGCTTCAGTTTCACCTGGCACTCCTGTACTGTTTTATGTTGGTTTTAAATGTCTTTTTGTTGGCCACCATGAGGGCCCTAATTGTTTTAGGTGGCTTTACTTGCTTCAGTTCTTCAAAATCCTCTTAGAACCAGTCACAGCACTACTTTTAACTGTCCCTCTTGTGCATACCATTCTATTAATTATATAGTATATTAATCAACATTAATTATATAGCATATGGGGTCCCAACAGGTAGCTTGTGAACTACCAGTAGCTATCTAGCAGCTGCAGAGTAGCTTCTGCACCCCCTAAAACACCCAGGAAAAAAATTGTGAAAAAATCTGCTTTTATTTTAGTGGATTTTTTTAAAATCTATGCTTCTTGTAGCTTTGCTTTTGGCTCTGTTCCTAGTCCCAGTTTTGTTCCCCAGGGAGGTGTGCCTAGCCTTTCTTTCAGTCTTCAGGAGGCAGTTGAAGACAGTTTTATTTAGGACAGCATTCGACTAATTTGGTTTGTATTTATTGGCAGAGAGCCAGTGTGGTGGGGTACTAGCTAAAGAGCAGCAGACTTTAATCTGGAGAACTGGGTTCGATTCCCCACTCCTCCACATGAAGCCAGTCACAACTCTCTCAGCCCACACAAAGGCAGCCAATACCAAACCACCCCTGAATGTCTCTTGTCTTGAAAACCCTACAGGTTTGCCATAAGTCAGCTGTGACTTCAAGGAACTTTCCACCACTTATTGGCAGTCCTAACAGATTATAAAAACTACCTAAAAGACCACAATTTAAAATCATTTTATTTACATTATAAGCCGCCTTGAGTTCGGCATGGTAGAAAGGTGGCTAATATATGATTTAAATAAACTAATTACTACGATAATCAGCCTGTAATGAAAACTTTGTGTCATATTATAAAACAAACTGCACTTTGACTATCATGTCTTGTATGCCTCCTCACCCCCCCCCCCAATAACCCTCCACCTACAAGTCTGGTTTTTTTAGTCTACCTGCAGCATCTTGCATGGACTACGGCCATACGCTGAACAGACTGTTCAGATTTCCCAATGAGCTTAGGAAAGCCACACATTTTGACTCTTTGCCTGCTTTAAACAAACAGCCTCCACATCTCTCATCACAAAATCAACCCAAGCTTCAAATGCCACTTGTTGTGCAGCTGGTGAGATGCAAAGCTGGCTGTGGTTTGGGGAAATGAAATTACAAACCCTAAAAGAACATGAGAGTTACTCATGCAGTTCTCTGGATTGGGATCCACAACCCTATGCACAGAGTGAGTACAATGGGCTAATTCTGTATAGCTGAAAATGTCTCATAAACTATTCGCAGAAGCATTTCAAAGAATGGGGAGCAAGATTATGGTTTCAATCCATCCACAACAGCTCTGCTTGTTCATTCTGAAAAGTCTCTCTGCCATTTTCTTTTCCAGTTCTAAGATAGTACACTCCCCTTCAATTTACCATTATACATACAATTTTATTTCTTTTAATTTCATTTGTCCAATCTTCATGTCAAGGTAGAGAGTTAGGAAGGTGAGTCCTAGCACTTCTATGCATGGAAACACTCAAAATGACCCACAGGAAATGCACAGAAAAAGTAAAAAAGCAACACTCTCTTCCACCTCATTAAATCTCCAAAGTGCCTATGTGGACCAGTAACCTACTGAATGGACTTGGCCACCACTTGAGCCTCCCCCAAGAACAGAGAAGGGAAAAGGCCAGAGCCAAAGCCTGGACTGGGTAGAGGAACCCAGAAGCTCACAACCTCATCCATTCCAGCCTCTCTCAGGAGGATGATGCAGGATCTTGGCAGGACCTAATATTAAGTCTTCGTATGACCAGGGGCCTAGCCCTAGATACAGGAAAGGGTGGGCTCTCCGTTCCCTAACCTTGCAGCTGAATCTCAGCCTTTGTCAGTTGACCAGCTTGTGCTTTATCTGGGATTATTGCTAAAATCTAGCTCTCCAGGTTCTGTCTGCCTCTTATGGACATAAGAACATAAGAAAAGCCATGCTGGACCATACCAAGGCCCATCAAGTCCAGCAGTCTGTTCACACAGTGGCCAACCAGGTGCCTCTAAGAAGTCCACATCTCTGGTCTATAGCTCTTGCCTTGCCCATTGGATTCTGCACTGCTTGCTCTCGCCTTCCTACCTGGGCGCTTTGAGCTTTGCCACCCAGCTTTCCACGTACGGGGCAACCTGGAACAACTCTACATAGGATCACACTTCAAGAACTTTAAATACCTTGGTTTGACTTCCAAAAGAGAAACGATACTAGCCTCACCATGTGGGTAAGTACATAAAAAAATGCATCTATCCATGGTTGCACTGAATTACATATAAGAAACTAGGCTGGTAACATGCCTGCCTGTCCCCCCCACAAACATAATCTTTTTTAGAATTGACCTTACTGTGTGAAGCACAATCAACAGGGCTGCCAACCTCTAGGTGGTGGCTGGAGATCTCCTGGGATTACAGCTGATCTCCAGGCAACAGAGATCAGTTCATTTGGAGAAAATGACTGTTTGGAGGGTGGATCCTATGACATCATACCCTGTTGAAGCCCTTCCCCAAACCCCACCCTCCTCAACCCGCAAAATCTCCAGGTAATTTCCCAGTTTGGAGTTGGCAACCCTAATGGTGAAGTACTAAGCTCATTTTCCTGCCTCCATCTTCTTGTATCTTAAAAAAAATGGGCTCTGAATATAAAGTGGGATATCATAACTTTATTTTTTTTCTACTTCAAATGCAAAAGCTACTCAGGAACAGCTCTGTCCTCTGTAACTCATTTGCAAGGAGGACACTGATAATTGTGAGTGTTGTTTTAGATAAATACAGAAAATGGTTGCTCCCATTAGGGATCACACTGGAGAGTTTCTGAATAATCTGATGAGGAAGATACTTCTATTAAAAGTGATAGGATTTTAAGACAGGCACATAAATCTCATTCTAAATTGCTTGTGTTCCTTTTAGGTTGACTGTTTTGCTGCTCTCAAACACTTCACATGGTCATAGGAGACAACAAGAATAACTGCTGGGATCTATGCAACCTTTGAATAGTTTTGTTTAACTTTTTATGTGCACCAATGGATCTCCAGAACTTCTGCCTCTCATGCAAGAATACAATGCTTTAGCCCAGTGGATTTTTATGAAATCCAGAGGCCATTCTACGTCTTTTTACACTGAATACTTCTGCATTTAATGATAAAGAAGCATTACCTTGCAAAGTATATACTGATACTCATCAGAGCTTGAAAGCTAAGCAGGGTTGGCAAAAGTTAATACTTGTGAGGGAGACCACCAAGGAAGACTGGGGTTGCTACACAGAGGAAGACAACGACAAACCACCTCTGCTCATCTCTTGCATTGAAAATCCCATGGTCCTGTGGTCACCATGAGTCAGTTGCAACTTGATGGCACATAATTATTTTTATTACACTGCAAAATAAGACATATTTCAAACAGTGAAGAACAAATCTGTTCACATACAACCTGCAGGCAACCATGGACATTTTCCTAACACATAATGTTGTGAAAAGTAGCATGGGAAACCTACCAGCAGAGTACACTCCCTTTTACAAACATGCAACTGGATCCATAACAATTTAACCTGTAGTACTATGATTTGAATCACTGTCCCACAGACTGCAGTGACAATTGCATCTGTCTGGAAAAAAAATCAAAGCATTTTAGCTTAACTGAGCTGTGGACTGGGCAGCTAACTCCTGCATCCATCGTTACTAACTACAGAACTGTAATCATGTTAGCTTGATCTTTTTAAAAACCAAAACCAAAATTAGCATGAGTTAATTTTTAAATTAAAAACCAAGTTTCTAGGCTTTCTAGATCTGGAGCTGGGAGGTAAAATATCCAGACCTAATTAATGCAGGGGAGACAGGCTTGTTCCACCTTCCCTTTGCTTTAGCCAATGATTGACAAGTATGGGAAGCCCAAGGAAATGTTTTGCTTCTTCTGAGCTTGTTGAGGGCCTACAGCTCTGCCTGTTTTCTGCCTTTTAGTTGTTAAACTGGCTTCTACTTAAATCAATCTTGTGCTGCCTTGTGAACATCAACACATCAGTAGTAAAGATTGAGTTTCTCCCTTTAAAAATATAAAGGGCTCCCTGTGTTTATCAATCCTTACTCTTGACCTAAGTGAACTGGAGCAACAGAAAATAAAGATTTTAAAAAATAATTTGGGATGGTGTGTTACCAAGTCATGAGGACCCAAACATTGTAGTATCACCTAGTGGAGGGGAGACATGTAATTAGTCCAGTCTTTCAGGTGGCTTTGTCTTTGGCGAGAATGTAGCTTGTCTATAAACGTAAATAAGAGTGACTGGTTTGTAATTATTTTCTTTTTATACAGCCCAATTTCAAACTTGTTTCTGTTATTGATCAGGATACAATACACTCTGTTTTGTGAATACTCACAAAAACTTTGAGGTCCATACTAACTTTTCTGTACCTGTAAAACTCTCCGTTCCAATTGTATATTAAATACGCTTTCTCTAAAGCAGAATTCCCATGTTGAACCTGCAGGCACTGATGGAATTTTGAAAACATATAATGGGCTCCCTCACAATATGGCTGTTAGTGGGGAGGGTAAAACAAAACAGCTGCATCACGGGCTGGGAGCCAGTCTTAAAGTGTTGGAAAGCTGTAATCCAACCATTTTACTATGATGGAGGCAGTTGTTTCCAGATGGTTGCTTCCTCCAGACACAAAGGTGATGCCTCCTTGGCTCTCCTGAAGCACCTCCAGCTGCTGTGAAATGAAGGGAAGTCAGGACTGGCTCTTTGCTTTGGGGAAGAAGGATGCAGGCACCAGGGGATACACTGGTGGACATCATGTTGGGTGGGGACCACTGCTTTAGAGTACTATTCCTACTACCTGATAATTTTCCATATACTAATCTTCAGCATATGGTTTTGATTAGGGATGCCAAGAAAAGCTTATTCAGAGCCTGCAAATTTGGGGTAGGAGCAAAGTAGCATTATAGCCTGTTAGCAAGGATTGTGTGACAGCACTTTTGGAGTCCAGTTAACTAGCAGAAGTGATGGGCTAATATTAATCTTGAGTTTTGTGGTTTGTTTCTGCAGAGAAACTCCAACTCAATATTACTGCATGTTATTGCAAGTTAAAGCTGCAATACTTGTTTGAAAGAAGGTCCTGTTTAAATGGATAGGATTTAGAACATTTAGAGTTGCATACTATAGCAGTCCAGTCCACTCAATCTTTCTTTGTAGACTTCTCAGCTCTGAGATACAATTCCCAAGCATGACAGGAACAAGGAGGGGTGAAAGGTGGGGGACTGCAGAGGTGGGAAAAATCCCCCGAGTGAAAATGCCTTTCCATTAAAGAATAATCCCTCCAACTGCCCTGCTCACAGAAGAAAATTTAGGATATAACCTGCACCTGAGTAATCCCCTCATTAAAGACACATGATTTCAGGCCAGAATATTAATAAATGCTATCCTTTTGAGAGAAAAAATGCTTCTCTAAAGAAAAGGCCTGTTTAAAAGTACAGGATTAAAGACTGAACTGTATAAAACAGCCTTCTGTATATTGCAGGTAAATTGTAGCGTCAGGGTGGATTTCAGCACAGCTGAATAACCCTTGAAATCAAATTACGTTGACTTCACTGACAGCTCATATGAGTTATTTCAAACCAGTTCTTAACAATGATTTCCAGTGAGCTCTCTTTTGTGAAGTCATATACCTCGCTACCGAAGGGCAAGAGTTGTAGGAAAGCCTACAGAAGTTCAAAACCTCGAACGATGTGAAAGCGCATCTGGCCCAAGCTCTTTGTCCTACTGAAATGGAGAGTTTTCTTCTTCAAGGAATGACAGAATGGAACTGCTGTGCAAAAATGGAAAGCTATCAATTAACAGCTGAATGACCTTTCCTCATCTGTTTCAAAGTCAGGCAGACAGGCTGAAAAATATTTCATGAAAACCGACGGGGTGATTAAACACAATAAAAGCTGTAACAAGGAACTGAATTGTGCTTATCTAAAATCTTTCCTCTGCTGATAATATGCTGCTGATTAAAAGAAAACTATCTACCACATTTTGTACCTCCCTGAGTTTTTAAAAGGGTTACTATTTAACTACCTACTAACAACATTTATTTATCAAGCCCACCAGTTTTATCACTTTATTTATTGCAGTTGCAACTGTAAGATTATTTACTTGTAAGTAAATCCCGTACAAAGACTTATTTCAGTGTAACAATGGAGGCTTCCAGCGTAATGCTTTCGCTCATCATAAACGTTCTCACTATGAAGTTACCTGATATTCCTTTTGTAATAACCATATAAGCAGTAGCTCATTCTGCCAGGATAATGGGGGCATCAGACTCAAATGGGTCAGTGGGCCGAATTTCCCACTTTTTAAAACAGAAAGATACACGGGAAGACTAGAATTTATTTTATTTATTTTTCAAATTTATAACCCGCCCTCCCCAGCGAGGCCAGGCTCACTTAGAAACCCCCCCCCCAGATTATTGAACTGGAAACCTTGCAGGCTCTTACAGATACATCCATTGGCTGTTCCAACTATAAAGTACAAGGACACGTACATTGTAAGGGCGCATCCTCACAGTGTGAAATAATGCCAATCTGCTACTTATTCTCAGGCAGGGAAGCAAAGAAAATCACGCTGCATTCCCATGACTTGCTATGCTCTCTTCACCATTAAGGCCCTAAAGATGTTTCAGTCTGTATGTAGTGCATTAGGGCTACCACAGATTTTTTTTTTTAGTTCTTTTTATTCATATTTAGAACAGAAAAAAGAATGGGGTAAACATACACAATACATACAATAGTTGATAACATAGCGGAAGGAAAGGTCCAACCTGTCATTCATATAGTCTTGGTATTTAAACAATGCAAATTCAAGATATTCACGCCTAAATAAAATGTTGTTTAATTTTATCCCTGATTTTTTGCCAGCTTGTGCTTATTTTTATTTAGTCGCTTCCATAAATTCCTCTAATTCTAACATTTAAGAAATCTTCCAGAAATTTTGTGTAATTTTGCCCAATACTTATTTGTTTCTTGCCTTAAATTTTATTTTTATGAGTTATCTAGGTTAACACATGTATTGGAGTCAGAAACTATTCACTCTTATTTTTGAGGGAGATTGCTACATTTAAAGTACTCTTTCTGCCTTTTTTTTCTTAGAAGGTTGTTTTAATAAACTTGTAAAAGGGCTTCCATTTTGTTTGATAATGTTCTTGTGTTTTGTCTGCCAGGTAGTCTGTTAATTTCGCCACTGTTATGTAATCCAGTGACTTTTTCTACCACCGATCTTGAGGACCTCTAAGTATCTAAACTGTCAACTTTATTAGCAGTAGACATTATTAGCAGTAGTTAAGGGCTCCATGCAGTTGAATAAACATGTATCTAACAGTGATGGGAAGACTACAAACATACAATGTACTGGCTGCATCTGGGTTAGTGGCTGTGATCAGGAATTTGCTAGGCGGCCTGCTGCAGGTATAACTGGGTTCACACTACCTCTTTGACAGGCTGCGAGTGATTTTACATAGCTGAGAGACTGGAAGAATTCAGCGTGCAGGCCAGTTATTTTCATTTGCACTGGAGTCCCGTTTTTTGTCCCAAAGCTGTTGTATTTAGCCAACTATGGAAAACAAACCATCTCCATAAATACTATCACAGGGGACCAAAAGGAATTAACAGATTTAACACTTTAAAGATTCATGACAGAATTCACACCAAACCCTCTGCCTCAACTCTTCCTCCCCCCCTTGTAATCTTCCCCAGAAGTAGAATACTCTGTGATTTTCCCTTATATCCAAAGAAGTGAGCTGTGATTCACAAAAGTTCGTACTGAAATAAATATTAAGTTTTTAATGTGACAGTGGACTTTAATTTTTTAATGCTATATCAGGGATAGTTAAGCAATCTGTTACTTTGAACGTAACTGACATTAATACTAGGCTGGGAGAAATACTCTTTGTAAATAATCATATACAAGAGTCGCAGTCATATGTATATAATTTTTCTTGTTGCATTAATCTGCTCCTTTTGGTATCTGCTGCTTTTAGTCTGTTTTGGCATTATTTCAACTGTGGGCTTTGATTTATTGGCTTTGCCTGCTGGTAGTGCTGCTAACTAGCACACTCCCTTACAAATTTTGTTGCTGATCAATGGTGTTGAAATAAGTTAAACATAATTTAGTAGCATGCACAAATCTGAAGTGTCCCAGGACTATGGTCTTAATGAACACCCAACTGTCCTGTGGGTGCTAACGTTCTTCTTGCAGATCATAAAGGCTGGTCCCAGCTACACTTCACATAGTCCAATGTGAAGCAGCGGCTTGATGAAGGAGCTAACATGTGAGTACTAGGGGGTTACCGCACTTTGTATTTCCAGCGACGTATTAAGAGTTTGAAAATGTTGTAAAAAACATCGCTTTAAAAGGGTTTTTGGATACCACAGCTTATAAAAGGTTGGAAGACGTCTTCACAACTAAAGGGGCCAAACAAAGTGCAAACAGTATTTTTTAATAACATTTTCAAACTCTTAATACATTGCTGGGAATACAAGTGCGGTAACCCTCCTACATTATGCACTCGAAATTTATGTTAGCAGGCCCCAATACATAACCATAATTTTGCTGGAAGGATAGCTGCATTCGTTTGTTATAGCAAACATAAGCGGCAGCTGTGTCATCTTCAAAAATTACAAGTTTTTATACTAGCATAAGATTTTGTGGACTAGAGTCCACTATGATGGGGCCTGGAGTTCTCCTGGAATTACAAGTGATCACCAGAATACAGAGATCATTTCCCCTGGAGGAAATGGCAGCTTTGGGGGGAATGGGGAGCATTAACTGCATCAGCTGTAGGGCTATGCTCAGAAGATGTATCTACACAAGATTAGAAAAAAAGTTTTTCTCCATAAAGCCATGTGTATATCTTCACATACAGCCATGCACCTTTGACAGCATGGGCAAGTTTACAAAATCTTATAACAGAATAAAAAGTAATTTGGGTAGCTATTGTGATGTGAGTCTTCATTTAATTTTTGCAGGCAGTTTGTAACTTTTCATGTTTGCCAAATGTCAGTAACTATTGATTCTCCTCTACTGCACCTTAATTGCCAACAGTTCCTTTTAGGGGTTTTCCCCCAGTTTCTGAAGAGCCAGTGTAGTGTAGTGGACACATTGTAATGTTATTTGGATATGGACAGTTTGGATTCTTGTCAACCTTCAGCAGCTGAACTCAGCAACTTTAGGGAAGTCATTCCCTCATAACCTAACATATCTCAAACAATTGTGAGGCTAAAACATCACTGAGTTCCTTCATGGAGAATTATGACCGGGGGGAGGGGGGAATGTTAATCAGAAATGAAATCCTAACCTGTTGTGACCAGAGTTAGTCCTTTAAAAAAAAATAGTGGCAAAATTCTATGATTTGGTCAAATTTATTTTCCCATTTTATTTTTATAACATTTACAAGTGGTGGACAGCAGGACTTGGAAGTGAGCAATAAATGATTGCTTCCTCCCAGCAGAAAAATAAATTGCTTACTCTAATATAGCATTCCAGAGAGCTTTGATAGCCTGAGCTTGCTGGTTGGGACATAATGTGTTTTTAGATTGGGTTCTAAAGTTTTTATAAAACAGTTTTTTACTGTTGCCCACCTTGAGACCTGGGATCTTCAGGAGATATGCAGGCATATAAATATTTTAAATAAGTTGTTTTAATTTTAATAATTCCCTCCTCATTCCATAGCTCATGGAACATCCCCATCTGGATGTGGGGAAGTTATTTTTAACTTATAGTCTTAGTTTTTGCATACTTGGGGAGTATGCAGAAACCTCTGCCTCATCTGTCATACTGATAGACACTCAATCTTTAGAGGGAAAGATCCTTTCAATACGTTCCTCCATAAGCATTGGAAACAGGGGGAGATTAATAGATATAAATTTAACACACAAAGCATGAACAGAAACTTTTTTGAACTTTATTATACCATTACATTTATATAGCCAACTAATGCAATCAAACACTTTCCCATTATCTCAAAAACCACACACTTATTAAGCCTACAAGTATTAGCAAAACTGATAACTAGAGAACCTCTCAGAAAAAGCTTGTTTCATATTCAGTCCATATTTCAGGATTCAAATACTCATGATTCCACAAGCTATTGTTAGTTTTAGATATCCTTAGCCACCTTAAGTTTAAGGATAGAAGGCAGGATATACTTGTTTAGTTTAAGAAAATTATGCTAAAAGCTGACTAAAGATTACAACCAAAATGAAAGTTCTGGAGCTTAATTGCCATTTTTATTGTAATCATTACATTGGATGGGGAAATGCTGTAGTATTATTTCATAATCCTTAGGTGTATTTGTACAAACAGCATCCTGTACGAGCATTAAAGACTAGCACATTTATTGTGGCTTCAGGCTTGGACAAGAGTGGGCTCCAATTCAGGAAAGCTTATGTCTCCATTTGGTGGTCTTTAACGTAACACAAGAATCTTTGTTGTGCCAGACACTATCAAGTTGCAGAAAGGTAGCTGTGTTTATCTACATTATTTCTAAATACCAGATTAGTTTGTAGTAAACACTACAGCTACAGTTTATAACAAGATGTAACTTTCCCTGTGAACTCTTGGTAGAAAGCTCTACAGAAAAGTATAATGTTTTTAAAATACTATTAGCTATGGTATTTTTAAATACTGGGATTCTTAGCTTTTTTTTTTTACACCACTTGAATCTGCTCTAGAAACACCTTTAAAAAAACCCTGAGCAAACACATCAGCTTTAAAAAAAAATCGTGTTTAGTCTTGTGACAGATCTTTTTAACTGAACGACCAAGAATATTTTTCCGATGGCTCTCTTAAGGTTGTATTTAAACTCTCCTGAACTCCAACATACTCCACTCTGAAACTTCAGATCCGTAACATTATAGGCACCTTTCAGCGACAGTGAGGTTCATTTGAGTTGAGTCCCACAGAGCTCAATAGGCAAATAAAACGTGTGCTCAGATCTGTTCCAATGAAACATACGTAACTTAAAAGTTTACCAGATTTGCATACCAGTCTCATTTTCAACTGAATTTTGGTTCACTTACGTCAGCTAAACCAATTCTGTTACCTATGCCACCAGCCAGTGTCTCAACAAAATTTCAACACCAAAATCCCAGTGGTGACATTAAAGGTTAAAAGGAACAGATATTAAAACGTTCAGTGTTCGTAAGTTCAAATTTTAATTTGACCTTTTGTGAATCACAGAGGAAGTAATTAAATGAAGATTTAAGTTGGCTGCACAGCTTTGATGAGCCCACGATTCCACTTGGAAATCATAGTTTGTCTGAACTTTGTATCTAAAGTGATTTGAAATCTGACTGTGTCAGCAGAAATCCATTGAAATGAACAACTCATAGCATGATCAGTGCAGAAAAGACTGAACAAGCACCTTCATAGCTAATTCTGAAGTACAGCAATAAAAGTTTTGTCAGCAGGCAACAACCCAGAGCAGACACCTGAAAGTAATTGGTTGGCTTTATCTCTGCACTGAAAAGAAACATAGCGTGCACCTTGCTTGTAATTTTAAAGTACCTGGTAGTTTCCTTACTTGAACCTGAATAATGGGTCTGTCCGGAGCCGAATTAAATTAGTTTGGTCCTGAACAGACCAAAAAGACTTCGATCAACATATATAAGGCCAGTAAAAAAGAACAAGAGTCCAGTACCATCTCAACGACTAACAAAATTTCTGGCAGGGTATGAGCTTTTGTGAGCTACAGCTCACTTCTTCCGTGGCTCACCAAAGCTCATACCCTGCCAGAATTTTTGTTAGTCTTTAAGGCACTACTGGACTCTTGCTCTTTTCTACTGCCACAGACTAACACACACGGCTACCCATCAGGAGACGTAAGGCCAGAATTTCAGGATGCCTCAGTGACACATTTTCATGCTGAAACGTAACACGGCAGGTTCACTATTTTGTTGCTGTGAAAATCCCATTTAGTTCTCCAGCTCACTGGGCTCCGGTGCTCCAAGCGGATCCCTGCAATGGCTTTCAGTTTCTAAGCAGGCACACAAAGAGGGAGAGCGCTGCATACATGAACGAGGGAGCCCAGACAGGAACTTTGTTTTCCTCCTCCCTCTCGATGGCCTAATAATATCATTAATAAATAACCCTCAATTATTTTCTTCCAGGTACAGAAATTGGCCAGGGCGGCTTCAAAGGGAGGAAAACCACAGGGCCAGATCACCCAGGGCACTTAAAAAAGAAAAAAATCACCCTTTGAAAGGGGCATAGCAATGTTGCTTTTTGATTGGAGTGACAGGGCAGGGAAAGCAACGAGCAGCACTTTCCCAATTCGAGTTCTCCCGAAGTTGGGGTGGGGTGGGGGCGCGCGCTAAAACACGCCTAATAACTTTTTGCAGTTTTTCTTTAATTATGGCTTTCCTGAGAAACACAAGAAGGGCAACAAACAATCCCCAAGACCTGACTGACACGCTGATCTGGGTCCTTAAAAAAAAAAAAAGGGGGGCAAAAAAAGCCAGCCAAGGTGCGCGGCTTTTAGGGTTCCCTAACGTCGACGGGACGGTGCTGCCTTTCCTTTCCCAAAGCGGCCGCGGCCCTTCCTTCCCTGGGCTCTCCAGCTCCCCCGGGACCGCGGAGGGGATGCCGGTGACGTCCAAAGAAGCGGGGACGGGTGGGGGAAGCCCCCGCACGCGCCCCACCCGCCCGCTCCTCGAGAGGAAAAGTTGGCCGGAGCCTCTCCGAGCCGTCGAAGGGCGACCTCCTGAGCCGGGCATGGGGGCGCGTGGACACAGGCTGGCTGATGCACGCCCAACCCACCGCAAGTGGATCGGGCCAATACAAAATATTATGCATAGGAGGTTTTGCCTTGGATTTGCCGCTCTATAGATGCAGATGCACATTTCCCCCGTCCGAATTCTCAAAACCCTGCAGGGGGGCTTATTGTTGGGTTTTGAGAATATGGGGGGGGGAAAGGACGTCTAAACAGTGGCAGGAGGTTTTGCCTTGGATTTGCCACCCTTCCCCCCCCCATATTCTCAAAACTCAACAATAAGCCCCCCTGCAGGGTTTTGAGAATTCGGACGGGGGAAATGTGCATCTGCATCTATAGAGCGGCAAATCCAAGGCGAAAACTCCCATGAATAATATTTAGGCCGTTTATATGGCCTTGGATTCGTCACTCTATAGATGCACATTTTCCCCCATCCATCAATCCAGCTGCAAAGGGCACCGAAAGCGCGCGATTCGGCCCGGGGCGAAAGCTGGAAGACCAACCCAGCTGCGAGCCTGGCAGCCCCGACGCCCGGGCTCGGCAACTCTAACCCCCGCACGGCGGGAGAGGAGCCCGGGACACCCCGCCCGTCGACTCGGGGCCGCGCGAGACGCGGCGCGCACCTGCCACCAGCGGCGCAGAAGAGGCACCTCTACCTGGGGAAGGGGGGGGCGGCGCGCGCGCGCGAGCCCCGGAGTCCGCCGGTCCCCCTTACCTGCCGCCCGACGGGGAGCGCGCGCCCCTTCGGACGCGGCCGCCTCTCCCAGGCGCGCGGGGCCCCAACCCAACCAGCCAGCGGCCGCTACTGCAGCAGGTCGGCGAAGGGGGAGGTCTCTTAAGAAGCCGCCGACCAACCCCCGGCCCCGCCCAACCCCCGGCCCCGCCCACCCCTAGCAGAGGCCCCGCCCAGAACTGCAGCAGGTCGGCGAAGGGCGGCGGTCTCTTAAAAAGCCGCCGACCAACCCCCGGCTGCCGGCCCCGCCCACCTCTAGCAGAGCCCCGCCCATCCCTAGCAGAGGCTCCGCCCAGAACTGCAGCAGGTCGGCGAAGGGGGGTCTCTTAAGAAGCCGCCGACCAACCCCCGGCCGCCGGCCCCGCCCACCCCTAGCAGAGGCCCCGCCCAGAACCCGGCAGACGAGAGGGCGCGACGCACGCGCCGGTCCGCCCCGCGCCCGAGGGAATGGGGTGCGGGTGCGGGGGAGATGCTTTGCTTTGCTTTGTTTTTTGTCCCAGGCCATTTATTCATGGGAGGTTTTGCCTTGGATTTGCAGCTCTCTAGATGCACGTTTTTCCCATCCAAATTCTCAAAACTCGAAAGAAAAAAAACCCTCATGCAGAGTTTTGAAAATTCAAATGGGGGAAATGCGCATCTAGGGAGCGGCAAATCCCGGGCAAAACGTCCCCTGCATAAATGGCCCCAGGGAAGCCAAAAGCTCTGGCAAGGCGTGGGCGGGCGGCGGGAGGACTCCTAATGCCTCTCTCTCTTTCTCTCCTCCCCCCCCCCCCGCATGCTTCCAGGCACCCTCCGGGACCGCGCTGCCTTCTTGCAACCTCAGCAGCGCCGGGGAGGGCTGAGGTGTGGCTGCGGGACCTCCTACGGAGAATCCTCGACGGGGAGGAGAAAGGGGTGATGATGGAACCGAGCGCGTCCACCCCTCTGACTCAGGAGCCGGCAGCCCCCCCCCCCCCGTTGAGAGAGAGCAGCCCTGGAAGCTGGCTGTCGGTGCAATCCTGGGTGAGCACCCTGTCCTGGGGTGTAAGCCCCGCTCGGTTGACCCGCGTAGGATTCGGAGGATACCCGTTGAGGATGGCTCCGTGAACTCAGCCTAGGGTAGATCTTCCTGTGAACTGAATTCAGGATGCGGACCTGGGTGGGAATCACTCCCGTGGGAGCGCCGTAGGACTCCCATCAGACCGTCCAAGCACACCCGAAGGCCCCAACGAAAAACAGCCAGGAAAACCTGGAAGGATTGCGGTGTTATTCTATTGAAAACCATCAGGAGCCTTGTGACACCTTAAAGTCTAATTTTCATTCTGCCATCAACTTTTGTAGACTAAATAAAGCGCACTTCCTCTGGTGCATGAGATGGATCCTCCACTGGCCAACACTCGCACATACATATACATATGGATCTACCTACTTAGGATGCATATCTGTCGATTGAGGATCCACCTCTTCTGAGTGGGACTGTACTCCAGGAAAGCTTGTGCTGGAATAAAAACATATTAGCCTTAAGGTGTCATATTACCTTAATATTGCCTAATAAAACATATTAGCCTTAAGGTGCCATAAGGAAACATATCCTGTTTCCTTATTGGAAAAAAAGCATTTGATAGGTATCAATGCATTGGAGCAAATGCTCATGTGTATCATACCCAGTGTAACTTGCTGTCCATGATTTTGTTTGGGTGATTCTGCACATAGCATTAGAAAACACAGTGATCACTATTGCAGAGGGGTCACTAAAACAATGCATATTTTTATTTTGGTGAAGTATGTATTTTGGCAAATTGACCTCTACCACTGCCAACTTAGAAGCTATTGGCAAGAATTCAGATTTAGGATAGAATTCAATTTTAGGATTTTAAAAGCATAGTATCCTTCCATGTGGACTGTCTAAAGCTAAATATTTAAAAACTGGGAAATTTTAAAAAAATCAAATCTGAATTTTCACATTTTGTCAAATTCATGTAACACTTAATTTCAGTCCAAGAATGAAACAGGAGGAGGAACCAGCAAAAAATGCCCACTTGTTTAGAAATGTTTTGCAAGATGCAATCCATGGGCATTGTGGGACACCACAAAGGGTTCTACAAGACCACTCCTGAGGCTGTAAGTTTGGGTATAAGGTGAAAAGTCCTATTAATATTTGTTGCCCACATAATTTTATGTATGAATTTTGTCCTGTGGCTGCTCCCTCCCTATTGATGTACCCATAGAATGCTGAATCCAAGTGTATCTTATAGTAAGAAAAAACACCCCAAAGTGTTGGAATAGTGTAAAGGTAGGCTACTGTGCAAGCACTGGGTCATTACTGATCCATGGGGAGACGTCACATTCCGACATTTACTAGGCAGTGTTATGGGGTGGTTTGCCATTGGCTTCCCAAATCATCTACACCAGTAGTTCCCAACCTTTTTTTGACCAGGGACCACTAGGACTTTTTTGTTCGGTGCAGGGACCCCAAGGTTCAAAATAAAAATTCTGAGAATTTGAAAATAAACTTTAATCATAACTGTTAGTTAAACATTAAACTTAGAATAATATTTGAATATATTTTTATAATAGAGAACTTTTAATTGAAAATATTAATTATGGATTTATAACTTTGTTTCGCAGACCTTAATTTAGTTCTTGCGGACCCCTGGGGGCCCCTGGACCCCCGGTTGGGAACCAGTTATCTGCCCTTTACCCCCAGCAACCTGAGTACTCATTTTACCGACCTCAAAAGGATGGAAGGCTCAACCTTGAGCCGGCTACCTGAAACAGACTTCTTTCAGGATTGAACTCAGGTGGTGAACTCTACTAAAAAATAAAAGCCATTCACATTTTAAAATAAATGGTGTTTTTTTTTAAATTCTACAATATCTTAAGATATGGCTGTGTATATGTTCACCTATCATACACTGTTATTGTGAAGGCTTTTCAAATATACGCAGTTACCTAGGGGTTCTCAGCACAACAAACATAAATCACTTAACCATAATTAACATTTTCAAAAGTTGGAAGCAACAGACCTACCCTGTTAGTCTTAAGGCAATGTTAACACAAACGAAATATGTATTTGTCAGATAATAAATATATTTCACTGAAATGGCCATACTCTTTTCTACAATTCAAATACTTTACAGTGCAATCCTAAACTGAGTTCGTTCTAAGTCAATTTTCAATAGACTTAAAGGGCATAGTTTAGGATTGCAGTTACATTGGTGTCAGACTGGGATTTTATAAATATTTAGTATACAAGTCAGCATTAACTAATTTTAAAGTACCTTAGGATGCCAGCCTAAGCAGCTCTTCGCAGAAGAAAGTACCATGTTATTCAATGGGGCTTACACCCAGGAGAGTGTGCTCAGGATTGCAGCCTTAATTTTTTGACGTGGGCATCTTTTGTAACACCTGCTGCCCTGTTTTGAAGACTTTTATGACTACTGTTGGCCTTTGTTCCCTGGTCTTTTAAACAATTTCTGCTCAACTTGAGTCATACTGAAGAACATCCCTGTCTCTATAAACATACTTACAGTCTATTGTCGAAGGCTTTCACGGTCAGAGTTCATTGGTTCTTGTAGGTTATCCGGGCTGTGTAACCGTGGTCTTGGAATTTTCTTTCCTGACGTTTCGCCAGCAACTGTGGCAGGCATCTTCAGAGTAGTAACACTGAAGGACAGTGTCTCTCAGTGTCAACATTCAACAATAGCCATACAGATTAGTTTTGGATTACACACATTAACAGATCACTTCAGGATACAATGGTTCCATATTAACATACCATACCCTCATTAGCACATTATCTTGATACTTACAGGACAATACTTTTGCAGGACAATACTCAGCTCAAACCCAACCCCTTTCTGACTATATATTACTCTTCCTACACCCTTGACACTGAGAGACACTGTCCTTCAGTGTTACTACTCTGAAGATGCCTGCCACAGTTGCTGGCGAAACGTCAGGAAAGAAAATTCCAAGACCACGGTTACACAGCCTGGATAACCTACAAGAACCAATACTTACAGTCATCTGGATGACCATCGCAGACTGCTGGAACCAGAAAAACTCTTCAGCTGTGAGTCAGAGCACAATAAAGTCAGGGAGAAACTCAACCATCAACTCAACTTGTGGAGAAACTCAACCATCAAATGAGTGTGGTTGCAAGTTGCTAAAAAAAAAACACCCAAAATTTGGAATCTCCAGTTCTCTGACACATGTAGAAAATTACCAGAAGTTTCCAAATTTCAGCAACACAACCTTATACCAACCACCTGATTTGGAGCCAATTGTGATACAGAGGCTAGAGTGTTGGACTTTGACTAATGAGATATAGGATCATGGTGACACTGAGGTAGTTCACAGGCACTCTACTTGGGGTTGTTGTGAATTTAAAATGGTATGGGGGCAAGGTTACCAGCTGGTCAGGAAAAAACCCTGTCCTTTTAATACTGGTTTAATATGCAAAATTTTGCAGTTGAAGCTTTTCATGGCATGGAGTTAAATAACATCTGATAATTGCTGCAGATCAAACTGATATTAAAGAGAAACGAGCAACCTGATGGGGGGGGGGGCTCTGATTATGCTTCCCCTGAGCTCTCTGGAGGAACATCTTAATCCAGAAGCTCTCACTCAGCATGTACTTTATAAAGGATCAAACCTGTATTATAGGATGGCTTATTTCCCTTCCTTCCTTTTCCTCCTCTTTGTTTTTTAATCTGTTTTGCCTGTTCTGTGCTCGATCTGTTAGATGCAGAAGTAGAATTCAACTATTAACTTGCAAGTTTCAGTTTTTGAAGGAATAAACCTTAAAAGAAATCTGCAGTTTAAAAAGAAAAGGAAATGAAAGGCCAGGCAGCACCTCTAGGATTACCTCTACGAAACTGACAAAGTTACAGAAGGAAACATCCTTCTGTTTTTGTTTTCTGACAATCATAAAAATGAATATATTATTTTAATTATGGGCTAACTCTTTGAAATCTGGGTTTGAAGAAGAAGTAAAGGCACAGGTATACTTTAAAAGGGGGGAAGCCTGTTTGCTAAAGACTACACTACTTTCATTTGAGACAACTGGCTCTAAACATTCTCCCCAATGAAATAGCAAATTCCTTTTAAAGAGTAAAGTTCTACAAACAATGTTTTATCTGTGTTTCTTGCTATACCTGACTGCTACAGTTTTCAGATCAGAGGCTCATTTAGATTTTTGTCTTTTAAAGAAGATTGTGGGGAAAGGCTTCTTCTGGTTTCCCTTTTGACTTTCCATCAGTAGTAAGATTGTTCTATTTTAGAGGAAGATATGATCCTCATCTATGTTGTGGAAACTTTGACTCTTGATCTCCATGCCCCCTACAGTACCCCTCTCCTTTCCAGTGTGTGGAAACACTTGGTCACCTTACTTTAATAGTTGTGAAAAGCTATTCCATATTGCCATCTTCTGTGAACTAGGAAAAATTATTTCACACAAAGCTGGCTAGATTATGGGAAGAGGGAAAGGCAAGGCAGACAAAATCCAGCCCCAAGGAGTAATATGTTTCTCACCAAGTGTGTGTTTATAATTTCAGTGTCTATCAAACCCTGTCCAAAGTGCAGGTAGTATCTCTCAAATAATGAGATTTATTAGTTAACTCCCAGATCCCTCAGGATTATACAACAGATCTCTATGGTAAGGACTACATTTGCTTAAAGGAACAAAGTTCATTCATATTAGAATAGCATTTGTTTCCTATTTTTAAAATACCCCTTAATGCTATCTGGTACCATCTATTCCTAAAATGAAGCATCATTCAAGTCTTATTCACACATTATGAGAAGAGTCAGGATGAAGAAACCATGGACTATTTTACCACCTGATAACGCCAAACGTATAGGTGTGGTTTCTAAACATTTTATTGTCATTAACATTATTCATGTGTCAGAAAGGAAGGACAGGTACTTTATTCAATTTCCAGGCATATTTACTTATATAAGTGAACATCTCTCCGTTGTTTCTGTATAATACACATTTCTGCACATAATTTATTTAAAATTCACACCACAACAACTATGACAGACAGATTAGGCTGAAAAGGAGCTTTCCCATGGTTGCCTATGCAAGTTTCATGGATGGGAGCCACAAGCAGCTAATGCACGGTTGCACTATTCACAGATGTAGCAAGGCTCTGTGGCCAATCACAGCTCTCTGATATGAGTTTCCATATAATATATACATTTAAAAATACATTAGCTGTGTGTATGAACTATATTTTTATGTGTGCGCATAGAACATTTGGACTAGAATCCAATGTACAGATGAGTTTGTGTCCATTTTTTTCAGTGGCTTAAGTAAATTCTGTGGTGAAGAGGGACGTGGCAACCTTAGGCATCAGATTTTATCAGCCGCTAGGCTGAAGGCATAGTTGCTCCTAGCCTACCTTGTGCTAGAGAGGCAAAAACACTGATTTTTGAGCAGGTGCCCTCATTAGGGTGGCTTTACTATAAAAGTAAGCCATTGTGTTTCTATTGTATTCTTATGCCTGCATTATAGTCACAGCTGCTCAACTAAGAGAGTAATACATAATACATATATAGTTATTAATATTGGATATCATCTACATTCTATTTAGTTAGCTAAATTAAACACAAACCACATACAGTATTCGTGTAGCTTACGTGCTTTCTTTGCTGTAAAAGTAAAATTAAAATTAGGCAAAAAGAAACAAATTTTTGAAAGCAAATTTGAACATTTAGAAAGTTTGCTTGATGATTCCCCCCCCCCCATTCATTTTGGGGAATTGCTGTGCACTGCAGTTTCATAGTTTATTTTGTCAAGAGTTAACACTTATTGGAAAGAAATAAGGAGGCTTTGAAAACATTTCCATAAATGTCCATAATAATTGATGGCACTTATAGAGGAACTCCATTACATTGCATAGGCTCTAGAGCTTAGATCTGTCAGCAATGGGAATGTTTAAGATTTATTGGTTGTATTTAAACACCAGCTGATTGATACAATATTTTTAAGTTATTCCCTTTGAATGGTACATCATGACGTAAGTCAAGTCTAAAATTCATTTGAATGCACATTGCAGTGCAGAAGTTCCGTAGTTCTGGAGTGGTTTTATCTCAGGTTTAATGAGGCAGCCAGACAAGAGTACGGTAAGCCATAGCTCTTGTTTTAGTCAGCCCACGATTTCTTTGTCTCCAGCCTGGACTGCCACAGGATCCACTTCCTGTGCCATTTGTAGGCCACAGATGAGTACTGTAAGCCATAGATTTACTTAAATGTTAGAATCAATACATATCAGAAAAGGCAAATGCAAAACTAGTTGTAGTAGATAGTGAGCACAGAAAACATTGGCTTCCTCAGCTATCAACTCACTAGGTGGTCTGAGACAAGTTGCTGTTCTCTTAGTGTTGTCTTATCCTATGCAATACAGGGATAAAACTGACCTACCTTATGAACTTTTAGAATAAGGATGAGTGAGATGATGAATGTGATCTAAGGCACTCAATAAATGCTAAGTAGTATTAGAAACACCTTAGTTTCTGATGATTTCGAAGATCCCTTTTGTACATTGTTCTGCACAAACCCATGATTTTTATGAGATTCCCAATAAACACAATGTTTTGTTCTAAAACACTTATCCTGGTGTTCAGCCATTCAATAGATGTGGACTCTATTGATCGCAAATTGTCCCCACCCAATTGTATAAACAAGCTGTCAGGATTTCACAATTACTGAAGTTTCCACAGATAAAAGCCAAAATAAACACTCTTGGGGCTCATATTACCAAACGCAGTGATTTTTATCTTAACGACTGTAGCCGCTCCCACATCTGGCGATTGTGGCAGTTGTTAACCTGTCCTACAATCAGGTTATTTAAAATAATTAGGGGAAAAAGCACTACAGACATCTGCCTACAGCAAAATTAGGTGTCTCAGTCACTGGTATCTACATGCCAACCAAGTTACCTTCAAATAAACTGTCATCAGAGTTGTGTGCATTTTGCACTTAAAAAAAAAGATATTCTACCCCCAAAAGATGCAATTTGTACAAATTAAGCAAATTAAGAAAATGTATTTAGTGGCTTGCATCCAACCTCTCTACTAAGCAAAGTCTGAAGGCTGCCTCCAACAGAGGGCCACTGAAGCTGGACGAAAAGTTCTTTATTATGTCCTCCAATTTATCTCATTCTGCAGAATTATGGTTTTGCTATCAGGACAAGGGGTAAGGAGGCGTGCAGGGTACTGAGGTCCTTCCCCTAGGTGCTAAGGCAGGCCATTCTGGGAGTGGGGGTAGATAGGCAGCGGCTGGGAGTGGCGCAGCCGCGCCACCTCCACAGAGGTTTCCTGGCTGAAAAATGAATGTTTAAAATGCATTTTTTTAAAAAACCCCGTAAAACTCCTCCATGGAGCTACAGGGGGCTATGCCAGCTATTTTGCTGGCATAGCAATGTTGCAGCATAGAGGGGCATTCCTAGGCCGAAAGGGGTTTGGAAGCTGACTAATGACTAATGCCCGCTCTGCCCCTGGGAAGCCCCCCGACACCAGTGCTTCCAGGTTTTTGCTGCCCAAATGGCAGTGCCGGTAGCTGAGGCCTGCACTGCCATGTATCTCTGACCGCACTAGTGTGAGTGCCCCTGCAACAGTGTCCATGCCATTTTATCCCTGTACAAAGTGGCATGGATGCCGGTGAAGGGTTATGCTGGCTCCTATGGTGCTTTGCCCCTCCCCTCAGTATTGCAATCTGTTTCAGTCTCTTCTCTGGTCTCCAAATGTTCAGCAGGAATTTACATCACCAAACTGCAAATGTATCTTCCTCACAACCATAGTGGCTGGACATTTGCTCTTTAAAATAAGACTTGAATGTCATACTAAATAGTACAGCCTTCTGCATTCCCCTGGAAGCAAGGCATTTACACCTCTATGAAGTAGTGAGACAGAGAGATGAAGAAATCTAGAAGGTCATCTTTTAAAATATGTTTGGCTATGAAATTGAATAGGATCCTATGACTCATTTCCACTAAGTTGGATCCTATGATCTCCTTTTACTTAGTCTGATGGAGAAAGGTTTTCTTTGATGGAAGAAGCCTTTCTCCATTGAAGGAAGATTGATACAAGAGAATTGTAGGATACAACATAGAAGAATGGAGTCACAGACCAACCCATTATCATTTTTTTAAATTTACAAAATTATAATAAAATAGTACTAATACACAATACACTAATTCATTCAACTACACCCAGACAAAATTTCTCCATGTTTACATAGTCCTTTCTTTCTTGTAATCCTTCCTGTTTATATAATAATATCAACTCTCCCAGTATACCAATATCCAACCCATTATCATTATCTTTACAGGATACCCAAAGTACCAGATAGTCTTACCATATTCATCTTTGTAAGAGGGTTGAGTCCCCAAGGTAATATATGCCTCATCAACAAGAGTCATTTTGGAACAAGGATTTGAACGTTTCTGTGTTCATCTATCACATCCTTAAATTTGATGCTGATCTGCAACAGAGACACAGAAAGGCTTCTTGTAATGTGACTGTCCATGACTGAGTAGAAGCTACATTATGCATTTCAGTTATCTTTTCAGGCAACCTTTTTCCATTGACTGTATCCTAGTCAGTATGGTATGGTATACTAGTTAGGATGTCAGTCCAGGACCTGGGAAATCTGGGTTCAATTCCCTACTGATCCATGAAGCTCCCCCACCAAAGACTGCTAAGCAAACTTCATAGTCATGGGATAAGAGGACAAGTTCTCTTATGGATTGAGAGCTGGCTGAAAAATAGGAAGCAGAGAGTAGGAATCAATGGTCAGTTCTCCCAATGGCGGGATGTGAGCAGTGGGGTGCCTCAGGGATCTGTGTTGGGACCAGTGCTTTTCAACCTGGTCATCAATGACCTGGAGTTGGGGTTAAACAGTGAAGTAGCCAAGTTTGCAGATGACACCAAATTATTTAGGGTGGTTAAAACAAAATCGGACTGTGAAGAGCTCCAGAAGGATCTCTGCGTACTGGAAGAATAGGCATTAAAATGGCAAATGAGATTCAATGTGAGCAAGTGATGCATATCAGGGCAAGAAATCCTAACTTCACATATACACTGATGGGATCTGTGCTGGCAGCGACAGACCAAGAAAAGGATCTTGGGGTGGTAGTGGATAGCTCAATGAAGATGTCAACCCAGTGTGCGGCTGCTGTAAAAAAGGCAAATTCCATGTTGGCCATAATTAGACGAGGAATAGAGAATAAAACTGCTGACATCATACTGCCCTTGTACAAATCTATGGTGAGACCACACTTGGAATACTGTGTACAGTTCTGGTCACCACACCTATAAAAGGATATTACAGAGCTTGAGAAGGTGCAGAAAAGAGCAACCAAAATGATTAAGGGACTAGAGCAACTGTCCTATGGGGAGCGGTTAGGACCTTATGGCTGTTTAGCTTGGAAAGAAGGCGGCTAAGGGGAGACATGATAGTGGTCTATAAAATTATGCATGGTTGGAGAGAGTGGACAGGGAGAAGTTTTTCTCCCTATCCCATAATACTAGAACACGGGGTCATCTGCTAAAGCTGGAGAGCGAGAGATTCAAAACAGATAAAAGGAAATATTTTTTCACACAGCGCATAGTTAAATTGTGGAACTCCCTGCCCCAGGATGTGGTGATGGCTGCCAGCTTGGAGGGCTTTAAGAGGGGAGTGGGCATATTCATGGAGGAGAAGGGTATTCATGGCTATTAGTTAGAATGGATACTGGTCATGCTGCATACCTATTTTCTCTAGTATCAGAGGAGCATGCCTATTATATTAGGTGCTGTGGAACACAGGCAGGATGGTGCTGCTGCAGTCGTCTTGTTTGTGGCTTCCCAAAGGCACCTGGTTGGCCACTGTGTGAACAGACTGCTGGACTTGATAGGCCTTGGTCTGCTCCAGCAAGGCCTTTCTTATGTTCTTGGTGAGTGGTGACCTTGTACCAGCCACACACTCTGATTCTAACCTATCTCACAGGAGAACCACATATGCCACTCTCAACTATCTGGAGTAAGATCTAGATCAAAATCAATGTGGTCTGAAGGATCATTTCTCCCCATATTCCCTGTGTACCAACTGTGCCCCTCTGGTGGTCACCTCCTACTTGTTCCCCCTCCGAAAGTGGCTTGCTTGGCATCTGCTGCAATAGTTATAACCTTAATGACTTCCTTCATTTTGTGCTCTCAGCATGACAACTCTGGTAGGAATATATATATATATATATATAAAACATACATATGCTGCAAGGATTCTCTTCCGTTGCTGTTGCTTGTTGGTTCTGTTAAACTTCATACATTAAAAATGATTTCACTGGGAGGTGAATTATATCAGTTTATCCCAGTCTTAAAACTGTGTGCATTGGTGCACAAAAAGAAATCCTTTGAGCATGGCTGCCGCCATCATTCATTTCATTTCACATAATACAAAGTGTGTGGAGCTCATTGTGCCACCCTGTGATCCCTGAATAAGGACATGTGTGACCAAACACATTTCTAAAAATTAGTTAATATTCAAATCTGTTCTCAACCACCAGAAGGTGGTTTCCAATTTGAATGTTAAATTATTTCCCTGCTCTGTGTTGCCTCTTTTCCTGTCATCAGACATCCTCGTATGTAGAAATGCAAATAAGTAAACAAAATAAAATAAAGGCAAGTGGAGACAAAAGTCAAATTTTCCCAAATGAAAGATTGTGTTGCATGAATGTACATGGAGAGCTAAGAATAACATCTAGACTAGTTTAGAAAGGGCAAGTCCTCACGTCAAAAGGCAAAGACAAAAATGTAAATTAAACAAATATGTAGGATTTTATTATTTGTCTATTAATAGAGAAACATATTAACTGTTTTTTCCTGTTCCAAAAAAAGCAACATTCACTAAGTACCTTTCACCAACGTCAGTTTTTTTGTACAGTAAACATATATTGGTTTCTTGTTTGTGGTGCAAATGTTGTCATCTTGCCAGGTTGTGCGGTCTTTAGGACTGGATCAAAAAAGGATGTAGCAAATACCCCTGGAAAATTGTGCAGATCATTGTGAAACTCTTCTGGACCCCTCAAAATTCATCAGATATTTACAGCCTAATCCTCAATCTCATCTCAAAATGGCGTAGAAAGTTGCATAGCCCCTCTTCTGGTGTAACTCAGAGTGAAGATATGCTGACATCAGGGTCTTAGGTTTAGGCTGTTAGTTTAAGAGGGTTTTTCCACATTTCCATTAAATTTCACTTTGAGCAAAATTCAATGAAAATTTAGGAATGTGTGAAATACCCCTTCTATAGAAATCTTACTAGTCTTATTAAAAATGCTTCCCTCATAATTCCTCATATGTTCCATTTAAGAAGCAATCCTAAAATTCACTTTGATTTCACTTTTGGCAAAAATGTGCTGGTACTTGCAGGAGTCTTCCTACACATAACTCAGGGTTTGAGAGAATGCAGATTAGCACGACTTTCTCTAGTAACAAAATGGAAAATAATCTTTATATAAAATGATGCTCCCTCCATAACATTTAACTTTGCTTTTGACTCAAACATCTTAAGTTTTATTTATGATTTGTAATTTAAACCTTCCTTTACATCTACAGCCACAATTTGACTAGGATTAAGTTAATCTTTGACTCGGAGAAATTGCTGGCACTATCCTGGGAAACAGATTCTGACTGGTTTGGGATTTAAAATTAAATATGGATGCAACACAGTTCTTTTAGTGCTTCAACATTCCCCTAACAGTTGCAAGCATTGATTTTGCCATTGCCTAATACAAATTTGGATCTTGAACATCTGAGGTCTATCTCAAATAAGAGATGGTCCGATATAATATTACTGCCGAGAGGAAGCAAGTCTGATCCTGCAAACTGTCTGGATAGAAGTCTGTGTGAATCTGTAAGCTTTCCAGAGGTGCTTCAAACCACCTGATTATGGCAGGATGGCAAGGGCATATGTTCCTTCAGTTCTGTGCTACCCCACCTACCCAGCCCCACTAACAGGACAATCCGGGGGGGTGTAATTGCGGTGGGCCTGGGGATGGCGCCGCTATGCCGCCTCCTAAGCGGCTACCTGGCCTGGTGCAGCAAGCTGAAAATGAATTTTCCCCAAACCCTGTGAAACTGCTCTGTGCATTTTTGCTGGCGCAAGTTTGCGCCGGCAAAAGGGGGCATTCCAGGGATGAAAGGGCTCATGGAGCTGAATAGTCAGCCCTGTCCTTGGGAATGCCCCCTTTGGTGCCAGTGCGAGCCCTTGCACTGAAGAAATGCTGCCACAGTGGCTGCACCGGTGCCCATGCGTGGCGTTGCCATGCATCTTCCTGGCGCCAGAGATAGTGCCCATTTAGCTGGCGCAAGTGGCACTAATGCTGGCACAGGGGTCATGCTGGCTCCTAAGGCAATTCAACCCCCCCTTTTCTGGCTTGCTCTGCTCATGAGACCTATAACAGCCCTGGGTTATTTGTCTTGAGCTGCTAACTTTGTTGCATTCCTCCAAATCTTGAGAAGTATGAAATCTTAGGTCGCAAACCACAGCACATGAAGAACTCTAAAGATAACACTCTGCACAATAGTAGGTACTCTAAAATTGTTGGCACTCCAAGAATAGGAACCTTGTTTAAACTGCAAGTTTTTGTATGTCTTTTATAGATGTGTACTTACCCGAAAGACAAGTTGCATAGCCATTACTATGAACCCACTTTTATTTGAAGATAATAATCTGGTCAATGATAAAATGGGACCCTAGCCCTTCAAAATATGATTGCAATTATAGATCCAGTGAAATGCACACAATCTAGAGCTGAAACAAATTAGCTTTTAATTAAATACTCTCACTATGACCTGTCAACAAGAGGTCCTGATGTAAGCATGGTATTGTAGCTACAGTGCTGGACTAAGATTTGGGAAACCCAGTAACCTTGACCTGGTTACTCCCTGTTAGCCTAAACTATCTCAGCAGGTTGTTAAGATAAAATGGAGGAGGGGAGAATGATGTTGAAAACCATTTTGGGGCCCTGTTACAGAGAAAAGCTGGATATTATCTAAAATAAAATTATTAGACTGCTCTCAGTTTGTGTCAGGCATGCATGACTTCCAGCCAAACAAGCCAAATGCCACCCTGCCATGTATTGTGGTCAATCAGCTCCTTAACGAACTCCCTGCTTTGGTAGCCCCAAATTGGCAGCAAAAACAAGGTTTAAATCAAGGCCTGCTACATGTGCCCACCTGCACTATATCCTTTTGTGTCAATCAATCTCTGAAAAGGATACAAGAAGCATTTCTATATCCAATAACCACCACTATCACCACCACCCACCAACCCAGCTATATCTCTCCTAAAAATTATTATTGTTCTCCATACAGGTATGGTTTATATCAGGGGTGAGGAACATCAGGCCCAGTGGCCGTTTAAGGCCCACAAAATCATTTGGTCTGGCCCTTTGTGGGTCCTGGCAGATCTCTAGCTCAGAAGGATCTAAGACTGGCAATCCACCCCCTCCCGCGGACAGGAATAGCCTCTATTCAAGGAGGATGTGAGTTTGTTTTGCTGAGAAAAGGAACCATTTTCCCCCCTTGCAGAAGAGTAGTTAGCTATGGAGCTGCTAGGACCGCCCAAGAAACTGTATTCTTTTTCACACCAGGGCCGTGGAGAAGTGTATTCCATCTGTACTACAAGAGGGTTGGGGGCGGAGGGGTTAAAAGGGGCAGGGCCAGAATGCACGGGGGGGGGGGCACTCTTAGCCAGCGTGTCCTCATTTCATCAGATAGGTAGCAGGAGCCGGCTGTAGAATCCGGCCCCAACCATGCAGCGTGTGGCTGGACAGCTATGCCCGGCTGGTGTAACAGACCATCCTGTGCCACCAGGTGGGCGATTGCACCACAGGTTGGATGCCTGCCTGATTGCCCGCACCAGGGGGGGGGGGGTTATCTGGGGCAGCTGCCTGCTTGTGGCTTGGTCAGCTAATTTTTCAGTTGATAATTTTGTATGGTCCGTGAATGATGTTATAAATAGCCAAATGGCCCTTGGCAGGAAAAAGGTTCCCCACCCCTGGTTTATATTTTCAAAATTTTCTTAGACTGAATTCTATTTTTAACAATAAGGTTTCATTACATGCCAACTTTAGCATAGATTTTTATTAATGGTTAATTCAATGGATTCTAAGACTCAGCCAAAGTAAGATAAATAGAAAAGGACACTGACTGGGACAAGGTAGAGAGATTTAGGGTCAGAGAGTCTGCTGGAAAAGGGGAACAGAATAGAATTTTCTCTTGTTGGCATTAGATCCTGGTGCAAAGAGGGCAAGTCACGGTGCCATAGTGTAGGATAAGGGAGGGATTAATCACGAGTCTGGGAGTGGCTGCTTTCCCTCTCTGGGCAGCTGCTCCTAAAAAAATATGCATCTCCTACCCAGACTCTGGTGCCAGTTTGGGAGGTGCCATGTTTAGTGTCTCACTTGCACAGTAGCAGTTCCCTGTTTTAAATGTTGGGACAGGAGTGTTCAAAAAACAAGAGGGAACAATCTAGCACAACTCTCCTCTCACCAAGCTGAATGCTCTCACTAGCCACTTCTCAGCCTATTTCAGACTGCAAAAGCAGAGGGATTATCATGCATCTGCTGAAAAACAATACATGCCACATGGGCTTGTTTTGGAGTCACCAGTGGCAGTGCAGGTCCAGAAAGCAGTGTCTGTTGCTTCACACATTCCCAATGGCTGGAAGTCAGTCAAGCCTAGTGAAGCATGAATTTCCCCCTCATTAGGCGGCATGGTCAAAGAACCAGCACCAGCAGAGAGCATAGCAACTACACTAGAGCCCAAAGCAATACTGTCCACACCCATGTTACAACATGCTAACAGTGCCCCAAAGCCCCCTTATTGGAGAGGAAAGGAAGCACAGGTGTCTATCTGCAGGCATTGAGTAACATGAGTGAGGGTTAAAAAGTGTATGGCCCCTTCTGACATATTTAGCTTCAAGAAATTGGAGGGTGCACTGAAACCTGATGAGCCATAGTGTACATTAACAAAATGATAAAAATGTACCCCCAACATTTCTCCAAAAGACAAAAGAAGGAAAAAGGAGAAGGAAATATAGGGATGATATACTAGGGACAGATGTCAATGACCCATTCACATGTTATACAGCAGATGTGGTGGACATGTCCTTGGAGTTCCATGCTGCCAGGTATGCAGGGGACCAATTTAGATTGCTGCATGTGGGAAGCAGAGACTTAAGCCTTCTCTCTACCTGCACTCTCCCTTGCCATTTGAAATGGTCCCAGGAGTCACTACATGCTAGGTTGGGGAAATGTATGTAATACATGTATGTAATACAATACAATACATGTAAATTTCCCCAAATGGGGCAAATAGAGGCTTTCTGGGGCCATTTTGCGTTAGGAAAACTGCATGAAAGAGGAAGGTTTAAGCCCTTCTACTTATGTGCTGAGATCCTAATCCAAATTGGGCTCCTGATGACCTGGGAACTGAGCTTTCAACATGGACCTCCAGGTGCACAACCATACATCCACCATGTGAACTTTGTAACATGTGAATCAGCCTTCAGGAAATAGGGATTGCTGGGACATATTTTCAAGGTGAAGAGATGCATATGGTAACTGAGCTTTACAATTATTAAATGTTATCAATAAAGTAACAAACTAGGGATGCACATTCAGATATATTCTAAACAAATATATATATGAAAAATACCTCATTGCAATTTTTCAGATATATTTGGTTCTTCAGATGTTATCTGGAATTTTGTGGGATACTGGTAAATGGGTCCTGAAAAACCCTAAAAATATTTGGGATTAACCTGGAGTATCAGGAGCCAACCTTTGAAGGCTCCTAGGACTGTTTTTCTTTATTTCCCCCCCTTTGGTTTGTATCTTCCCGGGCTCAGTTTTGGATTGCCAGATTGATTTATCTTTGATTATGCCCTTTTAAATTATTTTTTGTTGACTTTGCAAAGTTGTGTTCTTTGCTTGAGTTGCTTTGTGTCAGGTTTACTTTTTGTGGTGGATTCTTGGGTTTGACATTACTGTAGATTCTTAGGTTGTACATTAGGTAGATTCTCTCACAGTGCATTTCTGAAATGCCCTGGCGGTCGGACCCAAAGGCCTTAGGAAGCCGACGAAGGCCTCCGCTGGTGCAGGAGCCCACACCACTGGTGCCCGGAAGGCGCATGCCGGTGTGAGTGGCCCCAGAGCCGGCGTGCAGGCCTGGACGCCAGTCCCCGGCCACCGCCATGGCAGCGCTGGGCCTGGACGCCGGCGCAGCCTCCGGCCAGCCTCTGGCCACGGGCACAGGCTGTTCCTGGGGAACACCTCCCGGGGCGTTCCAGCGCCAGCCGGGGGGGGGGGTTGACATTAGTCGGCCTCCCGAGCCGTTTCAGCTCGGGAATGCCCCTTTTTGGTTTTGTCAAGATATACCAGCTTTTTTTTGCGCTGAAACCTCCTTAGGAGGCAACACTGCTAGTTTGCCTCCTAAGCCCGGTGCAGGCATTCCTTTCAGGAATGCGCTGTTATTTTACATTTTCTAGGCTTGCAACAGCATTCCTATTCTGTTTGGTTTAGGCAATTCTCAGGTTGAACATTGGCATAGATTCTCAGATTTTACATTCCCCCCATAGGAATTAATGGAAGATGGCTGAGTGCACCTCATTCAGGGGCCCATAGAATTGGATCTCTTAGTCCAATTCACTTGAAATTTGGTGGTTATTTAAAGGATAGATACCAGGAAAAAACCCTCCATAAAGATTCCCCATTGGGAATAATGGAGCCAAAAATATGGGAAACTTGAAGAAAACTCTGAATACCAATCTGGAACCTGGGAAACCAGGAATACCAAAAATTTTGGCTCCCTGATATCCAGATCTGAAAAAGTCTGATTTTTTTCAGCTGCACATCCTATAACAAACTATTCAAGAACTACATTCTCCATAACTATTAAAAGTTAAAGACTCATACTGTTCTTTCCACCTTGTTAGCCTACATTAGTGTTTAAGAGTATCTTCCATTTCTTCCCACAATATGTTGATGAGGGAAAATGGTCTAGTGGTTCCAGTTTTTCTTGTTCAAGTAATACTTTTATAGGAAGGAGTTGAGTCACAGTGTTCAAAAAGAATGGTACATCTAAAAGATGGTGGATTTAGGTCTTTTTATTTAGAAAAAAAAGTATGCCACATATCTAAATTAATCACACCAATTAGACATGGTATGCTCCCACCCATCAGAGCAAGACATTGCTGGTGAATGCGAGCAAGGACTTTTCCCCTCTGTTTTTTATTAATCTCTGTATTTGTTCATTGTTTCCCTAGGCTAGAAGCTTAGACTAGGAGCTTAGGTGCTTAAAATGTGGAGTATCAAATGTGCTCTCCTCTCTCACTCTTGGGGCTCTTCTATTCTTAATGATGATCACCTTTCATAGTCATATGTTTCCTTTTATGAATCTGAATACTAATTAACCCAATATTAAAAGTTAGCTTTATGCCAGGAGAGGGAACATTCATCACTGAAGGTTAAACCTTTTCAGACATTCAGTGAGGGACAGTCTGTTAAAAGGACTAGTCAGAAAGCTGAACTGAGTGGCCATTGCCAGTGAGTGTGGCCACCATCAGCCCTCTATAGCAGTGTCCCACTGGAAAATTTCCCAGTAAGTCAAAGGACCAATCTTTCTCCTGGAGTAGGAGTCAGCTATCATGGCAGCAGGGTGCATCCTAGGCAGGAGACGGCAGGGTCACACTATGTTCAGACCATGTGGACATATAATTTTTTTTCCAGGGCTCCTAATCACATTTGGGAGGGAAGGCAACATGGTATAGAACAATCTTGTCAGATCTCAGAAACTAAGCAGGGTCGGTACTTAGAAGGGAGACCTCCAAGGAAGTCAGCTAATTGGTTAAAACATACGTAATAAAAACACATCACTCAAATGATTAAAACCAAGCTAAAAACACATACAAAATAAAATAAATATGATATAACATACACGCATTAAAACATAATTAAAAAGAGGGTAGGAAGAAGGAATCAGTGAGGCAGATGAAACAAAAAAAAAATCCACCTGCTGGTGGAAAATCACCAAACCTTGTCAGTGCTTACTGCTAAGCACCCCCGAGATAATTTGTGATGGAACTTCTGAGATACCCTCTCCCCTGCCTTGGTAATATCCAATCATTACTTTGCCTGCCTTTAATACCAAGGGAGAGAACAGAGATTTAGCACAACAAGAGGAAGGTTTATTTTAAACTAGGGATGTTCAGGAGCAACTTTATACAAATGTTATCCTGACCTGGATTGCCCAGGCTAGCCTGATCTCGTCAGATCTCAGAAACTAAGCAAGGTTGACCCTGGCAAGTATTTGGGTGGGAGTCCTCCAAGGAATACCAGAGTCATGACGCAGAGGCAGGCCATGGTGAACCACCTCTGAATGTCTCTTGCCTTGAAAACCTCACAGGGGTCACCATAAGTCAGATGTAACTTGACAGCAATAATAATAATAATAATAATCCTATTGAGAGACAGAGATATGGTGATACAGTTTCTTAACATAATATATAGGGTCACAGTAGAGAGAATGCTAGTAGCTGCCAGACTACTTTGGACTGTAAATGCTGTTATTTCTTCCAGAGGTTTCCTGACTTTTTAAAGAGCCTTTTAAACTCCATAGACCTCTGCCTGCCCTGTAGTTTCAAAATAATTGAATAGTCTGAGTGTACCACTCATGGCTGCCAATGCTAGGTTGGAAAATTCCTAGTGATTTGGGAGTGGAGCTTGGGAGGGTAGTGTTTGGGGAGGGGAAAGAGTTCAGAAAGTCCATTCTTCAAAGCTGTTGTTTCTTCCAGGGGAACTGAGCTCTTTACTCTGGAGTTCAGTTGTAATTCAGAGAGGTCTCCAGGCCCCACCTAGAGGTTGGCAACCCTATACACTAGGGCACCACTCTGAACAGCCCACGTCTACCTGGAGTAAGATCCCTAGCATTCCTAATTGCTACCTATGTATGACTCTTTTTTCTTCCACTCCTCCCCCTAAGGTTCTGAGGGCCCCGATTGGCAGTCGCTACTCGCTAGCTTTCTCTCCAGACCTTCAGGGTACAAAGGGAATTGGCAGATATGAAAAACGGGAATGGACTTCACTGTCCATCACAGACATGCTTCCATAGGATAATGCATTCTAATGCACACAAAGCATTAATGACCTGTCTTCTGTTGATTAATTAAAATGGTGTCTAATTTCTCTAGCAGCCGCTTAAAAAGTACACTTGCTAAATGCACTTGAATATATTTTATTCTGGATTGAATTGTTGTCCAAACCAGAAAATGCAAGAAAAAAGTATAAACATTATGAGTTGAATCCCGCCTCACCAAACTTTGGGAGTTCTTTGAAAATATGTGGATAACAATGATCTGGTAGATATTATATACTTTAGGGTTGCCAGGTCCCTCTTTGCCACCAGCAAATGCTGAGGAGCGGAGTTTGGGGAGGGGAGGGACTTCAATGCAACCCTAATATACTTGGAATTCTGAAAACTTTGAACAAAGGCCCTCTTGAGTAATCCTAGCATTCATGGGATAAGAGGACTGGTCTTCTTGTCAATTAGTAACTAAATAGTGGGAATCCCCCGGGGATCTGCATTAGAATTAATGCAATTCAGTTCTGTCATAAGTGATCTGGAATTGAGATGGGGAGCAGTGAAGTGGCCAACTTTGCGTGTGTGTTAAGTGCTGTCAAGTCGCTTCCGACTCATGGCGACCCCATGAATGAAAGTCCTCTAAAATGTCCTATCCTTGACAGCCTTGCTCAGATCTTGCAAATTGAAGGCTGTGGCTTCCTTTATTGAGTCAATCCATCTCTTGTTGGGTCTTCCTCTTTTCCTGCTGCCCTCAACTTTGTACAAGACACCAAATTATTCAGGACAGTGAAAATCAAAAGAAATTGTGAAGAGCTCCAAGAGAATCTCTCCAAATTGGGTGAATGGGCAACAACATGGCAAATGAGGTTCACTGTAGGCAAGGGTAAAATGGTGCACTTGGTGAGTGGGATATCCTAACAGATGAGGTCTGAACAGGTGGTGAATGGTGAGGTGAACCACACAATGGAGTCTAGTGAGTTAGGACCTGGGTAAGTTGCCAACCTCCAGGTAGTAGCTGGAGATCTCTCGCTATTACAGCTGATCTCCAGCTGATAGAGATCAGTTCCCCTGGAGAAAATGGCTGCTTTGGCAATTGGACTCTATGGCATTGAAGTCCCTTCCCTCCCCAAACCCTGCCCTCCTCAGGCACCGCCACAGAAATCTCCAGGTATTTTCCAACCTGGAGATGGCAACCCTAGACCTGGGCCAGCTGGATGCATTCCACATAAGGTTGCCAGGTACCCCCTGGCAATTGACAGGGGATGGTGGAGTGGTGGAGGGAACTTGCAGGCAGCAAACTGAGGCCTAGGCCTCTGTCACTGGTGATGTGCCATCACTTCTGGCTCTCACTGGAAGTGACATCATCACATCGCGGGCAATACATGGAGACTCTGGCATTTGGGCAAAACCCTATGGTAGAAGCTATTCTTACCGTAGAGTTTTGCCCAAATTCCAGTGTGACCATGTGTTGCCAGTGAAGTGATGGTGTCACTTCCAGCGAGAGCCAGAAGTGATGCTGGAGCATCACCGGTGACAGAGGCCTAGGTCTCAGTTTGCTGCTGCTAAATTCCGCCCCCCCCCCCCCAAACCGGTTGGCTGAATGGTGCCTGGGGAGGGCCCCCAAAGCAACCCTAATTCCACATCCCTAGGCCGAACAGAGATACCAAAGGTACCAATTCTGCCACAAGGATCATCAGTGGCTACTAGCAATGGTGGCTGTACGAGGCCTCTATGTTCAAACATGGTTTACTGTTGAATACCAGCTTCTGAGTGGGGGGCAGCAGCAGAGGAAAGCTTTGCACCGTGCTGGTGGATCCTTCAGGGCATCTAGTCAGGCACTGTGTGAGATGAGATGCTGGGCGAGATGGACCAGTTTTCCATTCCAGTGGGCCTTTCCTTGTATCCGTACTTAACAGAAAGTGCTCAGGGAAGCAGATCATCCCTGCCTTTTCCTCCCCATGGCAAACTGTCAGATGTCAAGGCCCACTGCTTTTTCTCTATCCTATCCAGAATACTCTTCAGTAGCTCTTGCTATCAAGGCCTTGTATATAATCCCTTTTTGTTTTACATGCAAGAGGTTTGTTAATAAGTAAAACAAAAATACTTCAGTGGCTCTGTGGACTTTTTCTTTTTCTTTTTTTTTTTTGCTGAGCAACCTTATTCAGATCCATTTAGCCATTTTTTATAGTAGTGTAAAGCTTCCAGGGATAATCTGTACAAGAGTTTTCCTTGTTTTGCTTCCTAATACGGTTCTTCAAAGTTGCTGAAAAATAAATCACTTCTGAAGAAGAAATTGGTTTTGATATGCTGATTTTCACTACCTTTTTAAGAAGACTCAAACCAGCTTACAATTGCATTCCTTTCCTCTCCCCACAACAGACACTTTGTGAGCTGAGAGAGCTCTAAGATAACTGTGACTAGCCCAAGGTCACCCAGCAGGCTTCATGTGTAGGAGTGGGGAAACCAACCCAGTTCACCAGATTAGTCTGCTGCTCATGCGGAGGAGTGGGCATCAAACTCGGTTCTCCAGATTAGAGTCCACTGCTCTTAACCACTACACCACGCTGGCTGTCAGGGAATTTTATGGAACAGGTTGTATTGAACAATTGGACTATCAATAAACATTCCATAACACTCATCCCTTGAGCCAGTGATTAAGAAAGGCTCATTTTAATCAAGTGACTACATAGTTCAAATAGCCAATTTCTATGAATATTTCAAAGACTACAGCCTATTTTTACCTTGATCTCTTTTGTTGACTTCATTCAATTAAAGGGTAGGTATGTGTCAACTGCTATCACCAGCTTCTATTTTCCTGCAAATCTACATGCTCTCTGATTTAATTTGATACCTCATTCATTTCTCTGAAACCACAGTAAGTGCCCTAAAACATTGCCCAGTTCTGGAAAGGACTTTGCAAATAACTGTTTGGGGTTTTAGGACATAAAGGGTTTTGGAGAACTAACCATATGTATTCTGGGGAAAGACTGGATCAGCATACTGTCTCTCATTAGCTCTAGCTAGAAAAGAAAGAGGTAATATTGTTCAGCCTTTACATCCTTGTAAAATCCTGAAGGTAAAAGATCAGGTGTCTCTCTTTTATAGCTGCATGACAAAAAAGTACAGACAGGCTCGTTTTATGTAGCAAAGTCTTTTGTGCAAACTCTGTGTGAGCAATTGTACAAGCTTAGTTTTGAGAGAGAAACTTGATAGTGCCCTGAAATTCAATGAAAAACACAGTGCTACTGTAGTTCAGCACCATAATTAAATGAGTCTCAGCTCAAGAGGTGAGTAAGATGGCCCCTGAGCAATCTCCAACATGGTATTTTGGAGATATTTATGGTACCCTAAGTAGGGATGGGTAGGTGAATCATAATTCAGGCCATGCCTACCCTTCGTATTCAAACTTGTTTCCAACTGGATTAAAATGTACACATTGATGGAGTCAGAAAATGATATCCCCCAGAGACTTGAACGTGGTGTGAAAGAACCACTGTTACCCATGGCCTGCATGCTCATTTCTTTCTAAGGACTGCCATTGATCAAAGAAGAGATGCACTTTGTTGTAGTGCTTCAATCCAGTTTAAATGGAGTTAATGCATAGCAGAGCAAAAGGAATCACTATCGATTTCACAGCAATATTGCTTTCAACTTTCTGACTATTGTCTGTTACAGCTCTGAAACAAATTTCAGATCAGGGTGTTGCACATCATGTGATTGCATAAATGCAATGGTTTGTATAAAATTCCAGCAACACAAGAAAGTAGAATAATCAAGTGTAAGAACTTTTGAAGAGATGGGGGCTATAAAATGACTCTGGGACAAGTCCAAAGAGCCATTTAGGTATACCTAAGGGTTTGTGCATGCCCTGATTTCGTTTAAACAGCAGAACCTTATGCCATAATGCAAAGTATTTTTGAAAGTCCCCTCTGTTACCCTGAAGAGGCAGTCTCCACTTAAGCTTAAGGAATTAGCTGGAGAAAAAGTGAGAGGAGGTAATGAGGATCAATAATCTGTATATACCAGGATTGTCCCAGGATAGAACTCTCAAATGAACAGGCAGTTATTGGAACTCAAATGGGTTTTATTAATAATGTCAAATAATGGGATTGCAAATGATCAACATACACACATAAAGCTCAAAAGAGCTAACTAGAGAAAAGGGAGGAGGTTGCATAACATTTAGGGAAGGGTGATAATTACCAGTCCTGAAGGAAATGTCCATGAAAGCAGCGCTGAAGAGAAAAATTACTAGTGTTTCGAGAAGCAAAGAGAAGGCCCACATGCAAATGGGGTTGAGTGCACAGATCCAAGGAACACACACATCTTATGGGGCCCAAATGATCTGTTTTTATACCCTAAAATGGGCCCTGAGGCAATATGAGGTATTCTGGCAGGAAAGCCAGAGAACAAAGAATTGCTTTTCCAGGGTTTTGGACAAAAGGGTAGAAGAACTTAATAGTTTGTTAATGTTCGACTGATGTGCTGCAGTCCCAAGATAATGCCTGGACAGTTCCTTAAGAACCCATGGATTAGAGGAATGGGTGCAGATATGGTGAGTAAATGGTCTGCTCAGAGGGCTGATTAAATCACTTAAGGTGACACGATGGACTGTAGCTAGCTCCATTCTTAAGCCAGGCACACTTTTAGGTCAGGGGAAAAGGTCAGCTGCCAACCCCTTTCTGCCCAGACCTGAAAACAACAAGATGGATCCCAAAGCTGTGAGGGGCATCCAATTTGGGGAAGCAGTGTCTTGTTCTAGCCTTAGAGGACTCTTTGCATCCATGAAGCCCTTTAACAGGAGGAGGGGTCCGACTGCTAATACCTCTGTTTCAAAAAGTAATGTCTTGCCATATGTAAAGCTGCTTTATGAGAAATACAAGTCCAGTGCCCCCTTGGCCACTGTGCAACTATCTCTCCTTCAGGAATGAGCTGCCCTTCAGAATCTTACTCAAGTCCATTCAGTGGTGCCTACTCCCAGACATTTTTAAGATTGCATCTAGTAATCCTGGTATTGTCATTAGTGTGCTCTGGAGACCTTTTGTCGGTAAATAAAGAATCTAAACTGTGAGGATGGGAATGTAAAATAAGGGGCTGGTATACAGTGAGAAGTGATTTTAAAAAATATAGAAGAAACTATTATAATTATGATAATGGGGTTATAAATACCTTAATTAGGGCATGGGATCAGATACAGCATAGATTAATAGTAGGGAAATCATTATTAGCATCAATAACGGCAGATATGACAGCTGATAATATCAGCAAACATTCATGGATTAAATTTAAGTTAAAGGATTTTGATAAGTATACACATTGGTTTAAAAATCTACACAGAGATCCCAGAGGAAGTAAAAAAAGTATTGACCTCCCTTTAAGTATCTTCAAATAAGAAATGATTTAGTACAATTGATTAAGAAGGGCAAGCTGATACCCAGAATCCTTAATGAATTTGAACAATTATTAAAATCATATCAAATCTCTGTAAGTAAGTTATATGGAATATTAGTACAAATTTTAGTACAAAAAATGGAACTTTATACTCACAAAGGGTTTAAATTTTACAATAAGTCTTGTATTTAGAGAACATTTATTTAAGATGGCACATATGTGGCATCTCTCCCCAAGCAGAGTTCAAAAAATGTGTAACTTGGATAAAAATGCTAGTAACTGTTGGTATTGTGATTCAGCTGGCACAGATTTTCTACACATGTTGTGGAGCTGCAGTACAGCCCAAACATATTGGAGGAAAGTGATTGAAATAATATCCAACGGTCTTGAAATTGTTATTCCAGTAAGACCGGAAACAATTTTATTAAATTATTTTCCAGACAAACAAAAGGATATTCAAGTTATGTTTCTTCATATGTTAACAGGTGCTAGAACAAATCTTGCAAGGTATTGGAAAAGCAGTAAATTCCCTGACTTAAATAATTGCCTCGACAAGGTTAAAGAAACCTATGCTTTAATTAAGTTGACATATTATAATAACAATAAAAATATGGAAGAACTCGATGCTTGCTGGAATTCAACAATTTCAAGGATGGAAAAAGCACTCCCATGTGTAAATTGTAGAGAGGTAGTAATTAAATAATCATGCGGATTTTAGATAACTAGTATTACTTGATTAAGTGCTACAGGTATTTTAGTTGTATTAATAGCACTGTTTTAGTTTTTTAGTTTTTTTTATAATTTGTACCATTAGTATTTGATTTTTTAGTAATGTTATATCTATCGTTTTTTTCCCCTTTTTCTTTTATTGTAAGATTAAATATTTGTAATTAAAAAAGAAAAAAAGAGAAGTGATTTTCTTATCACAGTGTAAATGTTACAGCATGACCCAGCCAAACTTTAAAATGTCTAAGTCCCATGGATGCCATGTGCTTAAGTCTCTCTCATTGAAACCAATGAGACTGAAAGGTGTTAACTTTAACTCACTTTGTCAGCCCCAACTGATTCTATTTCCAAATCAGAAATATTGACTAAGTCTTCTTTAGGAACAAAAAGAAATATTGGTTCTTGTAGGTTATCCGGGCTGTGTAACCGTGGTCTTGGAATTTTCTTTCCTGACGTTTCGCCAGCAACTGTGGCAGGCATCTTCAGAGGAGTAACACTGAAGGACAGTGTCTCTCAGTGTCAAGGGTGTAGGAAGAGTAATATATAGTCAGAAAGGGGTTGGGTTTGAGCTGAGTATTGTCCTGCAAAAGTAATGTGCTAATCATTGTCCTGTAAGTATCAAGATAATGTGCTAATGATGGTATGGTATGTTAATATGGAACCATTGTATCCTGAAGTGATATGTTAATGTGTGTAATCCAAAGCTAATCTGCATGGCTATTGTTGAATGTTGTCTTTGGAGTATATCGTATACCTTGCAGCTGTGGAGAAGTTTACATCGGGACCACAAAACGCAGCATACAAACAAGGATAAAAGAACATTATTTACTATCTGGATATATCCACTCATGATTTAAAAGCAAGAAAACAAAAAAACATGCTTGCCCTTTGATTAAAGATATATTATAAAAATGAGGAATGTTCACAATTCAAAATGGATGTAATTAGCTACAGGGTGCAAAATAGCAGCCTGTGCATTAGACTGTGTTAGAGCAGGCACGAGCACTAGAGTCAAGAACATGCAACCACCCACACTCGGGTTTAATTCCTAATGATGTAGGAGAGGGGCTTGAACTTTTTGAATACTCTTGCAAGTGAGTACACACAGCAACGTTTTAATAAGAAATCCCCAAAGACAAAGTAAGATTATCAGGGAGAGGTAGGGACGCTTCATAAACAGGGTCAATAGTAGCCTATGGTATGTTTACTCAGAAGTAAATTGCAGTCAGTTCAATGGAACTTGTGCCCTAGTATATCAGCCTAAGAGTGTAGATTTAGCATGTTACTTCCATTACTTAGAATTAAATGGAATGCAACAGTGTGGCAACCAAGGTGCAAAAAGATACTTGCTATGTTAAACGTCCTAGTCATACATGATAGCAGATGTCCCAAAAATTCACTTCTATGCTAGGGCAATAAAATATCTGCCAGACAGGGACAGAACAAAAGAGTTCAACAGTGCACCAACAAAACATGATGTATATTAATAGCTATACTACCTCTGTTCTGAATTTTTTCCACACAAATGTAGACCCTAAAATATACACCAAACAAAGCACACAAAAATGAGTATGAAAAAGCACTGGAAACTATGACCTTACCTTCTTGATGCCTAGGATACTTATCTTTCTGATCTCTTTACTGAAAGTGGCTTTTCTTAATACCCATGTGTGTGCATACTATGCTTTTACTTCTCTCTCCCCTACCGTATTTCCTAGCTATTAAACAAACAGAAAAGATGCCGTTCAGGTGACTTAAGTGAATTTGAAATTTAAGAAACTGGATCCTCCCAACGAAAAATGTTCTGGCTTTTCCCTGGAAGCCACGCAATTCTTACTCAGCCAAAATCATTGCCATTACACCCATGATTAGAAGTTGATTTAGGATTACCTTCTTACTAATCCCATTTTATAGCTATTCTAAACTAATTGATGAGGAGTATATAAAGAGCAGGGGGAAACCCTAAGCCTATGGGAATCCATTTACTTTCCCCCTTTCCCTCCCCAACTTTCCTTTATTATAAATTACTATGTAGGAAGAACACAATGCAAAATATCGCCTAAAGTGACTCATATCCTGGGTTTGCCGGGCACACCTTGCCTTTGTATTCTTTACACCCACAACCAAATATATCCTCATTAACAATGCCAGCTCCTCGGACAAGTTCCAAGTACTTCAGATTTGGGCGAAATGAAGGTAATGTGTATACAGGTCACCATTTCTGGAAAATACTCGGACATTTTCACCTGGTTGACTTTCTTTTTTAATTTACATAGAGAAAGTCCTTCTCCAAATTTCTTTCTTGAGAAAAATTGTTGTCCCGAACAACTCTAAGAAGTTTTGGGCCATAGTTTCAGGTTCCTTCCAAGAGGAGTCTCTTTCCCCGGTTACTATCTCCCCACAGGACTGGTTTTGCTACTTTTTCACCTTATTCCAGCAGACCCGAGATAATCCTGTTAATTTAATTGACTTTGATGAAGAGGGCCTGTCTGAATGGCCCCCAGTGACCTCTGATGAAATAATGGAGCTACTTGGCCAAATGAAGTCTGGAAAAGCCCCTGGTCCTGATTTGATCCCTGCTGAACTCTTAAAGTTGGATAAGGGACTTCAGAATGTTTACTCTAGAGAAAAGGAGGTTTGGGGGCATGATTGCTCTCTTTAAGTATTTGAAGGGCTGTCACTTAAAGGAGGGCAGGGAGCTGTCCCTGTTGGCAGCAGAGGATAGGACTAGCAATAATGGGTTTAAATTTCGCTCAGAACGGTACTGGCTGCATATGGGGGGTGGGGGTGGAATTTACACTAAGAGTTCTTCAGTAGTGGAATTGGCTACCCAGGGACGTAGTGAGCTCCTCACTGGCAGTCTATACGCAACTGCTAGAAAAACACTAGTCAGGGATGCTCTTGGCTGATCCTGCATTGAGCATGGGGTAGGACTAGATGGCCTGTATGGCCCCTTTCAACTCCACTATGATTCTAAGGCATGGAGAGTGGGATGGGGGAAAAGCAAAATGGTGTGGTGACAGAAGAAAATGACGTAGATGAGGGGTAACACCTACAATACTATCCTAAGCAAAGGAACACCTTTCTTACTCCACTGAAATCACTGGGTTTAAAAGAGTATATCTCTACACAAGATTGCAAGTCTGTTACAGTCTATCCCAAAGAATCAACAGCAATGCAAACAGCTGGTGATTTCTACCTAATGCCAGCCAAATACAGGAATACCAGCCTTTATCTCTGCACAAGTTCCATCATTATTTCTATACTGCTATTTTCAGCTGTAGCTAGTCAATTCATACCCAGTCTATAAAAAGATGGTGTGGGCATGATGATCAGAAATGGCAACACAAGCTTTGGTCTAGACTGCCAAAACCATCTGTGGCTGAAGAAAATTGCATAAATATAAGATCTGACCTGGTAATCATTCCCTTTACCCCTTTCTTTGGGCAGAAAAGAGTTTCAAGATGGCAATTTTGGCTAAGTTATACTATCTTATAACAACAACAACCCAAGGACTGTGGGATTTAATGTTATAGTTAGTAACATAATGTGATGATCACCTTATGTTACGTAAACATGAAAGGTACGTCATGTTCAGCTCATTTCATGTCTGTTTCTTGGTTTTTTGGAAATGACTGTTCCTCTAGAAATGTTTCTTATGGCTTGTGCAAGCAAAACAGCAACAAAAATCTACTCAGGTAAACCAGTGTCCTACTCAAAAGAAAAAGGTATATTGCATACACACAAAGTACCAGCTAAGCATTTTGCCCATTAGTTGTGCTGTTATACCTCATTAAGCAATTGATTCATTGGTTTACAAAAACAAATAGATTCTCATGCCTCCAGAGTATTCATTAATTAAAAGCAGTATATCAATGCTTTTGTCTGAATTTCCAGAGGTCATTTTTTTCAGTGTCTGTCTTTATTTGTGCATAAAAATGCAGACAGCTTGTTCTATCAGGTTGGTGAGAGATACTGCAGTTCGTCTCTGGAGACAACTCCAGTTAACCCTCCCTCCCACAGGTGCTCAAAGTGATTACTAGACACCAACACACATACACACCTATGAGTTTCTAGACTGGAGGGCTGCAGGCAGGTAGAATGTTGACATGTCTCATTTTAGTATTGAGCATTTAAACCCCTCCGGTTGCCTCCAGTTTAATGCCTTCAGCTTTCTTCGGCGAAGAATATAGCTATATGATTAGACAGACAAAACTACAGTTATCAACAAATAATTTTTTTCATGGATACCTGACGGTATGCTGTGTTACAGATTTTTATGCATGCATACATATATATCTCAAAAGCACATTTACAATATTTTAGCATCTTTGTGGTCTCATCATACTGCAGTCACCTAGAAATGTAGCATTTAAAAATTTAACAATTAAGAAATGATAAATAAAATTCCCAGGGAACCATACAACATTTTTAGGGTTGCCAGGTCCCTCTTCACCACAGATGGGAGGTTTGGGGGGCAGAGTCTGAGGAGGGTGGGGTTTGGGGAGGGGAAGGACTTCAATGTCATAGAGTCCTATTGCCAAAGCAGCCATTCTCTCCAGGTGAACTGATCTCTATCGGCTGGAGATCAGTTGTAATAGCAGATCTCCAGCTAGTACTTGGAGATTGGCGACCCTGAACATTTTATTGATTGAATGGATGATGTGCTCTTAGTTCCACATTCATTTCTGGCTCAGTCGTCCTCCCTCTTTGCTTCCTCTTCACTGAAAGCTCAAAATCAGATGCTACTTTTGTCAACGAATCCAGAATGATGCAGTTTCACTTTTACATTAATGTCATGTGTGTAACCTATCACACTGCTGGATGAAACATGGTTACTGTCATTTATTTACTTACTTCATTTATAGCCTGCCTTTTCACCCCAGCAGGGAACCCAAAGCAGCTTACATTGTTCTTCTTATCTCCATTTTATTCTCACAACTATTCAGTGGTTTAGGCTAAGAGGGAATGACTGACCCAAGTTCACACCCAGCAAGCTTCCGTGGCAGAGTGGGGATTCAATCCTGGGGCTCATCTGCTAGATCCTAGTCTGACATTTTAACCACTGCACCACACAAATTCAATTACAGTAAAATGAATCATAAATATAAATTAATCAATCAATTAATTTTATGGGTAAATGATTCTACACATCTGACAAATCAGCTCACAAAAGCTTTTGATGAAATAACATTGTGTCAGTTTTTAAGGAGCTACAAGACTCCCATTTCTTTAACCTTATATTTAGCTTCTCCTGTTCCAAGTTGACTTGTCCTCCACACACCACAAATTTCTGTCTATCTGTCTATCAACCTGGAAGTGACAAAGGAAGAAGTGTCCTGCATTTCATCTTAGGATGCCCTGCAGCTTGTGTCTGGCAGCAAGTAGCTGAGCCATGAGTGGAATTTAGGACAGGCCTGGCTTACTTAGTTATTTCTGCAAATATTTCTACTCCACTTTTCTCCTAATGGGGACCAAAGCAGTTTACATCATCACTCTCCCCTCCATCATTTTTATCTTCCCAATAGAAACTCTTTGGTGTAGATTAAATTGAGACTGACTAGTCCAGAGTCTCCCAATGAGTTTCATGACTGAGTGGGGATTTGAACCTGGGTTTCTCAGTTCCTAGTCTAGGAGTCAACCCCCACATCATGCTGCATACCACACTTAAACAGTGGTTCTAGCCTACCCATGCCAGCCTATCATTATCTCAGGGACTGGTTTACTTTTGTACTTGCATTAGGTATTCAGTATTTAATCTTTTACTGGTCACAGGTCAACAGAAAACAATAGATAGTTTCAGAGGAAGCTAGCCAAGTTAGTCTGTAGTAGCAGAATGAAATATGAGTCCAATAGCATCTTGAAGGCCAATCTGGCTTACACAAAATTTGGTCTGACAAAGTGAGCTTTAACTCTCAAAAGTGTGTAGTACCCTCAAAAATGTTGTTGGTTTCTAAGGTACTATATGACTTGGATTTTGTTCAGGAAACACTAGAAATAATTTATAAAAATAGATTTCAGTTCACATACTATTGAATAGATGACAGAGTTGTTGGCACTCCACATACTCCTAGTTCTTGTTTTGTGCTTTTGGCACATTGTACTAGTGTTGATTGTGGTAGATTGACAAATGGGGCCTCGTATCACCTTGAAAGCTTACCCCCCTGGTGGGAGCTGCTGCTCCCACGGCAATAACCTAAATGTCTGTCTGTCTATTTGTGGAGTAGACAGAAAGCCTCGGTTCTCAACAGAGTTGCATCCCTCTAAGCCCATCAAGGTCCATATAACTCAGGATTGCATCGTAAGGCTACTTCCACAGGGAGGTTTTTGCTTCCGTTTGATATCCAAACCAGAGCAAGTTTTTTTTTTTTTGAGAATCATTTTGATGTCCCTAATTGTCCACATTTTGTTTTCTCCAGCTTTGCTGTTCTCTTTCCTAAACCTGATATGGCATTATTACTTTTGTGTGTAGAAAAAACTAGGGGTATGCCCCCCCCCAAAAAAAAAATTCAGGAAAATACAGATTTGGGTATATTGGACCCCAAAATTTTGAGGATTCCTGAATATTCTTAAATTCACATACTGGTTTGTGGGGTTTTATTTGGGAGAGGGAGTCAGGAATCTGAAAAAAATGTGGCTCCATTATTGCCTATGGGGAATCTTTCCAGGGTTCTGGAGGGGCTGTTTTTAAAGGTATAGCATAGCTGCTGGTATAGCATAGCTGCTGGTGACTCTCCTCAGAAGAACCCCCAAGTTTGGTAAAGATTGGGTCAGGTGGTCTAATTTTATGGGGTCCCAAAGTGGGTGTCCCATTCTCCATTGTTTCCAATGGAGAAAAAAGGGGAGCCCATAACATTGGACTCCCAATCCAATTTTTACCAAACTTGGGGGTTCTTCTAAGGACAGTCACCAGAAGCTCTGCAAATTTGGTGCATCTAACCTTAAAAAAACAGCCCCCTCTAGAGCCCCAGAAAGATTCCCCATAAGTTATAATGGAGCCAAGCACGCACGTGTGTGTGTGTGCTTAAACTTTAAAGCCCTGTGGAACCCAGTATGAATACACTGAAGCAGTTATTTTCTTTTTAAAGGGTTCTGTTCCCTTTCTACTGTTGTAGCTGGCAATCTCAAAATGGTCTTGAAAAAAGTTTTTTTTGGGGGGGGGGTTTCAGGATCGGGATTGCTAGCTATTAGCCAAAAAAATAGCTGAAAAATACCAGTAAAGTATTTTTTGGCTTTTGTTGTTGTTGTTGGGCTTTCCTGAATGCACATGCCTAGAAAGAACACAGTCAAAATACCTTTGCATGCTGTGTAGTTGGGAAGGTGCACATTTTTTGCAAGTTCTGGTCACATCAGTGCCATTTTCCTTGCCTGAGCTTCCATGGCTTCCATTTCCCTCCCCCATGCCACAGGAGACTTTTATAAGGGCTTTTTAAAAATCACTAATTGTTATAATTCTATAGTGATGTGCCAATCTACCCACTAGTTTTGCTGGATCCCCATATTTCTCAGTGAAGCGGGGAGCATGTATCAATATTTTCTATCTGTGGGAAGGTTTAAAAAAAATATGGCAACATTCAAAATGTGCCCCCCTCCACAGTTTGAGATGGTACAGCCCTGGCAAGGCTTTCATACATATTTTCTCCCTGCATGCAGATTTGATTAACAGATTGAAGGGGGAATCCCTGACCATCCTCCCTTTTCTCCTATTGCCGCTATATAATCAATCTGACAATCAGATAAATCAGCATTTGAAATAAAATTTGGATGGGTGTTGTCATTTATTTTGAACACTGCATGTCTTGAGCAGTTGTTTTAATTGTCAAGAAGACATGAGGAATATCTCATCCAGAGCAAATGAGTCACAGGGGGAAATTAGGTTTGCATTCAATAATTAACTTCTTGTTGCTCCACATTCTGGTCTCAAATGCTGGCAGTCAGCCATATAGAGATGAAAAAAGTAAGAGATAAGAAAAATGTCTTCCTCTGTTAATATTTTATAAACATATTTTTGCAAACGAGCATTGCTGCTTCTCTCTTCCCACCTTTCCTCCCTACTTTACATCCAGCCTGATGAAGAGTTCTGCATTACATGACAACTTCTGCTCATTATTTTGCGATTTGATGGCTGGCCCTTAAAAAAAGGTATAGTAAAACTTTGTTAACCAACACCAGGTTAACTGGACAGCTTGGTTAACTAGCATGATGGCTGAGTAACTTACCGTATTTTTCGCTCCATAAGACGCACTTTTTTCCTCCTCAAAAGTGAGGGGAAATGTCGGTGCGTCTTATGGAGTGAATGTGCGTCTTATGGACCCTAGCCCAGTCCATAAGACGCACATTCTAGCTTGGAAGGAAGGCGGGTGGGGCGCACATAGCCGGCTGGGCGCGCCAGAACGACGCGAGCCGGCGTTCCCCGCCCCGACGGCCAGCTGGGAGGCGGGGCGCACAGAGCGGCTGGGCGCACCAGAACAACGCAAGTCAGCGTTCCCCGCCCCGACGGCCAGATGTGGGGGGGGGCGTCTTATGGTCCGGTGCGTCTAATGGAGTGAAAAATACGGTAGTTGGGCATCACCTGAGTGACTCAATGCACAGCAGCTGAATGACTTAAATGGGAACAATACAAGTGATTTGGATTGATGTTGCCTGACTCACTCAACCACATGCCGAGAAAAAGCTTTGTTAACCAATATATTTGGTCAAACCAGCAGTCCCAATTCCCCATGGATGCCTGTTAACAACGTTTTTACTGTATTACTCTACTGTTTATTGATTTTGTTTCCATGGACCAATATGGCTAAGCTACCTGTGTATTTGTTTTGGGGAATATGGCATTTAGGAATTTTACATCCATAGGAGGAACTCTGCTTGTGGGGGTTACATGCCCTCCAACAACTAGGTAATGCTAACAAATATTACTTCTATTGACTTACTACCTAGTGGTGTATCTTATAAAATTAATATTCCACTCAATATGTTTGTGGGGTTGTATACTATAGAGCTGCATATCTCTTTAGCAGTGAATCATTTTTGCCTAATTTTACCCCTCCTCTGTAATACGGGTTAATAATAATAATAAATAATAATTAGTAACCCCATGAAACCTCCTTGCCTTACATTGTAATAACAGAATGAGACAAAAATTATAGGATGAAGCCTTACTAGCAACTAAAAGTAGCTGAGTTGACTGCAAGTCAATAATGCTTCATTTGTTAACACCATTGGTCCTCATAAACAGGAGGAGCACCAGGAGGTCATTTTATTTACAATTGGGTTGTGCGGGTACAACTTGTACAGAACTTGTAAATGAATAGCTACATCTTCACATAAGAAGAGACCTGCTCGACCAGGGATCTGCAACATATAACTGTAGAGCCAAATGTTCTCAGTACAGAACAAAATATGGCTCTTTTAAAAAGAAAAAGAAAATTTTAAATTATATTGGAGGGGTAGGTGGGATGCAGATATAACCAGTATCTGAAGGGAGGGGGCAAGATTTTTATGGGACTAAAGGGCTAGCAGAAAATAGCGAAGGCTTGAAACGACTACTGGTGAAAGTTAAAGCAGAAAGTGCCAAAGCAGGACTACAGCTGAACATCCAGAAGACAAAAGTAATGACTACTGGGGAATTACTCAACTTTAATGTTGACAATGAGGAAACTGAAATTGTTTGACACTTTCTATTCCTTGGCTCCATCATCAATCAAAAGGGAGACTGCAACCAAGAAATGAGAAGGAGACTGAGACTGAGAAGGGCAGCCATGAAAGAGCTAGAAAAGATTCTGAAGTGTAAGGATGTGTCACTGGCAACCACGATCAAGTTAATTCATGCCACAGTATTCCCTATTACTGTATATAGGTGTGAAAGCTAGACAATTAAGAAATGTGACAGGAAGAAAGTAGATTCTCTTTGAAATGTGGTCCTGGAGAAGAGTTTTACGGATACAGTAAAAACTAGATCAGGCTAGCCTGATCTCATCAGATCTCAGAAGCTAAGCAGGGGCGACCCTGGTTAGTATTTGGATGAGAGCCCACCAAGGAATACCAGAGTTGCTATGCAGAGGAAGGCACTGGCAAACTACTTCTGTTAGTCTTGCCTTGAAAACTCCATAAGGGGTCACCATAAGTTGGCTGCGACTTGCTGGCACTTACAGATCAAGCCTGAAATGTCCCTAGAAGCTAGAATGACTAAACTGAGGTTCTAGTACTTTGGTCACATTATGAGAAGACAAGAGTTGCTGAAAAAGACAATCATGCTAGGAAAAGTTGAAGGCAGCAGGAAAAGAGAAAGCTCCAAATTGAGAGGGATTCACTCTATAAAGGAAGCCATGGCCCTCAGTTTGCAAGACCTGAGCAAAGCTGTTAACAATAGGACCTTTTAGAGGACATTGATTCATAGGGTCACCATGAGTTGGAAGCAACTTGACAGCACTTAACACACACACAAAGGGCTTCTTAGAGATACTCTCCAGATAGTGAAATAATGCAGGTGAAATTATGGAGGCTAATAATCCAAGTGCAAACCATGCACAGATTGATATCACTGCACTAAAGTAATTGTGCAGGTTGCTCTCATACATATTGAGTACTCCTTGTGAGACCTAGTGCGTGCAACTTCCTAACAAAAGACTCACAACAACCAGTATTTGGGCTGCAGACACTTCATGGATTATTAATCAACATATCAATTGTCAGTAATGTTACATTGCATATGTTAGTAAATATAGTTATGCAAACAGGCTTTCTTATTCTGGCTCTTTGTTGATCTCTTGCTCAGAATTTTGGTGTAGTTTGGCTGTTTAATTTTAAAAGGTTGCTGATCCCTGTGCTAGATCATACTGGCATTATAATATCTCTGAACATGGAAGTTCCATTTAGCTATAACTGATAATAAAAAAATAAATAAGTAAATAAAAAGACACTGTCCTTCAGTGTTACTTCTCTGAAGATGCCTGCCACAGCTGCTGGCGAAACGTCAGGAAAGAAAATACCAAGACCACGGTCACACAGCCCGGATAACCTACAAGAACCAAAAATACTTTCGTTTGTCTGCCCTGACTGTGTGGTCCTCAGCTTAATAAGGCATTCCATAAATTCTAGTATTTTGCAAGAGGGAGAAAAAGTTTTCTCTATCCATTTTCATCACACCGTGCCTCATTGTATAAATATTGATTATGTCCCCCCCTTGATTATCTACTTTTTTCTTAATTGTAAAGTCTTTTCCTTACAGGGAGGCTGCTGGTCTTCTTCATCATTTTGCCCTGTTCTGCATATTTGTTTTAAAAAAATTAAATCAGTCTTTTTCACTTTTTTTAAAAATTTAAACCAACAGTCACAATATCTTAGAAGATCTTTGTTTGGATTGGGAAGCTAACGAGACACTCTTTGCACACTTAAATGGGTCATTTTAAATATTAATAAAAGGGCCCTGTGGGATTTATCACAGTTCTGCAGAGCCTGTAAGACTGAATTGTCCCATCAGGCCTATGATTGAGGGCAGCAGTAGTTTTCCACTATAGCTGGCCTCCCACCTCTCCCCCTCTTTTTCTTCTTCAACTGATTGTTATAGGGGACCCTGATTGCTTACCTGGGCTGGTTTTTGGCCCTGTGGGGCAGATGGTTAAGCGCTGTTGTTTTAAATAGTTAGTTTTAAATGGTTTTAAATAGGAATTAGCAATTTTAAGTAGAATTAGGCTGTTTTGTATTTTGTGTACCGTAAATGTTGTTTTTCCTGATTTGAACTGCACTGAGCCAGGCCTTGGCCAGGGATAGAAGGTGGTCTATAAATAAATAAATAAATAAGTAAGTAAGTAAATAAAATCATCTTATGGGCTGTAATGTTGGGCTGTAAGCGTTTCATTGTCTATTCATATAGTGCATTTAAATAATGATTTTGGGGGTAGGAGGGATATCCATCTGTGGTTCTAGACTGTCTGCTTTGTTTAATAGTAGGAACATAAGGATAGCATCACTAAACCAGACCAGGATCTATACAGCAATGGTTGCTTCTGAAAGCTTATTGGTAGGTGATGATATTCATGTCCTGTTGGTTTCCCACAGTATCTATACCAACCAAGACAGCTGAGTGTAAAGTCAGAAAATTGACCCCAGCCAATATGAGGTGAGAGTATCTCTAAAACACTGCCTCTTAACATTGTTGAACCTGTAGGCACTTTGGGAGTTTTGAGAACAGGTAGTGGGATGGCTGAGGCTGGCCTGATCTTGCCAGATTTTGGAAGCTAAGCAGGGTCAGCTCTGGTTAGTACTTGGATGGGAGACCACCAAAGAAGTCCAGAGTTGCTACCCAGAGGCAGGCAATGGCAAACCAGAAGTTGTCTGTGACTTGACAGCACTTTCCATCAGTGGGCATCATAATAAAACGGCTGCCATAAGGGCTGAGTCCAATCACAAAACATTGGGAGGTTCCATGGTATACCAGGAGGTCGTAAGGCAAGCATGCTTCTAAGATGGCGGCAGCTGATTCCAAATGGGTGTTCTCTGCAGACACAAACATGATGCCTTCTGGGCTTTGCTGAAGTACCTCCTACTCCAAAGAAGTGGAAGAAAGCCAGATTGGCTCTGTGCTTTGAAGAAGAAGCAAGGAGTGCGAAAAAACACATCAGCAGGCGCCACGGTGCCCAGAGCTACCACGTTGGGATCAGTGATCTAAAACCTACCCCATTATAATAAGCAGTACTATAATGTTTAGGGTTTTGTCCTTTATTGGACAACATTCAGCTCGATGATATTTACAAACTCTGCAAGAAACAGTAACTTTAAAGAATTCGATGTGGACTCCTTAACACAAACACACACACATTCTTCATGTGCAAGACATGCAAGTGCTCACCTGATTATTTTTCCTTTTGACTGTTAAATTCAAATGCATTAAACTTTCTTTACAGCGTTCAAAAAACAACAACACACCAAACCATGAATGAATTTTTGAAAGGGGACTAAATAGGGGAAATCCCAGCCATGAAATTTAAATGGATGAGTCACAGAATTCATTTAAAAGTAAATATATAATTATAAAATACAGATATGTGTTCAAATTACTAGGATAGATAAAATTACATTTCCATGGCATTTTATGAATTTTTTTTAGTCTCAGTCAAGGAGATAAAAATATTAATATGTCAAATAAAGTTTAAACAACTCTCTGCAGGGTGTTTTGTGAGACTCTAAATTATTTTAGACTATGACACCTAATATAAATAAATTATCTCTAAATTATTTTAGACTATGACACCTAATATAAATATTCCCCATTGGCATAATTTTAGCTATTAGCACAATCTATTTAATACCACATGACGTTAATTTTTACACACAGATTTTAACTTTTATTTTGTGGGATTGTCTTCCATATTTTCAAAAAAATCAAAGATATTTGATGTTGTGTTCAATAATTGCCTACTGGTTTGCTTTCTTTCCCTACAGCCTGGCACATTTCCCTCGATCAAATGATCTGGTAGACTCTGGACTTTTTCTAGGAGACTTTTGAGGAGAGGACTGCTTGAATTCCTCATCTGGCACTGGTGTATCTAAAAAAAGGCAGTGGGATTTGTGATTCATTGGAAAGATTTAAGCTCTGGCTGGCAGATGTTTGAGACTTTATTGAATGTTTAGGTGACAGGTCACTTTTTTGGGACTGTAAAGATGTTCCTTTAGGATTGCTGATACATTTCTTGTTCTTGATAAAAGTGATAGTTCATCTGTGTGTGTTTTAGAGCAGCTGCAGAGGAACACCTGTGTGCTTGCAGTTCTACATGACTGGAATATACATACTGAATCTGCTCAAATGCTTTTGTGATTCAAATCTTTGTGCATTTCTAGTTAGAACGATCCAGATAGGATACAGGCCAGGGCTCTTGCAGCTTTAAGCATTGCATAAAAGTGTAATTGCCACCCAGTGTAGCATCCTGGCTGCACTAGGACACAAAACTCAGCACCTCTCTAGTGCCCTCTTATACAAAACTATTAATGGTCTAGGCTTTTTCTGCACCTGATGACTCTGCAGTAGGCATGATGAACAGCCGCCAGTTTTCCTCATGTCCTCTTTCCAGGTCACAAGCAGGCAGCTGATTGTTCAGTAAGCTTTGGGATGAATTTGAATGAATTTGGATGTTACATTTGCACAATAATGCTCTTTTTCCTCACACAAATAGACTTCCTTGCTGTTGCCACCACCCTGCTACCCATCTGCTGCTGCTGCCTCCTCTGATTTTTAACAAGGTATACAACAAAATGTGGAGGTGGGGGATCAGTTTGATAGTTTTGAATTGAGAGACTTGCTCCTAAGGATGTCAGTGACTGCTCATGAACTCAGCTAATCTTGCACTCGAGTAGATGCCACTGACTGTGCAGGCACCACAAGGCAATCAGTCATTAGTGTGGATGCAAAGGGGGGAGGAATGACAAGTGGCTCATAGAAGTGGTGAATTTGATAACCTGAAAGTCCCTAGGTGGTTACTGGCTCTTCTCTGGTACATGGAATGATTTGGCTCTTAAACTGGACAAAACTGCTTCTGGCTGCAATGTCCATGTGCAGGCATAGTGTGGATGGGCACAATATCGTACTCACAATGAACTTTGCTGAGAAACATCAAGGTGATTCAATCAAGGGCTTGTCTCATCTGTAACTGAAGGAGTTCAATCAAGGTATGTTTGCCTGGCAAATTTGTATACTAGAAAGTTCTCTGCAGGCCTACTCTGTAGAGAATTTCTATAATATCAGTCTTTTCTGCTATCATTAGCAAAATACAGAATGTCTTCACTGCAGGTCCCATTCAGTAATCTCTATTTTCAATTAAAATATTTTAGAGACCTTGTTCAGATTTAGGTAGAATAGGAAACTACTCTATGTCCATTTCTATAATTTTGTCTCCATCCCATTGCCCCAGTGTACAAAATGTTTGTCTTGCATAAGCCCACTAAATTAGTTGCAATTAAATTGCCCATTTATTTTAATAGGAATGTAACATGACTTTCAATGGATTAGAGTATGCCTATTATGCTTGTAATTGAATCAGATACCAAGTTAGGGCTACTGGTTGCAAACTTGCAAAAATCCATCTCTTCCCTTGTGTCTCTTCAGTGAAAACTCTGATGCATGTTTAGGTCCTCTTTCCTTGACTACTTCGTCCTGCTCCTTGCAGGTCTTCCACTGTTACGTTGTAGACCCTTCACCTCTGCCCAGTACTCTGTTGCCCAAATCATTTGTTTCTCTTATCACATCAACCACATTATGCCCCTCCTTAAATTCCTGCACTGGCTTCCATTCATGGCTCCAGCATGGACTTTTGGTTGTTGCCTTCAAAGCTCTCCAAAGCCTTCCTACTCCTATTTCCACTCTCATAACCTGACACATTCTTGATTTTGGACTGTGAACTTTTTATAGGCAGCAATTTGTCTTGTATTCTGTAAAGTCCATAGGCTTGAGAGATGCATCACATTCCAATAATGTTGGATTGAAAGATTCATTGTTCCCCATGACCTGTACATATATTTATTTTATCCCATCATTACATCTGATCAAACATACTGTACAGATTTTTTTTAGCCAAAAGTAAATGTACACATCATTTTCAACTCTCCAGAAAATAATTGTTGTTCTTCACTTTCCCTCAACCATTGTCTTTCCTGAGACTCAGATTATCTCTTTGCTGTATCCCAGTTCCAGTTCAGTTTTTATTGCATAAAAGACATAATAAAAATAAACAAACACCAAAAGCTGTATCCCAAAATATAAAAGAAAATTTTAGCTATTAGCTTCACTTAGTTGTTTTAATGATATATATTAATACTTTTTAATAGATTGTATTGTATTTATTGTTTTTACCCCTTTGGGGTCTTGACTGTGTCAGGAGAAAGGTGGGACAGATAAATACTCTAAATATTAATGGTTTATTTAGGAATGCATTTGAATGATTTAGTTTTAATTTATTGGCAGTTGTAATTGGAGTTTTAAAACTGTGGCCTTTTATGTATTTTTGTAATTGTTGTTCTATACATATAGTTTTTATTGTTTTTTATAATTGTTTTATTTATATTGCAAGCCACCTTGTTCCACAAGGGAGAAAGGCAGCTAATAAATGCTTTAAAAAAAATAAAGGTAATCAATGTAAATCAGATAAGTTTTCTCTCTGTCTTCCAAATGCTTTTGCTTTATAGGAATGCCAGATGTTTGCTCGCTTTCTAGTTCCTCCAGGGAGCTTCGTGTGGCATCCATAGATCTCCCTTCCCCATTTCATCCCCACAACAACCTACATGGCCATATGGGGACTCTAGTTCCTAGTCTAACACACTAAGCACACTGGATCTCTTTTTTGATATTTCCATAACTTCCCTGTTTGTTACACTAATGATCTAGTAATATGTTATTTCTAGAAGCTAGGGATTCTAAATTGCAAATGAATGAATTAATGAACAAACATTCCTATTTGAAATGCATCAGTAATTCCACGTCAGTGAAGTTTTTTTCTTTGAGAAAACCTGAAAATAAATTTTTGTCCCCTGATTGACATTTCCTAAATTGATGAACAACACACCTGTTTTCCCTTTATTTTCTTGTCAACACATATTGATGTACAGCTTGCACGGGACTCATTTTGTTCCCTTTAACAATCTACAGGTGTTTTGTCACTATCGCTGCAATCCTGCACACAAACAGGCAGTTCAAATCCATTGACGTCATATACAATTCAGTATTTACTATGTTTGACAAAATCCTTTTTAAAATAAAAGTTATTGGGTGGATCACATTTTTTTAAAAAAATATCTAGTTTCACAGAAACGGTCCAAGTATGTTTATATCCTGGTTCCTAATTATATTTGCAAATCAGGCTGAATCATAAGATCAGCTACCAACTTCCTTACTCTAATCAGTTATTCCCCCACCCCCCGCGACTTAGAACTGGTTCCTGGGCTATTACTACATTTTCTGATAAGCAGAATTCTTGAGATGAGTGTGCATGGTCTCCTCTGGCTCCCACAGTTCATTTTGTCTTTCCACGGCTCCAGGATTTTTCACTGGAGGTAAGACTGAGCTTTCTTTGACAGTTAATGTTTTATGATATTGAGAAGTTCATCCTCTTTGCTCTTTAAATTGAAAAATTAGCTTAATTGCTTGCATGTGTTTGGTCTCTGGAAAATCTAACAGTTACGTTCTTGATCTGGAGAAGAAGTAATCAGGATAGTTTTTTTGAACAGTAGCAGAAAAGTCTGATGTACTTGCAGTGTCCTTGTGTAATATATCTGCTTTTAAAACAAGGAAGGGAACATTTTTTCAGTTTATTACTGAACAAAATAGATTTGCTACATTTTATTCTCTTGTAAGTGGCATGCTCCTGCCATAATGAAGCACTGGAAAGGCTACTCTCTAGTCTATCTGGTCTGGACTTTTCACCATCTGTTCTTTTTCTGTGGGTGTGTGCCTGGCACAGTGTCCTCGGTTACATTAGTTACGACTGAATCCCACTGAAACTTGTGGTACATTAAATCAAGCTTTCAGTGGGAATGGCAGCCCTGTCCGTGCATGCTTACTTGGAGATAAGTCACACTGAGCACCAAGGAAGGGTGCAACAGCCTTCATCGTGACAATTTAACTGTATTATTACAGTGCAATCCTGAGAACACTTTCCTGAGAATAAGCCCCACGGAATACACTTGAGTAGGATTATGAGAAGGATTTCTCTTAGAGATGGAGAGTTTATAACAGGTCTCCTAAAAGTGTAATCATTCTGAATACTTGATCTAAGAGTTGCCATTCTTCAAGGCGTAGCCCCCTCATAGAGATTCTGGAAGTTAAACCTCTGAAGGCTGGCAGTGAATACATCTGGAACTTTAGCATAAAGATGTGTAAAATGTCCATTCCATGACCACTAAGGCATCTGGTAGCACATTACATTTCACTGCATTTGCTGCCCCTGGAGAGATTTGAACTGAATTGTTTATTTAATACACTATAGACCAGTTCATGGGTTTTTAAAAGGGATATCTTTTTTAAAACCCGGATTGGTTTCAAAATCAAGACTGATCAGGTTAATGAAAAGAAAATTAATCAACTATCAAGCAGGCAGAGAGAAAGCCTTCAGGGGGGGGGCTCAAGTTGTGTCGCACAGAGGCACTGCCGAGCCAGGAGGGCCCCCATTTTATCCCGTTGAAACGCTGGAGGCTCTGCTTCTCTGCTCTGCTTCACGTGTCTCAGTACTGAGTCTCACTGCCAGTCCTTAAAGCTACTTTTAATGGCGACCTTATTACAAAAAAACTTCTTTTAAAATTAATTGAATTACTTTTCTCTTGTTAATCTCTGATTAATCAAAATGAACCAGAGCATGGGCTAGGAAATGCTGTTCTCTTTTAACTCCAAACACATTTTGTCTGTGCAGCATTTCATTTAGCAACAACTTAATTGTAGGTTTTGCTGTTGTTGAACGCTGATCTCATAACTGACTTGGAAATGTAGCCTTCCCTTTGTAGGTGGCATGACTGTTTTATTGTTTAGTTTTATTCTAGAGTCAATGTAATTAATTAATGACAGGGTCATTTGGATTTCTTGCTTTTTTGTTATAACAAGCAAAGAAGAGACCCTTTTTGTTAGAAATTCAAATTATCTCATGGAATTGTTATGGGCTTTTTTCATCTTGTCCAAATGAGTGTTATTTTTCAGATGTGAGCTGGTTTCCTTTGTCTTCTGCTTTCTAGTTCAATATGCAGGATTGTGAGTTTTGCTGGAGGTGTGTTTAAGGCAGAGGCAAATTTAGAAAAGTCCTCTTGGACTGTCAAAAAACCCTGTACTTCTATACATACTTACTTGGGAATAAACTGCTTGGAACCCAGTTGTTCTTACTTCCAAGTGACTATGTTCTGGCGTGGACTGTAAGTACTGCGGCCCTGTAGGCACACAATGATCTGAGGTATCTCCATGTACTTACAGCTCTGCACTCAACAGAACAAGGTTTGGTTAGTGTCCATCTGGGAGGCTGCTTAGGTACTCCATGCATGCCACACAACTCTTGTTGAAGGAAGGACAGAATTCAAACATTTCTTTCAATGAGATTTTATTGTATTTTAATATTTCTGAAACTGCCTTGGAACCTTTTGGGTTAGGGATGTAAAATTTTAAATCAAGGGGGGGAGAGATACATGTGTCGAGGAGCCCGGCCCTGGTTCCTCGTTTGTTTAGAGGTGGGCAAAAGTTTCCCAAAAACAAAGCTCTGTGCTCAGTCGCTGCTCCTGAACCCAAAGCAATATGCTGCCACCAGCCCTTGTCCAAAGATTAGCTTCCAGGCAAAGGCCAAGGACAACCCCTGCCAGCTATTCCCAAATGAAATGCAATGCTCTCCCTGCGAGGTAGAGGAGGATTGCGCCAGCAAACGTTTGCACCTGGTAGGTGGACAAAAATCAGACAGGCACTTCAGATTTAGGCTTGGAATCTGAAAGTCAAAAGACACAGCCAAATAAAGGCTAAAGATTGATTCATAGGATTTGTGCTGGTTACAGGAAAGAAAGGTTTCACGAAGCATTAAGCAAGAAAATAATAAAAAAATTTAGCATAGCTAACTTACATATTCAGGTTTCTATGGTTCAAAGGTTTGGCAAAGCTTCTTAAGCAAAGTTCAAATAAATTATTAGTTTCCAAAGTTTTTCAGCATACAAGATTTCCAGAAGTTGCCCAAAGTTTCTCCAAAAGGTCAGTCCGACCAGAATTCCCCCTTGAGGGCCAAAATCAAATGGGTTTTGATGCCGCAGGTACAGCCTGCCAGCCGTACCCCAAAGCGAACACAATTTGGTTCAGAACTGGTCTGCCTTTATAGTTGTGTTCTCAATGGCATGAGCTCACAGTGGCCAGTGAGTAAATGAAAGGAACTTGCTGTTAATTAGCTGTTTGGTCAGAATGCTGACTTGCTCCAGATAATTGACTTATCCAGGTGCTAAGCCTGCAGTACCTTGCACCTGAATTGCGTCACAAGCATTAAGATTGTGGCTGACCGATTAGTTGCTGGGGTAACTCATGAGCTTCAATTAGGGAGGGGAAAGGAAGCCTTAACAAGAGACAGCTGGGGTGTCTTATCTTGTTCCCTCCACGGAAGCAGCTTTTCAAAGTGAAACTATTTTACTGTTGTAACCTGGGCCAGGCCGACCACCCTCCAGACCCTCAAAGTCTCAACCTTGCAGAAATCATAGGCCTAGAGGCCTGAACCAAGAAAATTATGAAACCCCAAGGAATTGAGGACCCCCATTTCCTTGACAACATGTAAAAATGGATGGGGGACTTTTCAAAGGTGATTTATTGGGATATGAGCGGTGAAAGGCACCAGCCTTTTCATCATAATGGAGTCAGTGCAAGGGTGTATGATGAGCGTGTTAAAGTGGATGTTTCCATCCTAAAGCCCTTGCATGCCCCAGAAAAAACCAACTTGTGACAGCAGTCCTATGCACACTGAAGACTTGGGAGTCGTCCTAACTGCATTGCCACTTCCTAGTAAGCATGCTTTTCTTTAGTTCTTTGCTAACACTTAAAAAAAGATAGTGCCTATCACACCAGCAAAACCTCCTGAGACACTTTCCGAACAGATGTGAAATTGCAATAATTGAAACACAGCAAATAAAATAGACCCAGCGTAAAATAAAAGAACAGCTGATTAGAAGGTAATCATTTAGAATCTTTGCCATCTTATAGGGATCAATAGAACCAAGAAAGGATATTAAAACAAGCTATTCTGAAAGGAAGAAGAAAGAGTGGGGGAAACAGTAAGAACTAAGAAAGGCCTGGGGGGGGAAACATGTTTACATGGTGTCAAAAACGCAGTGAGCTCAACACTAGGTAACTAACAAGTTCCACGCTTGAGAGGCCACAACAGAGAAGATCTCTGTCCTCTCTGCTTAGGTGGCTCATTTTAGCAAGTTCAGGAATACATACCAAATCTAAGGCAGTATGGGAAATGCAGTCCTCAGAATACCCTGGTCCCAGGCTGCTGACATTTTTGTAGGTAATCTGTTTTTGGAAGTGAATGGACAGTAAGTGTAGATTTTATAGGACTGGTGAAATTTTCACTATAATTTATACACTGGCAAGTAACCTCACTGTTGTGTTTCACATCCACAGTCTTTGAAGGCAGCCCACATAGCATGCCTTACAGGAAGCAAGGATAGCCGTAGCCAAATCATGCTTTTCAATGGAAAGAATGCAGCTGGAGAAGAGGCTAACTGAGGAGATCTGTATCTCCATCAAGTAGCAACTCAAAACAGAAAACTTGCTCCCTTGGCAGGGGGAGGGGTTCACCCGCATCGAGAGGGCTACTTCGTATTAGGTCCCCTCAGAGGCCTGCACCCAGTTTTTCAGCCATGTTAAAAATTTAAAAGCAGCCCATGAAAACAAAATAAGGCAACAAAAAAAGAAAGTGATATAATTTAAATGCTTTTTTTGGGTCCGATAGTAGGACTGCCAAGTTGCCCACTATGGCAGATAACCTCCTGTCCTTGAGGTCTATGCTCCTGCTGCTGGTCTTTGGAGCAATGGAAGCAAAGGGTGGGAAGAAACAGTGTTGTGCAATGCTATTATGCCAGTTCTGGTTTCAGGCCAGACATCACAGTGTTGAGTGGCATTCTAAGAATTCCCCAAATCTCCATGGTTTCAGGAACCCAAACCAGAAGCAATGCCAATTTTTGAAGTCTACACCTCATCGCTCCTTCAGGTTGCCGACCCTATGGGATGTGCATAAAAACATTGCTTTAAAACATATCAGTATCTAAAACTGAGGCCCACTTTGAGCTTGAGGCCCAGGCCAAATGGCGGTTCTGACCAACCCCCCCTTCAACTGGCTCAGTTCCCTAGTTAACTGTATTGATGACCAACAAGCACCACAGTGTTATCAAGACTAAGTGTGCTTTCACACATGCCAAATAATGCACTTTCAATCCACTTTCAATGCGCTTTGTAGATGGATTTTACTGTGTGAAATGGCAAAATCTGCTTGCAGACTATCATTAAAGTTCATCAAAAGTGGATTGAAAATGCTTTCTTCAGCATGTATGAAAGCGCCCTAAGCTTCAGTCCATTCACCCTCATCCAGTCAATTACCTACTCCAGGCTGTCCTTCTGAACATTTTCGTTTTTCAGGGCTTGTTCAACGGATTTTATTGTTCCAAGCAAGATATACCATCCCCTCTTGGCCTGAGCCACAGATGGCCACATCTAATCCAAACTACTGCGCTTTGCTTCAGGTCTGTCCAGTGGTGACACACAGTCAGAAGAGAATGCCAGTCTCCTTCCATGCTGTCAACATCGTGATAAACTCATCGGCAACTTTCTCACTGTGCCATCCCAAGCAGTTACTTGGGTGGCATGGCCAAAAAACAGCGCCAACTGACATGCCTGATTTAGATGAAAAGGAAAAGCAAAGCTGAGTGGGCTGATGACATTTCCGTCCCAATATCTAGGTGATCTTTCCAGGTGGTTTCATATGGATGTTGAGAGAGGACAAGTCCCTCTGCACCCTTGTAGTGCACTTGCAAAGTACCCTTGTGCTGAAAAGTGTGCACTGTTGAGATTTATACCTAGTGCTCTTTTTTCTACTATTGCTACCCCAAATAAACAAACCATCCTCCTGAACTTCCACCTCTGCATTTTAAAGGTAGTGAACTCTGGTGTAATTTGATGGATGTTCTGGCTGCGGATATGCTCTTTGCTGCTTCTTTTTACTTATCAGTTTCACTGTCAGCTAATTTTTAAAAATCTTTCTCTTGCACAAGCTCAATTACAGTGAAAGGAAACTGTGCGAAAGCAAGGGGGTTTCAGGTGTGTTTGTTTCAAAGGGGGTTATGCAAAAGAATGCTCCAGAGTCTTGTTTGAAATAGACATCCTGGTAAGAAATGTAGACATGTAGACTTCTGTGGAAGGTTATCCATCAACAGTTGTACTGTTCAAAAAGAAAAAAAATCAGTAGCAAATAATGACCATACTGGATTTGCAAACAGCTGTGCCAAATATGGGAAAAGCCAAATATAAAAATTACTGTATTAACAGTGTTTATGGTTTTATTACCCTGTAATTATATTACATCTTGGGCTGGTTTTCCTTTTCAAGCCAACCTCTAAAATATTGCTGTCTGAACTTGTTCAAGAAACACAGAGTAGGTGAAGTGATTTCTTTTATTGGCCCTAGTATATGTTAGAAGCCTTTTGGGTTGTACAGGGGGAGTATGGGGTCCTGTGACAAAAGAAGGTTAAAAAAAAACCTTTTTGAATGGTTTAGCATAATCTAAACAATATTAAATACTTTAAAATCCCATTGATGCCAATAGAGGAACTATAACTCTTAAACATATTTAAGTTTCTCCCACTGAAATCAAAGGATCTTTACAACATGTAAGCCTCCATGTGGATCTTGCAAACGTCTTTAGAAATGGTGAGGCAAACAACGAATGCTGCTGTATTCACTTAAACTGGAGAGTTCAGTTTCCAAAGGACAGCAACAGTCTGTTCAATTTTAGTCTATTCAGTTTCAGTGGTTGGATAATAATGAAGTTGTACCTCTGATCAACAGTGCATCCCGAATGCCCTAAACAGCATCTTTATCTTGACTTTCTTTTTCTTCTTGCAGTTAAATTCACACATGAAACTGCCTTATACTGACTCAGATCTTTGGTCTCTCAAGATCACTATTCTCTACTCTGACTGGCAGTGACTCTCCAGGGTTGCAGGTCAAGGCCTGGAGATGTCAGGGATTGAAACTTCTGTAGGCAAAACCAGTGCTGTACCACTGAGCCATGGCTCCTCCCTGATTCTTTTTTGAAGAGCAAACATTAAGACAGTCAGATGGAAAATGTTAAATGTCTGCATTTGCTGGAGTGTGGTAAAGCACACTCATGTACACAGACAGGTGGCAATATTTGTGATTGAAATGTTTTAACAATTGGGTTACATGGGCTGCTTATGCTTTCATTTCATCACCCGTAGAACAGTTTTTAAATTCTCACTTGCATTTCGTCAGTTCTGCAAACTGGCCCTTCTGTGGCCATTTTTGCTTCAGAGAATTCCTATGAATTGGGCTTACAGGCTGCATTATCCAAGGGGCATGTCTGAAGAGAGGGCAAAGTTCTTTAAGGATGAGAACCAGCAGTGCCTATAATATTAGACAAATGATCTATGCCAGTTTCCTGTCTGGGCATATTCAGTGTGTGAGTCACTTTGAATGCTTTTTGCCTGTAGTCAGATGTATGACTTAGATCGCTGGAATTTTCTGCCCACCTGAGGCTCAAACTACACATGACATTAACCACATGATGTTTTCCCCTGACATTTTATTTTTGTACCTAAAGCAGCCTCCCTGACTAAAATCTTTAATGGCTGGAGGGGGGAGGCATCTTAACCCTTAATTGTCTGCCAGTTTTTCACCCTCAAATTGGCCTGCCACGATGACTAAATGGAGCCTTCTTGTTCAGAGGAAAAATATCCTCAAATATCAGTGGCTGGTATGATACAATAGAGGAACATTTTGTTCCTTGCTTGCAGGACTTTGGGGGACATCCCTTTGTCCCTTGCGTAAAAGGATGTTGGATTAGAGGGATCTAGCCCCAATCTAGCAGGGCAAATCTTATCTTATGTATTTGGTGAGAACTGCATTTTCTTTCATTCATCCTATGCTACCCTGCCTGTCCCATTTCCCCTCTCTCTGATTTTGTCTGAGAGAGAACAACTGCCCTGAGGTCATTAACAGTGCCATCCTAAGTACACTTTTCTGGGAGGAAACCCCATTGAATAGTCCTGAGTATGATTAGGATAGCACTGCCAGTGAGTGTCAATGTTGAGTGGCAATGTGAACTAGCACTCCCTTCCTTTATCTGCTGTCCATGTTCTCTCCCATCGTCAAACTGTAAGCTCCTTGGAGCAGGGATCTGTCTGTTTGCTTGTGCATTCTGTAATGCCTGAAAAGGTTGTAAAAGTTTTCAATATAAAAAGCACCATGTACATTGATGGCACTTGAAGAGCCTACAATATACATTTACACAAGATTCTGGCCATTTTCTACCAGTTTCCCCATTATCAGAGTCTTCTTTTTCATTTTGCACAAGCGGTTAAGCTGATCTGGTGCATATCAGCTCCCTCCTCCCCACACACACACGAACACAACATCCATATTTAATGCTGGGACTTGTTTATTTCCAATGTAAACTTGAATCATTTTCAAAGGAACTTCCCCTGCTAGTAAGTCGTCTTAGGATTCAGTTATTGCTTTAACTGATTTAACACAGCCTTAATTAATAATGGACCTTTTAAGAGTTAGGGTATAAGTGTCAATACAATATCAAAACACAAAAGCAAGGGAATAGAAGATGAGTTGTAAAATGATGTGAGACAGTTTATTTATCTGGAAGATTTGATATCTCTCCAACATCTGCTTGAGAAGGAGAACAGCAAGAAAACAACATTGAAAATACAAATTAAAACATAACAATAAATAATTATAAAAGCCTGTCCAAAACTATGAAACTAGTCCAGCAGCATTAAATCCTCCTCATGTCAATCAATAAAACAAGCAAGATAAAAAACAGATCATAACAAATAAGAGCAGTGGGGGAAGCATGCAGACTGGTGAGATGCTAGTACCAATATATTGAATCAGTTGTAGCAAGCATAATTTATTTTATGCGTGTATATTATTGATTGAGATAATACTGTCTATTGCAATTGGATGCAAAAATTTCCTCCCTCCCTTTTCTTCCTTCTGTATCCCATAAAAACACAATAAAAACTTATCAAAAAAAAAAAAAAAAAGAGAAACATTTGAATAGTTCTCCGATACAATTTGAAGTGGTACAGCCCCTGGAGGAACTCCCTGCGATTTAAGATCAGCATAAGAGACACTGCTCCAAATTCCATCTCACAGGGAGGCCAGATTGACATCTATACTCCTCAGGCAGCGCCTTCTCTACAGGTGACATTGAACTATCTAGTTATAGTTCCAAGTTAACTGACATTTTGGAGGAACTTGCCAATTAGCCTTTGAAGTTGCTAGTCTGTCTCCTACCCTATGATCGCCATTGCTATACTTTAACCATTAGATATGAATTGCTCTGTTTTTAATTCAATCAATCAAGTTTTATTTCAATACAATATCAGCTCGGAATAAAAATCAAGGTTAGGTTAAAATAATAAAATAAAATAATAAAAGTTGATGATTCTGGGAGGGATGATTTGAAGAAGGGGAGGAAAAATCTTCTATGGGGAAAGGTTTTCAATTAGCCATTTACGAATCCCACTAGACCGGAGGCAAATTTTGGCTACTTATGTGGTTATCTCCCGAGAGGAGTCTCCTAAGAGAAGGGAAACTTTAGCTCTGTTTTTAATTATTATGTGGTTGCTTTAAAATTATTTTAATGTATTTATTGTAATTTTTTCAGTATACTGTTTTGAAATTCCTGAAAAACTGTCAGGAAAAGCCGTGAATAAATAAACCTTTTTGGAAGAGGTTGATTTGGAGTAGAGAGGGAGACAGGGTATTTTTATGTACGTTTATGTAAATTATATAGTTCTGCACAAAGCTTGAACATTGGTTTCCCTTGTTGATAGTCAATATTGTAGCTACTTCACCCCATTAGCTAAGATGAACCATTTTATGATCATTGACCTTAGGAGGATCAGGGTGGAAAGATCATGATAATTTGAAAATATTGATGTAGAGATTTATGAGTGTTTCTGTCTCTCTATGAGAAACCTTTCACACAAATTGTTGTGGCGCAAGTCCAGAACATGCTTAAGAGCTCTGTCTCTGGCCAAAGACCTTGAGAAAGCCAGCGTGGCATAGTGGTTAAGAGCGGCAGACTTTAATCTGGAGAACTGGGTTGGTTTCCCCACTCCTACACATGAAGCCAGCTGGGTGACCTTGGGCTAGTCACAGATCTCTTAGAGCTCTCTCAGCCCCACTTACCTCACAGGGTGTCTGTTGTGGGGAGGGGAGGGGAAGGCGATTGTAAGCCACTTTGGTCCCTACTGAATTGTTCAGGAGGGGGCTTTTATAAAGGGACTAGGGTTGTGATTTATTGCATTAGTCATTGTATGTGTTGTTTTGTTTTTATGGCATTGTTTTCCAATTTTTGTAATCTGTTTTTTGCTTATAGTATGTCATGTCTTAAGCTCTTTTTTCTTTGCAGTGTTTTCTAATGTTGTGATCCGGTCTTATTGCATTGTTTATTGGATATCTGACACTGTTTTTCTTACATTTTATAACATTTTGTAATCTACCTTGAATTTCAGTGAGAAAGGTGGACTACAAGAAGTAAAGAAAATAGGTAAATGACAGGATCAGTGCTTGGATGGGAGACCACCAAGGAAGGCTCTGCAAAGGAAGACAATGGTAAACCACTTCTGCCTAATCATTTGCCTTGAAAGCCCCTTGCTGGGGTCACCGTGAGTTGCAACTTGGCGACACATACATACATACGTCTTTGAAACTGATCAGATAACAGGCCCTGCCTTCAGAGAAAACACTAGCTCTTGCTCAGGTCACTGAATCATTTGTGTTTGCTTTGTAATTTATGAGTTCCCTGTTTTGAGTATGAGCCTGTTACAGCATAATGATACAAAATACTAAGTAATGAAAATTGTCTTGCATTTATACCAGTGTGAAGGAGCTATTAAATAAGAGCAAGCAAAATGCTTTTCCATCTTCTTGAATTGTCAGATATGACTTACTCGTATTTGTCTACCATTGAATTTCCATGATAAATTACAAGATATAGTTTAATAATCTGATCTTTTGATATCATTTTTGTACAATTGTTCTGCTTATACAGTTGGTTTTGATTGTTGGTTTATGAGTCACAGTTGTTGGAATGTGATCCTTTTGCTTTTCTATTGTCCTATTTGAAACTGGGGAGGGAAAGCGACATGATTTACTGTTCCATCCATCCATGGCATGCACTATTACAAAAGGGTAAATAAAATACTAAAACAAAATGTTATGACTTCTATTATTACTGATAATAACAACTAGCACTGGTATCCCAGTATAATCATCTCTGGTTTCACTAATGCCCTACAAGTTTTGTAGCACATTTGTTATGATCAAAATAATTTCCTTGATGATTCCTTTCATCTTTCCCTTAATTATCATTGTAAAATTGACCACTAGCTATGCTTTGTCTCTCTTATTAGGTAATGCTGCAATGTAAAGGCAGTTTCCTACATGTAAATCCCACTGAATTAACATAGGACTTCCTTCCAAGCAGACCTACTTAGGTTTCTTTCCTCCCTAACATCCTAAGCACCTTTTGAAAAATTACACCTTTTGACTTCAATTTAGAAGGGTGTAACTCTGCTTAGGATAGGACTGATCTAACAAACAATTGAAGACGTAAAATGAAAAGTTGCATTATTACTTGCATGGCTGCGATTTCCTTTGTTGACCCCTTAATACACAATCTGATTTTGCCTTTCAATTTTAATAAAATATGATATTGCACTGGAGAACAAAGGTAGATGAAACTGTAGTATTATTTAAGCTTTACATGATTTTGGAGCATTGTTATGGATTTTTATATTTTCCCCTCTGGACCATTTTAGTTGAGCCTCTAAAAGCACAATACTATGCGGAGTTACATGCTCACATTTGTAGGCCACTGACAGGGGGAAACTTGGGGTGGGGGTGGATAGAAAATTTCTGTGGCCCAAGTCAGCTTGAGGGCTCAGTGAAGCTGGAATCATCCTGTATTTAGCAAATGCGTTTCAGTTTATTTTAGGGCAGTTTATTTTAGTGCAGTTCAGCACTACAGCCACTAGGGGCACAGGAAAGGCACAGCAAACAGACAGACCTTGGGCGAAAACACATGATGGTTTCTTTAGCCTGCTTTATTCCCTGTTTCAGCCAGGATCGAACGCACGTTTGGTGCTGTTTGTGGTTGGTTTTAACAGTGATTTTTTAACTATCAGCAAACTTTTAAAACTATGAGCCTGAAGCAAACATTTGTGTATATATGTTGCTGAGAGCATAAACTAACCTGGTATGCCTTCATTTGTCTCTCCCCTTACCATCCAATTCTTATGTTTGTCCCCCCGCCACCCACTTCAAGCATCATTCCTTCTCATCCCTACTCTGACTGAGGAGTTAAAACATAATAATAGAACAGAAAACTTCTGTTATTCTGATTTACAGAATTTATATCCTACCTTTATGCCTTTATGAATAGAAGAGGGGTGCTGTAAAGTTTATATTTCCCACCACAGTAGTGAAAGGGTGATTTCTCCCCTCCACACATACACTTTACATTCATGGTGATCTGTATTAATCTGTAGGGGTTATATATTTAGAATAGTTGATGCCTTCAGTTTATATAAAAGCAAACAATACTGTAGCTTAAATACGTGGCTATAATTTGTACTTGGTTTTAAAATACATTTTGCTTTACCCTTAGTAAAGTGTAAAGCACATGTGAAGACTGAGATTAGAAGTTAGAACTGGGAGTATATCCTATACTGGTAGACATATATACGTGTGTGTGTGTGTAAATATAAAATTACAAAATTTGACACAAGGTCATATAGAGAAATACTGATAGGCACAGAGTGCAAACAGAGTAGAAGATAACGGAGAATCCTTGAGCTGATGCAAAGAGAACTAAAATTTTCAGAATCTTTAATAAATAGAAGAGGAAAGTATTTTTGGCAAGAACTGTTTGGCTGAAAAGATGTAAGGAAAGCTGCCCCTGCTTCTTTTACACAATTATGAATGCTTGTATAAATATATAAGCTATATAAATGTAGAGGCTTCTAAAGTACTGAATGATGTGAAGTCTAGTCCTGTCTCTTTTCCTTTAATGTTTCCTACCTAATGATCAATTATTACTCTATTCGAAGTAACAGAAAGCCAAATGATTTGTTTCATTATATTTGTTTTGAATCAGGATCATGGGAGGAGGAGGAGGAGGCAGGTGGGATTTTTGTCCTGGGGCCCTTGATGGATCTCAGGAGCCCTTCCCCAAGCAAAATCTCAACTTGCCTCTTTCTGAAATCCTGCAACTCAGCAGATGTATGGTAATCCTCAGGCTGCCAAGAGCGGGACTGTGGGGGCAAAATTCTAGTCACTCTATGGACTCATGGAACTTTGCAAGGCTTGTGATTTGGCATTGGGTTGGGTCTTGTTGTGTTAAGAGGGCCTAGAGGGAACTGTTGTCTGAGGGCCCCTGCTAATTTATGGTAGCTTTCGATAAACCTATTCCATCAGCCCCAGGCATGTAGCCAGATCAGACCCAATCTGTGGCAACACCACCTTTTCTCCAGCTTACAAAGCAAACGTCTGTTAAACGTCAATAGGAATATTCAGGTGTCAAGTAACTGATCATTCATGCTCTTTCTACGCTGCCAAACTTTGTTGTTCTTTCTTCTGTTGCCAAGAGCTCTGACTCATCCCGTTCTTTCCTCCAGCTTGCAGTTTGCATATCCCCCCACTCTTGCTAAGATGGGGAAATTAATATTTGTTGTATACAGACTCTCTGGGTATTGTATTCAGATGAGTAACATGCAAAAGAAAAAGAGTTGGGGCAAGTCTGTGCGGATTTCCCTTCTCCTTTGAGCAGTTAATTTGGCTTCCTTTTCAAAATATCTTGCAACTGCTGAGGGTGGGGGAGGGGAGTTGCCATGTAATAAATAATTTGATACCTCACCCTCTGCCATCCCACTGCTACTTTGGGCATCCCTGCAGTGCTTGCGATGTGCAGGGTTTGCATAAATGTAAGAGATGCAAGTTGAGGAGCATTTGCAAAATAAACAGAGACATGCAACATTTCATTAACAGCTCCTTATAAAAGATATAATAGCTAATGAGCTATTAAATCGTTAATATTGACAAATATTGAGAGTGTAAAGAAGTGGGCCACAATCAGTTCAAATCTTGATGAAAGGCATGAAATACCAAGGCAGGGAAATCATCCTCTGATAGATCACCAAACTTTCCAACATTTCACAGATGAAGGTGTGTAACACTGTCCTATTGTAGAGGTCATTTGGTGTGTAGGGGGTACACTATTTGGGTCAATTTGGTTGCATCTTTAACCTGTGCATTTTAAACTGGTGTGCTGTTTTGTCTTATTAATGGACTATTGTATTGTTTTGTGTTCTTGCGAATTAGCTGCCTTGAGTCTAAGGAGATAAGGCAGGATATAAAAGTTCTCAATGAATTAATTAAATGAAATTAAATAGGTCTACTATTGTATGATTCATTTGCAACACTCATATCTCCCCCCCCCCCAACAAGGAACTCTGTGTGAGCTCTTCTCCTGCTCTTGATACATATTGCTGAAAGTTCTTTTCTGCATGTGGTATGCATTGTGCTTTTCTTCTGAGACTGGCTCCTCATGTTGTAGGATATTGTGCTGTTTTAATGGTATAAGGTTGCAAGCAGTAGTACATGTTGCTAAATTGGCAGATCAGTTCACATTGTGTGTATGAATGACTGTGAGCCTCTAAGCAGTGTTAGAAGAATAAAAAAATTACTTGATGTGACCAGACTTGTTCTTCTATTGTGGCTCATGATTAAAGCATGTTTTAAAAAACCACAATATTTTTTTAAATGTAATTCTCTATCTGGCTGACTCACATCAGCTGTTAAATAACTAAAATATTTAGGTAAAGCTGAACACCACCTATAAATTAAAGCATATACTACAGTATCCGATCCCTTCCTGCATGGAATGCCATGTCTATCATTGTTTGATTTATGCTGACTGGGTTTTTGTATATGTAAAACATCCTTAATACCAACATTTATAATATACAGAATTGATAACTGATAGATTATATTTGCTAATATTTCAGAATCATTAACTTGAATAACTTAATCTATATTTGGAATTTCAATTAACTACAGAAACAATCATAGCTAGAATAAATACTGTTGTTATCTTAATCCAAGAAAACTAAGGATACATATACATTACATCTTCACAATGAATTTTGTCCAGTCCACCACTTAAGATTCTCTTCACAAGCCCTACTCTCCCTGATCCCACCTAGAGAGGTGAGGTAGATGGCATTATATATCAAATACCACCACTTACTCATCACATTGTTTCTGAAAGCCTTTTGACTTTCAAGTGTCATTGCTGATGCAACAACCCATCTTAGTTAAGATCATTGCCTAGCTGCAAGATGTGATACCTATGTGGCAGACCACTGGGTAGGCTTCAAGTAATTGCTTCATCACTTGAAGATCCTGCTTTGGATATGAACCTCTAAGCACAGATTGATACAATATCAATTAATTACAGGGGGATCCCATTCAAGCTCTACTGGGATGACCGAAGGTTTTGTAGCTTCAGAGCTTGGTAGAGTGCACTTTTGTTTTGTAATAATTCCTGATAAGACCTTTTGTTTGTTTCTTCTGCTCCTTGTAAGCCATTCTGGAAGCACATGTTTTTGCATATGCTTTTTTAGGTCACCTGAGGCCGTTTTGGAGAAGACAAGATTATTCTATCCATTCACTTTTGGAGACGATATCACTCCAGGTGCTAACACAGGTAAGGAAATTTTAATTTTCAGATTCCCTTAGGGATGGGTGGAGGAGAATCATCAGGCAGTTTTCCACATTTGGCCTAGAAGATAGCTATTTGATGTTGATAATAATGAAAGATGTTTAGGTGGCAGAAAGCGCTTCCTGTTCCCTGCTTAACACTTTCTTCCTTATAATACTACCACTGATGCTTTCAAACATGGATTGTTAGGCATTTGTCTCCAGATGAGTCATTCATAACGTTTCTACAGGAAGAGGGGGGTTGGCGTTCTGATGCCCTGTTACACAGGTGTGTTTGGGGATATGTTTTAAATATTTGTGATGAGTCATCTGACCTCAGCTCAGTTTGGACTGACTTCAGAACATATTCTCCCCCTTTGTCTTATATTTGGACTTTTGTCACCCTCCCTATTACTGAAACAAGCATACAAAGTACTAAGGACTTTTTGAAATGCAAACTTTCCAGGGCACCTGTCTATTTAGTATGGGTATCAGGCATCTTGCCAACTGTTTATCCCCAAGTTCCTTACACTAGCATGATTCTTCTCTTCCAGGCTTGAACTTCTCTAGCCCTGTTTAGTTGTTACATTTTACTGCACGTATGAGGAGGGCACACTACATGCAATCCTCCTGATACCCACAATCAAAGTTTTGTTGAAAGGGGCAGCATGCTTATTTTCAGCATTCTAGGATCCTGGTTTTACAGGGTTCTGGTCTGCATGTACAGAAGCTGAAAACATGTGTGTTCCCCTTTCAGACAAAACACTGATTGTGCGTATTGGGAGGTCTGCATGTGGTGCATTCTCCCAATACGTGCGGTAAAAGATAAGAACTGAAAGAAGCTTGTGATATTAGTATTTGAAATGTGATGCTATATGTTTTTATTTGTCCAGCAGAATATTTCAATATATTGCTCCTCCATGGCAACAGGTGCATTTCCTTGCTTTCTGTGGATTTCTTTTTGGGATGTGTCCTCCTGTTTGGTCTTTATCATGGCTTGTCCTACTGCACTTTCCCTGTTCTTCTGGTTGCTCTTGGTGCATGCATGTGTCCTTCTGAATCCAGGCCTTGTTTCACACTCACCCACCTTCTTTGCTTTCTCTCCATAATGCGGTGATCTTTAAACATGCACACACACAGAATTGATTCATTTTCACTTCTATCAGTCGGGGTGGTCTTACCCATAGGGCACTGGAGCAGCTGATATGGGATCCCTACTTGGAGTCCTCATTCCTCTGTAGCCAGGGGTCTCAGCCCCCGCATAAAGATCCCATCACCACAGAGCTGCCACGGATCCCCTGCACTACCTGAGACTCAGGTGGAGGGAGGACAGTCAGGCTCTTCACTGACCCCCCCCCCTCCATGCTGCCTGAGACTCAGGCAGCACTGCAGGAGAGAGCAAATGCATGGTGGTCAAACCATTAGCCTTTACAGCTGATTACTTTGCCCCCACACTTCCTGAATGATTCTGGGGCCCCATCCTCAAGTTTTGCCCAGGATCCCAGATTCACTAAGACCAGTAGGGCTGCCAACCTCCAGGTACTAGCTGGAGATCTCCTGCTAGTACAACTGATTTCCAGCCGATAGAGATCAGTTCCCCTGGAGAAAATGGCCGCTTTGGCCATTGGACTCTACGGCATTGAAGTCCCTCCCCTCCCCAAAGCCCGCTTTTTTCAGACTCTACCCCAAAAACCTCCCACCAGTGGCAAAGAGGGACCTGGCAACCCTGAAGACCACCCCTGATGTCAATAAAAGGCCCTTCCGATATTTTGTACATCTCAGGCATTAAATGTGCATACTGAAGGGGATAGGATCTAGGGTGGGAAAGGGGAGATGTTCAAGGGGTTGGGCGAAAGTATAATACACTTTATAGGTAGCCCCAGACACTTAAACCAATAACAATAAAATTTCACCGGTATTCCTATAATATTATTTACACTGCACATAAAAGTATTTGCACTATTCAGTTCATAAAGCGATTCCCTGTGCATGCAGAAGCTCTGATGCATGGAAAAAGCACCTCTGTGAACAAGTAACTGGAACAGAGAGAGCAGCACATCAGTGATGGAAATTATATTATTTAAAATATATATTACTTAAAATAATAATAATAATAATAAAGTAAGTATATCTTGATTCAGCATTGTTTGGGGGGGAACATCAAAAATATATTTGAAAAGTAATATTATTAATAGGTTTAAATATTATATGTTATATTTGACCGAATATTATGATTTAATCATAATTCAGTTCTATAATAATGTTTAATTTTAAGATGGTATTTTTAAGTATCTTATAAAAACCATGTTTTACAATAAGACTTTTATGGCCATTAAAGCATGGGCATGTGCTGATTCCCCCCCAATATCGCACATTTTCCCCAAAAAACTACATGCATGGGGGAAAGGAGCACCTGGGCAGAGCCACTGCCACTCTGTTCTCCTCCACCCCGCTGTCTCAGGGCAGAGGCGAGGGGAAGCCGGCGGCAGGGGGGGTGGAGGTGGCGCCCATCTGTCTTCTCCTCCCCAGCGGCCTGTGCGGCGGCCTCAGTCTCTTGCCCTTCTGCCTTCTCCTCTCACGGCAGCAAGGGGGAACGCAGAGCAGCGGCAGCTGCTTTCCCCACCCTCCCCAGGTGGAGGCAAGTGAAGACTGCAGCGGCTGGGGAAATCGGCTGCCACTGCTCTGCGCTCCCCCTTCCCACCCTCCCCAGGGTGGAAGCGAGTGGAGGCTGCAGCTGCTGGGGAAAGGAGCCGCCGCCACTGCACACTTCCAGCGGTGGGGGGGGTAGAGGTGTGGGAAGGAGAAAAGGTCCTGTCACCGCTGATGCTGCTGCCCCCGCCAGGGCCGGGCAGTAGCTTCGGCGGGGCAAGGAGCTGCCCCTGCTGCTGTCAGGACCCGGAAGTCTCCCTGCGGGGACTCAACCAAGGCTCTGAGCACACACAGGGGAACTCCTTCCTCTGTTGCGCACCTTCCATATAAGTCGTGACAACAGAGGAATGGGAACACCCTGGGATGTGGCGAAAGGGGGAGGGGTCAACATGCGCTTGGGTGAAGCACGTGCTTGTAGACCTCCCCAATTGGCTACATTCCCGGGAGAATGGAAGGAAAAAGCAGCCATGCGTTAATGGCCTGTGTGTGTGTGTGTGTAAAGTGCCGTCAAGTCGCAGCCGACTTATGGCGACCCCTTTTTGGGGTTTTCATGGCAAGAGACTAGCAGAGGTGGTTTGCCAGTGCCTTCCTCTGCACAGCAACCCTGGTATTCCTTGGTGGTCTCCCATCCAAATACTAACCAGAGCTGACCCTGCTTAGCTTCTGAGATCTGATGAGATCAGGCTAGCCTGGGCCATCCAGGTCAGGGCGTTAATGGCCTATGCGTACTAATATGTAATATTGTGTTACTGTGAATATTGACTGTTATCTCTTGTTTTGTGATTCATACTCCCAGTTTTTATTTAAATGTAATGTTTGTAATTACCACTACACAAAGGAGTATGGCAAGCTAATCTTTATTCCCTTCCAGAAAAAATGTAAGTAAGTACTGAAGCCACAATCTAAGACAGCTAGAGGAACATAAACATTAAATAAATCATTTTAAAACCCTAATGATAATTTAATGCCGAACCACAGACAGGAGTGTTGCTCCTCATGATAATTTGGCAGCCTGTAAAAAGATTGTTTTAAACTGCAGAACAAAGCTCCTGAACTATGTTCCAAGGTTTCAGTCACCCACGACGCCGCTAGATTCATTTTGTATAGATGTAAAAAAAAAACAACAACATTAGAATGTGATCTACTTTGGACAGAGCTCTGCAATAGTCCTCACATCAGTATTAGAGAAGCTATGAAAAATATACTGCTTTCTAATGTGTGGGTAATAGCTGGTTCTTTTTTAAAACATTAAGTTTTGAGATCTTGGGGTTATAGTAATAGTAATAGCAATAACCAATAGGATGGGAGGGAAGGTGGCATGGTATAGCCCGATCTCATCAGATCTCAGAAGCTAAGCGGGGTAAGTATTTGGAAGGGAGACCACTAAGAGACTCTGCAGAGGAAGGCAATGGCAAACCACCTCTGATTCTCACTTGCCTCAAAAGCCCCTTGCTGGTGTTGTCATGTCGGCTGCAACTTGAAGGTTAAGACTCTAGAGGTGACTATAAAGAGCATCCAGGCAGCATTGGCAACTGCAGTCTCATTGCATTTTAGCAGTCATTCACCTTCTGGCTTTTCATGTTCACACAAGAAAATTAAGTTGCGAATAATTGGTATAGTGTATCAATAGCCCAATTTCCAATGATCTGCAGATGAAACCTCTTAAAGAATGAAAAATATGCTATGCTTTCACATTATTTATCCTCATGAACTTAAATTGATGTTATTCAGTTGGTTGAAGTGGTCTGAAGATGTGAAGTATGACCAAGTCAACATATATACTGCCCTATGTTTGTCAGATGAGATCACAGATGGCCAGATAGACAGATGTTTCCCTGATGGCATCTCATCTGTGGACTCCCCTCCAACAAAAGGTAAGAGAAGCAGGTTCTGCTTCAACTAGCCACCTACACAGCCCTGTGCATTATTTATTTATTTATTTGTAATATTTTGTCTTTGGATTGTGCAGACCATTCGTATCTGCTATAAGAAGACTGGAACTCAGTATCCTAGATCACTGCAAGCACATCCCACTAGTTCATAGTCAACATCAGCTGCTTTTAAGAGATGAGTCTCACTGCAGGAGATCTGTAGAGCTGCGACATGGTCATCTCCAGACACCTTCGTTCGCCATTATTCTGTAGATGTTGGTACGAGACGAAATGCAGCAGTTGGGACAGCAGAGTCCTGCATTCACTGTTCAACTGAGAGCTCATCACCCACCTTTGGGTAAGAGGCTAGACAATCTCCCAGTGTGAGATTGCACAGAAGACGAAAACGGAGTTGCACTTACTTGTAACTGTTGTTCGTCGAGTTGTCGGATGTGCAGGCACACATCCCTCCCTCCTGCCCTGCTGTGTTGTTTTTGTTTGTTTCAGGAGCTTACTCGTCAGGCAAAATAAAGAACTGTGGGAGAGGGGGCGCCACTTCACTAGGTCGCGTCATTTTGGAAGGAAAATGAACGCATGTGTGGTGGAGTCGGTGCCCCTATCTAGGATTAAGAAGCTTGGAGTTCCTTTCCATGGCAGGCCTGCCAAGCGCAGTCCCAAAGTGTGCTGCATGGAAGACAACTTGACGAACAACAGGTACAGGTAAACGCCTTTCTCCTCACCACTTCAGGACCCAAGACAGGTAGCAACAATCGAAAAACAGCATAAAAACAATTAAATAACAGACATTAAAACAACCTATATACATTAAAGCTAGATTAAAAACGAAGTTAAAAACACCTTATGCTCCCAGCAGTAGGGTATTCTTTCTTTGCCAGGCTCAGACTGCCCCAAAACTCTTCAGAATGACTCTGCCTTATAGCTTCACTAGAAAGTCAGAGGACTTGAAGCCACCATGACCTCTTCCTGGAGACTGTTCCATAAGCATGGAGCAGCCATTGAAAAAGCCGGGGCCCAAACAATTGCACAATATGCCTTCATCCAGGGCTCCCAAACCTTTTTGAGCCTGGGGACACATTTGGAATTCTGATACAGCATGGTGGGTGCAGCAACAACATGGCTGCGACAAAGTGGCCTCTGCCACAGGAGGCGGAGCCAGCCACAAAACTATTGCTACAGCTTAACCTCAGTCACAGAGTGGAGTTCCTCATGCTGTGGTGGCAGCTGCTGACAAAACAACATTTAAAAAAATCTGCACAGCCAATCAAATCTCCAATAGTCGATAAGCCCTGCTGGGCAAAAGGCCTACCTGTCCTCATCCACTTCCTAAAAACACTTTGTGGGTGCCAGAAAAGGTGTCAGGGGGTACCATGGCACCCACGGGCACCATGTTGGGTACCCCTGCCTTAGACAAAGGGGGTATCACCAACAGACCTTGCAGGTTTGACCAGTCAATCAACAGACCTTGATAATCTTGCCTCCACAAAATATATTATTAAGGTGAGGATCCACAGAATTTGTAGAGTGTGTACCATATATGGTCTTGATTGCAACTTAAATTTCTATATGAATTTGTATGCATTATTGATATAACCTGAACTTAGAGTGACCAGATGCAAAAAGATGGCCAGCATCCTGGTCCTTGTGTAGAAAAGGGAATGAGAAAGGCTGCACCTGTTTAAATGTCTATTTTGTATTGCAACTCAAATGAACTTGATTCCATTTCTCATCTGGAAAAGATTTCTTTTGAGCTGTCACTAAGTATTTTGCAATGCAGGAGTGCATGATATTCAGGCCCTACTAAAGCTCAGAGTGTACTGAGGCTGTTTAATATTGTCATATTCAATAAAGATTGTCATACCTTTTTGTGGGTTTTAACTACCTTTTTGTGTGGGTTGGTGCTGCTGTCTCTCTGATCATTAGTCTCTTCCACATCTGGACATCCTCTCTAAATGGCTACCTTCCATATTCCATTTGCTTTGATCTCTTGTTGCTTCCAGTTATCACTGAGGAAACTGGACCCCGTTTCTGAAAAGGGCATTAATTCCACATCTAAAGCTCTGGGAGACAAGAAAAGCAGCTCTCTGTGTCTATAACAAAAGGTATGGATCAGGTCAGATTAGGTAAACTGCTTTGTCAAAAGGCTGCCAGGCAGAATTCTTCTGTTAAACCTGAACCTTTCAGTGTATTGAACTGCCAGGTTTTACAAAGACAAATGAATTACCAAAGAGAGATCCAATTACATAATGTGAAGTTGGTAACACAAAAGTAACAAAACACAGGAAATGCAGATCAAGGCTGCATCTAGTAGTGCGTCATGCAACCTGCGAGCAATATTTGCACGCCAATTGCCACAGAGCATGCTGCATCCCCACAACATTTTAAATTATTATTTACTCATTTATATAATACCATCAACGTACTTGGTGCTTTGTGTGTGTTAAGCGCAGTCAAGTCGCTTCCAACTCGTGGCGACCTATGAATCAATGTCCTCCAAAACTGTCCTATCGTTAACAGCCTTGCTCAGGTCTTGCAAATGAACAGCTGTGACTTTAGTGATTTACAAAGTACAAAAAACCAGATCCTTTTCATAAAGAGCTTACAACCGAAAATTTGCTGCGGGGGGGAGGCAGGCAGAAGTGGGGATAAACAACAGAAAAATATAAATTCATTCTACTTTCAAAGGAAGATTATAGGAACAAGCCTGAGTGGGTTTACTCAGAATTATGTCATTGTGGCTTACTCCCAAGAAAGTGTTCTTAGGATTGCAGCCTATTTATCACTCTTTATACTCCACATCTTTGACTATGAACTGTTGCACCCGCGTGCTGTTTCACAATGTTTACCTATGCACCTAGCAGCAGATGCTACAGCTGGCTACCCATAATTGAATTTTTGTCCTCTCCCCCACTCCCATTAGTCACAATGTACCAGATTTACTAAGGAGGGCAATTGTGCGTGTAAAGTGCTGTCAAGTTGTAGCCGACTTATGGCAACCCTAACAAGGGGCTTTCAAGGCAAATGAGGAGCAGAGGTGGTTTAAGGAGGGCAATTATACCAGTTCAAAAATCTAAAAGCCAAAGCCATGAGGCAGAATGGCCTCCACAGACATGGGAGATATGGATTTACCTGGCTGGCTCAGGGCTCAAGTCACTAGACCTCAATGAGAATTCCACTTCTCCTGTCTTATTCCACTACCTAGAGTTATGATATGATAGCCTTGATTTAACAAACCTAACCTGAGACTATCATATCAGTAGCACCTTACTACTGCAGTCCAGTAGCACCTTACTACCGCAGTAAGGTCCCGTTCACCTTCGTGTTTTCAGTGCAGTCCCTCATGGGAAGCTTCTAGAAGCTTCAGAGCACTACGAGCGCTCCCCACTCCCCCCGACTCGAGCTGAGCGAGAGGCGATTTCCCGCCCAAATGGTCACCTGATGAAGGGAGGAGGGAGTGCTCCTCCCAAAGTTCTCTCTTCACAGAGTGCTTTCAAAATCACCTCAGACTTGCTCTTGCATTGTCAGCATTTCTATTGCTCAGCAATAGCCCTTTTAAATAAGTGCTCTAAACGTGGGACAAAAATGGCGTCCAATGATGAGCACAAGGGGTGTCTTTTTTGTTTGGGCGAGCCCCACATTGTTGATACTTGTGCCTCTTGTTGCCTTCTAAGGCCCAGCAGGAGAGACAATCTAGGTTGCAGGCTTCTCTCTGGGAAAAGTCGATCACTGCCACTGTGAAGCCCATCGCTAAGGCTCAGAAAGGGTTGCAAGTTTTGAATGAAACTAACAATTTGATTAAACTTAAAATTAAGAGAGATCCTGCCTTTTGTTTATTGGGTATTCCAAAAAAAGGTTTAGACAAAGGTGACAGAGTCATATGTCAATATAGTTTTGCAGCAGCAAGAATTACAATCGCTAAAAAATGGAAGCAAACAAATAAACCTTCAATTAAAGAGTGGAGAGAAAAATTATGGATGTTTATGCGGATGGCCAAAATTACAGTCTCTTTACATGGTAAAGACATGGAGGAATTTAAATGCACATGGTCAAAGGCCGCCGCATATTGAGATAAATTGGCAAAAACGGATTTTAAAAGTATAGTTAACGAATTATAGTACAATGTGATTTTTAATTAATGATACAATAATAGAATTTTTTTTGTATTGTCATAACACTTCATCGGAAGTCCAATGGTGAAGGGTACTGTGGTGGGGGGTGGAATTTGGATTCAGAGTACTATGGGGTTTTATAAAGAGAAAATAACAATGTATTAGTAGATAATCAGTGCTCTGTATATGTTTTTTTTTCTTCTTTCTTTGTGTGTGTATTTTATGTTGCTTTTTTCTTTTTGTGTTTGTATGTTTTATTACAAAAATGCAATAAAAATTTATAAAAAAGAAAAGAAAAAAGAAAGGGTTGCAGACTCCTCCTGTCGTTTCCAAACCTGTGGCTCCTTTGACATCTGCTGAGCCTTCTTTGGTGACCAGGGCTGCTTCTGAGCGTCCTTTGAAGAAATTAAACTCAAAAATTAAGAAGGTTTTGAAGGATTGTCTTGACTCTAAAGGTCACCCGTGAGTCCCCGTCCTGCCCAAAAATGCTGGACACTACTCAGCCCTCTGATGACAGCCCTTGACGCCATTCGCCATCTGCACCTTGGTGAGGTTCTTTTCAACCCAGCTATCGCCTTGGCGTCATGAATCTTCTTCGCCAATATGCCTCTCCCCACCATGGAACCATGGCAGGAGTTCAGGTTCGGCTCAGTGCCAGCGCTCACTTTTGCCTCAGCATCAATTGCCTTTAGCGCCGAAGGGTTCTTGTCAGCGTCATGACAGTCCGGATCTACTCTTTTGATCGAGGATGTCATCCCCTTCGGTGGCTAGGAATTCCTCTTTTTCTTCTGAGCCAACAGGGACACTGAGGGGAACTCCATGACATCCCCTGAGGATGCAGTCGAGGATTTGGTTCCCATTTCTCCTCTTGAGGACCTTAAACTTTATTCCAACCAAGTTGTTAGGATGGCCAGAGCCATGGACATCCCTTATTCTCAGCCTGACTCTCGAGCTTCTGACCAATTATGAGTGTACTGTACATTGGTGATACAGGTCCTATTGCCCTTCCTTTTATTAAGGGATTTAAGGAGATAGCTGATGTGATTTGGTCTCAGTCCTCCACTACTCATGCCTCTACCAAGAAAGTAGAGAATCTCTACAAAATAATGCCCAAGGGTTCTGAGTTCTTATGCCATCAGCCAATCCCTAATTCAATGGTCATGGATGTGTTACCATCCCAGTAACACTAAGGGAGGATAAAGCAATTGCTGAGAAGCTAAATGAATTCTTCTCATCTGTCTTTCACTGTTGAAGATATAGGGCAGATATAGGGTGGAACAGATGTTTTGGGGAGGGGAGAATGAGGTGCTGGGTCAAATAGTGGTAACAAGTCAGGAAGTTCTAGAACATCTAGACAAACTGCAAACTAACAAGTCACCAGGACCAGACAATATTCATCCTAGAGTTCTTCAACAATTCAAATGGGAAATTGTTGAGCTTCTAACAATGATATGTAACATGTCCCTAAGATCAGCCTCTGTAACAGAGGACTGGAGAATGGCCAATGTAACACCCTTGTATAAAAAGGGTTCCAGGGAGAACCTAGGAACTTATAGGCCAGTTGGTTTAATGTCTGTTCCAGGAAATCGATGGAAAGCATTATTAAAGATAGAATTTTAAAGCAAATAGTGGCTCCTGCAAAGCTAGGTCCTGTCTCACTAACCTTTTGGAGTTTTTTGAAAGTGTCAGTAAGCATGTGGACATTGTGCATTTGGACTTCCAAAGGCTTTTGACAAAGTCCCCCACGAAAGACTGCTAAGCACACTTCATAGTCATGGGATAAGAGGACAAGTCCTCTTATGGATTGAGAGCTGGCTGACAAAGAGGAAGCAGACAGTAGGAATAATTGGTCAGTTCTTACAATGGAGGGATGTGAGCAGTGGGGTCCCTCAGGGATCTGTGTCAGAACCGCTGCTCTTCAACCTGTTCATCAATGACCTGGAGCTGGAGGTGAACAGCGTTGTGGCACTGACCAAGTTTGCAGATGACACCAAATTATTTAGGGTGGTTTAAACAAAAGGGGACTCTGAAGAGCTCCAAAAGGATCTCTACAAACTGGAAGAATGGGCATTAAAATGGCAAATGAGATTCAATATGAGCAAGTGTAAAGTGATGCTTATTGGGGCAAAAAATCCCAACTTCACATATACACTGATGGGATTTCTGCTGGCAGTCATACTAGAGGGCCAGCGTGGTGTAGTGGTTAAGAGTGGTGGTTTGGAGGAGCGGTAGACTCTGATCTGGAGAACTGGGTTTGATTCCCCACTCCTCCACATGAGCAGCAGACTCTAATCTGGTGAACCGGGTTGGTTTCCCCACTACTACACATGAAGCCAGCTGGGTGACCCTGGGCTAGTCACAGCTCTCTTAGAGCTCTCTCAGACCCACCTACCTCAAAGAGTGTCTGTTGTGGGGAGGGGAAGGGAAGGTTATTGTAAGCCGGTTTGATTCTGCCTTAAGTGGTAGAGAAAGTCAGCATATAAAAACCAAGTCTTCTTCTTCCTGATGCATACCTGTTCTCTCCAGTATCAGAGAAGCATTCCTATTATATTAGGAGCCATGGAACACAGTCGTTTTGTTTGTAAGCTGCTAAAACTGCTATCATACTGTCCTTGTACAAATCTATGGTGAGACCACACTTGAAATACTGAACTGGAGCAGGGGCCAGTTCAAAAAGTTGGCACCCTTCGTATGGAAAACCTCTGCTTGCATGTCCATTCCCCAAAGTAAAAGATAACTTTAGTTACAGCAGAAAATGGGAACTAGGTCTTCTTCTGACCTATATATGCTAACCAGAGCTCAGTCTGTAACTCTCATCTATTTCTGCCAAAGTCCCCCCTCCCTTTCAGGTAGTTTCAAACAATCCCCGTGAGTCAGTAGGAATTCAATCAATTCTGGTACTGACCTACATACCTGCAGAAAACTGGCCTGTAAGAATAACCCACCTCAGGAGGGGGAGATTAAAGACTTTCTGAATGAGAAGGACAGAGTAGCATTTTCTTATACCTGTGATGTCGTTTAATCTCTGGCAAATAATAAATGCTTCTTTTAAAGTCTCTTTTCCTCCTAGTGATCTGCCTAGTGATACTTCTTGGATATATCCTGTTATGGACAAGCCAAGATGTTGTGTTTTTTCCCCCTTCTGAGGTTGTTTCCCAAACTATACTGCATTCAAATGACCCACCAAGAAGACCCCTTAGGGAATACACGGTATGTCCTACCTCCAGTATGGCAGTTTGCATGTATGACAGAGTCATTAGAACTACAGTAATTTCTCAGATTAATTATCCTTTTAATATTATCAGATAATAACATGTGCACAGATAAAACTAGTTTAGCCAGTGTCTATATATTTAGCTTTAAATGCATAAAGATGTTCTGCAAAAACAAGGGAGCATAATTTGTTATGCTCATTTAAACAGATTTTTCTTTAGATATTTATACCTTGCTTTTCTCCCCAATGGAGACCCAATGCAGCTTAAAACATCCTCCATTTCATCCTCACAAAAACAACTCTGCGAGGCAAGTAAGAGGGAGAGTGTGATGGAGAGAGAGTGACTGGCCCAAGGTCATCCAGCAAACTTAACATAGCAAGATAGGGATTCAAACCCAGGTCCCCAAGATTCTAGTCCAAAACTCTTAACCACTACACTATAAAGAGAGCACCGGATCTTTGTTTTATGATTTAGGAATTTCCTTACATCATTCCAGGAATCTGGAAATGATAAGGTCATCAAATTAACAATATAATAACCCCACCCCCCTACCCCAAAAACACACTCGGAAAGCCATTGAGGCTCAAGGCTTAGTTTAAAGGACTGTATGGTTAACAGAAGTTCTTAAGGAGGAAAAGTACACTTAGAAAATGCTTATTTCTTTATCTATTTTAAGAATAAATGGATAATTTGGTCAGAGCTAGTCCACTTGAAGTGCCCCATCTTTTATAAAAAGCTGTAAACTCCTGAATGTTTGCTTTATTATTAGTCGTTTCTCATTTAAAATATTAAGGAACATATCTACATTTTCATTAGATAATAAGCTAAAACATTTATTTGATTTTTTTCAGAATATTTTTATTAAAATTTAATATTTTGGAACCTCATCATTATTTTTAAGCATAACATTTTTCTGTTAATCAATATTTCTTCCAAAACATTAGTATCCATAGTCTGTTTGCAGAATTTCTAAGTATTAAATTATTTCTACTGTCTCTGAGCATGGTTTTGCTTCTTGTTTATTATAATATGCAGCTCTACTCATGAAGTCATTTCTGAAACATTTTTGGCCGCATCCCAAATAGTCTTCCATGATAAATTTGTTGAACAATTAGAATCATAAGAGTTGGAAGGGGCCATACAGGCCATCTAGTCCAACCCCCTGCTCAATGCAGGATCAGCCTAGAACATCCTAGGGCCGGGGTCTGCAAACTGCAGCTCCTGAGCTGCATGCGGCTCTTTGGCCCATTGAGTGTGGCTCTCCGAACTTGGTTCGGAGCCCCTGCTCTCGCACCCGCTTGCGTCGGCAGCCGGGCTGCGGAGCCACGCGCCTGAGAGAGAGAGAGAGAGCGAGCGAGAGAGAGCCGGTGTTGTGAGTCAGTCTGAGAGTTACTCTTCAGAAGAAGAGGAGGCAGCAGAACAAGCCCTCACTCCCTCTGAAGAGATAACACTGGAACAGCAAGACGGGGCCTCTGAGCCAGAAGACCGGCCGGCTGAAACAAGAGAACAGGAACAGGGAAGAGAAAGCCTTTCACCTTCAGGGTCTCCTCCACCAGTGGAGAGAAGAAGAGTAAAAGGTAGAATGGCATTGCAGCAAAGGAGAAAGTTGGCCCGGCTTTTGGACAAAAGACGTAAGTTGGCACAGCAGGAGTCAGAGTCTGAAGCCGACAGTTGAGCTGAAACACCTGGAGAGTCACGAAGGCAATATAAGCAAGACTGACTGTTAAGTGCCTCGTGGGAGCAATGTTATTGCATGCCGCCTGTCTCGTATCTTGAGAAGCTTCGTTTGGAGTCCGGTTTGCCGTGCTGTTGAACTTGGAAGAAAGCCGTGGCCTGCAGCCAAGACCTTAAGGGTGAGGAGCTTGTGTCTGTCTGTGACCTTGTTCCTGTACAGTGAGTACACTGTTTCTGTCCTTATTAAGGAACTGCCGGCCCCTCCCGGCAAGAGTAAAATATGCGTCAGGCTCTGCTTCCTTCAGCACTGATACAGTGCTGTGTGGGAAGCAGACTCAGACCTGCCTGTACGCAACAGCAGGTGAGCGGGCACGCTGTCTTTCCTCCCCCACCGTGGAGAATGGCCAGGTCCCCCTTTCCCTTGCCCTCAATGGTTGGGAGGCTTTAGCCGCGCGATTGCTGGGCGGGCGGCTCGGCGGTTCCTGCCCCCCCCGTCTATCAGCTGTTGGGCGGGGTGGGCTTCCTTTGGTAGACCTGGCCTCCGGTGGAGTCCCATTGGGAGGCCATGTCTACCCACTGGCTTTCTTGGCAGTAGACCTGGACTCCGAGGAGGGGAAAAAGTCCCCCTTCAGAGGCCAGGTCTACCAATTGGCTTCTATGGGCCTCCGGAGATCAGGTCTACTGCCAAGAAAGCCAATGGATAGACCTAGCCTCCCAATGGGACTCAGCCGGAGGCCAGGTCTACCAATAGGCTTTTATGGTGGTAGACCAGGCCTCCAGACGAGGACTCCGGACGGGGAGGGGGAAATGGCAGGGACTTACAATTTAATTTTTATCAATAAATAAGATCACTATTAAGTATGATATCAAGTTTTATTCAGTGTACCTATAGTTTAATTAAGACTTAAAACTTTAATTAAAGTTTATTAAGTTAATAAACAGTGTACCTACCTATATAGTTTAAGTTTAAGAAATTTGGCTCTCAAAAGAAATCTCAATCGTTGTACTGTTGATATTTGGCTCTTTTGACTAATGAGTTTGCCGATCCCTGTCCTAGGGCATCCCTGACAATTAAATTATGGGCGCTAGATTAAGTTTTCCAGTGACAAAATGGAACTTTCCGGCCTCTGTCCTCCCACTGATCTCTAGAAAATGCTGCTCTTGGGGATAGATGGGGACTCTGAGGAATGGCATGAGGGGGGCCATAGTGGGAAGGGGGAGTCAGTGGAAATTGCTTATTTAGTCCAGATCCAATTCCATACCACCATTAGAAGCACACCAGAGTGGATGGCACTAGCCACCATTGCCCTCACCTTACTCAGCAAGTCCTCAGACTTATTAGAACTGTCCAGTGATGCTACTTGATCTTAGGCTGAACCTCTCATGTTCTTCTTTTGAGAGATTTGGGTTCATATACTTCAACAACCTCCTTATTGAATCTATTTCCTCTATGATATATCATTTAATCTTTGTTCAAGTGCTTTAAAATTATACAAAACATTTTAAATTCATACTAAAAGAATTCATAAGACCTTCAACAGAATAAGAATTAATTCTGCATAGAAACAGAAAGGTTTTGCCCCCTTTTTTGGATCTAATACTCATTCCCAGAAACATATGGCTAATGGCTAAAGTAGATATGATGACGTCCTCATGTCAGACAAGGGAATGCCACCATCATGAAGCCACTTTAATGGGTGATTGTAAAATGCTATGAGGGTAAAATCCTGATTGGGCCTGCAGCACAGTAGGACAAGGCGTATCCCCCGCCCCCCGCCACCAGATTTTATCAAGTGCTGACACGGCCTCATTCTTTGTTTTTTCTATTTGCATGGCCAAGTTCAGAATTAGATAAATGACTAATGATGATGATTGTATGAATGACTTTTTAAAACAAATATTGAAGTATGTTTTATACTGCTGAACTATTTAACATTGAATATATACTGGATAATCATGTGTGCACATACACATGCAGGCTTGTGTGTGTATATATAACACATATGTAAGCATTTTGATATGAATAAAATAAAAATTACAATACAAATAAAAATTATCAAAAAAAAGTAAGAGTGAGGAATGCAGGCAGAAGGGCTATCTCAGGGACAGAGAGGAAAGAACCAACTTGAGCGAACAAGTCAACACTTTAGAGAGAGAAAAAGCAGATGCAATACTGAGTTGAGAAGGTGGAGATGGTTAATTTTTTTAAAAAAATCTCTTGTTTTGTACAACTTCTGACTGAGTCTCAACTGCTACCGACATCACTTGCAACACACCCACAGGTCGAGGGGTGAGCATTTGAGTTGTCGTAATGCCTTGTGGATCTCCCACTACATTTTCACAGAGGGAAGGCATTTCTCCTGTTTCTGTTGCTGTTTCCACAAAAGAAAGCATTTATTAAGATCTTGATTATGACTTGGGCTTTGTCAAAATGAAAGTTAGACTCTCCAGCCCTGCCGGAGCCTATGTGAAATGATAGTTTCCTGCCCGGAGCAGATGAGTGAGTAGGCAGGCAGGGGCAATAGAAGGGTGGAATTTTGGCTGCAAATCCAACTCCTTCCTGGCCAGCAAGGCTGAGTCAGCACATAAGCAGGATTACCCCTGGAGCAAGGAAGAAACTGGAGACAAACGATGACTCAGTGGGACTGTGTTAGTGTTTTTATAAGGCCTTCCAGGGCTGCTTTGGGACAATGCCGTTTATGCACCATTCTTTGTTCAGGGTGATGCTTGGCTCCTTAGCCAATTCAATAGATTACAAACAGCTCAAACTTCAGAAATTAACAGAGAAGGTTCAGGAACAATATCCTGTTTTATTAACAAAGCAGTATACATTGGAGCAGATCCTGGGATGAGTTGCTTGGTCTCGAGTAAGCATTCCCCCCCCCCCTCTTCACTTGTCAAAAAAGATGGACAACAACCTGCAATGTTAGGAATCCATTCATACAATACAGGTAGGAGGCAAGTAGGTTCTGTGGAGACCTTATCAGAGAATCCAGATGCCATTCAGGAAGAAAGATGTCAGCCATTTCTGCTGAAAGAAAACAGGAAGGGCCTGTGTGACGACTGCAACCAGCAAAGACTATAACCCTGGTCAGTCATTACAATTTTTGTTGTCCCATCTTACATAACCCATGATCCTTCTGATAACAGTTGCCATTTTGTATGAAGGTGGCAATACTTGTATTTTCAAGCTTCAGTATGTATGAACACATACCAGCAACAAATCTGGGTTTTGGACAGTGGCTCCCAAGTTGAAATGTATGTGTACTGCCCTATTTACACAAAATGGTGACCACGTATATCAAAAGCACATAACACTGTGCTTTTAGAGTATGCAAGAGAAATAATTGAAAAATGCCTCTTATGAAAATGAACTAACCACTAACCACCTTCATTCTCCTCCTTTTCATGATAAGGATCAAAGTAATCCTATGCTACAAGTCTGAACAGAGCCCTGGGAGAGCTGGCACATTGTCGGTCAGGATGGAGCAAGTGCTGGCAGAACCACATCAAGAAGTTGCTGATGTCTGGCCCGAAAAGGTTTTAGAAACACTTTCAATGAGACAGGTGGTGTCATGAATCTGGGCACTGTAGTCATGCAGATTAATTAAAGGCTTGTGGAACCAGACACATGTATGACTAAGAGCAGGGAGAAGGCCCAACAACCTTGCTTTGTATAGGCTACCACTTAACGAGTCTCTAATAGCCAGGATACTTGGTGGCTGTTAGTGGCAACAATTGAGGACTGCAGAGGACACAGAAAATGATAGAACTGTGAAGCATGCCGATCACCTAATCTAAACTTTGCCCTGTGATCTTTAGCAGAATAGTCCTTGTCTAAGCAGAGGAGGTATACCAGGTCAGAAGCGAAAAGATGAATCTGCATGGGTGCAAATTCTCAACTGAGACAGTTGACCAGTGTGGTCTGCACGGTGCCCTTGACTGACTATCTATACTGCCAACACTTAATGGTGGGATTCAATTTGCAGAGTGGTGGTGCAACTGCAGGTCCTGATGTATCAAGAATGTCTCATTTGTCTGCTACTCTGTTTAGTTGTAGACTTCATGGCATGGATCAATCAGAGTGTTTCCATGATGGCTTGAATAAGAATGCAGAATAAATTATAATGCAATGCTTAGTTTCTGAACACTATGGGGTACTAACATTTATTAAGATTAGTTACTAAATAGGAATAATGCTGGCCATTCCAGTTTTGTACACATCATCCAGTTTTCATTGCCAAGCTAATATGTTGTAAACCTCAGGACAGGGAGATTGACAACTGTTAAATGAACTGGTGAGGACAACGCATACTTATCAGCTTTGGCTGTAGTCCAGAGAAAGACAGTCATACGTACCCCTTAACAGCAACGGGGACAAGTAAGATGCAATGAATTTGCACCCTTCTGTGTCCATTGAAGCCAATGGGCTTAAAAGGATGTAAATTTGTTTAGGATTCCATACTAACTACAATTTATTTCAACTGGATTTAAGCATAATTAACACTGCAGTCCTAAACCCACTGACTTCAGTGAAAGGCACAATTTTGCACAAGTTAGCACTATAAATTTCTTTTAATCAAGGTCCTTAAGCTGCTGTGACTGAACTGCAGTCACTGGAAATGCTGTGCATTTTTCAGTCATTTTCAGCACACTTTATTAGCATCTCGATCTGATCACTGTTGAGAATGATCTGGATCAGGATGAAGCTTTTACTTACATTTGCTGCTTTTCAACATTCTTGAGGATTCTTGTTCCCACTGTGTAGATATATCCTTTCTCCTATGCTCCTAATAGAGACTACAATGCAAGCACAACAACTGAATCCTTTTCTATATGCTTATATAGCTCTGATATCCAGTATTTTTAAGCAGGATTATATAGAGAAACTGGGAGTTCTATGAATTAATGTGACAGGTAAGTCAGTCTGGCTTGTTTGCTCCAGCCCCAAAATAATTTTTTTAAAATGCTTGTTTGCTCTCTCCTCCCTTCTCCTGAAATAAAAAAAATAATATGTGCATTCCTCCTTTGAACTATCATGCGAGCTGCTCACTATGTATGCTTAGGACAATTACATCTTCCCTCTCTGTTTTGGTTATGACAATCTATAAATAATAATATTAATGATACTATTTGGCTCTTTTCATCTTCAAAGACTTAGAGAGACATTTAGCTAGCTAATCCGAACACTTTTGAAATGTAAGAGCACGTTATTATTATCATCCTCACAGCTTTACAGGTGAGAACAGCAAGGGAGAGAGGACAGCAAGGATTTGCCCAAAGACTCCAGGTCGGAGGACATCTGTGTCAGCTGAGGGACTGGGGGGGCCATGCAGGTGTTCTGAAAGCAGCGCTGCAGCCAATGGGGATCGTGTTGCTGTGGGGGAGGCTTAATAGCCAGTTTCATATCATTTCCATGGGGTGAAAATCCTTGTGTCTGCTTCTCCTTCTGGTAAGCCTTTGACACTCTGTGCAGAGCAGGCCTGCACATGCTGTGGCACACCAAGTCAAACACGACAGACCAGCCACATATTGTGGCTTGCCTGATGAACTCAACAATCCTTGGTGGTCTCCTGTTATATCTCAGAAGCTAAGCAGGGTCAGCCCTGGTTAGTATTTGGATGGGAGACCACCAAGGAATACCAGGGTTGCTACACAGAGAAAGGCACTGGCAAGCCACCTCTGTTAGTCTCTTGCCTTGAAAACCCCATAAAGAGTCACCATAAATCAGCTGCCATTTGATGGCACTTTACATACACACACGCAAAGACACACACACACACACACACAGCAGCAGCAGCTGTGAGCAGGAAGAGCCTGGGCAGAAAGAGGTCCCACAGGTCCCTGTTCTTGCTGTGCTTGCTGCTGCCACTGCCCCCCTCACCTCTTGCTCTTTCTTCTTATCTAAATCCTTCCTGCACAAAAGCATGAACACAATGGCAATTTTGGCACTCCCAGCAGTCTGCCCTCTCTCTTTCATTTTCCCAAACAAGCCATGCTGTAACACTATAGTGTGGCTTGGCAGGGAAAGGGGGAAAGTCTTTCAAAGGGCTAAAGGGGAGGGGAATGCAGAGCTGGTCAGCCCATTCCTAAAGGGGGGGGGTTGCGTGGCGGCTGGGAGTGGCACAGCAATGGTGCAGCTAAGCAGACTCCTAGGAGGTTTACAGCGCTGTGGCCAAACCCGGGAAAATGGCATAAAAAAAAAAAAAAACAGGTTCTGGACCCAATACTTTTCAATATTTTTATAAATGATCTGGATGAGGGGGTAGAGGGACTATTCATTAAATTTGCAGACAGCACCAAATTGGGAGGAGCAGCGAAAACACCAGAAGATAGAGGTAGAATTCAACATGATCTGAACACACTGGAAAAGTGGGCAGATGTGAACAAGATACAATTTAACAAAGATAAGTGCCTAGTTCTACATCTCAATAACAAAAATGAGAAGCATAAATACTGGATAGGTATAACTTATAAGTAGCAGTGCGTGTGAACAAAATCTTGGGATATGGGTGGACTGTAAACTGAATATGAGCAGTCGGTGTTATGCAGCAGCAAAACAGGTTAATGGGGTCTTGGGGTGTGTCACAGAGGCATAACATCCAAATCACAAGATGGCATAGTCTCATTGTACACCGCATTGGTCAGGCCACACCTGGAGTACTGTGTTCAGTGCTGTGGGTGTGCTAGGCCAGGTCGTCTCGGGTTACTGCCGGCTACTGGTCTTGAGAGCAGGCTGTTATCTCAGGAATGCAGGAATCGGGGGAGTCCCGCCAGGAGCTGGAAACCAAAATAAAGTCGGCGTGCAGAGGGGAAGTCAAAAGTCCGGTCCAAGGGTTAGAAGTCCGTTTATCAAAGTCTAGGAGCATCAGCAACAAAAGTCAGAGATCCTTTTGCAACAATTGCTTTCGCAACGTCTGTCTGTTCCAAGCCTGGGTTTAAGCTGTTTCTCTTTGCCTTAGTTCTCATCCTCAGACAACTCACAGTCTTGGAGCCGTCTCCTTAGTGCCTGTAGACGTGCACTTCTCATTTTACTTTGCAACTCCATTCTTCCTTTTTGCCTGGGCTGTTGTTGAGTGGCTTCAGGTGAGCTGGGTGGGTCCTGCTTCTGTGGAGTTACAGCTGCATCTGGTTGTGCTGAAGGAGGTGATTCTGTGTTTACTTCCAACTCCTCAGCAGGGCTGGGGTTTACTCCTACCTGTTGTCCTTCGCCTGCCCTGCATTCTCAGCTGTCTGAGGTGCAATACCCATTATTTCTCCCTGCTCAGGCTCTTCCTCTGATGATGTTTCGCCTGTTGAAGCCTGGGCCATGACAGTGGGTCTCACTTTAAAAATGATGTTGACAAAATGGAGTGGGTGCAAAGGAAAGTGACAAGGATGATCAGGGACTGGAGACCAAGCCCTACGAGGAAAGGCTGAGGGACTTGGAAATGTTTAGTCCGGAGAAGAGGAGGTTGAGGGGGGCATGATTGCTCTCTTTAAGTATTGAAGGGTAGGGAGCAGAAGATAGGACTCATAATAATGGGTATAAATTATGGGTGGAAAGGTACTGCCTAGTCATTAGGATTTTTTTAATTTATTTTTTACAGTAAGAGTAGCTCAGCCATGGAATCTGCTGCCTAGGGAGGTGGTGAGCTCCCCCTCTCTGTCAGTCTTTAAGCAGCACAAGCACCAGGAGCGTACCAAATAGAAAAGTTATACAACACCAGTTAAGGAATCATTCAGTACGCAACCACTTATTTATATTTGATGCATAGATTTTTCTTACTACTTAAGAGGAAAAAACCTTAATATTTATAACAAAATACAAGGTAAACCACCATGCATATACACATGTAATATATGCCAATTAATGTGATGAAAAGCTGTTATGCTAAATACAGGATAACGTCAACACACGGAAAAATTGCTCAATGATGGTAACACTCTTATGATTCCGTTATATTTGGTAGAACAATATCATGATAATTTCAACACATTATAAGAAAAACTTATAATGTATCTTATAAGATACCGTATAAGAAAAGTTTCTTTACAAAATTAATTCGGGCAATTGCCCTGATGAAAAACAACAATCTGGGCACATGCCCCAATGACAAGATTCTGGTTGTATCTTGTTTCGTCGTAGGCTTCCTCAGAATGTATATCCCATATTATCTAAAATAACAACAATTATGATAACAACTACCATACCAATTATTAATATAAATTCATGTACAAGTGCAATTGTGTCAACACTCACCCGACCGCAATCTTGCAGTTCCTGGAATAAACCTCTTAGGTTCATTGAATTACTATCTCAGAGTACAATACTATGTAAGGAAATTTCAGGTGTTTCCAATCTCTTACTGCCCTGAAGAATGCTGTAAGTCATGGTGAGGATTCCCTAAAAACTTATGTGTTTTTAATCTACACTATTGGATGCAACTGAATGCATTATGTGTGGCCAAACAGAGGACCCTCAAAATTATAACAACTATGTAAGATAAGTATTATATATAGCTGGACAAATCCAAAGAGGAATTCAGTCCATATGGATGAATAGATCGGAATAGATGAATGAACCTAGCCTCCTGCTGGCATAATACCCTTTCCACATCAATATAATGTTCTCTGCGGAGTTGCCAAATAGCAAAAAACTGCATGTCAGTGTCTCTGTGGCCTTTCTCCAGAAAATGTGGGACCATGGGCCAGATTATGGATTCTGGAGCGATGCTCCCTGATCCTGTATTCTAGTGATCTAGATGTTTTACCCACATAAATTAAATTACAGGAACATTTAATTATGTAAATCACCCTCTTGAAATCACAATTTGTAAATGATCTAAGGACAAAACGAAAACCTGTTTGGGTGTGTACAAATTCTTTAACAGGAAGGGATAAAGAACAGTTCACACAGCATCCACAGCAGTGATGTCCTGTGACTGTTGGTTGTGGATGTTTAACCATTCTAAAATCTGATCTAATAAGCTGATCCCTAAGAGCTCTAGTTTTCCTTAAGCCTATTTTGGGCATATGATCACAGTCTGGTATTGTGTTCAAAATATGCCAATTTTTATAAATAATGTTCTTTATGGCAAGTGCCAGATGTGTATATTCTAAAGAAAAGGTGAGTGATTTCTCTGTCCTTTTTGCTGTTTGCCAATATGTGTTCACGTTTAATATGCTGAACTCTCCTGTATGCATTATTAATGGTTCGTTGAGGATATCCCCTTGTTGTTAATGTTGTGGATAATTTATTTGTGGCTGTTAAAAAATCCCTCTATTTTGTTGAGTTTCTTTTAAGTCTAATAAATTGACCATAAGGAAGACTGTTATTCCACTTACGGTCATTCCACTCTCTGTCTTATGTATTGTTATTACACTTGCTTGTTGTTTGTTCTTTCCTTGTGATATATATTGATTTTGTGTGTGTGTGTGTGTGTGTGTAAAGTGCCTTTCAAGTCACAGCCGATTTATGGCAACTCCTTTTTGGGGTTTTCATGGCAAGGGACTAACAGAGGTGGTTTGCCAGTGCCTTCCTCTACACAGCAACCCTGGTATTCCTTGGTGGTCTCCCATCCAAATACTAACCAGGGCTGACCCTGCTTAGCTTCTGAGAGCTGACAAGATCAGGCTAGCCTGGGCCATCCAGGTCAGGGCATATATTGATTACACTGCTTGAAAATTTGTTTAATTGAGCTGCGTGCTGGTCTTTACTTTGTAGTAACCTCCAGGTGGTAGCTGGAGATGTCCCGCTAATACAACTGATCTCCAGCCGATAGTGATCAGTTCTGGAGAAAATGGCCGCTTTGGCAATTGGACTCTATGACATTGAAGTCCCTTCCCTCTCCAAACCCCGCCCTCCTCAGGCTCCGCCCCAAAATCTCCAGGAATTTCCCAACCCGGAGCGGGCAACCTAGTGATAATTTGTTGTTTCTCCAGAAAGTAAGATTCATATCAAGACTGTTTTAGACTCCATAAATCCTTCTCACATCTTCCAGCTGCATGTGTTTCTGCCCAGGGATTTCCTGAGAGCTATTTAGACATCCTTGTTCCTCAGGCTATAAACGACAGGATTCAGTAATGGCGCCACCAGTGTGTATGTGACAGAGATAAACATGTCCTCCTTCAAAGCATACCTGGACTGGGGTCATAGGTAAATAACTGAAGCACATCCAAAGTGCACAACAACCACAATGAGATGAGAGGCGCAAGTCAAAAAAGCCTTGCGCTTCCCTTCTGCTGTGGGGATTTTCAGTATCGTGTTTAAGATCAAAACATACGAGAGAACGATCAGAAGGAATGAGAAAACTCCCACTAAAAAACAGAACAAAAAAATAAGGATTTTCCCCGTGTAATTTCGGGCACAGGCCAGCTCAAGCAAAGGTGCTATATCACAAAAGAAATGATGGATTTTATTTGGCCCACAGTACGGCAAGGTAAACACGGAAAATGAATAGATGATGGAAATTAAAAAACCACCTAATACTGAAAAGGTAACCAGTTTAGTACATAGTCTTTGATTCATCAGAACCAGATAATGTAAAGGTTTACATATGAACACATATCGGTCATATCCCATCACTGTGAGAAGCAGACAGTTTATGCTTGCAAAGGCCAGGAATACATACATCTGAACAGAACAACCAATGAATGAAATAGTTGCCTTTTCTCTGAGAAGATTGACAAGCATATTGGGGATGATGGTGAGAGTACAGCAGGTTTCTGAACCGGAGAGCATGGCGAGGAAGAAGTACATGGGGGTGTGGAGGATGGAGTCGCACCTTATCGTAACAATGATGGTGATATTTCCAGCCAAAATGGCCAAGTACATGATGGAGAACACCACAAAGAGTGGGACCTGCAGGTCTAGGAGACTGGAAAATCCAATCAAGATGAATTCCGTCACCATACTTTGATTGTCTCGTTTCATTGCGGTAGCATCTGGAAAGAAACCGTTACAGTCTTACAAATGTGTAATGCTGTCAGTCATAGAATCATAGGATCATAGAATCATAGAGTTGGAAGGTACCACCAGGGTCATCTAGTCCAACCCCCTGCACAATGGAGGAAATTCCAAACTACCTCCCCCCCACACCCCCAGTGACCCCTACTCCATGCCCAGAAGATGGCCAAGATGCCCTCCCTCTCATCATCTGCCTAAGTTCACAGAATTAGCATTGCTGACAGGTGGCCATCCAACCTCTTCTTAAAAACCTCCAGGGAAGGAGAGCTTACCACCTCCCGAGGAAGCCTGTTCCACTGAGGAACTGCTCTGTTAGAAAATTCTTCCTAATGTCTAGATGGAAACTCTTTTGATTTAATTTCAACTCGTTGGTTCTGGTTCAACCTTCTGGGGCAACAGAAAACAACTCAGCACCATCTTCTATATATGACAGCCCTTCAAGTACTTGAAGATGGTTCTCATATACCCCCGCAGTCTTCTCCTCTTCAGGCTAAACATACCCAGCTCCTTCGACCTTTCCTCATAGGACTTGGTCTCCAGACCTCTCACCATCTTTGTTGCCCTCTTCTGGACCAATTGCGGTGCCCAAACTGAACACAATACTCTGGGTGAGGTCTAACCAGAGCAGAGTAAAGTGATACCATCGCATGATCTGGACACTATATTTCTGTTGATACAGCCCAAGATCGCATTTTCCTTTTTAGCTACTGCATCACACTGCTGACTCATGTTCAGTGTTTGGTTGCAAAGTCAGTTGAGACTTTATATCATGTCCCTTTCCCGGTGGAGCTTGTAGCTGGCAGGTGGTTTCCAACTTGAAACTGCCACTGTCAAGGAATGGGAATGCTGTGAGCATTCCTGAGGTAAAGGATAGAAATAAATGTTGCTGTTTTGGTTGATGGCAATTGCTAGAATGGCTTTTCACGAGCTGCAGATTTAGAACCACCACTTTATACACAATTATTTGTCAATGCTTTTTACATTTCGGTGCAACCATAAAAACTGAATGCAAGGAAAAGTCTCGCTAAGATGTTTCGACAAGAACTAGCCTCTTGTAATAATGAATTCCTGGCCATGGGTTTAGAAGACCCCTTCCCTTGAATGATGGAATTCTTTATATACACCATAACATCCCAAAAATAAATATTCATACAGACCAAATTGAATGTGTGGGCTTGTGAAATTCATCCCCTGATGAACTTCCCCACTCTCTGTTTGGATGAAAACACTATAAAGATGTCATCAATAATTAGACCATAATATTTTAAAAATTAGTAAAGTGGATTTCTACTGCGATCCAGTAAGATATTGGTCTCTAATATTTTTAGTGGATGTTAGCTGCTCTGAGCCCGGCCTTGGTCGGAATAGAGAGCTGGATACAAATTAAATCAATCAATCAACCAATCAATCAACCAATCATCATCATCATCATCATCATCATCATCATCATTATGTCTAAGTTGGCAAATACCTTTTTTGAAGCTGCTTTAGCATGCTTCTCCAGGGATAAAGCTGAATCTCTCTCCCTCCCTGCCCACACCTGGATATAGGCTTGAATTGATTATAAACCCTCTCAGGAGAATCTCCAAATACTTCTATCACTTTTAATGGTTGGACCAGTTTAAGTATATCCATCCGACTTCTAAATGCATTATAGCGAGGGGTAGGAACATGAGATACCCCTTTGGGTTCAAAACCTTCTCAGGGTAGCAGAAGGGCTGGTTTATAAATTTCTGTTTCTATAGCTATAGAATCCCAGCAAGGGGGGGAGGGAAATTGGCAGTGTAGGGAGTAGGTCTACTTGCAAGTAAGTTCCATTTTATTCATAGGATAGTAACCATAGCATATGAGAAGACAAGAGTCACTGGAAAAGACAATCACACTAGGAAAAAAGGCAGCAGGAAAAGAGAAAGACCCAACACTAGTTGGATTGAAGCCATCAGACCCCAATTTGCATGATCTGAGCAAGGCTGTTAACGATAGGACATTTTGGAGGACATTGATTCATAGGGTCGCCATGAGTCGGAAGCGACTTGACGGCACTTAACACATACACAAAAGTATCATGGATTCACATGGCCAGATCAGGCAAATCAAGGTGGGAGACCATTTTTGGAGCCAGGTAGGGAATGTCTAAGTTGGCAAATGACTTTTTTGAAGTTGCTTTAGCATGCTTCTCCAGGAATAAAGCTGTATCAAAGGTCTTTATGGGGTCAGCTACAGACAGCTGGAACTCTTCCCAACCAATATTGCCTCCATCTTGTCAGGATTCATTTTCAGCTTGTTTACCCTGAGCCATTAGGGGAGGGACAGTGGCTCAGTGGTAGAGCATCTGCTTGGCATGCAGCCTGTCCCAAGTTCAATCCCCGGCCTCTTCAGTTAAAGGACTAGGCAAGTAGGTGATGTGGAAGACCCCTGTCTGGGACCCTGGAGAGCCATGGAGTAGGTTTGTGGCTCAGTGGCAGAGCATCTGCTTGGCATGCAGACGGTCCCAGGTTCAATCCCTGGCATGCGTGGTGTAGTGGTTAAGAGCAGTGGACTCTAATCGGAGGCAAATCTGGTGAACTGGGTTGGTTTCCCCACTCCTATACATGAAGCTGGCTGGGTGACCTTTGACTAGTCACAGTTCTATTAAGAACTCTCTCAGCCCCACCTACCTCCCAGGGTGTCTGTTGTGGGTAAGGGGAAGGGAAGGAGATTGTAAGCCAGTTTGATTCTTCCTTAAGTGGTAGAGAAAGTCGGCATATAAAAACCAACTCTTCTTCTTCTGAGCCCTATGCATAAGGAATGATTGAACCCAATCTAAAGCATCATCAATTAATTCAAGGAAGTCTATATAGCACATAGGCTTTTAGACAAAATAATATAACAATAATTAAAATACATTAGAGAAGGAGCATTCATTGTTGTTGTTTTTTTGGGGGGAATGCTAAATACACATTTTAAGGTAGCAAATTAAAAGTGCTGTTAAAATAGCCAAGATATTTAACTAGGCACAGAGTTAATGTCGGTAGCTGGGATTTTTAGTGTTCTCAGTTGAAAGAAATAGAACTCACCAGTGGAAGTCACTAACTGGTTTTCTTGAAACTGCTTTTCTTTCTTCTACAAAACACTCGTTCCATGTTTAATATGGCCTTCAAGCATCATCATTATTAATGCATTTTTCTCTGTGGTCTTGAAGGAGCCATTATGTTTGCGAATGGCCACAAAATTAAAGCAAAGAAATAAATGAAAATCCAATACTGCAGCCCCCATAATGCGGCACGTGCTACACATCCCTGTCTAGAAGCCGGGGAGGGCGGGGTAGAAACTTGGTAAAATAAAGTAATTAATAAATAAATTATAGTGATTCATTGTGTGCAGGATTTGTTTCCTTTGAAGAAGAAAAAGAGTTGGGTTTTATATGCTGACTTTCTCTACCACTTAAGGGAGACTCAAACCGGCTTACAATCACCGTCCCTTCTCCCTCCCCACAACAAACACCCTGTGAGGTAGGTGGAGCTGAGAGAGCTGTGACTTGCCGAAGGTCACCCAGCTGGCTTCGTGTGTAGGACCGGGAAAACAAACCCAGTTCATCAAACTAGCCTCTGCCATTCATGTGTAGGAGTGGGGGAATCAAACCCGGTTCTCCAGATCAGAGTCCACCGCTCCAAACCACTGCGCTTCACCACTACACCACGTTGGCTTTGGAGGAGAGAGCACTAGAGGCTTGAATTAACTTTGTTATATGTGCTTTACTTATACATGCACAAAAGGAACATGAGTGGAGGCAAAGAGGCACTTCTGCAAGGCAGAAGATTGCCCCTGGAGGTACTCCATCAACCCTCCTGTACTGTAGCCCCAGGTCCACCTAACTCCTGCTAGAGTTGCCCTCTCTCTCCCATGCTCACTCCCTTTCTCTCTCTCTGTCTCCTTGTTTATTCAGAGATGCACATTGCCATTTTGCCCCCACACACAGCACTTTCCCTGTGCTTTTGCTGAGCATGGCTGTCACCTTTTTCAAGGTCCAATGGACTAAAACGCCTCACCTAGGAAATAATCTCCTGTCATTCTGGATCAGGGGTGGGGAACATCACGCCCGGGGGCTGTTTAAGGCCCACGAAATCATTTGGTCTGGCCCTTCGTGGGTCTGGCCCTTCCTGGCAGATCTCTAGCTCAAAAGGATCTAAGACTGGCAATCTACCCCCTCCAGCGGACAGGAATAGCCTCTATTCAAGGTGGATGTGAGTTTGTTTTGCTGAGGAAAGGAACCTTTTCCCCTCCTTGCAGAAGAGTCATTAGTTATGGAGCTGCTAGGACTGCCCAAGAAACTGTGTTAACCCTTTCCCACCCAGGCCATGGAGAAACGTATTCCCTCTGTACTACAAGAGGGCTGGGGGCGGAAGTGGCGACAATGGAGGGGTTAAAGGGGGCAGAGCCAGAATGTGTGTGTGTGGGAGTTCTTAGCTAGTGTGTCCTCATTTCACTCCTGCAGGCGGAGGTAGCAAGAGCCAGCTGTAGAATCCAGCCCCGACCGTGCGGAGCAGGAGCAACTCCAGCGTGCGGCTGGACGGCTATGCCTGGCTGGAGCAACAGACCATCCTGTGCCACCAGGTGGGCAAGTGTGCCACCGGTTGGATGCCTGCCTGCTTGCCCACGCAGGGAGGGGTCATCTGGGGCAGCTGCCTGCTTGGGGCTTGGTTGGCTAATTTTTAAGTTGATAATTTTGTATGGCCCATGAATGATGTTATAAATATCCAAATGGCCCTTGGCGGAAAAAAGGTTCCCCACCCCTGTTCTGGATGATTAACCAGTTGTTTATAGAATCATAGAGTTGGAAGGGACCACCAGGGTCATCTATTCCAACCCCCTGCACAATGCAGGAAATTCACAACTGCCTCCCCCCCGTACCCCCAGTGACCCCTACTCCATGCCCAGAAGATGGCCAAGGTGCCCTCCCTCTCATCGTCTGCCTAAAGTCATAGAATCAGCATTCCTGACAGATGCCCATCTAGCCTCATAAGAACATAAGAAAGGCCCTGCTGGATCAGACCAAGGCCCATCAAGTCCAGCAGTCTGTTCACACAGCGGCCAACCAGGTGCCCCCAGGAAGCCACAAACAAGACGACTGCAGCAGCACCATCCTGCCTGTGTTCCACCATGCCCAAAATAATAGGCATGCTCCTCTGATACTAGAGAGAACAGGTATGCAGCATGACCAGCATCCATTCCAACTGATAGCCATGAATACCTCTTTACTCCATGAACATTGTTACGTCCGCATGGGAAGAATTCACGAGGTCGGAGATGGAGTTCAAACAACAACCGCATTTATTGATTACAGGAACAGAACTGGTTAACACAATGAGTAAACCCTGTTTATATGCCCCCTTGGCCGCCTGCGGCCACTCCCCCCTTGATCCGTGATAGGGGGACATAACCTCCTGGTGACCAATGGTACATGTTGGCTTAGAGCCAATGGGGTCCGTTTGCTTGACCAATAGGGTGAGCAGGGTTTAGGATCCTTCATGCAGAACTCAAGTGCCTAGGTCTCCCCTTGCTTACTCCCCAACTATATACATACACAACACCCTCCCCCCTAAGTCTGAGCGACCCTCGCTGTGCACTGGGAGCACACAAAGTCCTGGAGGTAGCTCGGCTGCGATCGATCCCGCTGGGAACGGCGCGGCTCTGGGATGGGGGACGTCGGGCGATCCGTCATTGCCGGATCAGTCTCACCCTCGGTGGCTGAGTTGTCGTTTGCCGGGCTGCTGGAGGAGTCCAGCGCTGGCAGCGGCAACGGTTGCTCCGGTCGCTCCAGTTCCGGCTCCCTGGTGGCAGGAATTGGCAGCGGCGCTGGAACTGTGGCTGCTTCCTGCAAGTCGGCAGGGTGGTGGCATAGCTGATCGATGTGGTGCCGCAGAACACGCCCCTCCGGGGTGGTGACCCGATAGGATACCGGGCCGGTGGCGTCCTGGACCGTGGCTGGAATCCAGGTGGGAACCACTCCATAGTTTTGGGCGAACACAGGGTCGTCCTGCTCAATGACCCTTGGAGTGGCAGTTGAGTCCTTGTGGCCTGGGTACTCAGGCACCAGGTCGGGGTGCAACCGGTCGAGCAGAGTTTTTGGCTGGCGACCCATGAGGAGTTCCGCGGGGCTCTTCCTGGTCACGGAGTTGGGCGTGGTATGCTGTGCTAGGAGGAAATCCACCAGCCCCCTGTCTCAGTCACAGCGGTCGATGTGCCGCAACGCATCCTTGGTAGTCCGGACCATCCGTTCCGCCTGTCCGTTGGTGGCGGGGTGGAATGGAGCCGAGGTTGTGTGGCATATCAAGTTCTTGGCCAGGAACTCCTTGCATTGCCGATGGACTTCTCAGGCCGATGGGCAAGCTGGAACTCGTAGGCGTTCATGAAAATCGACCAGCGGAGCATCCGGGGTGACAGGATCTGCGGCGTCTGGCGATCTGGAACGAACAACCCCAAGAGCGGCTTGTGGTCAGTCACAATCGTGAACCGGCGGCCATAGACGAAGTCATGGAACTTCTTTACGCCGGCCACGACGGCAAGGGCCTCCCAGTCGATCTGCGCATAGTTGTGCTCGTCCGGCATGAGAGTCCTGGAGTAAAAAGCGATCAGGGCTTCACGACCGTCAAGCAACCGGTGTTGTAGGAAGGCCATGCCAACACCATACAGGGAGGCGTCGCAGGTCAGCACCACCGGCAACTTCTCGTCAAAATGGACGAGCAGGCTGGACGAGGAGAGGAGGCCCTTTGCGGCCTCGAAGGCTCACTCCTACGGCTTGCTACACGACCACGGAGCAGACTTGTCCAGGAGGCGGTGGAGGGGCTCGGTGACCAACGCCTTGTTGGGCAGGAAGGCATGATAGAAATTCAAAAGTCCCAAGAACACCTGGAGCTCCTGCTTGCACTTGGGCAGAGGGGTACTGTGGATCTCCTTGACTTTCGATGGGGTTGGTGGATCCCAGCAGCATCGATGAGGTAGCCCAGGAACTCCACCTGCGGAAGGCCCAGTTGGCACTTCTCGCGCTTGACGGTGAGGCCCACGGTTCTGAAACGGCCGAGCACCTGGCGGACGCGGTCCAAGAGTTCCCCCTCGGAGGCAGCGGCAATCAGGATGTCATCAAAGTACAGGATGATGCCAGGCAGGCCCTTAAGGAGGTCCTCCATGATGTTCTGGAAGATCCCCGGGGCTGTGCTGACCCCAAACTGCAGGCGGGTAACCCGGAATGCGCCCCAGTGAGTGACGATGGTCTGCGCCTCCGCCGAGGCCTCGTCCACTGGCAGCTGCTGATACGCCTGGGCCAGGTCTAGTTTGGTGAAGACCCGGCCACAGCAGAGCTTCAGTCGGATGGGGGTGGCGGCAGGGTCAATAAGGAGGTGGACAGGCAGCCCCTTGTAGCAGCCCAAGGAGGCACGCCAAACATCCTCGTACTCGGCCCAGACGGACTTGAGGGACACTCTGTTGAGGTGGTGCAGGCCCGTGATTTGCAGTCTGAGGGCCTTGAACCACTCAAACCCCAGGAGGCTGGTGTGGGGCCCCTCGACGATGACGAGGCGCAGGCAGCTGGTACAGGACCCTTAGCACACATTCACGCGAGCGACACCTTCGACCTGAATGAGGCGGCGTTGGAAGTCCGTAATGATGAGGCTGGAGGGCTGCAGCTTGGGCATCGGGGCGCGCTCTGCCAGGACCTGGAAGGTGTCTGCAGATATGATGGAGAGGGCAGACCCGGAATCCACTTCCATCTCGTAGGGCGTCCCCTCAATGAAAACAGTGGTTGAGAGCTTGTCGATGCCATGGACCTTGTGCAGAGCGAGGGTGTGGATGCGGCGGCGGTCGCGGCGGACACGGCAAGGGGACTCGGAGTCGTTGTCATCAGAGAGAGCATGGACCGGTCGGGTGGCGCCATCTTTCTTCTCCGGGCAAGACGGTTTCCTCGACGAGGGGCAGTTCCCCCATTTTTGGGTTAAGAAAAACCCAAATTACTTATCAGGTGGCGGTCTACAAGTGTAAATATTGCTGGCATACATTGTGAGAGGCAACAAAGCATAATTATAACAGTAACAGAAATGACTAAAATTAGAATTATAATGTACACAACTCCGATCCTGGATTCAAAGTCCAGAGTGCTAACCATTACACAAGTATCTTAATCCATCCTGTCAATCTTGGAAATCAATTTTGTACATGAAAAATACTCCTGGGGTTTGTGTTTGCATAGGTGTCATGCTGTGCAGGTCGCTTCCATGTTCCCTATCAGCTAGCTGCCGAAACTATTCCATACATTCTATTTCCTTAACTTACTGGATACCTCCCTTTATACTTTCTAATATATTCTCCTATCTGCCTACCCTCATTCTGTGGAGCTTCTATAAAACTCCTCCTTCAATGTGTGTGTGGGGGTTGCAAAGTGGTATGAGGTTGCTGGGTCTGTGAATAGATGTAATATATATTGGGACCGTTTTATTACAAATTGCTATAGATTTAAATGTTGTCATATTGAGGTCCCCCATTTGTTTATAACAAATGCTTGTTTTGCATAAACTATGCCCAGAATCAAGAATCCTGGGGTTATATTTAAAATAATTAAATTTGGAATATTTCAGATTAATTTGCTGGCCGGAACTGTGAACAGAACAGCCCTGTATTTTAAAGCCCTTTCACAGATTCAACAATTTCATACCCAAACCCACACAGAAATGAAAACAACATACCTCCCACCATCAATCGACGTTCACAATCATTGCTTAGTACCAATTCAAAAAACACTACATACACATGCATCTACAAAATTCCCTAAATTGTTCTGGATTGTCATGGGGTGTTGGGATTCCCTTTCTCTTTATTAAAGCTTCTTGGGGATTGGTGAGGGATTTCTCCCAGAATCCTGTCCAATGGGGATACTCCTGACTATCTATCAAAAAAAAAATGTTTCTTACTAATCTAGATGGGAAAGCAATACTTTGTACATTTATTGTCAGCAAGTGTTCGTTGTTGTAGATCAGAAACTCAAGTTCAAGGCAAAATGAGGACAAATGTAAAACAGAGTTCCAAGCAAAGTTCAAAACAAAAGGCTTCAAGGGTCATGAGGTGTCTCTGGCGGCTGGTGGCATGATGTAGAAAAGTATAGTTCACACTGGGGCACTGGACTGGTGGTCGCAGGACGCGCCTCCTCTTGTAGCGTAAAGAGAGGCGGGGGAATTGGGCTAGGGTTGTTGTCTCCTTGGTTGGCCTGGCTCTTGGCTGGCACGTTCTGCAGTCGTCTCAGGGCTGACAAGCTTCTGTGCATGTGAAGCATAGATCCTCTGGTCTTTTTGGTAGCAGTAGCTGGAATACCAGGAGCGGTTCGTGCGGCCCTTCCCACTTTGGCTGGAACTTGTGGTGCCTGCGGAATGTCAGTGTCCACACCAGGTCCCCTGGCTAGATGTTTTGCCACCGTCAGCTGGTACCGGTTGTAAGTTCTGCACCTCTCCGTGGATGACCCTCAAAAGTATTGAAAAAGACAAAACATGTTTAGTAATCATGCTGCGTTCCTCCGTTAGGCTGGTGTAGTGAGGAGGATTAAAATATAAAAGAAATGAATAAAAATAAAAATAAAACAGAAATATATCATGGCTGTATTATGGCTGTGGGAAGTGGGTTTACCCATGACAATCCACCCATGACAATCCAGTATTAGTAAATAACTTAACTAATTAGTACAAAACATAACTAACCATTACATAACATAACTACATAACTTAACTAAATTAAAAGATTACTAGTTCCCCCAACCAACCTCCCCCCATTCCTATGTGGGCCACATAGTGGGCCTCATGGGCTAACGTGTACTCCCATTTGTAAAACCAGGGCTTTCCATGTTGCCAAAGAGGGCAGCATGGTCTGCCTGGGCATTGACATAGGTGTCAAAGGTGATTAGTTTTTCAGTAGCAACCGGAGTTCTTGGAAGGTTGCATTTATTCTCCCCCTCCTTCATGTGGCCATGTGGCAGGCATATAAGGGAATGAAGGAGCTAGGAGGTCAAAGCAGTTCACTAGCAGTTCTATTAAAAGGTCGGGGACTTTCAAAAGTTTCAAAAATGCCAAACGTAAAATAAAATAACTAAAAAAAATGGAAAAAGTCCAAAATGACATCAAATAAAAACTTATAAGTCCAAAGCCCATAGTAACACATATTTTGAAAAGGAAAAAGGGACTGAACAAAACAAAATGGGTATTCCCCTTATAAAACTCTTAATTTAGCACAGAACTGCAAAAACTTCCAAATTCAAAATGCAAAAAATAAAAATAAAAATTGGCTCATATATTTCCTGGGCACGTGTAGAGTGCACTTTGGAAGCCGAGGTGGATTCCAGGTTGGGGGAGCAATGAGGCTCCCAATGCTTACAATTCATGGTATTGTACACAAAGCAAGCTTCAAAATTGGTTTTCAAATTAAAGCAAAAATATAATTAAATTAAAAAAAGAAAAAGAAAAATAGAGTTCTTGTGTTCCCTGATTATTGAGGTCCTTGCTGTGAATTTGCTAAATTTAAGCAAGCCACAAGGTTCCTGCAAGGGGAGGGGCCCAAAGAGGACAGAAAGCAATGGTACATCTGTGCATGTACAGAGTGCCAGAGACTGAGACCACTAATGGGAGATTGGATAGGGCACGACCTGATAATTAATGTGGAGAATTAATATGAAACTTTCCCAAATTAAGTTTTTAAAAAAACTGTTTTAAAATGGAGCTAGACATGGGATGTAGATTGCAAGCAAGCAAGAGCGCTTATTTCCAAACCTGTGCAGAGGCCTTTTAGGCACCCAGCCTAAATTATCTATAGTATCCGATAATAAAAGCTTAAGGCGTTGCTTGGTGTAGAGTACCTTTTTGCTTGAGCTGCATGTAAGACACTATCGAAATTGACCTTACAGTCACGAATCAGGAAGGAATATATAAAGCAGAACGCTTACGTGGAGGTAAATGTGGAGGTAAACTGTCCATTCCAGTGGACAGCAATTTTACCCAATATCTTCTTTTTTAATATGCTGTGTACAGCAAGAATGATGTCTAAACAGGTTTCCAAATGTCATAGGATCTTATCTCTTTAGCGTTTCGTCGTCAATAGGAACATAAAAGTAACAAGTTCCCGGAGGAATCAGGGAAATATTTGGGAAATGATTGGGAGGACTTGGCCTCAGGGCATCTAACTTCGTGGTGGTGATGGGCAGATTTCGAATGTTTGTCTGGGAGCGCATGTCCCAGTGCATACACTCATTGCCAGAGGACAATAGAGCGGGGCTCTGGCTCAGTGGCAGAACCTCTGCTTGGCATGCAGAAGGTCCCAGGTTCAATCCCGGGCAGGTGATGCGAAAGACCCCTGCCTGAGACCCTGGAGAGCCACTGCCAGTCTGCGTAGGCAATACTGACCTTGATGGACCGAGGGTCTGATTCAGTAGAATGCAAGGAGAAGGGGCTGTGGCTCAGTTTGTAAAGCATCTGCTTGGCATGCAGAAGGTCCCAGGTTCAATCCCCGGCATCTCCAGTTAAAGGGACTAGGCAAGTAGGTGATGTGAAAGACCCCTGCCCGAGATCCTGGAGAGCCGCTGCCAGTCTGAGTAGACAAGCCCTTCCCCCCAATTAGGGGGGAGGTCAGTCCCATCATGCTGCAGACAACTATTATGTTTTTAGCGCCATCAGGAAGATTATTACTCCCTTCTTATTGAATGATTTGGGCTATTTTAAATGCATTTAAACTATATTTTCAGGGCTTTTATTGGTTTTATTGTTCTGTACTTGTGAGCCCTCCTGAGCCTGGCCTTTGGGCTGGGGAGGGCAGGGTAAAAGTGTAATAAAATACAAAATAAAATAAAATACTGACTTTGATTGACCAAGGGCCTGATTTAGTATAAGGCAGCTTTATGTGTTCATGAAAAAAAGACATTAGCCCCAGGGCACATGGCTAATGGTACTAGTAGGCCATCTCTAGGGTTGCCAACCTCCCAACCTCCAGGTACTAGCTGGAGATCATCTGCTATTACAACTGATCTCCAGCCGATAGAGATCAGTTCCCCTGGAGAAAATGGCCGCTTTGGCAATTGGAAGAAGAAGAGTTGGTTTTTACGTGTCGACTTTCTCTGCCACTTAAGGTAGGGGAGGGACTTCAGTGCCATAAAGGTCATCATGAAGCCAGCGTGGTGTAGTGGTTAAGAGCGGGGGTTTGGAGCAGTGGTCTCTAATCTGGAGAACCGGGTTTGATTCCCCACTCCTCCACGTGAGCAGCGGAGGCTAATATGGTGAACTGGATTTGGTTCCCCACTCCTCCACATGAAGCCAGCTGGGTGACCTTGGGCTGGTTACAGTTCTCTTAGAGCTCTCTCAGCCACACCTACCTCACAGGGGATCTGTTGTGGGGAGGGGAAGGGAAGGTGATTGTAAGCTGGTTTGATTCTCCCTTAATAGGGTTGCCAGGTCCCTCTTCGTCACCAGCGGCAGGTTTTTGTGGCGGAGCCCGAGGAGGGCGAGGTTTGAGGAGGGGAGGGACTTCAATTCCATAGAGTCCAATGGCCAAAGCAGCCATTTTCTCCAGGGGAACTGGTCTCTATTGGCTGGAGATCAGTTGCAATAGCAGGAGATCTCCAGCTTGTACCTGGAGGTTGGCAACCCTATCCCTTAAGTGGTAGAGAGAGTCGGCATCTAAAAACCAACTCTTCTTCTTCTTCCTCCTCCACTTTTGGTCAACGGTCAATGTGGCTCTGTGAAGCAAGAAGTGAATCAAACGGACTTAATGATTTTCCACCAACATGAAGCCATTTTCAAAAAAACAAGTTTGATTCCCTTCAAGCTTTAGGCATCGGAATCTTCCAGGTTTGAGGGTTTCCAAAGCAACACCAGTAGGGATTTATTCTTGACCAGTGAGCAAATCCAGAACCCATTGTGATGTCAGCTCACACCCTAGCCAGGCCTTGACAGTTGAGTGTCCAGTTGCCTGGTCCAACTGTCAACGGGTGGACGTACTCTCAGCCATCAGAAAAAATAAAAAAAATAAAATAAAGCTTCTCAATAGCAAACTCTCCTATAGCTTCAGTTCGTCTGCCAGAAAGAGTATAGGGAACAAAGCCTAGAAATGGCGGAGAAAATGGTAAGGGAGATTTTCTCTCCTTTTCTACAGGCCGGGAGGCCGGGGGTGGGTGGGGGGATTTCACAGATATGCCAGAGACATTTGGCTGGCCAAAGGGGAGGGATCTCTATCATAATCTTACTTTCTCTTCCATTACTATTATGTCATTCGTATATCAGTTCTCTAATATTATTTTTGATATCTTTAATGTTACCTTTCAATCTATTATGAAGAACAATCGCTGATTTCATGACAACATTATCTGAAGTATATACTTATGAACTATCATATTTATCATAAAAAGATTGACATTTCTGTTTGTGCTCCTCGTACATCTCATGATGTAGCAAGGTAGAAAGTTTTACAATTTTATCAATTGTAATGTGATAATTTTAACCAGGGGTTGCTTTTATTGACCTCACACCTTTATATGTCTGTGATTCTGCTGTGCAAAACGATTGTGTCTGGAAATATTTGATGTGTTGGCACCTGATTGGTCAGTCGACCGTATTAATAAACTTAGCTTGACTTGACTGCTGGACTTGATGGGCCTTGGTCTGATCCAGCATGGCTCTTCTTACGTTCTTGTATTCTTAATATGGGTATCCAGGAAGCCCTGAAGATGATTACAACAAGGGTGGCAGACCTTGATCGAGCTAGTACATTGAATCGGGCAAGGCGAGTAGCTTCCACTTTCGCGCTAGGAATTTCTCCACCAACTACTCTCCCTTCGTATTTGAGATTTCCCACAATTCCTAGTCATAAGCGAGCTTTTATGCTCGCCAGCTTGAATGTCCTGCTGACAGCTGAACTGAGGGGACGGTTTAGGGTCGCCAGGTCTCTCTTTACCATTGGCAGGAGGTTTTTGGGGCAGAGCCTAAGGAGGGAGGAGTTTCAGGAGGGACATCAGTGCCATGGAGTCCAATGGCCAAAGCGGCCATTTTCTCCAGGGGAACTGATCTCTATCGGCTGGAGATCAGTTGTAATAGCAGGAGATCTCCAGCTAGTACCTGGAGGCTGGCAACCCTAGGATGGTTTGATGGAACTCCATTCTCAGACAGGCTGTGTGCTGGTGCATCTGGAGCAAAAGAGTCTTAAATGATACCTTTGTATACTTTGGCTTTGCAGCAACCGCACCAGGAAGGTGGGGAAACTGAAGCCCATCAAGATCATACGAGCGATGAGCGAGGAGGGGCAGCAGGGGAACATTTGATTCCCCATGAAACCAAGGAGGAGTTTGAGCCTCAGCCTCAGGAGAGCCAGGAGGTGAAGGTGGAGCCCGCCGTCCCCGAGGTGAGTCTTGAAAGAAAAGACAGAAGTGGGGCAGATAATCAGAAGCGCCAGTTGGCTGAGAGGTTGGAGTAGGGTTGCCAGTAGGGTTGTCAAAAAAAAAAATTTGGTACAGTTCGGATTCGGCCGAATTTGGCCCTTGTGGGTTCGGTACGTGCCGAAGTCCGAACTCCCCCACTTCGGATCCGTTCAATTCGGCGGGAATTCAAGGATCGGGAAAAAAATTCGGCCGAATAAAGCCATTAAAAACACAACTGCACCTTTCCGCGGCTCTGGGGGGGGCATTTTTGGGCTTAGAGGTCCCAAACTTTCAGCAGAGCTTCAAAGGACGTATATTGAAAGACTCCCCAAGTTTTGTAAAGATTGGGTCAGGGGGGGCTGAGATATGGGCCCTGAAAGGGGTCCCCCCACCCTTAATGTGTATCTCTCAGCAGAGCTTTCCGCCCACGCACAAAGCTCCCAGCCCCGACAAACAGCTGATGAGAGCAAGGGCGGGGCAGGTGCTAAGAACTTTGCAAAGCAACACAACTGAAAAGCAACACCTTTGCAAACATGCAAAGGGCGGGGCAGGTGTGAAGAATTTTGCAAAACAATACAACTGCAAAGCAACACAAGCACGCAATGCAACACCTTTGCAACAGTGCAAAGCAACACCTGACACCTGGGAGTTTGCATACCATGGAAAGGGACAGAGGCAGCTAGATATGCATAATGAGCAGGAGGGGGTGGAATTTCTCCTTTTGCATTGGACTTGGGACCAGGCAGATGCATTCTTTAAGTCATCATTTGAAAACCAGTTTTGAGCAAGCATCAAAATAACCTAACTGATCTTATGAATGAGGAAAAACCTGAAGAATAAAAATGAAGCCCCCCCTCAAACCAGGGAGAGAGAGACTGGAGGGGGAACACACACCCCAGGCAGAACCGGCAAAAGCCCCCTTTGGCTCCCCCCCCACCCACAGAAACTGCTCCCTCCCCACACACACACACAGACTCTGCTTTCCCCCCCTACACACACACAGAAAAGAAAAATTATAGATTAAAGCCCCCAAAGGGGTCTTACTGTGGCTGTCTTCTGTTTCAGCAGGAGGGGCTGGGAGGCTGGGTAATCCAATATGATTCCATTTGTATCCAATATAAGATCCATATGTATGCATCTCTCGAGGGTGATCCATTCATCCCAATAGGGAAAAGGGGAAAGCCCATATCTCGGGGGGCCCTGACCCAATGTTTACAAAACTTGGGTGCTCTCTTAAAAAGCCTTGACTGAAGCTCCGCTGAAAGTCTGGGGTCGGCACACCCAAAAATGCGCCCCCTGCAGCCACGGAAAGAGAAAAGGGGGGGAGCCGATATTTCAGCCCCCACTGAACCCATCTTTACAAAACTTGGGTGGTCTCTTAAGAGGGATTCTCTGAAGCTATGATAAAAGTTTGGGGGCTGCACCCCCAAAAAAGCGCCCCCTGTAGCCACGAAAATGGAAAAGGGGGAGAGGAAAAAGGGGTGGAGCCCATATCTCGGGACCCTCTGACCCAATGTTTACAAAACTTGGGGGTATCTTAAGAAGCCTTGTCTGATGCTCCGCTGAAAGTTTGGGGTCAGCACACCCAAAAATGCGCCCTCTGCAGCCATGGAAAGAAAAAGGGGGGGAGCCCATATCTCGGGACCCCCTGACCCAATGTTTACAAAACTTGGGTGGTCTCTTAAGAAAACCTGTCTGAATATCCCCTGAAAGATTGGGGTCTGTACCCCAAAAAATGCGCCCCCTGCAGCCACGGAAGGGAGCGAATGTGCACAAGCACTCCCTCACACACACATGAGGATTTCCCTCTCTCTCTCTCTTTCCCCGGCCGGCCGCACATCAGCTGATTCCTCCAGTACTCAATCCTGACTGATTGGCCAGAAGAAGACCCAGCTTGGCCACCGATTGGCCGGGGGAGGAGAATGCTGCTTACTGAAGGTTATGCTGCTTACTGACGGCCCTGAATTGGCCGAATTTATTCGCGAACTCCCGAACTCGCTGAATTCGGCCCCCCCGGTTGCCCACCAGTTTTGAGTTCGGTTCCTCCCAAACTAAAAACCGCCGAATCAAGGGAAATTCGGCTGATTTTCAGTTTGGGCCGAACCGAATTGACAGCCCTAGTTGTCAGGCAGGAGGTTTTGGGGGTGACTTCAATGGGAGGGACTTCAACCCTAGGTTGGAGGAATGAGAGAAGAATGCAAAAAACAGGCAAGAACCTGTCAGTCTAGGAGACCAATACTTGAGAAACAAGAACCAAAGGGCCTTGTCTTTGGTCAGCTGAAGCCTTAAGAGATGAACAGCAGCAAGGACCACAGTGTATTGCACTTTTTTCCAACAATTATTTATACCAGTTTCCCAAACGTTTTGAGTCACGGAGCACTTTTCAGGAGAGAAATTCGTCACAGATCACCAATTTTCACCCAGCACCTATATACTCAACCGAATGACAGGCGTGTTGTTCTTTCCAATCTCTTCATGGAGCAATAGGAGATGTTTTGCAGAGCACCGTCTGGGAAGCTTTGATTTATACAATAAAAACAGACAGAATTGTTGAGAACAGCTTAGAGAATTCAAAACGCACAGAGGCTATCCATATGGGAAACCTGGGCGTGTTTCACTCCATCCAAAGAACTTGGAGCTCCACGTTCATAGAATGACTGAGGGGGCAAACCGGCCACCAGGAGGACACTGATCTTTTTGTGAAAATCCCGATGTGGCCTCATAGTGCACATTCCCATAGCCTTGTCTTCCATGACTGGTAGCACCTCTCCAAGGTCTTGGGTAGAGAAAGCTGTTCCACAGCACCTGGGATCCCAGTGGTGCCAGGGTGAAACATTTGGCATGCAACAGCTGCTGCTCATGGTATGGTTGCCAGGTCCCTCTTCACCAATGGAGGGAGGTTTTTGGGGAGGAGCCTGAGCAGGACAGGGTTTAGGGAAGGGAGGGACTTTAATGTCATAGAGTCCAATTGCCAAAGCAGCCATTTTCTCCAGGTGAACTGATCTCTATCGATAGGGTTGCCAGGTCCCTCTTTGCCACCGGCGGGAGGTTTTTGGGAGGAGCTCAAGGAGGGCAGGGTTTAGGGAGGGGAGGGACTTCAATGCCATAGAGTCCAATTGCCAAAGCAGCCATTTTCTCCAGATGAACTGATTTCTATTGGCTGGAGACCAGTTGTAATAGCAGGAGATCTCCAGCTGCTGCTTGGAGGTTCGCAACCCTAGCCCATGGGGATCAAGTTGGGGACCCCTGGTCTAAATGAACTACATTAGAAAGAAATGCCATGAAACATCACGTGCATTCTTCTGTGTTTGTGGAGAAGAAGCCAACGATGCTGATTATCCCAAGGGTCTTTAATAAAACTGCTATGGAAATTTTTGGCTTCGCAGCTGCAGCATCAAGAACAAAAGGGAGAGCAGGTCCTCCAGGAAAATCCAAAGGAGGAGGGAGAAGAAGCTGTGGAAGAACCTCTACGTGACTCCCGAGATGAGATCTGGCTTTCGCCCGGGGAGAACTGTGAGCACATTGAGGTCATCGTCAACGTGGTGAGTCTTCAAAGCCAAAAATTTGGGCAGATAACCAGAGAAGCAAGTCAGTTTAGGGGTCAAGGGGAATGCGGGAAGGATTGAAGGGACAGGCAAGAACCTGACAGTTTAGGAAAGCGATAAGTGAGAAACCAGAGAAAAAGGGTAAGATGCCTTAGTAGGGTTGCCGGATCCAGGTTGGGAAATACCTGGAGGTTTCTAGGGCGGAGCCTGAGGAATGGTATCCTGAGAAGGAACCGGTTGGAAGACTGTTAAGAAATAAAATTGTTGGTATCCTGGAAAGGAACCTTATGAAGGATTCTTGGATATAGATTCTTTACTATGAAATAAGAGACGGGATACATAAGGCTGGTGAAGTGGAACTGATGAAGAACTGAAACGGCTGTCTTCCTCTTCACTTTTGATCCCCTGCTTTGGGACTGAGTAATACTTACCTGGAATCCACACCTGAAAGAAGAAGAAAAACCTAGACTTGGGGCTGTAGCTCAGTGGTAGAGCATCTGCTTGGCATACAGAAGGTCCCAGGTTCAATTCTCGGCATCTCCAGTTAAAGGGACTAGGCAAGTAGGTGATATGAAAGACCTCCAGCTGGGACCATGGAGAGCCGCTGCCGGGCTGAGCAGACAATACTGACTTCGATGGACCAAGGGTCTGATTCAGGAGAAGGCAGCTTCATGTAGGGGTGGGGGAATGGCCAAGCAGTAGAGCATCTGCTTGGCATGCAGAAGGTCCCACGCTCAATCCCTGGCATCTCCAGTTAAGGGACCAGGAAAGTAGGGGGTGCGAAAGACCTCTGCCTGAGACCCTGGAGAGCTGCTGCCGGTCTGAGTAGACAATACTGACTTTGATGGACCAAGGGTCGGATTCGGTAGAAGGCAGCCTCATGTGTGTTCATGTGTGTGTAGGGTTGCCAGATCCCTCTTCGCCAGCAGTGGGAGGTTTTTGGGGCAGAGCCTGAGGAGGGTGGGGTTTGGGGAGGGGAGGGACTTCAACGTCATAGAGTCCAATGGCCAAAGCGGCCTTTTTCTCCAGTGGAACTGATCTCTATCGGCTGGAGATCAGTTGTAATAGCAGGAGACCTCCAGCTAGCACCTGGGGGTTGGCAACCCTACAAATAGGATTGACAGCTCCCACGTGCATCTGGAGGTTTTCTGGAATTCTCAGCTGATCCCCCGAGTACACAGATCAGTTCCCATGGAGGAAATGGCTGCTCTGGAGGGTGGGCTCTTTGGCATTGTACCTACAGAGGGTCCTCCCCTTCCCAAACCCTGTCCTCCGCAGGCTCCACCTCCACAATCTTCAAGAATTTCCCATGCTGCAGTTGTAGGGTTGCCAACTTCCAGGTACTAGCTGGAGATCTCCTGCTATTACAACTGATCTCCAGCTGATAGAAATCAGTTCCCCCAGAGACACTGGCCACTTTGGCCATTGGACTCTGTGGCATTGAAGTCCCTCCCCTTCCCAAACCCTACACTCCTCAGGTTTCGGCCCAAAAACCTCCCGCCGGTGGCGAAGATGGATCTGGCAACCCTACGCAGTTGGCAACCCTAGTGCCGCACCTTGCATCCAGGGGGTTTGGCAGTGAGGCAACAGAGGACTTTTTGCCTCTCCCTGTGAATCACCTGACAGTCTCCATTCCTGCGTGGTCTGAAGCTTTAAATTGTTTTCCATCCTCTGTCGCTTCCAGGTGTCCTCCATTTTCGAGCCATCGAACGAGAACCTCAAACCACCGAGGCCGGACTCTCCCGAAGCAGAATACCTGGAGCAGGACAGCTGCTACTTGAGAGACCACGAAGACCTCCTCCAGGACTCTGGAGCCTCCTTGGGCTACTTCCCATGCTACCGCACGGCCAGCCAGCTCCCTCAGTTACATCCCGAGGGTGGCGATTCCCCCCGCCGGGAGAAACCTGTAAGGCACAGTAGCGGCAGCGGAGAGGTACGTGTAGGGTTGCCAGGGCCCTCTTCACCACCGGCGGGAGGTTGCGGGGGTGGAGCCTGAGGAGGGCGGGGTTTGGGGAGGGGAGGCACTTCAGTGGCATAGAGTCCAATGGCCAAAGAGGCCCTTTTCTCCAGGGGGACCGATCTGAAGAACTTTTTATTTTAGCTCCCAAAGAAGTGGGCTGCTAGTAATTGAAGATCAAAAACAAAACAAAAAAGATATTTTGAAATCTTCTGATTCAACTATAAGAACCTCCTTGAAGGTTTATATACTGTGGGCTTTGTCCTCTTCTGCTGAGGCTGATGAAGCCAAGCATATGGTGAAAGCGCTACAATATCCGTGATAGTGTTTCCTCTGTTACCTTTCACTTGCCCAAAATGTGAAGGAGCACTGGTTCCTGCAGACGTTGATATATCAAGCTATTAGCATTGGACTGTTCTACACTGAACTCTTTCAATCCTGCTGGAGATAGCCATTGTGCATTCTTGATTATTGCTGTCACTTTGAGAACAGCTTTTGTATACCTTCGATAGATACCGTTGTTATTGTTAGCACTGTTGTGTGTTTGCACTGTTTGTTAAATTTTGAATAGATGTATTTGATATAGTTAGCCTGCACTGTTTCTTTATTGCCACTACCTGGAGGTTGGCTACCCTAGGTACGTGCGAACCCCTTTTAGCCAAAGAGGCGAGTTCCGGAAGGTGTGAGGAAGGGGGACGGTGGGTCTCAAAGCCCCCGTCGCTTGGGGAAGAATGTCGCCGGTCTCCTAGTCGCAGCTGACTGAACCAGTCCCGCAGTCCGACTGCAGTCCAGCAGATCTCTCCAGGAAGCGGAGCACAAAAGCACGAGCCCTCCTCTTTTGCTTGTGCCCATCTACGGCATAGATTGTTTTGTTGCTGCTTAACCACCTGGAGGGTGGCAACCCTAGGGAGGGGAGACTCCACATTTTCATCCTAGAACCGCAGACCCCAGAATTCCTTGGTCAGGAGCCCCAGCAGTCCAAACAAGTTCAGTCAGCGGCCTCTCTTTTCCCATGCAGGTCCCGGCAGCGACCGAAGGCAGCCAGGTGACCCCGCCGGCCATCCCCTCGAGGGCTTCTCACCGGCCCACGTCGCCGCAGAACCGGAATATCTTCCTCCTGTGTTTTCAGAACATCTTTAAGAGGTCCTACAGGGTATCTCCAGAACCCCCTGCCTCACCAAGCACCAAAAAGAGCCGATGGAACCTTGGTAGACGTCTCCAAGGGTGGATCAAGAAACACAGGGGACGCGTGCAACCCCTCCCATCCTAAGGGGGACAAGGGGAACCCGGCCGGCAGGGCGTGCTTTTGAGGACTCTCGTTAATTGTTGCTCTTCTTTGTACTCCCTTAAAGTTGTCTTTATTATTACAATATTGATTTATTATTGTGGTATTTCTACAGTGAGGGGAAAAAGTATTTGATCCCCTGCTCAATTTGCCCGTTTGCCCTCTGACAAAGAAATGACCAGTCCATAATTTTAATGGTAGGTTTGTTGTAGCTGTGAGAGACAGAATAAAACAGGAAAAACCCCAGAAACCCAGAAGACAAAAGTCAGAGATTGATGTGCATTATAATGAAGGAAATAAATATTTGATCCCCCATCCACCAGCCACATCCTAACCCTAACCCTCAACCTCCCTCGGTCTGGGGCTCCATGCAAGATCTCATCTGGTGGAGTTGCAATGATCATGAGAACGGTGATGAAGCAGCCCAGAACTACACGGGGGGAACTTGTCAATGATCTCAGGGCAGCTGGGACCATAGTCACCATTAAAACAGTTGGTAACACACTACGCCGTGAATGACTGAGATCTTGCAGAGCCCGCAAGGTCCCCTTGCTCAAGAGAGCACATGTACAGGCCCGTCTGCAGTTTGCCAATGCACATCTGAATATCCCACATAAAAGTAGTGATCAATATGAAAGACTATTTAACCTACGGCCAATTATTAGTTATTTATTCAAAGTATTCATTTCTAATTGCATTAAATTCTAACTGAATTGTTATTAGAATTCAGTATTTATCTTTTTGTGAATATCCCGATTAAAAGTAGTGATTAATATAAAGACTGTTTAACCTACTGCCAAATATTCGTTTTTATTCAAAGTATTCAATTCTAATTGCATTCAATTCTAATAACTGAATTGTTAGAGCTCTCTCAGCCCCACCGACCTCAAAAGATGCTTGTTTTGGGGAGGGGAAGGGAAAGAGGTTTGAAGAAGAAGAAGAAGAAGAAGAGTTGGTTTTGATATTCCAACTTTCTCTACCACTTAAGGGAGACTCAAACCAGTTTACAACCACCTTCCCTTCCCCTCCCCACAACAGACACCCTGGGAGGTAGGTGGGGCTGAGAGAGCTCTTAATAGAACTGTGACTAGCCCAAGGCCACCCAACTGGCTTCGTGTGTAGGAGTGGGGAATCAACCCAGTTCACCAGATTAGCCTCCGCCACTCATGTGGAGGAGTGGGGAATTGAACCCGGTTCTCCAGATCTGAGTCCACCGCTCCAAACCACCACTCTTAACCACTACACCAGGGATGGGGAACCTCAGGCCCGGGGGGGCATGCGGCCCCCGAGGACATTTTTTGTGACCCTCGGGAGCTCCGGGGCCCCGCCGCAGAGGCTCAGCATAGGGCGGCCCTCCCTGAGGGTGTTCCTGGGGCCACAGCTTGCTGTGGTGCCCTTTGGACCTCCTCTCATCGACTGACTGCTGTTGGCTGGCAAGAGCAGGGAGAGGGACACTTCCCCCAAGGTTGCCCCCTATAGCCGCAGCATGCAGGAACGCCGGAGCACACTCTTGCTGCCTGTCGGCTGTTGAGCAGCGAGAAGGGGGGGAAGAGGCCCGCGGCTCCCGGCGGCAGAGCATGCACGCAGGAGCTGATCGGGCTTCAGGGGGCCTTTTGTGGACTCTGGGGCGGGGAGGGCATGGAGCCTGGGGCCAGGTCGTGTGGGGCCGGCAGGTGTGTGTGTGTGTGGGGGGGGGGAAGGCTTTTCTCTCTCCCTCTCTTTCTGTCTCTTTCTTTGTCTCCCTCCGTCCTTTTCTTTCTTCCCCTCTTTCCATTTCTTTCTCCCTCTCTCCCTTTTCCTCTTTCTCTGTTTTCCTTTCTTCCTCCCTTGCCGATTGACCGCGGGCTGCTCCTCCCTGGTGCCTCGTTTGCTCGGGCCCACCACTGGCTGCCCTCCCGCCTGGGGGTGGCCTCCACGTGGTGGCCGGAGACCTGGCAACCCTAGCCTCTCCCCCCCCACCGGGAGATCCACACCTGGTATGGCCCCCGAATGATGTTATAAATGTGCAAATGGCCCTTGGCAGGAAAAAGGTTCCCCACCCCTGCACTACACCATGCTGGCTCTTTCTTTATCTGTTTGTCCCACTGCAAAAGTTTCCATCTCTCTTTATAGATGCTTTATAGCATGGCGTTGTTTTGATCTAACTCGGGGGTCCCTAAGTTTCTGGACCCTGCGGGCACCTTGGGAAATCTGTGTCCCACAGTGTGATGGGCACAGCCACAAATATGCCTGCTACTGCGCTACGTAGGGTTGCCAACCTCCAGGTAGTGACTATGACCAAATGAAAAAATGAAGAAGAAAAAAACTCAGGATGTGTGCTAGACGACTTTAATATTGACAAGCAATAACATATAATAAACTACGACATCAAAAATGAGCATTTTTGACGTTGTAGTTTATTACATGTTATTGCTTGGCAATATTAACGTTGTCTAGCACACATGCTGAGGGTTTTTTTCTGTTTTTTTTTAAATTTGGGTATAGTTGCTGCTTTTTGTATTGTTGTGCCTTAAAAAAAACATTACCCCAAGTAGCTCTGATCAAGGATAATGCACTGGAGATCAGAAATTAATTTTACAGCTATGTAATTAATGGTATACCAATTTAACAATACAAACTGGGATCAAGTTTCACCAGCCGGAAGCGAAAGAAAGAAGAACCCTGCAGTTAAGCATTCATCCAGCTTTATGCACTTCTTCAATTTGTCATCAATAACGATACATTTCTACATTTTCCCATGGTCTCATTCTTGGCTACTGAATTCAACATCTTGGGCAGCGAGCGATTCTCTAACTACGCATGCGTTAGGTCTGAACCGAGAGTCCCTTGCTGAGAACATCAAGGTTCCTTTAACTAGGTTATGAGCTAAACAAGTATCCGTTACTTGTTGCAGTTAGAGGAATGTTAGTGTATGTGCTGTATGCGAACTAAGTGAAAAGGAAAGCAAGAGAAGAGAGAGAGAAGGGGGGGTTTGACTCGCAGTTATCTACATGGGTGTCACGTCTAAAAGGAGGAAACCTGCACCTGCTTATGTACACAGGGGCAGTCTATAGCGCCACAGGTAAAATACATTTATTTGGGGCCCTTCAGTATATTATAACCTCCAGGTCCTAGCTGGAGGTCTCCTGCTATTACAACTGATCTCCAGCCGATAGAGATCAGTTCACCTGGAGAAAATGGTTGCTTTGGCAATTGGACTCTATGGCACTGAAGTCCCTCTCCTCCCCAAACCCCGTTCTCCTCAGGCTCCACCCTAAAAACCTCCCACCGGTGGCAAAGAGGGACCTGGCAACCCTCCAGCCCAGGAGGACACAAAACGGCTGCTGCAGCTTACCGTCAGTCACACAGTCAAGATCCTCGGGCTGGGTTGACTGCTGTTGTAAAATATCTGTATAGCTACAAACATCTCCTATGCTTAGGATTGCCAGGTCCCTCTTTGCCACTGGCGGGAGGTTTTTAGGGTGGAGCCTGAGGAGGGCAGTGTTTTGGGAGGGGAAGGACTTCAGTGCCATAGAGTCCAATGGCCAAAGCGGCCCTTTTCTCCAGGGGAACTGATCTCTATCGGCTGGAGATCAGTTGTAACAGCAGGAGATCTCCAGCCAGTACCTGGAGGATGGCAACCCTAGTAGGGATGGATTCTTGACCAGGGAACAAATTCAGAGCCCCTTGTGATGCTTGTCAGTTGGGTGCCCAGGCCTGGTTCAACTGTCAACCGGACGGGGGGACTGGCATCCATCAGCCCGAAAAGGCAATATCATTTATTAAACGATAAAGACGACTATATCTCGTCACTCTAGGACTATATCAATAGACTACTGTCTATTACTGTATCTGTAGTTCAGAGACCTGAATAACGGCTGATAAAATGGTAAAGACTATTTTCTTTCCCTTTCTACAGGGTGGGTTGGGGGTGGGAATACATGGAATACGTGGCATTGATGGAGATGAGTGAGATTTGGCTGGCCAAAGGGGGGGGGGATCCAAAATGCCCCACCCTTGGATGGTAAAAATATTCTAATAAATCAGTTACCTCATGGAGAGCCAGCGTGGTGTGGTGGTTAAGAGCGGCGGTTTAGAGCGGTGGACTCTGATCTGGAGAACCGGGTTGGATTCCCCACTCCTCCACGTGAGCAGAGGAGGCTTTTCTGGAGAACCGGGTTGGTTTCCCCACTCTTCCACATGAAGCCAGCTGGGTGACCTTGGGCTAGTCACAGCTCTCTCAGCCCCACCTCCCTGACAGGGTGTCTGTTGTGGGGAGGGGGAGGGAAGGTGATTGTAAGCCGGTTTGAGTCTTCCTTAAGCGGTGGAGAAAGTCGGCATATAAAAAACCAACTCTTCTTGTTCTCATCTTAGATACTTTCTCCAGGGAAACTGATCTCTGTAGGATGGAGATCAGTTGTAACAGCAGGAGATCGCCGGCTTGGACCTGGAGGATTCCTGGGCCACCAGGAAAGTGAGGGAGAGAGGGAGGGAGGGGAGAGGGGATTCCCATCCAGTTTTGGAAACAATGAACTTTGGAATAAGGTTCCGTAGAGGTATTGATGCAATATATACCACACAAAAAGCTAAAATACTAGTAAATGAATTAATGACAGATAATTGTGAAATACAAAAAGGAACCAGACAAGGATGTCCACTATCACCTTTGTTGTTTATTTTGACCTTGGAAACATTGTGTTGTACGATTCGGGAAACAGAAGCAATTCAGGGACTGAAAGTTAATAAGCATGTGTTTAAACTGAAGGCCTTTGCAGATGACTTACTGATTGTATTGTCGGATCCAATCCAATCCGCACCTCATTTATTGGAATTATTGAAGAACTATGGGGAAATATCTGGTTTTAAGGTTAAAAAAGATAAGACCCATGTTTTATTTAAAAACCTCTCTAAGGAAGAACAAACAAATTTTTTGGTCACGACAGGCTGGGAAAAAACAAACAAAGTGAAATACCTGGGCATATGGATTACAAATAAAAATAAAGATCTCTTGGAGAATAATTATGCGAAACTTTGGGATTCTGTTAAAAGAGATATGATAATCTGGTCCAATAAAAATATTTAATTACTGGGCCGTATATCAGTAACACAAATGAATATTTTGCCAAGACTACTTTTTTTACTTCAGAATTTGCCAATAGTGGAGCATGCCAAATACTTCAATGTTTGGAGAAAAGACTTGCTTAACTTTATATGGCAAGGGAAAAAGCCTAGAATTGCCTACAAATACCTGGTTGATACCAAAGAAAGAGGAGGATTTGCCTTACCAAATTTCAAATTATACGCGGAAGCAACAGTATTAGTTTGGCTAAAAGATTGGATACAATTGAAAAATAATAGATTGTTGGACCTAGAAGGATTTAACAATAGATATGGATGGCATGGTTATCTATGTTATGATAAATTAAAAATACACAAGATCTTTCAGCATCATGTTATTAAATCTTCATTAATAAAAACTTGGCTAAAATATAAACATCTTTTGGAACCTACAACACCACTATGGATCTCTACACAAGAGATGCTGACATTGAAACCACTGAGACCAGCCCAATTTCTTACTTATCAAGACTTATTGGTATGGAAGGATAATAAATGTGCCTTAATGGAATATAGTGAAATCAATGAACAGATTACCTGGCTCCAATACCATCAATTACAATCTGTGTTTATTCAAGATATGAGGTTGGGTTTTACAAAAGATAAATCACTTTTTCAACGAATGCTGTTAGATAACAATGAACATTTAATATCCAAGATATACAAGATGTTATTGACTCTATATACTGAACAAGACTTGGTTAAACCAACAATGATAACGTGGGCACAAACTTTGGGTCATGATATACATATGCATAAGTGGGAAAGACTTTGGTTAAAGGATATGAAATATATATATTCACAATCTATGAGAGAGAACATTTATAAAATGATGTATAGGTGGTATTTAACACCAAAGAAATTAGCCAAAATGTATGGTAATCTGTCACCGAACTGTTGGAAATGTCAAAATGAAGTGGGTTCTTTTCATCATGTTTGGTGGCTATGTGAGAAGGCTAAGAATTACTGGGATATGATTTATAATGAATTAAGGTTGATATTACAACAAAATATCCCTAAAACAACAGAAATGATGCTATTGAGTATAATACCTGATACTATAGTGAACCAGAGATATTTTTTGATGTATGCTACTATTGCCGCCAGAATGGTATATGCTAGGAGATGGAAAATGACAGATATACCAAACAAATCGGAGTGGATTGAAAAAATGATGAAATTAGTAGAAATGGCAAAATTTACGGCGTCGGTAAATCAAAAGGATGATAATGAATTTGCAAAAGATTGGGAGGCATGGACAATTTATTGTAGAGAAGAACTTAAATGTGATATTAACAAATGTATTTTGATCTAATTCAGAACGGATGTATTGGGCATGGACGGTCTTGTTATAATTGAATTAGAAAAACAATACAAAGAGAAAAAAAAAGTTAACTAAAAGATCAGAGGAGGGGGGAGGGGAAGTTAAAGAACTATACTTTTTAAAATGTGTAATGGAATGTATAATGATTATTTGGGGAAAAAATAAAAAAAAATTATTAAAAAAGAAAAGAAAAGAAAAATGCCCCAAAACTTGGGCATAATTCGGGATCCGCTTTTTGGCTCCATTTAAACCGCTGCCAATTTTTCAGGTGAAACCCCCCCCCTGAAAAGTACCTTATTGGTATTTTTGGGGGGGTGGGTGTGTTCTGATTTGGCTTTGCCAAATGCACACCACTGTCATCAACCCTAGGGTTGCCAGGTCCCTCTTCACGGCCAGTGGGGGGTTTGGGGGGCTGAGGCTGAGGAGGGCGGGGTTTGGGGAGGGGAGGGACTTCAATGCCATAGAGTCCAATGGCCAAAGCAGCCTTTTTCTCCAGATGAACTGATCCCTATCGGCGGGAGAGCAGTTGTAATAGCAGGAGATCTCCAGCTACCACCTGGAGGTTGGGAACCCTACCAACACCCATGCATGTCTGGAAGTTTTCTGGAATTCCCAACTGTTCTTCCAAGAATACAAAGCATTTCCTGCGGAGGAAATGGTTGCTTTGGAGGGGGGACCCTTTGGCATTATCCCCTGCTGAGGCCCCTCCCACCCCCAAACCCTGTCTTCCCCAGGTTCCACATCCCAGATCTCCATGAATTTCCCAATCCAGAGTTGACAACCCTAGAGCCAATGCCTCGCAAATAGGGAATTTGGCAGTGAGGGATTGGGTTGCCAACCTACAGGAGATGGCTGGAGTTGGGCAGAAGGCACTAGGGTTTGAACACATGAACGCATGCGAGAAAGTCTAGAGTGGACAAAGCCTCAAAATGTAACCAAAAATGGTAAGGAAGATGTGTTGTGGTGTAATGGTTAAGATGGTGTAGAGATTAAGAGTGGTGGTTTGGAGCTGGGGACTTTGATCTGGAGAACTGGGTTTGATTCCCCACTCCTCCACATGAGGGGCGGAGCCTAATCTGGTGAACTGGGTTGGTTTTCCCACTCCTACGCATTATTCCAGCTGGGTGGCTCTGGGCTAGTCACAGTTCTCTTAGAGCTCTCTCAGCCGCACCTACTTCACTGGGTGTCTGTTGTGGGGAGGGGAAGGGTAGGCGATTGTAAGCCGGTTTGATTCTTCCTTATGTGGTAGAGAAAGTCGGCATAAGAAAACCAAGTCTTCCTCTACAGGTGGGGGGGGGGCAGGTAGGCATAGACAGAAATGTCATTGGTATACATGGGAAGGCAGAGAGGTTCGGCCAGCCAAAGGGGGGGATCGAAAATGGCCTACCCTCGGGTGGTAAAAATATCCTGACAAATCACTGACATCATGTTTAGGGTTGCCAGGTCCCTGTCCTCCACCGGCAGGAGGTTTTGGGGCGGAGCCTGAGGAGGGCAGGGTTCGGGGAGGGGTGGGACTTCAATGCCATAGGGTCCAATTGCCAAAGCGGCCATTTTTTCCAGGGGAACCGATCTCTATCGGCTGGAGATCAGTTGTAATAGCAGGAGATCTCCAGTTAGGAACTGGATGTTGGCAACCCTAGTGGAGACAGATGACTTGGAAGCTTCAGCTGTTAATCTCCTGACAGTCTGCATTCTTGTATAGCCTGAAGGTCTCATTGGTTTTCATACCCTCTTTTGCTTCCAGGAGAGAGTCAACCTCGGACTCCGCGAAGAGTCACCCACCACCAGGTGCTTCTTTTACATGAGGAACTCCCCCAGGATGACGCCGGAGATGTCCCCTGAACAAGGTCAATGACTGGGCGAAGGCCAAGCACCCCTACCGTCCCGCCCTCCTTTCCATTGTGGAGGAGGAGACCGGGGGGCATGGGGATCTTCAGGATGGTGCATCTCAGGTCCAGCCTCTCCCAGCCCGGTTCTGCAATCGGAAGTCTCCCCCTGAGAAGCGGCCACGTCCTCAATCCCTGCAGCCCATCTTGAAGCAGGGAACAGGGTCCCCTAAGGAGATTCTGGGTGGTGCTCCTCAGCAGCTGCAGGTGTTGCCATCTCAAGGCAGGCCTCTGTCCTCCATCTCGTCGTGTCCCCGGAAGTTTCCCCTTCCCAGGACTGCCTTTCGCAGCCTGGAGGAGAATGCTGAGGGCTTGAGGGGGGACCCAGGATGGTGCTCCTCGCGCAGTGCCAGGCTTCGCGTGCCGGGACAAACCTGCATGCACCACATGCCGCAGGAGGAAGTCTCCCTACAAGATGCTCCCCTACCACCCGACCCTCCAGACCATCCCGGAGGACGAAACCTTGGAGCTTAGGGAGACTCGGCAGCATGTGGAGGCTGCGGGGGGAAAGCGAGAGGTACGTGCCCACCCCATGAAGGCAGAGAGGCATGTTCTAGAAGGTTTGAGAATGGGGGGACTGTGGGGCTCATGACACAGAGGTAGCTCGGAGAAGAACATCATAGGCCTCCCATCACATCAGATGGTACCGGTCCCATGTGCTAGTATTCAATCCACGGCGATGTCTCCCGCCAGATCTCTCAGGGAAGCGGAGGGAAGCCTAAGCCCTCCTTCGTGCCAAACTCCTCTGAAGTCATAGGCTAGTGTTGCCAACCTCCAGGTGGTGGCTGGAGATCTCCTGCTATTACAACGGATCTCGAGTCAATACAGATTAGTTCACCTGGAGAAATTGGCCGCTCTGGCCATTGGACACCATGGCATTGAAGTCCCTTCCCTCCCCAAACCCCACCCTCCTAAAATCTCCCACTGGTGGCAAAGAGGGATCTGGCCACCCTTTCCAAGATAGACTGCTTCTATATGTAGAAGTTCTATTTAGCTGCCTAGATAGTAGTTCAGTCTTCCACAAATTCGTCTAATTCAGTCAGCCAGCGAGACTGTGTTCTAACCGAAAATGCCCATGTTGATGAATCCCAGAAGGGTGTCAGACTCTGTTTTTTATTCCAAAGGATGGGGTAGATGTGACCTGGTGGCTGTCAGCTTTCATTGAGGAGATATTCGAGTGCTCGTGGTGTAGTAAAGTTGCCAACCTTCAGGTGTTGGCTGGAGATAGGGTGGCCAGCTCCGGGTTGGGAAATACCTGGAGGTTTTTGAGGCGGAGCCCGAGGAGAGTGGGGTTTATGGAGGGGAAGGACTTCAACGCCATAAAGTCCAATTAGGGTTGCCAGCCTCCAGGTACTAGCTGGAGATCACCTGCTATTACAACTGATCTCCAGCCAATAGTGATCCGTTCACCTGGAGAAAACGGCTGCTTTGGCTATTGGACTCTATGGCATTGAAGCCCCTCCCCTCCCCAAACCCCGCCCTCCTCATGCTCCACCCACAAAACTTCCCGGCGGTGGCAAAGAGGGACCTGGCAACCCTATGGTGGAGCAAAACCTTTGAGAACATGCCTCGAACGACTTAGCTGGTCGAAGCGCAGGTACAAGTCCACATCTGTTCAGCACCTGCTTCAATTCCCAAGCCCCTCCCTTCCTCCCCTCACCCAGCTGTGCCTGCAACAGATGGGCTGGCCGTCGCCACCGCCAACAAGCCCCCTCCCTCCCTCTCTAAGTCAAATTCGTTGAAGGTGATTGTAAGCTGGTTTGATTCTCCCTTAATAGGGTTGCCAGGTCCCTCTTCGTCACCAGCGGCAGGTTTTTGTGGCGGAGCCCGAGGAGGGTGGGGTTTGAGGAGGGGAGGGACTTCAATGCCATGGAGTCCAATGGCCAAAGCAGCCATTTTCTCCAGGGGAACTGGTCTCTATTGGCTGGAGATCAGTTGCAATAGCAGGAGATCTCCAGCTTGTACCTGGAGGTTGGCAACCCTATCCCTTAAGTGGTAGAGAAAGTCGGCATATAAAAACCAACTCTTCTTCCTCCTCCTACTCTTTTGGTCAATGGTAAATGTGGCTCTGTGAAGCAAGAAGTGAATCAAACGGACTTAATGATTTTCCACCAACATGAAGCCATTTTCAAAAAAACAAGTTTGATTCCCTTCAAGCTTTAGGCATCGGAATCTTCCAGGTTTGAGGGTTTCCAAAGCAACACCAGTAGGGATTTATTCTTGACCAGTGAGCAAATCCAGAACCCATTGTGATGTCAGCTCACACCCTAGCCAGGCCTTGACAGTTGAGTGTCCAGTTGCCTGGTCCAACTGTCAACGGGTGGACGTACTATCAGCCATCAGAAAAAAAAAAATACAGTTTTTCAATAGCAAACTCTCCTATAGCTACAGTTCGTCTACCAGAAAGAGTATAGGGTACAAAGCTAGAAATGGCGGAGAAAATGGTAAGGGAGATTTTCTCTCATTTTCTACAGGCCAGGAGGCCGGGGGTGGGTGGGTGGATTTCACAGATATGCCAGAGACATTTGGCTGGCCAAAGGGGAGGGATCCAAAATGTTAGCCATGGGCGTAGATCAAGCATCAAGTTTCTTGAAGCAGAGAGTGGAAGACATTGAACAGACAGACCTTGGAAAATAACCATTTTTTCCTAGCACCTGATAAATCTAGATACTTGGTCTCACCTGCAGCTTATTTTTATAATCTTGAGTCTATTAATTATAGGAAGGCCTTTACCCTTGCCAGATGCCAGGCCCTACCATCAGCTGTTTTAGAGGGGAAATATAAGAAGATCCCTAGGTCAGAGAGGTTATGTCTGTGTGGAACAGGGGTAATTGAAACCATAAAACATCCACTGATATGTTGCCCATTCTACCATGAAGTCAGATCAAAGCTTATTTCAACCCTACTTGGGAAATGCCCTGATGAGTCAGTTGAGCTTTTGGCAAAGAAGCTCCTATTAGGAGAAGACCCTCAGCGTATGATCCAAACTGCCAAGTTCTGCGCTGTTGCTATTAAAATACACAGAGCTTTAAAATACACAGAATGATTGTTAGAATATTTCACAATTTTAAAATTTTACACTTTTTTTAAAAAAAAGTTTTTATTGTTTTTTATTACAAGACATGGGAAAAGGGAAACGGAAAGGGATAATCAGACTGTATGCATTTTCATTTCTATTACACCGGCGTACGGACATTCTTTGTCATTCTCTCTATCATAATCTTACTTTCTCTTCTATTACTATTATGTCATTCGTATATCAGTTCTCTAATATTATTTTTGATATCTTTAATCTATTTGATATCTTCAATCTATTACGAAGAACAATCGCTGATTTCGTGACATTATCTGAAGTATATACTTATTTATCATAAAAAGATTGACATTTCTGTTTGTGCTCCTCGTACATCTCATGATGTAGCAAGGTAGAAAGTTTTACAATTTTATCAATTTTAATGTGATAATTTTAACCAGGGGTTGCTTTTATTGACCTCACACCTTTATATGTCTGTGATTCTGCGGTTCAAAACTATTGTGTCTGGAAATATTTGATGTGTTGGCACGTGATTGGTCAGTCGACTGTATTAATAAACTTAACTTGACTTGACTGCTGAACTTGATGGGCCTTGGTCTGATCCAGCATGGCTCTTCTTACGTTCTTGTATTCTCAATATGGGTATCCAGGAAGCCCTGAAGTTGATTACCACAAGGGTGGCAGACCTTGATCGAGCTAGTACATTGAATCGGGCAAGGCGAGTAGCTTCCACTTTCGCGCTAGGAATTTCTCCATCACCTACTCTTCCTTCATATTTCAGATTTCCCACAATTCCTAGTCATAAGTGGGCTTTTATGCTCGCCAGTTTGAATGTCCTGTTGACAGCTGAACTGAGGGGACAGTTTAGGGTCGCCAGGTCTCTCTTTACCATTGGCAGGAGGTTTTTGGGGCAGAGCCTCAGGAGGGAGGAGTTTCAGGAGGGACTTCAATGCCATGGAGTCCAATGGCCAAAGCGGCCATTTTCTCCAGGGGAACTGATCTCTATCGGCTGGAGATCAGTTGTAATAGCAGGAGATCTCCAGCTAGTACCTGGAGGCTGGCAACCCTAGGATGGTTTGATGGAACTCCATTCTCAGACAGGCTGTGTGCTGGTGCATCTGGAGCAGAAGAGTCTTAAATGATACCTTTGTATACTTTGGCTTTGCAGCAACCGCACCAGAAAGGTGGGGAAACTGAAGACCATCAAGACTATACGAGCGACGAGCGAGGAGGGGCAGCAGGGGAACATTTGATTCCCCATGAAACCAAGGAGGAGTTTGAGCCTCAGCCTCAGGAGAGCCAGGAGGTGAAGGTGGAGCCCGCCGTCCCCGAGGTGAGTCTTGAAAGAAAAGACAGAAGTGGGACAGATAATCAGAAGCGCCAGTTGGCTGAGAGGTTGGAGTAGGGTTGCCAGGTCCCTCTTCGCCACCGGCAGGAGGTTTTGGGGGTGACTTCAATGGCAGGGACTTCAACCCTAGGTTGGAGGAATGAGAGAAGAATGCAAAAAACAGGCAAGAACCTGTCAGTCTAGGAGACCAATACTTGAGAAACAAGAACCAAAGGGCCTTGTCTTTGGTCAGCTGAAGCCTTAAGAGATGAACAGCAGCAAGGACCACAGTGTATTGCACTTTTTTCCAACAATTATTTCTACCAGTTTCCATGACTGGTAGCACCTCTCCAAGGTCTTGGGTAGAGAAAGCTGTTCCCCAGCACCTGGGATCCCAGTGGTGCCAGGGTGAAACATTTGGCATGCAACAGCTGCTGCCCATGGTATGGTTGCCAGGCCCCTCTTCACCAATGGAGGGAGGTTTTTGGGGAGGAGCCTGAGGAGGACAGGGTTTAGGGAAGGGAGGGACTTTAATGTCATAGAGTCCAATTGCCAAAGCAGCCATTTTCTCCAGGTGAACTGATCTCTATCGATAGGGTTGCCAGGTCCCTCTTTGCCACCGGTGGGAGGTTTTTGGGAGGAGCTCAAGGAGGGCAGGGTTTAGGGAGGGGAGGGACTTCAATGCCATAGAGTCCAATTGCCAAAGCAGCCATTTTCTCCAGATCAACTGATTTCTATTGGCTGGAGACCAGTTGTAATAGCAGGAGATCTCCAGCTGCTACTTGGAGGTTGGCAACCCTAGCCCATGGGGTTCAAGTTGGGGACCCCTGGTCTAAATGAACTACATTAGAAAGAAACGACATGAAACGTCACATACATTCTTCTGTGTTTGTGGAGAAGAAGCCAACAGTGCCGATTCTCCCAAGGGTCTTTAATAAAACTGCTATGGAAATTTTTGGCTTCGCAGCTGCAGCATCAAGACCAAAAGGGAGAACAGGTCCTCCAGGAAAATCCAAAGGAGGAAGGAGAAGAAGCAGTGGAAGAACCTCTATGTGACTCCCGAGATGAGATCTGGCCTTCGCCCGGGGAGAACAGTGAGCACATTGAGGTCATCGTCAACGTGGTGAGTCTTCAAAGCCAAAAATTTGGGCAGATAACCAGAGAAGCAAGTCAGTTTAGGGGTCAAGGGGAATGCGGGAAGGATTGAAGGGACAGGCAAGAACCTGACAGTTTAGGAAAGCGATAAGTGAGAAACCAGAGAAAAAGGGTAAGATGCCTTAGTAGGGTTGCCGGATCCAGGTTGGGAAATACCTGGAGGTTTCTAGGGTGGAGCCTGAGGAATGGTATCCTGAGAAGGAACCGGTTGGAAGACTGTTAAGAAATAAAATTGTTGGTATCCTGGGAAGGAACCTTATGAAGGATTCTTGGATATAGATTCTTTACTATGAAATAAGAGACGGGATACATAAGGTTGGTGAAGTGGAACTGATGAAGAACTGAAACGGCTGTCTTCCTCTTCACTTTTGATCCCCTGCTTTGGGACTGAGTAATACTTACCTGGAATCCACACCTGAAAGAAGAAGAAAAACCTAGGCTTAGTATCTGTTGGAGTTTTTTGTCTGTCTTTAGGACAGTGAATTTTGGAAACCCTGTAATATTGTGACTTTGTGTCTTTATGCTTAAAGAAATAGGACTTTTTGTATGTGCTTGTTAATGTTATCGTATAATACAGTCTGTTGTCTAGCTAAATGTTTGTGGCTTCCTAGAGGCACCTGGTTGGCCACTGTGTGAACAGACGGCTGGACTTGATGGGCCTTAGTCTGATCCAGCAGGGCCTTTCTTATGTTCTTATGGACACTTTGTAAGGTTGATCTGTGTTAGATTTGGAGTAACTACATTTGTACACAGAGGTGTCTATTTTGGCTTACTTAGTACCTGGCGGTTGGCAACCCTAAGCCTTAGGTCAGCTGAAGCTGAATCACTTACATGAACTGAGCTTGACCATGGAGAAATGGGCCCTACTTCCAATCAAACATCCACTGGGAAACCCAGACAGCATAGGGAGTTGTGGTATGCGGAGTCAGAGACCATCAGTCCATCTAGATCAGCATTCTCCATTGGCTCTCTAAGATCTCTAGTAGAGAAAAAGTTTTTTCTAACACCTGAGACCTTCTTAACCAGAGGCTCTGTGAACGGAGTATTGGGGACTTTCTATACGGGATCTGCCGCTGAGCCCAAGTCCTCCATATTTTAAGCAGACTTCCACCATCTATGGGCCAAACTAGAGTCGAGTCCAGATGGGGTGCTGGCTGACCTTGTCTAAAGCCACTTGATGAGTTAACGGCAGAGAGAAAAGTCAGTGGGACATCCTTGTTCACACCTGCTGGGCCAAATAGGAAGGGTTGGTGCTGTGGCTCAGTGGTAGAGCATCTGCTTGGCATACAGAAGGTCCCAGGCTGGGCCAAATAGGAAGGGTTGGTGCTGTGGCTCAGTGGTAGAGTATCTGCTTGGCATACAGAAGGTCCCAGGTTCAATTCTCGGCGTCTCCAGTTAAAGGGACTAGGCAAGTAGGTGATATGAAAGACCTCCGGCTGGGACCTTGGAGAGCCGCTGCCGGGCTGAGCAGACAATACTGACTTTGATGGACCAAGGGTCTGATTCAGGAGAAAGCAACTTCATGTAGGGGTGGGGGAATGGCCAAGCGGTAGAGCATCTGCTTGGCATGCAGAAGGTCCCACGCTCAATCCCTGGCATCTCCAGTTAAGGGACCAGGAAAGTAGGGGGTGTGAAAGACCTCCGCCTGAGACCCTTGAGAGCTGCTGCCGTTCTGAGTAGACAATACTGACTTTGATGGACCAAGGGTCGGATTCGGTAGAAGGCAGCCTCATGTGTGTTCATGTGTGTGTAGGGTTGCCAGATCCCTCTTCGCCAGCAGTGGGAGGTTTTTGGTGCAGAGCCTGAGGAGGGTGGGGTTTGGGGAGGGGAGGGACTTCAATGCCATAGAGTCCAATGGCCAAAGCGGCCTTTTTCTCCAGTGGAACTGATCTCTATCGGCTGGAGATCAGTTGTAATAGCAGGAGACCTCCAGCTAGCACCTGGGGGTTGGCAACCCTACAAATAGGATTGACAGCTCCCACGTGCATCTGGAGGTTTTTTGGAATTCTCAGCTGATCTCCCGAGTACACAGATCAGTTCCCGTGGAGGAAATGGCTGCGCTGGAGTGTGGGCTCTTTGGCATTGTACCTACAGAAGGTCCTCCCCTTCCCAAACCCTGTCGTCCGCAGGCTCCACCTCCACAATCTTCAAGAATTTCCCATGCTGCAGTTGTAGGGTTTCCAACTTCCAGGAACTAGCCTGAGATCTCCTGCGATTACAACTGATCTCCAGCTGATAGAAATCAGTTCCCCCAGAGACAATGGCCACTTTGGCCATTGGACTCTGTGGCATTGAAGTCCCTCCCCTTCCCAAACCCTACACCCCTCAGGTTTCGGCCCCAAAACCTCCCGCCGGTGGCGAAGATGGATCTGGCAACCCTACGCAGTTGGCAACCCTAGTGCCGCACCTTGCCTCCAGGGGGTTTGGCAGTGAGGGAACAGAAGACTTTTTGCCTCTCCCTGTGAATCACCTGACAGTCTCCATTCCTGCGTGGTCTGAAGCTTTTAATTGTTTTCCATCCTCTGTCGCTTCCAGGTGTCCTCCATTTTCGAGCCATCGACCGAGAGCATCAAACCACCGAGGCCGGACTCTCCCGAAGTAGAATACCTGGAGCAGGATAGCTGCTACTTGACCGACCATGAAGACCTCCTACAGGACTCTGGAGCCTCCTTGTTCTACTTCCCATGCTACCGCACGGCCAGCCAGCTCCCTCAGTTACATCCCGAGGGTGGCGATTCCCCCCGCCGGGAGAAACCTGTAAGGCACAGTAGCGGCAGCGGAGAGGTACGTGTAGGGTTGCCAGGGCCCTCTTCACCACCGGCGGGAGGTTGCGGGGGTGGAGCCTGAGGAGGGCGGGGTTTGGGGAGGGGAGGGACTTCAGTGGCATAGAGTCCAATGGCCAAAGAGGCCCTTTTCTCCAGGGGGACTGATCTGAAGAACTTTTTATTTTAGCTCCCAAAGAAGTGGGTTGCTAGTAATTGAAGATCAAAAACAAAAAACAAAAAGATATTTTGAAATCTTCTGATTCAACTATAAGAACCTCCTTGAAGGTTTATATACTGTGGGCTTTGTCCTCTTCTGCTGAGGCTGATGAAGCCAAGCATATGGTGAAAGCGCTACAATATCCGGGATAGTGTTTCCTCTGTTACCTTTCACTTGCCCAAAATGTGAAGGAGCACTGATTCTTGCAGACGTTGATATATCAAGCTATTAGCATTGGACTGTTCTACACTGAACACTTTCAGTCCTGCTGGAGATAGCCATTGTGCATTCTTGATTATTGCTGTCACTTTGAGAACAGCTTTTGTACATAATTTTGTATACCTTCGATAGAGACCTTTGTTATTGTTAGCACTGTTGTGTGTTTGCACTGTTTGTTAAATTTTGAATAGATGTATTTGATATAGTTAGCCTGCACTGTTTCTTTATTGCCACTACCTGGAGGTTGGCTACCCTAGGTACGTGCGAACCCCTTTGAGCCAAAGAGGCGAGTTCCGGAAGGTGTGAGGAAGGGGGACTGTGGGTCTCAAAGCCCACGTCGCTTGGGGAAGAATGTCGCCGGTCTCCTAGTCGCAGCTGACTGAACCAGTCCCGCAGTCCGACTGCAGTCCAGCAGATCTCTCCAGGAAGCGGAGCACAAAAGCACGAGCCCTCCTCTTTTGCTTGTGCCCATCTACGGCATAGATTGTTTTGTTGCTGCTTAACCACCTGGAGGGTGGCAACCCTAGGGAGGGGAGACTGCACATTTTCATCCAGAACCGCAGACCCCAGAATTCCTTGGTCAGGAGCCCCAGCAGTCCAAACAAGTTCAGTCAGCGGCCTCTCTTTTCCCATGCAGGTCCCGGCAGCGACCGAAGGCAGCCAGGTGACCCCGCCGGCCATCCACTCGAGGGCTTCTCACCGGCCCACGTCACCGCAGAACCGGAATATCTTCCTCCTGTGTTTTCAGAACATCTTTAAGAGGTCCTACAGGGTATCTCCAGAACCCCCTGCCTCACCAAGCACCAAAAAGAGCCGATGGAACCTTGGCAGACGTCTCCAAGGGTGGATCAAGAAACACAGGGGACGCGTGCAGCCCCACCCATCCTAAGGGGGACAAGGGGAACCCGGCCGGCAGGGCGTGCTTTTGAGGACTCTCGTTAATTGTTGCTCTTCTTTGTACTCCCTTAAAGTTGTCTTTATTATTACAATATTGATTTATTATTGTGGTATTTCTACAGTGAGGGGGAAAAAGTGTTTGATCCCCTGCTCAATTTGCCCGTTTGCCCTCTGACGAAGAAATTACCAGTCCATAATTTTAATGGTAGGTTTGTTGTAGCTGTGAGAGACAGAATAAAACAGGAAAACCCCCAGAAACCCAGAAGACAAAAGTCAGAGATTGATGTGCATTATAATGAAGGAAATAAGTATTGATCCCCCATCAACCAGCCAGATCCTAACCCTAACCCTAACCCTCAGCCTCCCTTGATCTGGGGCTCCATGCAAGATCTCATCTGGTGGAGTTGCAATGATCATGAGAACAGTGATGAAGCAGCCCAGAACTACACGGGGGGGAACTTGTCAATAATCTCAGGGCAGCTAAGACCATAGTCACCATGAAAACAGTTGGTAACACAATACGCCGTGAAGGACTGAGAACTTGCAGAGCCCGCAAGGTCCCCTTGCTCAAGAGAGCACATGTACAGGTCCGTCTGCAGTTTGCCAATGCACATCTGAATTACCTGGGCCTGTACATGTGCTGTCTTGAGCAAGGGGACCTTGCGGGCTCTGCAAGATCTCAGTCATTCACGGCGTAGTGTGTTACCTACTGTTTTCATGGTGACTATGGTCCCAGCTGCCCTGAGATCATTGACAAGTTCCCCCCGTGTAGTTCTGGGCTGCTTCATCACCATTCTCATGATCATTGCAACTCCACCAGATGAGATCTTGCATGGAGCCCCAGACCGAGGGAGGTTGAGGGTTAGGGTTAGGGTTAGGATCTGGCTGGTTGATGGGGGATCAAATACTTATTTCCCCCATTATAATGCACATCAATCTCTGACTTTTGTCTTCTGGGTTTCTGGGGTTTTTCCTGTTTTATTCTGTCACAGCTACAACAAACCTACCATTAAAATTATGGACTGGTCATTTCTTCGTCAGAGGGCAAACGGGCAAATTGAGCAGGGGATCAAATACTTTTTTCTCTCACTGTATGTTAGAACACTGTTTAGAGTTCCGTTAATTGTTATTAGAATACAGTATTTATTCTTTTCTGAATATCCCACATAAAAGTAGTCATCAATATGAAAGACTATTTAACCTACTGCTAATTATTAGTTTTTTATTCAAAGTATTCATTTCTGATTGCATTAAATTCTAACTGAATTGTTATTAGAATTCAGTATTTATCCTTCTGTGAATATCCCGAATAAAAGTAGCGATTAATATTAAAGACTATTTAACCTACTGCCAATTATTTGTTTTTATTCAAAGTATTCAATTCTAATTGCATTCAATTCTAATACCTGAATTGTTTGAGCTCTCTCAGCCCCACCGACCTCAATAGATGCTTGTTTTGGGGAGGGGAAGGGAAGGGAAGGAGGTTTGAAGAAGAAGAAGAAGAAGAAGAAGAAGAAGAATTGGTTTTTATATGCCAACTTTCTCTACCACTTAAGGGAGACTCAAACCGGTTTACAATCACCTTCCCTTCCCCTCCCCACAACAGACACCCTGGGAGGTAGGTGGGGCTGAGAGAGCTCTTAATAGAACTGTGACTAGCCCAAGGCCGCCCAGCTGGCTTCGTGTGTAGGAGTGGGGAATCAACCCAGTTCACCAGATTAGCCTCCGCCACTCATGTGGAGGAGTGGGGAATTGAACACGGTTCTCCAGATCTGAGTCCACCGCTCCAAACCACCACTCTTAACCACTACACCAGGGATGGGGAAACTCAGGCCTGGGGGCCGTATGCGGCCCCCGAGGACATTTTTTGTGACCCTCGGGAGCTCCGGGGCCCCGCCGCAGAGGCTCGGCATAGGGCGGCCCTCCCTGAGGGTGTTCCTGGGGCCACAGCTTGCTGAGGTGCCCTTTGGACCTCCTCTCATCGACTGACTGCTGTTGGCTGGCAAGAGGAGGGAGAGGGACACTTCCCCCAAGGTTGCCCCCTATAGCCGCAGCGTGCAGGAACGCCGGGGCACACTCTTGCTGCCTGTCGGCTGTTGAGCAGTGAGAAGTGGGGGAAGAGGCCCGGCTCCCGGCGGCAGAGCATGCACACAGGAGCCGATCGGGCTTCAGGGGGCCTTTTGTGGACTCTGGGGCGGGGAGGGCATGGAGCCTGGGGCCAGGTCGTGTGGGGCCGGCAGGTGTGTGTGTGTGTGGGGGGGGAAGGCTTTTCTCTCTCCCTCTCTTTCTGTCTCTTTCTTTGTCTCCCTCCGTCCTTTTCTTTCTCCCCCTCTTTCCGTTTCTTTCTCCCTCTCTCCCTTTTCCTCTTTCTCTGTTTTCCTTCCTTCCCCCCTTTCCGATTGACCGCGGGCTGCGCCTCCCTGGTGCCTCGTTTGTTCGGGCCCACCACTGGCTGCCCTCCCGCCTGGGGGTGGCCTCCACGTGGTGGCCGGAGACCTGGCAACCCTAGCCTCTCCCCCCCACCGGGAGATCCACACCTGGTATGGCCCCCGAATGATGTTATAAATGTGCAAATGGCCCTTGGCAGGAAAAAGGTTCCCCACCCCTGCACTACACCATGCTGGCTCTTTCTTTATCTGTTTGTCCCACTGCAAAAGTTTCCATCTCTCTTTATAGATGCTTTATAGCATGGCGTTGTTTTGATCTAACTCGGGGGTCCCTAAGTTTCTGGACCCTGCGGGCACCTTGGGAAATCTGTGTCCCACAGTGTGATGGGCACAGCCACAAATATGCCTGCTACTGCGCTACGTAGGGTTGCCAACCTCCAGGTAGTTACAATAATGAGGAACACCTGTGCCAAAGTTAACTTAGTTGAAGAAAATGGTAGCACGAGGGCTCAAGAGTATAACACCACACTGGGTAAAAAATGCAAAATAATGATGCAAACAATGAACATGCAAACTATACAAAAAATCATATAAGCACTTCTGAATGTGTAGACAATATTTATAGGCATAAAGTCAACAAGCATAATGATAAATGAAATGAAATGAAAAGCATTACATCATGCAGTAGAGCAAGCAAATCTGTGGCACAAATTAGTGCTCTAGACTAAATACAATCCACAACGAGTACAGGAATATCCAGTCCAAAACATAAGGTCAAACATCAATAGTCCAGAAGTAAGAGATAAGAAAATCCAAGAAGTGCAGCCAAGGAACCAAGATAAAAGGAGAACGCGTGGCTAGTCGTAAATCACGTTTCAAGGCTTTCTTCAGCTCCAACGTTGTTAGCATTAATCAGCCCGTAGGCTAAAAGGAGGGTTCAAATGACCGTCAGCTAGGGAATGCGTCTATGTGGAATTCAAAAGCGCATGTATCCTCATGTGAGCGGTCATTTGAACCCTCCTTTTAGCCTACGGGCTGATTAATGCTAACAACGTTGGAGCTGAAGAAAGCCTTGAAACGTGATTTACGACTAGCCACGTGTTCTCCTTTTATCTTGGTTCCTTGGCTGCACTTCTTGGATTTTCTTATCTCTTACTTCTGGACTATTGATGTTTGACCTTATGTTTTGGACTGGATATTCCTGTACTCGTTGTGGATTGTAATTAGTCTAGAGCACTAATTTGTGCCACAGATTTGCTTGCTCTACTGCATGATGTAATGCTTTTCATTTCATTTCATTTATCATTATGCTTGTTGACTTTATGCCTATAAATATTGTCTACACATTCAGAAGTGCTTATATGATTTTTTGTATAGTTTGCATGTTCATTGTTTGCATCATTATTTTGCATTTTTTACCCAGTGTGGTGTTATACTCTTGAACCTCCAGGTAGTGACTATGACCAAATGAAAAAATGAAGAAGAAAAAAACTCAGGATGTGTGCTAGACGACTTTAATATTGACAAGCAATAACATATAAACTATGACATCAAAAATGAGCATTTTTGACGTTGTAGTTTATTACATGTTATTGCTTGGCAATATTAATGTTGTCTAGCACACATCCTGAGGGGTTTTTTTCCCGTTTTTTTTTATTAGGGTATAGTTGCTGTTTTTGTATTGTTGTGCCTTAAAAAAAACGTTACCCCAAGTAGCTCTGATCAAGGATAATGCACTGGAGATCAGAAATTAATTTTACAGCTATGTAATTAATGGTATACCAATTTAACAATACAAACTGGGATCAAGTTTCACCAGCCGGAACCGAAAGAAAGAAGAACCCTGCAGTTAAGCATTCATCCAGCTTTATGCACTTCTTCAATTTGTCATCAATAACGATACATTTCTACATTTTGCCATGGTCTCATTCTTAGCTTCTGAATTCAACATCTTGGGCAGCGAGCGATTCTCTAACTACGCATGCGTTAGGTCTGAACCGAGAGTCCCTTGCTGAGAACATCAAGGTTCCTTTAACTAGGTTATGAGCTAAACAAGTATCCGTTACTTGTTGCAGTTAGAGGAATGTTAGTGTATGTGCTGTATGCGAACTAAGTGAAAAGGAAAGCAAGAGAAGAGAGAGAGAAGGGGGGGTTTGACTCGCAGTTATCTACATGGGTGTCACGTCTAAAAGGAGGAAACCTGCACCTGCTTATGTACACAGGGGCAGTCTATAGCGCCACAGGTAAAATACATTTATTTGGGGCCCTTCAGTATATTATAACCTCCAGGTCCTAGCTGGAGGTCTCCTGCTATTACAACTGATCTCCAGCCGATAGAGATCAGTTCACCTGGAGAAAATGGTTGCTTTGGCCAATGGACTCTATGGCACTGAAGTCCCTCTCCGCCCCAAACCCCGTCCTCCTCAGGCTCCACCCAAAAAACCTCCCACCGGTGGCAAAGAGGGACCTGGCAACCCTCCAGCCCAGGAGGACACAAAACGGCTGCTGCAGCTTACCGTCAGTCACACAGTCAAGATCCTCGGGCTGGGTTGACTGCTGTTGTAAAATATCTGTATAGCTACAAACATCTCCTATGCTTAGGATTGCCAGGTCCCTCTTTGCCACCGGCGGGAGGTTTTTAGGGTGGAGCCTGAGGAGGGCAGTGTTTTGGGAGGGGAAGGACTTCAGTGCCATAGAGTCCAATGGCCAAAGCGGCCCTTTTCTCCAGGGGAACTGATCTCTATCGGCTGGAGATCAGTTGTAACAGCAGGAGATCTCCAGCCAGTACCTGGAGGATGGCAACCCTAGTAGGGATGGATTCTTGACCAGGGAACAAATTCAGAGCCCCTTGTGATGCTTGTCAGTTGGGTGCCCAGGCCTGGTTCAACTGTCAACCGGACGGGGGGACTGGCATCCATCAGCCCGAAAAGGCAATATCATTTATTAAACGATAAAGACGACTATATCTCGTCACTCTAGGACTATATCAATAGACTACTGTCTATTACTGCATCTGTAGTTCAGAGACCTGAATAACGGCTGATAAAAAGGTAAAGACTATTTTCTTTCTCTTTCTCCAGGGTGGGTTGGGGGTGGGAATACATGGAATACATGGCATTGATGGAGATGAGTGAGATTTGGCTGGCCAAAGGGGGGGGGGATCCCAAATGGCCCACCCTTGGATGGTAAAAATATTCTAATAAATCAGTTTATCACGACTGGCCGCCCTCTCCAGAGCCCCAGCCGCGTTGTAACGTAACCGAGTCAGGTCAAATAACTCAAACCACCTTTTAAATGAAAAGGTTTATTAAGAGATTAAAAGAGAACAATTAAAATGCGAGTACAGTGATCTTAAAGACACACTGGCAAAGAAAACAACAAAGTCTTGCTGGCTATACTCACAACTCTACTACATAGCTAAAGTCCCTTACTCTTAAGCTAAGCTGGTTCAGGCCTTAGTTTCTTGCATTGCTGTATCTGAGCAGAGTAATGTGCTAAAGCAGTTCAGGTGATGATAATAGTTAGAATAGCATAAGCATGGCTAAACCTATGGCAATCTGAATCCCAGTCAGATGGCCCCTGGCTTCCAATCAGGAACAGTGGCTCAAAGAAACCTCTAGATGGTTCAGGCTGGATTGGGCTTTAGGAGTGAAGAGTGAAATCATGCAACCCTCCCAACTTCTCACAGATGAAAACTATCTCCCAGTTAGGCTGGTATGCTGGTTCGGCCTTGCACAGCCTTATCTGCTTGGTAACAGGCTGCAGGTGCATCTTGTTTTTCATGGTCTCTGTTAGGCCTCTACAGTTATAACAACCGTTTTCTAAGCATTCAAAATGGAGAACAGTGATGCTAAGCAAAAGTTAACACTAAATGGCTTTTCCTGTCTTCACACAGTTACCTCATGGAGAGCCAGCGTGGTGTGGTGGTTAAGAGCGGCGGTGGACTCTGATCTGGAGAACCGGGTTGGATTCCCCACTCCTCCACGTGAAGCCAGCTGGGTGACTTTGGGCTACTCACAGCTCTCTCAGCCCCACCTCCCTCACTGGGTGTCTGTTGTGGGGAGGGGGAGGGAAGGTGATTGTAAGCCAGTTTGAGTCTTCCTTATGTGGTAGAGAAAGTCGGCATAAGAAAACCAAGTCTTCCTCTACAGGTTGAGGGGGGGGGGGGCGGGTAGGCATAGACAGAAATGTCATTGGTATAGATGGGAAGGCAGAGAGGTTCGGCCAACCAAAGGGGGGGATCCAAAATGGCCTACCCTCGGGTGGTAAAAATATCCTGACAAATCACTGACGTCATGTTTAGGGTTGCCAGGTCCCTGTCCTCCACCAGAAGGAGGTTTTGGGGCGGAGCCTGAGAAGAGCAGGGTTCAGGGAGGGGAGGGACTTCAATGCCATAGAGTCCAATTGCCAAAGCGGCCATTTTTTCCAGGGGAACCGATCTCTATTGGTTGGAGATCAATTGTAATAGCAGGAGATCTCCAGTTAGGAACAGGATGTTGGCAACCCTAGTGGAGACAGATGACTTGGAAGCTTCAGCTGTTAATCTCCTGACAGTCTGCATTCTTGTATAGCCTGAAGGTCTCATTGGTTTTCACACCCTCTTTTGCTTCCAGGGGAGAGTCAACCTCGGACTCCGCGAAGAGTCACCCACCACCAGGTGCTTCTTTTACATGAGGGACTCCCCCAGGGTGACGCCGGAGATGTCCCCTGAACAAGGTCAATGACTGGGCGAAGGCCAAGCACCCCTACCGTCCCTCCCTCCTTTCCATCGTGGAGGAGGAGACCAGGGGACATGGGCATCTTCAGGATGGTGCATCTCAGGTCCAGCCTCTCCCAGCCCGGTTCTGCAATCGGACGTCTCCCCCTGAGAAGCGGCCACGTCCTCAATCCCTGCCGCCCATCTTGAAGCAGGGAACAGGGTCCCCTAAGGAGATTCTGGGTGGTGCTCCTCAGCAGCTGCAGGTGTTGCCATCTCAAGGCAGGCCTCTGCCCTCCATCTCGTCGTGTCCCCAGAAGTCTCCCCTTCCCAGGACTGCCTTTCGCAGCCTGGAGGAGAATGCTGAGGGCTCGAAGGGGGATCCGGAATGGTGCTCCTCGCGCAGTGCTAGGCTTCGCGTGCCGGGACAAACCTTCATGCACCACACGCCGCAGGAGGAAGTCTCCCTACAAGATGCTCCCCTACCACCCGACCCTCCAGACCAACCCAGAGGACGAAACCTTGGAGCTTAGGGAGACTCGGCAGCGTGTGGAGGCTGCGGGGGGAAAGCGAGAGGTACGTGCCCACCCCATGAAGGCAGAGAGGCATGTTCTAGAAGGTTTGAGAATGGGGGGACTGTGGGGCTCACGACACAGAGGTAGCTCGGGGAAGAACATCACAGGCTCCCATCACATCAGATGGTACCGGTCCCATGTGCCAGTATTCAATCCACGGCGATGTCTCCCGCCAGATCTCTCAGGGAAGCGGAGGGAAACCTAAGCCCTCCTTCGTGGCTTGAGCCAAACTCCTCTGAAGTCAGAGGCTAGTGTTGCCAACCTCCAGGTGGTGGCTGGAGATCTCCTGCTATTACAACGGATCTCGAGTCAATACAGATTAGTTCACCTGGAGAAATTGGCCGCTTTGGCCATTGGACACCATGGCATTGAAGTCCTTTCCCTCCCCAAACCCAGCCCTCCTAAAATCTGCCGCTGGTGGCAAAGAGGGATCTGGCCACCCTTTCCAAGATAGACTGCTTCCATATGTAGAAGTTCTATTTAGCTGCCTAGATAGTAGTTCAGTCTTCCACAAATTCGTCTAATTCAGTCAGCCAGCGGGACTGTGTTGTAACCGAAAATGCCCATGTTGATGAATCCCAGAAGGGTGTCAGACTCTGTTTTTTATTCCAAAGGATGGGGTAGATGTGACCTGGTGGCTGTCAGCTTTCATTGAGGAGATATTCGAGTGCTCGTGGTGTAGTAAAGTTGCCAACCTTCAGGTGTTGCTGAGAAAACTATACACAAGTACTAAAGATAGTCTGGCTAAGGTAAATATAGTACAGCTCTCAAGTAAATGCAAACACATGTATTGACAAGTACAGAAGTGCAAGTGCTAATTGTGACAAAGGAAACTTATAACTCTAAAAACGGATACAATACACAAAAGTAGCAAGGCTACTTCAACAACAAGGATATTATAGCAACAAGGATATTATGTACAATTTTTCATATGCCAACTGTGATAGAAAACAATTCATGTACATTAAAACTCAGAGTCAATGACTCTTTATCAAAGTCTCTTATTTCAAAACAGGAGGCAAAAAGGGAGATTGAAGTCGGGACGCCGTCCGGATGCAATGCGTTTTCGCCGCCACCAGGGGCGGCTTCTTCAGCTCTCCGTGTACAAAATTCCTTGAACAGCTGAAACAAATACTTAAAGTCTAGACAATAGAAGCGATTCTCAGCTTATCACTACTTGCTCCCAAAGGGTTGCTCAGTGCTCTGTCTTTGGTGGCTCAACTGCAGGTGTACACCTGGTGACCAATAGTACATGTTGGTTTAGAGCCAATGGGGTCCGTTTGCTTGACCAATAGGGTGAGCAGGGTTTAGGATCCTTCGTGCAGAACTCAAGCTCCTAGGTCTCCCCTTGCTTACTCCCCAACTATATACATACACAACAAACAGGTCCACTCCCCTCTTAAAGCCCTCCAAGCTGGCAGCCATCACCACATCCTGGGGCAGGCAGTTCCACAATTTAACTATGTGTTGTGTGAAAAAATACTTCCTTTTATCTGTTTTGAATCTCTCACCCTCCAGCTTTAGCAGATGACCCTGTGTTCTAGTATTATGTATCTTCTTAAAAATCTCCAGAGAAGGAGAGCTCACCACTTCCCGAGGAAGCCTGTTCCACCGCTGAACCGCTCTAACTGTTAGGACATTCTTCCTAATGTCTAGATGGAAACTCTTCTGATTTAATTTCAACCCGTTTGTGGAGGTTGTTCTCAGCTCTGCTCCTTAAGATCCTGATGGTGCCAGGAATGGAAGCTGGAACCTTGTCATTCAGAGCAGCTATTCAGTTGCTGCACTTTGAACTTCAAAGTGTGCCGAGTGCCTCCTCAAAGCAAATAAGTATTTATTCACAGTCATAGACCGTCAAATAAAACTGGACTACAAAATTGCTTGGTGAATAGTAAAGCATGAAGGCAAAAGGTAGCTAAAATTACAGTGCTTAAAATGACAAGGTCATTACAAAAAAAATCCAGTCATATATATTCATAAGATTAGTATAAAACCAGTCTAAAATCATAGAATCATAGAGTTGGAAGGGACCAACAGGGTCATCTAGTCCAACCTCCTGCACAATGCAGGACATTCACAACTACCCCCACACCCCCAGTGATCCCTGGGAATATATAAAGGAATATATAAAGCAGAACGCTCACATGGAGGTAAACTGTAGGGTTCCATTCCAGTGGACAGCAATTTTACCCAATATCTTCCTTTTTAATATGGTGTGTGTACAGCAAGAATGATGTCTAAACAGGTTTCCAAATGTCATAGGATCTTATCTCTTTAGCGTTTCGTCGTCAATAGGAACATAAAAGTAACAAGTTCCCGGAGGAATCAGGGAAATATTTGGGAAATGATTGGGAGGACTTGGCCTCAGGGCATCTAACTTCGTGGTGGTGATGGGCAGATTTCGAATGTTTGTCTGGGAGCGCATGTCCCAGTGCATACACTCATTGCCAGAGGACAATAGAGCGGGGCTCTGGCTCAGTGGCAGAACCTCTGCTTGGCATGCAGAAGGTCCCAGGTTCAATCCCCGGCAGGTGATGCGAAAGACCCCTGCCTGAGACCCTGGAGAGCCACTGCCAGTCTGTGTAGACAATACTGACCTTGATGGACCGAGGGTCTGCTTCAGTAGAATGCAAGCAGAAGGGGCTGTGGCTCAGTTTGTAAAGCATCTGCTTGGCATGCAGAAGGTCCCAGGTTCAATCCCTGGCATCTCCAGTTAAAGGGACTAGGCAAGTAGGTGATGTGAAAGACCTCTGCCCGAGACCCTGGAGAGCCGCTGCCAGTCTGAGTAGACAAGCCCTTCCCCCCAGTTAGGGGGGAGGTCAGTCCCATCATGCTGCAGACAACTATTATGTTTTTAGCGCCATCAGGAAGATTATTACTCCCTTCTTATTGAATGATTTGGGCTATTTTAAATGTATTTAAGCTATATTTTAAGGGCTTTTATTGGTTTTATTGTTCTGTACTTGTGAGCCCTCCTGAGCCTGGCCTTTGGGCTAGGGAGGGCAGGGTAAAAGTGTTATAAAATAAAAAATAAAATAAAATACTGACTTTGATTGACCAAGGGCCTGATTTAGTATAAGGCAGCTTTATGTGTTCATGAAAAAAAGACATTAGCCTCAGGGCACATGGCTAATGGTGCTAGTAGGGCCACCTCTAGGGTTGCCAACCTCCCAACCTCCAGGTACTAGCTGGAGATCATCTGCTATTACAACTGATCTCCAGCCGATAGAGATCAGTTCCCCTGGAGAAAATGGCCGCTTTGGCAATTGGAAGAAGAAGAGTTGGTTTTTACGTGTCGACTTTCTCTGCCACTTAAGGTAGGGGAGGGACTTCAGTGCCATAAAGGTCATCATGAAGCCAGCGTGGTGTAGTGGTTAAGAGCGGGGGTTTGGAGCAGTGGTCTCTAATCTGGAGAACCGGGTTTGATTCCCCACTCCTCCACGTGAGCAGCGGAGGCTAATCTGGAGAACCGGGTTTGATTCCCCACTCCTCCACATGAAGCCAGCTGGGTGACCTTGGGCTGGTTACAGTTCTCTTAGAGCTCTCTCAGCCCCACCTACCTCACATGGTATCTGTTGTGGGGAGGGGAAGGGAAGGTGATTGTAAGCTGGTTTGATTCTCCCTTAATAGGGTTGCCAGGTCCCTCTTCGTCACCAGCGGCAGGTTTTTGTGGCGGAGCCCGAGGAGGGCGGGGTTTGAGGAGGGGAGGGACTTCAATGCCATAGAGTCCAATGGCCAAAGCAGCCATTTTCTCCAGGGGAACTGGTCTCTATTGGCTGGAGATCAGTTGCAATAGCAGGAGATCTCCAGCTTGTACCTGGAGGTTGGCAACCCTATCCCTTAAGTGGTAGAGAAAGTCGGCATCTAAAAACCAACTCTTCTTCTTCCTCCTCCTCTTTTGGTCAATGGTCAATGTGGCTCTGTGAAGCAAGAAGTGAATCAAACGGACTTAATGATTTTCCACCAACATGAAGCTATTTTAAAAAAAAACACGTTTGATTCCCTTCAAGCTTTAGGCATCGGAATCTTCCAGGTTTGAGGGTTTCCAAAGCAACACCAGTAGGGATTTATTCTTGACCAGTGAGCAAATCCAGAACCCATTGTGATGTCAGCTCACACCCTAGCCAGGCCTTGACAGTTGAGTGTCCAGTTGCCTGGTCCAACTGACAATGGGTGGACGTACTATCAGCCATCAGAAAAAAATAAAGCTTCTCAATAGCAAACTCTCCTATAGCTACAGTTCGTCTGCCAGAAAGAGTATAGGGAGCCAAGCCTAGAAATGGCGGAGAAAATGGTAAGGGAGATTTTCTCTCCTTTTCTACAGGCCGGGAGGCCTGGGGTGGGTGGGGGGATTTCACAGATATGCCAGAGACATTTGGCTGCCCAAAGGGGAGGGATCTCTATCATAATCTTACTTTCTCTTCTATTACTATTATGTCATTCGTATATCAGTTCTCTAATATTATTTTTGATATCTTTAATGTTACCTTTCAATCTATTACGAAGAACAATCGCTGATTTCATGACAACATTATCTGACGTATATACTTATGAACTATCATATTTATCATAAAAAGATTGACATTTCTGTTTGTGCTCCTCGTACATCTCATGATGTAGCAAGGTAGAAAGTTTTACAATTTTATCAATTTTAATGTGATAATTTTAACCAGGGGTTGCTTTTATTGACCTCACACCTTTATATGTCTGTGATTCTGCGGTGCAAAACGATTGTGTCTGGAAATTTTTGATGTGTTGGCACGTGATTGGTCGGTCGACCGTATTAATACACTTGACTTGACTTGACTTCTGGACTTGATGGGCCTTGGTCTGATCCAGCATGGATCTTCTTACGTTCTTGTATTCTTAATATGGGTATCCAGGAAGCCCTGAAGTTGATTACCACAAGGGTGGCAGACCTTGATCGAGCTAGTACATTGAATCGGGCAAGGCGAGTAGCTACCACTTTCGCGCTAGGAATTTCTCCACCAACTGCTCTCCCTTCATATTTGAGATTTCCCACAATTCCTAGTCATAAGCGAGCTTTTATGCTCGCCAGCTTGAATGTCCTGCTGACAGCTGAACTGAGGGGACGGTTTAGGGTCGCCAGGTCTCTCTTTACCATTGGCAGGAGGTTTTTGGGGCAGAGCCTAAGGAGGGAGGAGTTTCAGGAGGGACTTCAATGCCATGGAGTCCAATGGCCAAAGCGGCCATTTTCTCCAGGGGAACTGATCTCTATCGGCTGGAGATCAGTTTTAATAGCAGGAGATCTCCAGCTAGTACCTGGAGGCTGGCAACCCTTGGATGGTTTGATGGAACTCCATTCTCAGGCAGGCTATGTGCTGGGGCATCTGGAGCAGAAGAGTCTTAAATGATACCTTTGTATACTTTGGCTTTGCAGCAACCGCACCAGGAAGGTGGGGAAACTGAAGCCCATGAAGACCATACGAGCGACGAGCGAGGAGGGGCAGCAGGGGAACATTTGATTCCCCATGAAACCAAGGAGGAGTTTGAGCCTCAGCCTCAGGAGAGCCAGGAGGTGAAGGTGGAGCCCGCCGTCCCCGAGGTGAGTCTGGAAAGAAAAGACAGAAGTGGGGCAGATAATCAGAAGCGCCAGTTGGCTGAGAGGTTGGAGTAGGGTTGCCAGGTCTCTCTTCGCCACGGGCAGGAGGTTTTGGGGGTGACTTCAATGGGAGGGACTGATTTCTATTGGCTGGAGACCAGTTGTAATAGCAGGAGATCTCCAGCTGCTGCTTGGAGGTTGGCAACCCTGGCCATCGGGATCAAGTTGGGGACCCCTGGTCTAAATGAACTACATTAGAAAGAAATGACATGAAACGTCACGTGCATTCTTCTGTGTTTGTGGAGAAGAAGCCAACGGTGCCGATTCTCCCAAGGGTCTTTAATAAATCTGCTATGGAAATTTTTGGCTTCGCAGCTGCAGCATGAAGACCAAAAGGGAGAACAGGTCCTCCAGGAAAATCCAAAGGAGGAAGGAGAAGAAGCTGTGGAAGAACCTCTGTGTGACTCCCGAGATGAGATCTGGCTTTCGCCCGGGGAGAACTGTGAGCACATTGAGGTCATCGTCAACGTGGTGAGTCTTCAAAGCCAAAAATTTGGGCAGATAACCAGAGAAGCAAGTCAGTTTAGGGGTCAAGGGGAATGCGGGAAGGATTGAAGGGACAGGCAAGAACCTGACAGTTTAGGAAAGCGATAAGTGAGAAACCAGAGAAAAAGGGTAAGATGCCTTAGTAGGGTTGCCGGATCCAGGTTGGGAAATACCTGGAGGTTTCTAGGGCGGAGCCTGAGGAATGGTATCCTGAGAAAGAACTGGTTGGAAAACTGTTAAGAAATAAAATTGTTGGTATCCTGGGAAGGAACCTTATGAAGGATTCTTGGATATAGATTCTTTACTATGAAATAAGAGACGGGATACATAAGGTTGGTGAAGTGGAACTGATGAAGAACTGAAACGGCTGTCTTCGGGGCTTAACGCACGGCCAATTTGTCTCGCTTTTGTGCCTTAATAGTAGCGAATCTCCATGGTCCACACGCACGACCGTCCAAGGGCTGTGCATCGGACCCACCTTAGTCGCGAATTAAGGCAAAAAAACCCGGGTTAATCAATCCCTGGTTTATAGCGATCTTTTCGGTTCTAATCCGCTACTTTTTTTTAATTCCGCTACATTACCGGAACGCCGACGTGCGTGTAATTACTTGGCTAGCTCGCTACTAATGCTCCTTACCGGTCTCCTCCGTCCCGCCCCCTTCCCTGCGCGAGCAATTGCCGCTTCCCATCCCCCGTCCCGCCCCCTTTCCTGTGCGAGCAATTGCTGCTTCCGGTCTCCCGTCCCGCCTTTTTTTAATTGACAGGTTGAGACGATGGTATACCGGAACGCTGGCGTTCAAAGGAAAAAAAAGGGAGAGAATCGCCCTTTGATTGGATAACTCCTCAGCCAATCCTTGGGCGATGTCACTCCCCTGCTATCCCGCATTGCGAACTATCCCACATTATATGGTTGGTTCAAACGCACGGGGAGCCTCCAGCAGCTACTTGTTTCAGACTTAATGTGGGATAGGCTGGCGTCATGCGTTTGATTATCCAGACTTAAATATTGTGGGATTAAAATATTGTGGGATAACAGAGGAGCGAACCAGGAACATTCTGCCCATGCGTTAATGCCCTTCCTCTTCACTTTTGATCCCCTGCTTTGGGACTGAGTAATACTTACCTGGAATCCACACCTGAAAGAAGAAGAAAAACCTAGGCTTGGTATCTGTTGGAGTTTTTTATCTGTCTTTAGGACAGTGAATTTTGGAAACCCTGTAATATTGTGACTTTGTGTCTTTATGCTTAAAGAAATAGGACTTTTTGTCTGTTCTTGTTAATGTTATCGTATAATACAGTCTGTTGTCTAGCTAAATGTTTGTGGCTTCCTAGAGGCACCTGGTTGGCCACTTTGTGAACAGACTGCTGGACTTGATGGGCCTTAGTCTGATCCAGCAGGGCCTTTCTTATGTTCTTATGGACACTTTGTAAGGTTGATCTGTGTTAGATTTGGAGTAACTACATTTGTACACAGAGGTGTCTATTTTGGCTTACTTAGTACCTGGCGGTTGGCAACCCTAAGCCTTAGGTCAGCTGAAGCTGAATCACTTACATGAACTGAGCTTGACCATGGAGAAATGGGCCCTACTTCCAATCAAACATCCACTGGGAAACCCAGACAGCATAGGGAGTTGCGGTATGCGGAGTCAGAGACCATCAGTCCATCTAGATCAGCATTCTCCATTGGCTCTCTAAGATCTCTGGTAGAGAAAAAGTGTTTTCTAACACCTGAGACCTTCTTAACCAGAGGCTCTGTGAACGGAGTATTGGGGACTTTCTATACGGGCTCTGCCGCTGAGCCCAAGTCCTCCATATTTTAAGCAGACTTCCACCATCTACGGAGCAAACTAGAGACGAGTCCAGATGGGGTGCTGGCTGAACTTGTCTAAAGCCACTTGATGAGTTAACGGCACAGAGAAAAGTCAGTGGGACATCCTTGTTCACACCTGCTGGGCCAAATAGGAAGAGTTGGGGCTGTGGCTCAGTGGCAGAGCATCTGCTTGGCATACAGGAGGTCCCAGGTTCAATTCTCGGCGTCTCCAGTTAAAGGGACTAGGCAAGTAGGTGATATGAAAGACCTCCGGCTGGGACCTTGGAGAGCCGCTGCCGGGCTGAGCAGACAATACTGACTTTGATGGACCAAGGGTCTGATTCAGGAGAAGGCAGCTTCATGTAGGGGTGGGGGAATGGCCAAGCAGTAGAGCATCTGCTTGGCATGCAGAAGGTCCCACGCTCAATCCCTGGCATCTCCAGTTAAGGGACCAGGCAAGTAGGGGGTGCGAAAGACCTCTGCCTGAGACCCTGGAGAGCTGCTGCCGGTCTGAGTAGACAATACTGACTTTGATGGACCAAGGGTCGGATTCGGTAGAAGGCAGCCTCATGTGTGTTCATGTGTGTGTAGGGTTGCCACATCCCTCTTCGCCAGCAGTGTGAGGTTTTTGGGGCAGAGCCTGAGGAGGGTGGGGTTTGGGGAGGGGAGGGACTTCAATGCCATAGAGTCCAATGGCCAAAGCGGCCTTTTTCTCCAGTGGAACTGATCTCTATCGGCTGGAGATCAGTTGTAATAGCAGGAGACCTCCAGCTAGCACCTGGGGGTTGGCAACCCTACAAATAGGATTGACAGCTCCCACGTGCATCTGGAGGTTTTCTGGAATTCTCAGCTGATCTCCCGAGTACACAGATCAGTTCCCTTGGAGGAAATGGCTGCGCTGGAGGGTGGGCTCTTTGGCATTGTACCTACAGAGGGTCCTCCCCTTCCCAAACCCTGTCGTCCGCAGGCTCCACCTCCACAATCTTCAAGAATTTCCCATGCTGCAGTTGTAGGGTTGCCAACTTCCAGGAACTAGCCTGAGATCTCCTGCGATTACAACTGATCTCCAGCTGATAGAAATCAGTTCCCCCAGAGACAATGGCCACTTTGGCTATTGGACTCTGTGGCATTGAAGTCCCTCCCCTTCCCAAACCCTACACCCCTCAAGTTTCGGCCCAAAAACTTCCCGCCGGTGGCGAAGATGGATCTGGCAACCCTACGCAGTTGGCAACCCTAGTGCCGCACCTTGCATCCAGGGGGTTTGGCAGTGAGGGAACAGAAGACTTTTTGCCTCTCCCTGTGAATCACCTGACAGTCTCCATTCCTGCGTGGTCTGAAGCTTTTAATTGTTTTCCATCCTCTGTCGCTTCCAGGTGTCCTCCATTTTCGAGCCATCTACCGAGAGCATCAAACCACCGAGGCCGGACTCCCTGGAGCAGGAAAGCTGCTACTTGACCGACCACGAAGACCTCCTCCAGGACTCTGGAGCCTCCATGGGCTACTTCCCATGCTACCGCACGGCCAGCCAGCTCCCTCAGTTACATCCCGAGGGTGGCGATTCCCCCCGCCGGGAGAAACCTGTGAGGCACCGTAGCGGCAGTGGAGAGGTACGTGTAGGGTTGCCAGGGCCCTCTTCACCACCGGCGGGAGGTTGCGGGGGTGGAGCCTGAGGAGGGCGGGGTTTGGGGAGGGGAGGGACTTCAGTGGCATAGAGTCCAATGGCCAAAGAGGCCCTTTTCTCCAGGGGGACTGATCTGAAGAACTTTTTATTTTAGCTCCCAAAGAAGTGGGCTGCTAGTAATTGAAGATCAAAAAAAAAAACCAAAAAGATATTTTGAAATCTTCTGATTCAACTATAAGAACCTCCTTGAAGGTTTATATACTGTGGGCTTTGTCCTCTTCTGCTGCGGCTGATGAAGCCAAGCATATAGTGAAAGCGCTACAATATCCGGGATAGTGTTTCCTCTTTTACCTTTCACTTGCCCAAAATGTGAAGGAGCACTGGTTCTTGCAGACGTTGATATATCAAGCTATTAGCATTGGACTGTTCTACACTGAACACTTTCAGTCCTGCTGGAGATAGCCATTGTGCATTCTTGATTATTGCTGTCCCTTTGAGAACAGCTTTTGTGCATAATTTTGTATACCTTCGATAGAGACCTTTGTTATTGTTAGCACTGTTGTGTGTTTGCATTGTTTGTTAAATTTTGAATAGATGTATTTGATATAGTTAGCCTGCACTGTTTCTTTATTGCCACTACCTGGAGGTTGGCTACCGTAGGTACGTGCGAACCCCTTTGAGCCAAAGAGGCGAGTTCCGGAAGGTGTGAGGAAGGGGGACTGTGGGTCTCAAAGCCCACGTCGCTTGGGGAAGAATGTCGCCGGTCTCCTAGTCGCAGCTGACTGAACCAGTCCCGCAGTCCGACAGCAGTCCAGCAGATCTCTCCAGGAAGCAGAGCACAAAAGCACGAGCCCTCCTCTTTTGCTTGTGCCCATCTACGGCATAGATTGTTTTGTTGCTGCTTAACCACCTGGAGGGTGGCAACCCTAGGGAGGGGAGACTGCACATCTGAATGACCCAGATGAGAACTGGGTGATTCAGATGTTCATTGGCAAACTGCAGACGGGCCTGTACATGTGCTCTTTTGAGCAAGGGGACCTTGCGGGCTCTGCAAGATCTCAGTCCTTCACGGCGTAGTGTGTTACCAACTGTTTTCATGGTGACTATGGTCCCAGCTGCCCTGAGATCATTGACAAGTTCCCCCCGTGTAGTTCTGGGCTGCTTCATCACCGTTCTCATGATCATTGCAACTCCACGAGATGAGATCTTGCATGGAGCCCCAGACCGAGGGAGGTTGAGGGTTAGGGTTAGGATCTGGCTGGTTGATGGGGGATCAAATACTTATTTCCTTCATTATAATGCACATCAATCTCTGACTTTTGTCTTCTGGGTTTCTGGGGTTTTTCCTGTTTTATTCTGTCTCTCACAGCTACAACAAACCTACAATTAAAATTATGGACTGGTCATTTCTTCGTCAGAGGGCAAACGGGCAAATTGAGCAGGGGATCAAATACTTTTTTCTCTCACTGTATGTTAGAACACTGTTTAGAGTTCCGTTAATTGTTATTAGAATACAGTATTTATTCTTTTCTGAATATCCCACATAAAAGTAGTCATCAATATGAAAGACTATTTAACCTACTGCTAATTATTAGTTTTTTATTCAAAGTATTCATTTCTGATTGCATTAAATTCTAACTGAATTGTTATTAGAATTCAGTATTTATCCTTCTGTGAATATCCCGAATAAAAGTAGCGATTAATATTAAAGACTATTTAACCTACTGCCAATTATTCGTTTTTATTCAAAGTATTCAATTCTAATTGCATTCAATTCTAATAACTGAATTGTTTGAGCTCTCTCAGCCCCACCGACCTCAAAAGATGCTTGTTTTGGGGAGGGGAAGGGAAGGGAAGGAGGTTTGAAGAAGAAGAAGAAGAAGAAGAGTTGTTTTTTATATGCCAACTTTCTCTACCACTTAAGGGAGACTCAAACCGGTTTACAATCACCTTCCCTTCCCCTCCCCACAACAGACACCCTGGGAGGTAGGTGGGGCTGAGAGAGCTCTTAATAGAACTGTGACTAGCCCAAGGCCACCCAGCTGGCTTCGTGTGTAGGAGTGGGGAATCAACCCAGTTCACCAGATTAGCCTCCGCCACTCATGTGGAGGAGTGGGGAATTGAACCCGGTTCTCCAGATCTGAGTCCACCGCTCCAAACCACCACTCTTAACCACTACACCAGGGATGGGGAAACGCAGGCCTGGGGGCCGTATGCGGCCCCTGAGGACATTTTTTGTGACCCTCGGGAGCTCCGGGGCCCCGCCGCAGAGGCTCGGCATAGGGCGGCCCTCCCTGAGGGTGTTCCTGGGGCCACAGCTTGCTGAGGTGCCCTTTGGACCTCCTCTCATCTACTGACTGCTGTTGGCTGGCAAGAGGAAGGAGAGGGACACTTCCCCCAAGGTTGCCCCCTATAGCCGCAGCGTGCAGGAACGCCGGGGCACACTCTTGCTGCCTGTCGGCTGTTGATCAGCGAGAAGGGGGGGAAGAGGCCCGGCTCCCGGCGGCAGAGCATGCACGCAGGAGCCGATCGGGCTTCAGGGGGCCTTTTGTGGACTCTGGGGCGGGGAGGGCATGGAGCCTGGGGCCAGGTCGTGTGGGGCCGGCAGGTGTGTGTGTGTGTGGGGGGAAGGCTTTTCTCTCTCCCTCTCTTTCTGTCTCTTTCTTTGTCTCCCTCCGTCCTTTTCTTTCTCCCCCTCTTTCCGTTTCTTTCTCCCTCTCTCCCTTTTCCTCTTTCTCTGTTTTCCTTCCTTCCCCCCTTTCCGATTGACCACAGGCTGCGCCTCCCTGGTGCCTCGTTTGTTCGGGCCCACCACTGGCTGCCCTCCCGCCTGGGGGTGGCCTCCACGTGGTGGCCGGAGACCTGGCAACCCTAGCCTCTCCCCCCTCACCGGGAGATCCACACCTGGTATGGCCCCCGAATGATGTTATAAATGTGCAAATGGCCCTTGGCAGGAAAAAGGTTCCCCACCCCTGCACTACACCATGCTGGCTCTTTCTTTATCTGTTTGTCCCACTGCAAAAGTTTCCATCTCTCTTTATAGATGCTTTATAGCATGGCGTTGTTTTGATCTAACTCGGGGGTCCCTAAGTTTCTGGACCCTGCGGGCACCTTGGGAAATCTGTGTCCCACAGTGTGATGGGCACAGCCACAAATATGCCTGCTACTGCGCTACGTAGGGTTGCCAACCTCCAGGAGTGACTATGACCAAATGAAAAAATGAAGAAGAAAAAAACTCAGGATGTGTGCTAGACGACTTTAATATTGACAAGCAATAACATATAAACTATGACATCAAAAATGAGCATTTTTGACGTTGTAGTTTATTACGTGTTATTGCTTGGCAATATTAATGTTGTCTAGCACACATCCTGAGGGGTTTTTTTCCCGTTTTTTTTTATTAGGGTATAGTTGCTGTTTTTGTATTGTTGTGCCTTAAAAAAAACGTTACCCCAAGTAGCTCTGATCAAGGATAATGCACTGGAGATCAGAAATTAATTTTACAGCTAGGTAATTAATGGTATACCAATTTAACAATACAAACTGGGATCAAGTTTCACCAGCCGGAACCGAAAGAAAGAAGAACCCTGCAGTTAAGCATTCATCCAGCTTTATACACGTCTTCAATTTGTCATCAATAACGATACATTTCTACATTTTCCCATGGCCTCATTCTTGGCTACTGAATTCAACATCTTTGGCAGCGAGCGATTCTCTAACTACGCATGCGTTAGGTCTGAACCGAGAGTCCCTTGCTGAGAACATCAAGGTTTCTTTAACTAGGTTATGAGCTAAACAAGTATCCGTTACTTGTTGCAGTTAGAGGAATGTTAGTGTATGTGCTTTATGCGAACTAAGTGAAAAGGAAAGCAAGAGAAGAGGGAGAGAAGGGGGGGTTTGACTCGCAGTTATCTACATGGGTGTCACGTCTAAAAGGAGGAAACCTGCACCTGCTTATGTACACAGGGGCAGTCTATAGTGCCACAGGTAAAATACCTTTCTTTGGGGCCCTTCAGTATATTATAACCTCCAGGTCCCAGCTGGAGGTCTCCTGCTATTACAACTGATCTCCAGCCGATAGAGATCAGTTCACCTGGAGAAAATGGTTGCTTTGACCATTGGACTCTATGGCACTGAAGTCCCTCTCCTCCCCAAACCCCGTCCTCCTCAGGCTCCACCCTAAAAACCTTCCACCGGTGGCAAAGAGGGACCTGGCAACCCTCCAGCCCAGGAGGACACAAAACGGCTGCTGCAGCTTACCGTCAGTCACACAGTCAAGATCCTCGGGCTGGGTTGACTGCTGTTGTAAAATATCTGTATAGCTACAAACATCTCCTATGCTTAGGATTGCCAGGTCCCTCTTTGCCACCGGCGGGAGGTTTTTAGGGTGGAGCCTGAGGAGGGCAGTGTTTTGGGAGGGGAAGGACTTCAGTGCCATAGAGTCCAATGGCCAAAGCGGCCCTTTTCTCCAGGGGAACTGATCTCTATCGGCTGGAGATCAGTTGTAACAGCAGGAGATCTCCAGCCAGTACCTGGAGGATGGCAACCCTAGTAGGGATGGATTCTTGACCAGGGAACAAATTCAGAGCCCCTTGTGATGCTTGTCAGTTGGGTGCCCAGGCCTGGTTCAACTGTCAACCGGACGGGGGGACTGGCATCCATCAGCCCGAAAAGGCAATATCATTTATTAAACGATAAAGACGACTATATATCGTCACTCTAGGACTATATCAATAGACTACTGTCTATTACTGCATCTGTAGTTCAGAGACCTGAATAACAGCTGATAAAAAGGTAAAGACTATTTTCTTTCTCTTTCTACAGGGTGGGTTGGGGGTGGGAATACATGGAATACGTGGCATTGATGGAGATGAGTGAGATTTGGCTGGCCAAAGGGGGGGGGGATCCCAAATGCCCCACCCTTGGATGGTAAAAATATTCTAATAAATCAGTTTATCACGACTGGCCGCCCTCTCCAGAGCCCCAGCCGCGTTGTAACGTAACCGAGTCAGGTCAAATAACTCAAACCACCTTTTAAATGAAAAGGTTTATTAAGAGATTAAAAGAGAACAATTAAAATGCGAGTACAGTGATCTTAAAGACACACTGGCAAAGAAAACAACAAAGTCTTGCTGGCTATACTCACAACTCTACTACATAGCTAAAGTCCCTTACTCTTAAGCTAAGCTGGTTCAGGCCTTAGTTTCTTGCATTGCTGTATCTGAGCAGAGTAATGTGCTAAAGCAGTTCAGGTGATGATAATAGTTAGAATAGCATCAGCATGGCTAAACCTATGGCAATCTGAATCCCAGTCAGATGGCCCCTGGCTTCCAATCAGGAACAGTGGCTCAAAGAAACCTCTAGATGGTTCAGGCTGGATTGGGCTTTAGGAGTGAAGAGTGAAATCATGCCCCCCTCCCAACTTCTCACAGATGAAAACTATCTCCCAGTTAGGCTGGTATGCTGGTTCGGCCTTGCACAGCCTTATCTGCTTGGTAACAGGCTGCAGGTGCATCTTGTTTTTCATGGTCTCTGTTAGGCCTCTACAGTTATAACAACCGTTTTCTAAGCATTCAAAATGGAGAACAGTGATGCTAAGCAAAAGTTAACACTAAATGGCTTTTCCTGTCTTCACACAGTTACCTCATGGAGAGCCAGCGTGGTGTGGTGGTTAAGAGCGGCGGTTTAGAGCGGTGGACTCTGATCTGGAGAACCGGGTTGGATTCCCCACTCCTCCACGTGAAGCCAGCTGGGTGACTTTGGGCTACTCACAGCTCTCTCAGCCCCACCTCCCTCACAGGGTGTCTGTTGTGGGGAGGGGGAGGGAAGGTGATTGTAAGCCAGTTTGAGTCTTCCTTATGTGGTAGAGAAAGTCGGCATAAGAAAACCAAGTGTTCCTCTACAGGTTGAGGCGGGGGGCGGGTAGGCATAGACAGAAATGTCATTGGTATAGATGGGAAGGCAGAGAGGTTCGGCCAACCAAAGGGGGGGATCCAAAATGGCCTACCCTCGGGTGGTAAAAATATCCTGACAAATCACTGACGTCATGTTTAGGGTTGCCAGGTCCCTGTCCTCCACCAGAAGGAGGTTTTGGGGCGGAGCCTGAGAAGAGCAGGGTTCAGGGAGGGGAGGGACTTCAATGCCATAGAGTCCAATTGCCAAAGCGGCCATTTTTTCCAGGGGAACCGATCTCTATTGGTTTGAGATCAATTGTAATAGCAGGAGATCTCCAGTTAGGAACAGGATGTTGGCAACCCTAGTGGAGACAGATGACTTGGAAGCTTCAGCTGTTAATCTCCTGACAGTCTGCATTCTTGTATAGCCTGAAGGTCTCATTGGTTTTCACACCCTCTTTTGCTTCCAGGGGAGAGTCAACCTCGGACTCCGCGAAGAGTCACCCACCACCAGGTGCTTCTTTTACATGAGGGACTCCCCCAGGGTGACGCCGGAGATGTCCCCTGAACAAGGTCAATGACTGGGCGAAGGCCAAGCACCCCTACCGTCCCGCCCTCCTTTCCATCGTGGAGGAGGAGACCAGGGGACATGGGCATCTTCAGGATGGTGCATCTCAGGTCCGGCCTCTCCCAGCCCGGTTCTGCAATCGGACGTCTCCCCCTGAGAAGCGGCCACGTCCTCAATCCCTGCCGCCCATCTTGAAGCAGGGAACAGGGTCCCCTAAGGAGATTCTGGGTGGTGCTCCTCAGCAGCTGCAGTTGTTGCCATCTCAAGGCAGGCCTCTGCCCTCCATCTCGTCATGTCCCCAGAAGTCTCCCCTTCCCAGGACTGCCTTTCGCAGCCTGGAGGAGAATGCTGAGGGCTCGAAGGGGGATCCGGGATGGTGCTCCTCGCGCAGTGCTAGGCTTCGCGTGCCGGGACAAACCTTCATGCACCACACGCCGCAGGAGGAAGTCTCCCTACAAGATGCTCCCCTACCACCCGACCCTCCAGACCAACCCAGAGGACGAAACCTTGGAGCTTAGGGAGACTCGGCAGCGTGTGGAGGCTGCGGGGGGAAAGCGAGAGGTACGTGCCCACCCCATGAAGGCAGAGAGGCATGTTCTAGAAGGTTTGAGAATGGGGGGACTGTGGGGCTCACGACACAGAGGTAGCTCGGGGAAGAACATCACAGGCTCCCATCACATCAGATGGTACCGGTCCCATGTCCCAGTATTCAATCCACGGCGATGTCTCCCGCCAGATCTCTCAGGGAAGCGGAGGGAAACCTAAGCCCTCCTTCGTGGCTTGAGCCAAACTCCTCTGAAGTCAGAGGCTAGTGTTGCCAACCTCCAGGTGGTGGCTGGAGATCTCCTGGTATTACAACGGATCTCGAGTCAATACAGATTAGTTCACCTGGAGAAATTGGCCGCTTTGGCCATTGGACACCATGGCATTGAAGTCCTTTCCCTCCCCAAACCCAGCCCTCCTAAAATCTGCCGCTGGTGGCAAAGAGGGATCTGGCCACCCTTTCCAAGATAGACTGCTTCCATATGTAGAAGTTCTATTTAGCTGCCTAGATAGTAGTTCAGTCTTCCACAAATTCGTCTAATTCAGTCAGCCAGCGGGACTGTGTTGTAACCGAAAATGCCCATGTTGATGAATCCCAGAAGGGTGTCAGACTCTGTTTTTTATTCCAAAGGATGGGGTAGATGTGACCTGGTGGCTGTCAGCTTTCATTGAGGAGATATTCGAGTGCTCGTGGTGTAGTAAAGTTGCCAACCTTCAGGTGTTGCTGAGAAAACTATACACAAGTACTAAAGATAGTCTGGCTAAGGTAAATATAGTACAGCTCTCAAGTAAATGCAAACACATGTATTGACAAGTACAGAAGTGCAAGTGCTAATTGTGACAAAGGAAACTTATAACTCTAAAAACGGATACAATACACAAAAGTAGCAAGGCTACTTCAACAACAAGGATATTATAGCAACAAGGATATTATGTACAATTTTTCATATGCCAACTGTGATAGAAAACAATTCATGTACATTAAAACTCAGAGTCAATGACTCTTTATCAAAGTCTCTTATTTCAAAACAGGAGGCAAAAAGGGAGATTGAAGTCGGGACGCCGTCCGGATGCAATGCGTTTTCGCCGCCACCAGGGGCGGCTTCTTCAGCTCTCCGTGTACAAAATTCCTTGAACAGCTGAAACAAATACTTAAAGTCTAGACAATAGAAGCGATTCTCAGCTTATCACTACTTGCTCCCAAAGGGTTGCTCAGTGCTCTGTCTTTGGTGGCTCAACTGCAGGTGTACACCTGGTGACCAATAGTACATGTTGGCTTAGAGCCAATGGGGTCCGTTTGCTTGACCAATAGGGTGAGCAGGGTTTAGGATCCTTCGTGCAGAACTCAAGCTCCTAGGTCTCCCCTTGCTTACTTCCCAACTATATACATACACAACAAACAGGTCCACTCCCCTCTTAAAGCCCTCCAAGCTGGCAGCCATCACCACATCCTGGGGCAGGCAGTTCCACAATTTAACTATGTGTTGTGTGAAAAAATACTTCCTTTTATCTGTTTTGAATCTCTCACCCTCCAGCTTTAGCAGATGACCCCGTGTTCTAGTATTATGTATCTTCTTAAAAATCTCCAGAGAAGGAGAGCTTACCACCTCCCGAGGAAGCCTGTTCCACCGCTGAACCGCTCTAACTGTTAGGACATTCTTCCTAATGTCTAGATGGAAACTCTTCTGATTTAATTTCAACCCGTTTTTGGAGGTTGTTCTCAGCTCTGCTCCTTAAGATCCTGATGGTGCCAGGAATGGAAGCTGGAACCTTGTCATTCAGAGCAGCTATTCAGTTGCTGCACTTTGAACTTCAAAGTGTGCCGAGTGCCTCCTCAGAGCAAATAAGTATTTATTCACAGTCATAGACCGTCAAATAAAACTGGACTACAAAATTGCTTGGTGAATAGTAAAGCATGAAGGCAAAAGGTAGCTAAAATTACAGTGCTTAAAATGACAAGGTCATTACAAAAAAAATCCAGTCATATATATTCATAAGATTAGTATAAAACCAGTCTAAAATCATAGAATCATAGAGTTGGAAGGGACCAACAGGGTCATCTAGTCCAACCTCCTGCACAATGCAGGATATTCACAACTACCCCCACACCCCCAGTGATCCCTGGGAATATATAAAGGAATATATAAAGCAGAACGCTCACGTGGAGGTAAACTGTAGGGTTCCATTCCAGTGGACAGCAATTTTACCCAGTATCTTCCTTTTTAATATGGTGTGTGTACAGCAAGAATGATGTCTAAACAGGTTTCCAAATGTCATAGGATCTTATCTCTTTAGCGTTTCGTCGTCAATAGGAACATAAAAGTAACAAGTTCCCGGAGGAATCAGGGAAATATTTGGGAAATGATTGGGAGGACTTGGCCTCAGGGCATCTAACTTCGTGGTGGTGATGGGCAGATTTCGAATGTTTGTCTGGGAGCGCATGTCCCAGTGCATACACTCATTGCCAGAGGACAATAGAGCGGGGCTCTGGCTCAGTGGCAGAACCTCTGCTTGGCATGCAGAAGGTCCCAGGTTCAATCCCCGGCAGGTGATGCGAAAGACCCCTGCCTGAGACCCTGGAGAGCCACTGCCAGTCTGTGTAGACAATACTGACCTTGATGGACCGAGGGCCTGCTTCAGTAGAATGCAAGGAGAAGGGGCTGTGGCTCAGTTTGTAAAGCATCTGCTTGGCATGCAGAAGGTCCCAGGTTCAATCCCTGGCATCTCCAGTTAAAGGGACTAGGCAAGTAGGTGATGTGAAAGACCTCTGCCCGAGACCCTGGAGAGCCGCTGCCAGTCTGAGTAGACAAGCCCTTCCCCCCAGTTAGGGGGGAGGTCAGTCCCATCATGCTGCAGACAACTATTATGTTTTTAGCGCCATCAGGAAGATTATTACTCCCTTCTTATTGAATGATTTGGGCTATTTTACATGTATTTAAGCTATATTTTAAGGGCTTTTATTGGTTTTATTGTTCTGTACTTGTGAGCCATCCTGAGCCTGGCCTTTGGGCTAGGGAGGGCAGGGTAAAAGTGTTATAAAATAAAAAATAAAATAAAATACTGACTTTGATTGACCAAGGGCCTGATTTAGTATAAGGCAGCTTTATGTGTTCATGAAAAAAAGACATTAGCCTCAGGGCACATGGCTAATGGTGCTAGTAGGGCCACCTCTAGGGTTGCCAACCTCCCAACCTCCAGGTACTAGCTGGAGATCATCTGCTATTACAACTGATCTCCAGCCGATAGAGATCAGTTCCCCTGGAGAAAATGGCCGCTTTGGCAATTGGAAGAAGAAGAGTTGGTTTTTACGTGTCGACTTTCTCTGCCACTTAAGGTAGGGGAGGGACTTCAGTGCCATAAAGGTCATCATGAAGCCAGCGTGGTGTAGTGGTTAAGAGCGGGGGTTTGGAGCAGTGGTCTCTAATCTGGAGAACCGGGTTTGATTCCCCACTCCTCCACGTGAGCAGCGGAGGCTAATCTGGAGAACCGGGTTTGATTCCCCACTCCTCCACATGAAGCCAGCTGGGTGACCTTGGGCTGGTTACAGTTCTCTTAGAGCTCTCTCAGCCCCACCTACCTCACATGGTATCTGTTGTGGGGAGGGGAAGGGAAGGTGATTGTAAGCTGGTTTGATTCTCCCTTAATAGGGTTGCCAGGTCCCTCTTCGTCACCAGCGGCAGGTTTTTGAGGCGGAGCCCGAGGAGGGCGGGGTTTGAGGAGGGGAGGGACTTCAATGCCATAGAGTCCAATGGCCAAAGCAGCCATTTTCTCCAGGGGAACTGGTCTCTATTGGCTGGAGATCAGTTGCAATAGCAGGAGATCTCCAGCTTGTACCTGGAGGTTGGCAACCCTATCCCTTAAGTGGTAGAGAAAGTCGGCATCTAAAAACCAACTCTTCTTCTTCCTCCTCCTCTTTTGGTCAATGGTCAATGTGGCTCTGTGAAGCAAGAAGTGAATCAAACGGACTTAATGATTTTCCACCAACATGAAGCTATTTTCAAAAAAAACACGTTTGATTCCCTTCAAGCTTTAGGCATCGGAATCTTCCAGGTTTGAGGGTTTCCAAAGCAACACCAGTAGGGATTTATTCTTGACCAGTGAGCAAATCCAGAACCCATTGTGATGTCAGCTCACACCCTAGCCAGGCCTTGACAGTTGAGTGTCCAGTTGCCTGGTCCAACTGACAACGGGTGGACGTACTATCAGCCATCAGAAAAAATAAAGCTTCTCAATAGCAAACTCTCCTATAGCCAGAAAGAGTATAGGGAACCAAGCCTAGAAATGGCAGAGAAAATGGTAAGGGAGATTTTCTCTCCTTTTCTACAGGCCGGGAGGCCGGGGGTGGGTGGGTGGATTTCACAGATATGCCAGAGACATTTGGCTGGCCAAAGGGGAGGGATCTCTATCATAATCTTACTTTCTCTTCTATTACTATTCTGTCATTCGTATATCAGTTCTCTAATATTATTTTTGATATCTTTAATGTTACCTTTCAATCTATTACGAAGAACAATCGCTGATTTCATGACAACATTATCTGAAGTATATACTTATGAACTATCATATTTATCATAAAAAGATTGACATTTCTGTTTGTGCTCCTCGTACATCTCATGATGTAGCAAGGTAGAAAGTTTTACAATTTTATCAATTTTAATGTGATAATTTTAACCAGGGGTTGCTTTTATTGACCTCACACCTTTATATGTCTGTGATTCTGCGGTGCAAAACGATTGTGTCTGGAAATTTTTGATGTGTTGGCACGTGATTGGTCAGTCGACCGTATTAATACACTTGACTTGACTTGACTTCTGGACTTGATGGGCCTTGGTCTGATCCAGCATGGATCTTCTTACGTTCTTGTATTCTTAATATGGGTATCCAGGAAGCCCTGAAGTTGATAACCACAAGGGTGGCAGACCTTGATCGAGCTAGTACATTGAATCGGGCAAGGCGAGTAGCTACCACTTTCGCGCTAGGAATTTCTCCACCAACTGCTCTCCCTTCATATTTGAGATTTCCCACAATTCCTAGTCATAAGCGAGCTTTTATGCTCGCCAGCTTGAATGTCCTGCTGACAGCTGAACTGAGGGGACGGTTTAGGGTCGCCAGGTCTCTCTTTACCATTGGCAGGAGGTTTTTGGGGCAGAGCCTAAGGAGGGAGGAGTTTCAGGAGGGACTTCAATGCCATGGAGTCCAATGGCCAAAGCGGCCATTTTCTCCAGGGGAACTGATCTCTATCGGCTGGAGATCAGTTTTAATAGCAGGAGATCTCCAGCTAGTACCTGGAGGCTGGCAACCCTTGGATGGTTTGATGGAACTCCATTCTCAGGCAGGCTATGTGCTGGAGCATCTGGAGCAGAAGAGTCTTAAATGATACCTTTGTATACTTTGGCTTTGCAGCAACCGCACCAGGAAGGTGGGGAAACTGAAGCCCATGAAGACCATACGAGCGACGAGCGAGGAGGGGCAGCAGGGGAACATTTGATTCCCCATGAAACCAAGGAGGAGTTTGAGCCTCAGCCTCAGGAGAGCCAGGAGGTGAAGGTGGAGCCCGCCGTCCCCGAGGTGAGTCTGGAAAGAAAAGACAGAAGTGGGGCAGATAATCAGAAGCGCCAGTTGGCTGAGAGGTTGGAGTAGGGTTGCCAGGTCTCTCTTCGCCACGGGCAGGAGGTTTTGGGGGTGACTTCAATGGGAGGGACTGATTTCTATTGGCTGGAGACCAGTTGTAATAGCAGGAGATCTCCAGCTGCTGCTTGGAGGTTGGCAACCCTGGCCATTGGGATCAAGTTGGGGACCCCTGGTCTAAATGAACTACATTAGAAAGAAATGACATGAAACGTCACGTGCATTCTTCTGTGTTTGTGGAGAAGAAGCCAACGGTGCCGATTCTCCCAAGGGTCTTTAATAAATCTGCTATGAAAATTTTTGGCTTCACAGCTGCAGCATGAAGACCAAAAGGGAGAACAGGTCCTCCAGGAAAATCCAAAGGAGGAAGGAGAAGAAGCTGTGGAAGAACCTCTGTGTGACTCCCGAGATGAGATCTGGCTTTCGCCCGGGGAGAACTGTGAGCACATTGAGGTCATCGTCAACGTGGTGAGTCTTCAAAGCCAAAAATTTGGGCAGATAACCAGAGAAGCAAGTCAGTTTAGAGGTCAAGGGGAATGCGGGAAGGATTGAAGGGACAGGCAAGAACATGACAGTTTAGGAAAGCGATAAGTGAGAAACCAGAGAAAAAGGGTAAGATGCCTTAGTAGGGTTGCCGGATCCAGGTTGGGAAATACCTGGAGGTTTCTAGGGCGGAGCCTGAGGAATGGTATCCTGAGAAAGAACTGGTTGGAAAACTGTTAAGAAATAAAATTGTTGGTATCCTGGGAAGGAACCTTATGAAGGATTCTTGGATATAGATTCTTTACTATGAAATAAGAGACGGGATACATAAGGTTGGTGAAGTGGAACTGATGAAGAACTGAAACGGCTGTCTTCCTCTTCACTTTTGATCCCCTGCTTTGGGACTGAGTAATACTTACCTGGAATCCACACCTGAAAGAAGAAGAAAAACCTAGACTTGGTATCTGTTGGAGTTTTTTGTCTGTCTTTAGGACAGTGAATTTTGGAAACCCTGTAATATTGTGACTTTGTGTCTTTATGCTTAAAGAAATAGGACTTTTTGTCTGTTCTTGTTAATGTTATCGTATAATACAGTCTGTTGTCTAGCTAAATGTTTGTGGCTTCCTAGAGGCACCTGGTTGGCCACTTTGTGAACAGACTGCTGGACTTGATGGGCCTTAGTCTGATCCAGCAGGGCCTTTCTTATGTTCTTATGGACACTTTGTAAGGTTGATCTGTGTTAGATTTGGAGTAACTACATTTGTACACAGAGGTGTCTATTTTGGCTTACTTAGTACCTGGCGGTTGGCAACCCTAAGCCTTAGGTCAGCTGAAGCTGAATCACTTACATGAACTGAGCTTGACCATGGAGAAATGGGCCCTACTTCCAATCAAACATCCACTGGGAAACCCAGACAGCATAGGGAGTTGCGGTATGCGGAGTCAGAGACCATCAGTCCATCTAGATCAGCATTCTCCATTGGCTCTCTAAGATCTCTGGTAGAGAAAAAGTGTTTTCTAACACCTGAGACCTTCTTAACCAGAGGCTCTGTGAACGGAGTATTGGGGACTTTCTATACGGGCTCTGCCGCTGAGCCCAAGTCCTCCATATTTTAAGCAGACTTCCACCATCTACGGAGCAAACTAGAGACGAGTCCAGATGGGGTGCTGGCTGAACTTGTCTAAAGCCACTTGATGAGTTAACGGCACAGAGAAAAGTCAGTGGGACATCCTTGTTCACACCTGCTGGGCCAAATAGGAAGAGTTGGGGCTGTAGCTCAGTGGCAGAGCATCTGCTTGGCATACAGGAGGTCCCAGGTTCAATTCTCGGTGTCTCCAGTTAAAGGGACTAGGCAAGTAGGTGATATGAAAGACCTCCGGCTGGGACCTTGGAGAGCCGCTGCCGGGCTGAGCAGACAATACTGACTTTGATGGACCAAGGGTCTGATTCAGGAGAAGGCAGCTTCATGTAGGGGTGGGGGAATGGCCAAGCAGTAGAGCATCTGCTTGGCATGCAGAAGGTCCCACGCTCAATCCCTGGCATCTCCAGTTAAGGGACCAGGCAAGTAGGGGGTGCGAAAGACCTCTGCCTGAGACCCTGGAGAGCTGCTGCCGGTCTGAGTAGACAATACTGACTTTGATGGACCAAGGGTCGGATTCGGTAGAAGGCAGCCTCATGTGTGTTCATGTGTGTGTAGGGTTGCCACATCCCTCTTCGCCAGCAGTGGGAGGTTTTTGGGGCAGAGCCTGAGGAGGGTGGGGTTTGGGGAGGGGAGGGACTTCAATGCCATAGAGTCCAATGGCCAAAGCGGCCTTTTTCTCCAGTGGAACTGATCTCTATCGGCTGGAGATCAGTTGTAATAGCAGGAGACCTCCAGCTAGCACCTGGGGGTTGGCAACCCTACAAATAGGATTGACAGCTCCCACGTGCATCTGGAGGTTTTCTGGAATTCTCAGCTGATCTCCCGAGTACACAGATCAGTTCCCTTGGAGGAAATGGCTGCGCTGGAGGGTGGGCTCTTTGGCATTGTACCTACAGAGGGTCCTCCCCTTCCCAAACCCTGTCGTCCGCAGGCTCCACCTCCACAATCTTCAAGAATTTCCCATGCTGCAGTTGTAGGGTTGCCAACTTCCAGGAACTAGCCTGAGATCTCCTGCGATTACAACTGATCTCCAGCTGATAGAAATCAGTTCCCCCAGAGACAATGGCCACTTTGGCCATTGGACTCTGTGGCATTGAAGTCCCTCCCCTTCCCAAACCCTACACCCCTCAGGTTTCGGCCGGTGGCGAAGATGGATCTGGCAACCCTACGCAGTTGGCAACCCTAGTGCCGCACCTTGCATCCAGGGGGTTTGGCAGTGAGGGAACAGAAGACTTTTTGCCTCTCCCTGTGAATCACCTGACAGTCTCCATTCCTGCGTGGTCTGAAGCTTTTAATTGTTTTCCATCCTCTGTCGCTTCCAGGTGTCCTCCATTTTCGAGCCATCTACCGAGAGCATCAAACCACCGAGGCCGGACTCCCTGGAGCAGGAAAGCTGCTACTTGACCGACCACGAAGACCTCCTCCAGGACTCTGGAGCCTCCATGGGCTACTTCCCATGCTACCGCACGGCCAGCCAGCTCCCTCAGTTACATCCCGAGGGTGGCGATTCCCCCCGCCGGGAGAAACCTGTGAGGCACCGTAGCGGCAGTGGAGAGGTACGTGTAGGGTTGCCAGGGCCCTCTTCACCACCGGCGGGAGGTTGCGGGGGTGGAGCCTGAGGAGGGCGGGGTTTGGGGAGGGGAGGGACTTCAGTGGCATAGAGTCCAATGGCCAAAGAGGCCCTTTTCTCCAGGGGGACTGATCTGAAGAACTTTTTATTTTAGCTCCCAAAGAAGTGGGCTGCTAGTAATTGAAGATCAAAAAAAAAAACCAAAAAGATATTTTGAAATCTTCTGATTCAACTATAAGAACCTCCTTGAAGGTTTATATACTGTGGGCTTTGTCCTCTTCTGCTGCGGCTGATGAAGCCAAGCATATAGTGAAAGCGCTACAATATCCGGGATAGTGTTTCCTCTTTTACCTTTCACTTGCCCAAAATGTGAAGGAGCACTGGTTCTTGCAGACGTTGATATATCAAGCTATTAGCATTGGACTGTTCTACACTGAACACTTTCAGTCCTGCTGGAGATAGCCATTGTGCATTCTTGATTATTGCTGTCCCTTTGAGAACAGCTTTTGTACATAATTTTGTATACCTTCGATAGAGACCTTTGTTATTGTTAGCACTGTTGTGTGTTTGCATTGTTTGTTAAATTTTGAATAGATGTATTTGATATAGTTAGCCTGCACTGTTTCTTTATTGCCACTACCTGGAGGTTGGCTACCCTAGGTACGTGCGAATCCCTTTGAGCCAAAGAGGCGAGTTCCGGAAGGTGTGAGGAAGGGGGACTGTGGGTCTCAAAGCCCACGTCGCTTGGGGAAGAATGTCGCCGGTCTCCTAGTCGCAGCTGACTGAACCAGTCCCGCAGTCCGACAGCAGTCCAGCAGATCTCTCCAGGAAGCAGAGCACAAAAGCACGAGCCCTCCTCTTTTGCTTGTGCCCATCTACGGCATAGATTGTTTTGTTGCTGCTTAACCACCTGGAGGGTGGCAACCCTAGGGAGGGGAGACTCCACATTTTCATCCTAGAACCGCAGACCCCAGAATTCCTTGGCCAGGAGCCCCAGCAGTCCAAACAAGTTCAGTCAGCGGCCTCTCTTTTCCCATGCAGGTCCCGGCAGCGACCGAAGGCAGCCAGGTGACCCCGCCGGCCATCCCCTCGAGGGCTTCTCACCGGCCCACGTCGCCGCAGAACCGGAATATCTTCCTCCTGTGTTTTCAGAACATCTTTAAGAGGTCCTACAGGGTATCTCCAGAACCCCCTGCCTCACCAAGCACCAAAAAGAGCCGATGGAACCTTGGTAGACGTCTCCAAGGGTGGATCAAGAAACACAGGGGACGCGTGCAACCCCTCCCATCCTAAGGGGGACAAGGGGAACCCGGCCGGCAGGGCGTGCTTTTGAGGACTCTCGTTAATTGTTGCTCTTCTTTGTACTCCCTTAAAGTTGTCTTTATTATTACAATATTGATTTATTATTGTGGTATTTCTACAGTGAGGGGAAAAAGTATTTGATCCCCTGCTCAATTTGCCCGTTTGCCCTCTGACAAAGAAATGACCAGTCCATAATTTTAATGGTAGGTTTGCTGTAGCTGTGAGAGACAGAATAAAACAGGAAAAACCCCAGAAACCCAGAAGACAAAAGTCAGAGATTGATGTGCATTATAATGAAGGAAATAAGTATTTGATCCCCCATCAACCAGCCAGATCCTAACCCTAACCCAAACCCTAACCCTCAGCCTCCCTCGATCTGGGGCTCCATGCAAGATCTTATCTGGTGGAGTTGCAATGATCATGAGAACGGTGATGAAGCAGCCCAGAACTACATGGGGGGGAACTTGTCAATAATCTCAGGGCAGCTAAGACCATAGTCACCATGAAAACAGTTGGTAACACACTACGCCGTGAAGGACTGAGAACTTGCAGAGCCCGCAAGGTCCCCTTGCTCAAGAGAGCACATGTACAGGCCCGTCTGCAGTTTGCCAATGCACATCTGAATGACCCAGATGAGAACTGGGTGATTCAGATGTGCATTGGCAAACTGCAGACGGGCCTGTACATGTGCTCTTTTGAGCAAGAGGACCTTGCGGGCTCTGCAAGATCTCAGTCCTTCACGGCGTAGTGTGTTACCAACTGTTTTCATGGTGACTATGGTCCCAGCTGCCCTGAGATCATTGAGAAGTTCCCCCCGTGTAGTTCTGGGCTGCTTCATCACCGTTCTCATGATCATTGCAACTCCATGAGATGAGATCTTGCATGGAGCCCCAGACCGAGGGAGGTTGAGGGTTAGGGTTAGGGTTAGGATCTGGCTGGTTGATGGGGGATCAAATAGTTATTTCCTCCATTATAATGCACATCAATCTCTGACTTTTGTCTTCTGGGTTTCTGGGGTTTTTCCTGTTTTATTCTGTCTCTCACAGCTACAACAAACCTACGATTAAAATTATGGACTGGTCATTTCTTCGTCAGAGGGCAAACGGGCAAATTGAGCAGGGGATCAAATACTTTTTTCTCTCACTGTATGTTAGAACACTGTTTAGAGTTCCGTTAATTGTTATTAGAATACAGTATTTATTCTTTTTGTGAATATCCCACATAAAAGTAGTCATCAATATGAAAGACTATTTAACCTACTGCTAATTATTAGTTTTTTATTCAAAGTATTCATTTCTGATTGCATTAAATTCTAACTGAATTGTTATTAGAATTCAGTATTTATCCTTCTGTGAATATCCCGAATAAAAGTAGCGATTAATATTAAAGACTATTTAACCTACTGCCAATTATTCGTTTTTATTCAAAGTATTCAATTCTAATTGCATTCAATTCTAATAACTGAATTGTTTGAGCTCTCTCAGCCCCACCGACCTCAAAAGATGCTTGTTTTGGGGAGGGGAAGGGAAGGGAAGGAGGTTTGAAGAAGAAGAAGAAGAAGAAGAGTTGGTTTTTATATGCCAACTTTCTCTACCACTTAAGGGAGACTCAAACCGGTTTACAATCACCTTCCCTTCCCCTCCCCACAACAGACACCCTGGGAGGTAGGTGGGGCTGAGAGAGCTCTTAATAGAACTGTGACTAGCCCAAGGCCACCCAGCTGGCTTCGTGTGTAGGAGTGGGGAATCAACCCAGTTCACCAGATTAGCCTCCGCCACTCATGTGGAGGAGTGGGGAATTGAACCCGGTTCTCCAGATCTGAGTCCACCGCTCCAAACCACCACTCTTAACCACTACACCAGGGATGGGGAAACGCAGGCCTGGGGGCCGTATGCGGCCCCTGAGGACATTTTTTGTGACCCTCGGGAGCTCCGGGGCCCCGCCGCAGAGGCTCGGCATAGGGCGGCCCTCCCTGAGGGTGTTCCTGGGGCCACAGCTTGCTGAGGTGCCCTTTGGACCTCCTCTCATCGACTGACTGCTGTTGGCTGGCAAGAGGAAGGAGAGGGACACTTCCCCCAAGGTTGCCCCCTATAGCCGCAGCGTGCAGGAACGCCGGGGCACACTCTTGCTGCCTGTCGGCTGTTGAGCAGCGAGAAGGGGGGGAAGAGGCCCAGCTCCAGGCGGCAGAGCATGCACGCAGGAGCCGATCGGGCTTCAGGGGGCCTTTTGTGGACTCTGGGGCGGGGAGGGCATGGAGCCTGGGGCCAGGTCGTGTGGGGCCGGCAGGTGTGTGTGTGTGTGTGTGGGGAAGGCTTTTCTCTCTCCCTCTCTTTCTGTCTCTTTCTTTGTCTCCCTCCGTCCTTTTCTTTCTCCCCCTCTTTCCGTTTCTTTCTCCCTCTCTCCCTTTTCCTCTTTCTCTGTTTTCCTTCCTTCCCCCCTTTCCGATTGACCACAGGCTGCGCCTCCCTGGTGCCTCGTTTGTTCGGGCCCACCACTGGCTGCCCTCCCGCCTGGGGGTGGCCTCCACGTGGTGGCCGGAGACCTGGCAACCCTAGCCTCTCCCCCCTCACCGGGAGATCCACACCTGGTATGGCCCCCGAATGATGTTATAAATGTGCAAATGGCCCTTGGCAGGAAAAAGGTTCCCCACCCCTGCACTACACCATGCTGGCTCTTTCTTTATCTGTTTGTCCCACTGCAAAAGTTTCCATCTCTCTTTATAGATGCTTTATAGCATGGCGTTGTTTTGATCTAACTCGGGGGTCCCTAAGTTTCTGGACCCTGCGGGCACCTTGGGAAATCTGTGTCCCACAGTGTGATGGGCACAGCCACAAATATGCCTGCTACTGCACTACGTAGGGTTGCCAACCTCCAGGTAGTGACTATGACCAAATGAAAAAATGAAGAAGAACAAAACTCAGGATGTGTGCTAGACGACTTTAATATTGACAAGCAATAACATATAAACTATGACATCAAAAATGAGCATTTTTGACGTTGTAGTTTATTACATGTTATTGCTTGGCAATATTCATGTTGTCTAGCACACATCCTGAGGGGTTTTTTTCCCGTTTTTTTTTTTATTAGGGTATAGTTGCTGTTTTTGTATTGTTGTGCCTTAAAAAAAACGTTACCCCAAGTAGCTCTGATCAAGGATAATGCACTGGAGATCAGAAATTAATTTTACAGCTATGTAATTAATGGTATACCAATTTAACAATACAAACTGGCATCAAGTTTCACCAGCCGGAACCGAAAGAAAGAAGAACCCTGCAGTTAAGCATTCATCCAGCTTTATACACTTCTTCAATTTGTCATCAATAACGATACATTTCTACATTTTCCCATGGCCTCATTCTTGGCTACTGAATTCAACATCTTGGGCAGCGAGCGATTCTCTAACTACGCATGCGTTAGGTCTGAACCGAGAGTCCCTTGCTGAGAACATCAAGGTTCCTTTAACTAGGTTATGAGCTAAACAAGTATCCGTTACTTGTTGCAGTTAGAGGAATGTTAGTGTATGTGCTTTATGCGAACTAAGTGAAAAGGAAAGCAAGAGGAGAGAGAAGGGGGGGTTTGACTCGCATTTATCTACATGGGTGTCACGTCTAAAAGGAGGAAACCTGCACCTGCTTATGTACACAGGGGCAGTCTATAGCGCCACAGGTAAAATACATTTATTTGGGGCCCTTCAGTATATTATAACCTCCAGGTCCTAGCTGGAGGTCTCCTTCTATTACAACTGATCTCCAGCCGATAGAGATCAGTTCACCTGGAGAAAATGGTTGCTTTGGCAATTGGACTCTATGGCACTGAAGTCCCTCTCCTCCCCAAACCCCGTCCTCCTCAGGCTCCACCCTAAAAACCTCCCACCGGTGGCAAAGAGGGACCTGGCAACCCTCCAGCCCAGGAGGACACAAAACGGCTGCTGCAGCTTACCGTCAGTCACACAGTCAAGATCCTCGGGCTGGGTTGACTGCTGTTGTAAAAGATCTGTATAGCTACAAACATCTCCTATGCTTAGGATTGCCAGGTCCCTCTTTGCCACCGGCGGGAGGTTTTTAGGGTGGAGCCTGAGGAGGGCAGTGTTTTGGGAGGGGAAGGACTTCAGTGCCATAGAGTCCAATGGCCAAAGCGGCCCTTTTCTCCAGGGGAACTGATCTCTATCGGCTGGAGATCAGTTGTAACAGCAGGAGATCTCCAGCCAGTACCTGGAGGATGGCAACCCTAGTAGGGATGGATTCTTGACCAGGGAACAAATTCAGAGCCCCTTGTGATGCTTGTCAGTTGGGTGCCCAGGCCTGGTTCAACTGTCAACCGGACGGGGGGACTGGCATCCATCAGCCCGAAAAGGCAATATCATTTATTAAACGATAAAGACGACTATATATCGTCACTCTAGGACTATATCAATAGACTACTGTCTATTACTGCATCTGTAGTTCAGAGACCTGAATAACAGCTGATAAAAAGGTAAAGACTATTTTCTTTCTCTTTCTCCAGGGTGGGTTGGGGGTGGGAATACATGGAATACATGGCATTGATGGAGATGAGTGAGATTTGGCTGGCCAAAGGGGGGGGGGATCCCAAATGCCCCACCCTTGGATGGTAAAAATATTCTAATAAATCAGTTTATCACGACTGGCCGCCCTCTCCAGAGCCCCAGCCGCGTTGTAACGTAACCGAGTCAGGTCAAATAACTCAAACCACCTTTTAAATGAAAAGGTTTATTAAGAGATTAAAAGAGAACAATTAAAATGCGAGTACAGTGATCTTAAAGACACACTGGCAAAGAAAACAACAAAGTCTTGCTGGCTATACTCACAACTCTACTACATAGCTAAAGTCCCTTACTCTTAAGCTAAGCTGGTTCAGGCCTTAGTTTCTTGCATTGCTGTATCTGAGCAGAGTAATGTGCTAAAGCAGTTCAGGTGATGATAATAGTTAGAATAGCATCAGCATGGCTAAACCTATGGCAACCTGAATCCCAGTCAGATGGCCCCTGGCTTCCAATCAGGAACAGTGGCTCAAAGAAACCTCTAGATGGTTCAGGCTGGATTGGGCTTTAGGAGTGAAGAGTGAAATCATGCCCCCCTCCCAACTTCTCACAGATGAAAACTATCTCCCAGTTAGGCTGGTATGCTGGTTCGGCCTTGCACAGCCTTATCTGCTTGGTAACAGGCTGCAGGTGCATCTTGTTTTTCATGGTCTCTGTTAGGCCTCTACAGTTATAACAACCGTTTTCTAAGCATTCAAAATGGAGAACAGTGATGCTAAGCAAAAGTTAACACTAAATGGCTTTTCCTGTCTTCACACAGTTACCTCATGGAGAGCCAGCGTGGTGTGGTGGTTAAGAGCGGCGGTTTAGAGCGGTGGACTCTGATCTGGAGAACCGGGTTGGATTCCCCACTCCTCCACGTGAAGCCAGCTGGGTGACTTTGGGCTACTCACAGCTCTCTCAGCCCCACCTCCCTCACAGGGTGTCTGTTGTGGGGAGGGGGAGGGAAGGTGATTGTAAGCCAGTTTGAGTCTTCCTTATGTGGTAGAGAAAGTCGGCATAAGAAAACCAAGTGTTCCTCTACAGGTTGAGGCGGGGGGCGGGTAGGCATAGACAGAAATGTCATTGGTATAGATGGGAAGGCAGAGAGGTTCGGCCAACCAAAGGGGGGGATCCAAAATGGCCTACCCTCGGGTGGTAAAAATATCCTGACAAATCACTGACGTCATGTTTAGGGTTGCCAGGTCCCTGTCCTCCACCAGAAGGAGGTTTTGGGGCGGAGCCTGAGAAGAGCAGGGTTCAGGGAGGGGAGGGACTTCAATGCCATAGAGTCCAATTGCCAAAGCGGCCATTTTTTCCAGGGGAACCGATCTCTATTGGTTTGAGATCAATTGTAATAGCAGGAGATCTCCAGTTAGGAACAGGATGTTGGCAACCCTAGTGGAGACAGATGACTTGGAAGCTTCAGCTGTTAATCTCCTGACAGTCTGCATTCTTGTATAGCCTGAAGGTCTCATTGGTTTTCACACCCTCTTTTGCTTCCAGGGGAGAGTCAACCTCGGACTCCGCGAAGAGTCACCCACCACCAGGTGCTTCTTTTACATGAGGAACTCCCCCAGGGTGACGCCGGAGATGTCCCCTGAACAAGGTCAATGACTGGGCGAAGGCCAAGCACCCCTACCGTCCCGCCCTCCTTTCCATCGTGGAGGAGGAGACCAGGGGACATGGGCATCTTCAGGATGGTGCATCTCAGGTCCGGCCTCTCCCAGCCCGGTTCTGCAATCGGACGTCTCCCCCTGAGAAGCGGCCACGTCCTCAATCCCTGCCGCCCATCTTGAAGCAGGGAACAGGGTCCCCTAAGGAGATTCTGGGTGGTGCTCCTCAGCAGCTGCAGGTGTTGCCATCTCAAGGCAGGCCTCTGCCCTCCATCTCGTCATGTCCCCAGAAGTCTCCCCTTCCCAGGACTGCCTTTCGCAGCCTGGAGGAGAATGCTGAGGGCTCGAGGGGGGATCCGGGATGGTGCTCCTCGCGCAGTGCCAGGCTTCGCGTGCCGGGACAAACCTGCATGCACCGCATGCCGCAGGAGGAAGTCTCCCTACAAGATGCTCCCCTACCACCCGACCCTCCAGACCATCCCAGAGGACGAAACCTTGGAGCTTAGGGAGACTCGGCAGCGTGTGGAGGCTGCGGGGGGAAAGCGAGAGGTACGTGCCCACCCCATGAAGGCAGAGAGGCATGTTCTAGAAGGTTTGAGAATGGGGGGACTGTGGGGCTCACGACACAGAGGTAGCTCGGGGAAGAACATCACAGGCTCCCATCACATCAGATGGTACCGGTCCCATGTGCCAGTATTCAATCCACGGCGATGTCTCCCGCCAGATCTCTCAGGGAAGCGGAGGGAAACCTAAGCCCTCCTTCGTGGCTTGAGCCAAACTCCTCTGAAGTCAGAGGCTAGTGTTGCCAACCTCCAGATGGTGGCTGGAGATCTCCTGCTATTACAACGGATCTCGAGTCAATACAGATTAGTTCACCTGGAAAAATTGGCCGCTTTGGCCATTGGACACCATGGCATTGAAGTCCTTTCCCTCCCCAAACCCAGCCCTCCTAAAATCTCCCGCTGGTGGCAAAGAGGGATCTGGCTACCCTTTCCAAGATAGACTGCTTCCATATGTAGAAGTTCTATTTAGCTGCCTAGATTCTAGTTCAGTCTTCCACAAATTCGTCTAATTCAGTCAGCCAGCGGGACTGTGTTCTAACCGAAAATGCCCATGTTGATGAATCCCAGAAGGGTGTCAGACTCTGTTTTTTAATTCCAAACGATGGGGTAGATGTGACCTGGTGGCTGTCAGCTTTTATTGAGGAGACATTCGAGTGCTCATGGTGTAGTAAAGTTGCCAACCTTCAGGTGTTGGCTAGAGATAGGGTGGCCAGCTCCGGGTTGGGAAATACCTGGAGGTTTTTGAGGCGGAGCCCGAGGAGAGTGGGGTTTATGGAGGGGAAGGACTTCAATGCCATAAAGTCCAATTAGGATTGCCAGCCTCCAGGTACTAGTTGGAGATCACCTGCTATTACAACTGATCTCCAGCCAATAGTGATCAGTTCACCTGGAGAAAATGGCTGCTTTGGCTATTGGACTCTATGGCATTGAAGCCCCTCCCCAAACCCCGCCCTCCTCATGCTCCACCCACAAAACTTCCCGGCGGTGGCAAAGAGGGACCTGGCAACCCTACGGTGGAGCAAAACCTTTGAGAACATGCCTCGAACGACTCAGCTGGTCGAAGCGCAGGTACAAGTCCACATCTGTTCAGCACCTGCTTCAATCCCCAAGCCCCTCCCTTCCTCCCCTCACCCAGCTGTGCCTGCAACAGATGGGCTGGCAATCGCCACCGCCAACAAGCCCCCTCCCTCCCTCTCTCTCACCACCTCCTCTGTACTACAAAGCAGCTTGCAGCAAGCCCCCACCTTCCCTTCACAGAACTACAGCTCCGGCGGTGCTGTAGAGGAACCTGGCAACCCTACGGTGGAGCAAAACCTTTGAGAACATGCCTCGAACGACTTAGCTGGTTAAAGCATAGGTACAAGTCCACGTCTTTGTCTTCTGACTCGGCTGTGGTCACCTCCTCGATGGCCATTGCCAGCGTTTCCTCCTTTTTCCCTTTCATGCGGCAGTGCACCTTCGCGTCCCGGAAGCCAAACACGAACCGGTCCCAGAGCATCTTGTCGAGGGCAGAGAATGCGCAGGACAGGGCGATCTGGAGGAGGGTGGCGAGGTACTCGGTGGCGGTATCCTCAGGCCGTTGGTCGCGGAGGTGGAACTCATGGCGGCAGGCCAACACTGTGGGCTGCAGGGTGAAATGGCCACCCAGCACTTTCATGATGGCGTCGAAGTCGGTCTCCTTGAGCTTCGCGGGGGCCACGAGGGTCTGGGCCAGCTGGAAGGTCCGGGGTCTGCAGACACTGAGGAACACTGCCCGCTTTTGCATGGTGTCCGTGAACTTGTTCGAGACCATGAAGAAAGAGACACGGGAAGCGTAGCTCTCCCAGTCGCCGGGGCTGGAGATGTGGTGGTGGCCATGAGTGCGGTGTGTTCGTCTCCCCCAAGAATCCAAGTGAATCAGCAATCGGGCCGGGCTGCCTACCGGACACAGCGAGGTCACGGAGCGAGGCGGTAGCCATGGGACAGCCAGCATGTGATTCAGCAACGCGGACCGGGCTGCCTACCGGTCACTGTGAAATGGCAGAGCGGGAGTGATTCAGTAGGTCAGCCGGGTCGCTCTCCAGTCTTCGTCGCCACTGTGGGAAGGATTCACGAGGTCGGAGACGGAGTTCAAACAACAACTGCGTTTATTGATTACAGGAACAGAACTGGTTAATACAACGAGCAAACCTGTTTATATGCCCCCTTGGCCGCCTGCGGCCACTCCCCCCTTGATCCGTGATAGGGGGACATAACCTTCTGGTGACCAATGGTACATGTTGGCTTAGAGCCAATGGGGTCCGTTTGCTTGACCAATAGGGTGAGCAGGGTTTAGGATCCTTCGTGCAGAACTCAAGCTCCTAGGTCTCCCCTTGCTTACTCCCCAACTATATACATACACAACAAACAGGTCCACTCCCCTCTTAAAGCCCTCCAAGCTGGCAGCCATCACCACATCCTGGGGCAGGCAGTTCCACAATTTAACTATGTGTTGTGTGAAAAAATACTTCCTTTTATCTGTTTTGAATCTCTCACCCTCCAGCTTTAGCAGATGACCCCGTGTTCTAGTATTATGCATCTTCTTAAAAATCTCCAGAGAAGGAGAGCTCACCACCTCCCGAGGAAGCCTGTTCCACCGTTGAAGCGCTCTAACTGTTAGGACATTCTTCCTAATGTCTAGATGGAAACTCTTCTGATTTAATTTCAACCCGTTTGTGGAGGTTGTTCTCAGCTCTGCTCCTTAAGATCCTGATGGTGCCAGGAATGGAAGCTGGAACCTTTTCATTCAGAGCAGCTATTCAGTTGCTGCACTTTGAACTTCAAAGTGTGTCGAGTGCCTCCTCAAAGCAAATAAGTATTTATTCACAGTCATAGACCGTAAACTAAAACTGGACTGCAAAATTGCTTGGTGAATAGTAAAGCACGAAGGCAAAAGGTAGCTAAAATTACAGTGCTTAAAATGACAAGGTCATTACAAAAATAGTTCAGTCATATATATTCATAAGATTAGTATAAAACCAGTCTAAAATCATAGAATCATAGAGTTGGAAGGGACCACCAGGGTCATCTAGTCCAACCTCCTGCACAATGCAGGACATTCACAACTACCCCCACACCCCCAGTGATCCCTACTCCATGCCCAGAAGATGCCCAAGATGCCCCCCATCTCATCATCTGCCTAAGGTTATAGAATCAGCATTGCTGACAGATGGCCATCTAGCCTCCAGGGAAGCAGAGCTCCAGATATTAAAGATCCCATGTTTCCTTGGCTATTGCATAGATTTAGTCCAGCTCTGCCTTATTTTAATTGCTAGCCAAGCAAATGTGGCAACTCTATTAGTTAAATTATCTATAGTATCCGATAATAAAAGCTTAAGGCGTTGCTTGGTGTAGAGTACCTTTTTGCTTGAGCTGCATGTAAGACACTATCGAAATTGACCCTACAGTCATGAATCAGGAAGGAATATATAAAGCAGAACGCTTACGTGGAGGTAAACTGTAGGGTTCCATTCCAGTGGACAACAATTTTACCCAATATCTTCCTTTTTAATATGGTGTGTGTACAGCAAGAATGATGTCTAAACAGGTTTCCAAATGTCATTGGCTCTTATCTCTGTAGCGTTTCGTCGTCAATAGGAACATAAAAGTAACAAGTTCCCGGAGGAATCAGGGAAATATTTGGGAAATGATTGGGAGGACTTGGCCTCAGGGCATCTAACTTCGTGGTGGTGATGGGCAGATTTCGAACGTTTGTCTGGGAGCGCATGTCCCAGTGCATACACCCATTGCCAGAGGACAATAGAGCGGGGCTCTGGCTCAGTGGCAGAACCTCTGCTATTACAACTGATCTCCAGCCGATAGAGATCAGTTCCCCTGGAGAAAATGGCCGCTTTGGCAATTGGAAGAAGAAGAGTTGGTTTTTACGTGTCGACTTTCTCTGCCACTTAAGGTAGGGGAGGGACTTCAGTGCCATAAAGGTCATCATGAAGCCAGCGTGGTGTAGTGGTTAAGAGCGAGGGTTTGGAGCAGTGGCCTCTAATCTGGAGAACCGGGTTTGATTCCCCACTCCTCCACGTGAGCAGCGGAGGCTAATCTGGTGAACTGGATTTGTTTCCCCACTCCTCCACATGAAGCCAGCTGGGTGACCTTGGGCTGGTTACAGTTCTCTTAGAGCTCTCTCAGCCCCACCTACCTCACAGGGGATCTGTTGTGGGGAGGGGAAGGGAAGGTGATTGTAAGGTGGTTTGATTCTCCCTTAATATGGTTGCCAGGTCCCTTTTCGTCACCAGCGGCAGGTTTTTGTGGCAGAGCCCGAGGAGGGCGAGGTTTGAGGAGGGGAGGGACTTCAATGCCATAGAGTCCAATGGCCAAAGCAGCCATTTTCTCCAGGGGAACTGGTCTCTATTGGCTGGAGATCAGTTGCAATAGCAGGAGATCTCCAGCTTGTACCTGGAGGTTGGCAACCCTATCCCTTAAGTGGTAGAGAAAGTCGGCATCTAAAAACCAACTCTTCTTCTTCCTCCTCCTCTTTTGGTCAATGGTCAATGTGGCTCTGTGAAGCAAGAAGTGAATCCAACGGACTTAATGATTTTCCACCAACATGAAGCCATTTTTTAAAAAAACAAGTTTGATTCCCTTCAATCTTTAGGCATCGGAATCTTCCAGGTTTGAGGGTTTCCAAAGCAACACCAGTAGGGATTTATTCTTGACCAGTGAGCAAATCCAGAACCCATTGTGATGTCAGCTCACATCCTAGCCAGGCCTTGACAGTTGAGTGTCCAGTTGCCTGGTCCAACTGACAACGGGTGGACGTACTATCAGCCATCAGAAAAAAATAAAGCTTCTCAATAGCAAACTCTCCTATAGCTACAGTTCGTCTGCCAGAAAGAGTATAGGGAACAAAGCATAGAAATGGCGGAGAAAATGGTAAGGGAGATTTTCTCTCCTTTTCTACAGGCCGGGAGGCCGGGGGTGGGTGGGGGGATTTCACAGATATGCCAGAGACATTTGGCTGGCCAAAGGGGAGGGATCTCTATCATAATCTTACTTTCTCTTCTATTACTATTATGTCATTCGTATATCAGTTCTCTAATATTATTTTTGATATCTTTAATGTTACCTTTCAATCTATTATGAAGAACAATCGCTGATTTCATGACAACATTATCTGAAGTATATACTTATGAACTATCATATTTATCATAAAAAGATTGACATTTCTGTTTGTGCTCCTCGTACATCTCATGATGTAGCAAGGTAGAAAGTTTTACAATTTTATCAATTTTAATGAGATAATTTTAACCAGGGGTTGCTTTTATTGACCTCACACCTTTACATGTCTGTGATTCTGCGGTGCAAAACTATTGTGTCTGGAAATTTTTGATGTGTTGGCACGTGATTGGTCAGTCGACCGTATTAATAAACTTGACTTGACTTGACTTCTGGACTTGATGGGCCTTGGTCTGATCCAGCATGGATCTTCTTACGTTCTTGTATTCTTAATATGGGTATCCAGGAAGCCATGAAGTTGATCACCACAAGGATGGCAGACCTTGATCGAGCTAGTACATTGAATCAGGCAAGGCGAGTAGCTTCCACTTTCGCGCTAGGAATTTCTCCACCACCTACTCTCCCTTCACATTTGAGATTTCCCACAATTCCTAGTCATAAGCGAGCTTTTATGCTCGCCAGCTTGAATGTCCTGCTGACAGCTGAACTGAGGGGACGGTTTAGGGTTGCCAGGTCTCTCTTTACCATTGGCAGGAGGTTTCTGGGGCAGAGCCTAAGGAGGGAGGAGTTTCAGGAGGGACTTCAATGCCATGGAGTCCAATGGCCAAAGCGGCCATTTTCTCCAGGGGAACTGATCTCTATTGGCTGGAGATCAGTTGTCATAGCAGGAGATCTCCAGCTAGTACCTGGAGGCTGGCAACCCTAGGATGGTTTGATGGAACTCCATTCTCAGACAGGCTGTGTGCTGGTGCATCTGGAGCAGAAGAGTCTTAAATGATACCTTTGTATACTTTGGCTTTGCAGCAACCGCACCAGGAAGGTGGGGAAACTGAAGCCCATCAAAACCATACGAGTGATGAGCGAGGAGGGGCAGCAGGGGAACATTTGATTCCCCATGAAACCAAGGAGGAGTTTGAGCCACAGCCTCAGGAGAGCCAGGAGGTGAAGGTGGAGCCCGCCGTCCCCGAGGTGAGTCTTGAAAGAAAAGACAGAAGTGGGGCAGATAATCAGAAGCGCCAGTTGGCTGAGAGGTTGGAGTAGGGTTGCCAGGTCCCTCTTCGCCACCGGCAGGAGGTTTTGGGGGTGACTTCAATAGGAGGGACTTCAACCCTAGGTTGGAGGAATGAGAGAAGAATGCAAAAAAAAGGCAAGAACCTGTCAGTCTAGGAGACCAATACTTGAGAAACAAGAACCAAAGGGCCTTGTCTTTGGTCAGCTGAAGCCTTAAGAGATGAATAGCAGCAAGGACCATAGTGTATTGCTCTTTTTTCCAACAATTATTTATATCAGTTTCCCAAACGTTTTGAGTCACGGAGCACTTTTCAGGAGAGAAATTTATCACGGATCACCAATTTTCACCCAGCACCTATATACTCAACCGAATGACAGTCGTGTTGTTCTTTCTAATCTCTTCATGGAGCAATAGGAGATGTTTTGCAGAGCACCGTTTGGGAACCTTTGATTTATACAATAAAAACAGACAGAATTGTTGAGAACAGCTTAGAGAATTCAGAACGCACAGAGGATATCCATATGGGAAACCTGGGCGTGTTTCACTCCATCCAAAGAACTTGGAGCTCCACGTTCATAGAATGACTGAGGGGGCAAACCGGCCACCAGGAGGACACTGATCTTTTTGTGAAAATCCCGATGTGGCCTCATAGTGCACATTCCCATAGCCTTGTCTTCCATGACTGGTAGCACCTCTCCAAGGTCTTGGGTAGAGAAAGCTGTTCCCCAGCACCTGGGATCCCAGTGGTGCCAGGGTGAAACATTTGGCATGCAACAGCTGCTGCCCATGGTATGGTTGCCAGGTCCCTCTTCACCAATGGAGGGAGGTTTTTGGGGAGGAGCCTGAGGAGGACAGGGTTTAGGGAAGGGAGGGACTTTAATGCCATAGAGTCCAATTGCCAAAGCAGCCATTTTCTCCAGGTGAACTGATCTCTATCGATAGGGTTGCCAGGTCCCTCTTTGCCACCGGCGGGAGGTTTTTGGGAGGAGCTCAAGGAGGGCATGGTTTAGGGAGGGGAGTGACTTCAATGCCATAGAGTCCAATTGCCAAAGCAGCCATTTTCTCCAGGTGAACTGATTTCTATTGGCTGGAGACCAGTTGTAATAGCAGGAGATCTCCAGCTGCTGCTTGGAGGTTGGCAACCCTAGCCCATGGGGATCAAGTTGGGGACCCCTGGTCTAAATGAACTACGTTAGAAAGAAATGACATGAAACGTCGTGTGCATTCTTCTGTGTTTGTGGAGAAGAAGCCAACGGTGCCGATTCTCCCAAGGGTCTTTAATAAAACTGCTATGGAAATTTTTGGCTTTGCAGCTGCAGCATCAAGACCAAAAGGGAGAACAGGTCCTCCAGGAAAATCCAAAGGAGGAAGGAGAAGAAGCTGTGGAAGAACCTCTATGTGACTCCCGAGATGAGATCTGGCCTTCGCCCGGGGAGAACAGTGAGCACATTGAGGTCATCGTCAACGTGGTGAGTCTTCAAAGCCAATAATTTGGGCAGATAACCAGAGAAGCAAGTCAGTTTAGGGGTCAAGGGGAATGCGGGAAGGATTGAAGGGACAGACAAGAACCTGACAGTTTAGGAAAGCGATAAGTGGGAAACCAGAGAAAAAGGGTAAGATGCCTTAGTAGGGTTGCCGGATCCAGGTTGGGAAATACCTGGAGGTTTCTAGGGCGGAGCCTGAGGAATGGTATCCTGAGAAGGAACCGGTTGGAAGACTGTTAAGAAATAAAATTGTTGGTATCCTGGGAAGGAACCTTATGAAGGATTCTTGGATATAGATTCTTTACTATGAAATAAGAGACGGGATACATAAGGTTGGTGAAGTGGAACTGATGAAGAACTGAAACGGCTGTCTTCCTCTTCACTTTTGATCCCCTGCTTTGGGACTGAGTAATACTTACCTGGAATCCACACCTGAAAGAAGAAGAAAAACCTAGACTTCGTATCTGTTGGAGTTTTTTGTCTGTCTTTAGGACAGTGAAGTTTGGAAACCCTGTAATATTGTGACTTTGTGTCTTTATGCTTAAAGGAATAGGACTTTTTGTCTGTGCTTGTTAATGTTATCGTATAATACAGTCTGTTGTCTAGCTAAATGTTTGTGGCTTCCTAGAGGCACCTGGTTGGCCACTGTGTGAACAGACTGCTGGACTTGATGGGCCTTAGTCTGATCCAGCAGGGCCTTTCTTATGTTCTTATGGACACTTTGTAAGGTTGATCTGTGTTAGATTTGGAGTAACTACATTTGTACACAGAGGTGTCTATTTTGGCTTACTTAGTACCTGGCGGTTGGCAACCCTACGCCTTAGGTCAGGTGAAGCTGAATCACTTACATGAACTGAGCTTGACCATGGAGAAATGGACCCTACTTCCAATCAAACATCCACTGGGAAACCCAGACAGCATAGGGAGTTGCGGTATGCGGAGTCAGAGACCATCAGTCCATCTAGATCAGCATTCTCCATTGGCTCTCTAAGATCTCTGGTAGAGAAAAAGTGTTTTCTAACACCTGAGACCTTCTTAACCAGAGGCTCTGTGAACGGAGTATTGGGAACTTTCTATACGGGCTCTGCCGCTGAGCCCAAGACCTCCATATTTTAAGCAGACTTCCACCATCTACGGAGCAAACTAGAGACGAGTCCAGATGGGGTGCTGGCTGAACTTGTCTAAAGCCACTTGATGAGTTAACGGCAGAGAGAAAAGTCAGTGGGACATCCTTGTTCACACCTGCTGGGCCAAATAGGAAGGGTTGGTGCTGTGGCTCAGTGGTAGAGCATCTGCTTGGCATACAGGAGGTCCCAGTTTCAATTTTCGGCATCTCCAGTTAAAGGGACTAGGCAAGTAGGTGACATGAAAGACCTCCGGCTGGGACCTTGGAGAGCCGCTGCCAGGCTGAGCAGACAATACTGACTTTGATGGACCAAGGGTCTGATTCAGGAGAAGGCAGCTTCATGTAGGGGTGGGGGAATGGCCAAGCAGTAGAGCATCTGCTTGGCATGCAGAAGGTCCCACGCTCAATCCCTGGCATCTCCAGTTAAGGGACCAGGCAAGTAGGTGGTGCGAAAGACCTCTGCCTGAGACCCTGGAGAGCTGCTGCCGGTCTGAGTAGACAATACTGACTTTGATGGACCAAGGGTCGGATTCGGTAGAAGGCAGCCTCATGTGTGTTCATGTGTGTGTAGGGTTGCCAGATCCCTCTTCGCCAGCAGTGGGAGGTTTTTGGGGCAGAGCCTGAGGAGGGTGGGGTTTGGGGAGGGGAGGGACTTCAATGCCATAGAGTCCAATAGCCAAAGCGGCCTTTTTCTCCAGTGGAACTGATCTCTATCGGCTGGAGATCAGTTGTAATAGCAGGAGACCTCCAGCTAGCACCTGGGGGTTGAGCAAACCCAAACCAGCAACGTGTTGCAAAAACAATGAATAATTCAAAATTAAATACTTGTAATAGTGTTATTCAAACTATCATATACACTATATACAGTGAACTTGGTTTACAAACTGAACTGTATATACCAAAGAACACAAAATTAAACTACAGAACATAGGTGCAATGTCCATTTTTTGCAGTCCTTTTAGCTGTATAGAGCGTCTTGTCATTCAAGAGGTAAGAAGGTCAGTTCTTCATTTAAACAGAAGCCCGGTTGTCTTTCTGTTTCGGCTTAACAAAAAAGCCTTCCTCAGCGGCCACTACAAAAATACAGCAATATATACAATGCAAAATGGTCTATAAATAACAGGAATCAAAAGTAAGCATTATAGGAATACACAAACAATTGATACTTACACGCGAGCTGTTACTAACTGGCTTTCGCGTTGGCAAAGTAGCCCTGAGTACGGAGAGCATTTAAAGAGTCTAGTCACCTGATACAAGGAGACCATGTGAACAGAATGTTTTAAAGTGACAGAACCATATAGTGTAAGTGATGTACTTGCTCATAGGTAACATGCTAGATCTAGCGATGTGTTTAGTCCTTTAGGATGTAAGGAATCGAACATATGTATGTACTTAGACTCTTGACGTCTAAGTATCAATTCAATGTCAGTTTTCTCATATTTCTTAGTGTTAGTATAACGCCATAATACAAAGAAAGAAAGTTCCTCATCAGAGTGGTTTTTCTCCAGGAAATGTGAGGTAAGGGGAGCCTCCAGAACGTGATTTCTAACTCTGGACCTGTGCTCACTGATCCGGTATTTTATAGGTCTCTGGGTTTGTCCAATATACCAGAGAGGACATGCACATCTGATCACATAAATAAGGTGCCGTGAGTCACAATTATTAAAACTATCAATTTTGAATATGCGACCCGTTACTGGGTTCGTGATTTCACGAACTGTCAGCATATATTTGCAGCTCTGACAAGAGCCACATTTGAAATTACCTGCAGGCAAATTGGATGAGGACATAGGGCGTGATATTGGATTTATTAGTATGTCTCTAAAAGACCTGGTGCGTTTGTATGCAATCCGTGGAGGTACTTGGCAACCGGGTAGATGTTGCACCAGGTGCCAGTGTTTACGGAGGATTTGGCCAATTAGAGGTGACATGGAAGTATATTGCATCACATAAGTAAGTCGTGTAGGCTTAAGAGTGGTGCATTCTGTAATTAATGATTCCCTAGGTTTGTTATTAGTTTTATGCATAGCATTTAAAATGACATGTTTAGGGTATCCCCGTTGTAGGAGATCAGCATTCAAATTGTGTGCTGCTTGGAAAAAATCAACTTGTTGAGTTGAATTCCGTTTCAGTCGAAGTAATTGGCCATATGGGATATTATTTTTTAGATGGACCGGATGGAAAGAATCATAATGCAATAAAGCATTCCTGGCCATAGACTTTTTATAGGGGCGAACGCCCAATTTACCATCAGAATTTTTGTAAACGGTCACATCTAGAAACGGAATTGACTCTAAATTACATGCCCCACTCAATTGAATATTTAGATCTTGTTCATTAATCCATTGGTTAAATTGCATGAAAGTATGTGCATCTTGCATAGCCAAGCAAACATCATCTATGTAACGAAAATAAAAAAAGATCTTATTACTAAATGGGTTATTGGTCAATATATGTGCATATTCAAATGCGATCATATAAATATTTGCAATTGAGGGCGCACAGGCGCTCCCCATGGCGACCCCATGTATCTGCAAATAAAATTCCTCATCATATACAAAGTAGTTCTTTTCCATAACAATGTCAAGTAAATTCAAAAGAAAAGGGGTCGGAGGTTGTAAGTTAGCACGTGAGTCCAATAAATCAGCAATTATAACACGTACTACGTCCGTGGGGACGTTTGTGTATAGTGCGTTAACATCTAGGGTGCAAAGCACCGCAGTCAGTGGTATAGTCAGTTGTTCTATGCATGTAATAAAATGTTTAGTATCTTTGATATATGCTGGAGTTTTTAAAGTAAACTCATGAAGGAAGGATTCTAGATACTTAGCTAAGGGTTCTAAGGCAGAGGAAATCCCTGCAACGATTGGTCTACCTGGTGGAGGGCGGGTCTGTTTGTGGATTTTAGGCAGAGCATAAAACTTAGGTACTTTGGGAAACTCATTATATAAATATTCAGCAGTCGCTTTTGATATGTGGTCAGCAGCTAATGCTTCGTTCACCACTGTTCTAATAATCAGTTGTACTTCCTCTGTGGGGTCATGTGTCAGGCGCTTGTAAAATTGCGTATTGCTAAGTTGTCGTTTTATCTCATTGTGGTAATCTGCTTGTGATAATACCACAATGGCCCCGCCCTTATCAGCGGGTTGAATCACTATATCGGGTTGTGCTGCTAGTTTGAGTAGTGTATTCCATTCATCCTTTGACATATTGTTTTTTCTATGCATTTTCCTATGTTCAATCCTACTGATATCCCGGTTCACCACATCATGGTGAACGTTCCAGATATGTAAGGGGACGGGGTACCTCCCGCCCTTTTCGGAGACGCAGAGGGGAAAGAACAATGAGATAGTGGTTAATCTCTCTCATTATACACTTACAGTCCAGGAGAATCAGGTGTTACAAAGGGGTTTGGGCTTTGTACCCACCCCTCTATATTCTTCATTACAAACAAAAATTGATGTTTTTAGATTCATTCGACTCCTGAAATTGAAAGAGAAATTTGGCAATAGTGCAAGTGAAGAAATGGTGAATAAATTCAAACCTAAATCAAAATTCATACCCTCCTCGAGTAATCATTTTATTGCTACCTTCCATGATGTGGTGAACCGGGATATCAGTAGGATTGAACATAGGAAAATGCATAGAAAAAACAATATGTCAAAGGATGAATGGAATACACTACTCAAACTAGCAGCACAACCCGATATAGTGATTCAACCCGCTGATAAGGGCGGGGCCATTGTGGTATTATCACAAGCAGATTACCACAATGAGATAAAACGACAACTTAGCAATACGCAATTTTACAAGCGCCTGACACATGACCCCACAGAGGAAGTACAACTGATTATTAGAACAGTGGTGAACGAAGCATTAGCTGCTGACCACATATCAAAAGCGACTGCTGAATATTTATATAATGAGTTTCCCAAAGTACCTAAGTTTTATGCTCTGCCTAAAATCCACAAACAGACCCGCCCTCCACCAGGTAGACCAATCGTTGCAGGGATTTCCTCTGCCTTAGAACCCTTAGCTAAGTATCTAGAATCCTTCCTTCATGAGTTTACTTTAAAAACTCCAGCATATATCAAAGATACTAAACATTTTATTACATGCATAGAACAACTGACTATACCACTGACTGCGGTGCTTTGCACCCTAGATGTTAACGCACTATACACAAACGTCCCCACGGACGTAGTACGTGTTATAATTGCTGATTTATTGGACTCACGTGCTAACTTACAACCTCCGACCCCTTTTCTTTTGAATTTACTTGACATTGTTATGGAAAAGAACTACTTTGTATATGATGAGGAATTTTATTTGCAGATACATGGGGTCGCCATGGGGAGCGCCTGTGCGCCCTCAATTGCAAATATTTATATGATCGCATTTGAATATGCACATATATTGACCAATAACCCATTTAGTAATAAGATCTTTTTTTATTTTCGTTACATAGATGATGTTTGCTTGGCTATGCAAGATGCACATACTTTCATGCAATTTAACCAATGGACTAATGAACAAGATCTAAATATTCAATTGAGTGGGGCATGTAATTTAGAGTCAATTCCGTTTCTAGATGTGACCGTTTACAAAAATTCTGATGGTAAATTGGGCGTTCGCCCCTATAAAAAGTCTATGGCCAGGAATGCTTTATTGCATTATGATTCTTTCCATCCGGTCCATCTAAAAAATAATATCCCATATGGCCAATTACTTCGACTGAAACGGAATTCAACTCAACAAGTTGATTTTTTCCAAGCAGCACACAATTTGAATGCTGATCTCCTACAACGGGGATACCCTAAACATGTCATTTTAAATGCTATGCATAAAACTAATAACAAACCTAGGGAATCATTAATTACAGAATGCACCACTCTTAAGCCTACACGACTTACTTATGTGATGCAATATACTTCCATGTCACCTCTAATTGGCCAAATCCTCCGTAAACACTGGCACCTGGTGCAACATCTACCCGGTTGCCAAGTACCTCCACGGATTGCATACAAACGCACCAGGTCTTTTAGAGACATACTAATAAATCCAATATCACGCCCTATGTCCTCATCCAATTTGCCTGCAGGTAATTTCAAATGTGGCTCTTGTCAGAGCTGCAAATATATGCTGACAGTTCGTGAAATCACGAACCCAGTAACGGGTCGCATATTCAAAATTGATAGTTTTAATAATTGTGACTCACGGCACCTTATTTATGTGATCAGATGTGCATGTCCTCTCTGGTATATTGGACAAACCCAGAGACCTATAAAATACCGGATCAGTGAGCACAGGTCCAGAGTTAGAAATCACGTTCTGGAGGCTCCCCTTACCTCACATTTCCTGGAGAAAAACCACTCTGATGAGGAACTTTCTTTCTTTGTATTATGGCGTTATACTAACACTAAGAAATATGAGAAAACTGACATTGAATTGATACTTAGACGTCAAGAGTCTAAGTACATACATATGTTCGATTCCTTACATCCTAAAGGACTAAACACATCGCTAGATCTAGCATGTTACCTATGAGCAAGTACATCACTTACACTATATGGTTCTGTCACTTTAAAACATTCTGTTCACATGGTCTCCTTGTATCAGGTGACTAGACTCTTTAAATGCTCTCCGTACTCAGGGCTACTTTGCCAACGCGAAAGCCAGTTAGTAACAGCTCGCGTGTAAGTATCAATTGTTTGTGTATTCCTATAATGCTTACTTTTGATTCCTGTTATTTATAGACCATTTTGCATTGTATATATTGCTGTATTTTTGTAGTGGCCGCTGAGGAAGGCTTTTTTGTTAAGCCGAAACAGAAAGACAACCGGGCTTCTGTTTAAATGAAGAACTGACCTTCTTACCTCTTGAATGACAAGACGCTCTATACAGCTAAAAGGACTGCAAAAAATGGACATTGCACCTATGTTCTGTAGTTTAATTTTGTGTTCTTTGGTATATACAGTTCAGTTTGTAAACCAAGTTCACTGTATATAGTGTATATGATAGTTTGAATAACACTATTACAAGTATTTAATTTTGAATTATTCATTGTTTTTGCAACACGTTGCTGGTTTGGGTTTGCTCAAGTAACTATACAGCACGCTAACGTTTGTTTGCTACAATAGCACCTGGGGGTTGGCAACCCTACAAATAGGATTGACAGCTCCCACGTGCATCTGGAGGTTTTCTGGAATTCTCAGCTGATCTCCCGAGTACACAGATCAGTTCCCGTGGAGGAAATGGCTGCTCTGGAGGGTGGGCTCTTTGGCATTGTACCTACAGAGGGTCCTCCCCTTCCCAAACCCTGTCGTCCACAGGCTCCACCTCCACAATCTTCAAGAATTTCCCATGCTGCAGTTGTAGGGTTGCCAACTTCCAGGAACTAGCCTGAGATCTCCTGCGATTACAACTGATCTCCAGCTGATAGAAATCAGTTCCCCCAGAGACAATGGCCACTTTGGCCATTGGACTCTGTGGCATTGAAGTCCCTCCCCTTCCCAAACCCTACACCCCTCAGGTTTCGGCCCAAAAACCTCCCGCCGGTGGCGAAGATGGATCTGGCAACCCTACGCAGTTGGCAACCCTAGTGCCGCACCTTGCATCCAGGGGGTTTGGCAGTGAGGGAACAGAAGACTTTTTGCCTCTCCCTGTGAATCACCTGACAGTCTCCATTCCTGCGTGGTCTGAAGCTTTTAATTGTTTTCCATCCTCTGTCGCTTCCAGGTGTCCTCCATTTTCGAGTCATCGACCGAGAGCCTCAAACCACTGAGGCCGGACTCTCCCGAAGAAGAATACCTGGAGCAGGACAGCTGCTACTTGACTGACCACGAAGACCTCCTCCAGGACTCTGGAGCCTCCTTTGGCTACTTTCCATGCTACCACACGGCCAGCCAGCTCCCTCAGTTACATCCCGAGGGCGGCGATTCCCCCCGCCGGGAGAAACCTGTGAGGCACCGGAGCGGCAGCGGAGAGGTATGTGTAGGGTTGCCAGGGCCCTCTTCACCACCGGCGGGAGGTTGTGGGGGTGGAGGCTGAGGAGGGCGGGGTTTGGGGAGGGGAGGGACTTCAGTGGCATAGAGTCCAATGGCCAAAGTCCCCCTTTTCTCCAGGGGGACTGATCTGAAGAACTTTTTATTTTAGCTCCCAAAGAAGTGGGCTGCTAGTAATTGAAGATCAAAAACAAAAGAAAAAAGATATTTTGAAATCTTCTGATTCAACTATAAGAACCTCCTTGAAGGTTTATATACTGTGGCCTTTGTCCTCTTCTGCTGAGGCTGATGAAGCCAAGCATATGGTGAAAGCGCTACTGTATTTCCTCTATTTCCTCTATTACCTTTCACTTGCCCAAAATGTGAAGGAGCACTGGTTCCTGCAGACGTTGATATATCAAGCTATTAGCATCAGACTGTTCTACATTGAACTCTTTCAGTCCTGCTGGAGATAGCCATTGTGCATTCTTGATTATTGCTGTCACTTTGAGAACAGCTTTTGTACATAATTTTGTATACCTTAGATAGATACCTTTGTTATTGTTAGCACTGTTGTGTGTTTGCACTGTTTGTTAAATTTTGAATATATGTATTTGATATAGTTAGCCTGCACTGTTTCTTTATTGCCACTACCTGGAGGTTGGCAACCCTAGGTACGTGCGAACCCCTTTGAGCCAAAGAGGCGAGTTCCGGAAGGTGTGAGGAGGGGGGACTGTGGGTCTCAAAGCCCACATCGCTTGGGGAAGAATGTCGCCGGTCTCCTAGTTGCAGCTGACTGAACCAGTCCCGCAGTCCGACAGCATCCAGCAGATCTCTCCAGGAAGCGGAGCACAAAAGCACGAGCCCTCCTCTTTTGCTTGTGCCCATCTACGGCGTAGATTGTTTTGTTGTTGCTTAACCACCTGGAGGGTGGCAACCCTAGGGAGGGGAGACTCCACATTTTCATCCTAGAACCGCAGACCCCAGAATTCCTTGGTCAGGAACCCCAGCAGTCCGAACCAGTTCAGTCAGCGGCCTCTCTTTTCCCATGCAGGTCCCGACAATGACCGAAGGCAGCCAGGTGACCCCGCCGGCCATCCCCTCGAGGGCTTCTCACCGGCCCACGTCGCCGCAGAACCAGAATCTCTTCCTCCTATGTTTTCAGAATATCTTTAAGAGGTCCTGCAGGGTATCTCCAGTACCCCCTGCCTCACCAAGGCCCCAAAAGAGCTGATGGAACCTTGGCAGACGTCTCCAACGGTGGATCAAAAAACACAGGGGACGCGTGCAACCCCACCCATCCTAAGGGGGACAAGGGGAACCTGGCCAGCAGGGCGTGCTTTTTAGGACTCTCGTTAATTGTTGCTCTTCTTAGTACTCCCTTAAAGTTAGTTTATTACAGTATTTTTGTCTTTATTATTACAATATTGATTTATTATTGTGGTATTTCTACAGTGAGGGGGAAAAAGTATTTGATCCCCTGCTAAATTTGCTCGTTTGCCCTCTGACGAAGAAATGACCAGTCCATAATTTTAATGGTAGGTTTGTTGTAGCTGTGAGAGACAGAATAAAACAGGAAAAACCCCAGAAACCCAGAAGACAAAAGTCAGAGATCGATGTGCATTATAATGGAGGAAATAACTATTTGATCTCCTATCAACCAGCCAGATCCTAACCCTAACCCTAACCCTCAATCTCCTTGTAGCTGTGAGAGACAGAATAACCCCCAGAAACCCAGAAGACAAAAGTCAGAGATTGATGTGCATTATAATGAAGGAAATAAGTATTTGATCCCCTATCAACGAGATGTGATGGGAGGCCTGTGATGTTCTGCCCCGAGCTACCTCTGTGTCGTGAGCCCCACAGTCCCCCCATTCTCAAACCTTCTAGAACATGCCTCTCTGCCTTCATGAGGTGGGCACGTACCTCTCGCTTTCCCCCCGCAGCCTTCACACGCTGCCGAGTCTCCCTAATCTCTAAGGTTTTGTCCTCCAGGATGGTCTGGAGGGTCGGGTGGTAGGGGAGCATCTTCTAGGGAGACTTCCTCCTGCAGCGTGTGGTGTGTGGAGGTTTGCCCCGACACGTGAAGCCTGGCACTGCATGAGGAGAACCATCCCAGATCCCCCTCGAGCCCTCAGCTTTCTCCTCCAGGCCGGTCAGCTGCGAAAGGTAGTCCTGGCTCTTTGGAAGGGGAGACTTCCGAGGACACGAGATGGAGGGCAGAGGCCTGCCTTGAGATGGCAACACCGGCAGCTGCTGAGGAGCACCACCCAGAATCTCCTCAGGGGATGCAGCAGTGTCCTCCAGGAAGTTGGCCGGGATCAAGTCCGATGAGACTGGGGCAGTTCCTCAGCAGCTGTGGCCAACGCTTTGCTGGAGCTGTCGTGGTTGGTGTGGGGACACCTTTTCTGATAGATTCCCCAGGGAGGGATTCGAACCCCTCGTGGGCAGCTCAATTGAAGTGCTGGGTGAGGAATGGCAGGCTGCAGAAAATGCTCGGATAGAGCTGGCATGGGAACGGTCCGTTGTGCACCGGGCCCGGGTGGCCCATGCTGGCCCAGCCCATCGCTGCAGTGTCTCTGGGAGTCTGTGCAGCACGTTGGGCAGCTGCTGGTAGCCAGGCGGGAGCTTGCGCCAGGCCCTCGGGCGTTGTCGTCGCTTGATGAAGCTCGCTTGGGGTGACTACCTGGTGTCACCAGGGCAGGCTCATGAGCTGGTGGGTCGCAAGCAGTGCGGATGCGGCGGTTGGCCGGCTTGACTTCTATCTCCTCCATCCCCCACCCCCCGCTCAGAGGAGGCGATCTGTTGCTGCGCATGCAGCATGGAGCAGTGGCTCTGGCTGCATTGCTTCCCCTTTCTGGCGCGAAGGGGACCCAATGTGCATCGTGCCAGATTGGCACATTCTGGGCGTTTTCAGAGTTGGTCCTGATAGCCTTGTGCTGCGATTGGTCAGCGTGCTGCTCTCCCGTCACTTGGATTCCAAGGCCGGGAGGCATTTGAGCCCTAGGATGCTGGCGCATTGCCCCTCAATGACCACGAGTCACAGGTTGCTTGACGACTGCTTGAAGCGGACGTTGAATCTCTTGATGCCTCTGACGGGAACCCTTCTCCCCAGAAAGTCAGTCAGGACAAGGTTGCTCCATCGTAGGCAGGTGTGCTCTTCTTTTGGTGCACAGCCACGTGAATGTGTCGGCTGAGACCACAGAGAGGGCAGGCCCTTAGCTGACCTCCATCTCACACGGGACACCTTGGATCTGGACTGTCGCGCTGAGTTTTTTAAACGAGTGGAGCTTGTCACACTCCACGCTCTGGATGTGGTGCTATGGTGTGTCTCTATGCTCTGCAGTGCTGGAGTGGGTTGTCTTGTCTTTGCTGTGTGGGTTACTTGAGTGACAGACTCTGGCCATGCGGCTGACCTTGCCACATGTTGGGCACTTTGCGTCCCAGAACCTGCACGTTTGGTGGTCGTGCCCGTCCCCACAGCTCATGCACTGCTTCCCAGTCGTAGTCCTCGGACTGGCACACTTGGACCCTCTGGACTGCAGTCTCTTGACCTCTCCTGTCATGCTGTCACCTCTCGCCTTGGCCGGAGCCCGTGGGTCAGTTGGCGCTGTTTGGTCAGCGTGACGCACCTCCCGAGTCAGTCTTTCAGCGGCCTCCACTGCCAGTGTACGCGCGTTTGTTATTTTGGTCAGGAGAGAGTTAGGTTTTGGAAAATGGCAACAAGACAAAATTTGGGCAGGAGCAAGACAACAGCTGCCTTTTTACGTTGGATGTAACGGGAAGAACAGACTGGCTGAGAAAAGAGACTGTGGTATGCTGGAGAGACCCCGTCTCACAGATCCAGTTGCGCCATGGTGTGAATCCTGGCACTGCTTTAGGGGCACCATCCTGGATCTCCTGAGGGCCAACAGTTTCCTCCTCCAGGATGGGCCGCAGTGAATGTTCATAGGCGCGCTTCGCCTTCCCCCGTTTGTTGTCCTTGCGCTTGGGCTGGGGATCTGACCGGCGTGTCGCCCTGGGGGAATTCCAAGTATAAAAAAGGCACCTTGTGGCTGGCGACTATTTGGGGAGACCAAGGTTTACCTTTCCCTGGAAGGAAAAGAGGGTATGAAAACAAATGAGACCTTCAGGCTACACAGGAATGCATATTGTCAGGGGATTAACAGTGGGAGCTACCAAGTCATCAGTTCCCACTAAGGCTTTCGAAGCACAGGGGCAAAATTGGTTGACAGAACTTGCAGGAATGGGGGTTTCCCTCTTGAGTCTTTCAAGCAAATGGAATATACCTCTGGATGTAAACGTTATTAAATCTAGTTGCTGTATTTTGCCAAATGGAGCATGTGATGCAGAGCCCGGAGGGTTTGCTCTTGGTATTATTTGGGTCTTTCATACCCAAAGGCGTTACCTGCATCCTGCAAGCTCCTAACACCCCCTAAATATCGAATTCTTTTTCTAAAGCAAGATTAAATGTGCTACCGCCAGGGGAACTAGTTGACAGGTTTGCAAGGATCCCTTTCTCTGAGAGACTTTGAGGTTGTAAATCTGGAAAACTGGGCACAATTTGGCATTTCTTTATTGACTGTAATAAATATGCTACTGCTCGAGAAAAGTGGATCACAATGTCCATTCAAAAATGGACCCCAGCTCCAGAGGTGGAGACTGTAGCTGAATTGTTTGCTGATGTTGAGCCTTAAGTGACTCCTGCAGTGGTGAAATTCCTGCCTCCAGCATTCAGTAATAATAATGACGTATCATAAAGTAATTATATCATTTACCATTATGTATCCTGTTTTCGCCCATATTTGCTTATGACCAAATGGTCTGTGAGCATAAATAAAGAATCAAAGTGTTCAAGCTTTTGTGAATGATTCTATTCCTAAAACTGCCTGCTCCTTGCTGTTATTGTCATTAATATTGCTCAGAAGGTTACTTATTTCTTATTATGACAGCATTGCTTCTTCTGACTAGTATGCGCTCTCTCAATTCTATTAAGCCTTCTTCTAACTTTTAGCATTTCATTAGTATTAGTAATAAAAAAAATTTATTTAATTTTTATTTTTATTTAATTCTATTAAGCCATCTTCTAACTTTTAGTGTTTCATTAGTATTAGTGATAAAACTTTTTTATTCAAAAGAGCAAGGAGTTGTGTTTATTCTCAACGGATCGTATGGCGCGGTATCCCTCGATCGACTAGAGGGCCCACTACCAAAGAGAGATGCTGGACAAGTTTGCTCCCACCACCTTTGGGGGCCCACACAAGGGAGATAAGAACATCCCGGTTGAGGTGGATTAGATGGCGTCTTCCCCACAGCCATCCCAATGCCTCGCCATACCTGCCTGGGGCTTCTCAGAACACAGCCAGCTCCAAAGAGGCATGGAAGCGCATTTGCCCCAAAGCCCAAGGGGATGCCTGCTCCAACAACACAGTAATTGTTTGGGTACACTGAACCCCCTTCCCAAAGGCGAGAGGCAGAGGCCCTGTCTCTTTCTGGTTGAGGGGGCCCATTGAGGTCTATCTGACCCTTGGAGTGGTCCTTATCTCTTTTGGCTCTTCCCTTTGAACGCAGAGCTCTACCCTCTGTGCAGTTCCTTGGTCACCATGGAGCATCACCAAAAGATGAGCCAAGGCCTTAAACAGGGTGGAGAGGGCGATGCGGAATCTAGCCCTCCCAGGGGAAATCTGATGCTCGGGGCTTCTAATTGTTCTCTTTGACATGAGAGGACCTGATGCAGTAGGAGATACCCAGTTCCCCAAGAGCCCCACTCAAATACCCTCGAAGAGAACCTGCAGGGTGACTTCCCCGGGATGTGCCTTAATGGCCTGCAATGCTACCACGCCCCCTCCCACCTGCCAGGATGACCCAGGGGATCTTTGGTGCACGTCAGGTCAGCATTGACAGATGCGCACAGCTCTGCTTGCATGCATGGCAGTGGGAGGCGACAGGAGGAACAAGGTGGAAGAGCAGTTAGCAGGGTTGCCTGCTGCCAGGTGGGGTAGGATTTCCAGGCACTAGCTGGAGATAGGGTGGCCAGGTGGGAGGTTTTTGGGGTGGAGCCTGAGGAGGGCAGGGTTTGGGGAGGGTAGGGACTTCAATGCCATAGAGTCCAATGGCCAAAGCGGCCATTTTCTCCAGGTGAACTGATCTGTTCCAGCTGGAGATCAGCTGTAATTGCAGGAGATCTCCAGCTATTACCTGGAGATTAGAAACCCTAGCTGGAGATCTCCAGCTATTACAACTGATCTCCAGCTGGTAGAGATCACTTCCCTTGGAAAAAATGGACTCTCTGGTATTGAAGTCCCTCCACTCCCGAAACCCCACTAGGGGAAGGGAGCGACTTCAATGCCACAGAGTCCAATTGCCAAAGTGGCCATTTTCTCCAGGGGAACTGATCTCTATCGGGTGGAGATCAGTTGTAATAGCAGGAGATCTCCAGCTAGTACTTGAAGGCTGGCAACCCCACTTAAAATTGTCTTCCCCTCTCTGGCCCCCAACCTCTGTGAGGTAGCCGAATGGCAGGCGGCAATAGCCATTGCCTGTGACCAAGTGCCATGCCATCCTCCACTGGACCCAGCTGTATGGTTGCCAACCTCCAGGTACTTGCAGGAGATCTCCTGCTATTACAACTAATCTCCAGAATTTCCGGACGATCCCTGCTGGCTCGGAAGGAGTAAACGCAGGCATGTCGGACTCAAGAGAGTATCCAGGGAAGCCCAGAGAATCCTGTGTTGGTCTGGCAATTAATGCTGTCTCCAAATCTTCATTGCAGCCTTTGACTAAATAATTACTGTCAGTCACTATAAGAACAGGCCCTTTGAGTAATGATGCCGCGTTGAGTGCAAATTCTAAAGCTGACATTTTTGCCTATTGAGCTGTAAAGTCACCAAGAGGAAATTTCCACTTACGATCAACGATGAATTCATTCTTAGAAGTATAATGTCCTTGTACTATTCCCATGCCAGCAGAGTACCTTTCCTTTTGATCCGGATTCTTTATAGCTGAACCATCTATGTAAAATACAGCTGCATAGTTAGTTAAAGACATCTTTGGAAGAGAAATATTTGTGGATACTTGGTCTTTTATGTAAGGTAAATCATCCAGTTGTGGTAAAGTTTTGACATAGTGAAACTCAAATATAGAGTCCTCAAAATAAGAAAGCCATTTGAGCCATCTATTTGATAATGCCTTACGCTCTGGAGGAGGAGTCTTTTGTAACCTTTGAGGTGAACGCAGAGGAGAGTAAACATGTATTTGCTGTCCTTGTGCCAGAGCTAAAGCCTGTAGAAGTACTTTATGCATTGTGGTAAGCTTTTCTGTAGAAGAAAATTTCTTTTCTGTAGGTGGGAAAATCAAATTTCCAATCATTATTGGTGCAGTTGAGTTTGTATTGTGAAAACGCATAGACCCAGCTATAGGAGAGATATGAAACTTCACATATAAAGTCTTACTAGAGTCTCTGGCTTCAAGATGCACTATCAAAGTATCAGGTATGTTTTGATGTTCCTGAGTCCATGGAACTGAATTCTTCTCAGATTTAGAAATTAGTCCATATAAAGGTGCTATGCATTCAGAGAAGTCTGGGACAAAATTGCGTGCAAAATGTAATAAACCCAGAATGCTCTATCGTTGTTTCAAAGTTTTTGGAGGTTGCAAAGACAAAATTTTATCCTGAAACCTTTGAGAAACCTTTGCCAGTATCAGTCACTTCAAATCCTAGAAAAGTAACGGTGGATTTAGCAACTTTCAAAAAAATTTCAAAGAAATAACATACCGTCTAGCTCCAGACTAACAAAGACTACAGTCAACAATAGCCATGCAGATTAGCTTTGGGTTTCACACATTAACACATTAACATACCACACCCTCATTAGCACCCTCTGCTCCGGGCTGTAGTTGGAAGTACCCCTCCAGATATTTAAAAAGTGGCTATATGGCTGTCTAGGCGCAGAGTGTTAAGCTGCAGTACTGCAGTCAAAAGCTCTGCTCACGACCTGAGTTCGATCCCGACGGAAGTCGGTTTCAGGTAGCCGGCTCAAGGTTGACTCAGCCTTCCATCCTTCCGAGGTCGGTGAAATGAGTACCCAGCTTGCTGGGGGTAAAGGGAAGATGACTGGGGAAGGCACTGGCAAACCACCCCGCAAACAAAGTCTGCCTAGAAAACGTCGGGATGTGACGTCTCCCCATGGGTCAGGAATGACCCGGTGCTTGCACAGGGGACCTTTACCTTTAGGAAAACCAAGGCTATGGATGGAACAATGCCAATTAACTCTCCAGAGATTAGAGCACGTGTAGTGAACTCCCGGATACCAGAGCATCCTTCTCTTTCACTCAGAGCCGATGAGGCCACTACGTGGCCTCAAGTTATTGGAAACGTATATTTGAAAAAGCCCATGGAATGGTTCCTGTTGTTGAACTGTCTAAAACTTTGACAGACCGGATGAAAAGTGAGGGATTGATAACAGCTTTTTGTTGGAAATACAACGTCTAGTGCACAAAGGTTGATTAAAGAAAGGAAGATCAGCAGGGGGCAGCAAGTGTGAGAGTTGGATAGATAGAAAGGCCGTGACCCTTCACCCTTCTCTTCCTGTGTTCTTGTTTGTTCCCATAATGCACCCCTCCTCTTCCTTCTAGTTACAGTGAAAGAGAGGAGCCGCAGGCCGCATGTTTCCCTGTTAGTTATGGACCCTAGTTAGAAATAAGCCTGTCTCTCAGTCGGTTACCAAGTTTGTGGTTTCTGAATAAACTCACTTTGTTTAGTCCTTAATCAGACTCAGGATCACCCTTAAGAAAAACTCCATTTCTTTCACTTTTCACATGGGCATGATGTTGAAAGATGATTTTGCATGAATATGGGGACTTTTGAAACCAGCTTGTACTGGTCTTGCTGTGGTAACTCCGATTCAAACAACACTGTCAGTTCTTCCACATGATCGGGCTAGGCAGCAACAGTTACCACATGTCACAACTACTGTTTATGAGAGTCCGGGTTTTGATTCTGCGGGGAGGTCAGCCCACCGCGAGGCAGCAAAGAAGCCTGAGTATCCTAGTGCAGCAGGAGCAAAGCGAGCAGGAAGGTTCCTGAAGAAGAGACTCCACACTTTTCAGCAGAGGTCTTCGCCTATTGATGAAAAGGGATGATAGGCACCTGAAAAAACAGGTCAGAAACGTTCCATTAAACCCCCTACTACCTCTCCTAAGCCTTCTACAAGTCAAGGTTGGAAAACTGTTTCGAGCAGTGAAAAAGGCTCAGCAGAAGGAAGGCCAAGGTATAATTTAAGGCCCTTCATGAACCGTCCTGACTGGTATGGACATCCAGAAAGAGGGACTCTAACACCATATAGACAAGCACCTGATGAGGAGCCGCCTGCTGAAGAGAGGGCTGTGAGACCACCACAGCAGGTACAGTACAGCAGGGGCACACGGTTCAGCATATCCAACATGAAAATTCTCGTCCAGTACAACCATCATCAGAGGAGGGTGATCCCAGACACACAAGCAAGCATCACATGCCTACCCAACAGCTGGAAGACTCAGCATGAGATTCCAGTGGAACAGTCTACAGTGAATACAATAAATGGGGGTAAGGATTATAACCTATATTTTTTGACTTTGTATTTAGATGTACAGGCAGAAGTGATATTTTATGAAGGAGCCCTAGCCATAGTTTCCATTAAAGGGGTTCCTTGGAAAAAGAGACTCAAATATACACAGAGACGCAAACGTACACAGAGTAAGGGTGTCAAACCAATCTGTTACGAGGGCCACATATAGTGTTGCCAACCTCCGAGGGGACACCTAAATCCACGCCACAGTAATATCAAAACTAGACTATTGTAATATACTGCATGTGGGTCTCCCCTCAAAATCAACTCAGAAACCCCAACTGGTTCAGAATGTCATGGCTCAACTATTAGCGGTATTCATATTATTCCCATTCCGTAGACACTCCATTGGTTGGCCATTTCTTACCGAGCTCAGTTTAAGGTATTGGCTATCTCAAATAAAGCCCTTCATGGTCTTGGCCCCTCTTATTTATGGTACTGCCTCTCTATACTCCACCACACCTTCGCTCATGTCATCAGGATAGGGTTGCCAACCTCCAGGTACTAGCTGGAGATCTCCTTCTATTACAACTGATCAGTTCCCCTGGAGAAAATGGCCACTTTGGCAGTTGGACTCTATGGCATTGAAGTCCAATTTTGGGGGTGGAGCCTGAGGAGGGTGGGGTTTGGGGTGGGGAGGGACTTCATTGCTATAGAGTACTATTGCCAAAGCAGCCATTTTCTCCAGGGGAACTGCTCTCTCAGCTGGAGATCAGTTGTAATAGCAGGAGATCTCCAGCCACCACCTGGAGGTTGGCAACTCAGCTGATGAGTCTTTATTGATCACATGGGCACATGCCTGTTCATTCATTTTAGGTCAAGACTACATGACTTTATGTGAACCACTTCTCTGTCTCTAAATAATGAAAAAGATTAGAGTAACTAATTGAAATTTGCCTTCGAGACTGATCACACCCGGAAGCTCATCTTTTTGTACAACAAATGCTTCATTCATCTTGTAACTTAGATTCAAGCAGAGGCCTGCTTGTTCTCAGGGATCAGCCATCTCTGTTTATTGACCAGACATTCCCGAATCTTTTTGTCTTGAGGACTTTGTGGTTATAATTTTATTTGAGATACCGCAGTCTCAATCCAATTTGTTCCCTGTTTCTACTAAGCCAAAAATGAGAACTGATATTTAAAAGCTAAATGTCCCTTCTCCCAGAATACATTTTTCAATACTGGTAGATCCATATTCACAAATGCCTGCATCTGTGTCAAAAATATTCTTGCTTCATAGAGTAGCAAATGGTGGGCCTTATACATCTTTTTCAAGGTGGTAATTTGTTTTCCAAGGAAGTAAGATTTATGACAAGACTCTTTCATCCTCCAAAAATGCTTCTCACATCTTCCGGCTGCATGTGCTTCTGCCCAGGGATTTCTTGAGTGCTATTTGGACATCCTTGTTCCTCAGGCTGTAAACGACAGCATTCAGCAGTGGAGTCACCAGTGTGTATGTGACAGAGATAAAAATGTCCTCCTTTAAAGTTTGTCTGGATTGGGGCCTCAGGTAAATAATGGAAGCGCATCCAAAGTGCATGACAACCACAATGAGATGGGAAGCGCAAGTTGAAAAGGCTTTGCGCTTCCCCTCTGCTGTGGGGATTTTCAGGATTGTGTTTAAGATTAAAATATATGAGAGAAGGATCAAAAGGAACGAGAAAACCACTACCAAAACACCAAAAAGAAAAATGAAAATTTCCCCTATATAATTTTGGGCACAGGCCAGCTTAAGTAAAGGCCCTATATCACAAAAGAAAATATTGATTTTATTAGGCCCACAGTATGGCAAGGTAAACACGAAAAATGAAGAGGTTGCAGATATTAGAAAACCACCTATTACTGAAAAGACAACCAGTTTGGTACAGAGTCTCTGATTCATCAGAACGGGATAATGTAAAGGTTTACATATGGACACATATCGGTCATATCCCATCACTGTAAGAAGCAGACAGTTTGTGCATGCCAAGCCCAGGAATACATACATCTGAATAGCACAGCCAATGAATGAAATAGTTGCCTTTTCTCTGAGAAGATTGACAAGCATATTAGGGATGATGGTGAAAGTGTAGCAGGTTTCTGAACCAGAGAGCATGGCGAGGAAGAAGTACATGGGGGTGTGGAGGGTGGAGTCGCGCTTTATTGTAGCAATGATGATAATATTTCCAGCCAAAATAGCCAAGTACATGATGGAGAATACCACAAACAGCAGGACCTGCAGGTTTAGGAAACTGGAAAATCCAATCAAGATGAATTCCGTCACCATGTTTTGATTGTCTTGTTTCATTGATATAGCATCTGTAAAGAAAAGATAACTCTCCTACAAATCTCTAACAGTGCCAGTCAATTGAGACTTTATACCAGTGATATTCAGTGGCTTGTAAGCGATATTGATATACTGCTGGTGGCTATTTGGAGCAGTGTTACCAAATGTGGCACCAGCCCCGTGTTTCAGGTAAAGGGGCAAGTCCCTTGCCTGGTAGTGCTTGTGGTTGGCAGTTGGTTATCAACTTGAACCTCCACGGTCTAGGAACGAGTAAGCTGGGAGCATTCCTGAGGTATAGCAAATGTGGCTTTTTTGGTTGATGGTAATTGCTAGAGAAGGAGCCCTGTTCCGCAGAAGGGTGAGCTGCAATAGTGCAGGCAAAGCTCTGCTCACTACCTGAGTTCAATCCCGACGGAAATCGGTTTCAGGTAGCCAGCTCAAGGGTGACTCGGCCTGCCATCCTTCCAAGGTTGGTAGAATGAGGACCCAGCTTGCTGGGGGTCAAGTGTAGGTGACTGAGGAAGGCAACCATGTAAATATAGTCTGCCTAGTAAATGTCAAGATGTGACATCACCCCATGGGTCAGTAATGACCTGGTGCTTGCTCAGGGGACTACCTTTACCTAACTGCTAGTGTGGTTCTCCATGAGCTGAAGCCTGAGAACCACTGCTTTATACAAAGTTATTCGGCAACACTTTTTCCAGTAACACAATTTCTTTCAAGGCATAAAAACTGACTGCGAGGTAAATTCCCTTTTAAGATGTTCTGGCTAATTACAATTCTAATGTAATTATAAATCCCTGTCCAGGGGTTTAAAGACCCCTTGTATCCTGGAGTTATTTTTATACCCCAGGACTTCCAAAAATGGAATATTCTTGTTTTTTTAACTTAAATTTTATTTTCAAACATTACATTTAACACTGAACACTATACACAACACACTCAATACACTATACAAATAACAGCACCCTCACAATACATGATTGCTCTCTTTAAGTATTTGAAGGGCTGTCAGAGGAAGAAGAAGAGTTGGTTTTTATATGCCGACTTTCTCTGCCACTTAAGGGAGAATCAAACCGGCTTACAATCACCTTCCCTTCCCCTCCCCACAACAGACACCCTGGGAGGTAGGTGGGGCTGAGAGAGAGTGACTAGCCAAGGTCACCCAGCTGGCTTCGTGTGGAGGAGTGGGGAAACAAATCCAGTTCACCAGATTAGCCTCCGCCGCTCATGTGGAGGAGTGGGGAATCAACCCCGGTTCTCCAGATCAGACTCCACCGCTCCAAACCGCCGTTCTTAACCACTACACCATGCTGGCTGCTCTGGAGGGCAGGGAGCTGTTCCTGTTGGCAGCAGAGGGTAGGACAATAATGGGTTTAAATTGAGGGAGGAAAGGTACCAGCTGGATGTTAGGAAAAATATTTTACAGTAAGAGTTTTTTGACAGTGGAATCAGCTACCTAGGGAGGTGGTGAGCTCCCCCTCACTAGCAGTCTTTCAGCAGAGGCTGGACAAGCACTTGTCAGGGATGCTCTAGGCTGATCCTGCGTTAAGCAGGAGGTTGGACTAGATGGCCTGTATGGCCCCTTCCAACTCTATGATTCTATTATTCCATAATCTCCTAATCTATCATTCAACAAACATTAATCTGGGTGTATCCATACCGCTCTTGCACCTACTATCTTATTTGAAAACTACATTTTATTATTTTGTAATAATAATATGGCTGGAAAAAGACAATCATGATAGGAAAAGTGGAAGGCAGCAGGAAAAGAGGAAGACCCAACAAGAGGTGGATTGACTCTATAAAGGAAGCCACGGCCCTCACTTTGCAAGATCTGAGCAAGGCTGTTACGGATAGGACACTTTGGAGGACATTGATTCATAGGGTCGCCATGAGTCGGAAACGACTTGACAGCACTTAACACACACACACACACACACACACACACAATAACAGAGATACCAAAAAGCAATAACCGAAGTTTAGTATCCTCACTATTACTAAAGCCATTATCCTGTTCAAACTATCTTCATAGCTATATCTATTATTATATGCATTGTATATTGTATAAAGAAATAAGATACACTTTTTCAACAAACTTATCTGTTGTAGCTTTACTGAAAGCATTTATTTGTCCAAACCATCTTCATAACTAATACATCTATTATAATAGACATTATGTAATATATATAAAATATACCTATTAAGCAGAATTATCTATTGTAGATGGGTTTTTTCCCCTTTCCCTCTAGATTAGAAAATGACTTAGTCATAACCACAACCCTACTGAATGTGTGAACTTCTGGAATTCACCCAGTTGACAAACTCTAAGTCTGGATGAAAACTTTATTAAGATGTCATCAATATATATTGACTATAATAATTAAAACATAGGAAAAATTAGGTTTTTTGTTGGGCTTTAACAAGGGATTTGCCTCTAATTCAGTCATATATTAATTTGCTACACTTGGTGCCAAGGAGATGTCCATTTGATCTGAAAACAGAATCACTTTGTCAAAGCAAAAATTTATTTTATACATAACCAGATCCAACAAATCCAGCAGAAAATGTTTGAGTGGATCCAGCAGAGGTGTGCTATCTACAGCATGCTCTATAAGAGGCCTGACTTCATTATGGGGTGTAGATCTTTATAAAGAATTAACACCCAGCACACCTATCTTCATCCACATGCAACCTCCTTACATTTATAAAATGTGAGTTATCCTCAGTTTAAGGTATTGATCATTTTTGAGATATGGGGAATTGGCTCTTAATTTGAAACCTGAAATGTATGTCTTAAATTGTGTTGATGTCATAATTACTGATCCCAGAGGGGTACAGCTGTATGCTCTGACTTGTGAGGATGGTATTCACACAGAAACAACTGCTATTGCCTGGCAAATCAGACTGGTTCTTAAACCTGCAGGAATTGTTATCAGTCGCTGAACTAACAGCAATGCAAAATCATAAGAATATTTTTAGATGACAAAAATTAGCAAGAATTGGCTGCATTTAAAAACAACAACAAAACTTAAGCTGTTAGAAATCCAAGGATAGGAAAGAAATAACTACAACTACATACATTGTCTTCCTTCTTTTTTAAAAAAAATTGTGAGGTAGTCATGTTGTATTCTCTGCATAGTGGTTCTGATTATGTATTTTAAGAAAGAACAACAAATCCAGCGTAATAGCATATGTATCTTCCTCCACATACAAGTTCTCTTCACTGGATAAAATGTGTGGTGTCTTGAAAGTAAGATATAGATTGCCATCAAAAGGAATGAACACATGAAGCTGCCTTACACGGAATCAGACCCTTGGCCCATTCAAGTCAGTATCGTCTACTCAGACCTGAAGCGGCCCTCCATGGTCTCAGGCAGAGGTCTTTCACATCACCTATTTGCCTCGTACCTTTAACTGGAGGTGCCGGGGATTGAACCGGGGACGTTCTGCATGCAAAGCAAATGCTCTACCACTGAGCCAAAGCTCCTCCCCAGGGTACATGGTTTGCTAAACCACACTGAGGACCAGGTCCCCCATGTTAGGAAAGGTACTGCCAAGTCCGAAAGGATGCCTAAGATTCTAACAGACTCACACACACATACTCTCTGGCATGGGAGGTTTTGCCTTGGATTTGCTGCTCTCTAGATGCACATTAAGGATTGCCTGCTCTCATTCATTCCAATGGGTGGATGGGGGGGGGGACCCCATAACTCAGGATTAATTGCCTTTTAGTCAGACCCCGGGCCGGGGTAATGGTACGGCCCAACTGCAGAGGCAACCAGACCCCCGGGCCGGGGTAATGGTACGGCCCAACACGAATGTGTTTTTAAAAGGCTGTAATGGGCAGATGGGTGGGGGGACCCTTCCAGGCCCCATATCTCGGGACCCCCGACCCAATCTTTACAAAACTTGGGGGTTCTTGCAAGAAGGGTCCCCTCAAGCTACGCTGAAAAATTGGGACCTCTACCTCCAAACATGCCCCCCCAGAGCCGCAGAAAGGCGCAATTGTGTTTTAATGCCTTTATTCCAATTGGCAATTTTTTGGGGGGGACCCCTTCCGGGCCCCATATCTCGGGACCCCCTGATCCAATCTTTACAAAACTTGGGGATTCTTGCAAGAAGGGTCCCCTCAAGCTATGCTGAAATTTTGGGAACGCTACCTCCAAAAATGCTCCCCCGGAGCTGCGGAAAGGCGCGAATGTGTTTTTAATGGCTTTAAACGGCCGATTTTTTTCTCTTCATAATTTGTGAAACCTGTGGCAGTGTGCAGGAATGAAGGTTTTTTTTTAAAAAGAGACTATCCCCCTGCAATTAAGCAAAAGAAAACTTTTAAAGAAAGCATTGGACAAATTTCTTTTGTAATAGCAGTACTGTGTGGATGCGCTGCCACCTGCAGGACAGTCAACTGTATGACTTTGTCAATTTGTGTGTGTTGAAAGTGCAGTCAAGTTGCAGATTTATCGCAACCTAGCAAAGGGCTTTCAAGGCAAGTGAGAAACTAAGGGTGCCAAGGCCTTCCTTTGCAGAGTCTTTGTTGGCGGTCTCCCTTCCTAGTAATGAATATGCTTAGCTTCCGAGATCTGATGAGATTAGGCTATGCCATGCAGCCTTCCCTCCCATTCTCATTTTATAGGAGGAATATATTTTTGTGGTCTATCCTTCATGACAAAATGAAGAGCAATATGTTTCAGTGATTGTAGCAATCTTCTCAATAGGCCTTTAGTGTCAGAAAATAAATTTGTTCAGGTATCCATCAGGATTTGGAAGACATGAGCTTTGATTTTGAGTCAGAGAGAAGAAGACAACCACTGTTATGAGTGAAGCTGGAGGGGTGGTGGTGCAGGATCTGCTGTCCTGTATGGACGGCTCCGTGCCCCCAGTTGTGCTCTACCTACATATTTGTAAATAGAGCAAGAAATACAAAATATCCTAAGTCTGCAGTGTTCTCTCCTCCAAGGGAACCAACCTAGATGAGTGCTAAGCACTAAAACCTCCCACTGTTAGAAGTTGAGGACATGTAATAATATACATTCAAACAGACATGAAGCCTGCAAACACAGGTTATGTTTCTGGCTACTGCAGACATTACCTCACACACATACCAGGCCTCAAGAGGCAACTGAACTCCAATGCACAGCTTTAGCTTGTCCTGTTTGGGAAAGTATTTTTTTTTATTCCATCATTTTGAATGGTTTCCACAGGTTCCTCCTATTTTATCCTCATTACAGCCTTGCAAGATTGGTTAGATTGAGGGACTGTAATTAAAGGGAATTCACAGAGTGAGCTTTATGACAGACTACAGATTTGAATGCCCGTCTCCCCAGATTCAGTCCTGTACTCTAACCACTACATCACGTTGAAATGTTGACAGGTACTATGGGATAACAAGTGGGAAAGTTGCAAGGACTTGCAGGGGGATATCATTTCCCCTCCTCCACCATTTTGTCTTTCCCTTTCCTTAAAAGGCCCATACTGTCTCCCCTTTTCCTGATTCCTTCTCTTCTTCTGACCCAACTCCTAATTTACCTTTATCTACCCCTCCCGCACAGGTCTCCTTTGTTCCCTCTCCCTGGCAGGCTCTCCCTGGGACAAATCTGAGTTACACAGTGACAGTTGGCAGGCCAGGCCTGGTTGTGTGATGCCAGCCAGGCTGGGCCCCGTTGCACAGACGGGAACCCACAAAGACTTGCAGGGAACACGTCACTTTCCTCTGTATCCCCTCCCCAATTCCTCTTTCCCTTCACCTGGCAGCTCTCATATCCTTTCCCTTTCCCCTGCTTGCTTGTCTCCTTACTCAGCAAACAACCTACCTTTTATCTGCCCCCCATCTTCAGCTTTATTTATTGTTTATTTACTTCATTTATACCCCACCTTTCTCCACAATGGGGACCCAAAGCAGCTTACATCATTTCCCACTCCTCCATTTTCCCTCACAACAACCCTGTGAGGTAGGTTAGGCTGAGAGTAAGTGACTGGCTCAAAGTCACCCAGGAAGCTTCCACAGCAAAAAGGGGATTCATATCCTAATCTAGAACTCTAGCCACTATACCACACTTGCTATTGTGGGGTAGGTGCTGCTGAACAGCAGCAAGCAGACAGGCCTGGGCCAGTCATGCAAGTTGTGTGGTAGCAAGTCAGTAAGTGGTTGCTGCCAGATCTGGTCCTGATGAGTTCTCCCTCAGAGGCCAAAGGAGTCCTGGAAAGGGTCCTGCCCCCTCCCCCTGTATTTTACTGACAGAAATCAAGGCTTGAAGGCTGACCATACTATTGTGGGTGCCTAGCAACAGCCACATCAAAATATAAGAAAAGCCATGCTGGATCAGACCAAGGCCCATCAGCAGTCTGTTCACACAGTGGCCAACCAGGTGCCTCTAGGAAGCCCACAAACAAGACAAGTGCAGCAGCATCCTGCCTGTGTTCCACAGCACCTAATATGGTAGGCATGCTTCTCTGATACTAGAGAGAATAAGTATGCATCATGACTAGTATTCATTTTGACTAGTAGCCATAGATAGCCCTGTCCTTGATGAACATGTCCACTTCCCTCTTAAAGCCTTCCAAGTTGGCAGCTGCCACCACATCCCAGGGCAGGGAGTTCCACAATTTAGCTATGCTGAGGGCATTAATCTTTTTAAAGTTACAGGTGCTGCCTTTATCATTTTGGAAGATTTTAACACACACCCCAATTGTTTTTTTTTTTACGATTTCAGATTTGTCTGTAAATCTGAGGCTTTTCTCAAGTTTGATGAAAAATCTGTCATCCACTGGGGGTGGGGAGAGACACGTTGAGAATTAGATGTATTGATAAGCTACATGTCTCAGGTAAAAACTGTCAAATATCAGAGAAGTCTAGTTAGCAGTGACTCTTGAACTATGTATATGGTAAATTGTACCTTTCTGGATGGCTTGGAAATACTTTAAAATTTGGGTATATACTTTCTATTCTCCTTTGGGGAAAGGTGTCTAAAGACTTTTTCAGACTTTTCTAGTAATCAGTGTGTTTTTGCTATGCATGCACCAAATATTGGGAAGTACCTGAACATTTGTGAAAGCCAGGGAGTGAAGGAAAGGAGACAGAGAAACATAAGTGTCATATATATATTTCTCCATGTGGTGAGAAGTTCTCAGGTGAGAAGTTCTAAGGACAGCAGTTTCTGGGCTGCTGTAAGATTTGCTTTATTGGCAATTCAACAAGCAGAACCTCAATGGAGAACACAATAGGTAATCCTTCAGGCTATCCAATCTGCAGCATAAATGGAAGTTGGTCACTGCAACTAGAATACCATGCAAAATGGGCCTCACATTGGGTGGAAACGCATGGTCGCTTTATCCTCCTTTAATCCCTGTTTCAGCCAGGATCGAATGCATATGTTTCGCCTAATGTGTGTTCAATCCTGGCTAAAACAGGAATTAAAGGAGGATGAATCGACCATGCATTTTCGCCCATTGTTTAGAGAGAGGAGGAGCCAAGCCAGGCTGAGATTAGAAAGACCCACCTATATCTGTCACATTTTTATATCACTCATCTTCCAAGGTGCTCAGGGTGGTATACATAGTTTTCCTTCTGTTTTAGCTCTATAACAACCCTGTGAGATAGGCTTAGGCTGAGAAAAAGTCCCTGGTACAAGGTCACACAGCAAGCTTCATGGCTGAACCTGGGTCTCCGAGGTCCTAGTCCAGCACCCTACATTGGCACTCAGGACAGTCTGTGGTTTTCTATAATCTAATTAGCTGCTCAGAGGAAGTCTACAAAACTGCAGTTAGGTCGGCCATGAGGAAAAACAAAGGTACAGCACCCAGACTTCTTTTCCTCTGCAACCCGCTATCTGGAACTTTGCAGAGGCATTTGTGGAAAGGAGAGGATAGGAGATTGTGGAAAAGGCTCCTTCACTGATCTTGAAAGCACCAACCTGGGACTGTTAATCAGCATTTTTTAAATAAAACCCCCACAGAAGATCCTATACAGAGATCTTTCTTATACAGGGAAATGTTTACATCTCATCTGATCTGGCCTTTAGGATGATTTCTGAATGACGCAGATAACTGATAATATAATCACTGCATAGCGATTTGGTAGACAACTTGCCACGTCTAGTCTCCTGTTGCCTCAAACGAAATATTTTCCTTGGAAGTTGTTCAGATGTTAACTGTACTGCATTGGAATATCTATGAATATATACATTGAAGCATTCAGTGTATGAATACAAAATGTGTGAGAATGAAGTGGTAGAGTTTTGTTTTGATACATGTTAGACTGCGTGTTGAATGTTCCCTTAGGGGAAAAGACAGCTCCCTGTATTCAGTAAACTAACCCTTCAGGGACAAAGCTTTAACATAGCCCTGTTAAATAATCCTACCTGCAGTCTGAAGGAACCCCAGGAGGCCTTGGAATGAGCAGATGTTCTCAAAATAACAGGGGGCATGCCACTATCCTCCTAGACCTAGGGGGATACTATTCTCCCATGTGGAAACTAAGCTTTTAAGGTCTGCTATTTTGCAGCCACAGACTTGTCCATCAGTCAAAGACTTTTCACTCAAGCAATATGACCAATAGAATGAGGAGGAAGACTGAGATTACAGAATTCTGCACTCCCACCCCTGAAGCCTGAATACGTTGATGTGGCGAAAACCTATGCCACAGTAAACATTAGTCTTTAATAGGGTTGCCAGGTCCCTCTTCGCCACTGGCGGGAGGTTTTTGGGGCGGAGCCGAGTAGGGCGGGGTTTGTGGAGGGGAGGGACTTTAATGCCATAGAGTCCAATTGCCAAAGCGGCCATTTTCTCTAGGTGAACTGATCTCTATAGGCTGGAGATCAGTTGTAATAGCAGGAGATCTGCCACCACCTGGAGGTTGGCAACTCTAGTCTTTAAGATGCCATTAGGCTACGGGTTGCTATTGTAATTATTATTCATTATTCTGTGTAATTACTCATTATTGATAAACAGTCATTTATTTTTAATTATATTTTTACAAAAAAATTACAGACATGAATATTTCATTATCACAAAACATTATAATCCCATCTTTAACTTTATAATTCCATGACATTACAAACATTGACCACTTTGCAATAAAGTTATCTGATAGTATGCTAACATCTTCAACACTGCTATGTTGGTATGTTAATTTAGACACAAATGCTATTTTCAGAATTCTCAAAATCCATTCATTTATAAAAAGTGTTTCTTGTGATTTCCATTGGGAAGTAATACATTTATTTTAAAATATGTGTAGCATATAAGAGGACTTCAGATCCAAGCCTAATATATCTCCCCAAAGCTTTGAATTATAAAATCTTAAATTCATTCAATATATTCTGCTACTAAAAGCGGGTTTGGAATTAATAATGTATATGGCAGTATTTTTGTTTAAACCTATACATTTGAATTAACATATTTTAAATATATGCTGATAATTTACTACTGAAAAACAGTCAAGAAAGAGGAAGAGAGCAATCCTAAGAAGATTTACGCAGAATCCTACTCAGAATCCTATTCAAGTCCACTCAGTGGGGCCTACTTCCTGGAAAGTGTTCTTAGGATGGACAGGAAGTGTGTGTGTGTGTGTGAACATTATTTACTTCATTTATATCCCACTTTTCTCCCCAGTAGAGACCCTTACCTTGTTCTCCTCTCTGCCATTTTATTGTCACAGCAACCCTGCGGGGGTGTTAGGCTGAGACAATGTGACTGGCCCAAGGTCACCCAGCAAGCTGCGATGGCAAAGTGGGGATTCTAACCTAGTCCCCAGATCCTAGTCCAACACTCTAACCACTACATGACACTTCATCACAATATTAAATACTAAGAAAACCTGAGGCTGCATCTAAATCCAAAGGAGTTTAACCCGCATAGTTTTCTTACAAAAACTGCCCAAAATGTAGTCAAAGTGCGATTAAGTGAGAGAATGGAAACTGTTGTTGCCAAATTCACTACAGAGGAATAACAATCTATAATCTTCACTTTTTCATGCTAGGAAAAGTTGAGGGCAGCAGGAAAAGAGGAAGACCCAATAAGAGATGGATTGACTCAATAAAGGAAGCCACGGCCTTCAATTTGCAGGATCTGGGCAGGGCTGTCAAAGTTAGGACATTTTGGAGGACTTTCATTCATAGGGTCGCCATGAGTCGGAAGCAACTTGACGGCACTTAACACACACACACACACACACACAATCTTTACATACTGTCTGCTTCATGGTTGCTTCATGTGCAATTTTAGCACACCAAGAGATCCCACAGCAAGGCAAGCATTGCACTGGAGTGCTAACGGTGCATATGAAGCACTGCACGCATAGTGGCATACTTTAAACAAGATGCTGGGTTCAGGCAAGACCACACAGGTTTCTCCTTGCCTGCCAGCCTCTCATTCGAATCAAACCATAGACAGAAGAACTATAAATCCTCTTCTTTCCATTGCACTGCTGTGTCGACCTCCGAGCAACAAACTACTTTAATTTAAATACTAATTTTCATATTTACAAGAATCGCGTTTTAACATTAACCGTATCGAAAACCTTAAATTCAAATCACGCCAAGAGCTGTACCAAATGCTACAGTCGCAGAGAGTTCAGCAAGGATGTGAAAATATATCCATTGGAATTGGGGGGTGGCGGGGTGGGAGTGAAAAATGCATATTTCCGGGAACGAGTGTTCATGTCTTTTACAAGTACAATCCTAAACAGAGTTACAGAGTTCAAAGGGCATAATTGTTCAGGAATGCACTGGATGTCATAAAGCGCCTTAGACAATGGGCAAAAATGCACGGTCACTTGAGCCTCCTTTCTTCCCTGTTCGTGTGTTCGATCCTGGCTGAAACAGAGAAGAAAGGAGGCTCAACCGACCGTGCATTTTCGCCCTTAGTCGCACCCCCAATGCCTTTTCAAATGCTGAAAGAGCCACACATACCCTGTGGTTGTTTTGGTGCCTGTACAGTGCTGTGCACCTGTCAGGATCAGCCCCTCCCAGCATTTTTAAATGACTTTTAAATGGTGACGTCCTTGGTGGCCATGAGGACACTATCATGTCTAGTTTGGCCCTGTGAAGGAGGAGGAGGAAAAAGGAGGAGGAGAAGTTGGTTTTGATATGCTGACTTCCGCCACCACTTAAGGAAGACTCACACCAGCTTACAATCCTCTTCCCTTCCCCTCCCCGCAACAGAGTGATTCTGAGACGGCTGGGCCACAGCAAGGCCTACCTAAAGCTTAGGAAATGGCTCCGGAACTGCAGGATAATGGCTCAACCCTGCAGGGTTGAAAATATTGTCGAAGGCTTTCACGGTCAGAGTTCATTGGTTCTCGTAGGTTACCCGGGCTGTGTAACCGTGGTCTTGACCACGGTTACACAGCCCGGATAACCTACGAGAACCCTGCAGGGTTGGTTTTTACATCAGCCACTGTGAGGGGGAAGGAGAGGCTTCCCGCTACCCTCCCATGCCTTTTCTGCCAGCCCAGTTCTCCCGTCTCTGGCACCGCATGTCTTCACCCCTCCCATTTGGCATACTGGATAACTCATACCAGAATAGTTCCTTTAGCAGGGAGCTAAAGCGACCGTGCGTTTTCGCCCAATATTTGCAATGGACAGATGACGGGCGTTTAGGACAAATTGGGCGAAAACGCACGGTCACTTTGTCCTCCTTTAATCCCTGCTTTAGCCAGGATCGGACGCACATTAGGCGAAACGCATGCGTTGGATCCAGGCTGAATCCTGGCTGAAACAGGGGCCATTTATTCATGGGAGGTTTTGCCTTAGATTTGCCGCTCTCTAGATGCACATTTCCCCCCGTCCGACTTCTCAAAACTCTGCATGGGGGTTTATTGTTGAGTTTTGAGAATATGAATGGGGGGAAAGGACGCACATTAGGCGAAACGCATTAGGCGTTGGATCCAGGCCGAATCCTGGCTGGAACAGGGGGATTCAAGGGGGATCAAGCAACCGGTGCGCTTCCGCCCTTGAAAGCGGACTGGGCGGATGGATGCAAAGAGCCCGCCCTTGGCCCTCCCCCGAGCCGAGAGCTGGCGGGGAAACCCCGTCCCTTGCCGTCCTCTGCAGGCGGGCCAGCCCAGCACCCCGCCGGGCCAAGGACCGCCTCTCGCTTCTCCCTCCCTCCCTGCCTCGCCCGCTTCCGACAAACATGGCCACAGCCGCCGCGTCCCCGCCTGCGAAGGTAAGGGCTGCCTTTCTTTTCCAGCGCGGCGGGGGACGGAGCCCCTCCGGCTTCCTTGCCTCGCTTTCCCCGGGGTGAGGTGTGTGTGTTGGGGGGGGGCAGCTCTCTCCCATCATCCCCCCCCCTTGCAGAGCTGCTCTTTGGGGCGCGCACCCCCGGGGCGCGAGGAAAAGGCGCTCGCGAGTCGCGCCCTGGCTCTGCAAGCCGAGCCCGCTGCGGCTTCGCTCGCCCCTTGCGCGGGAACGGGCGCGTGGGAGCCCTGCCCGCCTCGCAGGGTTGCTGGTGTTGCTATTGTTATGACTGGTTTGTAATGAGGGGTGGGGGCGCGCGGACCCCCAGCCCCGCCGTCTGGCCTTGCCCGTGTTGGGCGCTGAACGGGAGGCCAGCGCGGCGTGCTCGGAGAGGCGCCGGTCGCGCATCCTTGGCAGCCCGTAGAGCTCGCTCTAGCACTGGTTCCCAGCCAGAGGTCTGTGGACCCCCAGGGGTCCGCGAGAACTCAATCAAGGCCCGCGAAACACAGTTATAAACCCGTAATAAATTAATATTTTCCAATTAAAAGTTCTCTGTTATAAAACATATATATTCAAATATTATTCTAAGTTTAATGCTTAACTGACAGTTATGATTAAAGTTTATTTTCAAATCCTCGGGATTTATATTTTGAACCTTGGGGTCCCTGCGCCGAACAAAAAGGTCCTAGTGGCCCCTGGTCAAAAAAAGGTTGGGAACCCGCTGCTTTAACACGGGTCGCTTTATAGGCCATTTATTCACGGAAGGTTTTGCATTGGATTTGTCACTCTATAGATGCACATTTTTCTCCATCTGAATTCTCAAAACTCTGCATGGTGGCTTATTTTTGAGTTTTGAGAATAGGGATGGGGAAAAGTGCATCTAAAGACTGGCAAATCCAATTCAAAACCTTCCATGAATAAATGGCCTAAGGCCATTTATTCATGGAAGGTTTTGCATTGGATAATCCCTACTTTAGCCAGGATCGGACGCACGGATCCAGGCTGAATTGGATCCAGGCTGAATCCTGGCTGGAACAGGGAAGAAAGGAGGATAAAGCAACCGTGCGTTTTCAGATCTCCAAACCCGGCACGAGTTAACATTTGCCAGTGGTTCCCAACCTTTTTTGACCAGGGGCCGCTAGGACTTTTTTGTTCGGTGCAGGGACCCCAAGGTTCAAAATAAAAATTCCGAGAATTTGAAAATAAACTTTGATCATAACTGTTAGTTAAACATTAAACTTAGAATAATATTTGAATATATATTTTTATAATAGAGAACTTTTAATTGAAAATATTAATGTATTATGGGTTTATAACTTTGTTTCATGGACCTTAATTTAGTTCTTGTGGACCCCTGGGGGTCCACGGACCCCAGGTTGGGAACCAGTGCCTTAAATCCTTTTTGCTGCCGGATATTCTACCCGTCCCCATTTATGTCTAACCCGGCGCCTTCTCCCTACAATGGGCACATTGCACTAGACCACACACAGACTGGTTAATCCGGAATAATTACCAGTGTCTGTTGTCAAGTTAGAACTCTGGCGTCCACCCTAAATAATCTTTGAGCGATTCTTCTCTCCCATATCCATTATTACTCCTTTTGCAGAGCAGCCTTGTACAGAGTTGCTTCCAGTCTTAAGCACATTGAAACCTAACATAGGATTGCAGTCTTAGGCTGCAATTCTAAAAGCATTTCCCTGGGAGTAAGCCGTTGCTGTGCAGAGGAAGGCACTGGCAAACCACCTCTGTTAGTCTCTTGCCATGAAAACCCCCCAAAAGGGGTCGCCATAAGTCGGCTGCGACTTGACGGCACTTTACACACACACACACAAGCCCAGGATAAATAAATACAATGAGACATTTATTAGTAAAAAAAATATATTTCTGGGTATTAACATTTGGGGGGGGGTCATCTTCCATCTTCCATTTGAATAAATACGGCTGCTCTGAGATCTGCTTTGAGCAGCTGTAGCTCTCCCCTTTTTCTTGCATTTAAAGAACAAAGTTATAACATTAGCAACAGACGTGTTTCTTCTTGATATGCCACAGAAGCTCAGTTGAAATGTGGCATGCAGAGGCTATGGATGGAAATGCAATTAAAAGTGGGATTAAATTCCTAGTTCTACTAGAAGGGATATGCTGTGTTTTCTGCCAATTAGGTTGTTAAACCAGATTATAACAAACCAGAAATTATAACAAGCCATCATATTTTTTGAAGCATGAATTGATTATAAAAATGCCAGGCACTAGACCTAACACTTCAAAAGTAAAAATCAGCAGATGGCCTGAGAGCAGAAAATAAAATTTAAAAATCCAGTATATTCCAGCAAAACCTTTGAATCAGAGCTCACTTCTTCATATGCAAAGTGAGCTGTGATTCAAGAAAGCAGATGCTAGCATGCTGGCATGGTGTAGTGGATGGAGTGTTAGATTAGGATTCTGGGAGACCTGGATAGACCATAGAAGCTTTCTGATCTTGGGCCTGTCACATATTAACAGCCTGGCCTACCTCAGAGGTTTGTTGTTGTGAGAGAATGGAGGAGGGGAGAATGGTGTTCTAAACTGTTCTGAGTCCCAGCTGGAGAGAATAGCAAGGTTATAAATGTGCGTGATTCCTGTTTTATTCTAGCACAATCATGTACTAAATTCCTGTTTGTTCTATAGACTAATGTGGTTAACCAACTGGAATTATCTTAATAAAATAATATCTTAAAAGCAGCTGGGCTGCCCAAGTCAGAGCTGCCATAAGCAGCAAAATCACCATTCCTCCTGCTTGCTGCATCAGATGAAGGAGGAAAGTGGAAGCAATTTCACACAATTTCCCCTATTTACCAGCCCTCTCCTGGTGGCTCATGGTACAAGGCTCCCTTGACTCCCAGGACTGAATTCTCTTGAATCATAAGGGCCAGAGAGGAAAAGACAGGGAAAGACCTGCAAATGCTTCTCGCCTTCAGTGAACAGGGTCCAACCTTTTGGAATCCTATTTGATAGAGTAGTTGGTTTGACTTGTTTTCTTTGAGCTTTAAAAGTGCATTTTTTTCTACTCCCATATAACCCACAATTGTAGCTTCTGCCTCAAGTTGCATTATCTCTTTTTTTAAGCAATTCGGATTCTGCTGTGGAGCCTTCCTTGCTTGCAGCGTTCGAATGTGAAATGCCTAGCTGACATTGAAGCAATGTACCCTTTCTGATTTAATTTTACAGTTCATGCCTGCTTGGTTTATGTAACTCTGCAGCCATTTAACATTCAGTGAGTAATGGTTTTAGCCTGTCGTATCAGAGCCCCTGGTAAAGGACTTCTGATACAGAGCAGACTACATAAGAAAAGCCCTGCTGGATCAGACCAAGGCCCATCAAGTCCAGTAGTCTGTTCACACCGAGGCAAAATACACAGTAAGCAAAATACAAAATACACAGTAAGCAACAGCAGCCTTCTATATTGCGACTGTGGCAGTGAAGTCTCTGGGACTGACTGGCTATACTGGTGTGGCGCCACGGAATGTCATCAGCATTCCAACTTCTGAGTTAACAACAAAGTCTGTGGCCTCATTTGGATATTATGACAGATTTCTGTTTCTCTCTGATGGAAATGAATTCTGTTTACTGTCTTCCCTGCTTCGCCTCACACGCAGAGCGCTGTTGAAAATTTCTTGCTTTGGGAAGTCTTGAATCGATCTCCCATTTACTGTGATGTCTGAATGCATGCTTCTACGCAACCCGAAGTTTGCTTCCTCCTCACAAAACCGGTCCCAAATTTGTGGGGAGGAAGCAACACCAGTTTGCCCATTTGGACATTGTGGCAAATAGGAGCTTGATCCAAGGCTCCCTAAGTTAGAAAGTCTTCCAGCGGTGCTCTGTAGGTAAAAGCACAATACCAAACTCCGTTATACATTCGTGCCCATCACAGACAGAGGTTTGTCATGATATCAGAATGCAGCCTATGTTTGCGTGTTAATTTCACATCCTGACCAGTTAAAGAGAGTCAAGGAGTGTCTACAGGAAGGACACAAAACAGGCAATGAAATGAGAAAGCTTTAGGGGGGAAGGGTAGGTGGAAAGCAGCTTGAGGAAAGGGCCAGAGGAGAGACACGTATTTATTTATTTACTTACTTACTTAATTTGTACCCCACTCTTCTCCACAATAGGGACCCAAAGTGGCTTGCAATATTCTCCCTTTTTCCAGTTTATCCTCACAACAACCCCATAAGGTAGGTTAGGCTGAGAGTTTGTGACTGGCCCAAGGTCCCCCATCAGGCTTCCATGGCAGAGTGGGGATTTGAACCTGAGTTTCCCAGATTCTAGTCCATTGCTCTTAAAGACTGCATCACACTGGCTCTAAAGATGCTCTGAAGAATCCCGCCCCCGGCACGGGCAAGCAGGCAGGCATCCAACCAGTGGTGCACTCGCCCACCTGGTGGCACAGGAGGGTCTGTTGCACCAGCCGGGCGTAGCCGTCCAGCCGCACGCCGGAGTTGCTCCTGCTCTGCATGGTCTGGGCCGGATTCTACAGCCGGCTCCTGCTACCTTCGCCTGCAGGGATGAAATGAGGACACACTGGCTAAGAACTTGCCCCCGTGCATTCTGGCCCTGCCCCTTTTAACCCCTCCATTGTCGCCACTTCTGCCCCCAGCCCTCTTGTAGTACAGAGGGAATACGTTTATCCACGGCCCAGGTGGGAAAGGGTTAACACAGTTTCTTGGGTGGTCCTAGCAGCTCCATAGCTAATGACTGTTCTGCACGGGGGGAAAGAAGATTCTCCCTGAGGTGAAGGGCATCTTGCAAATAAACGGGTGTTTCCGTTCCTGGGTCATAGATAGGCAGGAAGTACACAGAAATTAACCTCACTTCCTGTCCCCTGGCCGAAAACGCCCCTTCGTCTCCACTTTTTTCCTGCCTCGCATAGATAGGCAGCTCCTTCTGGTTGCTCCGATCGCAACTAGCACCATCAACTTTTTTCGATCCAGGCTTCCAAGCCAATCTTCCTTTTTGGACCTCTCCAACATCCCCGGCTTTTCCAACGCCTGGAGGATGTCTTCGTCGCCCGGCTCTACCTTGGATGGGTTCCTCTGGCCGGAGGACCATGTGGCTGGTCTCCTGCCAAACACCAGGCAGGGGACCTCGGGCGCCCGAGCTCCCGTGGCTGCGGTTGAGCTGGGCAGCTGCAAGGCGGCCGGCAGGGCTTCCGCGGAGGCTGCGCAGACCATGGCCAAGAACTCCTGCTGGCTTCCCGCGGCGGCGGTGGAGTCCAGCGGCGGCATGGTGCCCAAACGACTCCCCGCGGAAGCAGCAAATCCCAGGAATGCCGAACTGCCCGGGGAACGGGGACACGAGGCAGCGGCTGCTGGGACCAGCTCCTCAGCCGGCAGAGCTCCCTCAGGGGCGGCTGAGCTCAGAAACGAAGGGGCGCGCACCCGGCCTGCCGCGGAGCCGCAAAAGACCGGCTCTGGCGGCAGGCGCAAAAGGAAACGTGCGGACAAGGACGGGAAGGAGAAGTCCCGCCAGCACAGCCCGCAAGCACCCAAGGCCCGCTCGGCCCGCGCAGCCGACAAGGACCTGCAGCGTTCCCCGGAGCGGCGGCAACACGAGACGGCCCCTTGCAAGGAGGACCGACAAGACGTGGCTCCCACCACGCACCAACAACAGACCTCTTGGCAGCCAGGTGAGCTACAAGGGGCCCTGTTTGCCAGAGTGGGGGGTGGAAGGCCTAAAGGCCCTCATGAGGCAGGTTCTCCGGGAGGAGTTCCCTTTTCTGCAGGCAGCCTCCCTCTCCTCATGCAGGGGAGGTTCTGACGCCTCTTACCGTGAGTCCTCCTCAGAACCCGAGACCTCTGGGAACGAGAACCATGCCCGCCGACCCAGGGAAGTCCCACCCCCCTGGCCCACCAAGGCTGCTAGGAAGGCCTGGCCCCCTCAGAGCCCTAGCCACAGTTAGGGATCCCCAGATACCTCTGCAGACTCAGATTCAGACTCAGAGGGAAGGGAGGAGGGGGAGCTCTCCAACGAGGAAGAGCCCCAGGCCCCCACTGAACATCACAACAGACTCTTTGCAGGAGAGGACTTCTAGCACCTCCTCTCCAAGGCCATCTTGGCTCTGGACCTTACTGATACCAACGAGCCAGGCGAAGGCAACAAGCCCAACACTCGACCCAGGAGCCCCCAAGACCTCTTTCCCAGGTCCCAACCATCCACCAAGTCTGTCCCATTCCCCGAGTTCTTCGAGGACATAGTCAAATGAGAATGGAAAAGGCCAACCTCACACAAACAGCTTCCCAGGAACGTGCGAGCAATGTACAATCTGGCTCCCCACGCCATGGACATGCTCAAACCCCCACTGGTAGATGCGCCAGTGGGAGCTTTGCACTCCTCGGGACTCCTATCCGAGGATGGCATGGGCTCGCTGAAGGACCCCCTAGACAGGCGGGTTGACCAAACCGCCAGGAAGGCGCACGAGAACCTCACTATGGCCATACAAGCTTCTGCCACTGCATCCCTCATCGCCAGAGCAGCCATAGTCTTGGCTAGGAAGCTGGCAACCTTCATCCCTCCTGATAATAAGCAAGCCACGGAGGGCATGAACAGGGTCCAAAAGGCCATTACCTTCCTGGCAGACGCTACCCTGGACTCCCTGACCCTCAGTGCCAGAGCAGCAGCGGCCAACACAATTACCAGACGGCCACTGTGGATCAGACCATGGGCCGCAGATTTCTCCAAGGCCATGCTTCTAGCCTACCCTTGCCAGGGAGGCCTTCTCTTCGGGGAAAAGCTGGACCAGATCCTCGCTGAGACGAAGGACAAAAAGAAAGCGCTACCGCACAACCATAGGAGGGACAACAGGGGACGCCCCTCCTCATCCTACCCCTCCTTTCGTTCCTTTCACTCCCTGCCACATCCACTATCCGATGGCGGACTCCCAACGCGGTCTAACAACCGGGGCCCAGCAAGGGGGGGCGGCAGATCCAGAAGAGGTTCCCAGTCCTACAGAGGCGACAGGACGGGGTGCTTCAACAAACCAAAAAGGCAGTGACTCCGGGTCCACCCCAGTGGGGGGAAGGCTGAGCCGCTTCAGCCACCAGTGGGCTTAGGCCTCTCCCGACCGCTAGGTGGAGCAGATAATCCGCAAGGGTTATATGATCAAATTCCGACTTCTCCCTCCCGACCGGTTCATTCAGTCACTGAAGTCATCCAACCCCGACAAGCATTCGAGGACCTGGGCGGCCATCAATCACCTGCTCCACATCAAGGCCATCGAAGCCGTCCCGGCACCAGAGAGATCCTCTGGAGTCTATTCCATCTTCTTCACCGTTCCCAAAAGGAACAAAGACTGGTGGGCCATTCTGGACTTAAAACACGTAAACAGATTCATCCGAGCCAAACGCTTCCGGATGGAAACTCTTCGTTCCATCGTGGAGGCACTTGGGCCAGACGACTTCATGTCCTCCATAGATCTGACAGAAGCGTACCTACACATGCCCATTTGCATCGACCATCGTCGCTTCCTGCGCTTCAACTACATGGGTCGCCACTTCCAATTCAGGGCTCTCCCCTTCGGCCTTTCCTCCCGCCCCAGGGTGTTCACCAAGGTCCTGGTCACCCTGGTAGCTCTGCTCCGGAAGGAGGGAATACACTTCTACCCCTATCTAGACAACCTTCTCATCGCTGCTCCATCCAAACATCAGGCCATCCAGCACACTCGGAGAGTCATGCAGACTCTAGAAAACCACAGCTTTCTCATCAACTTCAACAAGAGCCATGTACCCCCAACCCGGCGCCTATAGCACCTAGGAGTGGTTATAGATACCACCTGCAGCACCCTCTTCCTCCTGAAGGACAAGGCCACCAAAATATCTGCCTTGGCCCGGGGAGCGCTCAACTCCAGAACGACTGGCCTGTCTGTGCTGGCTTGGCTTCAGGGCCACATGATCGCGTGCATAGACTCCATCACCTGGTCTTGCTTCCACGCTCATCCTCTCCAATGGTTCCTCAAACCGTCGGGTGCTCCAGCACGTCCTACCAGAAGACGACTCCCACCCTTCGACAGATCTTGGACATCCCGTCTATCTGCAAGATGCCCTTCACCTCAGGGAGAACGGGACCTTGGTTACTTACCGAGAAGGTTCCTTCTCCTCTGAGGTACGAAGGGCATCTTGGCTCCACCCTGGGGCAGAGACTGGAGCAGCTTATTACCTGAGCAACTTATTCCTTGTCCTCGATTGCTCCTAGTTGGGGAGAGAGCCGGTCTCCTCCCACACATACTCACCTTTGATGTTACCTGTTCAACAAGTTGATGTTACCTGTTCAACAAGTTGCACATGAAATACGTGTCTACCAAAAAAAATTAATTATGTTTTGTTTGTTAGCGGATCCAGTTCAGTGTACCTCCGGTTACCTATCCGCATTAAAGTTACAGCATCCAAACGCCTGAAGTTTGGCCCTGTGTTGTTCTTCCTGATTACTCTTACAGATTCCTGTCCACGGATCCTGGCATGCAACATAGCTCGGGAAGTCTCAAGTGGAGACGAAGGGGCGTTTCCGGCCAGGGGACAGGAAGTGAGGTTAATTTCTGTGTACTTCCTGCCTATCTATGACCCAGGAACGGAAACACCCGTCTATCTGCAAGATGCCCTTCATACCTCAGAGGAGAAGGAACCTTCTCGGTAAGTAACTAAGGTCACGTTCCTTTTCTCAGCAAAACGAATTCACATTCGTATTCCTGTCCACGGAAGGGGGCGGATTGCCAGTCTTAGATCCTTCTGAGCTAGAGATGTGCCAGGACCCACAAAGGGCCATACCAAATTATTTCACGGGCCTTATATGGCCCCCGGGCCTGATGTTCCCCACCTCTGGCTTAGAAGATGTCCAAGTGGGGACCAGCAAGGAACTTGCAGGAGAGGCCACCCCATTCCCCTGCTCATCCTTCTTCTCCTCTCCCCCCACCCCTTCTCTCACTTTCTCTCTGTCTGTCTGTCTTGTTCTCCCCCAATGCCTACCATCACACTCTTTCTCTGTCACCTACCCCTTTACTCTTTCTTCCTCTTTTTTCCCTCCCTCTTGAATCTTTATTTTCTACTGAGAGGACTTTCTCTTGGCAGTCCCTGGTTTGTTTCTTAAACTTAAGTTTCTTTTACACTTAAACTTAAGTTTCTTTTTCACAATGATTCTTTACTTGTAGGAGTTATGAACATTAACATACTTCCCCAGTTTCTCGCTTAAACTGGCCTGGGATCACTCGTTTCACAAGAGCTATCTCACATTAAACTCTTAGGCCATTTATGCAGGGTCGATTCTGATGCTTTCTCAAAGCTCACAGTCCCGATGCAAGAGGAGAAAGTCAAACAAATCCCACCCCCTTCCCACTCGCCTGCTCCTTCGTTTGCATAGCCATTAGCAATCATCGTTTGCATAGCTAACCTGCAGCTGTGATTCTTCATGCTTTCTTGAGTGGATGCTTCAAGGCGGGGATGGAGCAAATTAAAAAGGTCGCATTAAAGGGGCTCTTAAGAAACGCGAAGCAGGTATGTGCAGGCTTCGCAGTGACTTCTGGAATGACGGTTCAGCATGAAGAAGTAAAAAAATATGCGGGGCACTTCAGCCTGGAATGCACTGCTAATTACCAAGCATAAATGGCCTTAGAAATCACTCTATAAGCTTTAGCACTATTTTCCTTATATAACTGGTTATGGATCCTGTCCTGATCCAAACACCCAATATGTGTTCCTTTTGACTCCTGAGGAGAAAATCCTCCACCAGACAGCTTACAGCTTACATAGTTGTTTCCAAGCTCTGTCCGTTAACTTCTCTGTAAGTCAACTCAGTTCTTAACTGGAAGAGTTCTGACTGCCACTCTTAGAATTCTGTTCAAACTCCCTTGTTGTAATAGCTGCATTTGTACTTCTTGATCAGAAGGGTGTCAAGGGTACCTTGCATGAACCTTTCAGGCAATAACAAAATTATTTCAAGCCCTGTTAGTACTTCTGTGAGCACAAAGGAAATAGGAAATCTTCTGCGTACTTTCCCAGTTTGCACCAGAGGATATGGAAGCTTTTGTGCACTAGCTCTTGCCACAAGATGGCAGCAAATATATAAAAATACCTTTTTGCTTTGAGCAGTTGGCACACCCATGTTGTGACAATTTCAAACAGAGCGCTTGGCAGAAAATTAGGACCACACAGTCTTTGCTTATTGAAGGAAAGATTCCAATTATAAGCTAATGTAGTGGAGAATTATGTGGTTGAAAGCGAGGTGTGGGAAATACCATGAAAATTTGTACTTCTGGTATGGGAGTCTGGAATGGAGTGCTTTAAAGCTGCTGTTGTTGTTTATTAAAAATATTTTGCCAGCATTTATTGGAAAGGGTTTTTGCAAGTGGCGAACAAACCATTTTGAAAGACATCTTGTCTACTACTCTTGATCTTCCCCTATAGCGCACAGCTGCAAGGAAGAACATAAGAAGAGCACTGCTGGATCAGGTCGGGTCCATCTAGACCAGCATCCTGTCTCTCACAGTGGCCAACCAGTTGCTCAGGAGGGCCAACAACAGGGCATAGAGGCCGAGACTTTTCCCTGATGTTGCCTGCTGGCACTGGCATTCAGAGGTTTATAGCATATGTGTCTGGTGGTTCCCTTACTCACCGGGGCCACTAGCCACTGATAAACCTATCCTCTGTGAATCTGTCTAATCCCATTCTAAAGCTATCATGCTTGTGGTCATCCCTACATCCTCTGGCAGTGAATTTCATATTTTAATCACCCATTGTGTAAGGAAGTATTTCCTTTTGTTTGTCCTGAACCTACTGCCCATCAACTTCATTAGGTGCCCTTGAGTTCTAGTATTTTGGGGCAGGGAAAAAAAGTTCTCTTTGCCCACTCTCTCTACCCTAGGCACAATTTTATAAACCTCTGTCATGTTTCCCCTTAGTTGTGTTATTTGTGAGCTGAAAAGTACCAGTAAGTCCCTGAAAAGGATGGGGTATATTATAAGGGTGTGCTTTCTTAGTTAATGGGAGGAAAGCAGTGAAGCCCATTTATGTGGTGAACAGGATGGCTAGGACCATATGTAAACAGACTGAACTATAGAATATATCCCAGAATCCTCAGCAATTTCCAGGGATTCCATATCAAATGAGTCAAACGGAAGGGGTGGTTCTCCGAAGGTAGAAATTTTCAAAACTGCTGTTCAAGTTAAATTGCATTCATGAGCAAAGCTACTAAATGATCTCTGTACTTTATTGATTAAATTTGTGTTGTATATAATTTGTTTTACCTTGTACTCCCTGCATTTCATAAACACCTGGTGATTGGTCCTGGTGGTTTATTTGGCTTCCTAGATGGCATCTAGGTGCAGATGTCCTGAGATCTTGCTCCTTTTAATTTGTTTTAATTGGTTTTTAATCAATTTTTTGTGATAAGTTTTCCTCCTCAGCAAGTAAGAGGCAGAGTCTGGAACACTAGAGGGTTCGTTTATGAGGAGAACATTATAATTTGTTTACAATTCATTTTTATCTCCGGAGCTTCAGTAGAATTTTAATTGAATGGTATGAAGGTCTTGTTATCTCCAGTCTGAAGATAACTGACTGGATTTTATCAGCCTGTGGTAAGGGAATTAATACTGAATCCTGAAGTTTGAACTGAATAAGTAGGGTTGTTGCCAGCAAGGGCTAGATGATTTATTCTCTCAACTCCTAAGCAGAGCAAAATCGGAGGTGTTGTTTTAATGCCCTGGCAAACAATGCCTACAACTTTCCAATCTCAAACTGCTACTCAACAATAACCAGACCTATTGAGGATACTCAGTGTGATGACCTGTCCTTGGATTATAGTACCAGTACAGCTGCCAGGGAGTCTGTGAAGAACACTGGTTATTCATGTCCCCCATTGGTGGAGCTCTCTGTTCTTCTTCTTCTTCTTTTTTAATAAATTTTTTATTTTTTTTCCAAATAATCATTATACATTCCATTGCACATTTTAAAGAGTATAGATCTTTAACTTCCCCTCTCCCCTCCTCTGATCTTTTAGTTAACATTTTTTTCCTCTTTGTATTGTTTTTCTAATTCAATTATAACAAAACCGTCCATGCCCAATACATCCGTTCTGAATTAGATCAAAATACATTTATTAATATCACATTTAAGTTCATCTCTACAATAATTAGTCCATGCCTCCCAATCTTTTGCAAATTCATTATCATCCTTTTGATTTACCGACACTGTAAGTTTTGCCATTTCTACTAATTCCATCATTTTTTCAATCCACTCCGATTTGTTTGGTATATCTGTCATTTTCCATCTCCTAGCATATACCATTCTGGCGGCAATAGTAGCATACATCAAAAAAGGTCTCTGGTTCACTATAGTATCAGGTATTATACTCAATAGCATCATTTCTGTTGTTTTAGGGAGCTCTCTGTTCTGACCACAAAAATAGTGGAGAGGATCTTTGCTCAGCTGGCTGTGATGTAAGATTGACAAAATGATCAAGTTTAGATAACAAAGTAATTTGTCACTAATACCTCCACATTATGGTAAGCTAAGCTGCCTTTACCTGTTCTGTCAGCTCAGGATGGTGCTACAGCTGGACAATAGAACAAATGGGTTGTAATACTTTGCCCATGAGCAGTGCTGAAGACTCTTATCAGTTAGTATTGCAGCCTCATAGGGTATGTCTGATCATCTGTCCATTCTAAATCCTGGGCCGAGCACCACTTGAGAACTTGTTTTGGTAGCAGAATTCGATCCTTGGATTTAAGAACAGTTGAGTTTCTTAATATCTCCAAGGAGTGTAAAATCTTACTGACATTTGGCAGTTCAACCATTCCTTCATTACCCATTTGTCAAAAACATTTTGTAAAATTATAGGAAATTTTTAATGTGAGTTTTTATCAGTACCCTATTATCTTCACTTTTTAGACTGAAACCATCATACCCTTCTGACTGGCAAGGGACAGGTACCCAGGGGGAGGTTCAAATAGTGTTCCAGAGAATTATCTAATTAGCTGTGATAATCCTGTAGCTCCCTTAGAGCCTAATCCCATATGTCTTTCTGATAGTGATGACTCGGAGGAGGTTCTATTAAAGTCCTCAGCCTTGCTTGCCACTTATCAAAAGGTTATAATAGATAGGCTGGGACAGCTGAAGCTTAGGTTTTTGGGTAAAATGAGGAGCAGCTGCCATCACTCACTCTTCCTCCCTCTGGTTCTTCTAGGGAAATTGTGGTTGAGGTAATCTTGTCTAAACCTACTCTGGTAAACTTCTCACCTACCCCTTCTAGTCCCATGGAGATTACTCTGATCTGGTCAGTAGTGATATTTCTTTCTCTGAAAAGAAATTTTGCCCTTCTATTAATCTTAAAACACTTGAGGAGGAAACTGCTAGTCACTTTCTTGAGGGATGTGAGTTGGTCACAGTAGGGCCTATTACGCAGCCTAAAGCAGATATTCCCACTAATTTAGCTATTGTGCCTTAGATATCTCAGTTGGTAAAACTTGTTTAAGGTTGAGTCTAGGGGTGTGCCGCAAAACAAAAATGGTATTTTTCAGATCTGGATATATTGGAGCTGAAAAACATAAGGGACTTAAGGAAGACCCAAATATATCCGGAAAATACAGATAAGGTATTTTTTGGTTATATTTTAGGACTGGGAATATACAGATGGGCGTCCCTAGTTGAGGCAGTGGTTTGTTAACTTATGTCTTGGTGGACATAAGGGTAGATTTTTATCTCTAGAAATGTGGATCCATGGGTTATGTTAAGGTTTTACTCGTCCAAGGTCTGCTTATAGGATCCCTTCTCTGTATTAACATTTATATCCTGCCCAAGTAACAGAGTGCAGAAAATTTGGGGGGGCAGGCTGAATTTTTTTTTGAATAATTTGCCTTTTCAGTATCCTAATTCTCATTTTTTTTTATGTGGACATCTAAATGCCAGAATTGGTTTGGCCCTGTCTGATCATGTGGGGCATGTCAATGATCAGATCACTGAGTAAGCTATTCTCTTAGACTGGTTGTCACAGGATTGGGTATCAATAAACTAGGTTTAAGATTGTTAGAATTATTATCCCTTCATCAGCTGCAGTATGCATGGTACTAGATTTGCTATCTCGGGGGAATATTTACACATCATTCTTGAGGTTCAAGCACAATTGATTATATTGCAGTATCATCTTCACTGCTGCTTCATATGTACTGTTTTGAGGTTGGTAATAGGGTTGAAAGTGATCATTGCCTCTTAAGCTTGACTGAGGATAATATTTTTCTTAGCTCAGCACATGATCCATTAGTAGGAACTCAACCCAGTGTGAGGAGGATGTCATGGTTCATGCTGTTGATGTGACTAGGCTCTTAGAAAAGACCATTTCCTGAGAAATGATATATTATCTTATTCAGCCAGTCACCAAAGCAAGACTCAATGATTTACTTACTTTTAAGAAGCAAGTCTTTTTCTTGAAATGTGCCAAATAAATTTATCAAGAGTGGGTTTCATTTTACCATTTATTTCACATAAAATATCTGCATGTGAATATTTACACACTCTTAAAAACATGTCATACAGTACAAACATTATGATTCTTTACACGTTCATTATACATGTTCATTTATGCAGGCAATCTTAAACAGCCTTAAGCATTTTCTATGTTTCTTTATATTTCTCTATATGAGAGTTCAAACCTTGAACTTGTAATTCCATTTCATTCAGGAATATAACAGTTACAGAAATCCTGTAAAATATGATTAGTACAATGGAAAAAGACCTGTTATAGTTAAAAGCATCTTAATTCAGAGTACCTGAAATATAAAACATAAGTTGTAGTAAACCAAGTACAACCTTATATTATTTCTAAATCTCTCCAGCTCATATGCTTAGCTTAGGGAGATTTGTAAAGGACCTAACTCATGTTTAGGATATTCAAACCTTTTCTTTAGGATTCTATGTCCTTACATTATCTTTGGTATATGCAAAGGTCAGAGAATCTCTGGTTCCTAGTTCATATAAGAGCTAAAGTCCAAACGCTCTTTAAGTATTTCATGCCACTTTTAGGTTCATGAAAATATAGAACTCCATTGTCTTGAAGTCTATGTATCAGCTTCTGATCCATGTTAGGAACAGGTTTTCTGTATATGCAAAGCTGAAGTCAGTCAGTGCTTTGTAGCTATGTGTAGCTTTTATATTCAAGAGTTTTTACTTACAACTCTGAAGTCTCTCTATATGCCAATATTAGAGAGGACCTTGTATGAACCTCTAGTTCAGTGCAAGAGTTTCTATATAAGCACTCTGTGTATGCACTATCATTGTAGCTGAGTGCAGAAGCGTCCCCTGCCCGTTGGGGAAACCTCTGACTCATTCCCTGAGAGATATCTCTGGTTGTTTAGAGGAATCTCTAAGAGTGTCTCAAAGAACATATTTCTAGTCTCTTCATATCTTTGAAGGACTTGTGACTTGGAAAGCCAAGTCAGACTATATAGATCTTTGTGAGAACTCATTAATCCTTGCTGGAATCAATGAGATGTCAGTATTCCAAATATGGAAATATCCCATTACTCTTAGACCCACGTTAAGGTTAGTAGGAATTCTAAGAGTCTCCATCCTATTCATAGGAAGGAATAGTCTGCAAGCATCCATTTCAGACATCCAGCCTTAGCAAGTCATCTTGAAATGAATCTCCTCTAAAAAGGAGTCTTTTCCAATCTCACAAGAAGTTTTGTGAAATATCACGCAAGATATGAAGTAAGTCACTGGTCAGACAGACAGCGCTGTCCTCCAATAACTCACTAGGTTTTACACCTTCACGCAAGAGATGAGGAAAGCTAATGGTCAGACAACCAGTGTTGCCCTCCACTAACACTCATAAGTTTTACATCTTGGAGATGTGTGGAGAGAGTGAGGCCAGACAGCCGAAGCCATCTTCCGTCAACCCTCTCAGGTTTTACATCTTCACGCAAGAGATGAGGAAAGCTAATGGCCAGACAACCAGTGTTGCTGCCCTCCACTAACACTCCTAAGTTTTATATCTTGGAGATGTGTGGAGAGAGTGAGGCCAGGCAGCCGAAGCCGTCCTCCGTCAACCCTCTCCCCTTTCTGCCTGTTTGGCTCTGCCTTATATCTTCTCCAGATCAGTGGTTATCTGATCTAAGTGGTTATCTTCTGCACCTCTGGAGCATAGGATAGAGCACCAGCGGCCTTGAAGTGCTTGTCTTCTGCACCTGTGGAATGGAGGGTTTGTCCTTGACAATGCTTTAGCACTGCATCCTTGTCATGTTTATTCCTCTAGGTCACCAGCTGGAGGTAAGGCTGTAGGAACCCATTACACTATTACATCATACAGCTCACAGTCAGCACTTTCACAAGGAAGCTATATTCCACACTTATCTGACCTTAAGAAGAGCTCTTCTCGCTCCTAAACAAGACCTAGTTAGTAAACTGAGTTGCACTAGCTTAACTTATACAAGGAAGAGAATCCTTTTGCCTCTGATAAGTAGTGCTGATGTTTTCCCATACACATTCAGATGGCATGCAACTATGCACAGCTTCATGACCTTGTTGCACACTTTGCAATAATGCCTCACAACCTTGCAGCTGCACTGTGCCTATCTCAGAGAGAAGTACTGAGAACAAGTACTGAAAGGCCTTGAATAGCACATCACAGCATGACATTATTATTTATACATTTGAGATTTATATGGGATTCTATGGGCATGTGGCTATTTGCGTTTTAGCCCATGACAAGGAGAAGAGTTGGTTTTTATATGCCGACTTTCTCTCCCACTTAAGGAAGAATCAAACCGGCTTACAATCACCTTCCCTTCCCCTCCCTACAACAGACACCCTGTGAGGTAGGTGGGGCTGAGAGAGCTCTAAGAGAACTGTGACTAGCCCAAGGTCACCCAGCTGGCTTCATGTGGAGGATTGGGGAAACCAACCCGATTCATCAGATTAGCATCCACCGCTCATGTGGAGGAGTGGGGAATCAAACCTGGTTCTCCAGATTAGAGTCTGCTGCTCCAAACCACTGCTCTTAACCACTACACCACGCTGGAGGATTAAGGGGTCAACACAGTTATACACTGTCCTTGCCCAGGGAAGGAACTTTGGAGAGATGGCTCTGATGTCATTACCTGCTTTGATACCATTGTCCAATTCCTTAAATCCCTATTTATTAACAATATAAGGTAAAGGTAATCCCCTGTGCAAGCACCGGGTCATTACTGACCCATGGGGTGACATCACATCACAACGTTACCTAGGCACACTGTGTTTACAGGATGGTTTGCCATTGCCTTCCCCAGTCGTTTACACTTGACCACCAGCAAGCTGGGTACTCATTTTACCAACCTCAGAAGGATGGAAGGCTAAGTCAACCTTGAGCCAGCTACCTGAAACCAACTTCTTTTGGGATAGAACTCAGGTTGTGAGCAGACCTTTGACTGCAGTACCGTAGTTTATCATTCTGCACCACGGGGCTCCTTTATTATTATTAGCAATAAACCCTTTGAAATCACCTGATCTCAAGGTCAAGGGGGGTTTGACCAAGAATGCAGGGCTGCTAGGAAAGAGTTCGTATATTACACTTGTGGCTTTGTAGGCAATAATCTGAAATACCTCATGCAGTTAAGATCAATTTATAAAAAACTTCTTAAAATGAAGAAACTCAACCATGTAAAACTGCAATGGCAGGAATTAGGTTCAACCGTTCAAGATAAGACAGAGTCTCATTTCTGGGAACTCACATCATTTGGCTTAGGTAGATCTTTTCCTGGTTGGGATGCACAGATTTCTGCAAGAGACTGGCATACATTAGTGTTTTGCATTAGTGACATGCAAGTGCTAGATAAACCTCTTATGAGAAGGTGTAAAATCTGGAAGGTTACTTGGCAAAACATTTCCAAGTGGTTACTGGGAAAGGGCCTGTGTCTTGTTTCTGGCTATTTTAGTTCTTTTAATCTTGACGTTTGGACTTGATAAGAGACATGTGCCTTTTATGAGCATATAGGAAGTTGTCTAGTTCTGAGAACTGGCCAATGTGACCAGGGTTGTCTCCTTTAATTGGCAATGGCTGTCTTGGTTCTGAAGTAGAAAGCTTTCCCATCCCTGCTACCTGGAATCCACCAAGTTTGGGGCCATGTATGTACAAACAATGTGCTCTACCTCTGACCTGTGGACCCTTCTCTATTACTTAATATTAGTTGATCTCTTCCCACACACAGATCTAATATTTATTGAGGCTAAAATACAAATAAAAAATTAGTAGTGAAGTGTGAGCCCTGGCTAGTATTTGAATGGGAGACCTCCAAGGAATACCAGGTCATGACACAGAGGCAGGCAATGGCAAACCACCTCTGAATGACTCTTGCCTTGAAAACCCTATGGGGTCACCGTAAGTCAGCTGTGACTTGATGGCAAAATAAAAAGTACTGAAATGTAGCTCTTATCTGCGGGCATCTAAATCTGTGGATCAGTGCCACACTGATACTAAACAAATGTTCCTGCAAACCTGATGTTCCCCAATGTACCACACACCCCATGTTTCAGGAAAGGAAAGTCTTGAGGGGAGTGTGGTTGGCAAGTGGTTCCTACCTTGGAACAGCTCACACAAGAGGAATGGGTAAGCTGTGAGCCTCCCTGAGGTGCAGACCTCATGCCAGCGCTGGAAGAAAATGTGGCTCTCTTTTGGTGGATAGTAATTTCAAAGACCACTCTCCACAAGTTGTGGAGAGAGTACCACTGACATAGAAGTTACAAGTATGGGCAATAATACATTTTTGTTTGTGTATAACTTTTCCTTAGATGGTTCATCTTCCTTTTGGGTAGATAAGGGTACAACTCAATAGCATTTAGTAGCTCTTTAATTGTGATCATGTGGTATTACATTGACTAAGAACTTGTCAGGATAAATTACCTCTAACTATGGGCTGAAACGAACAACCAAATATTTGGAAAAATTATCTGTAGAAGGGACTTCTGTTAAACAACATAGTTAATAAACAACAGTTTCTTGCATTATTTCACAAGTTAGAGAACAGCAATAGAAATAACAGGGATGTCTTTATGTAGGGCAGTCTTTATTTTGTCAGGCTTAACTTCTCTGTGCCTTGATGTTAGATGAATAGTTTAGTTGGATGTTTTTTTAAATGTCCAGGGAGATTCAAGTTCCCGTCCTTTCAGATACCACAGTGGTTTGGTCTTTTTTATAGAAAATGATGGATCTAGGCTTAGATCTACGAAGCCCACTCTAGACAGAGTTTCTCAATCCATACAATTACATTGATTTACATATTTTTTGATAATTTATATGATTAAGTTAGTTTATAAGATAAAGCATTTTATAATTATATTGTAAATGGCTTGGGACTAGGGTACTTGAAGGACTGTCTTCTCCTGTACTGTCCAGCTTGCGAGTTCAGATTTTCCCAAGCCCTGCTATCTATGCTGCCCCCTGCAGAGGTGAGCCGGGTGGTGAGCAAAGACAGGGTTCTCTTGTGTTTAGAATGCCCTGCCCCTTGAGGTTCACCTGGCATCTTTTCTTAGCTGTTCTTATGGTCTGCTTTTAGCCTGGGGACTGTTTTATCACTGTCATTTTAAGCTTCTGAACATGGTTTTATGTTGTTTTATGCTGTGATTGTATGATCTGTTTGTACTGTTGCATTTGTGAACCACATCAATTGTATTTTGTTTGTAGCTGATGTATGCTTTACATCTGCTTTACCACTCTCTTTCACTATAGAGGATACCTTTCTTACAAAGATAATGCAAGACATTGTTGAATGATTCACTGCAGACCTTTTTAAAGTGATAGGTTAAACATTGCAGTCCTAGCAAGAAGCAATCTTGAATCTCAAACAAACAGTATTCTTTGCTTCTGTAGCCTTCATTCAGTCATACTTATATTGTTGTTGTTGTTGTTCACTACTATGGGGTGTTCGGATCACATCACAACAATAATGCTAGGAAAAGTTGAAGGCAATAGGAAAAGAGGCAGACCCAGCATGAGATGGATTGTCTCAAATAAAGGATGCCATGGCCTTCAGTATGTGAGACCTGAGCATGGCTGTTAATAATAGAACATTTTGGAGGTCATTAGAGTTGTCAAAAGTTGGAAGTGACCAGACAGCACATAGTGCACATTATAAGGTGTGCTTTGGGCTGTAAATTCAGGAGCAATTTATTTGGTTTAAGATTTCTAATGTGTACTTCTTTTTCTTTGCAAGATTGGCATTATTGGGGGGACTGGTCTGGATGACCCTGACATATTGGAAGGCAGAACAGAAAAATATGTCGATACACCGTATGGAAAGGTATGGATTAATAACTTGTTGCTTGTTGCTGATCATCTTGTTTGTGCACTTTATGTGTGGCATTTGCTAGAGAGGCTCTTACAAACAGTGGCTACATACCCAAGAACTGCAAGTCCAGCAGTCTTTTTCAAAGAGCAGTACACAATGCTGCGTGACAACTATTGAAATTCAGTGGATTTTTGAAACCATTTATGGGTGGGTTTGGGTGAGGGTGAGGATTTTGTGGCATTCCATTAGGTGCAATTAACATCTCTCTCACTCAAGATTGTGCCCCATGTGTGACCTTTTGGGCTTCCCTGTCACTTATTTGTGATCTCCTGGCAAAATCTCTCATTTATAGATATAATTTTTAACAGTCTGGTCTCTTGTTTGTAAGGGTTGTACCTGGAAGATCATAGGGCATGTGCACTCGGGGTTGGATCTAGCTAGCTTTTTCACTCAAGGGAGCCAGTGTGGTATAGTGGTTAAGAGCAGTAGACTCTGATCTGGAGGACTGGGTTTGATTCCCCACTCCTTCACATGAGCCGTGGACGCTAATCTGGTGAACTGGATTTGTTTCCCCACTCCTCCACATGAAGCCAGCTGGGTGACCTTGGGCTAGTCATACTCTCTCAGCCCCACCTACCTCAGTGTGTCTGTTGTGGGGAGGGGAAGGGAAGGTGATTGTAAGGCTGTTTGATCCTTAAGTGGGAGAGGAAGTCGACATATAAAGCCCAACTCTTCTTTTTCAATCTCATTTAATTTCCTTCCTTGTTACAGCCCCCATTCTTCTTGGCTTTTAGCCATGCATTCCCCATGATCCTTAGTGTAACTTTTTTATGGTGGGGGGGGGGGCTTCCTCCATTTTTCAACAATGGAAAAGCTGGTTCTAGACTAGGGCTGATTTTTTGAATATGCTCCCTAAGTGTGTCAGGTCCTTGCAGTCCATACACTTCAGGGTTTCTACCTGTACCAGTCCCTTTCCGTTCACATCGCTTATGGGGACTCAGTGACTAGATTTGCACAAGTCATCTTCTAATAGCCAGTGTGACTCCAGCAACAAAATACCTGCCTTTCCCATGGATGTGATATGCACTTCTGAATGGGCATCATAGGATCAGCAGCCACCACATAGACAGAACCATAAGCAGACACTTCTAGGAACTGTTCTGGAGTAGTCCTCATTGACATAAGTGGGAATTTTGGAAGAGCACATTTGTTGTTCTTTAGGAGCATGACTTAAAAAAACAACAACTACTGTTGATGGATTATTTGCAAAAGAAGGTAAAAGCATGCCTTTACAGGATCAGTCTGTTTCAGCACATGATAGCTGTAAACAGCACACTTCCCTTTCTCTTATCCCTCTTGTACTTATGTTAGCAGCAATTAAGATTTTGAATTTGTGGGTGGCATTTTAAAATGCTTATTAATTTTGTTTTGTTTACTCTAGCCATCGGATGCCTTGATTTTGGGAAAGATAAAAAATGTTGACTGTGTGCTTCTGGCCAGGTATGTGTATTTCTAAATCATGTTTCAGTTATATTGGAGAATATGATCTGTATGAGGGACATTGGTCTCAAGGGTGTAATGCCAAGCCATCAAAACCATCTAAAGATTCACATACTGTTGGAGGTAAGTTGATCAGTTAATACAGATATATAATTGATGAGGTTAATATGGATGTTTTTCCTTTTTCCTTTTTTTATCTTTGCAAGTTCAGTGAGCAGCTTTGTGCAAGACACTGTTTTCCTTCTAACCTTGCTTTACAAGATTGATGTGTAGATTAAAATGAACTTAGAATGAAACGTAACCTGCCTTGAGTTCTTGGGATATGGGGGTATATGGTATAGAGAGGTACATGCAAGAAAAACATTCCATCCCAACACATTAAAAGCTAAGGAATGTAGGGTTTCAGCTTTATTTACTTACTTACTTCATTTATAGTGTGCCTTTCTTGTTGACCTCAAGGAAGATTATAAAATTGAGAACATTACAGTAAGAACAGTATACGACATTTAAAACAATCCAAATAAGGGCTTGGATCCAGTGATGTGCAAATGGAAACATAAACCGTTAGCGCAGTTCCACTTGCGCAAGATCTTGTCCAACATCTAGCTATTATAGTGCCCGGAAATTAATTGCACAAGATCTTGTCCAAGTTTGAAGCGGAAATGCAAATGAGAATACAATAAGTTTAACTTGGCACAAGCGGTTACCAGCCTCTTTATTTTTTTTATTTTTTATTTTTGCATTTCTGCTTGTCCAAGAAGCACTTGCACAAACAGAAGTTTTGCGCTGGATCCGACCCAAGGTCAGTATTACACAAACAACAGGCAATGTATGAAACGAGATTGCAAGATTAAGAACACACACTCCAAACGGCATAGATAGAATATGCAATGAACAATATCATGAATTACCTAAAACTTCCCAGACATAACTATATCCTTATTCCCTTTGCAGAACTCCCCCTCCTTAGCCATTCTGCTTTACATGGGAGTAAGTATGGGAGCCTTCCTGGCCTCTTCAGGCAGGGCGTTCCACAAGGTGTGTGGCACAACAGAGAAAGCTAAACTGTGGGCAGCTGTAGATCTTACCCATTTCCAGGGTGACAGCTTCAGAGGATTGCCACAAAACTGCTCCAGGGGAACGTATCAGGAAAGTTGGTCCTGCAGCTAGGACCTAGACTTGCAGTCAGCCTCAGTCTATGCATACTGTGGCTCACCGCTCTTTTGGGGGATAGAAGATAATTAGGGGAGGGTGATACAACATCTGTTCCTGAGATTGGCATCCTCTGGATTGGCCAAGACTCAATGGATGTAAACACTAGAAACCTGGTGTGGTGCCAACAGAAAAGTGCTTCTTGCCTTTGTGTTGTAGCTCCAGTCCCCAAGTTAGCAGCTCTAGTATCTGACATCAGGGATCCTAGGCTAGTAAAGAGCATCATCTGGCTTAGATTTTAGTTTGGCTTCCCATAGGTGTATGAATAAATGGAACCGTTAGGTTATGTAAAGCCAGACAGTGAGATTGTATGTGTCCACATATGACTGCCACCTCCCCCCAATAGCTTGTCAGCATGTGTATTTCTCTCTTGCTTTTTAACCTGAAGCATTTCCCTCTACCTTATGTTTCTTTAGGCATGGCAGACATCACACTATTATGCCTTCAAATATAAATTACCGTGCCAATTTGTGGGCATTAAAGGAAGAGGGTTGCTCTCATGTGTTAGCAACTACTGCCTGTGGTTCCCTAAGAGAAGAAATTCAGCCTGGAGATATTGTCATGATTGACCAGTTCATAGACAGGTAAGACAGAGAATGAGGTTCTACATCAGCAGAGTAAGGTCTGACAATAACTGAATTAGAGTTAGACCTATGGCAAAATGCTCTTTTTGACTTGTGATGGACAAATATAGTTACCCTGAATCAATAAGAGCAGCTCTGCTGGATCTGACCAGTGGCCCATCTAGTCCAGTTTTACTAATCATTGGGGTTTTTTAGCCAGGAATCTTCAGATATGTTTAGTAGCTTAGTTCTGGCCATTGTGTGTTTTACAGTGCAAACCAAAGCAGAAGAACACCCTTCTAAGGCCGCTGACTTCAATGGATATAGAAACATGTAGCTCTGATTAGGATTGCACTGCTATTCTGGCTGCCCCTTCTCATGAGCCAGAGGATGGGGGACATTTTTGTGAGTTTTTTTTAAGATAATGCAGTTAGAGGTTTAACACAGTTACAGTTGGAATGCTAACTGACTCACAGTGGAGGATGCCATGCTAGTTTCTTGTTTGTACTAACTGAGAATTGTTCATTGCCAACAGCTGCTAGTCTGGTTTTTCTTTTTCCTTTTTTTTTTTTTTGCACAAAAATTGTTTTTGGCTAAGAGTGAGGCAGTAGAAAGGGGAATGAATGATTTTTAAAAAAACAGCATTGAGTCACTGGAATTCATTGGTAGTTCTTCAGAATGATGAAGGTATTTATTGGCAAGGAAACAAATGGAGATTGTACTATTATTGTCCTTATGTAATCCCCATTTAAGATTTCTTTTCAAGGTTTTCCCACTGCTCAGTAATCTTCTCCAGATGTGTTTCCACTCAACAGTTTCTCCCTGGTACTCAATGTAACTTCTAAATGTAGGTAACTGTGTACATACCAGGGGTACATGTTCAGATATTTCTGATTTGAAACAGTGCCCAAAATTCCCTGTTTAGTTTCATATCAGAACTGCCTGAAACAAAACAGGGAATTTCAGACACCGTTTCAGACTGGAAACATTTTCAAATGCACACCCCTAGTACATAATTGGCATTTGGCATTGATCATTGTTCTTGGCCGCTGGCTTTCCCAATTAAGCAGGGTGTGGAATATTGCAGTGGTGTTGCTTTCTGAAAGCACTTGCTTTGGGACTGTGAAGTGTCGCACACTTGCTTCGTTTTTCATTAATTTTTGTTAGGACAAAGTATTGTAGTAGATTTGTCTTAATTATAATCCAGGAGGCTCAGCCCATTTGTGGCTGAGAGGATCCTTATTTTTACAATGATCTTTGTTGATATTTCAATGCAGAAAACAGGCATGTTGATAGTATCGGCATTGCCAGTGGCAGCTCAAAAAGGGGGTACCCCCAGCCACTTCTCCTACCTTTTGGCACCCTTTGCAGCACCCAGGAGCCAGAAGACATAACATTTCTTTTCTCCCTGTTTCTCGGGCATCTTTTAACATACTGTGGCAAACTGTGCATGTCCAGCAGGGCTTCCTAAACTCTTGAGATGTGAGAGTTGAGGAAGCCCTGTTGCTCATGTGTGGCTTTATGTGCTATATTTAAAGAAGCTTGGGGAATGAGGAGAGGCTTGGGTGCTCTGGCTCCTGAGTGGGATGGTGATATGAGTCAGATAGAGGTTGCTCCCCAAAATCTACCCCCTGAAGCTACCATCTCACTTGGCTTCATTGCAGAGTTGGCCTTGGCTTAGATGCCTTCATATTTCTTCTGAGGGCCTGGGATGTTCCGTTTAGGTGTGTGTTCTTTTCTTTTTCTTGGTTGCAGGACAACCAAAAGGCATCTCACTTTCTATGATGGGAGCCATTCAAGCCTTCATGGAGTATGTCACATTTCGATGGCAGAACCTTTCTGCGCCAAAACCAGAGAGGTTAGTGGATCTTTCTGCAATGGAATAAAATAGCCTATGGCTGGAATCCAAAATGCCCCTTTGCATGTGCAGAAAATGCTTCCTTGTCTGGCCAAGGGTTGATTTTTTGCTTTCATTTCCATCTCGTGCAGTGTTGAATGCTACTCTGGGTGGGATCCTGATCTTCAAGAATGCTTTTTTTTTTTTTAAGTCCCCAAAGTGCATGAATGGAGCATCATGTATGGCCTTTTGAATTCTAGCCTGTGCTTTGTTTTTATTTGTTTGTTTGTATTAGTGGATTTTTAGGCTGCTCTTTCTGCCCAGGTCAGACTCAGAGTGGCTTACAACCATTTTAAACAATTAGAACAATCTTAATTTTACAATAGAACTATCAACAATAATAAGGCAAAACTGGCACTTTCCATTATAGCAACAATAAACAATACAACAAAATAAACAATATCCCCAACAAAAACAATAGAGGAAAGCAAAGCAGAGTTGGGCAGGAGGGGGAGGGGGGAAACCAGCCCAATGGAAAGCATCACTGGCGGAACAGCTCAGTTTTACAGGCCCTGTGGAATTGCTTCAGGTCCTGCAGGGCATGAACCTCACTGGGTATAGTGTTCCACCAGGCCAGGGCCAGGGCTAAGAAAGTTCTGGCCTGTGTTGAAGACAGCCGGATGCTTTTTGGGCCAGGGATCACCAGTAGATTATCTCCAGCTGAGTTAAGAGCTCTTTGAGGGGTGTATCGGGAGAGGTGGTCCTGTAGATAACAATGGTCCCAAACCGTTTAGGGCTTTAAAGGTCAATACCCAAAACTTAAACCTGACCTGGTGCGCAATCTGGAGCCAGTGCAGCTGGCGGAGCTCTGTTGGATGTGTGCTCTCCATGGGGTCCCTGTAAGGACCCATGCCACTGCATATGAATTGAAACTAACTCAACCGAGTGCAGGTCTGTGGACTCTCAGATGTTGTAATCAAAGTAAGACTGCTAAATTGAGAAAGTTAATTTCTCAAAAGATGCTCATTCTGCCCATTAAGCTGTGCCTGTTGAGGCTCCTTAGTGTGTCTTCTCAAGTGTTCAGGGACATGCGTATGCGTTTCCAGCTTCACACACTGATGTCAGTGCAGCTCAGCTGCCATGTAAAGTGTGAAGCAGTTTGTTCATACTAATTGTACTAAATGCTGATTTATTTTTGGCTGCAGCAGCAGCATTTCAATACATTTGGCGGGTGATTGAGATTGTGCTTTAGCATCCAGAAAACTTGATTAGGTACCATAGCCATGATACACACCTGCTCTCTGTTTCTTTGATAATTTTTAAAGGCATCTTACTCATGCCATTTATATTATTTTAAATCCCTCAGCAGATGTTTAAACCCTTCAACACCTTCTTTTGCATCTTAAAATTTGTAAAAGAGATATTAAAAATAATTTAGAAATGCATTTTTAAGAATCTACAAAGGGTCAATTCTGAGAAGGTGCAAATAAATGGTGGCATCTGCCACTTTCCCCCCATCCTCTTGCTGGCGATTGATCAGTTTCAAGAGTGTTCACCTTGTTTCAGTCCTTGCAGTATTTAATATCAACTCAGTGCCTTGGGAGCTACGTGTGGCTCTTCTGAGCACTGGTCCTCAGTGTGGCACCCACCCCATGTTCCAGGAAAGCAAGCAAAGCCACTGCCCGGTAGGATTGTATTTGGTAGGTAATTCCTGCCTTGAAATAGCCACTGCTGCAGGGACTGAAGGACAAGTAAGCTGTGAGCCACCATGAGCTGCAGGTAGTTAGAATGCTTACAAGCAGGAAACTTTCAAGGACTTGCATGGGTTATTTCGTTTTTGCCTGTATCCCCTTCCCCATACTATGTTCTCTGCCTCTCCTTGTGGCAGCTGCCTTACTCTCTCCTCTTTTCCCCTGTTCTTTCTCTCCTTTCCACACTAACCAACCTTTCCCTTTTTTTCTGCCCCACCCCAGTCATCAGCCTTATTATTTACTTCTTTTATACCCCATCTTTCTCTCCAGTAGAGACCCAAAGTGGCTTACATCATTTTCCTCTACTCCATTTTATCCCCATAGCAATCCTGTGAAGTAGTTTAGGCTGAGAGCGAGTGACAGGGCCAAGGTCAGCAAGCAAGCTTCCATGGCAGAATAGGGATTTGAACCTAGGTCTCACAGATCCTACTCTGGTACTACTAACAACATCACTCTAGTTTTCAGCATTCGCTCCTTCCCTCCCCCTGGTAGCCTCTCCTTGGGAAAAGTCTGGCTTAGTGTACCAAGTTGTGCAGTAGCAAGTCATTCAGGTGAATTGTGCTGAGCTTAGCCAAGTTGCTCAGGTTGTGCAGAGGCTGCTGATGGGGCCAGGTATGTTTTGTGGCATTAAATCATCTGGAAGCCACCACCGCACCTGGGTGAATTGTGTAGATTGCAGGGTTTGAAGGCTGGCAGTGTTGAAGTAGTTGACAAACAACCCCCACAATGGGCCACCAAGAGGACATTTCTTTCTTGAAGCTACAGGCACTGCTTTTTTATTGGGGGGTGGTTAACCTCCCATTTTTTCAGATTTTGGATTTTTATGCAAACCTGGAACTTTTTCCCAGTTTGTAGAAGGATCCGTTTGTCTGTTCATGACTCCAGTCTCTAGATTTAAGTATCCACAGATGGAGCCTTGTGTAGAATTAGATATATTGATAGTTATATACTGGATATTAAGAGTTATGTCTTGTACTGTTGTATGTGTGTGTTTTGGTGAGGTGCCATGCAGTGAATACAGTGAGCATGTGGCTCTTTTCGTTGATGTTGGCTCTCAGCAAGTCATGGAGTGTCATGAGCAGCCCTGGATCAGCATGGGAGGATTAATCATCATCAGGGGATGACTTGTCCCTAAGACACATGCTGGCAGACACTCCCTGTAAGAGGGGTCCCAGAGAAGCAGAACCTCTTCCTAGAAGGGACCCTTCCCCAGTACAACCACCAGTCCCTGAGTCAGAAGGATCGTCAAGACAGGAGGCATCAGTATGGGTGGGACTCCCTTCCAGACCCACCACAGTCTCCTCCAAGACCTCAGGAAAGGATAAGGCAAAGATCCAGAGCAGACCCTGAGCAGATGCACGAGTGTGCGCCTTGCCACCCACAGTCTCTCTACCCTTGTGTCTCTCTACCCAGTCTCTCTACCCTTGTCTCTCTACCCTTGTGCAAGAGACTCCAGTGATGAGTCTTTACAGGATCTGGGCCCTGCTTCTCCTCAGGAGGAGCAAGGATGACTTAGCTAAGAGCACTGATTCAAATGACTGAACCCAGTTGCACACAGAAGAGAAACTGGTTACTTAAGCTGGCTGTGAGACCAAGGTCAGTATGGAATCAACATCTGCATGATAGTGGATGAGCCTGCCTTGGAACTTTGCTCCTGAATCTGAGAGCCTGTTGCCTGACCTTGGATCAGACCTGGGCTGTGCTTCTGGGATTCATCCCTGACTGTACTGTCTGCTCTTGAGTGGGAACCTTTGGCTTAACCATGGACTATGTTGATCACACTGCCTGTCTGTTGCCAGGGCTGTGGGTTGAAGTGGTGGCTCTAGACCTGCCCTTACCTGGTAAGCAGCACATGGAGTGAGGACCATTGATCTTCATTTTTGGGCTCAAGGTCAGCCAGCAAGTTTCATGGGCAAATAAGGATTTGAACCCTGATCACCCAGATCCTAGCCTGATATTCTGATCACTCTTGAGAAAATAGTGAGATCCTCTGAAGAGGGATAAATCCAACAAACAGCAGCATAATCAGATTTCTGTTTCAGGCTATGTTAGGGTCTCTCTTTCCCAGCTTTTATTCAGATCTCTCATGTTCTTAGAAGCTTTCTATGCCAAAGCTGAGTTGCAATCCCATATCAACTCCCAAGTTTTCTTCTCCCGTTTTCCCCTAAAGAGGGAAACAAAACACAGAAATAGCCCACGTTCCTCCTTTATCCGATGCCACCTTTCCTGTGTGATGGAAAATTACAAGCCAGGTGCCAGAAGTTTCTGTGAGACTTAGCTGATTATTTGCCTATTCTGGGGGCACTGGAAAAATTGTTTAACTCTCATCCACATCAGTGTAGGGATTGGCATCCTGCTAACCTGGCAGACTGAAGCCTAGATAGTTTGCCTACATTTAATGGTATTTTTAGCATGTCCTCTTTTAATGCTCAGAGGTTATTTTTTAAACATTTACCTTGCAAAGTTAGATTTGAGTCCAGTAGTACCTTAGAGACCAACAATATTTTTGGAGTATAAACTTTTGAGAGTTAATGCTCCCTTCATCAGATACCAAGGAGCATTGACTCTTGAAAGCTTATACCCCCAAAATCTTGTTGGTCTGTAAGGTGCTACTGGACTTGAATCTAGCTGCTCTACAGCAGACCAACACAGCTGCTCTCTGAAACTACCTGGGAGAGTTGTAATTTTTATGCAGGTACCTGTGGATGAAGTGTAATTTCACCTCAAGGATATTGATCTGGCCACCATCTGTGTGTGTGTGTGTGTGTGTTGCTAATTTGTCATATTTCCTGATGAATTATGTAAACCAGTTTAAGGGTGACATGTGGTGGGAAAGCAGGGCAAAAAAATCTTACAAATAATTTTTTATTCTTGCTGTGTGTGTGCGTGTGTTTTAAAAGGTTCTCATGGATATTTCAAAGAAGCTTGGGATCAAATGCCACTCAAAGGGGACGATGATCACAATTGAAGGGCCGCGTTTCAGCTCCCGAGCAGAAAGCCTGATGTTTCGCGGCTGGGGGGGAGACGTTATCAACATGACTACCACCCCTGAAGTCATTCTGGCAAAGGAGGCCGGGCTCTGCTATGCAAGTATAGCTATGGCAACAGACTATGATTGCTGGAAAGAACATGAAGAAGCTGTGAGTAAGAGCTCTAATTTTTCTTTGGGGCTGTGTGTTGTTTCTGAGTGGTACTTTATAGATTGTTTACCGACAGTAAATACACACCAACAGCTTTCAAGAGAATTCACAATTCTTGGTCCAATAGGGAAGTCACCGTATTTTTTTATCACACTTTAAGAAACAGTGAACATTGTGCCAGTGAGCAGTGCAGCATGTGGAGTCCCATTTAAACCAGAGGCTGATAATTATAGAAGGCCAGGGCCCATGTTATAGGAAAAGGCAGTCTGTAAATATTTTAAATATATATTTTTCATGGCTGATCATGGAACACTTTTAAAAGCTGCTGTTGCAGGGTAGTTAAGACTTAAAATCTTCAGTCCAAGTTTAATTTTATCCATGCTATTGTCTATAGTTCTCTTTCCCCTGATTCCCATGTGCAATATGAGTGCAATAATACAGAATTATGTTATGGGATTTATTTATTTATCATTCGGTGTATACCCCGCCCTCCCTGGCACCGCCAGGATCAGGGCGGCTTCCAACAATAACTACAATACAACACACCGAACACATAATAAACAGTATTTAAAATGTACAATAAAAGCTTAAAACTAAACCCTTATTAATGAGATGGCACCCTCTCTCAGTGACCGGCTCCTATAGAATATCCTTGGAGGTATGCCAGGTGTTTATCAGAAAGGCCATTCACCGCCAAGGCCTACCGGCTCAAGCCGGAGGAGACACCAACAACGGGTGGAAGAGGAACAGGAAAAAAAATAGAAGGAAAAAATAGGAAGGGTGGGAAAGGGTTGGGAACAAAAGCACAAAGGGGCAGGGAGGCCAGCCAATCCATATAACCATTGCTGTCCTCAAACATATGCCTGACGGAACATCTCCATGTTACATGCCCTGCGAAACTGAATTAGATCCTGCAGGGTACAGGTCTCATTGGACAGAGTTCCGCTAGGCTAGGACCAGAGCTGAAAAGGCCCTGGTTGAGGACAGCCGGGTGATTCTAGGGCCAGGGACCACCAGTAGTTGTTCTCAGCCAAGCATAATGCTCTCTTGGGGGTATAACGGGAGAGATGATCCTGCAGATATGCTGGTCCCAGACAGTTCAGGACTTTAAAGGTGAGTACCAAAACCTTGAATCTGATCCGGTACTTAATCTGGAGCCAGCCTCAAGGGTAACCCAGCACAGAGCAAGTTGCAGTAGTCCAGTTTAGAGGTGACCATTGCATGGATCACTGTGGCCAGGTCAGTACGGGACAAATAAGGGATCAGCTGCCGAGCTCGGCGGAGATGAAAAAATGCTGACCAAGCTGTATTTGTGACCTGGGCTTCCAATGACAGGGAGGCGTCCAGTATCACCAAACTCCTGGTGAAGGGAGCTGGTATCAGCTGAACCCCATTAAGAGAGGGGAGCTGAATCCCCCTACCAGAACCTTCCCAGTCCAGCCACATGACCTCCATCTTTGATGGGTTCAGTTTCAAACGGCTCTGTTTCATTCATTCAGCCACAGCCTCTAGACACCTGGCCCACTGTTCTGGGACAGTGTCTGGCTGGCCAACCATCAACAGATACAGCTGGGTGTCATCAGTGTACTGATGGCAGCCCAGCCCAAAACTCCTGACAAGCTGGGTGAGGGGACGCATATAGATGTTGAAAAGCATTGGGGAGAAGGTCGCTCCCTGTGGGACTCTGCACACCAAAGGGTGCCATGTCAAGACTCTCCCCCCAAGCATCACCCTCTGTCCCCGACCTTGGAGGAATGAGATCAGCCACTGGATGGCAGTCCCACGTACTCCTATGTAGGCAAGGCAGTGGGCCTGTAGATCATGATCAGTTGTGTAGAACACCGCTGGAAGTGAAAAAACAACAGCAGCGACAACCCGTTCTGATCCAGCTGTCTGCGGAGCTCGTCTGCGAGGGCAACCAGTTCCGTCTCTTTCCCATGGCCAGGCCAGAAGCCAGACTGGAAAGAGTCTAGGGCTGATGTTTCCTCCAGGAAAGTCTGCAACTGCTCAGCCGCCACTCACTCATCTACCTTACCCAGAAACAGAAGATTCAAAACTGAGCAGTAGTTGGCTAGATTCAAAGGATTTAGTGATAGTTTCTTAAGGAGTGGCATCACCACTACCTCCTTCAACATTCCCTGGAAGACCCCCAAACCCAGGGAGAGATTGTCTTCCAGCAAAGCTGATACACCCCCCCACACACACACACTACACACACTGGCTTTCACCAGCCAGGATGGGCATGAATCAAGGAGGCAAGTGGTTAGCCTCACAGCTGACAGAACCCTGTCTACATTGGTCCAAGAGAGCCATTGAAATTGATCTGAAACCGGATCCGAAGATGTCCAAGGGACCTCTAGTTCGCTCACATTGGCGAGGAGCTCACGGTGGAGCAACAATACTTTATCTGCAAAAAAGCATGCAGAAGCCTCACACCTGATAGCCAAATTACTAATATTTTGAGAGTCCCCTGGTAGGAACATAAGAGATCTAATTACCCTAAACAATTGCGTCGGGTGAGCTTGTGGACACAGTGGAGACCCCAAAGTATGCTTTCTTTGTGACCTTCACTGCCATCTCATAGGATCTCATAACCAGCCTATAAGATGTTCTTGAAGCTTCATTGCAGGTATGACGCCACTTGCTCCAGTCATCTTAATCTCCCATGATAATGTATGTGAAGCATTTTTACTATCACAATGTGCTAGATGAATATGACTTTGGATCCCATGGTAACTTTCCACTAACAGAAGCAATTTCCAGCAGCAGAACAAGACTTTGTTGTATCCCCCTGTCACGAGATAGATATCCTCACATGAATCAGATTAAAGGTTACACCGAGCATTTGGTCAAATCATAAAACTTGAGTAAGCTTTACAGGTGTAGTTTTGCTGTTTGTGAGTTGGACCCAAACTTGGCCACAGCTACCTTAAAGGGGGATTGAATTCCAGGGTCCAGGTATAGGACAGGGGAATTAAAATCACCCAGGTGAAGTACTACCAGCAAGGTTCTGCCCCCCCCCCATCGTTTTGCAGCCTGAAATGCAAAAGTCTCACCTCCCCCTTCTGTTATCTTAAATTTGCTGTGCGATCCAAGCTTTATATGGCAGGCAAAGATTTTTGTGGAACTATTGGTCTTAGAGATGTTTTATATAAAGGGAAATTATGAAGTGAACAGTTCATTGGGGAGGGGCTGTGACTCAGTGGTAGAGCATCTGCTCAACATGCAGAAAGTCCCAAGTTCAATCCCCAACATCTCCAGTTAAAGGGACTAGGCAAGTAGATGATGTGAAAGATCTCTACCTGAGACCCTGGAGAGCCGCTGCCGGTGTAAGTAGACAATACTGACTTTGATGGACCAAGGGTCTGATTCAGTATAAGGCAGCTTCATGTGTTCATTTAGGCCAGTGTACTAACACAATTGTGCAAGGTGTTCCCGTGTGTATTTATTACTTACTGTGAGACCTTGTGTGGGCTACTTCCTAATAAAGGAATCACAACAACTATAAAGAAACTTAATGGATTATTAATCATCATGTGAGTTATCACTCATGTTAAGATTAATATTTTCAGTTAAACGAATAGGCTTTCTCATACTGACTCTTTGTTGATCTCTTGTTCTGGATATTGACATAGTTTGGCTGTTTAATTATAAAAGGCTGCTAACCTTGGTACTAGAATATAATTCTCCGTTACATGGGGAAGTTACTCAGTAACTTCTCCGTTTCTGGAGAAGTGTTTAACAGCGAGTCCCATTAGCGGTGTAAGAGAATTGTCCGGCATCCAAGTTGTGCAGGTAGATTTGGGTGGATGCTAGAAAGAAAGCCACAGTGAGTCATTACACGGGAATGATATTCATGATATGACAAATATCCACATAGTGGAAATGCTAAACAGTCACTTGATTGCCATACCTCAAGCTTGGAAAACAATAAAGCCACTGTAAATAATGATAAGTTAACCATGTACATGGATCAGATAAAGATAAGTAATAATTTTGTGGACAAAGGAGCTTTGTTTTAGATTGATAAAAGTGTCGGGCAGTGTACAGCCATGTAGTTGGTTTAGGCCCGTACCTGTCCTCTATTACTCTATCTATGTTTCGGTGGGCCTTCTCTAGAGCTCGGTTCAACGCCTTCCCCTCAGCCCTTCTGTTAGGAAGGTTCCAAGCGCAACCTATGGACATGCGTTTGTGTTCCTGTCCTGACAGGGTTGTCGAGTCAATGCAACATATCCTTCATTGTGAGAGTCACAGGGATGCCAGAATGCACTTAATGTGGCCTCTTATTCAACATAAGTACCCTGGCTATGACAGTCATTCTAATCCTATCAAAGGCAAAATGGTAAAAACTTTGCTGGAAGATAGGAACCCTACGGTTTCTCTCACAGTTGCAAAATTTTGCCATGCAGTAATCAAAAAGAAGGGAGTCTTTTTGCCTTAAGAACAACTATATTAGTTATATGTTACTTCTTTTGTGACAGACATTTTAATTACGGACTGCCGGCTTTCTGAATAATATTCGGTGAATAGGTCAATGTTTAGATTAATTTGTAAACGACATTGAAACATGTATTAATACCCTATCTAACCTTTTTAGCTATGATTGTATTGTATTGTGTGTTTTATTCTGGCCTATGGCTGTAAGAATAAAGAACTTGGGAACTTAGGTTTGTTTAGGCTGTAAATGCTATAAGAAGCAAACATTTATATTTATCTAATACAGCTTTATCCACCCTTCTGAGGAGCTCAGGGCAGTGTACATCATTTTCCTCTCCTCCATTTATCCTCCAACCAACCCTGTGAGGTAGGTTACATTAATAAAGAGAGTGACTGGACCGAGATTACCCACTAAGCTTCCATGGCAGTGTAAGGATTTGAATCTGGATATCCCAAATCTTAGCCCAATGTCTTACACTTATTACACCGTGTGTGTAAAGTGCCGTCAAGTTGCAGACGACTTACGGCACCCCGTTATGGGGTCCACAAGGCAAGAGGCTAACAGAGGTGGTTTGCCATTGCCTTCCTCTGCATAGCAACCCCTGGTATTCCTTGGTGGTCCAGTTCCTTAGTATCCAAATACTAACCAGTGCTGACTGTACTTAGCTTCCAAGATCTGATAAGATTGGGCTAGGCTAGGCCATATGGAAAGAAGTAGGCTGAAGTTGTCATAATGCCAAGCAACAAATTCCATTAAAAATAAAGTTGTGTTTATATGTGACTTCTTTCTCCCATGCCCCATAGCATCTATCAACCAGTGCATTTTTAAAGTGTCTGTCTGATCTTTGGCCTTTCCAAATGAATTATGAATGGCATCATAGGAAACAAGCATAAGGAGGAGTAGAGTTTTAAAAAGAAGAGATTATATCCAGTGGAACAAAGGAAGATTTCATGCCATTTTTCAAGGTGCTGCTTAGCTGGTAGCTTCAATTTTGGTGTTCCATGTGCTTTTTCTAGGACAGAACAAAACTTGGTAACATGTGGGGGTGGGGGGAAGGAGAGTATCTTGGGATATTTTTCATTACTCAGAAGTAATTAAAGCTCTCATTAAAGAAGTGAAGTTATGGTCATGGCATGGCAGGGTATAGAAGGACCCCTTGCTTATTTGTTTAAGGTCCTCCATAGCTCACTACTTAAAGAAGATTTGCAGGAGGAGATTTGTGTTTTCCCCCTGTCTTCTGCCAGTGGATGAAGACTTACGCAATTCCCTCACTGACCTTCCTTCCTGTCTATGTGTTTATTTAATTGGCTATAGGTTTTGTTAAACTTTTGTTTTTAATTGTTTTTATAATATTTATTTTAAAACATTTTTAATGGTTTTGTTTGCTGCCTTAGGGACCCTAAGTTGGGCAGAAAGGCAGCATAGAAATGTTTACATAAAATAATTCTTCCTAGAATGCATAAGGAAAGCTTAAGGATCTCCAGATAAGGCACAGGGAGTATAAACCATTCCTTAGTATGGCAGAAGGAAAGCTAATACAGGGAGCAAATATACTGGAATCCAGCTGATGATTATGGAATCATATCTGTACCGTTTGATAGGTCCTGTATTCATGGTGCCTAATAAATGCAAGAGCTTTTGAGTTTTAGTAGATGGCCAATGACTTAGGAAATGTTTGGTGTTGCAGTTGGTAGTTGTGTTGAACTGTGGTAGTAAGACGGAGTAAGTGTGGCTAGTCAGTGATCCTGAGCCCATGATAGTGTGGAGCTTACCTTGGGGGAAAGAACTATTCCTCCCACACATAAAAAAGAAACAAATTCTACTAAGTATTGAAAATCTGTAAGACTGTTTTAAACAGTGGTTTTAATTTTTAAAATAAACATAGGAATCTCTTTTCTAACATTTTAAAACCCAAGTGTTTTTGTGGTTGTTCTGTGTTTGCAACTGCTGTGCTGTATGCTTTTCACTCTTCTGAGGTCAGAGGTACTAGATTCAGCCTGTGAAACTAGGAGGAGATGACTACCTAGCTATCTCTGCTTCTCATCATAAAGGTTGCTTAATTATGATGAAAGCCAGTGTGAATCTAAGTCTCCACAGAAAACCGGCTGTGATGCTTTTCCTGTCATTTGACATGGTACAGTATTTTGGAGCTTAGCCCAGAACTAGTGTTCTACTTCCTCTTTTTTGTAGGAACAAGATTTAAGAATACGTGTAGCTGACCTTAGTCACCACAGAAAATGGCTGTGGAAGCAGAGATAATATGAAGAACATGTCGCCCTGTGAATAGCTTGCCTAGTGCCAGTTTGATGGCATCATCTGTTTTGAGAAAACTCACAATATAGAAAGAGTCATTCTTGAATACTCTCAGTATATAAACTTGAATATATAAACTCTCAATATAGAAAGAGTCATTCTTGAATTAACTACTTTGGGTTGGATCCTATCTGCTTTTTTGTGCAATCTCTCTCAATGTCACCTTCTTACCACAGCCACTATGTGGTTTTTGTCCAGCTGGGTCCTATAATCTGGCACAGCCTTCTCAGTGACCCAGAGGGGCCCTCTTCCTCCTTTTGCCAGCAGAAAACTGGATAGGATCCAACCTGTAATCTGGGTACAGGCATTCCTTAGATTTGTATAAGGAGGACATGCATGTTTATTACTTGTCCCACAAGCTATTTACATTATGGTTGGGGAAACAATGAAGACGTTAGCCCATCCAGTTGACAGGCAGTAGCTAAAGATGAAAGTATTGTAAAACACTGATCTAGAGTTCTGGCTAAAGCAGAGGAGGAATTTAAATTTCAGAAAAAATTATTGGAATGTGTAAGGTAGTTATTTCCAGAACAAAAACGAAAAATCAGTTTTTCCCACCACTACCCAACTAGATAGTTTACAAGGAAAAAATGAGAGAAAAAGAGGGGGGGCAGCTGTACAGCCCTCTTTGAGGCTTTTCTGCTAGCCTGTACAGTGAGAAGGGAAAGGTGTTCCAGATTGCGCCCATTTGAAATGACAGGACAGAAACTGGGACGGTGAACTGGTAGAGATGGTTTCTGGAGGAGGATCCCACATTAGAGCCTTCTACTTCCATCCCACCTTCCAGATGATGATAGCTTTTACTGCTGGGCCATATAGGCATACTTAATCACCACTTCCTCATAAAGTAAATTGCGCTTCCTTACGTCTTGACACCAGGGTGTGTTAATTTAACCTATTGTTAGAGGGTCTACTATTGCTACTGAAGGAATACTTTGTAGGGGTTTTTTAATTTAAAAATTACTGTGTGTGTGCACGTGCGCCATCAGGTCACAGCTGACTTATGGCGACCCCATAGGGTTTTCAAGGAAAGGGACGTTCGGAAGTGGTTTGCCATTGCTTGTCTCTGCATGGGCTGAGAGAGTTCTGAGCGAACTGTGACTGGCCCAAGGTCACCCAGCAAGCTTCATGCGAAGGAGTGGGAAATCAAACCCAGTTCTCCAGATTAGACTCTGCCGCTTTTAACCACTACACCACGCTGGCTTAAAAAAAAACTTACTTAATACCAGTATTTTTAACTTCGCATCTGTCCAAATAACTTTTGCCCAGTCATTTAGTTTTAACCTTGGCTCAGATTGTACTTTTGCTTTGAATCCATGTAGTCTAACATCTGTTATTCAACAAAGTGTTATGCCTGTTTATGTTCAGGGAGAAAAAACTATTGTCATAAAATATGTCAGTGAATTGACCAGCTTGTGGTTGTATTTGCAGGTTTCGGTGGATAAGGTGTTAAAGACACTGAAGGAAAATGCAAATAAAGCAACTAGTTTACTGCTTACTGCTATACCTCAGATTGGTTCCATGGACTGGACAGAAACCCAGCACAACTTAAAAGTATGGTGTTTGTAGTTGTGTGTGGATATGTAGTATCATCATATGTGCATAGAGAGCATAAAAGGGGCAAGTTTCTAAAATCCTTACATGTATGCGTACACATAGTTGATAACCTGTGTGAAATATAAGATTGCCAGGGATGCCATCTAAGTCCAAATTCTTGGGCAGCTTCTGAAGATGGGCTCAGTGCCCCAGTAAGACCCGCCTCCAGGGAGCTGTCGTTATTTCTGCCTGGTCTCAAAAACATCCTTCATTCCCTGCTCCCATCTCCAAGGAAGCAGCAAGGATTGCTGCCTCCTAAGAACCACCCCTGAGGTTTTTCCTTACCCTTTCCTCATGTTGCCAGCAGCCCCTCCTCCCTATCTGCCACCCAGAGGGGAGTGGGTGGATGTTGGCTATCGCTTGCAAGCCCACCATCCTGGCTGGTGGCTCCTTCTCCACATCTGCCATTCAGGACGGACCTTAATTCTTCTTCCCTACCACCAGCCCCTTGCTTGCTGGCAGTCCTGGGCAGAAGCACAGCAGCCCCCTCACTCCCCTGTCCTTCACAGTGCCTGCCACCAGCTGCCTACTCACCAGTTCATTGCGTTTGCTATGTGACATAGCAGCAAAGATGTTAAACACAAATGCCAGTTAGTAAAAATAAGAGCTAAGGCAAGAAACCTCAGAAGTTAAAATTTTTTTAATTGAAATGAATGCAGATTCATATGCAAGATCCTAATCATATTTGTTTTCAAGCTATTTTAGTGAAGGGTCCACACGTATATCACTCTAACCTCTGGAAATGAAGTCACTTTCTCCCTTTGATGGTCAGTGTCCAGAGTACTTTCTACTATAGGTCTGTTGAGGGCTCTTGAGCCCCAGTGGAATCTCTGGCTTGAAACCAGCTGCAGCTTATTTTTAATTACATAACTAATTCTGAACATGGACCCAAAATACAGATCAAAAAATCTGCACGATGGGGCCATGTACAAAGAAGGGTGATTTTCCTACCAACCTGGGTCAGCTCCCAGGTTTTCATAAAAATCTGAAAAGAAAAAAAATTGTATGGAATGGGTTAAAATCCCCAATAAATGGCAAATGACAACCATGCTCTTGCAAAAATACAGTTGGGAGATGGGAGGCTTTTGGTCTGGAAAGGCACTGAAAGCAACAGTTGGGAGGTGAGAAGGAAGCAGAAAGTGTTGAGGGAAGAAAGGGGGTAGTGAAAAACAGTGGGGGATGCAAGAAGAGAGAAAAAAGTGATGAAGGCCGGCCTGAAAAAATAGAGCAAAAAGTGGTAGTGGGCAGAAAAAGGGAAAAAAGCAGGGGGCAGTGGGAAGCAGATGGGATTCCCTCTCCTGCAAATCTTTATTTTATTCTATTTTATTTTAAAATGTTTATACCGACTTTCTTTCCACTCCAGTCAATATTCTGTACCAGCTGTGGCTTTCCAATAGTCTTCAAGGGCAGCCCCATGTATATACATCATTAGTATTACTTCATATCAAAGATCACCTTCACATCAAAGATAACCTTCACTATTGTTGGTAGTTTTATACTGACACGTGTATATTAAATGTTGAAAATATCTAAATATCATTGGTCTGTCTAACATTTCACTGAATTATGGGGTTTCTGTTGCAACATCCTATATAGATTTTCTTTCTGATTTTGTGTTTCAGAATGCTGTGCAGTTGTCTGTTATGCTACCAAAACATTGAAAGCAGGAAGATTTTCTGAAGCTGGTCTCAAACAAGAAGGTCAATATTCTGAGAACTGACAAGTACCTTGAAAGAATACAGCGGAAACTTGCAACATTTTCATTCTTGTCTGCTAATAAATTCCTCGTTTTGGAAACAAAGATCTTGTAGAGGTTTGAAGAGGCTGAGCATCTATTGATAATGAAAGCTGACAAACCACGGAATAGGAACTGGATACCAAATATTGAATAATTGTGCTTGATGGACTTTGATAAATAAATAAGGAGGCCAAGGAGTACATTTCTGGTTCATGTAGTCTCATGACTCAATCTAAAGATGTCAAGACAAAGGCAAGGTTAGTAGGTGTGCTCTTCACTGCTCTAAACAAAGTAAATCTCAGAAAGCAGATCTACAGATCAGTTGCAGTGCTACCTGTTCTTTCAATGTCATTTAAAAAAATAAAAGTAAAGAAATGTTTTTGAGTAGAGAAGAATGTCCTTTTCTTCGATCATGTTTAATTTTCATACATTTTGTAATCTTTTGGGGAGTTTTTAAAATAAAAATAGTTTTCTTCCACATATGCATTTTCATTTGGAATTTGCAGAACAAAAGGGCATGATTCTGTGTGCTCAGAGTGTAGGTATCAAGATGTAGAGCAGTTCTGTGAAAGGCTCTACATTAGCTCACCCTCACTGTCATTATGCTGGTTGCTGGTGCCACCCCCCCCACACACACACACTCTTTCACACACATGCTCTGTCACAACCCAACTGCTCACTTGAAGAGGAGACCCTTTCATGCTGATTTCAGTGCCGGCCTTCCGACGGACCCTCCCAAGCCCACAAGCTGTTCTCAACAGAAGCAGCTGTGTGCGAGGCATCCAGGTGGGGTACAGTTGCTGATTGCTGTTGTGAGGTGGAAAAATGGAAGGGAAAATGACCCAACCTAATAACAAAGTTGGGTACCCAAAAGGTTGGGTGAAATAAAATTCAGTGAAACAAAGAAATATATTTATTACAAAGCGCTCATGCATACATTAAAAACAAGCTCTCATGGCAACAAATACAAGGTTGATAATCTAAAACCACGTACCAAATGCCTTTCGGCCCTCAGGCCTTCTTCAGTGGTCTAAAAACATATTATGCACATATAAATAGCAATTAACAAATAGAACAATTTTATATCAGCCCCAGTATGTATTCAAAGATGTATTCCAGGGGTGTCAAACGCAAGGCCCGGAGGCCGGATCAGGCCCCTTGAGAGCTCTTACCTGGCCCGCGAGCCAGCTGAGGCAGCCACCCTCTCCACTCTCAGTTTGGACTAGCAAGGCATGGACCGGCCCGACCAAGTGACATTTATGTCATATCCGGTCCTCGTAACAGTTGAGTCCAACACCTTTGATGTATTCCAAATGGACCTTGTGCCTATGATATCAGAATGTCACTAAAATATGTTTTGAACTGTAAAAGCACACTTCCGAGGAATGCAGTCTACATATTTCTATTCTGGGATGGGCTGACATTTACATTCAGAGCTTATCAACCTTATAGTTGTTGCCGTAAAAGATTTTTTTTAATATATGCATGAGCACTTTGTAATAAATATATTTCTTTGTTTAATTGAACTTTATTTCACCCAGCCTTGTGGGTACCCAATGCTGTTGTGGGGGGCCAGCGGGGCCACCTCTTGAAACTAACGTTCCAACTGTCTGTGAGCTCCTACAGAACGTCACGGCAGTCAGCAGCCTATGTGGCACAGTGGGGAGGGAGACCCATACTAGCCGCTAATGGAAGCGGTTTGTCCTAATTTTCAAGTGCAAGATTGTGCGGAATTTCATCCCAAGCCTGTAGTTGTCAGTTTTGCTCCCAAGATTTAGCCATCAATGCAGTCTGCTAAGCAAAAGCCCTGTTGTTATTGTTGGTGGTTACACTGGTACAATGTTTAGAATGATATTGCTCAGTAATAAAAAAATTCAGTACTAAACCATCTGAGCCTCATTCTGGCTTCCTCTGTTGAGAAATACTGAATCTGCTGCATCTCTGGAGACTTATGGTTTCATTCTGACTTTTAATTAACAGCTAGGATGATCATATCTAATATACGCACAGATGTAGTCATGCAGTTTATTTCTATACCCTGTATGCTGAATGCCCACGTTTGCCTTCAAGAAAAGAATGTGTTGCTGCTTAATATCAAATAAAACCAAATGTAACCTCCTCTTGCTCATCTTGTTCATTGGAATCAAGGTGTTTTAAAATAATCCTGCTTGTTGTTTAGCTCACTCTGGTTAAACTGAGAAGCTTCTTGAGATGTTAGTGAACACAGCTTAAACTGTTAGATCGGATGTTAGATCAGATGACTCATTGCTGTAACACAAGTTATAGGAAGTTATTTTAATTAACGTTTGTTCTACGCCTACTCCAAGAGACAAAGCACAAAGGCTGGAGTGAGCTAGTAAGAACCTTTCGGAAGGGAAAGTGGTCTTTCCTGCTTATGGCTTTCCTTTAGTTGTATTAGAGCTGTCAGTTCCTTTAGTTGCTGGAACTATTACACAAGTCCAGTTTGCAGGGTCCATATAGCTGTGCCTGTATGCAGTGGGGGAATGAGATAATGCTTACATCACTTGTTGCCTGTCTGATGCCCATATGTTTGATGTAATGTTTACATAATGACCTGTACTCATAGCCCTGAATCATGGGGTCTTTGTCATATTTTAATATAAAATGTTTATATTGTCTTATTTCCCTGTCAGTTAGACTCAAAGCAACTGGCTTAATTAAAGCCAGCTAAAATCTCATTTTCTAATACACAATACAAAAAACAAGAAGAGAGCAAGCTATTTACCTCATCCTAGTAAATGATTTCTAGGCACAAGCCACCAAAAGTACGTTGGAAAAGCTCAGCCTTTCAGACCTTGCAAAACCTCTGCAAGAGTGAGGCCTTCTTTCTGTTAGGGCTGTTGATTTGGTTCGTCCTGAACCGAAAAACAGCCGAATTTTCCCCGATTTGGTGATTGTTGTTTGGATGGAATCGAATTCAAAAAAGGCGGGGAAACGACGAGCCAAATTCGGGTGGATGCCGAATAAATTCAGCGCCCCTGAAGCAGCATTCTCCCGCGGCCAATAGGTGGCCAAGCTGGGTCTTCTTCTGGCCAATCAGTCACGGTTGAGTGCATGAGCCCAGCTGCTGCGCGGCCCGAGGAGAGAAAGAGGGTGTCTGTTTGTGTGTGAGAGAGATCCCCGTGGGGGGGGGGTGCGTGTGCACATTTGCGCCTTTCCGCGGCTCTGGGGGGGTATGTTTGGAGGTAGAGGTCCCAAACTTTCAGTGTAGCTTGAGGAGACCCTTCTTGCAAGAACCCCCATGTTTTGTGAAGATTGGATCAGGGGGTCCGACGTTATGGGGCCCAGAAGTGGTCCCCCTATCCTTAATGAGCATCTTTATTCCATTTACAGCACAGTCGCAGCTTTCCGTGGCTCGGGGGGGGGCATTTTTGGAGGTAGAGGTCCCAAACATTCAGTGTAGCTTGAGTGGACCTTTCTTGCAAGAACCCCCAAGTTTTGTTAAGATTGGGCCAGGGGGTCCCGAGTTAGGGGGCCAGGAAGGGGTCCCCCCAATCTGCCCATTGGAATAAAGCAATTAAGAACACATTCGCGGCTTTCTACGGCTCCGGGGGGCATTTTTGGAGGTAGAGGTCCCAAAATTTCAGTGTAGCTTGAGGGGACTCTTCTTGCAAGAACCCCCATGTTTTATGAAAATTGGGTCAGGGGGTCCGAAGTTATTGGGCCCGGAAGGGGTCCCCCATCCTTAATGTGCATCTTTATTCCATTTACAGCACAGTCGCGGCTTTCCGCGGCTCCGGGGGGGGGGGCTTTTTTGGAGGTACAGGTCCCAAACTTTCAGTGTAGCTTGAGGGGACCCTTCTTGCAAGAACCCCCAAGTTTTGTGAAGATTGGGTCAGGGAGCCCCGAGTTATGCAGTCCCCCCATCAACCCACTAAAATGATTGGCTGCAGGCGATCCTGTGCATCTAGAGAGCGGCAAAACCTCCCGTGCATAAATGGAATCGTATTGGATTACTCCTGAGTCCTGACTCCCAGTCCCTGCTCCTGATGGAAGAGAAGACATCCACAGTAAGACCCATTTTGGGGCTTTTTGCTATAATTTTTTCCCTGTGTGTGTGTGTGTGTATGTGGGGGGGGGGAGATTCTGTGTGTGTGTGTGTGTGTGATGGGGGAAGCCAAAGGGGGGTGGGTTTACCTGTTCTGCTGGGAGGTGGGCTTAATTGCCTCTGTGGAGTGTGATTTGAGGGGGTTACCTGTCCTGGGGGGGGCTTGAATTCTTTGCAAGTGTGATTGTTGCTGTGGAAGATTTGAATCCAGCAGCATTGAAATCTATCAATACTGAAGTTACGCAATTGGCGCAGGTTGCACTTACGCTAGTAGCTTTATGAGATGCACTTTGGCTGTGTTGTAATGAAAAGATACCTTACCCATGCTAGTTACATTGTTTACTTATGCTTTGAGCGTTGTTGGATGCACTTTCGGCGTAGTTACATCGGATGGGGGGGCATAAGTCGGGACCCCCTGACCCAATCTTCACAAAATTGGTGGTTCTTGCAAGAAGGGTCCCCGCAAGCTACACTGAAAGTTTGGGACCTCTACCTCCAAAAATGCCCCCCCTGGAGCCACGGAAATGCTCGAATGTGTTTTTAATGGCTTTTAACGGCTGAATTTTTTTCTGAACTCCGAACTTAGTGCCGAATTCCACAGATCCGAATCGGGGGGAGTTCGGGCTTCGCCATTTCCTGAATGAAAACAGGCTGAATTTTGCCGAATCCGAATTTTACCTTTTTTTTTTTTTCAACAGCCCTACTTTCTGTCCTCAGGAACGGTCATCTAGAAAGACCAAGCCTGAACAGAAACAGTTCTCACTAACCTGAATTTAAAAACTGTTGTTAATCCATGGTTTGATGAGCATACCTATGGGTGGAAGTGATCCTACAAACATGAGTTGTATCTTCACATGAATGACCAGTTGTACTGTCTGGACCAGCATTTCTCAACCGGAGTTTCCCGGAACCCTAGAGTTCTGCAAGAAATCGCTAGGGGTTCCACGAGAAATAGTGATGAATGGGCTAATCATATGTAAATCATCTGTAATCATATGTGGGGGTTCCCTGAGACATGAATATTATTTCAAGGGTTCTGCAAGGGTAAAAAGGTTGAGAAACGCTGGTCTGGACAAACCCACACATGCAACTGTGACATCAAATAGATGCATGAACACATGAAGCTGCCTTTTAGTGAATCATACCTTTAGCCTATCAAGGTCAGTATTGGTTACCCTGACTGACAGTGAGTCTCTAGGGTCTTAGGTACTGGTCTTTCACACGGCCAACTACCTGAGTCTTTTAACTGGAATTGATGGAGATTGTTCCTAGGATCTACTGGATGTAAAGCAGAAGCTCTAGTACCCAGCTGTGGCCTCTCACACTTGAACCATAACTCTGTAATTTTTTTTATAAATAATGTGCCCCACGTCTCAATAAAGCATTCTCAAGGTGAATTACAAAATCATAGAATAAAGTGATTGCGATTAAATAGAGAAGCTAAAAATATAAAACCAAAGGAACAGAAATAAAACAAACAGCCCAGGAGCAAAGAATGTCAAGATAAATCCATAGACAACATAAAACAGCAGCATAAAAATGTGTTAACCAACGCATGAAAGCAAACATGCTTCAGGCAGGGGGGAGCAGGATTTTAAAAGGGGAGGCAAATCAGCTAAAAGCCTTAGATGGTGAAACATCTTTGCCTGGTGCAAGACAAAGTTGGCGGCAGGAGAGCTTTCTGAGAGGAGAGAATTTCAGAGTTTTGGAGTTGTGACAGAAAAGTAACAGTGGATACTCTCAATGGTGTGTTGTAACCCTCCCCAACCACAAAGGCACCAATCAGCGCAAGGCATCAGCATCACACTACATTGCACACCCTGCCCTGCACAAGCATGCCACAAGAAAAGCCCAAGGTGCTTCCTCTAGCTCAGTGACTGGCATCACTCACAGCTCAAGTGAAGCCCAAAAGCTCCAGGTAATTGAATTTCTGGCAGCCGGAAAACAGACCTCGGCAGAACAGCCTTTTCCTAGGAGGAAGCCAAGCTCACATGGGAAAGCGCGTCTTGCCATTCTGATTGCAGCAGACTGCCAAGTTCTAAACCCCCAGGACCTGTGTATGGAAGCCATAAGTAACTGCCCTTCACAGGCCAACATTTCATGTTGTGGGACCATTGGAACTATATCAATTATACCTACACAGTATTGTCTGTACTGGTGTCCTAACTGAAGGGCCCTTTATATTCTCCCAGGTTCCTGACCTGGCCTGTTCCTTTCCTCTTCCCCCCCCCCTCAGCTGTATGTATGACCCTATTCCAGCCATATGAGGTCATGTGTTGCAGGGAATCCACATACAATCTGCATGCACATCCATACACCTGTAAGGACCAACATGCATCCACTTTACAAATGAAACTGGGAGCCAATACCTGGATTAATGTGGGATTTAAACCACATGTTCAGCTCTTCATATGTTGCATGTTACATGAGAATTTGCAAGTATAATGAAAAATCAAGTGTACCCTGTACATGGATTGCACATGTGTTCACTGTACCTTGCAAACAGGGCTATAGTCTGATACAGAAGGGGTCTCATCTGAAACTAAAGTTCTGTGGAACTTGGTTTGGCCAACAGTTCCTGGCCATGGATACCTGGAAGAAACGGTTGGAAAGTGACACCTGGACATGCCCATGACAACATACTGATGTCAATCTGCCAATCAGAGAGGACGTGTACCAGTGATTTTGCTCAAGGATCCATTTGCTTCCCTGTGTTCACTTCCTGATGGTCAGTATCTGATAGTTATTTTACCAGTAAGAATGCCTAAACACCTGCAGGTTCAGATCACGTCATGATCTCCACTTGTGAACATGCCACTGATTTATCCTGTTCCTATTCAGAAATTTGAGCCCCCTGTGTGCCAAAGCACAAGGGCAAATAAAAAAACAAGTCTCAAATTTTTAAATATTTTAAAATGTTCAATCCCTGGGTTTAGATGATACATACAAGCGCCTAACTTTAAGAGCAGAAAGAACAAATTTAACTGCAGAGAGTATAACTCAACTTATTTTATCAGTGATCAGATCATCTGCCCACCAATTCAACCACACAGGCATGCTAAGGACAATAGGAATGGTAGTTCCCCACCATGCAAATAGCTGGCGTCTGTCTTTACCACCACCACCACTCATAACTCATCACCCAGCATCACTCTCAGATGCCTCTGGCATGGCAATGGCAGCACTAGGTACTTTTAATAAAACTAATATGAATACGACTTGATGACACTTAACACACACACACAATATGTGTGTGTTGGGTGATAGAATTGAAGATCCATTCACATTCATTCAGGCGAGTTGACTTTTAGGGAATTTGAAATTCTCTATATGCAAATTAAAAGCAGGGAGAAACAAGGGAGTCCCTCCAGGAATGGCACTGGACCATTAGACCTACTGAGAACAGTTTTCCATCTCTCCAGTTCCAATGTCTCTCATTACTTCACTTCAGTATGTAGATGCTGGTGCAGCCACGGTATGTTTCAGAGAAGGCAAGGAAGTCTGTGAACACTCATAACGTGGGCTGAAAATGTAACACTGGGGGCAATTCCAAGGTTTGTTGCACCTGTGCAACAGGAGGAGAGGCTGGTGCCACTTCCCTCACCTTTCACTGGTACCAAAAATAGAACAAGTAGAACCAGTAAGAACAAAATGACTGTGCAGCTGCCTTAGAGACCCTGAGTTGGGTGGAAAGGCGGCATAAAGTACAGAAGGAATTTAGAACATTTGCTGCAGCAATGAACTAATCTCTAATCATGGCCTCTCTATTTACAACCTCATTTTATTGTTCATCTCCATCATTTCACTATGCCCTTCTCAACTCCATGGCATGAACCATGGAAGAAGCTGAGAAGACAGTAAATCCCTTCACCCTGCCTGGTGCTTCAAGGAGGACATGCAGCCTCTTAGCACCAGTGGGTTGCAGTGGAGAAACCCTTGTGTCCCATCTAGCCTAGCTCTGCACTCCCCTGGGTTTCTACATTTCAGGCCTAACCTGTTAGGGGAGACAATGTAGTCATAGGAAAAGATTATTCATCCATCCTATGCAGGACATTGTACAGGTTATGTCTTCAGTTTTTGTTTTGTTTGGTATGCTCCCTGGCTCTTGGTCTGCAAAGGAGAATTCATGTGGACCAGTAGTGGTAACAGGTAAAGCAGAATGCCGTGGCCTCACTAGCAAAGGTTGCTGTGCTCCCCATTGTCGTTCATTCACCAGTGCATGGTTGGAGCTTACCTGCATTTGGGCTTTCATCATCAACTCTGTCCCCTTTCTGCACTGTGTGGAAGCTTAATATTTGGCCTGTCCTGTGTAAAGAGCGACAAAGTTCCCATCCCCTGTGTTCCTGCTTGGAGGCCTGTTCTCAAGACATGACAAATAAAGCATGTCCTTTCAGTGCATGTAGTATGAGGCTACTTAGCTGTGTACAGAGTAGTCTCATACTACATGCCTTGAAAGGAGATGTTTTGTTTATTTCCAGGCTGAGGCTAATTTAATGCTGGTGGCAAACCATGTTAGATTCCTATCCAGTGTGGCAAATGAAGTTCTAGGTGATCCACAGTGGAACAAAAAATCTCCGTTTATATATGCTAATAGGTTCTGACCTTGCTAAAGCTGAGAGGGAAAGAGACCTTGACAGTTGACATGAAAATGTCAATCCAGCATGCCACAGCAGTTAAAAAGTCAGACTCTATGATGGGGATTATTAGGAAAGGGATTGAAAATTTAAAAGCCAATATTATATTGCCCCTATATAGATGTATGGTGCAGCCTTATGTGCAGTTCAGATCATCGTATCTCCCAAAGGACATTGCAGAGCTGGAAAAAGTACAGAAGAGGGCAACCAATATGATTAAAGGGGTGGAGCACATTTCCTATGAGGAAAGGCTGAAGAGTTTGGGCCTTTTCAGTTTAGAAAAGAGATGACTAAGGGAGGGGACATGTTGAGGTTTATAAAAGTATGCATAGGGTAGAGAATGTGGAAAGAGATAACTTTTTCTCCCTCTCCCCAAATACTACAACTCAAGGGTATCCACTGAAGCTGATGGGCAGTAGATTCAAGACGGACAAAAGGAAATACTTCTTTACACAGTGAATGATTTAAATGTGGAATTTGCTGCCACAGGAAGTAGTGATGACCACAGGCACAACCAATTTTAAAAGGGGGCAAGACAGATTCATGGAGGATAGGTCTATCAGTGGCTACTAGCCATGGTGACTAAAAGGAAACCTCCACATTCAGAGGCAGTCAATCTCTGAATACCAATGCTAGGCGGCAACATCAGGGGAAAGCCTCACCCCCAATGTCCTGTCATTGACTCTCCAGAGGAACTGGTTGGCCACTGTTTGAAACAGAATAGTGGATTAGATGGGCCATTCGTCTGATCCAGCAGGGCTCTTCTTTTCCTCAGCATGTTACTTTAATCACTCACACTATTCCCTGACTTTATTTATTAATGTTATTCTCCCCACAACAGTAAAGTTAAATCTCATGACATACCAAACAATGTCTTTTAAAAATAATTATTCAGTCCCACTGCCAGCTCAGGCATCAGATTCACTCTCAGAGCTTTCACCAGATTGGGGTGGGGTAGAGTGGAAAGTTCATCACGGAGGACTGCTTTTAACCGAAACAGATCACTACTTTAATTACTAATGCACACTGCTTATTTGTTTCCTCTCCCCCCCCCCCCACTCCCTTAAGTGGATACTGGGTATCTGTTTGTAGACAGCAGGAACTTGATCTTGTTTCTTCATCTTTTCTTTCTTTCTTTGTCTTTCTTTTTTTTTTTTTTTGGTATAGTAGGCAGTCTACTCTCTGGATTTCCCCTAAATGTTTTACATTGCACAATATTGCACATGCTTGGGCACTGCAGTGGATGTTTTTGCATATGGCTTGTGAATCCCCTTTGACATCACTCCTAAAACAAACACAGGCTTTTCACTAGGAACTTCAAAGCTACAGTTCCCAGAGAATCACACCACATTTCTTCGGTCACGATATCATTCGTTAATGGGTGGAATTCTCATATGTCTTCAGTGATGATTATCCCTTTTTAATTACATAGATATTAGCTTTCCCCCACCCAACTAGAAAATGTGTATAATCAATGCCAGGGGCTTTCATGATGTGTGCTGTGGAATGTGGGGGATTCTTGGATGTTTACAGAAGTATTGCACAGCTCAGCTAGGTAAGAGGAGATACGCTTCCCTGAAAGATGGTTTGTTCACAACTTTCAGAGTTGCCCTGTAGTGTGCAGAAAAGTGACAAGTGGAACCTAGAGGCTTCGCTCCATTCTCATGAAGCAAAAAATGAGGCCCCAACAGTGTCTGGCATAAACTGGGAGCCTTACTATGATCCCTCTTTTGTCTTCACAACAACCTTGTGAAGTAGGTTAGGCTGTGACAAAGTGACTGGCTGGACAAAGTTACTTGCCATTTTGAGCAGTACAGTCCCTTCTTCCCACTTAGGCTTACACAGCTGTATGCTAGCAAGAGGATCCTGAGAGTGCATAATGTGTTATCGTTTGCACTGTATGCCTATTTGATCAGTAAAAGCCATCTGTTTGGACTCTATATGACTTTGTGGTGATTTCTGGTTCTGTGGGCCAAGGGCTGACACCTACCTCCTTCCCTTTGGTAAGGGATTGTAAGGTAGAATGCCTTACCACAGCTCATCCACAACTTCCAGTGGGAGGGCTGTATGTGCCATACACAGACAGAGACAGTGACCTGTCTTCTCCATCAGGCCCTGACAGGCCAGACTCCACTCATGGATCCTGCACATAGATTCTACACATAGAATCCTGCACATAGAGTAGGCCAAAGAAAAAGCAGAGAATGTATATAATGGAGGACCTTGGGATGTGAATGTCCATGTGAGTTGAGGGTGCCACTCCTTTTATTAATTCATTTAGATACTGAGACCCTGCTTTTCTCCCAGACAGGGATCCAAAGCGGCTTATAACTTTCTTCTTTCCTTCTCCCTTTTATCCTCTTAACAACCTTGTGAAGTAGGTTAGGCTGAGAGCGAGAGCAAGAGAGCAGTTGGTCCAAGGTCACCCAGGGAGCTTCCATGGCAGAGTAGGGATTCAAACCTGGGATCTGCAGGTCCTAGTCTGATATCCCTTCCCCCTGCTTATGGACCAGTGTGTGGGTTTATGTTATTTTCTGTGCATTATACAGTAGAAGATAATGCTTTAGCCTGATTCTCATTGTCATGCCCTGAACACACCCTGGTCAGTCAAATGCATGCTGAGTATTCCTGTTTGTGTTGGGGGTGTCCTGTATGAACTGCGCTCTCCCTTCCAATACAAGGGTTTTTTAAGCCCCCATAATCATGAAAAACAGCCCTTCCAAGCAGTGGTTTCAGCCACTCAAAGCTCAGTTTGTAAGGCATGTAATTTCCTCATGAACAAGTCCTTTGACACCATCCCTGGATCCAGCAATTATACCTCTGTGCGTACCCCTCCCAATCAAGAAGATTAAGGGGTTGGAGTACTTTTCCTATGAGGAAAGGTTGAAGAGTCAGTTTAGAACAAAAAAAAAAATACTAAGGGTAACATAACCCTGACCTGGATGGCCCAGACTAGCCTGATCTCGTCAGACCTTAGAAACTAAGCAGGGTTGGCCCTGGTTAGTATTTGGATGGGCGACCACCAAGGAATACCAGGGTCACTATGCAAACCACCTGTTAGTCTCTTGCCTGGGAAATCCTATGGGGTCACCATAAGTTGGCTACAACTTGACAGCACTTTACACACACACAAGGGAGAACATGACAGATTTATAAAAGTATGTGTGATACAGAGACAGTGGCTAGAGATAATTTTTTCTTTGTCTCCCATAATACTAGAACTTATGAGCACACAGACAAAAGGACAGACAAAAGGAAATGTTTCTTTACCCAATGAGTGATTAAACTGTGGGGTTCATTGCCCAATGATGGCCATGAGTATCGATAGCTTTCCAAGGGGATTAGACAGATTCACGGTCCATCAATGGCTACTAGCCATGTAGACTAAAGTGAGCCTCTGAATGCCAGTGCTACAACATAATGTCACGGGAAGGCCTTAGCCTCTACACCCTTGTTGTTAGCCTTCTGGGGCAAACAGGTTGGCCACTGTGTGAATCAAGATGCTGCACTAGGTGGGCCACTGGTCTGATCCAGCAGGTCTCTTCTTACATCCTTGCGTCTCCCCCCCCCCCCGTGCTCTGTAATGTTATGTCCCTCTGGTGCACCACTGAGCTTGTGGGGATGGAGGTGGTCCTAAGCATTCTTAAAAATGCTGCTGCCCTAAGGCTAGAATTGCTTGAGCAACCCTGCAACATCTGCTTTTGGTAGTCTTTCTTTCGAGTAGTGTTTCCTGTACTTATGTTAACACACATTAAAATGGGAAAATGGCTTCACTCTTACATCCCAAAAAGGTTCACTTTTTCAGTGTCCAAGAGTCCAGCCCTGTGTTCTTGCATGAATCACCTTTGTGGAGCAGCAACCCCGGAACAGTGACTCTTGCAGAGCTGCAATGGGCAGACTTTTCTGAGGGTGGCTAGTCTGGCTGAGCCACTGGATCAGAAGCCATTGGCTCAATCAATCACACCTCAGGCAGAGTTACCCACCTTCATTGACCAAGAGAAGGCCATGCTAGCACATGCAGATACAGTGGGCATACTTCTCTGTGGATGACTGCTTTGAGCTTCCAGGATATTTTGTTTAGTACCTTAACTTACTTGAGCTCCTTGCTATTTCTTCCACAGCTCACACCCTGGGATCCTGACCTGGATGGCCCAGGCTAGCCTGATTTTGTCACATCTCGGAAGCTAAGCAGGGTCAGTCTTGATCAGTATTTGGATGGGAGATCACTAAACAAGTCCAAGGGTAGCTATGCAGAAGCAGGCAAGGACTAACCACTTCTGTTCATCTCTTGCCTTGAAAACCCTACAGGGTTGCCATAAGTCAGCTGCAACTTGAGGGCACTTTACATACACACACCCTTGGGGAGGGGGCACTGATTGTGAGCAGCCTGGGGGAGCTAGTTAAGGTTTGGGGGAACCCAAGGAACAGATGAGCATCCCAGTCAAACTCTAAAGGATGGCTCAGCATTACCAGTGCAATCCTATGCAGAGTGACCCCCAGTCTAAATCCACTGAAATAAATGGACTCAGAGTCGGGTACCTCTGCACAGGATTGCGCTGCTTAACTGAACCCCTTCTCTTCCAAGGCTGACAATGTCAGACCTTTCTCCCTTTTCTCTCCGCTGCCCCCCATCTGAACAATGATTCATTTGCCAGCTAAGCGCGCCTGCTCGCCCCTTCTGGGGTGGAGGCTGCTGACTTTCCCCAGGAGGAAAAAAAACTCCAAAAGCCCTTCAGGAAGCCAGGGGAGAAGTAGCTGATCAGCCCCAGCAAAGAAAGGAGAGGATCTGGTCGCGGCTGTGATTGCAGACTCTTTGCTTTGGCGCCCCAGCCAGAAGCTTTTCCAAGGCTCTCTCCGACCTACGCTTGTCAGATCTCATGCAAGCATGGGGCGGGGAGGGAGGTGGGCTTCTTGCCAGGTCATAGAAATGCCTTCTGTCTTTCTCCAGGTTGTGCCATTCCACTGAATTCTGTAGCCCCCTCTGTGATTGTTTAACACTTTGGGTTGAAAGAGCGTGAAGCAGAATGATCTACAGTGTTGTATGTAAAAGAGGTGTTTGAGTAATCCGAACTAAGTTATTTCTGAAGCGGGAGGTCAAGCCCTGTTTCTTCCCAAGGAGGTGAGCGAGGTTTTTCTCAGCTCTGTCTGATAGTTTTATGGTGTTTCCCCCCAGCCTTGCTTTGGCTGCTTGTTGTTTTAAATATAATTTAAGTGTATTTTCAGGCGCAACTCTGAAAAGGCGGCATAGAAATCTCCTAAATGAATAAACCGAGAGGCTCGGGCTACCAAATCGTCTTATATGCATTGGAGGTTTTGCCTTGGATTTGCCACTCTTTAAATGCACATTTTCTCCATCCGAATTCTCAAAACTCAACAATAAGCCCCCATGCAGAGTTTTGAGAATTTGGATGGGGGAAATGTGCATCTAGAGAGCGGCAAAGGGAAGGCAAAACCTCCCAGGCATACATGGCCGACCGAGTCGCTATAAGTCGGCAGCGACTTGATGGAGCTTTATATACACACGTAGAGGGGATTTGCGGAGGGCTAACTTAGTGCTTGTACATTAATTTCCTTGAACGTTATTTTTTGGACCGCAACAAGCACCTCAGCCCTGGTGGAAATCCTGGTTACCTGCCTGTAAGCAGGGCTTCCTTCCTACCTGTTCTTCACAAACTGCTTTCTTTGCATCTTAGTTTTAGCAAGAGCTATGAGAGGGAGGCATCAAGCCAGCATGGTGTAGTGCTTACAGTGTCGGAGTAGGATCTGGGAGACCCTGGTTGGAATCCCCACTTGGACCATGGAAGCTTGCTTGGTCACCTTGGGCCCGTCACACACACACACTCAGCCTAACCCACCTCAGGGGGTTGTTGTGAGGATCAACTGGAGGAGGAGAATGAAGTAAGCTGCTTTGGGTCCCTGCTGGGGAGAAAGGAGGGATATGAATTAAATAAAAACAAATAAAAAACCAAGCGGGTGATCGCCTGCCCTTCTGGCCTCATTAAAACCAAAGTAACGAGTGGGTGTTTGGGCGCATGGCTTTCCCCTTAAAAAAACAAAATCCTTCTTTTGCAGCAGATCGAAAATTTCAGGCAACCTTAACCAAGGGTTTCGAACGCGAGGTCTTTTTATATTCCAGAGTCTGGCGGAGAGACGCGACACTGGCTTAAAATAATAATGTAAAAAAAAAAAAAAACCTTTCACAAATAATCCTGTTCATCGCCCCTATTTGGTTTTTTTTTTTTTAAAGGCTATTAAGCCTACATCCCCTCCAGTGTTCCAGTGCTAACACTTATTTTAGTGCTTTGTAGTACAGGTTCAAAAAGCGGGACCGGCGTGCTTGTTTTGTGGGAAAGGGTTTTGCCTGGTAGGAGAGGGTGAGCTTTGAAAATCACAGAGACCACAGGGATTCTGCTTCAGTGGGGGGGGGGGGGGAGGGAGAGACAAAAGCACCCCCAAAAGGCGAACACATTTGTTCTGGCCACAACTGTTACCAGACTTTTCCAAGAGCCCCCCCCCCATCAGCAGTGGAAAATGCCACTAAGGGAGGGGCTGGCTGAAGGCAGAGCTGGATTGATGTACAGGCTAGGAGGTCAACTTCAGTTTAGAGCCTCAGATCTTTGTTGGTTGGTTGGGTTTACTAAATTGCGGTTTGCGGCAATGCTACGGGGCCTTTTCTGCCTGCTATACTTCAGGGCCTCAGCCTGTCCTAACCAGGGCTTGCACCCAGGACATAATCAAGGCGCTAGTCCTTAGAAAGGGCAGCAGGTTCTTGGAAAGCTGCCTACTCCAGCCCCACCCCCGGAATGGCAAAAGGCAAACAGAACACAAGGACTCCAGTAGATCATCTCGCTTTATGTAAGCCCTTGGTCCAAATGAACCAGAAACCACAACATAGACAATTAGGTCCAAAGAAGCTGGTCTTTACTGGTCAAATAGAATAACAGAGCATAAAGGAAAGGGTGACAGCTATGGGGCTGTCTTGCTGAAACTTGGTAATATAGATGCACAGGAAGGGTGAGAGATTACATATTGAAAACAAAGTAGGTTCCCAGAACTTCAAACAGAGAGTGGTAGGCATAACAGCCCTTGCAACCTTGGCTGCGGTTCAGTAGGGATAACATTCCTTGAGTCTGGATGGCAGGATGTGAAAAGAGTGAACAACGCTGATATGCATGACACTTTATTGGTTTGAAGACCCGTTTTCGAGACGACTACGCGAGCGTCCAAAGCCAGGCGGGGCGCCCCCTCCTCCTCGCGGCTAGGAGCCGGGTCCCGCAGGGCCGCTCCAGGGGTGGCCCCTCGCCTGGCTTAGAAGGAAACGGACCACGTGGCGGTGGCCGGCCTCCTGGGCCAGGTGGACGGGAAGCCTCCCGGAGGCGTCGGGCGCGTCCAGGCGAGCGCCGCCCGCGCCCAGCACCAGCAGCGTCTCCAGGAAGCCCTGGCGGGCCGCGTCGTGAGCCGGGAGCGCGCCGGTGGAGGGGTCCGGACGGTTGGGATCGGCGCCTTCCTGCAGCAGGAGCTCCGCCACTTTGGGGCTCCCCATCATCACGACCTGGAGGGGGTGACAAGGAGAGAGACGGTCAGCCGGGGAGACGGGTCCGCTGTCCTGATCCGGGGTTCTCTTTTTGCGCGAATTAAGAGTGCAGCCCGATGTAGGATCACTCCCGTTTCTTCCCTATCCAGACTGGTTTCAATGTGTAGCTGGCGGTGCAGTAGTGAAAATGTGACTCACAATTCGGAGCCAGCTGGGCTAATGTGAATTTGGAGCCGCTTCGGAACCTTCTACGGTGCAATCTTATGCAGCGTCACTTCAGTGTAAACGCATGGTGGGCTGCTGGAGTAGTTCTGCCTAGGACTGCACTGTAAAAGGTTACCGTGACACAATTCAAAGTGAACCCTCAATACAAATTCGCACTGCTGGTTCTGGGATTAGCCCTGAATGAGAATTTCAATGCCACGTTGTGCACCGTCATCTATAAACAGTTTATGCAAAGAACGACCTCGTATATTTCCCTTGCAAGATCTGAAAACAGGCAGTGAGTTTCTGATCAGTAATTTCTAGTATTTACTCGTACTAGCCTTCTTACAGGGTTCTAAGAATTACAAAGACGTAGACCAAAACAAAACTAAAACCAAAATTGCAGGGACCTAAATTGGGGGAGGGGGGGAGATTGGCAAACAATAGCACAATTTTTGACAAAAACAAAAAACGAAGCAAGCTTCAGCATCCGAAAAAACAGTAACATAATGTGTTATCCTATGCATATCTACTCGAAAGGAAATCTTCATTGGGACTTATGCTCTAGTCATCTGTATACCATTTGTACAAAAAAGGTCTTTGTATATTTCGCTTGCTTGATCTGAAAACAGTGAGTTTCTGATCAGTAATGTCTACTAGCATCTCCTACAAAATTCTAAGAATTACAAAGATGTAAACCAAAACAAATCTCAGGGACATAAATTAGAAAGAAAGAAGGAGATGGGCAAACAATAGCACAATTTTTGGCATTAACACAACTAAGCAAGCTTCAGCATTCCTAAAAAAGCCAACATAATGTGAGGTGCAATCCTGTGCATGTCTACTCGAAAGTAAACCGCCGTCTTCATTAGGACTTCTTCTCAGGTCATCTATATACCATTTGTGCAAAGAATGTCGCTTGCAATAAATGTCGCTTGCAAGAAAAAGTGCCATTAAAGACTTGCAGGCAATTTCATTCAGCTCCAAAATGGCCGGGAAAAGTGGGCTAGCAAGCCACATTTTTGGAGCAAGAATATTACATCTCTAAGAACTTATGTAGTACATATCCAAGCCTTAGACTGGCTGGCTGGCTGACTGCTCGTCCGTCCGCGGGTCCATCCATCATCTATCCATGTACGTTATTTCTAGACCGACTTTCTCACAGGGACTCAAGACTAAGGAGAAGCCCTCTGGCGAGGGCTTGCCTAGGATTGGGCTGTAAGTCTCAGTGCTTTCAAGAAGAGAATGAAGCTGGCTTCCCATTCGTGTGAATTGCAGAGGGCTCTAAGCCTCAACGTTTATGGCCCAACAAATGTCGGTCTTCCCAGGCAGGCCTCCTCGGAAGGCATTGTCACTGAACGACGTGAACCTTCATTCGAGCCCGCTTTTCCAGGCATGAACATTTATTTACCAAACGCCTACTCCGCCTTTCTGTAAAAACCTATAAGGCGCTTCACAAGAATAAAGGCCGTCCTTAGGTACAGGGCGGTTGTGTCGCGTGCCTGTAGGCAGTGTTCCTGAAGAATCATACATTTAGTAGATCCTTTCAGGCCCTTCCTAAAACGACTAAAATTAGGAAAGGAAACACCCGGTGTGAAAGTTTGGAAAGCTTCCGCACACCTCAGCATCAACCATAGGCTGCTAGTCAGACCTGGGAAGCCAAGCCAAGTAGTCAGTACTTGGAAAGGAGAACACCAAGGAAGACTCTGCGCAGGAAGGCGATGGCAAACCAGCTCTGCTGAATCACTTGCCTTGAGCCCCTGGCTGGGGCCGCCCTAAGTCGGTAAGCATCCCTTGGAAATCAGTAAGAGTCAAATGCTCGACTCAGACGGTTTTAAACTATTTTTACACTATTTCCCACGGACTTGTACTTTCGATTAGTGGCGGGGGGGGGGGGGAGGGAAGCGAGCGAGAGAACCATCCTAAAATGCCCTTGCCTTGAGAAACGACCAACATGGAATCCATGGATCATCAAAGTTCCGGTATAAAGAGTTCTTCTCCATGATCTGGCCTGCCCAGGCTAGCCCGATCCTCGCCCGATGTCAAAAGCTAAGCAGGATCGACCCTGCCAAGTACGCGGAGGCAGGCAATGGTGAACCCCCTCTGAATGTCTCTTGCCTTGAAAACCCCATCAGGGGGTCGCCATAGATCAGGTGTGACTTGACAGCCAAAAAATTAAAAATTCTGGTCTACATTTTCCCCCCTGCAAGATTTCCGTTAACTTCCCTCCCCCCTGAAAGAATTCCGGTCTGTATATTCTTTCCTGCAAGAATTCCGGTCTACATGTTCCCCCTGAAATAATTCCGGTTTACATTTTCCCCCTCCTAACCCAGAAACCACGAAATGGCGTTCTGTGGGGGGGGGGATAATTCACAGTGGGTAGCCGTGTTAGTCTGTCTGCAGTAGTAGAAAAGGGCAAGAGTCCAGTAGCACCTTAAAGACTAACAAAAATATTTTCTGGTAGGGTATGAGCTATATATCTCATGTATATGTAGAAAAGGGCAAGAGTCCAGTAGCACCTTAAAGACTAACAAAAATATTTTCTGGTAGGGTATGAGCTATATATCTCATGTATATGTAGAAAAGGGCAAGAGTCCAGTAGCACCTTAAAGACTAACAAAAATATTTTCTGGTAGGGTATGAGCTTTCTGGGGAGGTTCTGAATCGGGCGGTCGGCTAATGCCTAGGGCTGTCCGCGCCTGTCTTTTGGGCATCTTAGTGGGATAAGGGCGTTCTGGGGCAGTCCGACAGAGAATGGTCCCAGGATGCCTTTGGGACCCACCCGAGAGCGAAGTGTGACCCTCCGAGGAGCCGCGGGCTCCTTGTGAGGGAGACAGGAACACAACACCAGGTTTCCAGCAGCCATGTAGGCAGGAGGGCTGCCGCTCCTTCCTAGTCAGGAAGTATTAAAAATACTCTTTATATGCACTTGGGGGTTTTCGTACTCTTTGAACGCTCCGTGGATGTTTTAAAACCATACAGGCATTTCAGTTTATTATAGTGAAAGCTGCCAGGTATCCAGAACTTGCTCCACAGGGTGTGTGTGGATATACTCGTTTCTAATCGCCGGGGGAGGCCAGCATCACAGGGCAGCCCTGAGAGTCTTAGCCCCTTCTAAATCCATGGATTTCAATGGACTCAAAAAGGTGAAACTCTGGTTGGGGTTGTATTATTAGTTTCTAAATAAACACAGTAGAACAGAAACGGGACTCTTGTAGTACCTCCAAGACCTGCATTAGCTTTCGGGTAGGAGAGCGCTGAACTGACCCTAGAAGCTAAGATGACTAAACTGAGGCTATCGTACTTTGGTCACATTATGAGAAGACCAGATTCACTGGAAAAGACAGTCATGCTAGGAAAAGTTGAAGGCAAAGTGGAAGACCCAACAAGAGATGGATTGAAGGAAGCCACCGCCCTCAATTTGCAAGATCTGAGCAAGGCTGTTAAGGATAGGACGTTTTGGAGGACATTGATTCATAGGGTCGCCATGAGTCGGAAGCGACTTGAAGGCACTTCACACGAACACAGGAGAGCTCTTCTCGTCAGCTGGCGATACATGTTTTGTAAAGAGAAGGTCGCTCCACCGATCGGTGGACCAACCCATCCGTTTCGATCTTTTTTGCTTGTTCAGACCAGACCTAGATCCAGCACGTAAACCAATCTGGGAAAAGGACTCCGAGAACTAAAGATGGACCGCCCCCCTGCAGAGTCTAACAAAATGGACGTCTTCCCCTGCCACACGAACTCGAATGATCAAAGACTCCGGTCTTCACACGGGATCCGCTTAAGAAACGCGTCAGTGGGGTTATGATGATTATCATTTAAAATTCAATTTAAAGACAATGGGAAACCTTAACGCATGGCGATCCGAGAATCTGTGGTTTTCACCGGGCCATTCGTTCAGGAAAGAATTCCGCCCTCCTCTCCCTCGCCTCTGGCCAGGAGTTTTATTATTATTATTATTATTTTTAAATACACTGAAAGGGGGAAAGTAAAGAGATTCCTTCGATCTTTCAGAAAACTGGATGGAATCTGGCGTCCTGATTTGGGAGTGGAGCAGGGGAAAGCACAATGAAGGGATAGAAATTTTAAAGGGTGGGGGGGAGGACAAAAAAACACAAAACCCAATACGCTCTACAACCAGACTCCTTGCTCGGCTTCAAGTGCCAATTTTCTCTTTTCTGCCAAGAACGCGCGCCCGTTTCGGTTTATTAAGGCTGGCATTTCAGAGAAAGGGCGCGGGACCGCGCAGGGCTGGCCGGCCTCCGCACTTCCTCCTACCCCCACGGCCTCCCCCTTGTTGTAGCGCCCGTTTTTGCTCATCGGAGACCCCGGCGTGTCGGGGGGGGCGGCCGGGGGGCAGACCCACCCTAGGTTTCCAAAGCCCCCTGCTGCCGAGAGAGACTGCTGGGTCTCAGGGGAGATCTGCCGCGTGCACGCCGCCAGCTCCAGACAGACGGCCCGGGTCTACCTGAATGGGGGTCCTGCCGTACGAGTTAAGGGCGTTGGGGTCGGCCCCCTCCTGCAGCAGGCGCCGCACCCCCGCCAGATCCCCCGCCGCCGCGGCGCTGGCCAGCCAGTCCGCCTGGGCCGCCCGCAGCTCCGAGGCGCCCTTCATGGCACCGACACGCGCGCCCAGCCCGCGGGCGTCACGTGGGAAGGCACCACTCTCCCCCTTCCTCATCTGCATACTCCGCTCGGATTGGACACGGGCGCTCCCCCCCCCCGTCCTCTCCTGCCAGCCGGGTGGCTTCTCCCCCCCCCCCCTCCTGGGTCCATCTCCGGGGCTCGGTCAGGCCGGGCAGGGCCTCGCGCGGGGCCACCGCAGGTCGCTCTGCGGAAACCCTCGCCGCGTCGCCCCTTCCCGGCAGCGCCTTCTCCCTCGGACAAGCGGCCCCTGCCTGGCCCCTCCTGCCCGGGTCCGTCGCCACGGCTTTAAGCGCCCAAGATCTGTCCTGGGGTGGCTGTCGTTCCCTCCCTCCTCCGAGGACCTCAGGGCTGCGTACGTGACCCCCACCCAACAACCACGACCCTGCCAGGTTGGTCGGGCCGAGAGACGGGCTGGCCCCAGGTCGCCCGGCAAGCGTCCGTGGCAGAGGGGCAGTCTGAAGTGGGTCGCCTGAGATCCCACGTTCTCCCCGCCACCCCAGGCTGGCTCTCCTTTCCGCCCAAGAGCCAGCGAGGACGAAGAAGAAAGCGGTCGCCTGCCCGCCCTCTCCGGTGGGATTCTCTCCCTCCTCCCAGCAAGGGGGGTCGGGATCGCTAGCTGGTGAAAGCATGCCCATGGGGCAATATTCGAAGTCAGCGACCCCTGGGTTGCCCGGGGGGAAAGGACCTCTTCCCACGACCTCGTGGGAACCACCACAAACTGGCCACCCGGGGGGGGGGGCAGCAAGGACTGGCTCCTTGCTTCGGAGAACAGGTGCTCTGGGCGAGGAGCAAGCGGCCGCCAGGAAATGCGGTGGGGAGCCCCGTAGGGTCCGCAGGGTAGAATCGCGCAGGGATCGCTCTTTTGCGATACTGAAGAGAGTCTGTGGTTGAAAGCGAGGGCCCTCGTTCAGCCCCGGAGACCTCCTTTTGGCATGCAGGTACAGCCTAATTGGTTTGGTTTTTAAATAGTCTCCCTCTATGGACTGAAACAGCCTCTCAGGGAGAATTCTCCTCCAAGCCTTTCACTGGAGGATTTTCTTTCCCCATTCCTGCAGCCGGAAGCGATACAGTCCAGAATACAGGCAGGGATTAGGTCTGTGTCAATACATCATTAACCATAGTGGCTTAAAAAAAATAAATCAACGAAAGAATAAGGATTGTAATGCGCTCCACCTTGTTGCTGTAAATGACTGAGAGCTTTGACTACCATTTCCTCTTTCAGAGCATCTTAAGGGAGAGGGTGCATTTGGGCAGGTTTATCATGGGGGTGGAAGGAGGTTGCACATCTGAAGCTTCCTTAGGCCGAGTTGCACTATTAGTCCACCTAGGTCGCAACCCTCTTCTCGGACTGGCAAGGGCCAGCTTCTGGGGCAGAGAAGTCCCTGGTGTGGCAATGCCATGGGGTTGACCTTTTTGAGTGTGCGCTTTCTCTCTCTGCTCTACGCCCTTTCTCTGGTTTTGCCAACCTCAGGGCCTGGAAGCGCTCCTGAATATCTCGGAAAGGAAATGCCGCAGGGTTTTGATTCTCCATACCCTGCAATACCATGAGAAGAAAAGCCGCCTGCGATCCATTTCGCCAGGATCTGGACCTAGCAACCTGGCTTGGGAAAGCTTGCCAGAGTCCTGACAAATTGAGCCGACGGTAGGGTTGCCTGCAGGTCTTAAGAAAAATTTCCTGTTCCTTCAAGTGGCAACTGAAACTTTTCAGGACACCGCGGTAAATATTATCGCCTGGTGAATAACATCCCGTCAAGCATCTGTTAAAGGGTCAGGGCATACCCCCTCCATTTCTGCAGAAAAACCTTTCTCCTGAGTAATTCTAACGGCATCCAAGGGGACCTACCTGTCTTTGGGCTACAGCCTTTGAAGTATTTCTCCAGCTTTGCTCTTTGCTCTTAAATAGGGAGAAGGAAGGAGGGAACGCAGCATGGTACAGCCCGATCTCGGCGGCTAAGCAGGGTCAGCCCTGGTTAGTATTTGGATGGGAGACCACCAAGGAATACCAGGGTTGCTATGCAGAGGAAGGCACTGGCAAACCACCTCTGTTAGTCTCTTGTCTTGAAAACCCCATAAGGGGTCGCCATAAGTCGGCTGCGACGGGGCGGCGCTTTACACACACACTGAGAGAGAAGCGGGGGCAAAGACATCTCTGGACTCCACCTGCAGTCTCCTTAATCAGAAGAGGCCGAGGTTCTGGTGACTGCCCTTCATGACGATACCTGGCACTTTCCATTTGCAGAGTACTTCACTGAGCCACACAGCTCCCTGTTTTACAGCTGGGGGAAGGCGCGGCAATTCAGCAGAGACGAAGAGAGCCCTCACCCGTTTCCCGTTTCCCTGTGGTCTCCACAGTCAGAATGGCTAGCGGGCGGGATCATCCAGTGTTTTCTTATGAGATCTATTTATCAACTTCTAACCTTAGCGATAGTGAGGGGGAGGATGGAGCCAGGAAATGATGCTGATCTGGTCTAACAGCTGGAATCTCTGCATATTTATGTAGAAGTAAATCGTAATTTTCATGGGGTTTACTTCATAGTTCGGCTGCAGTACTTAACTATACTCATTTCATTAGATTTAAAAATTGAACCCCATTTAATCAGGATGCAAGCTGTTTTAAAAGCATGTCATGTAACTACAAGTCTGCTTTTTTACTTAGAACAGACATTTGCTCTTTCTCTTTCACATTCGAGAATCCCCACTTCTCAATAGTACCTGCCTTCACACATATAAACATCATCTGTAAATAAAATAACATTATTTTCTCCAGAACTGTTCTTTTTAATTTGCATACAGAATTTATTAGAACCCATACCACTGATAAAAGATTTGCTTGTGAGTGACAGCCCTACTTTTAGTACAGTGTGTTTAAGGATATGAGCTTAGGCCCAAGTCACACAAGTATGATACGGTACAATCCTAAACAGAATTCTACTCTTCTAGATCAAAGGGCTTAAAAGTTTAGGACTGCACTGTGCAATGATACTTAACTGGAGCCATACAGCACCCTCTCCCCATCTACAATCCTGCAGGGCATTCAGAATTTATGGGGCTTCTTGCCGATCACACTGGCTCTGGTTTGTATGCATATATATCTTGGTCCCTAGATGGCCGCCACATCAACTAATGATCAGCGTGTATGAAGAGGCCTGCTTGCAATTCAACCATGCCTTCTAGTATCAATTCCAAAGCAATGCTTCTGAAATAGAAACAATTCACACAGTCGGTTGCTTCTCCTCCAGTGTGGAATAATCAGATGAGAACTCAGGCCCTGCATGTGCGAACACGACCGTCTTGTTCTTATTGGGTTGGTTTCTCTACTCCTCCACATGCCACCAGCTGCGTGACTTTGGGCTACTCACAGGTCTCTGAACTCTCTCAGCCCCACCTACCTCACAGGGTGTCTGTTGTGGGGAGGGGAAGGGAAGGTGATTGTAAGCCGGTTTGATTCTTCCTTAAGTGGTAGAGAAAGTCTGCATGTAAAAACCGACTACTTCTTCTGTAAATAAATAAATAAATAAATAAATAAATATGAAAAGAAAAGAAAAGAAAAGCTTTGCTGGTGGGATTAAATCCTTTGGAGACCCTGGTCTAGAACAGTTTTAAAATTGCAAGTTTCTAGTTCAGGCAGAGATTCTTTAGCAAATAGGGCTTAGAAACACAAACCAAGGCAGCAATTCATTGATGTAGGTTTACTGATGTCAGGTGGCAGCAGCTGCCACCACAACACAAGCATCTTCAGTGTGTGACTGAAGTTAAGCGCAGGAGTCATTTTGTAGCTGGTTCAGCCTCCTGCGGCAGCCATGTCGTGGTTGCACCCCTCACACTGTGTCAGAATTCCCGTGGTGCCGGCAGTGGGAACGGATCAAGTGATCTGTTCCTGATCACGGTAGCCCTGGCAACCACCAAGAGGCTATACAATTGGCTGCATCAAAGGGGGAAAGCTTTAACTGGGTTGAAAGTAGCACCCGGTAGGAGAAGCCTATTTCGTTTAGTTTAGCCATCAGTTTAGAGCTGCATAGCTGTCGCATTGGGGGGAAACTCCCTGAAAGCAGAAAGCGAACACAACAAGGAAAACTCTCGACTGAATTCTTGTTGGCATGCCAATCCCGGTACACCGAAAGCTACCACGTCAATGAAAAAAAAAGGGGGGGTCATCCCGTTCTTCTTCCTGAGATGCTATATTTCTACATGCAGGAAGTTGTTTTCGAGGGGAAATGTTCAGACTTACCCCAAGCCTCAACCTGATGCAGTAATTCTGATGATCAGGGTCGAGATTTCAGGTGAAGTGGTTCAGCATGTCTAAGCAGACCTGCTCCAGGTGTTGCCATCGTGGTGGCCACTACAACCTTGCCCATCAGTTCATTGCCAGAAGTCCAGAGCTCCCATTTCCCCACTCCGTTCACTATCATAAAAGGTGGTTGAGCAAACGGGGAGGAGTGAAGCGGTGGACACTGGGCGCTGCATTTATAGTCTTTTCAGTCGAACATTTCCCAGGGTCAGGACGGGCACAAAGTTGCTAGTCCAGAATGGCAAATAAATGCCTAGTTTGTTTGTTCGGATTGCGGCCCCCATGGAGGACGGAGGCGGTCAGTTTCCACGGGCGGAGTCTCGTTTGGGTGTAAGACAGTGGCTAGCTCTCAGTTGCCCTCAGGGAACCATTTCTGGCCTGAGGAAGCAGGCCAGCACCCGGTACTTACCGGTAGTGGGTACTGGTTTACTCCCTTAGGCCAGAAAGGAGAGTCATTGGTTTGAAAAGGACTCACCTGGAATAAATTGCTTGCCGGTGGAAACCTGATCAGCACTATGGCCAGGGCTTCGTTTGAGGGAGCGCCCGCTCTGCTTGTTGGAAAACGTTGAGGTTAAAACGTGTGTGTCTGAGCACGTGCAGAGTTTCCCCCTCCTCCTTGGGCAGCCAGACTTCCAGGCATCTCCGGTTGGAGCCCCCCCAGCCCCCGCCGAAGGCGCCTCTGCTGTTCATAGGAAACAAGCGGAGTCTTTCCTGTGAATAGGGCCTGGGTTGGCTCTGCAGGTTTTTCACCATTAGGGAAAGTGCGGGGGCAACCCGAGAGGGTGGCAGGAAGCAGGAGGGCGATCCCGAACTGGAAACGGGCTCCACTGTACCGAAATGGGCATTTGAAAGCCAATTTCGCAGAAACCCCAGAAGGCCCCAGACAGAGGACTGAGCTCCAGCCAGTAAACGTCTTCCAGACCCCAGACAGAAGGATGTTTACTCAGGAGTCAGTCCCACTGAATTCTAGGGGTCAGATAGATTCCCAAGTAATCGTGCTGTGTGGGTCGGGGTCAGGCTATACGTCTTCATCTTGGCCTCCTTTTTCTAACCCCCCTTTCCAAACTTACTTTCTGTCCTCCCTCCGCTCCCTGTCCTTGCCCCCTCCCGCGTGGGGGGGGGCGCAACTGCTCGTGGGGGGGGCGAAGGCACGGGAGGAGACTTTCCGCCCCTGAAAGTGACCGGAGCGTCGGACGCCCCGGGGGACCGGGGGCCAGCAGCCACTGTTCTCCGGCCAAAGCTGGAAGGGGGTTGCTGGGGGCAGAGATGACAGCCCGCCTGTTTTCACTCCTTGGAGGAAGAGCGGGACGCAAAGAGCGTTTGCAATATAAACTCGCTCCTTGGTGAGTGCGTTGGAAATCGCATCGACCTCAATGGCACCCGCTGATTCCAAGTGGCTAATAGCCCCTGTACCGGGGCTCCCGTCTCTTTGGGATCTATTGCCTCAAACGGAAGCAACGGTGCTGAGGACTGCCATGTGCCGAGACCCAGGGTCTTTCCAAGTAAGTGAGCCCCCCTAATGGGGATGGGGCAAGGGGGCTCCAGACGCACGAGTCAAAATCGCTCCTTTCCTTTAGGTGGGATAAAGGCGTTCAGTGTTTCCTGCACACCGTGATCTGTGTGTGGTCGCTGAAGAAAAACGTGGTGGTTCTGAAGAAATCGCACCAGTGACCTTTGAGAGTTTGCCCCAAATCCTTCCTCAGGCCTGTGACCGGTTCTAAACCTGGCCTTGCTATTGGCCGGACCGCCCAGAGGGTTTAAGGAGTGGGGGCAGGAGTGATGTAGGGGGCCTGACTCGACCTAATAATTCATCTAACCTGTTCCAGGCTGTATTCACACGAATGCTTTTAACCGTATTCCAAGCCTCCTATAAGCCTCGGTTCTGTTTCACACGAACTCCTGTGAATACGTTTACTCCATCTCGATTGGGGAGGGGTCCCATTCTCTCACAGGCAGCTGTTGATATTCAGTGTCCTCTCTTAGTCATGCGGTGGCAATCCTATGCACACTTACCTGGGAGTAAGTCCCAGTGACCTCAGCGCGATTTACTTCTGAGTAGGCCTGATTAGGCGCGCAGGGCCCTTTCCTCTTTTTAAAAAATGAAAACTTGAAACAAATAGCAGGAATTCTGGTGGGCGGCACTGCCCGGCCTGCGCAGGGGTCCAGATGGCAGGGGCGCCCGGCCCTGTTCCCCCAGTCCTTTCTGAGCCAAACAAGCTCGCAGGGGGCTTCCGGAAACAGTTTCACTCCAGCCCGATTGTTTGGGAAATCTTTGCATTAACGAAACGCTGACACTGAATTTCGGTGCTCTTTCTAGGTTTGCCAACAGGCCTGGAGCAAAACATTCTGCCCATTTAATAGAGGGAGTAAATAACATCCCATGAAGCCTGTGTTAACGGGACAGAACATGTTTGCTCCAGGCCTGCTGGCAATGTCTAGGCACTGACAAACAAACATAATTGACCGGATGAATAAGGTTTTGTCTGTTTGGTTTTTTAACTTTTGAAACAAGCCAAAACAGTCCTGGTAAAAAAAACTCCGATTTATGTGTATTTCTGTTTTGCCTTCCTATCCCTTTTCTTTCGAGGTGACCAGGCCAAGCCAATGGTGCTTCCTTCCAGACCCACTGTGATCTGAAATGGCCAGACAGAAGTTCACTGACATGGTCCGGGACTGATTTCCTCCCACTTCAGCTGGGAATCAGGTCCCCATTAAGGAGGCCCCGGTTTTTCTTCTAAGCAGGCCAATTCAAAATCGTCAGTATGGTTAAAGCTGTGCGCTCAAAGACCCCAGCCATGGAATAACAGTGCAGGGGAATTCAGCTGATAGTTTCAACAGGCCTGTTTTACCTGTTTACAAGGGGAACGTATATTTTCTTCCTGTTGTAATAGATGAGTCTTACCTTGACTTAGCCATTTTCAAGGTGACAGAGCCAGAGAGCTCGGGATGCATGAGCTTCATTGCAGAGCAGGCAAAGAGGGCTTGCGATCACTTGCGGCATACAGACAAGGCAGTCCAGTCAGAAGGAGTCCAGTCCAGCCGGAAGGAGTCCAGTCACACTTCACAGACTAACCGGTCCACAGCGCCATCCTAAGAATTCCGCCTTTTGAAATCCACTGAGTCTTTAAAAAGTGTAATTTCTGCTTAGTTAGGACTGCCCAGCTACTGTATCAGGAACTTTCCAGGACTGCAGGACCTGTCTCCTCAAATACAGTCATGCATACAGAAGAGGGGATATGTGAACAGTTTTGCACTGAAGCCTTCTAGCCTCACTTCCCCGCCACCATTCTGTCCAGAGTGTGGAGGGTCTAGAATTGCTGGCTGCGGCTTCTCTTCTGGAGAGGTGGGCTCGTGAAACGCATCCCACCTTTGGCGTGATTCCCTGCCTATACTGGAAATCCCAACAGGGGCCAAAGACAGCACCGATAGGTTTCCGTACATAGGCATGGCTGACCTGGGACCTCTGATCTGCGGGGATCGGGTGGTCATTATTGCGGGTCGCCGTTTTAGAGCGAGTTTGGAAAATCTCTCCTAAGAATGGGTTCCGGTATATTTTCCGATGTTGCCCCGGCTCACAGACAGCTTTTCTGGCCAGAAATATGAGCCTGAAGCACTAGGCCTCTCTCAAGCCTGGGTGAATTTAGGGCACCGACCTTTTGCAAGGAATTTGCCCTTGTTGACAGAGAGGGTTCAAGCTTTGGGATCGCCTCCTGGCCCTCGCCTCTCGACCTTGTCAATGACAGGCCGCCAGGGTTGGGCACAGGTGAGCACAGCAAAGTCCCGTGAAAGTCATCCCCAGCGGACCGCAACGAGGTTTTATGCTGTTTGAAAGCGCCTGGCACCTCTTCCTTGCAGTCAGCAAGGAAGGCTGCAGTCCTGGGGTTCCTTACACGGGAGTAAGACCTACTGTAATCAGTGGCACAGACTGCCGAGTAAACTTGCTCAGGATGGGGTTGCATGTCTTGTGGGGAAAAAAGTTTCAGGAATAAGTCATGTAGATCAAAGTGTTAAAGGCTTATCTGTATGTTGTTTATCTCCATGCCATGAAAGGCTGTGTGTGGCAAGTGCAACTTTTCATGGCATGGAGGTAAACAACATACAAATAAGCCTTTATTAAATAGGCAGGAATTTTTTTTCCTCCAAGAGTTGGCAATCCTAGTAATCCTGTGATCTGCTCGAGAGTTGTTCCTGAGGTTTTTATCCTGCACTTCATGCATTTGGTGGCCTTTTGATCAAAAGTCCCCCCACCCTGCATTACCCTCTACGTTTTTCTGCGTTGCATCTGCTTTCCCTGTCATGCCTAATATTCTATGCTTGTCCAGACTTCTGTAATCCTAGTCCTGGTCCTTTGCTTATTGGAAGTCTCATCATCCTGATTACACTGATTTACATTGGCTTTGCATATCAGTGCAAAAGGCGGCCTATAAATAACATTCTTGCGCTCAGGATCCACTTAGTGCATCTGGTGAAACTGAAGCGCAGAACAGGTGATGCTGGAGTCCAATAACCTTGGTCTCTAAGAGGCCAAAAGACTCCCAACAGACAAATCTATCCTTCCCCTGATATCCGTGGAGATGACTTGGCAAGATCTACCCTTATCCCAATGTCGCGTTGAAACAAATGGGGTTTAATAAACCAGCGCTGGAAACTGGCCAGTGTATTTCAGAGTAACCAGGGGCTGCAAGGTTTCCAGTTGAATACATTTGTGAAGCTCGATGCAACGAGGAGGGTTTCTCCACTCCTTCTTTCCCCAATGAACAGAGGCGCCAACAGGCCTAGAGAAAAATGTCCTGTCCCACTAACAGAGGTTTACCGAGTGCGAATGGGCAGCTGGAGCTTTTTATGGCACACAACACCCTTCGCGGCTTTGGACCCGCCTGTATCTGCAGGACCGCCTCTGCTCTGCCAGGTAGCCTGGTGCCTCCCAGTAGGGCCTTCTGCAACAGCTGGCCCCACACGTGCCTTCTCTGTTGTGGCCCCCGTCTGAGGAAATGGCCTGCCCAGAGGTCCGGGAGCCTCACACTAAGCTGGCATCCCACAAATTATGCAAAACTGAACTGTTCAGGAGGGCTTTTTAAAGAAAGGCAGTAGGGCTTTCTTATAAGGGAGTTGGTTCAGGAAGGATGCGGTGAAGAGACTGTGGACTGTACTACTACTGCACAGTACAAAACGCGCTTTCTCTGCATGTACTATCCTATTATGCAACCTCTGCATCTTGAATGTGCCATATAAATACTTATGCTTTGTTTCAGCTTTGTACCAGATTTTGCCTTGCTTTTGATTTCCACATCCTCCCCCTATTTTATTGTTTATTGGCTGTTCCGTCCTATTGACTTACACTGTGTAATCCGCCTTGAGCCTCAGTGAGAAAGGCAGACTATAATATAACGTTTTACACACACACACACACACACACACACACACACACACACACACACACACACACCTGTGAGCTTTGGTTGGAGAAACTGGGTATTTTTCTCCAAGCCTGCTGGCAGCTCCACCACCCGGTACGATTTCCTAGGCCAGGACCTGAGGCTGTAGCTCCTGGTCAGTTCCAGTGAAAAGTCTATTCTAGTGTAAGTGGGTTGCAGTTTTTGGAAAGGGCCGAAATGTCTGACATCTCAGGGTCCCGGCCAGGTGACAGTCAACTCACAAGGATTTGCTCTGTGCCGGTGGAATCGCGGGGGTGGGGGGCGCTGGGGTTGTCCCCCCCCTCCCCTCGCACCACAAGCTTTTCTAGTCAGGTAGCCCGAACTACCGCCCTCTGCACCACTTCCAGGCCACCCAGCAAGACAGTCCAGGAAGAACCCACTCTGCATAGATGTCGAATCGCACCTCCCCCGCACACTTTTATGTACAGAGCTGGCCCCCCCTCCTCCCCCCCCATTGCACAGACGTATTCTACGCCCTTTCCCGGCGAAGGCCTCTTTCCTATTTCCAAACCAAACACCCCTTTTGCATTTCGATCTCTCTGGATGCGAAAGGAGGACCGCTTGCGTCTAACCCCCAAGGGTTGTGTCACTTCCTTTCTCGGTTTTGTTTTCGCGAGGTGTTCATTCAAGCCCGGCCGGGAGCTCTGCTGGTGGAGGCACCTCGCTTTCTCAACTGCTTCATTTCTAGGCCAGGGGAAGGAGCATTCCCAGTTCCTGTTTGCAAGCACGTGCGCAAACGCTCTCTGCTAATAGGAGCAGCCATGTTAGCCACCCCAAACCCTTCACAGCCCCGAGGGTGAGCGGCCAGGCCCTTCGCCGGGGAACAGACAGACACCCGCCTTTTCATTTCCCCTTTAGGCAGGGCGGGATAAAATGTGGGGAACGGGGCCCACGGGGGTTCCCGTTTCAGGACCGCCTCATTGCCATTATTTTTTTTAAAAGAGCAGACATAAAGGCACATCCTGCTTACTGCCCTCCAACGGTTTGCCCTGTGCCAATTTAGGTAGGGGAAGGGGACTCGATCCGAGCATCACCGCGTGTGCTCACCCACGCACCCACCCACCTCCAGGATCCTTTAATCGGCTGCAGGGATCCAGGGATCCTTGCTCCCCCCCCCATTTAATTGACGCGCAAGCGCCACTCCAAACCGCCCCCCGCCCAGAGAGAGAGCACCCAATAGTCATTTCAACAGGGAGATCGGGCACCCTCCCCCACCCCTGCCTCTCCACTGAAATACAATTTGGAAGCCTGTCCTGCGCCGAGCACTCTTGGGGAGCTGGGGGGTCGGCTGTGCGCACCTCTCGGCGCACGATTGTCTGGATCGGGGCGCTTTGGCAGAACCGTTGCTTTGATTTCTGTCTCATCACAAACAGAGCCGGGCATTGAACTCCCAGGCAAAAATATGCAACATTTGGACGAATTCAGGCTTTTAGTGAAGGAGAACCCGAGCTCAATCCAAAAGCCAATTCATTCGACAATATTCGACAATATTCCAATTCATTCTGTACGGACAGAGGCCCTCCCCAGTTCATTGACTGCAAGGGGCTCAGGGAGCCTAACTATATAGCCCTGCCTAATTTGGGTGCCAAAAGACGCGCTACTGATTTCCAGGGGTCCGTTAACCTCGCCTACAATCGTTGCTTTGCGCTCCTCGTTATTACTGGCACAAAGGTCCAGAGGGGAGAGACCATCGGCATGAAGCTGAGATGTCAAAGGCGGCAACATTAGACCCTCTTCTCAAAAGCTCATAGCCAGGGCTGGCCTAATCCCGAGAAGCCATCCTGCAGATTACATTAACCACCGCATCATACACAATCAAAAGTATAGATTTCCACGCTGGCTCCTTTCCAGATATTCTATCTGGAATCTGTGTTGGTTATTACGAAAACTGTCAGTAGAGGCCATGTTGTGCCTTGGACTTTCTGTTCTTTTCACAGAGCGATTCTTGAACCACCACCACCACTAATAATACTAATAATAATTCAGGCAAAATTTCACCCCCCGTTTTAATGGGGAGTTAAGCATACGCTTGAATTTTCCCAATCGAAATAAATGGCATTTACAAATATTTAATTTATGGTTCCTTGTTGCCAGGTAAATGGGAGTCCTATTGGTATTTTCATAAAGGAGGATTTTTGAACAAACAATTGCCACTATTTTTGTGTAATGCACAAGCTGGCTATTTTTTAAAGAGTGGACCGGAAATTCTTTATGCCACAACGTACTATAAGGGATAAATGGCTGTTAAAATGGTATTTCCCCATTCACTATTAAGTGTTTAAAAAGTTCGGAGCTTCCCCGTAGTTAGCAAAAGACGGTTTCAAACAGAAAAAAATAAACCTCGTTGCTATAGAAGGAAGGACCCTACGTTGCCTCTTTGGTACTAATTAGCAGCAAAACTGGGGGGGGGAGGAATAACCCTCTTCAAATATTTTGGCCACCTATCAAAATACCCTTTGTTAATTTCAGTTTGTGCCCGTGACAGAAGGGAAGAGGTTTCTGTCCAGGGATCAATAACTTTCACATCTGATTATATATATTTTGACCCAATAGTTCCCATGCTTTCGGCTGCCAATATCTCAGAGAAAGTCAGCCTAAATCACCGTAGGTGGCTCGAGGCCATCAGGCAGAAAAGAGCTAGGCAATGCTAATTAAGGAGAAAGTTGTCACTTCTAGGAAATTAACTAGAACAGAAAGTGCCCCAGCCGCCCTGCACCGAAATCGACAAAAACGCTTTCAAATTGCAAACTGGGTACTATTGAATGTTAAAAAATAATAATAATAAGTATACAGCCGCCAAAATTGAGTGACATTGACTTGTTCAGAGAGATGATCGTTCGTCCTTATCCTCACCAACGCCACCATTATTATCAACGTCTAAGCACAATAACAGGAAGGCGAAATATGGGGGGAAGAGAGATTCAAAAGAAGAACAAAGGGGAGGGTGGAAAACCCGAGTGGATTATTTCAGCTCTGTTTCTGACATGGCGAAAATGGGGCTCGTTTACAGAACTGTCTTTCAGCCAGGGCCAGGTCTCGCTTTTCTCCCCCTCTTTCCAGGGAGAGTGCTGGACGACTTTGAACGGTGCTACAAAAAGCCCTGAGAGCAGCTGAGCTCTGTGACCAGCACTGGAGTCAAAAAGTCGAGGTCGCTACATCACAGGAGAATGTTTCAAAAGTCCGCTCTTTCAATCAAACTCATATCGAGGCCAACGTGAGTAGTCTGTGAAATGCCGCTGGACTTGTGTTTTATTTGGCGACAACCACCCCCGTGCCACGGGTAAGTAAAGGCCTACCTATGTAGCAACCGAAAATCCCAAAGCAGGCCGGATTCTCGAGGCCTGGGCAGGCCCTGGGCTGCTTGCTGCACAAATGAAACGAGCCAATTGTACAAGCGAAGGTCAGGATGGAGCCCGGGGACTTCTCCTCGGATTGACCTCCCTGAGGCTGCCGGGCAGCGGGGTCTCTAGGCTGGGGGCAGCCTGTTGGCACGATTCAGCTGGCCAAACGAGCCCCCTCAATGCAGGCAGCCCAATGGTTTCGGAACCGGTTTCTTTCCCGGGGACTGGGCCTGCTTCAACCTGCGGGGAAGGCCGAACAATGACCGGTAGGGCGCCTTTTTCCTTTCCACGGCTTGCGATTGGGGAAGAAGGATCCATTTGATCCCGAAAGGAGGCTGGTGCAGAAAAAGAAGCCAAGAGCGCTGGACGATAGGAGAGCTAACGGGGGGGGGGGGGTGTCCAAGGAGGCGCTGGCCCCTTCAGGGGGAAAGGGGAGAGAAAGGGGAAGGAGCCGTGTGTGTGTGTGTGGGGGGCCTGCCAGCCCTTACCTGCTCTGGCTGGGGGGTCCGGGCCCGTCGGGGCCGCCCGGGCGGCTCTTCTGCACGACCAGCACCAAGGTGTGGCGGAGGGGCCGCCCGCGGCGCGGCTTCTTGCGCAGCTCGGCGATCAGCTTCAGCAGCACGGCCCTGAAGAGGGGCGAGGGTCTCCGGGGACCGCGGACGGTGCATCGGATGCGGGCGCCCATCTCCTCCGAGCGCGTGGTTGGCGCCCAGCAAGGAGGGGGCGGGCTCGGCTTGGCACCGGCGCCGCCCCCCGACAGGTTCGGCCCCCGGCCCTGAGCGGCCGGGCGGGCTCCTTCCGTCGTCCCCCCCCTTCAGCATCTCCCCATTGGTCTCCGCCGTGCCGTGTCAGGATCGAGGGGAGGGGAGAGGCAGGCCCGTCCCAGCCCTCCCCCTCGAGGCCGGGAGCGGCGCTGCCTTCCGTTTGCAAGACGAAAGGAGCCGTCGGGGGGGGGGGCGGGGGGGTCGGCGGCCTCTGCAGGTTGGCATGCAAAACAAGGCTCCAGCGCTCTGCCCCAGTGGACTGGCAACAGCCCCCCGTGGGCGCGACGGTGCAGGGCGGGCCGGGCCGTGGGGGTTGGGTTGCGTTGCGTGTGCGCGAGTGGGAGGCTTCCCCGTCACCCTTTTTTTTGGGGCCAAGAGGGCGGACCAATGGCCAAAGGGGGGCGGCGGAGGCGGCCAATCAGCCGGGGCTTCCGAGAGCAGCAGGAGCGGCGCCGGGGGGGGGGGGCCGACGGGGCGGGAGTTGCTTTCTCTTTCGGGCGCGCCCGGCAGGGGCGGCGCTGGCGGGGAGAGGAGCCGGCCGGGCAAGCCGGCCAAGAGCAGGGCTGCGGAGCTGCGGAAGGGGGGGAGCCGCGGGGCCCGGGGAGGCGAGCAGCAGCTGTGGCCGGTGCGGCGCAAGACGCCCCCCTTCGTGGGCCGGTCGGAGCGGGTCGCCGGGGGCGCCGTCGGCGGGGGCGCGGCTCCAGCTCCCGCTTTTCCTGGCGGGGCCGGGATGGCGGCAGGAGGCGGGCGAGGCGGGCGCGGGGCTCCCGGTCCCTCGAAGGCTGCCCCCTGCCAGGAACGGGCGCTGGCCCTGGAGGGGGGTGGGTCTCCGGGGGCCCCGCCGCGCCCGGGGAGGGGCCGAGGAACTCACCGGCCGGGTCCTGCGATCTGCTTTCGCCTGGCCTTTGGGTCGGACCTGGTCTTGGCCCCTTGGGGGAGGGGAGGGGCGCGGCGGCTCTCCGCAGCTCTGGACCCACTCTGGTTGGATGGGGGACGTTTGTAGCCCGTCGGCGGCCGAGTCACCCCCCCCCCCGGCGCTTCTCCTTTCCTCCCCGAGGCTCCGTCCCCCTCGCAGGCGACCCACCTGCTGCAGTCCTGCAGAAACCCCTCCGGATCGCGCGGGACCCTCGCCGGGCCCAGCTGCGCCGCCCGGAGCACAGAACTCGCCAGCGTCTTTCGCGGCCTCCTCGGAGGTAAGAAGCGGATCGGAAAACCCTTTTCCGTTGGGGTCACCCACATTTTGTTGTTTGCAGGCATCGATTCTCCGAGAAGGCGGGAGTCGAGCGGGTCGCATCGCGGGCGGCGTCTGGTCAGTTGCATTTTGCCCCCCCCCCCTTCCTCGGCGCTGGTCAGTTACGCTCCCCGGGAGCCCTCCCGGGCACAGTGGCGGGATCGCCGCCGCGCCTCTCTGCTTTCCGATGGTTGCAGTCCTCAAAACCCAGAGACTTCTCGTTCTTCTGTTTTCTTTACCCACCGGGGTGTGTCCTGTTAATACAAATGCCGCTATGCAACTTGTACTCTAAACAGTGTCAGACACCGCTGGGATCTCCCCCCCCCCCCAAAAAAAAAAAAACTTTTCTTTCGACTCTTCTTTCTGTATCAGCGCTTCATAACCATAACCACCGCGCTAATCAAACCGCAAAGGTCCCTCTCAAAAAGACACTTTATGTCAGAGTTTCTTGAGTGAAATCAGCCTTTTCGGACTGGAAGTGGTTTTAGGGGTTGGAAAACACCCTCTCCAGAAGAAAGCACAGAATAATAAATGAATCCAGAGTGTTTGAATTTAATCCCTTCCACACACACCCCCATGGAATTTCACTGGGTGACCTTGAGCCAGTCACACACTCTCAGCCAACCTACCTCCCAAGGTTGTTGCAAGAATAAAACAGAAGCAAGGAAAATGATGTAAGCTGCTTTGGGCCTTCCTTGGGGCATGAGGGAAGTAGATAAATAAATAGTTCCCAATGCATTGCACAGTGTAAGTTATTAAAATGAAAGGGATGGGTCTCAGTCTGAATAGAAGATACAGCTGGAAGTTTCCTCCCACTCCACTCCTGGTTATTTCTTCTTCAGAAATCCAACAAGTCACTTACTATTGAATTACCTGGGTTTTTTTTTAAAATGCACGTCTGGATAGCAGAGCTGTCAGTTTCATTTTGCAAATGCATCACCTGTCTTACACATCTCCTTTTCCTTAGCCCCTTCCTGGTGTGTTCCTTACCTTGTTTTGTCCTGCCTCTGTTTACATATAAACTGTCCTGAACTTACCGTGTGATGTAAAAATTGAAATAGAAATAGCCCGACCTAGAGATGCCTGGTAAAACTGCAAAGCAGACATTCATGCTTAAAAAAAAAAAAAAAAAGGTTGGTTAGGAGGGAGGATGGTGTCTGTCTCACAAAAAATGAGATATGAGGTGGGCATAAGGAAGTGTCCATGTTGTACATATTTACCAGCTGTCAATCAGATGGCTGCAGACGGAGGATACTTTCATAATGAGGCAAATAGTGCCCTCCTAGACCCTTTCAAGCCATGAAAATGGCATGGGTGGTGATGGTGGGGAAGTCTAAAGGTAGCCAAACAGCCAGGGTTTTACATGCATGGCTGAATCTTGTCACCACAATCAAAGGATGCAAAAATCAGAAACGTTGCAGCTGACCCTCTTGTGCATAGATCTTGGGGTCATTTTGTGGGTTCAATCTTGGGGGATAAATAGGAGCCTTGTGGCGCAGAGTGGTAAACTGCAGTATTGCAGTCCAAGCTCTGCTCACGACCTGAGTTTGATCCCGGAGGAAGTTGGTTTCAGGTAGCCGGCTCAAGGTTGACTCAGCCTTCCATCCTTCTGAGGTTGGTAAAATAAGTACCCAGCTTGCTGGGGGTAAAGGGAAGATGACTGGGGAAGGCACTGGCAAACCACCCCGTAAACTAAGTCTGGCTAGTAAACGTCGAGATGTGACGTCACCCCATGGGTCAGGAATGACCCGGTGCTTGCACAGGGGACCTTTACCTTTTAATAGATAAATATTATTTTAAACTAGTGACAGAAGCAAATTGATCACATTTCAAATGATGAGGTCAAATTATTAATACAACATTTGATATTATTAAATTAACTCTTGCCTCAATAAACAGTGTGGGGACTGCAGAAACCCTCCAAGTAAGGCAGAGAAATTAAAAATCTTGAGAGTTGTATGGAGTTTACCACCAGCCACTAGGAAAATGAGAGTACACAAATAGAACAGTAGCAAAGATATGAAGGAGAAAATTAAGAAAATATATGGTTGTGTCCATTTAAGAATTAAGAAAATATATGGTTGTGTCATTTCACTTTCCTTTCAATGCCCTTGGAGTGAGAATGACACCAGCACCCTTAAAATATATACTGAAACTTGCCAAAAGTGAAAGGGAGCATGAAAACCTCCCCATCTCAGGCAATTGATCTAACCAGTACTGAGAAATATGTGACATATGGAACTGCTGAGGAATCAGCACTAAGTTCTATAATTTTCCCATCCCTCACGTTCATGGGCTAATTTGTCCCCATGCCCTGTGTGGGTGTGCCATCAAGTTGCAGCTGATTTATGGTGACCCTGTAGGGCTTTCAAAGCAAGAGACGGTGTGGAGGTGGTTTGCCATTGCTGGCTTCTGCTTGTGACTGACTGGCCCAAGGTCACCCAGCAGTCTTCATGTGGAGGAGTGAGGAATCGAACCCAGTTCTCCAGATTAGAGTCCACTGCTCTTAACCACTACATAATTTTGGCTCTCTGTCCGCCCCCCCCCCCGCAACAGTTTCAAATTATTTTGAAACTTTCTTTCTGGTGTTATCAGATGTGCCTTCAACACCACTATCTATTTCTTTATACCATGGTGTGGTGCTGTCAACACAAAGGGAAAGTGGGTTGTTTTTGGAGAGCTGTGGCTCTTAGGAAGAAAAACTTGGCTTAGGATACAGTTTAGTCAACAAGGTGGTTTTGTTGACTTAGAATCTGATGGGATCTGAAGGTTTTGACGTTACTCAGATGAATAGCAAAGCCTCTTCTTTGGAATCTGAGTTCTTATTGGCTGGTTGCTGTTCATGCAAGGAACCCATAAAAGCTTCTCATTTACCCCCTGCATCAACCTCCCTCATTCCCTCTTTTTGCCAGTCTTCAGTTTTCTCTCCTTCACTCTTCCTTGCAGTCTCTTCCCTCTTCTTCTCTCTCACCCACCCAATCCCCTCTGCCAGTCTCTCCCATTTCCCTGTTTTTCTTCTTCCAGTCTCTCCCTCCCATCTTAGACTGACAGAAACCAAGTCTTGGTAGGCTCAACGATATTTTTGTGGTTGCCTTGCAACCCCCAAAATGGCAACCAGGTTCTTAGAAGGTAATTTCATAAGATTCCAGAATCATTCATATAATAAAGCTGCAGATGTTTTAAGCTCTTGATACATTTTTTTTAAACTTAATTTTTTCGGTAAAGTTGAGGCTTCCCTCAGGTTTGTAGACCCCCCCTACAACCCTGGCCCCATTGTGTAAACTTTTTAATCTACTCTCCGGAGTCTGGCTCAGAATTAGGTACGACAATAATGTGTAATTATAGCAAACACATACCTCAGAGTTTAATAGGCAAAATATAGAAGTATGCCTACCATCCAACAAGCTGACTGATAACCTTAAAATAGACAAAGGGAAAATAACAGAGGAAAAGGAAGAGAGATAAAAGTAGCAAATTTACATGTTGGCAAATATGGTCATGTGTCCTTAAAACAGTTACAGTTCAAAACAAGGAGGTTATGCAAAGTCTTCAGAAGAAAAGATGGGCTTTAAGGCGGGATTTGAAGGAAGAAAGAGGTGACATTATGTACATGTTCAGACAGAGAGGAGAGATTTCAGAAGCTGATTGCCTTTTTTAGACATTCCAGAGCCTCCCTCCTGGCAAGCCCTAAATAATATTTGTTGATGTATCATCTCTTTATTCTTCATGTGTGCCTTCTGTTCTGGTTGCCTCCCTACCATTGCAACAGATATTGGAAACCACACAAGCATGTTGAAAGGCTAGCACAACAAAAAGGCAGACCAGAGTCTGGAGAAACTGGTTTCCTGTGTAACCCCTCCAACCTCTGCCAGGGCAGCTAACCTTGAAAAACACCCTTACCACTGTAATTTCAAATGTTAAGTCTCAGCTAATGATCCTCTTACTGTTGTTAAACCATAACCTCGGAGGCATGTGTCACTATTTAATGGATAGAGTTTTTAGAGTGTGAAGAGTCAGAATTATCTGTCTGCAGAAGAGCATGGCATTGTTTTCTTACAGCAAGCAGGAAAGGCTAGAGCAGTGACATACAGAGATGCAACAGAGATACCCATTCTGAGAATGGGTAGCATTGCTGAATTTCTGTATCAGGAATGAGTGGACTCTTCAATCACATTTTATGCAAAGATGTGGGAAATTATCTGCTTCTAATAGACTGGGAAGAAGGTAGAATGGTTGCTTAGGTAATGATTTAAACCTCCTCTGAAATCAAGAATTTGGGGTTCAGTTATCAGATATATAGCTCATACAATTTGGGAATTACTGCCTTAAACTCTCAAAATCTAGAACTGACTCACCACACCTAAGCCTAAAGAATAAGATGACTGTACTCTTCTCTGGATGGGAAATGTGGTATTCTCAGATGTTGAGAAATTGGTTCTGAATAAATCCATCACTTAGCTCACAGTCTGACTCAAATTGGAAAGTCATTTGAAGACATCGTTTCAACTGCTGTTTATAGTCCACCCCACACTGACAATTTGTGTTGGGTAACAAAAATAACCTTTGGAAGCAAAGCAGAATATCACTTCATTAAACGTGTTGAAAAATCTCTATCTACCTTGACAACTGAGGCCGCAAGGCAGGTCTTACAACACCTTTGAACGGTACTCTGATAACTTTAATGACTTTGCATGTATAATTAAGTGTTTCCAAGAAGTGAATGTCTTTGCTCCTGTTGTGCTTATTTGCTTTTCTCCTGTTGTGGGCCTGCAAATGGTTCCCAGGAGATCTCTTTCTAGGCACCTTCCTGCTTAGCCACAGCAAAGTTGCAGTCTCATGTGCCTTCCAACAATACTTTCAGACATGGAGGAGGAGAATGGAAATTTGCTTTGACAGAGTGATGGTCTTAATTCATTTGTATCAGAATGGGCCAATCAGATCAGTGTTCCAAGGGGGCGGGGGAGTCTGATTGGTGGGCAAAGGCAGAAATTAGAAGGTTCAGCAATGTTAAGTTCCATAATTATTTCTTGGACTGACAGCAGGGCTGTCGAAAGCCACCAGAGGCTCTTGGAAAAGAGATTCTCCATGGGCTCTACATTTAAAAAAACATATGAACTAGAGGGAGATGAACTAGAGGGAGATACTTAATGAAACAGAGGTGGGGACCCCCACCCTTCAGGAACCTGTAATCACTTAGTTCAATAAGTTGCTCAACTAAAGGTAGATATCAAATGTTAACTTGCTGGAGAACTCTTGTTATGGTTTCAAGGCAAGTAAAAAGTTAAAATGCATGTTTTTTTTTTAATTATTAGAGAGGCTTGCAGCTGCTGCACTTTGCTGGGTGATTACATGGAAGCAAAATGAGATAGGTGAACTTTGTGATTTTGTGAACTTCCAAACAATGGAGGTCCAGGGAATTGTACTGCTCCTAGTTCCCTTTTCTCAGCAGCCATATTTGACAGTCAAAGGTCTTAGTTATGTCCATACAGTACTTTCAGCAAGGAGTTAGTTGGTGTCATACCTGGGTTTCTGTTAAATAATTGTTGCATTATGCTTGCCTTAATGCAAGCCTGGACAAGACTTTTCTAAACTGATTCGAGTTTTCAATTATCTTAAGATTGTTGACTGTTATATGTTCTGTTTAATGGGTTTAATATACATTGAAACCTTGGTTTGTGTGGGACATCTGAGATCTCTTGGAACAGACTATGTAATAGATGAACATGCATGGTCCTGTTGGATCTCCCTAAAGGCACTCTAGGCAGCCAAGGTGCCCACTGAGATCAATGGACTTAGAACACTGCTTAGGATTGCATTTGATGTATATTAATTAGCTTGTATCTATTTTTTAAACACACATAAACATGAGAATTAGCAATTATGAAACTAAGATTAAGGGACCAGTCTTAAACAGGTCTACTCAGAATTAAGTTCAATTTTATTCAGTGGTGCTTGCTTCCAGAGAAGTGCTAGGATTTCGGCCTTAATCACTTCGCTGTGTAGATCTGCCACCTTTGCTGTTCTGCTTTTAGCTAATGTTGCATCATTCAATAACAATAGTAGATTTTAACATCCTCTCTCTGATTCATTCAGTTAGCTACTTGAAAGTAACAGGCTTGGATAAACAGATTGCTCTTGTTTTGTGTAAGTGTTCATAATTTATGATAATATCAGGTAGTTATCCTTTGAGGGACATTCAGTGAAGGCTTTCAAAATCAACAACTTTTGATAAAGCACAAGCATCCGTATTGAATGGTAAAATATGTTTGTCAATGCAACACAAGGTCATAGGTAATATGGACAAAGGCTGAAATTCTACTTAGACTTGGAGCAAGTCTTTCTGGTGCCCCAGGAGTCTGTTTTGTGTTTGCTGCACCATGGGTGTACACAATGGCTATTCCTCTATCTAGTCTATTGTGTGGACTGTTATTTTGCATGTAGCATGCAAGTAAGGCCCATGGTTGTATCAGTACTGCTTTTGAATGTTCTGACTCTAGGGTTGAGTTGTAGAAGACAATCCCATCTGGCAGCTGATGATGCTTACCTACTAATCCCAAACTGAGTACCATTGTCTTTCTTCCCTGCACTGGGCACAGGATTGGACTAGATGGCCCCTTCCAATTCTATGATTCTTTATGGATACTGAAACCGGAATGACGTAGCTAGCCAGCAGTGATCTCTGCACCAAGACCCTAATTGCTGGAGCATGTCAGTCTGGCCTGGTAGGTACTACAAACAACTGCACTGGTATGGCAAGATGCTCTATGCCAAACTCTAATTAGTATAGTATTAATTGTATTTATCCTATATGTCATCCTTTACGATACTCAAGGAAGTAGAGATGAGATGCCCAGGGAGCCAGTGTGCAGTGGGCCAGCTCCAGGTCTGCTCAACTTCAATCAGGTTATAGTGCCACAGGCGCCTTCTGCCAATACATATTGTACCATATTGTACAGATGGACAGTACTGGTTCGATTCCTGCCATCAGGGATGTGAAGCAAGAGTGTGGCAGTCCTCTACATCCTCAGACATTATTGGTTTCGACACATGGTTATTTTATTTAGTCATCTGTACCCCCCTTTTCTCACCAATAGGGACCCAGAGCAGCTTACCTTACGATTTCTTACTCCTTCATTTTAACCTCGTAAAAATACTGTGAAGCAGGTTAGGCTGAGAGGGAGTGACTGACCCAAGGTCACCCTGTGAGCTTCTGTGGCAGAGAGGGGATTTGAACCTGTCTAGACCAGATCCTGCCCTGACCTGGATGGCCCAGGCTAGCCTGATCTCGTCATATCTCAGCAGCTAAGCAGGGTCAGCCCTGGTTAGTATTTGGATGGGAAACCACCAAGGAATACCAGGGTTGCTATGCAGAGGAAGGCACTGGCAACCCACCTCTGCTAGTCTCTTGCCATGAAAACCCCAAAAAGGGGTCGCCATAAGTCGGCTGCGACTTGATGGCACTTCACACACACACACAGACTAGATCCTAGTGTGAAACTCTAACCACTATGCCACAGAGGAGAACTCCCCCCGCTCCATGCAACTGCATCACACTGTAAAGGTGTAGCATGATTCCAAATGAGGTGGAGAGGCCTCTGCCACGAGTTACCACTTTTTCATTCCACAGACAAGCATGTATGGCAGCCCTTGCTGCAGAAAACATGCACCACCCTTCTAAAACGGTCCTGGGGCTCGAGATGAGTTAATGCTGTTTTCTTTTACCTGCAACACAGCCTTAAACACAATTGCTTTGTAATGTGATCCCAATGAAAGGATGCCTAGGATCTTAAACATGAATTCCCTTTCCTGAATTAAACATGTATCTAAATCTCCATCAGAACTGAAACCCTTTCCAAGGGCAGATAATATCATGCTTTAACAGACACAGCAGAGAAAACCAGGGTGTGAACAAGGTTCATTGAAATAAATGGGGATTAAGTACTTGATTGTGCCTTTAATGCTACTGATTTCAATTGGATTTAGATGCGCTTGACTTTTAACAAAATATTATGGGCTGCCTGAAATCACACATGTATTGTCATGCACAGGGTTGTTGAAAGGCCATTGGTAATCAACCATCCTGCAGTTGATTCAAAAGCCTAACAGAAATGCATTTAAAACTGCTATTCTGTACACAAGAGCAGGTTGAATTCCCCCCTCCCCTCGGTAGATGCACCCCAACAGTGATAGCAAATCAGAAAAGTGTATGTAGCAGGTGTGAATTCAGTTTGCATTGGTAATGTTGTCTGCTGAAATCCTGAACAAGAAAAATCCCCAACTCAGACATTTAAGTAAGTGCATATTTAATGCTTTCCTAATTCCAAAATGCGTTCTAATGGAATGGGAGAGGGATCACATCTTTTATTATTTCTAAGATATGAGTTAGAAAAGCATCAACTTCAGCAAGGAGATCTTATGGGGAAATAGTTGAAATACTCTATTAATCTCACTACAGTGTATTGCAAAGGCCATAATCCTTCATCCTTTCCTTATCTTGCTCAAAAATAAGTTGGCAGGTATTTTTGTGCAATTGAAAAACCAAAGCCACATCAATAGTGCATTCAGCTGGGAGATCACAGGCTCCTTCCCCTTTCTCCCGAGTACTATAAAATCAAAACACTCTTTGCATATTACTCAAACATACCCCAGAAAAATAAATTACCTTTTTTTCCAACAAGAAAGACACAAACAACAAAAAGCCGAGAACTGAGCTGTGTAACCAAACACAACACGTAATACAGCTCTTACAGTGCACTAGATGACAACTCTCCAAATTAAATGGAATGCCTGCACACAGAAAGCTAGCTTATCAGGACAAAGGGTACAATTGTTTCTTGGCTTCCAAGTTTTCCATGTGCAGAATTTCCCCCCCAGATGGGGGAGTATGCAAACACGTAATGCTCCATCTGCAGTCTGGAGAACAATTGTGCAGTCTAGCAGAGCTATACTGTTTCTGCAACTCTGGCTGGGAGAGACTCACAGTATTAGGTTCAAAGGCAGGCGTTCCTGCCTGCCCAGTGCAATTTAAATGCATTGCTTTTTCCTGGGGTGGGGGGAGGCTATCTGCTTGTCTTTTTCCTGAGCCTCTGGCAAAATGCTTCAGCCAACCAAGGTTCACAGGTAATTGACCAGGGCGCTCTGGACGCTCTCTGGGGCGAGGTCAAGCGGGAGGCGGCCCCACTGGTCCCTCAGATCCAAGCGAGCACCCCCTCGGAACAACACCTGCAGAGTCTCAAGGAAGCCTTCCTGAGCCGCGTCATGCACCGGGAGGGAGCCAGTATGTGGATCTGGCTGGTTTGGGTTGGCTCCTCTCTGAAGCAGCAGCTCTGCCACATGGTGGTTTCCCATCATCATAACCTGGGGAGAGAGAATGAAGTCCTGCAGTTAGTCCTGGAGAAATGTCACCACCAGATCAAGCATGCAAATGCAGCAATCCAAAGGGACCCATCCTAGGAGAAAAGCACCTCTAAAAAAAAGGGGATTTACTTATGAGTAGACCTGCCTAGTTATGCTCTGTTGTGCACTCCCCAGTGGGTTCTGTCTATCCAACCCCCCCCATCAGAGTCACTTCAGATTTATTATAATAATTCACATTTAAGGATTATTTTTTGAGGGGGGATTAGTTTGTGCTACGTAAATATTGTTTATTCAACAGTGGTATCCTATAGTTGGTCTTAATTGCAAGTGGTGGTTTCCAATTTTGAATGTGCCCTTGCATGAAAAACCAAAACTGACATCCACTCAGCTGAAAACCAGCATCAAAAGTTTTGACATAATGAGGAAACCCATTATGGAATAATTCCCTCTGTCACATCATTCCAAACTGACTGGCAGTGGAAAGTACCATCAAATTGCAGCCAATTTATGGTGACCTTGTAGGGCTTTCAAGTCAAGAGAGGTTCAGAGGTGGTTTGCCATTGCCTGCCTCTGGGTAAGGCACCCTGGGCTTCCTTGGTGGTCTCCCATCCAAATACTAACAAGATCTGATAATATCTGGCTAGCCTGGCCCATCCAGGTCAGGGCCCTAACTGACTAGGGATGCCAAAAGGCCCTGGAGGAAAAAAACAAAAAAACAGAGGCTTAATACCTGACAATGAGCAGGTGAAGTTTTTCATGGCATGGAAGTAATTAACATCACATGGTAAGTAATATTCCTTGCAGGCCTCTCTTAAAGGGACACTTGGCAACACTATAACTGCATGTCAGAACCAGGCCTCACTTTATTTATTTAACATTTTTTTAAATCCTACCCTTCCTCCAAGGAGCTAAGGGTGTCTCTTCCCTCCTGTGGTGTGTCAGTGCAACAACCCTGTGAGGTAGGTTAGGCTGAGAGAATGATTGGCCTAAAGACACCCAGTAATTTTCATAGCAAGCAGGGTCTTCAACCCAGATCTATTTGCTTGGTGTCCAACACTATATCCCTCAAGGCCACACCAGCTCAGTTACATGGGTGCATGGGGGGGGGTTAACTCCTACAGTAAAACCCCAGCTGATCTAATCAAACCCAAATCTTGACAATTTATATTGAAAATACACACACAGAGAGAAAGATTAGATAGATTCCGAAAGGCCAGTTGCAGGCCTTTGAAAAGTTTTGTGAAGGACCTCTTCAAACATCAGTTGTTTGGCCAAAGGGGCGAGTAAGATATGACCTATTCTCTCTAGTATGGGAAAAGAATGCCTATTATATTAGGTGCCTATTATATGAGGTGCTGTGGGACACAGGCAGGACAATGCTGCTGCACTTGTCTTGTTAGTGGGCTTCCTAGAGGCACCTGGTTGGCCACTGTGTGAACAGACTGCTGGACTTGATGGGCCTGGGTCTGATCCAGCAGGGCCTTTCTTATGTTCTTATGAGACGTCAACCCGACAAAGAAGCGGCTAAAGAGGGCTGGGAGCCCGCAAGCGCCGGAGGCCTCTGATAGGGATTCCGCCTGGACCCTTCAAGGATCGCACTTTGGTGGGGGACCTGTTGACATTTGTCCTTTGCAGCCAGAGCCGGCTTACAATCAGTTGCCCCTTGCAGCCTGTCGACAGAGTGGCTTGGGTAGTTTTTTTTTGGGGGGGGGGCGATCTGAACCTTTAAGCCAGTCTCTCGCCCAGGGCAGCCCTTAGGGAGGCGTCGGGCAGCCGCCTGCAGTTTGAGGAGCGGCCGGTGCTGTTACCGCACTTGTATTCCCAGCGATGTATTAAGAGTTTGAAAACGTTATAAAAAATACTGTTTGCTGGCCCCTTAGCTGTGAAGACGTCTTCCAACCATTTATAAGCCGTGGTATCCCAAAACCCTTTTTAAAGCGATGGGTTTTTTAACAACATTTTCAAACTCTTAATACATCGCTGGGAATACAAAGGGCGGTAACCCGGTTTCTCAGCGGGACCGTGTCCGCGCCCAGAGGAATCCTCCGCATTCAAGGAACCGGCCGGGGTTAATATACATAGTCGACACACAAGTATAGCCCATATATACAAATAACAACTTTCCATTTCGAGAGCCAGCGCGGTATAGTGGTTAAGAGTGGCGGGGCTTTATTCTGGAGAACCGGGTTCGAATCCCCGCTCCTCCACATGAAGCCTGCTGGGGGACCTTGGGCCAGTCACAGTTCTCTCAGAACTCTCTCAACACACAAGGAGGCAGGCAGTGCAATGGCAAGCCACCTCCCAACCCCTCTTGCCTTGAAAACCCGAGGGGGGGGGGTTCCCTGAGCTCTGACTTGGAAATAAATTTTGTTAGTCTTTAAGGAGCTTCCTCTTTAATATACTATATTACATAATATACCATTCCATAAGTATATATTTACTGTATAGTATATACTATACTATTCCTCTGTCTCATCTAAACCCCAGGAGGAGCATTGATTGCAGCCCCCAAGAACCTTGGAATTGTAGGGTGCCCCTACTCATGGGATCTACCCAGATCCTGTTCAGGTACATTCAATGGGACACACTCCCAGGAAAGGTGTTTTCTTTTTTAAAAAAAGAATTGCATTGCCAATGTACTTTCTCGTGTTTGGGTATTTGTAAAGAAACCTGCTAATATCGTTCCAGGAGATCTCTCACATACAGAGAACCCGAGAGGGAAAGAAGGGGCGCCATCCAGCAGAAGTCAAGCCGTGAGTAAACCCTGCCGCGGCCATTAGGGCTGCACTCCTAGGCGCACTTAGGTGAGAGTAAACCCCGCCTCGGCTTAAAATGGGACTTGCTTCTGAGTGAACGTGCGCAGGATTGCAAATTAAAATACCTGCTTAACAGTGCAATCCTATATGCATATTGTCACAGAAGTAAGTCCCCTATTATTATTCGGTGGGATTTAATCCCAGGAAAGTGATTTTAGAATTGTAGTCTAACCAAAAGAGCTCAATAGAGTTTCCTTGTGGCCAGATCGTTCCCTTGGGAACCAAATCCCCCCTCCCAAGAGGCTTTGGTCCTTTGGCACCTTTTGGGACCTAACAGTGTTTTGGCATCGGGATCCTTTCCCCATCCTATTTGTCCGGTAAAAATTCTTGCTGTGCTTTGAGTCATGGCCATTTGTCATCTGTCCCAGGTGCTGCCATTTCGCGGGGAGTTTTGACCCAATTCAACGCTCAAAACAAACAAACAAACCCCCAAACAGCAACAACAAATCAGCAACCCCTAAGTTCTTCCGAAGCGAAGGTGTGTGGGCAGAACATTCTTTAAGTGCACCCACCAAGTTTTTGAAATGTTTTGAAATAAATAAATAAAGCGAATAATGCTGGGCACACACAGCAAGATATTCAGAATCTCTTGCTTGTTTGAACATCTCTGCCACTTCGCTTTGAAAATCGGGGGTACAATTCCTCCCACCCTTCCAAGGGCTAAATTCCATTTTTCTCACAAGGTCAAGCATCTTGATTTTAAACACACCGAGAAAACCCACTTATCCCCCCCCCCCACTTATTTCCAAATAAAAGGATCTCAACCACAAGCTGCAATCATTACAATTCAAAGCAGGCCTAACCTTTTCTCTAGATAAGGTCCGTCCAGGCGAAGGGAGTGCCACTGACCACGAATAGTGAATGTACACTATTCACCCCCCCTACCCCAGACGTTTATCCTGTTCTGTCATGACACAGTTAAGTATAAATGTATTTTAAAAAAACATATACTCCATCTTCCCTGCCTTAGGGAGGGAAGGGCAAATGGCTCACTTCTTTCCTTCCTTCCGCTTATTTGCTACAGAGAGAGCCATACTGCTAGTTGGTTGCAAGCAACACAGGATGGATGTGAAGGGCCCTGACCATGTGAGTAGCCCTGGATCTGAAGAGGTGTTTGCGGCAGCTAGGGGACCTGGGCTGCAATCCTAAGCACTCTTACTAGCCAGTAAGTCTCATTGAACTTCACGAGGCCTACTTCCCTGTATACATGTTTAGGATTGCCTTGTTAATAGCTCATCCACTAGTCATGCAGAGAAGTTACAAATCCAAAAGTTAAAATGGATTAAAAAACAACACACAACTTAAATTCGTTTCAGTCGAACTTACTAATGATAGAAGTGGATAAAAGTGACTTTCAGAGGGGGACGGGACCAACAAAAGTTGTGAAGAAATTAGCAATCTTTGGAGTTCAAATGAACTCTTCAGGCTGGTGGTTAAACAAAACAAACTACAAAAGGCAGAAACACCCCTGCGGAAGAGTGTTAACTGGAAAGCTGGCACGCTTCCTTGTACCTTTGCAGTTGGTCTTAACAAAGCAACTTTTCTATGGCTGCTGATTCCCCTCCCCACACCCTTTGTCTGAGACGCTCCAAAGAAAAAATCGGGGGGGGGGGGAGTCCGGTCCTCCAGAGAGGGGGACCCAGGTTCCCTTTAAAGTTTCCCCCGTGGGCTTTGATTTAGGCATGGGACGTTCGATCCTGGCTGACTCCTGGCTGGAACAGGGAAGCAAGGAGGCTCGCCCAATGAGAATGGAAAATCCACTCCCGAAAAAGGAATATGTCGATTTCAGAGAGTTCCAGTGAGTTTTCGTTATCTAGTCTGAGAGAGACGGTCGCCTTTCTGCTCCTTATAAAGGTTTCTTCTCTCCCCCCCCCCCCACACTCCCCTCCGTCAACGAGTGAAGTTCCTCACCGACCTTTCTCCCGGAAAGGAGGCCTGGCAGCGCGCTTCGGTGGCCCCGATCTCTCGTCTCCCGAGTCGCCTAACGTGCCTTGCAAAAGGAAGCCTTCGTCGTTTGGGACAGGACTGAGTTCAGTGTGCGCGCGGGGGGGTGGTGAAGCCCCTTTTCGTGTTTTCCTAGCTCTTGAAGGAGTAGAAAAGGGCAAGAGTCCAGGAGCACCTTAAAGACTAACAAAAATATTTTCTGGCAAGGTATGAGCTTTTCTGAGCCACAGCTCACTTCTTCAGAACTGATCTGAAGAAGTGAGCTGTGGCTCACGAAAGCTCCTACCCTACCAGAAAATATTTTTGTTAGTCTTTAAGATGCGCCTGGACTCTTGCCCTTTTCTACTACTGCAGGCAGACTAACACGGCTACCCACTGTGAATTAGCTCTTGAAGGGGCGATCTGGCTGCAAAGAGGGGGGGTAGAAATCCCAGCCCCCACAATCCTAACCATTCCGCCTCTTTCGAAACCACCTGCTCATTTATCTGCTGGTCAGTTCGAAGCATTTACAAGCCGCCTTTCGCTGCAGGCTCAAGCCCACCCAGCGAAAAGGGGAAGCGACTTTTGAATCTGTCCGCGGAGATCGCGGTTGTTCCCAGCTGGGTGGGAGCGTGCGGGTGTGTTTGCTGGGGGATCCGCTTGCCTGGAAGCGTTGGGGGCCGAATCGGCCCTGGGCTGCAGTCCCAAAGCCTTCCCCTGGGCTGCAGTCCCAAAGTCTTCCCCAGAGAGCCCGGGAGGGTTTTCCAGGCGGTGGTGGGGCTCGACCTAGGGCGGCAATCGGGCCAGCCTGACTCCTGCCCACTTCGCAGGTGCCTTTTTAGATCTGCTTCTTCTACGGCCTCGACCAATCAATGATTCCAGGTGGTGGTGGGAAGCGCCGTCGAGTCACAGCTGACTTGTGGCGACCCCGCAGGTTTTTCAGGGCAAGAGGCGTTTGGAGGTGGTTTGCCCTTGCCGGCCCCTGCGTGGGCTGAGAGAGTTCGCAGCCTGGCCCGAGGCCCCCCAGCCAGGCTTCATGTGGAGGAGCGGGGGACCGGACCCGGCTCTCCAGATCGGAGTTTGCCCCTCTTAACCCCTACACCACGCTGGCTCTTAACGATTCCATACTGATAAAACACGCTTATCGCAATCACACCTACAGCCGAACAGCAGCAGCAACAATAATAAAATAAATCGAAAGTTGCGACTTGATGGCACTTCACACACATTTACAGCGGGGCTTACTAAAACTAGGAACAGCGCTTGCCCATAGACAAGACATCACTGCCCGTAGAGAATGCATGCTTACCCATTGGGAGTAGTGGAGACGACGCTTGCCCATAGGGAAAAGTGAGACGACGCTTGCCAACAATAGGGAATCATTATTTCCTATTGGCAAGCGTGGTCTCACTTTCCCCTGTTGGCAAGCGTGGTGTCGTTATTTCCTAGTGGCAAGCGTGGCCTCCCCAATTCCCAATGGGCCGGTCCCTGGAGCCGAGCCTCAGCCGAGCGCTGCCCTCCGCCACTTCAGCAGGCGCGGCTCCGCCGAGGCGTCGGGCGCCCCCTCCCCAGGGCCCCCCGCCCGCCCGCCCGGACCCCGGGAAGGCCCCACCTGGATGGGGGTCCTGCCGAACGAGTTCGCCGCGTTGGGGTCCGCTCCGGAGTCCAGCAGCCGCCGCACCGCCTCCAGGTCCCCGCGCGCGGCGGCCGTGGCCAGCCGGTCCGCCCCGCCGTCGCCCCCGCCTTGAGCCATGCCCGGCCGGGCAGCATCCGAAGGGGCAGCCACACCGGGCAGCGCCAGCCCCGAGGATCCGAGGGATCCCGGGGGAACCCGGGGCGCTGGAGGCAGCGGGGCCCTTCGCGGCCCCTGGCCTTTCGCCTCCTCGTCCCTTGCGGGGCGACAGCCAGGCTGCCCCGGAGCCCTGACGCCCGCCCGGATGTCCCTCCGCCTCCTGCGCGGCTCTCCGGCTCTTCCACCCCTCCAAGGCGGGTCCTTCGCCAGCCGCTGCCCTGTGCCTCTCGCCAAGGCAGGGAGCGCATGCATCCAGCTGGACGCCTTCCTGAGAACCGGTGTGGGGGGGGATGGAGAGTAGGCCCCCCCCCTCCTCCTCCTCCTCCTCCTCCTCCTCCTCCTCCCGCCCCCGCAATCCCACCGCCTTTCATACTGTAGCAGGGCGGGACCACTTGAGGCTGGAGGAGGGGCGCGCCTGGTTCCGGACGGGGGCAGCTTGGCTAAGCCGGCTGCAGCAAAGAGGAGGCGCTTGAAGACACGGCAGCGCTGGGTCCCCGGGGAAGAGTCCCTGTTTTCCCAGCGCGGCGGACGGCTGCTCGTTTGGCAGGCGCCCTAGGCAGCCCGGTGCGAAATACCCAAGCCGCCCCTCCAGGGCTTCTCGCGTTGCACGCGTGGCTTCTTGACCCCCCCCAGTCTGGTTTGTTTCCATGCACCTACGTCAAACATCTACATCAGTGGTTCCCAACCTTTTTTTGACCGGGGAGCGCTAGGACTTTTTTGTTCGGTGCAGGGACCCCAAGGTGCAAAATAAAAAATTCTGAGAATTTGAAAATACACTTTAATCGTAACTGTTAGTGAAACATTACACTTAGAATAATATTTGAATATATATTTTTTATAATAGAGAGCTTTTAATTGAAAATATTAATTTATTATGGGTTTATAACTTTGTTTCGCGGACCTTAATTTAGTTCTCACGGACCCCCCGGTTGGGAACCAGTGATCTACATAGTGAGCAGCCATGCCTTGCATCAGAAGCACTGGGCCCTAGTCCAGGGTAGCTGATGAGGAAATTTTGCTAGTCTTTAAAAGTACAAGACTCCTCTTTGTTTTTCCGTGCGGGGAGTCCACTAGGTACCCAAAAAGGGGCTATGCTAAACTGTCCTTCCTGATTAACTACAGGGGAGGTTTTTTTTTTTTTTTTTTTAATGGGGGGGGGGGGAGCCAGCAACCGATTCTCCACTCCTCCACGTGAAGCCTGCTGGGTGACCTCAGGTCAGTCAGAGTTCTCTCTGAACTTTCTCAGCCCAGGCAGAGGCAGGCAATGGCAAACCACCTCTGAACATTTCTTGCCTTGAAAACCCAACCATGAGGCAGCTGTGACTTGACAGCGCGTGCACACACACACACTCCAAGTTTACTCCCATCAGTAGTCTGAAGTGCTAGAATCCATTAACAACCAGTCTAGAATCCCACGGGCTTCATTCTGATATGTACCCAAACAGCTGTGATTTACACTTACCAATAAAAAACAAGGCCCTGTGCTCTCCTGCTGGTTAAGTCCTACTCAGAGCTATAGCTAGGGTGGGGCTAGGGGTTAGCCCCACTTACTAATTTTTGAGGAGGGAGGACTTTTGAAATTTGTGACATTACAGCTTCCATTGTGTAGTGGTTAAGAGTGTCAGACTCCTATCTGGAGTACTGAGTTTGAGGCTGACCTTGGGCCAGTCACAGTTCTCTTGGAACTCTCTCAGCCCCACCTACCTCTCAAGGTGCCTGTTGTGGGGAGAGGAAGGGAATGTGATTGTAAGGCACTTTGAGACTCCTTAAGGTAGAGAAAAGTGGGGTATAAAAACCAATTCTTCTTCTTTAGAACTGAGGGAAAAAAAAGCTGGTGCCCTTTAAATAAAGATAATGCTCTTTTCTCTACCCACCCAGCTCTGCTCACTCTTCTTCCCTATTGTTTTTCTTATGTGAACTAAAGGAGACATCTCCCCTTTAGTTTTTATGACTACCAGCATGGCAGGCTGCTTAGTTGGGTGTAACCTAAGGAAGTCACTTTAGTTGAGGAAGGTATTTATTAAAAGCAGGGAAAAAACATATGTACATAAAACTAATTGTTCTCGTTTAACTTGTAGGTTTTCATTGTTGACAGTGCATGTACACTGACATATTTGATGAAGTGGGTTCTAATAAAATGGCTTGTATTCTGTTCCTTTCTTTGAAACCTCATCTTGAAGTGCAGCATCCCCAATTTAGTAAGAAAAATTGATTGTGGATATTGTCCCAGTGCTGCAAGACTTATGAGAAAACAGCTTTCTGCATTGCTCAGCAAGAAAACTGGGTTTGCACCCCTGTGTACATTCAATAGAGAGCAAGAGCTTTCTGATGAGAGCACTAGCTATTTAACCAACAAAAATCTGGCCCAGTCTTACCTCTAAATGAAATTATTTCCAGTATTTGCTAATGAATTCATTATATCAGATCTATTATTTTTGATGATTCACTTTGGTTTATTTACTCAGGAAAGCAAGAGTGATTCTGCAGATATGGGCCTGATGGAGACATTGACCAACCAGAACAGTTTGCCTATCTTCACACCAACAAGAATGCTCTAATTGGTGTGTCTGTACATAGGAACATCTGATATGAGTCCACTCATTCCTGAATAAAGTATGCGTGTTGCAAAAATGTATTATGTGGATAAGGGTAAGTAAACACTGCACTGTCTAACTTACCTCACTATGTTATTGCATCTGTTTTCAAAAGTGAGCTGGACTGGAAGAAAAATGCTGAACTCAAGTAACTGAATGCAGTAAGATAAGGGAAAAGGGTTAACTGAATGCAGTAAGAAAATTAACTGAATGCAGTAAGAAAAGGGAAAAGGAAGAGCTTAGCTCTCCCTGCTCATACATTCTATATTGGTTTGAAAACAGGCTCCCCCGGCCCTGTTTGAAGATCTTAGGAAAGGAGGGGGGTGACTTTATAAAAAGCCCATAAAAAAGGAGTAAAAAAGTGTTCATCTGTCTGAAATTTGGCAGGAGCATCTCTTAGGTGCTGGGTATAACCCATCAGAATTTTCTTCTGATCAGGTGGAGAAAAAAGGTAAGGAGAAGATATATTTGGTAAACTAATCCGATTACTGCTCATTACAATATCCAAGAATTCTAATAATATTTTTAAAATGACAAAAAAATCAAATCTGCCTTTTTGTTGTGTATGTGTGTGTGTGTGTGTGTGTGTTTTGCACATGCTTAGCATAAATCCCTGGGAAAACCTGAATGTTTGTCTCAAGGGCTGATGCTTGGGCAAAGGACAGTTCACATTTGGCATGGCAAATTATGTGGTTTGCTGTGTCTGCAGTGGTATTTATGCAGTGACAAACAGCCTGAAGTGTGAGCCATGTCATGCATTAGGTGGAAGTATAAACAAGTATAAACATAATGGATGCCATCTCATATGAAGTGAAACCCAAAAGGTGAAAAAACAATGACCATAACTAATTAAGTAACGTACAAAATTGGAACAATCAGTGTTGATCAATACGGTTAATTTTTGCAATGTACAAAGCCCAGGTACATAATATTGGTGCAGTCTTTCATTTATTACAAACACCACATATAATCCTCGATTAATTTGCATTGATAGATCTTGTCATCCACAACATTCAGTGAAGACTAAATTCAGTATTGGGTGATGGATTTCTGCAGGAGCCAAATTTGTCATGCTGAGCAGTTTACACAAATCCTCCATACGTGGATACATGAATTGGATGCTGAGGTCCATTTTAATTTGTTTCTCCTAGTTCCCTGGTAGCTCAGGATCTGGTCTTCCACGGTTGTATTCCCAGCAAGCTATATGTAATGACAGCAGTTCACACTGAGTGAAATCAAGTTTGTTTGGTTTTTTTTTTTTTAAGTGCCCAAGAAACAGAATTCAGCTTTCTCCCCTTTTTTGCATACCCAGTCACAAACGTCTTGGAAACCCTTCTGAAAAGAATATTAACGTAAAAATACAGAGAATTAAAATAGATTTAAAAAACCCTCATATAATTTACTTGAACAAATAATATTGAATATAAAATCCTTTTGGTTTTGATTTCTAACGAGTTACTGCTAAGTAGGTATTTATAGCGCCATTGGAGCCTGTCTTCTCTGTTTACATCAAGGGCCTAGAACAGTGATGGCGAGCCTTTTAGAGACCGAGTGCCCAAACTGCAACCCAAAACCCACTTATTTATCACAAAACCCACTTATTTATCACTGCAATTTAACCTGAATACTGAGATTTTAGTTTAGAAAAAACAACTCATACATTACCATCTTTTGTCTTAAAAGAAAAACACAAAAACAGAGCTTTCAATGATACAAACAACTTTTTATTGAAAGGTAAAAGTTTGCATTTGGCATGCTTTTGAACAATTAATGTGATTTTTGCTGTTGTATGCATGCTGATCATTTGTCTAACCTTGGATCATACTTTGTAAGTTTGAGAGCAACACATACAGCACTCAGGTCATCTGTTAGTCTGTTTCTGGTGTCAGATTTGATATAATTCAAAGCTGAAAACAGCTGCTCACAAGAATAAGATGATCCAAACATGCTGGGTAAGTGAGTGTTCCTCTTTTAGTAGGGGATTTCACTGAAAGGTGGGAGGTGCTGCAAAGCCTGCGCTGTGGCCAGAGCGCTCTGCTCCCCTCCAGCTATGCCAAGCTGTGAGCTATGCTCCCCTTCAACCTAGCTCCTCTCCAACCCCACCATGGGAATCACCTTTGCCACAGACTCAACAGGCTGCCGTCCCGGTCGCACCTTCATGCCTCATGTGAGCCTCCCGGTATGTGAGCCGCCAGGCCGCATGTGTCAGGGGAGGGAGGAAGCGCTCCCATTGGGCTGCTGGGCAGAGGGGCGGGTGATGTGAGAAATGCCCTCAAGCGAGCGTGGAGAGGGAGAGGGGAGCATCCCGGCCCAGCGTCCCTCTGGCTTTCTAGTAACGAACTCAGGCGAACTCTGTGCTGGGGTGACGGCATGCGTGCCCACAGAGAGGGCTCTGAGTGCCCCCTCTGGCAAGCGTGCCATAGGTTCGCCACCACTGCCCTAGAGCATTTGAGGTTGGGCAAACCAGTCAGCATGGTATAGAGGGGCCATGGCTCAGTGGTAGAGCAGAAGATCCTGGGTTCAGACTCTAGCACTTCCACTTGAGAACCTGGAAAACTGCTGCCATTCCGAATAGGCAATACTGACCTTGGTAAACCAATAGTCTGACTCAGAGCTTCAACTCTGTTTTTATCCCTGATCTTCTATTTAAAAAAGAATTCAGACTTTGTACCTCTTCAAGACAATAAAAGACACATGTGGCAGACTCTGCTACTTTCATTTTCCTGTATCATGCCCAGTCCTTGTTTATCTTGCTCCCAGCGCCTTGGCAAGCAGCCTGGTATCAATCAAGGGTAATAAAGAGAATCATGGGTGATAAAGAGGTTGTAAATTATGTCAGTGGAATGAAACAAGGAAGGTGTTTTCCTGAAACAGCTGAGCACAGCTCAAAAGCCAAGGCAGCAGCTCACTCTTTGAATTCCAGCATACTTTTCTTAGGCCGTGAAACACATGCAAAGGTAATTTGTGTGGGTGAGTGGATGCGGGGAGGTGAAGTATTTTGGAAACTAGAAGGCATCATTTGATTTAGAGATGGTTCCCTAGCATAGCACAAATCTGGGCTTGTCACCAGCAGCAGGGCAAGCCTGGACTTGTGCTGAGATGGTTCCCTGTATAAGACACAAAGCAAAACATGTTCAGACTTGTTTGAGCCATTTAATAGTCAGGAGTGTAGAGTGAAAAAAAGGTCAGCACCAAAATAGCTGCATGCTCTCTTAGAATGGAAGATCCTTGGCTCATTTCTACAGATCCCAAAAAGATTGTGTGCAACTTCTGGCATACATTGTACTCCTGATCCTCTGTGACATGACTATCTCTGTGAATACACTCACAGCATCTCTTCATTGCAGTCCAGTAAAGTAAAAAACAAACAAACACACCATATTTTTTTATATCCAGGACATGAAACTTTCAGGTCAGGGAGGAATTTCCAAGAAGAACTTATGCCCTAGCACACCAGTATGTTTTTAAATGAAGTGAGTATAGTAGCAGTGAAGGAAACACTACTGCAAGAAGAGAAATGGTCAAAGGAAACTCTGGTAAGCATTTCCCATCCAGGCATAAAAAGAATTTATTGTAGTGATTTAGAACTAAGAATTGTTTCCTGAACTTCTCTTGGCTGAAACATGCTGCTTTTAAAAATTACAACTTGCTGCTACAGTGTACTCTGAGTCTTAGCACTAACTAACCTGCTCTTGAACCTGCTGGACACATACTTTACTTGTCACCCCCAAATAGCTGATTTTGGAGTAAAGGTAAGAACTATCCAGCTTCTTAGGAGCATTCCCCTTGTACTTCTGCACTTCATTAATCTGGACTGCTTCCTGACTGCCAGGAGGCAAGTCCAGGACAGTGATTCATGCAGAGATGCAATGGGTAGCCTCCTCTAAGGGTGCCTAATTTCACTGTGTATCTGCATTGGGAGTAACTGAATTGTTCAATCATACCTGACACAAAAATGAAGCAAAATCACCTACTTCCAATGGAGATTGGCTGGAGGTGGCAATTTTTATTTTATCTTTTTTATTTTATTTTATTTTTTATCCTGACCATTTTTGATTGAAAGCTGGCTCAGGACAGCTAACAACAAAATATACAATTAAAATGGATATCTCATACAAACATATCAACAGTTAAAATCCTCAAAATGCAAAACACCAGACAGTGCATCCATAAAAGTGATGGCACAAATGGGGAGCACAATCAGGGAGGAGGCGAGAGAGGAAAGGAGAAGGGAAAAAAAGGAGGAGGGGAAACTGAAGAGGAAAAGGAAAGAAAGGGTCAGGGAAAGGGAAACAGGGAAGACCAAGATCATGTAGAGATGCCTTGGGAAGCCCTTTCTGGAGGTAGATTTTATAGAGGTCACAGGAACCTTCAGCTATTTAACTACAACACATTTCTCACATCATGACAGTAGTTTTCTAATGAAAGACTCAAATGCCCCTGCACAGTTTGCATATTACTGAGGAGGGGGTTGAAACCTTTAGCACCAAGGACAGCTCTGTTCCTGCTAACCCTTTTTATTAGCAGCCCAATACCTACAAAGCAATGTATCTACCAGAGCAGACTGACAGACCAATTCTGGCAGGGACAGCAACGTTTAAAGATTCTCTTATTCTCTTCCCAGTTTTCCAATAAAAATCCAGCATTTCCAAAGAATCTTGGCTCCCAACATGGGGACTAATTGTGAATGGACAACAAGGCAGATAAATTCACATTAATTAGTACTAGTGTACTAGCTGTGTGGCAATGAAAGGGGAATAGAAAAATGTATATACACCAAAACAGACCCAAGAGATCTCAGCATTATTCCTGCTCATACCTTCATTATAGAATAAACATCTTGAATTAGATGACTAGGAGAATAACACCAGTTCTGGTTTAGTGATAAACCTTTCTATTTTTTGAAATCACTGTTTCAAGACACTGCAGGGGAAATTAAAGTGGAGCTAACTGAGGAAAGTAACATCACTATGATCACATTTATCTCTTGTTATGGCTATTTGCCCTGTTGAGTCAATGCTTTTGACACTATTTCTGGGTTTTCCTACGTAAAGTGTCCCATCTGCTATTCAATTTAAGATCTTATCTGTTCCTATCTATCAAGGCTTATTTCCCATGAACACATTCTGTTTCCAGACTACGTATCCTAGCTATAATATCCTGCTTGTTTTTCCTAAAATAGATTTCTACTTTGCTTGTTAATAAGATGCTATTATGAGCAGGGGCTTCTGCCGGTGCCAACATGTGCTTTCTCCACTGGGGCTCCCATCTGGTGGAATGGCCTGCCCAAGGAGGTAGGAAGGCTCCCACTCTCTTGGATTTCTGCAAAATGCAAAACTGAATGATTCAAAAGGCTTTTATGCACAGGTAATAAGGTTGTACTGTACAAAATGCTTTACTGACTTTCTTGGGTAAATGATTAGGGACTGTGTTCTGTACTGCTGTGTATAGCTTGCTGTAAGTAGAATCCTGTTGTGTAATTCTGACACTGCTTACTGAGTCATGTTAATACTTATGCTATGTTTCAGTTCTATATTTTAGATTTTTGGTTGGTTCCAGGCTTCTGCAATCCTAGTGCATTGCTTATCGAATGCCTCATTTTGTTGATTGTACTGATTCGCTATGTATAATCCACTGAGTCCCTGTGAGAAAGTGGACTTTAATAATATAAATAAATAAATAAAATATTGAATGTAAAGTGCAATCTTAGGTGGAGTTACACCCTTCTAAATCCATTGGATCATCAAATCAATAATATATGAAAAGAGATGAAGATTTTGACTGTCATGCTGCTGTATTTAGAAGGAAGAGGCTAGACTAGAACCCACACATTACGTAGGGGTAGACAATCCTCTCACCATATGCTCCACTGAGCACATAGCTGAGGGCCACAGCATAGGCCATTAGAAACTGCCCAGCAGCCACATATGCCAAGACGGGGACAACTGCACAGAAAGGCACAGTACAGGTATAGTATACTCAGGGAGGGTCCTCAGTTTGAGTTCTGAAAGGGAATAGCTTTCAGAGAGCTCTAGAAGGAGTCTCAGGCATGGCTCACATTTTGCACCATTCAATACAATCTCTTGGAATTAGCTGCTCATGCTGATGGACTGACCCAGATGCCAATTACATTGGTCAGAAATCCTCCCTTGCATTCTCCCTCTGCTGAATTTAGGGAGTTCGTTATTACTACCTGCTCCCAGCAACTGTAGTGCTCTATCCCCCCACCCATTAATATCATATAGGCTGCAGAGCCACCTATAGTGATTGTGGGAGTGTGCCGTGGGTTGGCATTGCTCTGTGAATGGGCTCCATCCTGGCCTGTATCCTGCCTGCCAGGAGACCCAATGACAGTAATATGTAATGTTCTGAAATAACAGCCCTTAGATCCCCCCTCTATCTTGTAGGTTCCCATTGTTGGGATGCACCTCTTATTATGGTATCTGACAAAGGGAGCTTTGATGCTTGAAAGTTTATACCCTGGATATCTTATTGGTCTCTATGGTGTGACTGGACTAAAATCCAGCTGTTAATGGGACATGGCATACACTGTAAGTCAATACTTATCCACCCCTTGCAGGGAATTGCAGTGGAACTAGTGTTGAGGCTGCACCATGAAGCTCTCTGATCCTGCCAGAGGGCAGTGTGGGTGCTTGGCCAGAAACAGGACCAACCAGAATGAGAGGCTGGTACTCACTCTGGATGGCAGTTGTGCTCTCTGTTTTTCCCACTTGCAGGCACTCCATTGCAGTGATAAGCTTCCAGCCTCACCTCTTTCGATATTACACATGTATACTGCTAGCAACTGTTGAGGGATAGAGGGATGTTGAGGCAATATGCAGAATCTATACAGTGTGTGTGTGAGATCAGGACGAACGGTTGGAGTGGTCATGGACAGGGAGGAGGGTGAACAGTTATAGCCATCACGGACTAGGACAGGCCCCCCCCCCTGCTAATTTGCGTGGGGTTCATTGTCCTTGTATCCCCAGGTGGAAGAGTGAAGGCTCCCATTGGCTGTTAAAGCCCTCAGATGGAGCAGCTGTAAGGGTTCTGAGCAGAGTACCATTAGGCAGATGCTACAACAGTGTTTTTTCTCTCTCCCTTGGCTGTTTGCGCTTAGTGTGAAGTGACCTTGCTGTGGGGTTTCCTTCATCAGAGTCCCCTGTGTGTGTTCAAAGTATGCCTAGCGTGAGGTCTGAGAGATAATGCCCCATGCCACTCATCCTGCCATTTGAACTATGGGTGCTTTTGGGTGTGTGGTTAACCCCAAGTGCCTTCTTGTGTGCCCCAATCCCACCAAGCCTCTGGGAGCAGTTTAGACTGGAGAAAATCAAGGAGAAAATGGATCAAGAGAAAAGAATCCCTTGACTGATCCTCTGTTTAATTTGTTTGCCTCCACTACTTTAAAAAACAAACCACAACAAATGTGTGTTTTACTAATAATAGGCCACTGAGTGACATATGCAATTTGGCCCCGAGTTGCTTGATTCAAACTTGCTCCCCCCTTCCTCAACCCTGAAATTGCCATACAAAGTGACATCTTTTGTAAGTCTATGAGGCAACCCTGTCAAATCATTCAGGACAGAAATCATGGTAATGTTTTCAACTGGGGGGTGTGGGGGAGAAACTGGTGACCCTTTTTGGTCACTGTTTGCACAGATACCCACAAGCCTTGGGATCTGATGCCCAAAATATTCCTAGTTTTGGAATTAATTGTTTTTACCCAGCCCAGTGTTATAGGGAAAGAATAGGCAAAGCCCTTTATCCTGTTTTTGTCACAAGTGTACTTTCGTGTGGCCACTAGACAACAGCAAACCCATGAGCCACTGAGCAAAAATAGACAAGGAGCCACAGCATTCTCTGACTGCAACTAAAGCAGCCCAAAAGATGGGGCTGAAAGTGGCTCATTGAATTCTGGGTAACATTCATGTGTTCTGTGAAAGCACATTCCTAGCATATACCTGCTCAGAGAGTTACTCTAATCTATGCCCATTGATTTCAGTGGCCTTGGACTGGAGTAACTCAGCATAGGACTGCACTGTCAGTGTGTTTTCTAATATTCCATTCCAGTGATGAAGTTCCCTAGACACAGAAAACATTTCAGCTCCTCTGCTGGAGTAAATGTGCATTAGTAGTGGATATGATTCATCTTGGAACATTTGTACTCATAGCCAGATGATCATTTCAAGGTGGATTCAAATAACTAGCTGAGTAAGAAAAGTGACCACAGGGTAGATTTTGGGTAACCATTGATTATTCATCTGTATACGCCACAGAAAAGCGATGAGGTCACAGCTCATCGCCACTGGGAATATTCAGATTTGAAATATCCCCCTCTTTTTTTGTTATTTCCTTCCCTTTCCCTCTTATGCTAATGCATGCAAGGCAGGGTCAGAGAATTGGACCAAGACTTGGGGGGACCTAGCTTAGAAATCCCACTCTGCCATGAAGCTCAGCTGGAGACTTTGTGCCAGTCTCTCCTTCCCTCCCAACCTCACAACATTGATCTGATCATAAAATGGGGAAGTAAGAGCCACAATCACCACCTTGAAGGAAAGGCAAGATAAAAATGCACTGATTAAGGACTTACAAACCCCCTTCAGATCAGAGTTCACCATTAGGCTCCTTCTGTTGAGCTGAATGAGTGTAGCAGCAGATACTACTGTATGCATATACTAGCCTTATAAATAATGAAAAGCAATCATTTCACGATGGTGTCAGACAAATAGTTGAGTTAGAAAAGCCAGAGTGAGATTGTGGGTGACCACTGATCATTTGATGACCCTGACACTCCTTAGAGGATTGGCGCACTCACCACCTCCTAGAACATTCTTGAAATGTACCCCATTGGTAACTTGCAGTGCACGCCCAAGCAGAGTTACCCCTCCGCAAGTCCATTGAAATCACTCAGTTTAGAAGTGTGTAACTCTGCTTAGGGTTGCCCTGTTGAGAGCTAACTGTGTGGGTACAAGAGGTCTTTTCAGTCCAGTAACTGAGATTCCCATGCAACTGGCATAGCCCCATTGTAAAGATTAGGAGTATGGCCTTGCCCAATCAACAACAGGGCTTGCTGTGGTTCTGAGAGCCAGGGTGCTCGAATGGTTAGAATATTGGACTTGGACTGTTTGAGCTGTGAAGTGTCACTGTGTAACTTTGGACCAATTGCTCTTTTGCAGCCTTACCTCCCTCTCAGGGTTGTCGTGAGGGGAAAAATAGTGGGATCAGGTCTTTCACATGCCCCACAGAGAAAGGATGAGATATAAACTAAGTTCTAGATTCTCCACTTCCTCTTTGATTTAGTGGTTGTTACCCCAGCTTATTATATTTGTTTTAAAAAAATTGTGGAAAACTGAGTTTATTTTAAGAACTGTATGAATAATACTGTGGATTGGACAAGGGAGAAAGTGTGTTGTGATCTGGTTCACATGAACAGGGAGGTAGTTGAGAAGCACCTGGCTGTACTGGATGAGTACAAATCCCCTGGGCCAGATGATATGCACCCTAGAGTGCTCAAAGAACTTTGTAGAGAGCTTGCAGAGCCTTTGTCCATCAGCTTCCAGACCTCTTGGGGGATGGGAGATGTGCCACAAGATCTGAGGAGGGCGAGTTAGCCTGTGCTTCGGAGTGGGTGTTCTTCCTCCCTGCTGAACTAGGGAAGCAGGCAGGACAACACAGCAGAATTAATAAGCATGTAACCTTGACTCTACAATTGTACCCAGGCCAGAAGCCTTCCTATTTCTCTGAAGGCATGTAGCAATCCTGTGCTGCTGACATCACTTCTGGCAAGTACGTGACAAATTTGACACCTATGATCTGAATCTCATCAAGCAAAGTTGATGCTGTGGTATAGCATGTGTTTTCTTTGCAAGTACAAAATATCATTCAGTCCCTGATATCTTTTGTTAAAGAAGAAGAGTTGCTTTTTATACCCTGCTTTTCCCAACCGAAAGGAGTCTCAAAGCGGCTTACAATCACCTTCCCTCCCCCCCCAACAGGCTGAGAGAGTTGTGAGAGAACTGTGAGTAGCCCAAGGTCACCCATCTGGTTCTCCAGAGTCTGCCGCTATATGGAGGAGCAGGGAATCAAATCCGGTTCTCCAGATTAGAGTCTACGATTATTAACCACTCCATCACGCTGGGCAGGGCTGCGAGGGAAGCAGGGCCAGGCAGGGATGCAGGGGAGGGGGAGGCAAACTACTCCAGAAGACCCACAAGGCTGAGAGCCTCCAGTGTTCAAGTTGCCTAAGGTTAGGGGACTACCGAGGGAACTGCCAAGACAGCATCCAAATGGATCTTTCACATTGGACCTTCAGGGCTAGTGGATTACAAATAGGAAGCCTATTTGCCTATCTAGTGAATTGGTACTCATGGTTATTAGTGAATTTATCATCATGAAATATTACTCGACAAACTAGGCATGCAGTATTTCAGTATTCCATGTCTTTATTTCACTTCATCTAGAACCCATGTTTTTCCCCAGTGGGGACGCAAAGTTGCATACATCGTTCTCCTCTCCCCAATTTTTACTCTCACAGCAACTATGTGGGATATGTTAGGCTGAGTGTGTGTTACTGGCTCAAGGTCACTCAGCAAGCTTGCATGGCAGACTGAGGTTTTGAACCTGGGTCTCCTGGATCCTGTTCTGACAGTCTAACACCCATGTTAGTCCTATGCTGTGGGAGGGGATGCAGGAGGTGGGCCCCAAAAACTCTGCTTTGTGTCACTTTCCAACCCTGGGGCTGGGAAGGATCTCGGCCAGAGATGATAAAGGGTTGCTGCCTGTCAGAATTGACAATCCTGAGCTAGATGGACCAAACGCTAGGAGGCAATATCTTGTGCTGTCAATGCATACAAAGGCTTCTGAACTTGTGTTCACTGCCCTTTTGGTTTTGTTGCTATGTGAGGTGGATGAGATTGCTGGGTTCCTAACAGCATCTATTTCTCCCACCTTTCCCACATAGCATCCTTGTTTCTTTACAGCTCCTGTCCATGTTTATTTTTCAAAGGGTGGTTTTTGTCTTGCTGTAATGTATATATTGCTTATCAACTGCCCCTTTTTATTGGGCTAAAACAACAAAGAATCAGGCCACTCCTTAAAGATTAACCCATTTAATTGTGACATAACCTTTTACAGTTTTGGTAATCCCCATCTGTAAAAGGAGAAGATGTTTGTGAGGGCGAATGAGTAAGATGTTATTATATTGCAAGTGCTAGGGCACATGGATGATGATTCAAATTAACTCTGCCAGTTGCACAATTCGTTTCGTCTGGTGCAAGGGGACTGTGATCTGTCACCCTCCATAAATGGGCCACATGTCTGAGATTCCTCAGGATCCAATTTACTGCACTTCAGTTTTAATCAGATCTCTAGCATAGGGGTCAACAACTTTTCATAATTAAAGTGTCAGAATATGTCAAAAGAAAGGCCCTTTGGGTAACTGAAATTATACAATTCTGTTGTGGCTCCTACCTTGTAGAATAATCTGCTGGAGGAAATCAGGAAGGCTCCCATACTTGTGTCATTTTGCAAAATATGGAAAACAGACCAGTTGAGGTGGGCATTTTTATAAAGGGAATAGGGCTATCATAGAACAGAGTGGGTCAAGAAGGCATTGTATAAAGGGAATCAGCACTGTAGCCTATGCCACTATTTATGGTGCTGTCCAGAGTTTGCCTCCACCCTCCTGGACTTACCCAAGAAGAGGGGGCCAAACTTCATCCTGGGCAGCAGGGTGATGAGGATCCATGCCTATTAAGGGCTCCTTAAGGGAGCATGTTGTGGAACAGGCTCAGAGACACCTGGCCCTGCCTTCATCCCCAAGGCTGGCACCCACCCAGCTGGTAAAAGGAGGGAAAATGCAGGCAACATCACTTCTGATCAGGACAGATGGATCTCGTTGCCCTGGGAGAGGGCTGGGGGTGTGACATGGGAATTTTCTTTCCCACCCCTAAGTTCTTTGTGTTTGGACTTCTCTGCCTGCCTACTTACCTAAGCAAAGCCAGAGAATGTGTGTGTGTGTGTGTGTGTATTCGCCACAGAAAATAGTGTCAAAGTCACCTTTTTAGCTTAAAAATGGGATTTTTAAAGTTGAAATACCAACGATTTGAAAAGGACGCTCTAGGTCGGCTAGTAAAGTGAAAGCAGGAAGTACACAGGAAGTTGTAAGGACACGGCCCTTCTGTAGTCTCCTCTCACTGATTTCCAGGTGTAGGGACGATTTAGCCGTGACACAAGGGAAACGTACTTCTGAGCCTATGACCTTCTTCCTGGTAATTTATATTACTTCTGTGCTAAAGAGCAGTAGAGTTTAAGTCTTGCAGTCTTCCGGTTCCAAGATAAGTCACCTCCAATCCAACGTGGCTGGAGGACTCTCCCAAACCGGAAAGATGTCTCTGGTTACAAGGGAGGAGGTTTCAATCTTCCCACCCCTTCCAGCGATGCCGCATCTAATTGGTAAAGTCCATGCCACTCATAAAATCCCGTTTGTTTAAACTATATGCCGATCAAACTGATAGAGTTCCTGCCGGCTTATCTGATGGATATTTCATTCAAAGTTCAGCTTATATACTGGGTGGAGAGACCCTGGATCCAGAGATGTTTTTATCAGCTCCCCGTTACTTCTTATTTAAGGTAAATACAAAAGAGTGCCAGTGACTCACTTGGATTTTTGGAGATGAGGTTTTGATGATAATAGTAGATCTTTGATGTTGATAGGTAGAGGAGGGCTGAGCCTGGTTGCCAAAGGAGCGTTCGTGGCGATTTCTTATCCCTCAATGCCGGTGGGACAGGCATCCAAACCTCCGGGGGACTTAAAAAAGCTCCCTCAGAGAGTTTAGGAGTCAAACCGCTCTTGTCGGCTGCAGGGAAGTTTCCTACTTCCCAGTCCACTTGTTAGAACCGGGTTGGGGTGCTATACAGCACCCCAAATAGAGCGCTTCTTCGATTTTACTCGGGGAGAGCCCAAGGAACATAGCACTCAGTCCAGCTGCTCTACCGGAAGTCCAATCGGGGGTTCCTTGATAGCTGTGTAACATAACCAGAACTCTGTTGTGACTGTGCATTGCAGAGAAAGATCCAGACCGAGGGGAGGGGGGGAGCTGTGTTTTGGGGAAGACTGTTATTGATCTCTTATATGTACACATCCCTATGTCTCTCTCAGTTCTGTGTAGAAGTACTACTTTAAGGCCTCAAATTATTTAAGTACATTTATCCCACCCTTTCCCCATACAGCTGGGTATTTCCTCCTCCATTTTATCCACACAACAACTTTGTGAGGTAAGTTAGGCTGAGAGAAAATGATGCTTGGCAAGTTTTCAGGGCAAGTGAAAATCTGAACCTGGGCATGCCACAGCACTCTTGCCATTCTACCACACAGTTGTTCTTAAATTTAAAGGATTAACTATGACACTTGGAGGAAACTGCAGCAGAAATATGGGTTTTCTACCTCTTCCCAGCATAACATAGATAATTAAGGAAGGGGTTTAATTGAAGCTGAAGTGCAAGGCATTTTCTGGAGATCAGAGAATCCTCCATTTTGATCCCATAAACAGCATGAAGACCTTGGAGTGAGGCAGAGCCTCACCAGACTCGAAGAAAGGTCAGTCCACAAAAATAGTGTCACTTAGTCATTTGCTAAACTTAGTACATGAACTAATAAAGAGCCATTCAAAGGTTGCAGTTTCTTAGTTATCTCATGTTCAAAGATCACATTAAGTTCCTCCTTTGTCAGTCTGCAATACCAAGTAGCATACTGTACCACTGAAGCTGCAAGCTTTGTTTAGCCAGAGAGTGAGGGAAATGCCTAGATGCCACAGAATCAATTGACATGAAACCAAATGTCGTCTTTTGTTATATATTCTCATACATCTGGCATCACAATTTAGGGTCATCAGTGTGAGCTGGACGAGGCTGTTGTCCTTTGTATAGTTGTTCAGCAGAGAGACCATTTTCAGCTTGTGCTATTTGCTGTGCTGCGTGGGAGAGAAGCTGTGCCGGCTCCAGTTTTCTCATCCATATAACTCTAGCGCCCCTGTTCTCATATGGAATTAGAGATTAGGAGAAAGTGTTTTCTTTTTGCATTGTGGAGTAGAAGACAAATCAAGCAGAACAGCTGGAGGGGGGATAATGAAACTGGCCTTCCTTACAGGGCTGCTGGGTGGATTCCTGTGACCATGTATTTGTGGTACTTTGTACACAGAAAAAGCTTTATCAATGCTAAAAATCACAATTGACTCCTGCAACCAAGATCAGTGGGAACTGAGTTTTTATAGACTGAATGCATTTGTGTCCCAATTATTGAATGTCATTAAAGACATAGGAATAATGGGGGTGGGGAGGAAAGAGAATGGACTACAAGATTATTAAGAGGATTTATCCAATAGGTAATACACTGAGATCACAGTCCTAAGCCTGGCCTTTGGACAAAATGGAATACCAGCTAAAATGTAAGATGTGCCAAAACGTGAATCCAGTGACACTATGTGTGTGTTGATGTGTGTATAAAATGTTGTCAAGTTGTAGCTGACTTATGGTGACCCCTTATGGGGTTTTCAAGGCAAGAGACTAACAGAGGTGGGTTGCCAGTGCCTTCCTTTGCACAGCAACCCTGGTATTCCTAGGTGGTCTTGCATCCAAATTCTAACCAGGGCTGACCCTGCTCAGCTTCCAAGATCTGACAAGATCAGACTATACCATGCTACCTTCCCTCCCATTGGCACTATAAAGATCAACAAATTTTTCCAGAGTATAAGCTTTTGTGAATCAAAGCTCATTTTATGAAGTTTGTTTGACTCATGAAAGCTTAGATCCTAGAAAATTTTGTTGATCTGTAAGGTGCTAATGGAGTTGAATATTGTTCTACTGGTACAGACTAACATGGCTACCCAGCTGAAACTGAGATATGCTGGTTGGCTGTTGGGTGGGAAGGAGAGAAGAAACAAGGAAAAGGGAGAGACTATGGGGGCTTTTAGGAAAGGGAAAGAGGAAATAGTGGAGGAAGGGGGAAAGTCCTTGCAGGTTCCTACTTTTTATTCATATTTCCCATTAGAGTGTAGAGGGAAATAAGTCCTGTGTTACCAAACTGGTGGCAGCACCCTTTGCCATCAGAATAATCCAAGGCACACAAGTGGAAATGCTGTCTCAGTCACAAATACTGACAAGTGAGGAGATAGTCTGTTACAAGGTCCTTCTATGCCTAAGAAGATGAAGCTTGCATGAAAAGTGGATATCGCCAAGGGTTCAGATCACATATTTCTCGTCTTGGAGAACTGACTGACCCCACCTTTTTCTAAGGACAAGAATTTTGCCCATTTGTGATGGCCCTTTCCATATAAAGTTTGCTTCTTAGCATATGAAAGCGTCCAGTTTTCAGAAACCCCCCCCCCCAAAGTTGAGCTGGTCCTTCCAAAGTGCTAGTGCTTCAAACTCTATTTACCCAGCCTACTCCGTTTTGCCCACTGGTTTAGGGTGGATGTCTTTAAAACACTTGCATCATCGTTATCATGCTGAAAAGATTCTGGGGGAAATCCCCTTTTAGCAAAGATGACTGAGTACAACAGGAAACTTAAAGAGGGTCAAGAATACCTCAAAAGAAAATCCCCTCTCCGCAAGTCCTTGTAGGTCCTCTACTTGTATTTATATGAATAATGACATATGGGTACAGATTCACTCTGTCCCACCCTATAGGCTTATGGCAAACAACATTATATTAATAGCATATGACCTCTATTAGTATTTTAACTATGATTATCAACTGATTAAAGATTTTAACAGAGATGATCAATGAACTGTAATCAACTAAAATGCACTGACACTTCATCGAAACCTCACTACAGATTCTCTTTTGAGAGTTATCACAAAAAAGCTCAGCTCCACTAGAGGGTCCCCCCCCCCCACACGAATGGAAGATTTCCATCCACAAAGTGCAACTTTCCGGCTTCCTCCCTCCTGCTTCAGCTGTTCCGGGGGAGAAGGAGCATTTCTGGATGCAGTTTGGGCAGCAGTCAGAGGGGGGAGGTGAGAAAGTCATGCTCTGCTGGCAGAAATCCTTCAATCCACGGGAATGCTCAGCTGGATCTAAGCAGTCGTTAGAAAAAAACATTCTTCCATAGTTTGTTAATCATTCCCACACAATCTTCCCCAAGAATGTTTTTAGTTGTCAGTTCCTCTGATTAAGATTTGCCCTCCTTGATTAATATAGGCCTTGTACTGTTTTATTAACTAAGAATTTATTAATTAATCAATGAAAAGTGGTTACAGCTTTAGTCATTTTCACATGTGGTCTAAATGGGCTTTTGCCACAATGGGTTTTGCAATGCATATGTAAAACATACTCTGCTCATACATATTAAAAACGCTTCTACTCCCCATGGAGAATGACTAGATTCTGACTGTAAATATAAATAACATGAAAGAATTTGGATCCCATGTGTTCAAATGTCCTTATGCAGCTAATTACAAGTTTCATGAGCTTGGAATACCATAACGAATACCAGAGCAGTCCTCCAGAGTTACTCCAGCCAAAGCATATAGAAATCCATGGAGTTAGAGATGGGGGAATCCTTCAGAGGGTTGTGACATGGTTATATAGCAAAGAAATGGTCAAGAAATGGAGGCTTCTCTTCGCCTTCTGTTGCAAGAGCGAATAGAGGAGCAGCTGTTAAGGATCAACCTCGGCAGAAAACGCAATTCCCCTTGATAGTCCAATCCTATGTGCATTTACATCTCAGAAGTCTCACTGAGTTCAGTGAGACCTACTTTCTAGTAAGTATGGTTAGGATATATATTTTTTGCCAACAGAGTTACAATTGCGTTTACTCAGAAGCAAATTCCACTGGATTCAATTGAACTTCCTTCCATGCATAGGTTGTGTAGAGTTGTAACCTAGGTTTGGCTGTGAGGTTGAAGGCAAAATATATATGGTTCAATTGCCGCACCTTAAAATTGCAATGAAGTGCAACTAAATGAAGCATTCTGCGTTTTTGTAATCTATTACAACAACTACAGATGTGTTTTGTATTTTAAAAGTGCACCTGAGCGATATAGAGAGTTAGTTATAGTTGTGTGTTGAAACTTATAATATTTCTAGGAAACCTCATTTCACAGACAATATTCAGCCACTGCTTTTCTGAAACAGTTTCTCGGCAGATACTGGCAGATACTAAGAATTAATTTCCTGGAATAATGCTTCTACTTTGCTGTCTTCTTGGAAACTCCCCTTTTCTTTGATGATAGTTTCACAGAGTAGCCACGTTGGTCTGCAGTAGAACAGTTAGATCTGAATCTAGTAGCACCAAGACCAACAAGAGTTTCAGATTGTAAGCTTTAGAGAATAAAATGTATATTGTAATCAGCTTTATTACAGCAGAAAGGAAATGCAGAAAATTAGCATCTGTAGTGAGATAGGATAGTGACATAGGATTTTTATTTCCCAAGCATTTATCCTCTGCTCTAATCAAGCTGATCACGATATACATTGTACCTTTGCATCCTATACAAGCATTCTTTACAACACCCCGCCCATCCTCTGACTAGGATAAAAGGGCAAAGATCTCCATTTCTACTCTGTGTCTGACAAAGGGAGATTTGACTCTTGAAAACTTACACCCTGAAACTCCTGTTGGCCTCTAAGGTGCTACTGGACTCAACTCTGTTTCTTTGATGAAAGTCCTTAGAATAATTTTTATTTATAGCCTTCTTCAGGCTACCCTAATTATTGAGTGGGCTAATTAAATAATTTACAGGTTTAGTTCTCTAAAAGGGGAAAAAATCAAATACAAGTATTCTAACATACAGCGTTTCCCAAGTTCAGTGATGTAGCATATTTTCAATTCAATTCAAGACCTTTATTGGCATGATGTAGCATATGTTGAAAGCAACAGAGAGTGGTGATGGAGCTCTTGATTGAGCTCATTCTTGTCTAGGACAAGGAAGGTGCCTTTAGATAGCTACTGATGCTGGGCTGTTCTCTTTCAAAGCAGATCACAGTCGTAGTGGAATTTCCTATAGAAGAGAAGACGCATCTCTCACCATCATTTTCTGACAATACCAGGCCCTCCAATCACTGGGTAATAAATTTGATGTGGACTGAACTGTGTCTGGAGGGATTATTTTATGCGTGTGTTGTATTATTCATCTCCAGTTCTATAAATAGGGTTGCCAGTTCCCCCGTGACCACCAGTGGGAGATGGCGGAGGTGGTGTGGCCAGATCCAGGTTGGGAAACTTCTGGAAAGTTGGGGATGGAGCCTGGGGAGGACAGGGACACAAGTGGGACACAATACTATAGAGTCCACCCTCTAAAGCATCCATTTTCTCCAGGTGAACTGATCTCTGTAGTCTGGAGATGATGTTTAATTCCGGTGGATCACCAGATCCCACCTGGAATCTGGCATCCCTATCTATAAATGTAGGCTGGTCACATATTCACAAGCCTGGGAAGAATCCCACCTGCAACCAAAGCTTGATTTGCTGTTTTCATCACTGCAGTTTCCCCTTGAGAAAGCTGCCACTTTAAATAATATGCAGCAGCTAAGTTAGCTCTTCAGCTGTGAGAAGTACAACAGTGAAAATGCCGATAAAGCTTCCACTTTATTCTCAAAAAAGGGAGAAATCTGGACCATAAATAATGTGGAAGATTGTCTGCCTATCTCCTGGGTGCCAGTTTGTTAATTTGGAGTTTGAATTATTTTTGGGACCAAGCCTGCCACATCTTCACTGTCCAAACCAGGCATTAGAAGAAGAAGAGTTGGTTTTTATATGCTGACTTTTCCTACCAGTTAAGGAATAATCAAACCTGCTTACTATCACCTTCCCTTCCCCTCCCCACAAAGACACCCTGTGAGGTAGGTGCAGCTGGGAGAGCTCTAAGAGAGCTGTGACTAGCCCAAGGTTACCCAGCTGGCTTCATGTGTAGGAGTAGGGAAACCAACCCAGTTCACCAGATCAGCATGCACTGCTCATGTGGAGGAGTGGGGAATCAAATCTGGTTCTCTAGATTAGACTACACCACACTGGCTCATTACTTATTCATATAAATAAGTAGCAGTTTTCACTCAGTGGATACAGGGAAGAATGAGCTTCTTCCCTTATTCATTGGCACAGCACTGGTGACAGAACTATCGGTAAAGTGAAATCCTAAATGGAATTAGTCCCTTCTAAATCCCTTGACTTCAATAGACTTAGAAGGTATAACCCTAGGGTTGCAATGCAAATGTCACTAGGACAGGGCCCAAAATCTACTACTTGATGTGAGTTATTGGTCATTTATGCGTAGGTACTTTCACTCACGTTCACCCCCGGTCTGTCTCGGTTGTTCCTTGGAGTTATGCATGAGTTTTCCATCCATTAGAGATGACCTTGCTGCCAGCCTTCACAAATCCTGGACCTTCCCATTCCTCTGCTAACTTGATTCTTCCCTTAGCCCACTTGAAATCCACATGCATAAGGCAAAGCAGGGGACACCCAAACTTGGTTTCTATCGCAGGAAACATGCAGCCAATTACAAAGCAGCATGTAAAGAGGCGGGGATTCAAATGCTTTCTGCTTCCTCGGAGCTCTTTCTGAGCAGAGGAAAGGCTTTTTAAAGGTATGGATTTCTCCTCCCCCCCCTTTCAGATAGCTCCATTTTTTCTTCTTAAAATGCTTTTTTATGTAGCAATTGGGTTTGGGGGGGGGGATTTTCTCTCACAGTAAGCAATATAAAGTAAGCCAATTACAAAGCAGCATTTAAAGGGCCAGGAACTTGATTTGAGCTTGGAGACTGCTGGTGCATAGATTCCCAACAGGAAGGTGTGGGTCCAGTGAACAAAGAACCTCAGGTAAAACTCCCATGCATAAATGACCATTGCCATTGGCTTAAGTAGTCAAGTTGGAACAATGGAGAGGTTTTTCAGACCCCTTCTGCCTCATGGCAACATCTCCAGTAATTCCTGCAGAGGTACACTCCTGGCTTGATAGCTGTTCTTACTCAGTACACTTTCCAACTTGAGAATAATATAGGTATGCTATCATTGGAAAGTATGTATTGCAGAGACAAACTGAAAGCAAGAAGTTGTACAAGAACTGAGCAAGTCAGAAGGGATTGCTTTCCCCAACACTTGTTATCCTTTTCACTGTAGAAAGGTGTTGCAAGAAGGTGGTAGTTCAGAGCTAACAGGAACACACAGATATTTCATGTATTTGCAAATCCTCCTCGGCAGCCACATGATCTGAATTGAAGCCACTGTAATGAATGTCAACCATAAAAAAACCTGCAAGCGTGTATTTTTTATAAAAAAGTTGCTATGTCTTCATCAGATAGGGTTTGGACAGCCAATCTGGAAAAGGACACTGTTGAGATGGTACTGCGTGGTTGCAAAAAGCGTAATAAAGGAACATCCCCTTTGACACAGAGTCCCATTAATGTATGGAATTGGAGCTCAGGGTTGAGTTGTATTCCTTCCTTTCCCCAGTAGCTTGGTATTTTGAATATTTGTAAATTGCTGCAAGTGCTATTTGGCAGTACTGGAAATATTAGAGTCTCATGTTTTGTGTAAGAGCACTGTATTGGCAGCAAATGCTCATCAGCTTGCCAAAAATCTAAGAAACCACCAACAGAGCACCAGCGGTTAGCAAAAGTATGGGACACATTCTTTATGGAATAGCTGAGTCATCTAGAGTTGCTTTCTTTGGGAAAAAGGAAGCCTGAAGCCTTTATGATAACATGATTTCCTGAAAATGATGACAATAAAATATACGTTGACAATCTGTTTAAGTTCCATCATATTATCTGTTGGTTGACATGAACACATGAACATGTTGCTTGAAACAAACCCTGCCTTATCCCTTGGTCCATTTAGGACAGTATTGTCTACTCTGACTGGTAGTGGCTTTCCGAGGTCTCAGGTGGAGGTCTTTCACATCACCTAGTGACTGATCCTTTTAACTGGATTGTCCAAGGACTGAACCTGGGAGATAAGGATTAACTTTTTTTGCAGTTCAGATGTTTCGTGTTCCTAATTATTTTTCCCTTGTGTATATTTGAATAATTATACTGAATTAACACAAGAAAAGCCCTGCTGAATCAGGCCAGTGGCGCATTTAGTCTAGAATATCTGGTTTCCCATAGTGGCAAACTAGAAGGCAAAGAAGTGAAAGCCTCCCCTTATTGTTGCCCTCCAAGTGGTATTCTGGTGGTATTCTGAGGGTTACTGCCATTGAATATGGAGGCTTCATAAACTCAAGGGCTAATAGCCATTAATGGACCTGTGTGAATTCATTTAATTAGCTAATTCTACATTATTGGCTACCACTGTATCCTGAGGCAGTGAGTTCCACAAGTTAATTATGCATTAGGTCAGGGGTCGGCAAACTCATTAGTCAAAAGAGCCAAATATCAACAGTATAACAATTGAGATTTCTTTTGAGAGCCAAATTTCTTAAACTTAAACTATATAGGTAGGTACACTGTTTATTAACTTAATAAACTTTAATTAAAGTTTTAAGTCTTAATTAAACTATAGGTACACTGAATAAAACTTGATATCATACTGAATAGTGATCTTATTTATTGATAAAAATTAAATTGTAAGTACCTGCCATTTCCCCCTCCCCGTCCAGTCCTTGTCTGGAGGCCTGGTCTACCGCCATAAAAGCCTATTGGTAGACCTGGCCTCCGGCTGAGTCCCATTGGGAGGCCAGGTCTACCCATTGGCTTTCTTGGCAGTAGACCTGGCCTCCAGAGGCCCATAGAAGCCAATTGGTAGACCTGGCCTCTGAAGGGGGACTTTTTCCCCTCCTCGGAGTCCAGGTGTACTGCCAAGAGAGCCAGTGGGTAGACATGGCCTCCCAATGGGACTCAGCCGGAGGCCAGGTCTACCAAAGGAAGCCCGCCCCGCCCAACAGCTGATAGGCGGGGGGGCAGGAACCAACGAGCTGCCCGCCCAGCAATCGCGCAGCTAGAGGGGAGGGGAGGCTTTAGCCTCCCAACCATTGAGGGAAAGGGAAAGGGGCACCCGGCCATTCTCCACGGTGTGTGTGGGGGAGACAGTGCGCCCGCTCTCTCTCTCAGGCGTGCCGGCTCCGCAGCCCGGCTGCCGGCACGAGCGGGTGCAAGAGCAGGGGCTCCGACCCAAGTTCAGAGAGCCGCACTCAACGGGCCAAAGAGCCGCATGCGGCTCTGGAGCCGCAGTTTTGAGACCCCTGCATTAGGTGATGAAGTACTTCCTTTTATATGTCTTGAATTTATTGCCCATCTCCTTCATTGGTGCACCTGAGGGGGAAAAACTCTCTCCAGTGTTTTCACAGCAGACATAATTTTATAATGTTATATCGTGTCTGCCCTTGTAGGCAGACACGATATAACAATAAAAATGTGGAACAATAAATGTATTCTACTCTGAAATTTTTAAAAGCCCAAAATAAATTATGGAATAATCATGACAAATCCTCTTGAGACACGAAAAGTCACAACTCAGTCTTCATTCAGCTAGCAAATAATGCCCAAGAAGCCATTAGTATTTCTAGAGCCATGTTGGTGAACCTATGGCACGCGTGCCGGACTTGGCATGCTGAGCCCTCTCTGTGGGCACACGCAGGTAAGTTGAGCAGCCGTCATATCTGCCTTCCCTGGACTCCCCGTCGGCCAGCTTAGGGCTTTGAACAAACATTAATTGTTCAAAAGCATGCCAAATGCAAACTTTTACCTTTCAATAAAAAGTTGTTTGTATCATTGAAAGCTCTGTTATTGTGTTTTTCTTTTAAGGCAAAAGATGTTAATGTATGTGTTGTTTTTTCTAAACTAAAACCTCAGTATTCAGGTTAAATTGCTGTGTTGGCACTTTGCGATAAATAAGTGGGTTTTGGATTGCAGTTTGGGCACTCGGTCTCTAAAAGGCTCGCCATCACTGTTCTAGAGGGAGTCCTTATTGCTGGTGTAGGGTTGCCAGGTCCCTCTTCGCCACCAGCCGGAGGTTTTCTGGGCAGAGCCTGAGGGCAGAGTGTGGGGAGGGGAGGGACTTCAATGCCATAGAGTCCAATTGCCAAAGCGGCCATTTTCTCCAGGGGAACTGATCTCTATCGGCTGGAGATCAGTTGTGATAGCAGGAGATCTCCAGCTAGTACCTGGAGGTTGGCAACCCTATGCTGGTCATATGAACTTTTATGGAGCTGGTATGTTCTGTGATAAAACCACTTGGCAGGCATTCAAGTTAGGCTTGCCAAACTCTAGGTGGGCTCTGGAGATCTCCCCAAATGACAACTGATTTCCAGCATACAGAGATCAGTTCCCCCAGAGAAAATGGCTGCATTGGATGGTGGACTCTATGGCATTATACACCACTGAGGTCCCTTTTCTGCTCAAATCTAGGATCCATCCCCATAACTCCAGGAATTTCCCAATCCATAGATGGCAACCCTAATTCCAGTAAGAAGCTAAGAGTAATAAGTTAAGCCATCTGCATCTGGACTTGCTTTCCACAACCCTTCCTGTGTGTTTTCCTTCCTTGTTCTTCACCCCCACTCAACAGTTCTCATGGACACTGATTTCTACTTTCACTTGGATGCAAATAAAATCTTTCTTTCTTTCTTTCTTTCTTTCTTTCTTTCTTTCTTTCTTTCTTTCTTTCTTTCTTTCTTTCTTTCTTTCTTTCTTTCTTTCTTTCTTTCTTTCTTTCTTTCTTTCTTTCTTTCTTTCTTTCTTCCAGCTACTGAAACTTGTTTTGTGCCATAAGTGGGGACCCAAAGTGGCTTTCAACATCATTCTCCCCGCCTCCTTTTTATCCTCACAACAACAGTCCTGTGAGGTAGGTTAGGCTGAGACTGTATGGCTGTCCAAGGTCACCCAGTGATCTTCCATTGCAGAGTGGGGATTTGAACCTTGGTCTCTCAGATCTTAGTCTGATAGTCTAACCACTATACCATGTGTGTAGTGCAAAATAATACTAAAGACATAAAAGAACAAAGATAATCAAAACAACTGTTGCCACTGTTATTTGGCGATAGGGGAGGAGATGGTCAGAATTATATGGATGGCAAGCCTCATTAACTCAGGTAAGTCACTTCTTTATCCTGCAAGCAACACTATGAATGTATGCTAGTTCATAAAGTGATCTTTCTCCTGGAGGAGCCATCTGGTTCCAAAGTTGCAATGCAGATCAGTAGCCAGGATTCAAGGACAATTGCTGGGAAACTGTGTGCACAGAAGCAAGTCAAGCAAAGGGCAGGCTAGTCAGCAACACTGAGAAAAGGAAGACAAAGTTTATTGGAAGGTTCTGATGAACTTTGTTTATTCAGGGGAGAAGGAAGCTGATGAAGAAACATTACAAAAAATCACAGTCTTGCTTTTGATAGCCAAAGTTCATTATGAGGCTTCACTGTGGCTTTGATTCTTGCCATGTAGGCTATGCTTCTTTGCAAATGTTCAAAATATCTAGCTCAGAGCGACCCCCCAACACCCCCCCCCCCGATGGGAGCCTTCTGCATGCTCAACATTTGATACATCAACACAATGTTTTCTAAAAAGTTAGATCTCTGTAAAATAGTGTCTGAAGTTTTGCTAGTTCAAGGAACACATTTTCACGTGAATAATGGCCTATAAGAAGGCATGTGGAGATGGGTGGTCAAGCCATTGCACACTTTTTTGACTAAAAATCCATACCTATGACTAAAAACCACTTAAACATGCTTTTTAGGTTTCACGCTTCTGTAAAGGGGAGGCAGAGTAAAGTTAAAGGTGTGCTGTCAATACAATCAAGACGACATTGCAAATAGTTGTACATTTTTAGAAACTTGTGCTTACTATCTCTGTCTAGCTTCTTCATGGCTGCCCTTCCCAGTCTCAATCTCCTTCTGATTTCTTGGTTGTAGTTTCTCTTTTGGTTGATGATGGAGCCAAGGAATAGAAAATCTTGAACAATTTCAATTTCTTCATTGTCAGCCTTAAAGTTGTGTAATTCCCCAGTAGTCATTACGTTTGTCTTCTCGATGTTCAGCTGTAATACTGCTTCAGCACTTTCTGCTTTAACCTTCATCAGGAATCATTTCAAGTCTTCACTATTTTTTGTCAGTAATGTGGTGTCATCTGCTTCTCATTATATATATGGTTACAATCTTTGTTGTAAGAGTTTGAGCACCACTTTACTTGCACGAGAAATTAATGTGATGGTCTGATAGTTGCTGCAGTCTTTGACATCTTCTTTATTGGAACTGGAATGTAAATTGACTGTTTCCAGTTGTGTGCCATTGTTTTGTTTTCCATATTTGTTTGTATGTTTGTGTTAAGATTTTGATGGATTCTTTTCCTGTGGCTTGGAATAGCTCTATTGATATCCTATCTACTCCTGGTGATTTGTTTCTCCCAATTGCTCTCAGTGCAGCTTTCACTTCACTTTCTAATAATGCAGTTTCTTCAAAAGATTCTTCTTGGAAGGAATCAGTCATCCTTTTATCTCTTTTGTATAGTTCTTAAGTGTATTGTTCCCGTCTTTTCTTTTCCTTTTCAGTTAATGTATTTCCATGGTGACCTTTCAGTATGCTTAACTGTGCTTTAAATTTCCGTTTAATTTCCTAGATCTTGTGGAACAGATCTCTTGTTCTTCCTTTTTTTGTTATGCTCTTTTATTTCTTTACAGTGGTTATTGCAATAATTCTCTTTGTCTCTAAGTGCAAATCACTGGAACGCAGCATTTAGACTTTTGGTTCTGTTTCTGTCACCTTTTATTTTTGTTTCTTGTCTATCTTTAGCAATTATAAGAGCTTCCTCAGTCATCCAGTGAGACTTTTCATTTCTTTTGGTTACAGGAATAGTCTTTGTGCATCCTCTCTGGTTTCAACTCAGTTCTTCTGGTTCACATTCACTTGGACTTAGTTACGCAGATCTGTTCTTTATATGGTCTTTAAACTCTTCAGGAATGTTGTTTAGATTGTATTTTTGCACTATGAATGTTTTGGTGTTTTTCTTCATCTTTATTCTAATTTTTGATATTAACAGTTCATGGTCTGTACTACAGTTGGCTCTTGGTCTTGTTGTAACAGAAAGAATAGATAGTCTGTCTTCTGCTTTCAATTATGTAATCTATTTGCTTTCTATATTGGCTGTCCGGTGATATCCTTGTATACAATCGTCTGTTTGATTGCCTGAAACATGTGTTTGCAACGATCAAATTGTTGTCTTCACAGAATTCTAAGAGTTGCCCTCCTGCTTCATTTCATGCTGCTAGCCCAAATCTCCCAACAATATTTATTCTGCTTTGTTTCCTACTTTTGCATTCCAGTCTTCTATGATTATCAGCACATCTTGTTTAAGTGTGTGATCATAAGAACATAAGAAAAGCCATGCTGGATCAGACCAAGGCCCATCAAGTCCAACTATCTGTTCACGCAATGGTCAACCAGGTGCCTCTAGGAAGCCCACAAACAAGACAACTGCAGCACCATTATCCTGCCTGTGTTCCACAGCACCTAATATAATAGGCATGCTCCTCTGATCCTGGAGAGAATAGGTATGCATCATGACTAGTAGCCATGGATAGCCCAGTCCTCCATGAACATGTCCACTTTCGTCTTAAAGCCTTCCAAGTTGGTAGCTATCACCACATCCTGGGGCAGGGAGTTCCACATTTTATCTATGCGTTGTGTGAAGAAATACTTCCTTTCAATTTCTTCTTGGACACTTGCATAAAAGCTTTCAGTTTCTTCCTTATCAGCATCTGTAGCTGTGGCATAAACTTGAGTGATGGTTATATTGATAGGCTTTCCATGAGGTCTGATTGATATTATTCATTCAGACTTTGCATTATAGTCCAAGACTGCCTGTGCTACATCTCCCCTCACTCTGCAGAAGCAACTCTGTTTCTTCTGTGTTTGTCATTCCCCAAGTAAAACACTTTGTAATTTTCTGATTGAAAATGTCCTAATCCAGTATACTTGAGTTCACTCATTCCCAGGATTGTAATGTTTAAACATTCTATTTCTCATTTTACAATTTTAAGCTTACCTTGTTTCATACTTGTCACATTCCATGTTTGTATTGTATGCATCAAACTGCTTTGGACTTTCCTTTTGCATCTATTCATGTCAACAACTGAACGTCTTTTGGCTTTAGTCCAGTTGTGTTATTAAGAATAGCGCTAGTTGTAGTTGTCCTCAGCTCTTCCCCAGTAGCTGACTGAGTGCCATCTGACCTGGGGGTTCTATCTTCCAGCACTATATCTTTTTTTCGTTTTGGACATTTCCCTACTTATCCCATTAAGCCCTTTGGTTGCACAGTCACTCTATTGTATTTACATTACAGCACCAACAATTGACTGCTGAGCATAGTTGGGCATCGGTGCATGGCTGATTGTCAACTAAGCCTGAGTCAACACAAAATATACTTACTGGATCATCAGAGGGGCTTCCTGAAAATCCATCACAACTTGGGCACTGCTGGAATGCCACATGATGGCTTCTTTCCCATGAAATGCGATGCATTCTGGGACTTTTAAGTAGTAATTCTGGCAAACAAAAGCTACCTGTATTCTCAGTAAGCTGCAGTGTTCTGCATGTTGACAGCAGAGTATTTTTAGAAGTTGTGCAAAGGTATCAGCAAACAGGTTCAGATAAAAATATGTGAATCACCTTGCCACAAGGTATGCTTATAGTTTACATTGCTCTGTTTGTTCTGTGAAACCCATTGTTTGAGACAAAGGTGAAGTCCCATCTAAGTTCAGGGAATCATCAAACAGTGCTGAAAGGCAAATATAGCATTAGTGCAACCTAACCTAATATGTTTACATTAATTTTAGAAGCCTTTGTGACTTTAAAATTATGACTCCTTTACAATAAAAATAGATTGCGCAGTTTTTATCCTAGAAAAAAGACACTCCCAGAAATGAACCAAACAGTACAATAGAAACTGTAGAAACAAAACAAACTCAGCAATACCAAGGACCATGCCCGCACTGATGGTACCAACATTATCATCATTCACCAATGACACTGTCCTAAGCAACTGTATCACTGTTCACCCAGTGATGTCTTTGTGCTTCATACTTTAGCCATGTTCGGAAGACATCATTCAGTTCCTGGATCTGATGGTTGCTGAGATGACATCACGTCTCCCCCACACACATTGCACCAACAATACACTTTTTCATTTAGCTTCTTCATGTTTAGGATAAGTTGTGTTTCTGACTTCTGGATACTTTCAGTGTGGAAGTGGAGGGGGAGCAGTGCATTACAGTTTAGACTAATAAGAAAAGGACATTGCAGACATTGTAGTGATTTTATGGCTTCCTCCTTTTCTCTTTTAGTCTTATTCTGTAGTATTTGTGTGTGTGTGTGTGTGTGTGTGTGTGCTGTCAAGTCACAGCTGATTTATAGTGACCCCTTGGGTTTTCAAGGCAAGAGATGTTCGGACGTGGTTTGCCACTGCCTGACTCCACGTCACGACCCTGGTATTCCTTGGAGGTCTCCTATCCAAATACATTACTAACCAGGGCTGACTCTGCTTACCTTTTGAGATCTGATGAGATCAGGCTATCCAGGTCAGTATAGTAATTTAATTATTAATCGTGGCTGTAAGGTTGTGCCTTTCACACTGCTCTACACTGCCTGAAACTGAAGCAGCATGATTAGGTAGGGGAGACCTCCACAAATCCTACAAACAATTTCTTGGGAGTAAGCCCCATTGAATAACATGGGGCTTTCTTCCAAGTAGACCACTTATTTCTCCAACACCATGATAATTGTAATTCTCTAGCCGCCCCCACTTGTTTTTTTGTGTGTGTGGAAATGCTAGTTTATCGATAACATGTTAAATAAATAAATAAAGATGAAGAGAGAGGCAGCTGAGGGAAAGATCCGGTGCTCCCTTGCCCCCATTACATTTGGGTAATGAATTACCCGTGGGGGGGGGGAGCGCCAGATCTTTCCCTTGGCCTCCTCTCTCTTCATCTTTATTTATTTTTTTTCTCAATAAACTAGCATTTCCACACACACACAAAGTTGGCAGGGGGCAGCTGGAGAATTGCCATCGCATGGCTGCTTATTTCTCCAGTCTCATTTAAGATGGCTTCCAGGGGCTTCATAAGAGGGGTGGGATGAAGGCTGGCTGGAGGAGGAGAATGCGAGTCAAAGTACCCATGCATAAATGGCCAGTGTGATGAGGTGGTCAGGCTCTGCTGTCCCTAAAGGAGGAAGGGGGAAAGAGACAGCCTTTTCACCCAGCCAGACATGCAGGGCTTGGCTAGTCACTCAGCTTGTGGTGCTGAGCCATGCTGGCACATCTCCATGCAGCTCTTGGCTAGGCAGATGCCTCCTGGGGTTGCCATCTTCCAGGTGTAGCCTGGAGATCTTCCTCAATGACCACTGATCTTTCGACTACAGAGCTCAGTTTCCCTGGAAAAATGGCTGCTTCGCAGGGTGAACTCTATCACATTATGCCCTACTGAGTTCACTCTCCTTCCCAAACCCTGCTCTCCCCAGGCACCACCTTCCAAATCTCCAGGAATTTCCCAACCTGGAGCTGGCAGTTCTAGCACATCCTTCCCCAAGTGGCATGGGGCCTTCTCAAGCTGCCAGTTCATCCTCCTCAACAGCCGATTTCCTCCCTCCCCATGTTTCCTGAGTCTCAGACTGTATAGCAGATTAATTGTAGCCAAGACCGCTGGCTGATCGAAGCCACCCGGTCTGTGACTCTGTGGGTGTAGAGGCTGCAGGGCAGCAGCAGGCAGAAGCCCCATCACCCCCTAGCAATGAGGGCCCCCCGTGCCCCAGAATATCGATAGGCCTCTTAGTATTAACAGTAGTTCCATAACTTTTTTAAAAAATCCCTTGTCATCCACAGCCATATCCGTAATATATGATATGTTGCTTCAGCTGGTAATGAACACCAACTGTTTACAGAACTGAATGGAATGTAACCTTTCCTCTTAAGAGCTGGTACTGAGTAGATCCTTCTTGTACTCTAGCAAGTTGAGCATTTTCAGGCATGTAGCCTCTCGCATGGGTGCCACACTTCTCTGGCACTTGCAAAATTCTTCTGGCTTCTTGATGAAGATTGCTGATAAAACCTCTATATCTTCCTGTCCAGACAAAAAGCCATCTTGTCTCTTTAACAACCATTTTGTTCTCTCTGGCTGTTCAGCTTGTTATTTTCCATTATGAGACCTAGTGTATAGGGTTGCCATCCTCCAGATCCTCTAAGGGATCATAAAGTACCCTTATGAACTGCAAGATTGCAGTTGGATGTAACATTATATGTCTGAGGAAGCAAACATGTTCAAAGCGAAACAAGATCAAATCCGGAGGCTTGTCACTCTCTATGCTTATATGCACAGCTTTTTCCAGTAGCGTTCTGGGAAGTTTTCCAGCAGCTTGTGTATGCTAGCTAGCACAGCAGCAAGGAATCCAGCAACAACACAGGATTGGCCAGCTAACACCAGCAGACCACGGAACTCAGTGCATCTCTGGCACGGAAGCATCACATTGTGGGATAAGTTTCTTCTATTTTCCCTGGTGTAATTCCAAATCATTGAAGATATAAAGTCGGGTTAATGTTTCATTCTTCCTCAAGGACTTTATTTTATGGCAATTTGTATGTTTAAATCTGTTATTCCGCATGTATTATTGTAACTGCTTGAACTATGTTGGTGTTATGCATACATAATTTGGAAATAGCAAGTCCAGTATAATAGTCTTATTGGTGGCTGAGCATTGATAATTAATTTTCCTATATAGGAATTTTCCACATCCTCCAGATGGTGGCTGGAGATCCCCCCACTATCACAACTGATCTCCAGGTGATAGAGATCAGTCCCCCTGGAGAAAATTGCCACTTTGGCCATTGGACTCTATGGCATTGAAATCCCTCCCCTCTCCAAACCCTGCCCTCCTCAGGCTCCACCCCAAAAATCTCCAGATAATTCCCAACTCAGAGCTGGCAACTCTACTATTGTATCACAAGCTGCAGATGGCGCTATCTGGTAGGCTTCTGAAGGTTCTTTCCCAGAGCAGAGCAAATTAGCTCATGAGAAACATTTGAGTAAGGAGATGGGAGGGGGTACTTGCTCATCTTCCCCCGGGAACACATATCTAGCTTGAACCAGCCCGAAACACCCAGAAAGTTCCAGCCAGACAGCCCTGTGATTGGATGGTGTCACCTGGTCTTGGCTAGCTTTTCCGTAAGTTTCAGTATCGAGAAGTTAGCTTATTCTCTTTCTCCACCATCTTTGCTTCCCATTATGCTGTTGCTCAGAGCCACACTTTGCTCAACAGACCTCATGAGTTAATCACCAGCTTTACTATGTAACACCTTTTTTAAAAATAATTTTTTTTATATTTTTATATTTTGGGGTGTAGAAAAGAGAAAACAGGAGAAAAAAGAAAATGGGGAAGAATCAAAGAAAAAGATATGCCTGTGCCCAAGCTTCAATATATACATGCACCCTTCATCAACTTTAAACTTAAATTGTTGATTAGTCATTCTTGTAAATTACCCAAAGGAAAACAAAAAGGTTGAAAGCACTTAATTAATAATTAAAGGTAAAGGTCCCCTGTGCAAGCACCGGGTCATTCCTGACCCATGGGGTAGCATCACATCCCGACATTTACTAGGCAGACTTTGTGTATGGGGTGGCTTGCCAGTGCCTTCCCCAGTCATCTTCCCTTTACCCCCAGCAAGCTGGGTACTCATTTTACCGACCTCGGAAGGATGGAAGGCTGAGTCGACCTCGAGCTGGCTACCTGAAACCGACTTCTGTTGGGATCGAACTCAGGTCGTGAGCAGAGCTTTTGACTGCAGTACTGCAGCTTACCACTCTGTGCCACGGGGCTCTTCCAATTAGTAATTAGTAATCAGGTAATAACTATTACGATAGAATACATACATGGACATTTCTATATCAATTGAACTAAAACTGCAAACTTCAAATGTTAATTGCTGGTTTAACGTTCTGCCTCTCTGCACACTAAAAAACAAAGGAGATGAAAGCACATGAATATTTGTCAAATAGTGGCTGCCATTTCAACTTAAAGTCATCTATTGAATTCATTTTCATCAAGTGTGTTAATTTTGACATCAGAGCAAAGGCAAATAATTTGCTAATCCATTCAGCAATTACTGGAGTTGTAGGAGTTTTCCAATAAGTTGCATATAGAATTCTGGCATGAGAAGAGCCCTAGCCAGCTTAGCTGACTATTGTACCAGGGAATCGCTTATAATAAATGACAAAAAAACTAAGGTGATTGCTTTTGGTAAACATCGTAAAAAAGGGGCCTGGTATATAAAGGGGAAAAGAATCGAACAGGTACAGTCCATCAAATACCTTGGGGTGACTTTTCAATCAAATGGTCTAAAAATGGAACATCATAGGCAGGCTGCGAATCTAGCTGAAAGATCGTCCTATAATATGCTAAAATTTTTTTTACAAAGGGAGCCTACTTTATTCCAGCTGCCTTTAGATGGTTTCAGGCAAAGTCTACGGCCCAGATGTTGTATGGAACCTTACTGGGTTCCTTTATGTCCAGTTATGCCCCACTGGAGCGGGTCCAAGCTAAATTTCTTAGAGTAATACTCCAAGTACCATCATGCATATTGAATTCCTGGGTGCGTTTGGAGACCAGGATGTTAAAGATGGAGGCTAGGATTGGTCTTTCCTCCATTTATCTCTGGCTGAAAGTGCTGGGGGCAACTAAAGGCCTTCTGCCATTACTCGTTGGTGATGATTTTAAATCCGGATGGTGGCAACAGACTGAGAGGAGAGTCAAAAGCCTGGGATTCTCTGCCCACTTCCTGTTAGAGCTCTACAGTGACCAAGCAAAGCAATGAGTTAGGCAGAGGCTTTTTGACATTGAATGCCAAAACAAGCTTGTGAGCTCTCCTGCATTTTTGGCCCCAATCAGCAATAGATATGTGTTAGCAGAATGCCTGTCATTCCTACAAACAAACAAAGAAGGGTGTTTTCATTAGCCAGAAGTTCTGCCCTACCTTCGGCAATTCTAGAAGCCAGATTTAAGAGGTTATCAAGATCAGAATGGGGGTGTCCCTGTAAATCAGGTGAAGTCTGTTGCACACGTTTTCTTCAGATGCTCTTTTTATGAGGAAGCAAGACTTAAGCTAATTTCCCCTATCATTAATCTAACAAAGGACAGCTCTAAGGAAGGGAGGTTGAGGAATCTCCTATGGGAAGGGTCAGCCCAGACGATGAAACAAGTAGCTAAATTCTGTGCTGCAACATACAAGATTCATCAGACAAAGCGGGGGCTTAGCAATCTAACCTAAAAAGGAAAATGTTATATTAATCTGAGGTTTTAACTTATTTATTTATTTAAAAATTATATATCCCATAGATTTAGATACTGTATCTTTTAATTCTATCTTGTAATCAATATGAATATTTTAATGGCTTTGCTGTATTAATAAAACTGAAAAATGCTCCTCAGATGACAGAGATCAGTTCTGCTGGAGAAAATGGCTGCTTTGGAGGGTGGACTATATGGTACTATACCCTGCTGAGGTTGTTTCTCCCCCCCCAAACCTCACCCTCCCAAGGCTCCACCCCCAAAGCTCAAGGAATTTCCTAGCCTGGAGCTGGCAACCCTAAGGGGAAACTGATGTGTGTAGTTGGGAGATCTGTTGTGATTCCAGGAGATCTCCAGGCTCCACCTTGAGGATGGAAACCCTAGAAGGAGAGGACGAAGGAAAAGGGGGGAGGCTATGTGGAAAGTAAAAGAGGAAATAGTGGGGAATAAGATGCTTCTGCAAGTCCTTGTGCATTCCCATAGTAAAGTTGGCCCCAAAAAATTGTCCAAGAAAAATGTGAAATCTTAAAAAAAGTACAGGGTTTTTTAAAAACTCCAAATGATAAAAGGAGTGCCTGTAGCTTTAAGCAATGGGATCCCTCAGTGGTTGTTGCTAAAAAACTGCAGCATTCCAAGCTGGGTTTTTGTAAGAAAAAGGCAGAGAAGGGGGCAGAGTCCTTTCCAGGGCTGTTTTGGTCTTTGAGGGGGGACTCATTTGGCCAGGCCTGGCTAGGGTTGCCAGATCCCGGTTGGGACATTCCTGGAGATTTTTTTTTTGGGGGGGGGGAGAGTCTGAGGAGGTCAGGGTTTGGGGAGGGGAGAGTCTTCAGCTGGATATAATTTAATAGAGTCCACCTTCCAAAGCAGCCATTTCTGAAGATGGACAGATCTCTGTCATCTGGAGTTCAGTTGTAATTCCAGGATATCTCTAGGTCCCACCTGGAGGTTGGCAACCCTAGGCCTGGCAGCAACCACTGGGTGACTTGATACCATGCAACTTGCATGACTCAACTTGGCCTGGCTGCTTGCTATCCTTCAACAGCAGAGTAGTATCTGGGAGACACAAGTTCGAACTCCCATCTTGCTGTGAAAGATCTTTGAGTGATTTTGTGCCAGTCACATACTTTCATCCTAACCTACCTCAAAGGGATGTTGTGAGTATAAAAAGGAGGAGAGGAGAATAATGCAAGTTGCTTTGGTCTCCACTGTGGAGAAAGGCACGGTATAAATGAAATAAATAAATAATTAAATATAGCTGAAGATGGAAGTCAGATAAAAGTCAGGTTGGTGAATTGCTGAGAAGGAGAGAACGAGACAGTGAAAAGGGAGATGATATGGGGGCTGTCAGGAGGAAGGAAAGAGGAAGTAATGTGGGAATGGGGATACATAGGAAAGTTAGGGGCCATCCCACAAGTCCTTGAGGGTTCCCACAACTGGACCATAATTTTCCTAGGTAGAGACTGCTGAGGTGGGGGGAGAGAAAAAGCTAAAGGCAGAGGTGCAGATAAATGTAGGTTGGCTGTTGGTGGGGAAGGATAGAAGTAGGAAGGAAAAGGGGAAAGGCTATGGGGGCTTGAGGGACAAAGGAAAGAAAAAATACTGGGAGAGTTGGGAAATGAGATGCTCCTGCAAGTTTCATGCTTGTAGATTTTAATTCTTTGGATAATGTTTAGCAGAGAAGTTATGATTTCATAAGAAAGTAACAAAGCTACATTAAAAGCCCAGTTCCATTCAAGCCACTATCTTACTCTGTTACTATACAAAGGGAAAGAGAGGAAGAGGTTGCTAATAAGTTCCAGTTATGCTAGTGCAATGCTGTATTGCAACAGCCAAAGTACCCACAAATGATTTTGCAACTGGGCAATTTTATGCTAGATGTATGTTGTATGTTGGCAACCATGGCAGCCCAAAGAGAAGGGGGTATGATGGGCAAGGATCCCAGATTAGTTGGGATCTGATCTGCTATTTCAGCATTGGAACCTCCCCCATGCATTTTTGTTATGGCCCAAAATAATACTATAAATTGATCCCACCCCCATATACAACAGATTGATGGGATGCCAAGCTTTCTCTCCCTCTTCCCAGCAAAACATACTGTAAAATAAGATCTTGATCTCAGTGAGATTGCAAAAATCTTGCTGTGCCCATGACTGAAGTCTTGCGTTCTAATCCTATACACCTTTCCTTCAAGTAAGGGCACTGGGAACTATTCTCCGCTAACTGTGCAGAGGTTTGCTATCCTCATCCACTATGGCTTTTTATTCTGGTTGTCTGTTTTGCTATTGGTGCTATTGAGGAATTTCTTTTGGCTAATAATTCTCTTACAAGGTTTTGGTTTTTAGGAAGGTCAGAAAATGTTCATTGGAAGTCCCTGCAGATTGTATATGTAAGAGAATTGTTTAGCCATCTTTCTTGGGAAAGAGGAACAGTGCTTAGCATTCTTCATGGCTGACATCAACCTTAGAAGGGTGCTGCCCTCTGCTGAGTCAGTCTTCAATAAGCAATCATACGAGGCCCGAGGCCCAATCGCACCAGGCCTAATCCAGGTCTATTATTTAATCCTTTTATCTAAGCGAGACAGGGAACAAAAACAAGGAACGCTTTTTACTACATTTTTGATGGCTTTTTTCAGCCTGCAAGGAATTAGTGAGTACCAAAGCACTTAAATTAGCCAGTTACATTGAAACAGACCAGGCATGCGCAGTTCACACCTGCATATGGTCTGTGGTTTTCAAGAGGAGAGAGGGCACTGCCACAACAAGGCACAAAGCAGTTACTGGTTCAGCCTGTTCGTAATATGCACACACATCCTGCACTGGCAAAATGCTAACTGGCATTTACAAATGCTCTTCTCTATCAACAGTGATTGTATATTCACATCCAAAACATGAAAAAAACTCCAAGAAGCTGATATTAGGCTGAATGCATGAAAATAATTGGAACAGCTTGCTCGAGGAGGTCAAGAAGAGGAGGTCAAGAAGGCTCCCACAATCCCATCTTTCTGCAGAATAGGGTTGCAAACCTCCAAGTACTAGCTGGAGATCTCCTGCTATTTCAACTGATCTCCAGCTGATAGAGATCAGTTCACTTGGAGAAAATGGCTGCTTTGGCAACTGGACTCTAAGCCCCCCCTCCCCAAACCCCACCCTCCTCTGGCTCTGCCCCAAAAACCTCCCACCAGTGGCAACCCTGGCAACCCTACTGCAGAATGTGCAAAACAGTAAAGTTCAGGAGGTATTTTTTTTTATAATGGAACAGGATTGTATTCTACTGCAACAATTATTGTAGGTGTCAACTTGCTCTTACCACACTGTATTTTGCCTGTGTAATTCCACTTTTGGCATTGCTTATAGTATCTCTTGCCTTAGACAGTTTGCTGCTCATATTAGTTTTCTAATTAGGTAATACTAGTCCTATTCATTGTTGATAAATTGTCTTATGGTGTCTGATTGCACGGTTTGCTTCCACCTGAGTCTTAGTGAGTGTGATGGATAGGAGTTTGTGGGGCCGCTCAAGGGAAAAACAGTCACTCAGCTGTTTCATCCCTGAGCTTTTCAGAGGGAAAAGAGCAAGAATCCAGTAGCACCTTAAAGACTAACAAAATTTCTGGCAGGATATGAGCTTTTGTGAGCTGCAGCTCACCTCTTCCGGTCCTGGGCCCTTGCCCTTTTCTGCTGCTTCAGACCGACGGCTACCCATTGTGACCTTTCAGAGGGAGGGATGGCATGTTGGAGGGAAGCACAGCAGCAGATAGTTCCCGTCTGCCTGGTAGCATGGCAGAGTGTTTAGCTGTACCTCCGGGAGTGGATAGAATACCTGGTTGTGAGGCTTGTCTTTGTTGATAAGCAGCGCTCGCACCATTTCGTCTGACTCTTGGGAAAGGGCAAGCTGGTATGGGTGGAATCCTATATGTGTGAAAGGATCCAGCCTAGTGGCTAGTCAGTCAAAGCCTATTTGTAGCTGCAAGTGTTAAGGAGAATTCAAACCATACTCTGAAGCCAACTAGCTTATATTTATGTGCCTCAGCCAGGTTTCTCTTTTGACTTTCTGGAGACCTGTGCTGCTGATCTGTTCTTTAAAACCAACCTGTAAATAAACAAATCTTCTTTGTTATTTATATACAACTCCTGTCTCAGTGATCTCCATGTTTTACTTACTTTCCTCAAAACTTACCTCACAGCAGTGAACCCAAAGCCATTATACTTGCGACCCTAAGAATAGAAACATGGAAACATAGAGCTTGGAAGAACATAAGAAAAGCCATGCTGGATCAGACCAAGGCCCATCAAGTCCAGCAGTCTGTTCACACAGTGGCCAACCAGGTGCCTCTAGGAAGCCCACAAACAAGACAACTGCAGCAGCATCCTGCCTGTGTTTCACAGCACCTACTACAATAGGATATTATATCCTCTGATATTAGATAGAATAAGTATGCATCGTGACTAGTATTCATTTTGACTAGTAGCCATGGATAGCCCTACCCTCCATGAACATGTCCACTCCCCTCTTAAAGCCTTCCAAGTTGGCAGCCATCACCACATCCTGGGGCAGGGAGTTCCACAATTTAACTATGCATTGTGTGAAGAAATACTTCCTTTAATCTGTTTTGAATCTCTCACCCTCCAGCTTCAGCTGATGACCCCACATTCTAGTATTATGAGAGAGGGAGAAAAGCTTCTCCATGTCCACTCTCTCCACAGCATGCATAATTTTATAGATGTTTATCATATCTCCCCTTAACCACCTTCTTTCTAAGCTAAAAATCCCTAAGCATTTTAATTGTTCCTCATAGGGCAGTTGATCATTTTGGTTGCTCTTTTCTGCACCTTCTCAAGCTGTGCAATATCCTTTTTTTAGGTGTGGTGTCAAAAACCGAACACAGTATTCCAAGTGTGGTCTCACCATACTGTACAATGGCAGTATGATAGCAGCAGTTTTATTCTCTATTCCTTGTCTAATTATGGCCAGCATGGCATTTGCCTTTTTCACAGCAGCCACACACTGGGTTGACTTCTTCACAGAGCTATCTGCTACCACCCCAAGGTCCCTTTCTTGGTCTGTCACTGCCAGCACAGATCTCATCAGTGTATATGTGAAGTTTGGATTTTTTGCCGTCCTCTGGACACGTTCCAGTTTGTCAACCTCCTTCTTAAATTGTGGTGCCCCAAACTGAACACAGTACTCCAAGTGAGGTCTAACCAGAGAAGATTAAAGCCATACCATCACTTTGCATGATCTGGATACTATACTTCTGTTGATGCAGGCCAAAATCACATTAGCTACCACACCATGTTGACTCATGTTCAATGTGTGGTCTACTAAGACTCCTAGGTAGGGTTGTGCATTTTGGGTTTACAAACCGAAAATAACACAAAAAGGGCCATTTTGTCTTTTTCCGGGTTTAATTTTGGCTGTATAGCAAAACCAAGAATCTCACCAAAGCCATATAGCTGATCCCCAAATACCTGAATAGAGGTATTCGGCTTTTTTTTTTTTTTTTGGCTATTAGCCTTTGCTCCATTTCCTGGTTCTTATACTGGTTTTGTTTGGGAGGAGACATTGCCCCCCTCGGACTCCATAGTTGGAGCCCTTGTGAGGTAGGGGTTGTGTAATACCAGCTTCAATAGCGGTGAATTGGTTTTGAGGTTCAGAAGGACAGCATTGCTGAGGTCTGGCGGAAAGAGCTGAGGCAGGCTGGCACCACAGAGTCTGGGGGCTCCATTTGTATCTGGGTCACATAGCATGATGGCCATGGAAATTAGCTGCCAAATTTAGGAAAACGGCTTAAATGCAAGAAAAATAAAGCACAGAAAACATTTCTTTTGGTGGCAAATGCCATCCTTTAAACAGTTCTTTAATATAGTCATCAAAATCTGATTCTGAGAGATTGTTACGGTAAGGGGAAACAAAGATGCTACTCACATGAACCCATCCAAGTCAGTATTGTTTACTCAGACCGGCAGCGGTTACCCAGGGTCTCAGGTGGAGGTCTTTCACATCACCTGCTTGCCTAGTCCCTTTAACTGGAGATGTCGGGGGTTGAACGTGGGACCTTCTGCATGCCAAGCAGACACTCTACCACTGAGCCACAGCCCCTCCCCTAAGGCAACCTTCAGTTTTGAGAGCAGGTTTTCATAAGGGGGGGGGGGGTCACGATATCAGAAACGACCAAAGTCACAACCGAGGTGGTTCTCCTGAAAGACACTTCTCATCTGCATGGGTGAGGAAGTCTTCTTCAGAAGTCCAATAAGCAACTGTTGAAGCTGGTGTTTACCCTCTGGATGGGACTGGGTGAGCCCTGTCTTTTAAATGACCCTTCTGCTATTCAGATTACTAGGGTGATGGATAGTTTGGTCTGACCTAGTTGGCTCCAATTACACAACTCCTACCTCACAAGGGATCCAACTATAGAGTCTGGGAGGGGGGAACAATGTCCCCTACCAAACAAAACCAGTAAAACATAGAAAAATTGGGAAAATCCTATACAGGCACAGAACCGGGAAACTGAGCAAAGTCCAATAGCTGAAAGCCAAATAAGCCGAATACCTCTATTCAGGGATTGGCTATCTGGTTTGGCTCAGAATCCCAGCTTTGCTATTCAGCCGAAATTAAACCCGATAAAAACTGAAATGGCTTTCTCAGGTTTTTTTTTCAGTTTGGTAAACACGATATGCACAGCCCTAGTATGTTGATTTACAGTGAGCTGGATTCTACCAGCTTTTCTGCTTGATTTTTAAGCATTTTTAAAAGCCAGAGACTAAGTGCCTGTTTGTACATGCACATGTATTAATTGTGCTCTCAACAGTTGGTGACTTTGCTTATTCTCTCAGCTCCTAGTTACTTGGTGACTTGGTGGAATAATGCTTTCCAACTGGAATGCATGATTTGGTGTGCTTTTCTACTGGATCTATTCATTGAGTGGGAATTACCGTATTTTTCGCTCCATAGGACGCACGTTTCCATAAGACGCACCTAGTTTTTAGAGGAGGAAAACAAGAAAAAATCTTGTTTTCTTCCTCTAAAAACTTGTCTTATGGAGTGAATGCCCGCTGGGCACGTGCGCGTTGGGATGGCGCGAGCCTGCATTCCCCACCCCAACGGCCAGCTGGGAGGCTGGCGGGGCTGCACAGAGCGAGCTGGTGCACGCGCCCAGCCGGCTCTGTGCGGCCCCGCCCACCTCCCAGCTGACTGTCGGGGTGGGGAACGCCGGCTAGCGCCGTCCCGAAGCGCACGCGCCCAGCCAGCTCTGTGCGCTTCACCCGCCTCAGCTGCTGGCGAAACATCAGGAAAGAAAGTACCAAGACCACGGTCACACAGCCCGGATAACCTACAAGAACCAATGAACTCTGACCGCGAAAGCCTTCGACAATATTTTTTCCATTGTCTGAAATTGTGATTCCATGGGCATGGTTTAGAAAAACAGCCAAGCATTTCATGAACATACAAACTCCTTTTGGCTTCTCACCCAGAAAAAAAGCAATCAGGAATCATAACAGGCAATGAGCTGTCACTCATAAAGATAAGTACTGAAACTAAGATAACTGTGCATGATATATCATCAGATAACTATTTTTCCTCTAGCCACTTTCCTGGTTTGATTAAGGCTGTTTGTTTACTTGGTGACAACATTATCAGCTGACTGGGAGGGAACGAGTTCATCATTCCAAGTTCTTGTGGCATGATTCTTTCCATAAGCTCTCCCTCTCATTAAAAAAAAAAAAATCTACAAAACAAAATATACCCAAAGATTTTTTTGCAATATGCTACCAAGAAAGAGCCGGAGAGAGTGGGAGAGAGTGAGAGACCTTATGAACAGATGAACATGGTTCAGTTTTGATTTTTTTATGAACTCTAATGCCTTTCCAGAGCATTGTCTCCTACTTCCTTTTAAGCTAGTAGTACTACATTTTTTGAAGCAAGACCCGTTTTTACATTTACTATACTTTTTTGGGACCCACTTCTAAACTTACTGTAGTTTTCAGGACCTGCTTGAAAAATAACTCCATACTGCTTTCCCCCTCCCCAACTTAAGATGAAGAAAATCTCACTTAATGTTGAACAAATTGCATATTTTATTTTAATGTTTAGAATGTACAAATATACAAGTAAGGGACCTGCAAGGACTTGCACGGAGCATCTTATTTTCCTCTCCCCCACCACTTCCTCTTTTCCTTTCCTGAAAGACCCCATATTTCCCTGCTTCCTTCTCTCCTTCTGACCCACCAGCCAACCTACCCTTTATCTGCCCCATCTTCAGCTATTTTTATTATTTATTTATTTCATTTATATCCCACCTTTGTCCCCAATAGGGACCCTAGAGCAGCTTAAACCATTCTCTTCTCCTTAATTTATCCTCACAACAACCTTGTGAACTAGGTTAGGCTAAAAGAGTGTGACTGGCCCAAAGTTACCCAGTGAGCTTCCATAGCAGATTGGGGATTTGAATTTGAGTTCTCCAGATCCTAGACTGAAATTCTAACCATTATACCACAATGGTTTTGTGGGGCGGTGGCTGCTGAACAGTTGCAAGCAGCCTGGCCTGGGTAACTCATTGAAGTTGCATGGTGGTAAGTCACCTGTGATTGCTGGTGGGCCTTGTCTCAATAAGTCTTCCCTCAAAGACCAAAACAACCTGGAAAAGTCCCTGCCCATTCCCCCCTGCCTTTTACTGACAGAAACCAAGGCTTGAAGGTTGGTAATATTATTGTGGTTGCCTAGCATTGGCCACTTAGGACATATATTTCTTAAGTCTACAGTTATTGCTTATATCATTTGGGGGGTTAATCCCCCATTAAAATATTTTAGATTTTTCTGCAAACCTGGGGCTTTTCTCAAGTTTGTAGAAAGATCTGTCATGCCTACCTATGGCCCCAACATCTAGATTTAAATTTCCATTGATGGGGCTATGTTGAGGCTTAGATATATTGATGATAGCATTACTGAACAACAGGCTGTATTTCATGGCCATTTCATGTAAAATGCAGAGGCAAACACAAATTTGCTATCACACCTCCTCACCCTGTTCCTCTTTCTCCCTGCTAACATCACTTCCACAGCTTGAGAACCACTGCTTCAAACTGTTGCATCTCAGTGAGAAAGTCCCACTGTTTTCCACCAAAGGCTTCAAAGTCCAGACCACAGGAGAGCCTTTATGTCTTTAAGAATAGCGTCTAAGTCAAATTTCTGTCAGGTATTCCTTCTCCCATCTCTGAAACACTGGTGTAGAGTTGTTTTTTTTTTTGTGGTTTTCATGAGTACATGTATACATGCAGTGGATCACATGCATGTGGAATCATAACAAGAGGACATCTGTGTGCACATTTCATGCTTTTTCAAACTCTGAAGTGAGAACCCGTGTGGTATAGTGCTTAGAGTGTCAGACTAGGATCTGGAAGACCTAGGTTCAAATCCCCACTCTGCCATGGAAGCTTGCTGGGTGACTTCGGGGCCAGTCACATCTGGCTGCCTAACCTGCCTCACAGGGTTCTTGAGAGCAGTACTAGTCTTAATTATACTTGTATCCTTGCTTATAAAAAACAACTGGAAGAAAGCTTAACGGGGTGGGGTGCTTGAAAAAGCAGCCACTTCCAGCTGGCATTAAGGTAGTATCTGATTGTTCTACTTCTTTTGTCTAATTTCAAGGACAGTACCCTTTTCTAATATTCCCTACAATGCATTATATCCATAAATGGAGTTTGTGAATTCCTTGTTTTGTTTTTCTCCCTGTTCTCAAATTCAGCTGTGTACCTCTTCCATGTAATTCTGCTGAATTTATGATATTAAATTCAGCAGAATTACCTGGAAGAGGTACACAAGATTGGATGGAGCTAGCAGGCACTAGACTCATCTCACAACTGCCACAGACGGAAGTCTAATTTTGATGAGAGTCTGGGCATGTTAACAGAATTTCCCCATGTAGGGTTCCAAGCACCTAACATACTATTTATATCAGGTGCATGTATGTGAGTGAGAGATGCCAGTGAGGCATAACAGTGAGGCACGAGTCTCCTGGATTGTCAGCTGTTATATGACAATGACTTCATGGAACTCACTCAAATTCTTTTTTCCATTGTTGTGGCCATAGAAAACCATCAGGTTGAAGGACTGAGAGGGAGGCTGTTTTGGAAAAAAATCTGGAGTCTATGAGGAATACGTTGTATGCCCTATGTATTAATTTTATTGTCTGACTTTCAGAATGCAAAAATAGTTCACAGGGGAAAAATCCCTTTTACTGGGGCAAATATTTGCTATGAATGTGTGTCTCCTTTTCTGTCTTTTGCTTTCAGTTTAGGTAGACAGTACACAGTGTTCTGGTAAGAAACAAAAGGCATCCTCATTTAGCCTATCACATATTTTCTAATTCAAAGAACAGGTACATAAAGGAGTTTCAGTGTCACATTAGATTAAGGCAATTATTTGACTAACATGTTTATTCTTTTGGGTGTTATGCATTACTATTGCAAACCTTGCCAGGTTTTGTTCATCCGTGAATTTATGAGCTGTAGAATGTGCACAACCTCAGACCCTGGAGGCCAATGGAATTACAGCTGCAGGAACAGATATAGATATTATTGCCTGTTAGTGGTGGTGGAAAGACCGATTCAGGGCTGGGCAAAATGTTACTTCCTTCATGAGGAGATCATTAACTACAATCCCTTCTCTGCAGCAACTAGCTACTCCATGTCTTGTCACTATTATCTAAAGCTGCCTGCCATGTGAATGCTCCAAATTTGCATGGATAATTTTCATGTTGGTACCACCTGCCTCTGGCTGCCTTGCTTTCCTATTAATTTCACAGTCCTTCCTGTTGGCTGCCTCACCTATGCTCCACTCCATGCCAATGGCAGGCAATTCCACTTGTCCTAGCTAGGCCTTGTGAAAATGACATTTTACTTCCCCCATATTGTTTGCTAACATTCTAATTGTTGACACTTTGCCATTTAGATATTAGAATGTCTGGGAACATTCTATAACACTATGGTGCTAAGGGCTACATGCAGCATTTCAGTTTCAGGTTCCACTCTTTCTGTGTTACTTGGTGTGATTTTTTTTTTAATTGACTTCTCAGTAAATCCTAATCTTTCAAAATGAATCTCTGTACTTAGGTACATTTATTAAAACCATCCTTGCTAATTCCATCCAGCTAGAAAAGTGTTGCATCATTTTGCAGCTAGAAACAATGTGAGTCAAGCAACTAATGTTCAAGTAGTGTGGCCAGAATGGAAAAAAGAATAAGTGCTTGTGTGTGACATTGTGTGGTCACCTTCTCCTCTAAACGATGAAATATCATTCACAGATGAATGACCCCTTTTATGGTAAAAACACAGCTAGTGCATCTGACACAGATGTTTGGAAATGTTCGGATTTGAGCTTAATTGGTGTTAGATGCTATCGGGAAGATCAAACTATGTCTCCTTTAATCTCTAGGAAAATAAATGGGCTAGAACGTAATGCTCTTTAACTTCCTGAACATTCCACAGAAAGAGGCATGGAGGGAAAGAGACTGAGCCAGATGACCTGCTGTTCTTATTGTTGCTGTCTGTGATGCTTCTTTTTCTGGTGCGGCTCTTTGGTTCCTTCCCGTAAATGACATCGAAGCAATATGTGTAACAGAAGATGAGTTTTTGAAGGAAATCTGTAGCAAGAAGCAGACAGTGTCTCTACTGTAAAAACTGTGTAGGGATCAGCAATGGAATGATTGTCAAAGAGACATTATTTAGCTGCAGGCATTACTTTATCAAGGAGGAGGAAGGCAGAGGGAGAGAAGGAAACATTAATATTTTATTTCAGTGCCATTTTCTCAGTGGAAAAACCCATCCATGAACAGGTTTTACTCTTGCTGGGAAAACTTAAAGGTACTCATTTTCCCCCCAATCAGAGTGGTGGGGCTTTTCCAGCAAGAAAATTACAGGGGAGGAACGGGTTAAGGTCACTCTCTCTCCACCCACCCCTTGAGAAGGCCAGCCTGAAGGCTGTAGGAGCAAAAGGAAGAAAAATGCTACTTAGAATCTACACAGAAGACACCATAATGTGTAGCTGAGTGCTTAGTGGGCAAAATTCAGGGAGGCTTCTGGCCTAAACTGTTCTCATTTTGTGAATGATGTGCAGCTTGAATGCTATAGGCACGAGGACAAAAGGAACATATGTTAAAGTAAGTGTGAAGAAGTAGTTATGGGGAGCTGAGGTCCTCAGATATCTGAATTGGAGGGAATAGGGTGCCAAGCAACTAGGGTTGCCATCCTCCAGGTTCTAGCTGGAGATCTCCTGCTATTACAACTGATCTCCAGCTGATAAGAGATCAGTTCACCTGCAGAAAATGGACACTTTGGCAATTGGACTCTATGGCATTGAAGTCCCTCCCCTCCCCAAACCCCACCCTCCTCAGGCTCCACCCCAAAAACCTCCTGCCGGTGGTGAAGAGGAACCTGGCAACCCTACAAGCAACTGTGCAAAAACTTCAGTGTTCAAAGAAGCTGAAAGCCCCACATGCAGATACTACCAAAGTGCCCTGTTGTTATAGCATGTTCTGGATGAGAAATCTTACACAATGCAAGGGTTTTGTGTGCTGTGGCAGGAAGTGGCTCTGAGAGTAGCCCTGTGTACAGTGTATTGCAGTAGACTCAATAGATGGCACTGGGAAGGATCGAAGATGCCATGAGGAAGAAAGACTCGGGTCAACCACTGTAAAGGCATTACAATGGCCCTCGACATGACCCACATGAATACTGATGATGAACTGTCTATAAAGAATTCTACCACTAGAAATTCAGTAAATGAGAATTAAGCCAGGACTGCCACTTCCAAAAAACTCAACTGAATAAGCAAAATATAAAAATGTTTACACTAGAAAACAGAAATATCTCGGTAAATATGAGAACTGAAGCACTTGTTGCTGGTTAACAAACCCAGTAGAAATATACACATAAAAATATCATCCACGCTAACTATGGACCAAGCTTATAAGTACACCTTGACCTATACATCTTTAACGCTAAACACTAGCAAAGATAATTAAAAACTTACCAAAAATGAAGAAAAAGAAAATTGGGAGGAATGAAAGTCACACCACCCAACATCAATGTACGGAGAAAAGTATTGGTTCATTCTCTAAAAGTGTGCGGTTGTCCTCAACAAGGGCCAGTGCTTTTTTGGCCTTGGCCCAAGCCTGATGGAATGCTCTTCTGAGTGAGGGCCTGTAAAATTGTCAGATAGGTTCTCTGTCAACCCCGGAATGAAACAAGATGGTTTCCCCCATGGACAAAATGGAGTTTTTGCACTCCGTCCCTTCCCCTGTTTACACCCGGTCTCCCTCCCAAGATCTACACCTCAATGGAGACCCGCCCGGGAAATCGCCGACCTGATACCGGGTCCCGCAAAACAATGACGGAGCCCGGGAAGATCAGCCAGTTAACGCGAGCGTTTATTTTCTGTATGCGTTTGCTTAAGTACTTGCCGGTAGTTAAATTCTGTATTGTTTCTTTGTTTCTCAAACCCAATCTTCCCTATTGTATCTGCCCTATATATGTATCACTATTCCCCCATGCCTGTATTCTAGCCTTATTCTAACCTGCTGAAACCAATGACTTACTGTAATAAACTTTTAACTCGCTGTACCGTCTGGAGAAGTTATTGCCAGGAACGCATTGAATTACTGAGGCCTGACAAAAATAGAGCTATTCCACCAAGCCTACAACTGAGGGCAACCACAGGTTGTCATTGTTACTGGCCTCCCTCCCCCTCGGGACTTCTGATATAAGGATTTGGCTGCTTGGCCACATCTCCAATGGCCCTGTAATTATATGAGTACCATCTTGTTAACTGTATTAATTGTATTGAATGTTTATGAATTTTATTGATTACATATAAATTTTAGGTATATGCAATCTTATTATGATTGTTGTCACCTGCTGTCAGGTGAGGGAGAGGAATGGGATCTTCAGTAGCTGCCACCACTCCAGTGTGGGCCTAGGGTTGGCAACCTCCAGGTACTATCTGGAGATCTCCCGCTATTACATCTTCTGGGTATGGAGTAGGGGTCACTGGGGGTGTGGGGTGAGGCAGTTGTAAGTATCCTGGCTTGTGCAGGGGGTGTGAGCTCTAGCCCTGTGGCAAAACCATAAACAGATTCCAGCAGACGGCAAGTCCACGAAAGCAGTTTTATTGGTTAGGATCAACAGGTTTCAGAAGCCATATTCAAAAGGACACTAGTAAGGGGCAAAGGCAAGGTACACAGAATATATGGAAGAGCAAAAAGAGATTACTGGTAACCCAGGCAACCCCCCTCCCAAAGGCAGGAAGGAGTACTTGGCGATTCCCACAGTATGGGAATCTATGAAGACTAAACACGGGGCATAGACTGGCCTTGGACAGAATAGCACAACAGCACCTGGAAACAGCACAATCAGACTACCGCATACCATCCCCATGGCCTGCTCCTGACATTGGGTTAGACTAGATGACCCTGGTGGTCCCTTCCAACTCTATGATTCTGTGATTGAATATTTAACATTAACAATTAGTTTGAAATGAATTAATTCTGTATCTGAAAATGTGAAAATACAATGTTCTTCAGAAACAGATTTGGGGTATGAAGGATCTATTGCAAGGAAATACTTGTTGGGGATTAGAAATACTGTGGGGAATGTGGCACCATATCGACTATGTTTACAGATGTTAAGATAGCTGAGCTCCTTTGGAATGGAATGTACCATTTCACCAGCACTTATATGCCTTATCAGACTATTACATTCTGAACCACAGGTCCTATTGTTTAGTCTCCTATTTTTGTCAAAGAAGAGGAAAATAAAATAATTCTTGGCCCATTTATGGGTATAAATAAAAACTTGGATCAGTTTGAGTGCTTCAGTATGGTGTTTGCTGCTGCTATTGAACCTTTCATGGGTTCTGCTTTATAATTATAGAATCATAGAATAACAGAGCTGGAAGGCCTTACAGGCAATCTAGTCCAGTCCCCTGCTCAATGCAGGATCAGCCTAGAGCATTCCTGACAAGTGTTTGTCCAGCTGCTGCTTAAAGACTGCCAGTGAGGGGGAGCTCACCACCTTCTTAGGTAGCCGATTCCACTGTTGAACAACACTTATTATTAATCCCCCCTAATATCCAGCCAGTACCTTTCCACCTGTAATTTAAACCCATTATTGCTAGTCCTAGGGCTTGGTCTCCAGGCCCGCTCCATTCTGTCCACATCCTTTTTGAAGCGAGACCTCCAGAACTGCACACAGTACTTCAGGTGTGGTCTGACAATGCAGGGTACAGCGTGACTATGATATCTTGTGATTTGGATGTTATGCCACTGTTGATAAACCCCAAGATAGCATTAGCCTTTTTTGTCACTGCATCACACTGGCTGCTCATATTTAACTTATGGTCCACCCATACCCCAAGTTCTTGTTCACACAGACTGCTACCCAAAAGTGTAACCCCATCCAGTATGTGTGTTCCTCATTTTTAATACCCAGATGTAGAACTCAGCAATTATCCTTGTTGAATTGCATCTTGTCACATCTGCCCACTTTTCCAGTGTGTTCAGATCTTGTTGAATTCTATCTCTGTCTTCTGGTGTGTTTGCTCTCCTCCCAATTTGGTGTCATCTGTAAATTTAATTAGTAGCTCCTCCATCCTCTCATTCAGACCATTTATAAAAATATTGAAAAGCACTGGGCCTAGATCCGAGCCCAGCGGCACCCCACTGGACACCTCCCTCCATTTAGATGAAATGCCATTGACAACTACTCCTTGGGTGTGGTTCTCCAACCAGTTCCCTATCCACCTAACTATCCTAGAGTCCAGTCCACAGTCCTCTAGTTTACCCATCAGAACATCATGTGGAACCCTGTCAAAGGCTTTATTGAAATCCAGGTAAACAACATTGACACTTCCCTGGATCAAGTAAACTTGTCACTCCATCAAAGAAGGAAATGAGGTTGGTCTGGCAGGACCTGTTGGGGACAAATCTGTGCTGACTTTCCCAGATCACCAAGTTGTCCTTCAGATGCTCGCAGATTGATCTTTTAAAAATCTGCTTCAGTATCTTCCCTGAGACAGAGGTCAGATTGACTGGTCTTTATGGGGACCTTGATTCAGCCAGAAACGAAATCAAGATCTTGAAGGAAGCGACTGTGGCTTTTCTGGGTTATTATTCATCATGAAGATTTTATGTCAGGTTCACTTGTTCTTTCTATTTCTGTGTTATCTTTAAAACTGACCATTATTTGTTACCATTAGCAGCAGATCTTTGGTGATGAAATAACAGGGATATGCTCTGACCTGGATGCTGCTGGTAAGATTCAAGCTCTATGTAAAGCATTCAGGAGAAATCATTTGTAGCTTTGGAACTGAATCTCATCAGTGTGCAGATGTCACCCAGCTTTACATCTCTCTATCAAAATACCCATGTGACATCCTGAGCCGCTGCCTGACTGCTGTGGTTGAATGGCTGAAAGCAAATAAATTGAAACTAAACCCAGACAAAATGGGACTGATGCTGGTTGGGAAGGAAGATGGCTTGAAGGACCTTGTACTTCCCACTTTTGATGGGGTTCAGCTAACACTTGCAGACTCAGTTAAGGGCCTTGAGGTTGTAATGAAACCAGCATTACAGCTGGAGAAGCAAGTTAATATGCTGCAAACAACAACAACAACAACAACACACCCCTTTATTCCAACTTATTCTAGCCCGCAGGATGCCTTGACTTGGCTGACCTGGCAATCTGGATCCTTGCCTTGGTAACATCAAGACTAGACTACTGCAATGCACTCCACATGGGTCTCCCCTCAAAGTCAATTTGGAGACTCCCATTTATTCAAAACTCTGCAGTAAGGTTATTATCAGGAGTTAGGCTATTGCTATTAAAAGCACAAGAGCAGGCATGGTTGAATGTTGTTTGATCAACTGGGGTACCTCACTTTAATGCTTCCAGCCTTCACAGTCTGCCTCTGGAAATCTATGAGGTAGAAAATGCCTACTTTTGCCCCCAACACTCTTATCAGTAGTTGTTACAGTAAAGGACATGTAGCACAATCCCATGCAGAAGTAAATCCCCTTAAGTGCAAACAGAAGTCACTCAGATTGAACAAAGAAGTTGCTCAGACAAAGAGACAAGTGGTTCAATCCTTAGCTTGGGCTGAAATGGAACCAGACTGCTGGTGGTTAATATTAATAGGTTGAAGAGCAGCTTTTAAACTGACAAAAGGGGGAAAGTCTTTAGGAATGAAGGAACTTCCTATTCTGGAAAATTCATCCCCTGGGGATGATGGTGGAAATTTGTCAGATCATCTCATTGGTCAGATCATCTGATTGTAGGCTTGCCAGGCTCCGTAGCTCCACCGGTGGGAGCTTTGCAGGGCCACGGTGCGTGATGCATGCATGCACACGCCACACAATGCGCCTACTTCACTTCCGGGTTTTCCCCGAAGTGATGAGGACGCTCTAGTGATCTCTCCCGAAATGCTATGGTTTCCATAGAGTTTTAGCTGAGGTTGCCAGAGTGTCCACTTCGCTTCCTGGTAAACCAGAAAGTGACGTGCGTGCAACATGAGCACGTGCGTGCACGCATTGCCCTCTGGCCCTCAGCTGGTCGCCAGGCAGCCTGGTGGATTGGCAGGATTTTATCCACCACCACCGGGCACTTGGCAACCCTATCTCATTGGTCAGATCATCTCATACTATGGATGAGTGTTCAGTAACAATTGATCCCTGCCCTACAGGAGACAAGCCCTGTTTACATGTTACAGTGAACACTTGTATAATCTGCCTGCATGTGCAGACATCTGTTTGTAAGAAAGACCTAACATGTGTTCACTTTACAAATGAAACTGGATATAAGTAACTGGACAAATGTCGAGTTTCCATCACGCATTCAGCTGTACATGCATTGAATGTAACATGATAATTAATTAATGTATAAAGAACAATCAAGTGGGCACTGTACATTCATTGTAACTTGTGAACAGGCCTGAAGAATGTAAGAAAAAATTGTACATGGTAAGAAAGTTTAAAAGGGGATAGAATCAGGGCTGGATTTAGGTTTGATGAGGCCTTAAGCTATTGAAGGTAATGGGGCCCTTTATATGTCCAGCTGTCCTCTGTCAACAACAAATTGTCGCTGTTTTTTGTGTTGAATATATGCTATATGGTAATTTATAGACCTAATAGGTATCTAAGTCTATGCTGCCTGATCATCAGTCTACAAGCACTCTTTAATATTAGATAACAGGAACAACAGCTTGACCTACATTCAACTGTGCTGCATTGCAGTCTGCAGCTGCATGCTACATGTTGCCATGCAACCAGTCCATGCAGAATGTAGGCACCCTATATATAGAAATGAGCAAACCAGTGATATTTTAGGGAGCAGGCTAGCAGGCGGAGCCCATTACTTACATCATAGGAGCCTTTAAATTTTTTTTTGGGGGGGGGAAGAGAGTGGGGCCCTAAGATATAGCTTGTTTAGCTTATACGTAAATCCGGCATAGGATATATCAGTATTTATATGTCAATGCTAGATGCCTCTGAACCAAGATGGAGGAATTGGAGTTCTTAATACTAGCATGGTCATCCCTGGATATATATTCTACAGGAAGCATAGGGAAAGCTGTGGTGTTGATCTTTAACTTAGAGGAGGTGAAGAATTACAAGTTGTAAGAGGAACAAACACTTCCATGGAATCAGTGTGGGTGGAAATACTAGGCCTGAAAAGTAACTTAATGAGGGTAATTTAACAGTGGAGGAAGAAATTAGAGGTGCTCCCCCAGCAACTGGCTTGCAGTGTTCTTTTTCCAAACAAGGTTCAGGACTGTCCTGCCTGACCCTCTCTTCTCCTGGCATGCACTGGTGTTGCCCAGTTCCTGCCCGTAAGCCACCACAGTCATGCCAGTGCTGAGTTTAAATTGGTGTGGTGTTGCCAAAGCATTATGGCTGTGTGTCCCTGTGTTATGCCAGTGTAGGTTTTAGATGCTATTCAAATGACATAGGAACATGCCCTTAATCTGTATGCATAGGGGACTGCAGGCTTTAGTACCTAGTAAACTTTCTGCCATTGAAATCACAGGGTCTTACAAGTATTTCAATTTGCATAGATTATGTCCTGATACTTTTTTTAATAAATCAAATTTAAAGCCACTAAAGCTAAATCTTATGCTGTATTTATTATGAAGTTGATTCACTTTGTTCCTCTGAACTAAAACATTCAAGTATTTTATAAGTTGCTTAAAATTTAAATACATTCCACTTACATCATGATCTGCTTCATTTACTTTCTAACTGATAAGATTCTAAGCATCCTTTTCATTCCTCAACTGTGCCAATTAAAACATTGTTGTTAGTGTAATCCTTGTAAAAAATTGTATTTATGTTGAAAAGTATATTGCCCTGTTTGACTTGCAAAGTTATGAAACACTAACCTAGAAGCACAGCCCTCTAGAGGGAGGTGCTATTACAGGGGAGGCTGGGGGAAAAAGGCTTTGGGGGGCCTGGGAACAGGAAGAAAGAAAGGAGGGGAGAAAACTCCAAGATGGGGGCAAAGCTAGAGGAGAAGCTGGGTTTTTTTTCCTCCTGATGTTATGGGGAATTGAGAGATGAATCTCCTGAGAAGAAAACAGCTGGGGACACAGAGAACGCCAGCTGGCAGAAGAGTGGCCACTTTCTGGACTGAGTCTTTCATTCTGAGTGTCACAGGGACTTTGCTGTGACTGTGAGGAGAGGTGGTTTCTCTCTGGAACTGCGAGAAGAGGAACCTGTCTGCAGTCTGAGTCAGAACCCAGAGACTAAAGAGACTCCCCTTTGCCCACTGACTTTGGGATGGGTTAATATAATTTTTATTCTTACTGCTTGTTTCACACTCCTAGTTTGACTTTACTGTTCCCCTGTTACTTGTTTAAGTATTCAAGCGTTTCAGGTTTTTAATGGGGCACCTAAAATCCTGTGATCACTAACCTGGCCCTTTTTACAACAAAAAGGGTTACATTAGGAAAAATGTGATGAATGTATGATTCAAGCAAACCTTCCCCAGTCTTCAGCAACTATTCATCAAGTACCATTTTTTTTCCATTTGTGAAAATCTATTATCTGGTAAAATCTATTATCTGTCATACCTCTCCTGCCCTGACCTGGCCACCGTGATCCATGTGATGGTCACCTCCAGGCTAGACTACTGTAACTGTCTCTATGTAGGGCTGCCCTCAAGACTGGCCAAGAAACTCCAGCTCATACAAAATGCAGCTACGAGGGTCCTGACATGGACCCCACTGAGGGCACACATACAGCCAGTTCTCCCACAACTGCACTGGCTCCAGCTGCAACACTGGATCAGGTTCAAGGTATTGGTTTTAACCCTTAAAGTCTTACATGATCTGGGACCTTTGAATCTACGGGACCATTGTTCCTGGTACGCCCCCCAGAGAGACTTATGTTCATTTAGCACTAGGGTTGCCAGGTCCCTCTTTGCCACCGGCTGGAGGTTTTTGGGGCAGAGCCTGAGGAGAGCAGGGTTTGGGGAAGGGAGGGACTTCAATGTCATAGAGTCCAATTGCCAAACTGGCCATTTTCTCCAGGTGAACTGATCTCTGTCGGCCGGAGGTCAGTTGTATTAGCAGGAGATCTCCTGCCACCACTTGGAGGTTGGCAACCCTACATTGAAGTCCCTCCCCTCCCCAAACCCCACCCTTAGGATTCTCCCCCAAAACCTCCCGCCGGTAGTAAAGAGGGACCTAGCAACCATATCTAATGTATACTGCTGCAGGTAATTATCCAACTTAGATTGCTGTAAAGCAGTGGTTCCCAACCTTTTTTTGACCAGGGACCACTAGGACTTTTTTGTTCGGTGCAGGGACCCCAAGGTTCAAAATAAAAATTCTGAGAATTTGAAAATAAACTTTAATCATAACTGTTAGTTAAACATTAAACTTAGAATAATATTTGAATATATATATATTTATAATAGAGAACTTTTAATTGAAAATATTAATTTATTATGGGTTTATAACTTTGTTTCACGGACCTTAATGTAGTTCTCGCGGACCCCTGGGGGTCCATGGACCCCTGGTTGGGAACCAGTGCTGTAAAGGAAGAGAGCTGCCATTAAGAAGCTCACTGGCTGGCCTGGATCTTTTCTTCTGTTTATGAGCCATGCCAGTTACCAATCACATAACCATGCACCAATTGTTAAGTAACTTATCAAAATAATATCAGCGTAATTTCATCTTAAACTTAACTCTTTAAAAAGCTTCACCTTACAGGGCTCAGGCACAGTGGAATTCAGATAAACAGACACCTGTAAGTTACTACTCCCAAACTTCTAAGCAGTGATTCATAAGCTCATAGGCAGCAAGTCCAACCCCAGCAACTCCTCCTGCACAGAGCTCCTGTCTGTTTTCTTTTGCCAAGGGAGCTTCGTAGTTCACCAAAACATTCCAGAAAAGCAGATACGGTAAGTCGCTTTCAACTTGAGTTCCTCCAACTAGCAGTTATCTAACTAGTTGTTGTTTTTTACTCAAAACATCATTATCAGATGAGCTCCAAATTTAGGCTTCTGCCATTTTCAAAGTAGAACCAGAAGTCTGGTTAAGATCTGGGCCAGGTCTACAGTGGTGTAAGTAACAGGTATCTTTCAATGCATTGTAAGTATCCTGGGCATTATTGGTGTAAATCAGCCCAAAATTTTATTGCAAGCCATTAAATTATACTGTATCTCACATGCATACTGTAACTTCTTGAAAATATTCTATGACGGTAAGGATCACTGTTAAGAATGCTATTTTTTTTAAGGTGCTAAAACCAAAGGTTTGCATGTGTTGAAAGGGTTGGGAGGAAAGCTGGTTGTCATTTCATGCTAGTGAAAGAAGGGCACATGGCACATGTTCTTTTCTTTGCACAGGTGTAGATTCAAGACAAACTGATTAGGAACATATTTATATCTTCCTCCTTAACTACAAAGCTTTTATTATTTATTCATTTACATTATTTATAGTCTCCTTTCTTATTGGGACACATGGTGGATTACACAGAGTAAATAAATTCAAACAACGGGGTGGGATAATCAATAAACAATGCAATAGGTTTTGGATTATAGAAATCTGGAACCAGCCAGAAATCGGAAAGCAGAGCTGAAGCAAAACAGAAGTATTAACATGACACAACATTTCTATCTTATATTGTCACATTGTTTTGATTGTACAAAAAGGGGACTTGTGAGGCTCATGGGGGGGAATCCCATCCTTCCCTCCCCCTGCTCACTTAACTGTCTAGCCTACCTATCTGCAGTGCCACTGCCTTCTTTGCATGCCTGGCTCATGCAGATGTGCTGGAGGGGGAGGGGGAGTTCCTGCTCCCCCCGTTGCTCATCTGGCCAGCCGGCTTGTATGGCAGACGCTCTGGCTCCTCCTACTCCTGCCCAACCTGCCTGCCTTGCTTACATGGCAGCAAGTGGGTGCTCCTCCCTTTTCAAAAATGGTGATGGAGATCTTATGAAACAGCATTACAAGATCTCAGTATTTTATAAACATTTTATATTTTTGTCGAAGGCTTTCACAGTCAGAGTTCATTGGTTCTTGTAGGTTATCCGGGCTGTGTAACCGTGGTCTTGGATCCAAGACCACGGTTACACAGCCCGGATAACCTACAAGAACCAATTTTATATTTTTACTTATTCTTTTTTGTATTTTTCTGCAACTTTGGTGGGAGGAGTCCCCAGGTATGCCCCCCTCAGTCTTTACCTTGTCCCTATTTCTTGGGTTTTTTGATCTCCATGAGGACCATGTTCCTTAGATGTTCCTTAGATGTGAAACACAGTGTGACCCTAGACTAGTCACCAGTTTTATTTCACAGAATTCTAATGCAGGATACTTTCAGTTAGTTGCCATGTACTCCTTTGTGGGAGGATAGTTTACTAATGTGATCAAATAGATATTTTATTTCAGTCCGAAAATGTTTGGGGAATGAGCACATTGCACCACAGATGTTTTCTAAATAAGGTAAATTGAACCTGTCAGCCTCATATATCTATGTTTTCTGAAAGGATTGTTATCTAATCTAAACAAGGACATGTTTCTCAATCCTGCCAAATGGTGTCATAAAAGAACACAATAATCTCTTTGTCACATGGAAAATATGGCTATACAACTATTTGTAACTGGGTCAGCACACCAAAGGATGGCTGTCCTGTGTTTGTCTCTTGCACTGGCAAGTGAACCCATGTAGTTTAAATCACAAAAATGCAGCCCAATTTGTATGACACCTTTAATCTACCGACAGGTATTCCTCATCTCCAGTAGGTAAGATGGTTGGCCACTCCTAATAACCAGGGAGATATATTAAAAACAATGATCTTCACCACTGCTGTTCATCCACACATCTATTTAGAATACTGTTTATTTTGAACATTATGTATAACTTCAGTGTAGTTTGCACGTTGTGATAGATAGACAGACAGACAGACAGACAGACAGACAGACAGACAGACAGACAGACAGACAGACAGATAGATAGATAGATAGATAGATAGATAGATAGATAGATAGATCAAGGTCAGATGAGCCTGAAATAAAAGGAAAGGAAACTTCAGTGTAGTTAAATTGCTAGCAGGGCTGGTTGTGTGCTGTTTCAGGAAACCACAGATGAAATGAAGAAGGTAGCAGAGGGCAGAATTCAGCTTTCCAAGAACCTCAGCGCTCTTTGAAGCAAATTTCTAGTTTGTGATTGTGAAGGAAGTATATAGACATGGATGCTAAAATAAGATTACAATATTACATGTTATATAATATGCCCATTATCATCTATCTATCTATCTATCTATCTATCTATCTATCTATCTATCTATCTATCTATCTATCTATCTGTCTGTCTGTCTGTCTGTCTGTCTGTCTGTCTGTCTGTCTGTCTGTCTGTCTGTCTGTCAATATACAAAACATATATAAGACTAGTATAAACATGCTTTTCAAATGATGCTTTCTTATGTGAATTTTATGTCCAGGTGATGAAGATCTCAGGTAAAAGATGTGAATGTGCATTTTGTAGTCATATGTAGCCATAGCAGGTTGCAATAAATATGAAAACCAAAGGAAGAGAAAGGGCCACCAATGCAGCTAACAAAGCCAACAAAAAAATCCCACATCATTAAAACAGTTAAAATACATATAGTATTCTAGAATACTATGTAGTATTATTATACATTATTATTATTATTTCTATCCTTGCAAAAATAAGATTATAAATAAATATAAAGATTATAAATAAGATTATAACCTTACATATTACATTTTATACAAGTATTATACTATATAGTATTCTAGAATACTATATAGCATTATACACACACACAGTATAAAATATATAACATATATACACAACATATATAGGATTGTAGTATAAATGTGCTTTTCATCTGAAGTTTTCTTATGTGAGTTTTAAGTTCAAGTGATGAGGATCTGAGTTAAAGGATGTGAATGTGCACTTTGTAGTCATATGTAGCAGAATTCAATAAGTATGAGAACAAAGGAAGAAGAAAACCTTAAGGTGCAGACAAACAATAGATTTTAAGGATACTGAAAGTGATAGAGCCATTGGCCATCACTTGTATGTGTTTGTTTGTCTAGGACAGGGTTCCCCAACCTTTTTTGAGCCTGCGGGCACATCTGGAATTCTGACAAGGCATGGTGGGCACAGCAACAAAATGGCTGCCACAAAATGGCTGTTGCAGGAAGCGAAGCCAGCCACAAAATGATTATCAATAGGAATAGGCTGAAAAATTGGAAGCAGAGTAGGAATCAATGGTCAGTTCTCACAATGGAGGGGTGTGAGCAGTGGGGTCCCTCAGGGATCTGTGATGGGACTGCTGCTTTTCAACCTATTCCTCAGTGACCTGGAGATGGGGGTGAACAGCGAGGTGGCCAAGTTTGCAGATGACACCAAATTATTTAGGGTGGTTTAAACAAAATCGGCCTGTGAAGAGCTCCAAAAGCATCTCTGCAAACAGGAGGAATGGGTGTTAAAATGGCAAATGAGATTCAAAGTGAGCAAGTGTAAAGTGATGCAATTTGGGGCAAAAAATCCCAACTTCACATATACACTGATGGGATCTGTGCTGGCAGCAACAGACCAAGAAAGGGATCTTGGGGTGTTAGTGGATCGCTTGATGAAGATGTCAACCCAGTGTGCAGGTGCTGTGAAAAAGGCAAATTCCATGCTGGCCATAATTAGACAAGGAATAGAGAATAAAACTGCTGCTATCATACTGCCCTTGTACAAACCTATGGTGAGACCACACTTGGAATACTGTGTACAGTTCTGGTCACCTCACCTAAAAAGGGATATGGCAGAGCTTGAGAAGGTGCAGAAAAGAGCAACCAAAATGATCAGCAGCCTAGACAACTGCCCTGCTTAGGGCTGTTTAGTTTGGAAAGAAGGCAGTTAAGGGGAGACATGATAGAGGTATATAAAATTATGCATGCTGTGGAGAGAGTGGACATGGAGAAGCTTTTCTCCCTCTCTCATAATACTAGAATGTGGGGTTATCTGCTGAAGCTGGAGGGTAAGCGATTCAAAACAGATAAAAAGAAGTATTTCTTCACACAACACATAGTTAAATTGTGGAACTCCCTGCCCCAGGATGTGGTGATGGCTGCCAACTTGAAAGGCTTTAGGAGGGGAGTGAACATGTTTAAGGAGGAGAGGGCTATTCATGGCTATTAGTAAAAATGGGTACAAATCATGATGCATACCTCTTCTCTCCAGGATCAGAGGAGCATGCCTATTATATTAGGTACTTTGGAACACAGGCAGGATAATGCTGCTGCACTTGTCATGTTTGTGGGCTTCCTAGAGGCACCTGGTTGGCCACTGTGAACAGACTGCTGAACATGATGGACCTTGGTCTGATCCAGCATGGCCTTTCTTATATTCTTATCACAGCTTAACTTCAGTACTACAGTGTAGATCCTTGTGCAATGGTGGCAGCTGCTGCCAAAGCAACATTTTAAAAAACCTGCACAGCCAATCAAATCTCTAACAGACAATCAGAAGCCTTGCTGGGCAAAAGCCCCCCCACCCCACGTCCTAAAAGCACCTGGTGGGCACTGGAAAACATGTCGGTGACCATTATGAGGACCCCTGGCCTGCACCACTTTGGGGACCCCTGGTTGAGGATACGATATAGAATAATGTTTATTTATAACATTAATGTATAGCATAGTTAGATTACAGGCACAGCTGGGTGTTTACTATTTCAGAAGAGCACAGAGGAACTGAACAAGACTAAAGTGCAGAATTTAGCTTTCCAACAACCTCAGCATTCTCTGAAGGAAATTTCTAGCCTTTGTGATTGTGAAGAAAGTATATGGACATGGCTTTTGAAACAATATTAACAGCAATTAGGGACAGGGCTCCAATTCACCTTATCATGACTAGGAAGAAAAACAGAATAAATCATGGAAATGAAATAAAATTACAAAATTTATACAGGTTACAGAATTTTATTAGTTCAAAATTTATTGTTTTTAGCATGTGATGTAGGGGTGTGCCACAAAAAAAACACTGGTATTTTTCAGAGCCAAATGTATTGGAGCTAAAAAGTATCAGTATTCCTGGTTGCCTGGGTTCCAAATTCTGGTATGGTATTCAGAGCAATCCCCCCACCCCCAGGTTTCTGATATTTGTGGCTCTACTATTCCCTTTGGGAAATATTTCTGGGGGATTGCAAGGGTGCTTTAAAAGATACTGGCACCAAAATTGCCAGGGAGCTGCTGGTGCCTATCCTTTAAATTCTCCCAAAATTTTAAGTGTATTGGACCAAGAGGTCCAATTCTATGGGCCCCTAAACAAGGTGCCCTCAGCCATGCTCCATTGTTTCCTATGGAGGACCCCCCCCAACTTGAAAAATGTCAAATCTGAGAATTTCTTCCCATAGGAACACTTTTGAAGCGATTGCTTCACCTGAGAATCTGACCCCATGTAAAACTCATGAATCTGAACCTATGTAAAACCTGCAAATCAACCTATGTAAAATATGAGAAGCTCAAAGTAAAACAACAAAAACACTTGAAAATGACAGAATCTTACCTGGAAAGCTAATACCAAGCCCCAGGAGACACAAAGAAACACAAAGGGGCGGGGGGAGAAAAAAGGAAAAAAACAGTACTGGCAACCTGAAAATGCCGGCTCCAGATATTCCCGGTTAATTCCAAACATTTCTGGGATTTTTGGGGACCCATTTTTCGGTATCCTGAAAAATTCTGGATATATTTTGGGGAGCCAAATATATCTGAAAAAATATTGGCGGTGCAATCCAAAGGGGGAGGTAGTTGAGGCACAGCCGGGGATGGCACAGCTGCGGCACAGCAGAGCTGCCTCCTGAGCACCTTGCTGTGCTGCCGTTGCAAGGCAAAATAAAATCTTCCCTAAACTGTGTGAAACTGCTCTATACAGTTCCATTTTGTGCCACAATTTTTTCAGGCACAAGTTCATGCTGGAGAACACCCCCCTTTGGTTCCAGGGTGAGCCCCTGTGCTGGAGATATGCTGCCGCTGTAGCTGCACTGATGCCTATGCATGATGCTGCTGTATCGCTCCCTGGTGCTGGTGTAGGTGGCTGTGCGCCGGTGTAAATGTCAACTTAGCCAGCACAAGTGGCATCTACACCAGTGCCGGGGACACACTGCATCCAAAGCCCCTTTCAGCCCCCTCCCATAAGTTATTTTTGGGTTATAGTTATGGCTCAGTTATACCTGAACACACATCTCAAATGTGATGTCCTGAAGTGCTGGCCTATGTTGATGCAGATCCTTTAAAAAAAAATAATAATTCTTTTTTCGGTATTTATTTAATTTACTTTGTTTATTCCCTGCCTTTCTTCTCACTGGGGACCCAAAATGGCTTATATTATTCTCCTCTGCTTCATTTTACCCTCACAATAATACCATAAGGTAGGTTAGGCTGAATGTGTGTGACAGGCTAAAGTATCATCCAGCAAGATTCCATGGAACAGTAGGGATCTGAACCTGGGTCTTGCGGATCCTAGTCTGACTGTCTACCAGTTTACCACACTGTTTAGTTTTCTTTGGATATCGATCCTTAGGTTTATTTGTTTAATTTAACAAAAAGTATATTCTGCTTTTTTTGCTCTCATAAGGGCCACCAAAGCAGTTAACAAATTAAAACATATATATTAAAACAAATCTTAAAAAACATTAATACCAACAAAGCCCCAACATCATTAAAACAGTTAAAACCAACTTAAACTACATATGACATTATACATTATATATACACACACACACACACACACACACACACACACACACACACACACAATGTTATATTAAACATACATATACACAACCTATTTAAGACTATATATGCTTTCCATCTTACATTTTCTTATGTGAATTTTATGTTCAGGTGAGGAGGATCTGAGTTAAAAGACATGCAAGTGCATTTTGTACTCATATGTAGTCATTGCAGACTGTAATAAGTATGAGAACCAAAGGATGAGCGGGGGTGGGGAAACCTTAGACTGCTGAGAGATGATAGATTTTAGGAATGCTGGAGGTGATATCTGAGCCATTGACCATCACTGTCCATCACTACCATCTGTCTGTCTAGGATATGGTGCACTATAGGTGCTACTGGACTTCAGTCTCTCTACAAGCACTTGTGAAAACTGAACAGAGATGGTAACAGGATGGGCAATGGTTTTGCTTTGGTAAATCAATATAATTTAGCCCACTAGCTAATTTAGCTCAGCCATACTAAACAAAACCCTAGGCACTGCATGTGAGGTCTATTTTAAAAATATATGCTTTCACATTAAATTATGGACCTCCTTGGGCCAGTTTGAAGTATTGTACCACCCCAGGAAAGGTGACACATGCTTGTCTTGGCCTCAGATGGTGGCATCAGAAGTTTGGGAGTTGGTGCCCATCACATTGTTCATTGCTGGGTGTAAGCCAAGTCCCTGGAGTGCAGTTATACCTCCGTCATTGCACCTTCCCAAGCACTTGGGGAGAACCAGCACTGGGGCCTTCTTTTTATGTTGTCTATCTTAATCCTTCTTATGAGGATTTCTAGAAAGCCCTTCTTCTGAGGGGAATTTTCAATGCTTTTTGAAGTGAATGATACAATGGTACCAGTGTTATCTCAAAAACATAGACACTGTCTTACCTGGGCTGTTTTGATCAGGAAAATGATACAAGCGGGAAAGCTTAAAAGCTCCCTTATGCCATGGTCCTGATCTGAATTGGTACCCCATAATTCCTGGTTAAGTGTTTTTTTTAAAAAAAATGTTGGAAACTGCGAACATGGAACTCCCAGTGAGTCATGTAGTTTGATTATGAATAAGTATGGTGAAAAGAAGAGATGAAAAGGACTGGGAAGTCTGAATCCTGACTTGGTCAGGAACAGATCCCTACAAGTTGCTGAGTGAGTCAATCCCTCACTGCCTTGGTTTGAAACCAGAAAAACAATCTTGAAGAGCTTGGAGATGTAATAAAGTTTCTGCCTGGAATGTTTTGGGATTATGTGCGTTGGGCCCAAACAACAAGCTAGTGAAATTACATACTTCTCTTATAGGGTAACAGAATTAACTAAGGAAGAGACCATCATGTTAACATGCATGATGCAGCTTCTGTCTTCTCCTCTTATGACCCCCAGTGAGCCATTACCCGAACACAGCAGCTTATGGCATCCTGTTGAAAGGGTTATGTGCATATCTCAACTCTGAAGGTTATCACTAAGTTCCAGACTTCCATGTAAACAAATGATTTCATAGACATCTGTTGCTAAACAAATAGTGCAGGTGGCAAAGTACTCTCCCCTTCAACCTAGCTATCTGAAAAGCAGTTGTAATATGTCAATAGACATCTGAGTTTTGAATCCAGGCATGCATTTCAATGTACTACCACAAGGCAGCTTTCTGCTCTGACAATGATCAGAGCTTCCATATTTGTGCAATGTTTAAACAATCCACCCACTGTTTTGTTGAATGAATGTTTCCTGGTACTAGCAGGGATTTTGAAGGCCGCTAATGATTTTCCTCTTCAGGGCTTTTGTCTTCTTAGTAAACTGTGTTACTACCTTCTTCCCAATAGATCTTAGTTTGTCTTCATGACTAGGTAACAATAAGGAACAGAGTTATGTACACCTATGCATAAATCTCGTAACCCCCTATTTCTAGACTAAAACACAGACATAAAAGGTAGGGGTGCTGCAAATTTTTTATCGAATGTGTTCAACAGTTGAACTTGGCGTGTTTGCAACTTTGCATGTAACAATCAGATGTGAGCTCATTACTGGGTCTATTTGGTACTGAGTGACTTGAGCACCTGCTGCAGAGTTTTTCCCAAAACTGCATGTGGACAATAATGCTACTGATCCGAACAGATCAGCAGCCATTAATGTCACTGAAGACTACTTTGGTGGAGACGGAATGATTGTGGTTACTTATTTTTAAACACAGCATTTATTTGTAACCACTTTATATGATGTGTGACTGATTTGAACAATTGCCTGCTGAGCAGAGCAGCAGCTCAGCAAAAATGTGTGGGAGGAAACCAAATTCAGTCATCTGCATGTGTAAAAAGCCTACACTGTTAGGAAGGAGTACAGTGAAGCAACATGTGAGGTAGACGAACCACTGGTTCCTTGTTCATGACTGGCAAACAGGGCGTGAGCTGAACTGATGGGCGTTGGAGGATCCCAAATAAACAATACCTAGATTGTATACTGCATGTATAAATTAACAGAATGCAGTAAGAGTGTTTGAAATATTATGTTTGATCAATAAAGACCAAATACTTTGCATTTCTTCAAAATCAGCATTTTTGTTTGGGTATACCTTATCCCAGGGCTTTCCCTGTCTTTTTCAACATCTTCATTTGAAGCTTCATCTGTGGTCGGTGATAGTGTTACTGTTAAGACAACACTCCATTGTACAGAGTTGTGCTAGAGTCCTGTCTGCTGCTCAAGATTTATGAATCAAGCAGCTTCTAAGGGAGAAAGGAACTAGAATCCTGTCTGCAGTCTCTCTTTTGTTCTATGGCTCAAAAGGAAAATGAGTAAGGAGCTGCGGATATGTGGCTGACATACCTGGTGGGCGTTGCCTGGTGTTCTGAAATGCTATACTAGATTATAGACTAGAAAAGAGGTATTCATATGTCAGTCATTTTATTTTGGTCTCCCTGGTTGTTTATTTACAATATTTAAGCTTTCTGTCCAGTTATGGCCACCAAGATGGCTGATTGTGCCAAGCGCTCTCTTTGTGCAAAGCGCCCCCTCCCCAGCCTCCCTCACTGTGTAGTTGTCTAGTGGTTAGAATGATGGACTAGGATCTGGGAGACCCAGATTTAAACCCCCACTCTGCCATGGAAGCTCACTGGGTGACCTTGGGCCATCACCACACACTTTCAGCCTACCTTACCTCACAGGGGAGAATGTTATAAGCCACTTTTGGTCCCCACCCAGGAGAAAAGTGGGGTATAAATGAAGTAAATATTCTTTGTTGTCTATATATAGAGGCACATTGCTATAACCATACCATGTAGAAGAGATCTGTGTTGCATTGCTGTTCATCATCCTGAGGTTGTTGGAAGAAAAGTAGGACTAAAATAGAATGTTAACTACTCTTTATGAATTTCATTCTCTTTTCATACTTTCACAAATGATCATAAAACAGGGAAGTGGTAATTTTTATCACTACCTGACTTGTTATTCAAAGTTATGCCATGATAAGTTAGGATTATGCCTGAACACTCCCCAGTTTTGCTTTACAATTCATTGCAACAAATAGCAGAACCAGAAAAAAAAAGTATCATGGGGTGGAGGTTTGTCTGAAGGTACATAGGGGTTTAAGAAAAAGAAAATAGAAAGTTGTGTTTTTCATGTTAGAAGTATTAATCATAAATGAAATAATTATGTTAGAAGGTACTGGTTGTTCATTATCTGTTCAATTTTAATGGAAAAACCACTCTGCTATTTTATATCCCCCTTTATATATTACTTCCCCTTCCAATTTATAGTAAACATTTTGTCCTGCTATGACTTATTTCTCCCCATCCACCCTTTTTAGTGTTCTGAATTTCTTTCCTCCTGTTTTTTTGTTTTTGTTCAACGAAGACTTCCGGATATCTGTTAGAAGTCATAGCCACTTCATAATGAGCTAAAACGGATGCATCCACCCACATACAGTCTTGTGGTCAGAGCTACTCTTTTTTCACTGAATACTTGCTTCCTGAAATCCCCTCTTTATCTCTCTGTCTCTATGACTTAAGCAGTTAGTTAGGATATCAGGTGATAAAAAGAAGGAACAGGATGAACACTGAAAGAGGAAGCTCAGTAGCAAATTTGGTTTTGCCTCCACATAATGTGTGAAGATATAGCTGATGGCTCTGTAAACTTATATTCTAATAGTGAAGCCAGCCAAATCTTTGGATACTTAAATCTGATGACTGAAGCTTTCTACGGGCACGACAGATCTTTCTACAAACCTGAAAAGGGCCCCAAGTTTGCAGAAAATGTGAAATCTAAAGAAAAATACATTGGGGGGGGGGGGATAAAAAACCAGAAAATGATAAAAGGAGTCCCTGTAGCTTTAAGCAACAGATTCCTTCAGTGGCTGTTGCTAGGCAACCACAGCATTCCAAGCTTGGTTTTGTCAGTAAAAGGCAGGAGAAGGGGGAAGGGCACTTTTGAGGCCTATTTTGGCCTTTGAGGGAGGGCACCTTGGGGCCAGGCCTGAATAGGACTGCCAGCTCCAGGTTGGGAAATTCCTGGAGGTTTTGTGGTGAAGTCTGAGGAGGGCAGGGTTTGGGGAGGGGAGAGGGCTCAGCTGAATATAATGCCATAGAGCCCTCCCTTCAAAGCAGTTATTTTCTCCAGGGTGACAGATCTCTGTCATTTGGAGTTCAGTTATAATTCTGGGAGATCTCCTGGTCCCACCTGGAGATTGACAACCCTGGCCTGGAAGTGATGTGACTTGATACCTCCCAAATTCCATGACTCAACTAGGCTTGGCTGCTTGCTACTGTTCAACAGTAGCCACTCTGAGAAACCAGTGTCATGTAGCAGTTAGAGCTTCAGAGTAGGGTCTTAGAGACCCAGGTTCAACTCCCATCTTGCTGTGGAAGCTCACTGGGTGATTTTAGGCCAGTCACATACATTCAGCTTAACCTTGCTCACAGGGTTGTTGTGTAGATGAAAAGGAGGAGAGGAGAACAATGTAAGTTAATTGGTCCCCACTGTGGAGAAAGGTAGGGTATAAACAAAGTGAATAAATAATAAATATAGCTGACAGTGAGAGGCAGATAAAAGGTAGGTTGGTGAATGGCTGACAAGGAGAGAATGAAGCAAAGAAAGGGGAGAAAATATGGGGGTTGCCAGGAGGGCAGAAAGTGGAAATAGTGTGGGGAGAGGGATACAGAAGAATGTGAGGTGCCCCACCAACAAGTCCTTGAGGGTTCCCTACCATGCAAGTGGGCTTGGCCCAGTAGCCAACAACAGACAACTGGGCAACAGTTTTTCTAAGTAGAGGTTGCTTTAGACAGAAGGGTAGATAAAGGTAGGTTTGGCTGTTGGGTGGGAAGGAGATAGGGTTACCAACTCCAGGTTAGGAGTTTTGCCAGGTTTGTCATTTGGCTTTTAGGGCTTGGGGTTGGCTTAGGGAAGGAACTTTGTTGCTAACCCAGCATTTAGCTGTCAAGTGCCCAGAGCCGGCTACATCACAAAGCCCCCATCCAGTCTCCCCTGGCATGCAACTACAAATGTGTGTGCGTGTGTAAAGTGCCCTCAAGTCGTAGCCGACTTATGGTGGCCCCTTATGGGGTTTTCAAGGCAAGAGACTAACAGAGGTGGTTTGCCAGTGCCTTCCTCTGTATAGCAACCCTGGACTTCCTTGGTGGTCTCCCATCCAAATACTAACCAGGGCTGGCAACTACAAATACCAGGCCCTAAATAATATAACTTGGCATGCAATTAGACACAAATAGACAATTGCAGGGATGAAAATGGCCATAACTTTTATTGGTTACAGCATCCGGCGTTGGTGTAGCATAGGGGCTGGATCCAAGGCATCGGCCAACCTGCTCTGGTGAAAGGAGTGATCTCAGGCCAGTTTAAAAGAGAAACTGGGGAAGTGTGTTAATGTTCCTAACTCCTCCAACTAAAGAACCATGGTGTAAAAAAAAGCTTAAGTTTAAGAAACAAACCAGTGACTGCCAAGAGAAATCACTGCAAATAGAAAATAAAAGTTTAAACACTTGTACGTGAACCACCTTGATACATTTAGAATTACAATATATCACTTGAACATAACCATCTCAAGTTCCTCAGTCTTGCTATTCTGTTACAAACGACATTCTTGTTATGAAGCTTTGCTAACTTGACCTTTAACCCCCCCAAAGAGACAAATAAAACCATTTTTAAGTTGTACTTCAAAAGTCTCTCGAGTGCCATATATTTCTAACCTTTTATAGAAAATAAGGCATCTGTCATAATTAGTGGCAACTGTGTCATAACAAGTTATAAATCTTAACAGAGATAGTGAAGGTTGGTGTGCATGAGAACAAAATTAAAACAAAATTATTAAAGCAAGAGAAGTTCCATCATAGGGGTATTTAGATTAGAGGGAGGACAGTGTTCTTTGCATATTTGGAGTCATTATCTTCATTAACAGCGGCTCCAGACCTTTTTTTTTCTATCTAGGGCTGAGTTCTGAGGGTTTCTTCCTGCCTAAGCATTTAAAACCACAGTTTAATACACTTTGCTTACAAATAATAATTTGATTTTGGTTATAATGCAGGATATTATCTGTGGCATTTGATGGTTTCCCATAGTGCTAAAGCCAGTCCTGTTCCTTGAGCAGGAAGTTTAAATTCAATCCACCTCTCAGGCCCGGCTCATAATTAAATGGTAATGAGTGGTCATATCCTTTGTCAAAAAGAAAGAAAGAAAGAAAGAAAGAAAGAAAGAAAGAAAGAAAGAAAGAAAGAAAGAAAGAAAGAAAGAAAGAAAGAAAGAAAGAAAGAAAGAAAGAAAGAAAGAAAGAAATGGCCAGGGCACTGGGTGGGAATCTAGCAAGCATGATTCCAGTTGAAGAAAAATAAATTTCACAATTAATTATAGTATGAAAAAATGCCATGTGTTACAGACAGGATACAATGTCGCAGTTCACAAGATGGGCAAATTTATCTCACCGGAAGGATTATGGAAGGTGATTTTCTCAATATTGCTCAAACCTTGCTGAAGAAGTATTTATGTCTGCTGGGTTTTAGAATGTGTCAGGAAGTTTTCAGGCAAAACAGCATGCCCTTCCGTCCATCGTACTTTAAGAGCTCTTTTCTGAGTGAGTCATCAGGATTCTGTGGTTTGTGTATCCTGAGTGAAGAAAGGACCCTGTGTGATTGTTGGACATTGGAAGCAGCTTACAGTTATAGAGTCCACTTTAAAAACAAAAACAAAATAAGGAAGTTGGTCATAAGGTAGGAAGTTTCTTCCGTTAGATTCCCCCCTCTCTTTCATGTCACTTTTGTCACTCTGCAGAATTCATACCTTGCTTCCTAATTTTGCTTCAGCCCAGTGCCACTATGATGGGAACAGTGAGACTAGTTAAGTCATGTTATTAATTTAATACCCCAATCTCTTGTCTGTCACAAGTACTAGAGGCATTTGCATTGTACACAAGGAATATTAAAAGGGCACAGGGCATGCTGAGCTAGGTAGGGTTCCCAACTGCCTGGAGGAAAAGAATGTCCTTTTAATAAAAGTATTATTTACCAGGTGATGTTATTTACCTCCATGACATGGAAAGATTCAGCTGCTCCTTTCCACAAATTAAGTGACAGGACATTTGTTTTCCAGGACTGTTGGCAACCTTAGCATAGAGACCCACTGTGGTGACTAGAGTCTTGGACTTCAACCAGTGGTTACTGTATGCTGTGAGGCTCGCTAGGTGAGCTTTGCCCAGTACCTTCTCTGAGGTAGATTAGGCTAGTTTAGATTAGGCTATTTGAGGGTCAAACTACACATCTGTGTTTTTAAAAACATGAACATGTAGTTTGGTCTTGAGACAATTGTTGGGAGGAGAAAAACTTGGATAGCCAGTGTGATATAGTAGTATGTGTGTCAGACTGGGATCTGGCAAGCCTAGATTCTACTGTGGCATGAAGCTGTCTAATTTTTTCTTTTCTCCCTTTAGCCACTGCTCTTCAACTTCAGCTACTTCACAGGGATGTTGTGAGGCTAAAATAGGGAAGGGAGATAATATATTATGGACTCACTGGTATCTGATGCAGGGAGCGCTGATTCTCGAAAGCTTATACCCCCAAAATCTTGTTAGTCTCTAAGGTGCTACTGAACTTGAATCTGGCTTAGTGAAGGAATGGCAGGGTATACAAGTGAAGAAACCATATACTGATATTACGTTTGGTTCTTTTAGGTGGGCTAGCCTATGCTAGTCCCCTTTAGATCTTATTTGAAAGTAGTCATTTGTGTTTATTTTTCTGTTCTCACACTGAAGATCACTACCTGACCACCCTGCCCAAAGACCCCATTACATATTACTGAAAGGTCTTCTAATGCTGTATTTTACTCTACAACACTGGTTCCCAACCAGGGGTCCGTGGACCCCCAGGGGTCCGCGAGAACTAAATTAAGGCCCGCGAAACAAAGTTTTAAACCCATAATAAATTAATATTTTTAATTAAAAGTTCTCTATTATAAAATATATATATATTCAAATATTATTCTAAGTTTAATGTTTAACTAACAGTTATGATTAAAGTTTATTTTCAAATTCTCGGAATTTTTATTTTGAACCTTGGGGTCCCTGAACTGAACAAAAAAGTCCTAGTGGTCCCTGGTCAAAAAAAGGTTGGGAACCACTGCTCTACAACTACCTGTACTTTGCTCTGAATTAAAAGCAAAGATAGTGTCCTGCTGTCTTAGTTAAAGGTATCTTAGGGAAAAAATATTGTAGAATATGTTGTTACATTTAACAGATTAAAATTATCCAAACCAGCTGCAGTAAGAGATGCACTGTTAGAGTATTATGGTTGTTGTGGGGAGCTATAGAGAAGAGGAGAGCTATAGTTGCTGCCCTCAGGCCTTTGGAAGAAGGGTGAAATAGACACATAACACAGGATCTGAAATGGCAGATTGTGCACTATATGGTTCCTTTGTGTCTGTTCATTTGTTTTCACCTGCACTGTAGTCAAGATGGATCTTCTAGAGAGACTCAGATGAACTGGAACTCCAAGAGTGGCTAATCTGTGTGTGTGCACATTATAAACATTTTAAGGACGTATCCTTAAAATCTCAGCAAGCAAAATGGACATATTTTTAAAATATCCTCAGGGAAAGGTATATAAGTACTATTCCTGATAAATGGCCAGTTGGAGTGTATTCCCTGGCATGCTCACCTGTACTTTGCCATTATTTCTGTGTTTATTTTAAATCATGATTCTTTTTCTTTTACCAATTTAGCTGCCAGGATTACTTTAACAAGGAGGAGAATGGTGTATGTGCTATTTTCTCTGTGTAAAAACTACTGCCCTAAGTTGCTTTTATTGCAGGTACCAGTTTTTCCCCATAGAGGTGGTAAAGTATGGTGTTTGGGGTGAGAAAATACAAGGAGAAGAAAAAGTTACAGTTTCCCACTGTCCCCATTCCATTTCCTCCCTTGATAAAACAATTCTGGCAGCAAAATTTGCAAACAAACAAACAAAAACCCTTGTTTAAAATAAACATGGAAGAAAACTTAAGGTGCAGTTGAACTCAGAGACAAAGTTTCAAATGGAGAACACTATGCTGTACATATACTATTCAGGAAGCATTTCACCTTGTTTTACATATGCTTGCTATGAAATAGTAGAAGTCCTTTTTTCCTGGTAATCTTGTTTGGACAAACCAGACCTAGAAAACTGCACAAAGAACAAAACTATCAGAATAACAGCCTGTCTCGCTGACATAAATTTAACATTTTTAGATGAACTCTGGGGAAGGTTTGATATCAAAATATTCTGATTAATCCCATTTAGCTTTTAACAGTGAATGCTGTTTTTACAGTAGTATGGGGAGTACCTTTATGAGAATTTCTATTGCCTTTTAACACTCAGGTGTGCTTTCATTAATATTATTCTTTAATTGATCCTCAAATATTAAGCTATACTTACGTGTCCCTCTTCATTGAGAAGTCTGTTTTGCTCATTTCAGGTTTTCCTGGTTGTTTTTGGGTTTTTCCTATCTCCTAGGAAGTTGGATTTGGGTATTTCTTGTGCATTAAAAGAAACTCACTTTTTATGTTATCAAATCCCTTCCATAAATACATTTCCATTAATTTTTCATTTCTGAAATGATCATCTTGGATCAATAAACTAAGTAGTTAGATAGGAGACCTTTAGCTGATCAATAAATCAATAAATATTACAACTATTTGAAAACATGTGCAATAAATTTAGCAACAGCTTCCAACCAGTCCATATCATTAGAAAACAGCAATCTCAAGAAAATATAATTACTAGAACACTGAACATCAGAATTAACAAAAGCTCCCTATTTATCGCACCTGGCTTGAACAAACAAGGACAATGTAACAACACACATGTAAGACAGGTTCTATTGCTCCAGAACCACAAGAACATTTTATTTCCATCCAGGGAATGGTTTTAAGACTTCCAATAAATCCAGCTGTTGGAAGCAAATTGTATCTTGCTAGTATTTTATTTATTTACTTTTCAAATTTATAGCCTGCCCTCATTCCCAGAAGAGGCTGGCCTCAGGGCAGGTAACAACTTCTAAAATACATAAAACAGCAATTAAAACAACATATTAAACCATAAACAAAGTGGCCTTAAAATAGGGTTGCCAACCTTCAGGTACTAGCTGGAGATCTCCCACTATTAACAACCGAACTCCAGCCAATAGAGATCAGTTCACCTGGAGAAAATGGCCGCTATGGCAATTGGACTCTTTGGCATTTAAGTCCATCCACTCCCCAAACCCTCCCCTACCCAGGCTCCACCCCAAAAATTTCCAGGTATTTCCCAACCCGGAGCTGGCAACCCTAACTTAAAACAACCCAGATAACCAGATTTCGGCAGGTCAAACCCCCACAGATACCATGAGTAGGGGAGAAGGATGGGGAGGCCAGCAATGATGGATAAACTTGCAGCTGCCCTCAATTGTAGGCCTGGCAGAATAGTTCCATTTTACAGGCCCCACAGAACTCCTTAAGGTCCCGCAGGGCCCTGATGTCACTAGGAAGACTATTCCACTTGGTCTGTGGTGAGGACAGCCACATACAAATTAAACGTTTATTTTTAGGGGTTTGCATAGTGATCTAATAGTTGGCAACTAAAACAAGTAGTGGGAATATACCCGTAATACAGAGGAGAACATTTCCTAAACAAATCAATAAGCAGCCCAGACCAATCTTACAACAAAATAACTTTGCTTATTGTATTCCATAAGCGATCAGATTAGTAATTAAATAAATTATCATCTATCAGAAATCCCAACTCTTGCAATTTTCCAAGATAAGGCTTGATGATAAAAATGAGTCTTGTCTCTTAAGACATACTAATTGACTAGAGGGTTCTAGCAATTGATTGTAGGGAGCACAACTCAATTTCTAATTTAATTACCAAATTAGAGACACAATATGCTTAGAAAAAAATGTTTGCAATCTCTCAAGATCTTTAACAACCATGTGCTGCCCTAATGGTGCCCCATACAAAATTGTAGGTAATAACTTAAGTCCGTGAGAATGCCTTGGTGATTGCAGGTCGCCTGGATGTTGAAGCTGTAGACGTGATGGCAGTTTTGATAACACCTCATGACCAAAGCTGTGGGCAGTGTCCATGATGTGCACATCTTTGCAGCGTATGGCCTCAACCACCTGTTGGCCACATCCTAGAGGGCAAATGATGGCTTCTGGGTCAGTAGTCTGGATGGCTCAAATCTGTCTTGTTGCAATGTTTGGATTGCCTAGCAGAGAGAAATCCCAAACTGAAGATCTGATTGTCTAGAAATGTATAAATGCTAATCCTGTAAGTGGCACTGGGCTAAGAATGTGAGTTGCTGTCAACCAGAGTCAGCAATTAGTTCAAGATAGCAAACCTTCCTATTTTAGTAGTTTTGTGAAGTTGCAATATGCTCAGCAGCTACTGTGTTTGTATGCAACTTTTAAACTGTCAGGTCTTCTATGGAAGTCTTAAACCCAAGCTGACCCATGCAAAAAGAAATGACTTTCCCTACCAAGTTTTCTATATACATGGACTTCTGGACTATAATGTACACTGCAATCCTATGCATTTTAGATTAGTTTAGATTAGGTTTTAAAGAGTTGAAATTTATGTATGTATGTATGTATGTATGTATGTATGTATGTATGTATGGCATTAAAGGAGTAGGAGTTTTATTTTATTATATTTTATATTTTAGATGATATTTAAATGTATATATGTTTATATGTGTATGTGTGTATATATATATATATATATATATATGTGTGTGTGTGTGTGTGTGTGTGTGTGTGTGTGTTGTGAGCAGTCCTGAGCCCCCACCTTGGTGTGGAAAGGGTGGGATAATACAATACAATAAAATGTTTACTCAGTGCTAAGTTCCTTTTTGTTCACTGGGGCTTATGGCTGAGTTGGTGTGCAGCAAAGCCATTTAAGCAGGAGGAAAGCTTCAAATGTTCCTGAGGGGAGTTGTAGGGTAACAGCTAGTGCTGTTAAAATTGAATTATTTGGGCATTTCCTTGCCATTTGCCTCTTTGCTTCCCTAAATTCTATTAAATGGGAAGATTGTTAGTCTATGTAAGGGTCCCTTTGTCAGCTAACCACAGCAGACACTGACTCATTGTTCCACTGTCTGGCTGTGCATTCCTTCATAACAGGAGCTAGAAAGGTATGAACTTGGTTGTCAAACATCACCTGTATGTACAGATCCCATTTTGTTATGGGCAAAGAGTACCAGACATCTGGGTGGGGCTAAGTTCACAAATGCCTATTATTTAATAATAATTTATTTGTTACAACTCTATCACAGTGTTGAAGTTGGACTGGAAATGTGGTGCTGTAAGAGAAGATATAATGCCCTCCGCCCCACATACACACTATATCGCTGTCGGAATTGTGCTCATGAAGCTGCTATTTGCCTGATGGAAAAAATGCAGGTATCTATGTGACATCGATACCTGAGACTGTGGAAAGCTGCTGCCACTAAGAGCAGACAGTACTGGTCTTGATAGACCAATGGTCTGACTCAGGATAGAGCTATTTTGTGTGTTTATGTGCCTTGGCTAGAAGCAATCTTTGGTACCTCATCAATTTGGAACTATCAGAAGAATGAAGAAACTCATTTCACTCAACTTTCTCTCTGTTAATCAGTACTACAATTTTTGCTAATACTAAAGGGGGGGAATTGGGGACAACATAAAGGGAACACTTCCAGCTTCTAAAATTTCAAGGCACATAAAAATGATCTAAATCACAAGATGAGGAGACGTCAGCAAATTTTTCTTTATATTGCTTTTCGTTATGTTTATCAAGAGTGACACCTAGTGGGAAAATAACTTATAAAGCATAGCAGTGTATTTTGATTATGTCATCTTTTCTCTGTCTCTCCCCTGCTTTACAGCAGTGTTTCCTACCAAACAGCATGGGACTGCCCACAAAATATTTTTCACTGAAACTGGAAATCTGAGAACATTTTATAGTAAAGCAAGCCATACTGAGACTTTGCAGGCTCAGAGCACATGTTAGCTTGCTGCTTAAGAGAAACCTGCTCAGGTTTAGAACCAGCAGGTTTTCCTTTATCACAAAATCACAGGACTGGAATGCATATGATGACCATCATGTCCAGGCCTGGGATCAAAGGCAGGACTCTTTACATATTAACTCCTTACAGAATCATATAAACCAAAACACAGCAGAAATTCTGAATGAGCAAAGCACCACACATAAAGAGTCCACAGCAGATTATAGCTCCATCATCTAACTATGGGTTAGTGTTCTACAGCAAAACAGGAATGACCAAGAAAAAACTGTCTATCCTAGAGAGACGATCGGGCAGGCGCTTAACCGGGTAGATACAGTAAACAGGAACACCCTCTTACATCATTGGCATCTGTTAGGAGATATACCGGGGTGTCAGACACCTCCCACCATTGGACTTAAAAAAACTCGCTCACTACGTGACCATTGGGTGCAGGCAGACTATAGACTTAGAGCACCTAATACAAAGCCTAGAGAACATTTCTTCTTCAACAACTGCACAGCCTGCGCTTTGTGCCTGGAGGCTAGAGATTTTCAGAAGACAGGCACAATGTTTAAATTTCACCTAAGTAGCTTTACAAACTGTAACACACGTAGAATTATTTATTGTGTCCTTTCCCCTTGTAACAAGATTTATATCGGAGCAAGCACCATACCTGTAAAAAACAGAATACTTGAACACAGATCCAGGATCAGGGCCAGAACTCTTGAGGACCCCCTAGTGGAAAGTTTTTGGAAGTGCAAGCATCCGGAGAATGATTTCCATTTATATATATATATATATATATATATATATATATATATATATATATATATATATATATATATATATATATATATATATATATATATATAAAACTAGACCAGTTGAAAGGGTGGATGTGGATAGAATTTTGAAACAAAAAGAGGCTTATTTTATACACTTATTTCAGACTATTTCACCCCTTGGTCTCAATATGGAAAATGACTTGTCATGCTTTATTTAGATCTGGCAAACAGTAGCACATATACCTTTTAGAAGATTTACTGGAAGCTCTACACCTGACTTTTATTATTCAATTAGTGGTAGAATTGTTGTAGAGCATTATGTAGTGCAAACAGCATGTATCCTAGCTAGGAACTAGTATGCTGTATATCGCAGGAAACTAGCCTGTTAAGGCAGTAGGTAAGATCTGTTCCAGTATTTTTCATTACCTACAGTGAAGGTAATAGTTTTGGGTTATGTTATGTTATGTTGTGTGTGTGCTATGTGAATAAGTATTTTTGCTTGGTCTTTTAGGATCAGCATCTACCTAATGGGAGACTGTACCAAACTGTAGGCTGCAGGCCATTGATCATACACTAAGAATATATGTAAGATCCTATTTCTATTATTTTGGTGGTTCTGTGTGTGGTGTGCATATAGACAAATGAGTCAGGTGGATGTGAATTTTATTACTGTAATTCGTGTTAATAACAGGTAATTGAAGAGGAACTGATGAAGACATAAGAACAGAAATGGCCGTCTTCCTCTTTGACCTGATAAGTGTTGAATTGCAAGGAATGTTGTTCCTGTAAAAAAAGATAAAAGTTGTTTAATGACATTAGCATGAGAATACATGATTGAATGTATACTTACCTTGTCAACTTATATGACTGTAACATTACAGTGAAGCACCATCTTTGGAATGTTGATGTTGAATCGATGGTAATATTGTATTTTGTATTTTGATTCCCATTATATTTTTGGTTATTTTCATGAGAGTGATTTTCTGTTTGTTTTTGGGTTTAACTAGTTAGTACACAGAAGTGTCTATTTTGATACCAGCTGGAGGTTGGCAACCCTATCCAATTGCCACAGCAACCATTTTCTCCAAGTGAACTGATCTCTATCGGCTGGAGATCAGTTGTAATAGCAGGAGATCTCCAGCCGCTACCTGGAGGTTGGCAATCCTAGCCAAGGAATGAAGTAGGCCCCAAAAACCAGATAGTAATCCAGTCTGAAGGCAAAGTCCACATTGGAAACAGCAGGATTGATAGGGTTGCCAGCCTCGAAATGGTGGCTGGAAATCTCCCAGAATTACAACTGATCTCCAGGCTACATAGATCAGTTCCCTTGAGAAAAAGGCTGCTTTGGAAAGTGGGCTCTGTGGCGTTATACCCTGCAGAAGCCCCTTCCTTCCCCAAGCCATGCGCTCCCCAGGCTCTGCCCTCAAAATCTCAAGGAATTTCCCAACATAGAGCTGGCAACCCTAATGGAAGATCTAGAAAGGTGAGAGGCCCCCCCCTGCTTTCTGTTTGTAGAAATAAGACCCTCAATAGGGATTAAGCTTGAAGCTTGAATTTGCATAGAATAACTATAAATACCTTTTTTTCTTGTTTATCACTTTATAATAGTTATTTTAACCTGTGGTTGTATGCCACAATACATTCTACATATTGTTCAGATGCAAGGAGAGAGTAGTGCTTAATATTTCTTGGGAGCACAATAGGGTTGCTAGCTCCGGGTTGGGAAATAACCTGGAGATTTTTGGAGCAGAGCTTGATGAGGGTGGGGTTTGGGGAGGGGAGGGACTTCAATGCCATAGAGTCCAATTGCCAAAGCGGCTGTTTTCTCCAGGTGAACTGATCTCTGTCGGCTGGAGATCAGTTGTAATAGCAGGAGATCTTCAGCTAGTATCTGGAGGTTGGCAACCCTAGAGTGCAAGTACCTAAGGCCTAACCACACTTATCACTACTAGTACTGAGCAATCTGACAGTAGTCTGGTGATCAGTTGTAATTCTGGGAGACTAACCCTACAAGGGCATCTTTTATTAGCCAATGACTGTTTTTCTGAATTTTTAACCACACATTTGGCTTTTCAGGAAAGTCCCTAGATTACTAGTTCCTAGGGACTTCCTGGTCTCCTGAGGAGCAAGATATGATTGTCTGAAGCTTTTCAGTATTTGTGGCTCATAATCTATTTAGGAATGACGTACTGTATGGGTGAAGTCTACATATAAACTTGTTTATTTGAGTAAGTATGAAAGCTTTGGGGTAACTTTCGGTGTTTGAGATATCAACTCTGCACATTGGCTGTGGTGTTTGGAAATGTTTTGGATGGGTGTTTTTAGATTTGTTGGGAGAAGCAATTCTTTAATAAACAACAACTCCACCATCAGCCAAAGCAGTGGCAGGCAACAGAAGCTGGGGACAGGACAGAGATCCCCCGGAAGAGAATGAAACTTCCCCCTGGAAGAGAATGAAACTTCTGTTGCCTGCCGCTGCTCTGGCTGATGGTGGACTTATTATGAAGGTTCATTTTGCTTGAGGAAGAGCAGACAGACAGCCTAATAATTCTGTGGGAGCTCCTGGGAGGGTTGCCTACCTCCAGGAAGCTCTTTTGAGCTGTGTTAAAGGGAAACGTCCTTCAATGTAGCTCAGTGGAGGAAGTGCAGGGCAGCTGTGGGTGGAGCATTATTTAGCAAACAGATGCAATCTTATGTTAACTTTTTAAAATTTATTTCTTGGAAAACCAACCAACAAACAGAAAACAAGGGGAAAAACTCAAAATCCACAAACCAAATAGAATTTTTTAAAAGAAAATAAAAACAGGTATACATAGAGACAAAAATATAACAGCAGTGGTGGCAAATCTACACACAAGTGTATATAAAAGGGTTCTAAGTATCTAAAAATAAGTCCATATGCAATTGTTGTATATATGCCTTGTGTTCAAATATTGATAAACTTTTAAGGTTCTCCAGCCATTGATTTACCAACGCTGGGCCTTTATCTCTCCAGAGTTGTAATACAAGTCTTTTATCTGTAGTAAGGGCACAGCGGTTGTATTTGTGATCCAGTGGCAGAATTTTCATTTGCTATGCAGGTGGCTGGGGTTCGATTCCTGGCCAATGCAGTTGAAATTTCTTAGAGATCCAGCATGGTGTAGTGGTTAAGGTGTTGGACTAGGATCTGGGAAACCCAGGTTCAAATCCACACTCCCACTATGGAAGCTTGCTGGGTGACCTTGGGCCAGCCCACACACTCTCAGCTCTGACCCTGGCTAGTATTTGGATGGGAGACCTCCAAGGAATACTAGGGTCATGATGGGGAGAAAGGCAATGGCAAACCACCTCCGCACGTCTCTTGCCTTAAAAAATCATATGGGGTCGGCATAAATCAGCTGTAATTTGACAGCAAAAAAAGTGGGGGAGGCACAGAGGGTTCATTTTTGTTGACCATTGGTTAGTCTCCAAGAGATGGGCAGTAAAGTATATAAGCATCCTTAAAATCAATGAATATTCTAATACAAAATTGATATGAGTAATAAGTTCTTCCCAGAAAAAATAAATGACCGGACATGCCCAAAGCATTAAGGGATGCATCCTGTGGGTTACAATGCCAACAGTTAGCCACTTTACTCAGTCGTTTGCTGAAGAGTTGCTGTGTGTGTGTGTTAAGTGCCGTCAAGTCGCTTCCGACTCATGGCGACCCTATGAATGAAAGTCCTCCAAAATGTCCTATCTTTGACAGCCTTGCTCAGATCTTGCAAATTGAAGGCTGTGGCCACAGCCAGCCAGTTGCTGTGGTGTTCAGTAAATCCTAAACATTATTTTTTGCTAACTAAGTCGCAACTTATGATCCATGGAGACAGCAGGTATCAGCTTTAAGGCCATATCCCATCGCTTTGGCAAAATAAGACGATCTAGCTCCTTATTCCATTCACTCCTGAGACTCTGCGTATTCTATTTACTAACTGACATCAAATATTTATAGACAAATATTGTAGGTTTTATTCTCGGCATAGATTCAATTAGAGTTTCCAGGAGCAAAGTAGACTCAGACCCTTAATGCCTCAGGGCCATATTTAGATACCAACAGATGTTGCAATTTTAAATATTGCCATTCAACAGAAGTTGTCAACCTCAGCTGAGAAAGGGACAAAAACTCATAATCATAGTCTAGCAATTTGTCCAATGTAAAAATCCCCCTGTCAGTCCAAGCCTTCCATAAAAAGATTTCTTCCCAATATTAATGATGCTCAGCCCATTAAGATTTCTGTAATTGGCATGCCTCAAAGTTTGATGATATTCTGTTACCCCATGGAAGGTAGGTGCAGGTATTACTGGCAGTGGTGTGGAAGCAGCAAGGGTCTGCTGCAACCAAGCCACTGATAGTCACATATGAAACAATCCCCATTCTGTGTGATATGCATAATAATAGCAATGTGGCCTTGCATATTGGCTGGCCCAAATTATTACTGCACTGCTGCTGATAAAACTCTTGAGAATTTTTGAAAAGGAGCACTAGGTGGTGCTAATATGCCTTTCACAAACATTCAAAATAGTTTGAAGCAGGAAAATATTCATCACTTTTCACATTTTACTCTTGATTTCAAACCTGCTCCCACATTTCTGCTACTTATTCAGTTATAATTTTCTTTAGTGAAGAATGTAGAAACTACTACCCAATTTGTATTTATTCTGCTGTTGTTAGAATTTGGTTTTGCTGACACTACATGGTTCCCAGTATTTGAATTCTGCCAAACCAGGCACCCAATTTGCCCTTGTCTTCTGTAAAAGTCATAAGCTCTGAAACCAATTCCCAGACAGGATTATGTTCTAGAATTTGAAAATATAGGTAGATTACAATTATTGTGTAACTTCAAAATCTGACAATGGAATAAAATTGGCATTAATTAACAATAGAATAATAGAACATAATATGATTTCTGTATAAGGGGGATCTTAATCTGTGGATTTTGTCCCTATGATTATTCCTTTTTAAAAAGAGCAGTTCCACACTACATATTGCCTAGAATTTGGTCTCTCTGAGCTAGAAGTTGTGTCTCTTGATTCCGGAAATGACAGTGGAGGTGTCATGGAGATATAAACATTCCAGAAATATTTCTTCATTTTTCCTCACCTTTTGGTAGAAAAACCTGAGAGAAATTCAAACCCGTTGAATATTTATTGTTACTATATCTAAATTTACTGGTTTAAGAATACAAAATGCATTGTGTATAATTAAGTACATAAATTCTGTGTTGTTATTTATGAAATTTGAAAGAATTGTTGGTGAGTTTGTAGTCTGATTACTGTGAATTGGTTGATCCTACAGGCTCGGCCTGAAGTTGCATGGTAGGACAAAAGAATAGCTATGTTTCTTACAGTGCCAGCCCAGTTTACGAGCATTATATCCTCCATGGGCCTTGCTTCCATGGGAGTTGCTGACTATTTCTTGGCATACAACTCTGTTTCCTGATCATTGTCTGATGCACGCTTTTTAAAAATGGAGCTGGGATTAGCATAGCTCCTATCCCAGTCCATCCTGTAAACTAGGGTTGCCAACCTCCAGGTAGTAGCTGGAGATCTCCCGCTATTACAACTGGTCTCCAGCCGATAGAGGTCAGTTCACCTGGAGAAAATGGCCACTTTGGCAATTGGACTCTATGGTGTTGAAGTCCTTCCCCTCCCCAAACCCTGCCCTCTTCAGACTTTGCCCCAAAAATCTCCAGGTATTTCCCAACCCGGAACTGGCAACCCTACTGTAAATGCAAAGTAACCCTTATTAGTGCCTGAGCAATCTAATTCTGCTGCTGAGAGGTGGAAAAAATGTTGTCAGGTTATCTCCTGGGAGTGATATCCCATCTGCTGAATGGTAGAGTGGTGTCTATGCCCAGGGCTACTCCATCTCCTCCTCAAATCTTCTCAGCAGACACCTTCTCTTCACTCTTCCTCTGCAATGTAATCTGTCCATGCAAAATTTAAGCATTAGATAAAATGGAGTGGGAGGGCAGAGAGAATTCCCCTGGGCTCGCTGCAGATGGTAGATTGCCACCGAGAGAGAGTGAGGCAGAGGCAGCTCAATCCAACAGGTGTAAGTTGCTGTTGGACTGTTAACTGAAAAGTGGTATAGAACTGTTGTCAATGGACCAAAGATAGTTTGTTGCTCAGGAATCTAATCTAGTATCTAATGGGTATGTGTCATGTAACTACTCAGCACAAAAATAAAGCTTCCAACCTGTTGTCCATTTAGTACTTTGTCCTTCATTTGCAACTTCTGTCTTTGAAAGAACTTATAAACTTTATGGCAGGAGGGCACGTGTGAGTAAACTGGGACAAATGTTCTATGTGCACCCTAACTATGAAATAAACATTCTTTCAGAGCATCAGCAGAGCTTATTTTAGGAAGTTATTTGCCCCCCCTCCCCCAGATATAAAGCAGTATGAGGAACCTTACAGACCTAAGATTAAGGGAAGTCTTTGTCACAAAGGAAATGCACAATCCAGTTCATTTTATTTTCTGACAACTTGGAGGCTATTTGTTTAAATTTATGGAAGCTCCTTGATAGATTATTAAGGTCATCCCCATTGACCCAGCAAGACAAATCTGCACATGTAAGCAGGCTTATACATGTTCCCATACAGATGTGCATCTCTATACATCTCCATAGAGAGTGGTATATAAATTAATCAAATAAATTAATCTGGTTTTGCAATGTACTTCCAAGTCCTATGGAAGTGACATTTGATCAAACTGATCAAGGCTACCAGTTGTCAAAAGCGCATAGATGCGCAATTTCAAAAAAACCACCGCAAAAAGAATTACTGCCCTGTTCTAAAACTCTGTGCAATCCACAAAGACTGTAACTAGTGCAGTGCCACAAAATGGGGCCTTACCTCCAGCATTTCATAGACATAGATGCTAGAGCTGCAAAAGTTTAAGAATGAGGCATCAGTAGGATAAAGACGACCTGGAGACTCATAGATGTTTAAGGGTGTAATGGTATAATTCTAAAATGAGTTACACCCTTCTAAACTCATTGACTTCAATGGACATTCTGTTTAGGACTGCACCATAAATTCCACAGCATAAAAATACATTTTTGAGAAAGAGGTATGTACTGTTTTCAATTACTATGAAAGGTGGTTGGGAGGGAGGGTATTTTCCAGTTAGTGCACATATGTTAGACTTTCCTTCCATGACTTCATCTCATCGCCCCAATTATTCAGCTGTACAAAGAAGTGTATCTCTCTTCTCTCCTCACTCCCAACACTGTTGCAGAGATTCTACCCTTTAAGAATCACCAGAGATATTAACGTGATAAGGAGTAATTACAGAATGTTTTAATGTGGTGGTGGACAGGGAAGCCTGAAATTGAGAAGCCTAAGAAAACACATTTGCAATGGGCTTAGGAGGCTCCCTGACCCCAATGCCAGCATCCGTGCCACTTGCACCGGCAAGTGCAAACTGGCATGGACGCCGGTGCAGTGCCACTTGCACCGGCCCCCCAGGACTGCCACGGCAGTGTGGCCCTCAGATGCTGGCTTGGCCTCCCGCTAGTGTCCTGCCAGCGCAAGCCTTGTGCCAATGTCCTGGGAGGCGTTCCCGGGGTGTTTTGGTGGGTGGAGCTGCCAGTAGGCAGACTCCTAACCCCTTTCAGGCCGGGAAAGCCCTCTTATGTTTCAACAGTGCTGTGCCAGGTTTTTGCTGGCGCAGCATTGCTTTTCTATATGGGGTTCCCTTTTTTAAAAAAATTTAGTTTAAAAATGCCCCCTTCCCCCCTGCAGCAGCTGCAAAACCTCCACTGTGGACACGCCATCCCCAGCCACTGCAGGGCTCAGGAATGAACTGATAGCCTACAAGCATATTTTTGAGCAAACTAGACAATCACATCCTTTCTGTCAAATAACAACCAGGGTTGGAAGGCTGTGTGAAAAACTGGCATGCTTCCATATGTCCTTAATTTTTTTAGAATATTTTGGTCCCTTCAATGTCCTACTTGAAGAGGCTTACAATTAAAACAATGTCACAATATAAAACAAGCCATTAAAAACAAGCCATTGGACATAAACAGTGTAAAAGCTATCAACAAAATAGAAGCAGACAATTAACAAGCTGGTTAACTAAATCCGGTAACTTAAAAGTCTGAGTAAAAGATATGATTTGGCCTGGCACCTGTAAGCAAGTAGAGCTACAAGGGGAAGGGTCTTCTAGAGGTGAGGTGCCGCCCCAGAAAAATGGCCTGTCTCTAGTTACCACTCACCTCACCTTTGGAGGTTGGGGCACAGAGAGCAGGGTTTGAGAGGTAGATTTTAACTGTTGCAGAGATCCTTCAACTGACTGTGCTATTTGAACCACATTGAGTTTCTAGATATCGTACCAACATATGAATTTATGTAACTCTTTCTATCCCTCAAGTGCTAAAGGATTTTCCAACAATTAATACTTATTGAATATAAATCTAGACTGCTGACAAATTTCATTTCAGCATTGTCCCTCATGTGGTACTTTTGTCCATGCTGCTCAGCCCATGGAAGAAGTATGTCCCTCTAGATACTCCTGGAACTTTCAACAGACTTTCATACCATTGGCCTAGGATCAGTGAGGGTGAGTACCTTTTTATGATGGCCCCATTCTTTCCTATGAGGCAGGTTTTAGAAGGTGTGCTCATTAATCCTTGATCTTTGACCTTCAAGGCACTACAGGATACCATCATCTCTCCCTTAGTGTTAACATCTATATTAAACCATTAGTGGAGGTCATCTGGAGGTTTGGGCTGATGTGTCATCAGTACGCTCATTAGGTGGATTCTTTCTACCTAATTATAGGAAGGTAGTGAACCAATGTTTCATAACTGAAAAAACAGGAGAAGGTGGCCCAGAATGACAATAGACCCACCTGGAAGGATTAAACTCTTCTTGGATGAGAAATATCTCACACCACTTCTTGATGTCTCTGTTTATGGCAAGAAAGGGGGGATTTTTACTTTTCTTTCATTTTTTCAAAGCAACTAGATGTGGGGAGCTGAGGCACAGTGGTAGAGCATCTGCTTGCATGCAGAAGATCTCTAGTTCTGTCTCCAATGTCACTCTCTACCTGAGACCCCAAAGAGCTGCTGTCATTCACAGTAGGCAATACTGATCTTGATAGACAAATGTTCTGACACTGTACAGGTTCCTTCATGTGTTCATCTGAGCAGTTGGGTCAGGGCTATGGTGGTAGGTGGTCCCCACTGCACCATTTCTTAGACAGTAATTGGCCCTTCTGAGCAGCTTTGAGTCCCAGGAAAGAGGGGTGGGGAAAATAAGCAAGACAATCTATAGTTGTTTTCCTTCTGCCAGGACTAGTAGATGCTTGAGTGAATTTTTTTCTCTGTCCTGTGGCTCCAAGCCAAATTGGGTCAACCTCGGCTGCTTTTAAAGAAAGTTAAAGATGTCAGGGAATTTGATCACACATCGCACATCTCATTTAGTTGAATGCCAAGGCTTGAGATGTGAGAGGCAGACTTTGAAAGTTCTAGTTCTGGTCCAGAGATTACATTTTCACGTTGTCAGTCAAGGCCATGAAGTGTCATATCTATCAAAAAGAAGCAGGATAGGGAGAAATGAAATAGAGTTGAGCCTTTGGAATCTTGATACATTTCAGAGCCAGTGTTCCAGGACATTTAATCTCTCACCATTTACTCTTGTTTTAACAGGGATGAAATAACTTTTAAAAGAGCTGAGGTACTTAAGTCTTCTTAGGCCTTATCACACCAGCATGGTGTGGTGGTTAGAGTGTTGGACTAGGATCTGGGAGATTTACATCTAAATGCCTACACTGCCATGGAAGCTTGCTGGGTGCCATTGGCCAGTCACACTCTCTTGGTCGAACCTTCCTCATTGGGTGGTTGTGAGGATAAAGTGAGAAGGTATTATACCAACACCCCTGTAGTAGAAAGGAGCAGGTAAAGGCACCCCTCCACATTTGGAGGACAGATGCCAAAAGGCAGGAGAAGAAGTAGCATGGATCAGACTCTGAGTCCCACTAAAAAAAATAATTTTTTTTAAACATTAGTTAAAATGTAAAGTAAAGCACTCTTTTGCAAGCAAGTTCATCTTAAAAATAAACACCTTGGTTTTTTTAACCATCAAGTAGCAGCTAATTTTTGGGACCCTGAAGGTTTTTCAAGACAAGAAATGTTCAGAGGTGGTCTGCCATTGCCTGCCTTTGCATCACGCCCTTGGTATTCCTTGGTGGTCTCCTGTCCAAATACTTACCAGGGTTGATCCTGCTTAGCTTCCAAGATCTGATGAGATCAGGTGAGCCTGGGCTATCCAGGTCAGGGCAAGTACCTTGATTAACTAAGAACATTTCAGATTCCAGCCACTCTTGCTTATCAGAGGTATCTTTCTAACTTCTTTGGGTAAGGGCCTAAGAGATCCCTAGAGTGTTGGGGTGCACACTTGTGGGGATGCCAACATATGCCAGCCTCAGATTTTGGGTAATGGAAGGGAGAATGGTTGTAAGCTGCTTTGAGTCCTCATTGGGAAGAAAAGCAGGGTATAATTTATTTTAATTAATAAATTTATTGGTGAATAAATACACTTAAATCAAATAAATTACCCAAGAAAAGCTTTAGGCAGTTTTCACACATGAGGCCTGGTCCTGTTTTGAGCTCTTTTATGACCTGAGATGAGAGCTAGCATGATGTAGTGGTTAAAATGTTGGACTAGGATCTTGGAAACCCAAGTTCAAATCTCCACTCTGCCATGGAAACTTGCTGGGTGACCTTGGGTCAGTCATACATTTTCAGCCTCAACCCTGGCAAGGATTTGAATGGGAGACCTCCAAGGAATACCAGAGGTATGAAAAAGAGACAGGCAATGGCAAACCACTCTGTACATGTCTCTTGCCTTGAAAACACTACGGGGTAACCATAAGTCAACTGTGACTTGGTGGCAAAGAAAAGTCCCATGGTCTCTAATGAGAGATAGAGAGCCATAGATTAGAGTATAGGACTAGGATCCTAAAGACCCAGGGTCAAATCCTTGCTCTACCATGGAAACTTGCAGCATGGCCTTGGGACTGCTGCACACCATCACCCTAACCCATCTGATAGGTAGGGTTGCCAGGTCCCTCTTCAACACCAGTTTTTGGGGCGGAGCCTGAGGAGGGCGGGGTTTGGGGAGGGATGGGACTTCAATGCCATAGAGTCCAATGGCCAAAGCAGCCATTTTCTCCAGGGGAACTGATGTCTATTTGCTGGAGTTCAATTGTAATAGCAGGAGATCTCCAGTTAGTACCTGGAGGTTGGCAACCCTACTGATAGGGGTTTTGGGAGGAAAAAACGAAGGAGGGGAGAATGATATATGCCTCTTTGTGTCCCCACCAAGGAGAAAGGTGGGGTATAAATGAAGTAAATATATATGTAACCAATAAATATAATGAACTGTATAAATTAAGTAAATAATAAATAAATAAATAAATATAATGAAGTATATAGTTCCACAGATATTTTATTCACCATCACACATTACTCCCCATTACATAAGTGGCTCTGTTCTTCCAGATTCAATCACACATCTTATAAGATAATATCGTTATGAGTTTTCCTTGCTAGACTGTATATTAATGTTTATTTCTGACATGTGGTTTGAATTTAAGGTGATTTTCTCCTTTGGTTCCAAGCACTTTCTCATCTTCTAGGTAAGGACCGTACAGAAATCCCACATTGTATTAAGGATTCAAGCAAGTTCCTCACTAACATAAATTCTGGCACAGCAAATAGCTATTTATCCAGCAGTATATTTAAGAAAATTAAAAGGGGCTCAGCAGAATGGCATTCACTTACCATTGCCAATGACACTAGCAGCAGGACCCGAGGCAGCCATTATCTCTGTTATTTTAATGCTCATTTTCCCGTTGGCTAGGCTGGGAGTGGAGAGCCAGTCTCTGAGCTAATTGCATACATCACTCCATTATCCAATGCACACCCAGTCTGCAGGCAATAACAAGCAATTACATTCCACTGATTAATGTGCATTAATGAGTTTACAGGCTCGATGGTCCAAAGAAGCACCCCACTAGGTGAAATAATGAATAGAAGATCGTCAGATTAATTAGCCAGTCAGACCCCTTTGGCTTGAAATTATATATGAAAAATCAATCCAAGTTTAGGAAGAATTCTTCCTGTACATCAATAAAATGGGAGCAAAGATCATTTAGGAAATCAGTTTTAAGTTAGTGCAAAATGTCCTTGTCACAGCAGGAGCAAAGCTACCACACTGTATGCCTCAGTGCCCCCAGTCTAGATTAGAATGGGGCTGTGCTTTACATGCACCCTTCAAAGCACACATGCAAGTTCCTTTCTTTCTTATTTGGTATTCTGAGGAGGGGAAGGTATCTCTCTTCACTTAGTGTTGAGAACAGCCAGCTGATGCAACGGAGGCTCTGGGGCAGGCTTGCCAGGGCCTCATCCCACCTTTGTGGAAAGGATAAAGGAGTGGGAGAGTTGAACCCATCAGTGTTGCTGAGTACCAGGCCACAGTTTGGGAACTCTTTTAGAATTAAGAGGTACTCACTTGTTTGGGAAGCGCCAGCTCTTCCCAAGCTTCCTGTAAACTTACAGAGAGATCTGGGGAGAAAGCAGTGTATGCTGTGGGAAGTGATGGGGTCTGTGGGCTCCTCTCTTATGTTTTTATCTTCTAACCCCATCACTCCTATTTTCCCCCCAATTCTTATTTCACATTTCATCTAGAGAGTCCAGGGTGGTGAGGATTGCCAGCTCTGGGAGATCTCCAGCCACCACCTGGAGGTTGGCAACCCTAAGGGTGGCATACATGGCTGCCCGTTTCCTTTTATCCTGACAACAACCCAGTGAGACAGGTTAGAATGTGGGGTGGTGAGTGGACCAAGGTCACTCAGGGGAGCTTCATAGCTGAAGGGGGTTTGAACGTGGGTTCCCCAGCACCCTCTTGTAACACAAGTTCAAATCACATGTTGACTACAGTGTCAATTTGTGTTACAAAATGCATCTCCCAGCTGCATCATTAAGTTGAATTTAAACGTAGCAGGTGGGTAAGAAGCACTTACAATGTGCTGATACACACTGGCATATAGTTTGATCTGGGCAACTAGCTGCTAGTCATGATGCACTGTGAGCATGCCAGGGATTTGGAGTCTAAGTAGTGCTTTACTGGTGTTTTAACATTTCTTGTGTAAGATTCAATCCAGTACCATATAGCTCAGTTTCTGTTCATCATGCCCACTTGCATCATGCATATATCAGGTTGTGTGTGTGTTTGTCTTCAAATGCTTGTCATTAGAGTTCCTTTTAGCCAAAGTTTCCTGCTTATTTTCAGTCTTCTCAGTTATGAGAGTTTATCATGCAATGGGAATTCCTAATTGTACATACAAAGCTTTGTATGTGCACATCTTTCCTGTGCACATCAGTCTTCAATACAATGCAAAATTAAGTTTAGTTATTATTAGTTGTGATACGTTTGCCAAAAATGTGTTCTGTTTGTTAGACAATTGAATCTTGCTGAACCATTGATTACCCATGTGAATTCTAGTCTCTAGAGAAAAACAGAAAGGGAGCTATAGGGCTTCGACGTCCAGAGTGAGAGCCTTTTTTCTTATTTGGGCTCAGCCCACATCGCTCATGCCTGGCACCCTGGCATGCAGAGCAGTTGGTCTTTCTCTAGATCAACTTGCCTCTGTTTGGCTTCCCAGCCCTGGACTTTGAGGATGAATGAGGTGAGCACATGCTTGTGCCCGCAGCTCCTCAGGGCCTGTCTTGGGAAGTTTGGGTGAAACGTTCTCACCTCCATAGACTTATCCATGTGGCTTGTTGTGCTGCTAGGTTGTTGTGCTTCTAGGTAGACAGGTTGTGATGCTAGGTTGTCTGGTGGTTGTGTAGGCCTTGGCTTGCATTAGTTGTTAGGGAAGGAGAAAAATGGGCTGGGAAAATTTCCCACCCATGTTAACCTATGGGCTTTTTGGTTTGCGAAACTCCTGGGGGGATTTCTGTGGGTAGAGGTCCCAAAATTTCAGGGTAGCTTGAAGGGACTCTCCTTGTAAATGTTTGGTGAATATTGGATCAGTGGGTCCAACTTTATGGGGTCTGGAAGAGGTCACCCCCCTCCTCCATAGAAAACCAATGCAAAAATCCGAATCCCTGACCCAATTTTCACCAAACTTGGGGGTTCTTGCAAGAAGGGTCCGTTCCAGCTACCCTGAAAATTTGGGACATCTACCTGCAAAAATGCCCCCCCCCCCAGCAGCCACGAAAAGCCATGAAAAGTCCCCATAGGCTTTAATGGCCGAATTTTTTAGAGAAACCCAAAAATAACCCTAATTTCCATATTTACCGGTATGGGAATTTGGCTTTTTTTTTTTTTTTGGTTTCCCAAAAAAAATCAGGACCAATAAACCCAAACCCGAATTTTACTGAATTTTTTTTTTTTGCACAGCCCTAGTTATAGTGACATCAGCCCAATCCAACACAGAATAGCTCAACTAGCAATCCAGAGCTCCTGACCCCTTGGGATTAAAAAAAATCTAGTTGATAAGCTTTTCTAGTTATGCCAGGGAACTTTGAATACAGAAGAAATTTGCCCTCTTTATTATTGAAGATACTTCTAAGAAACATGGATGAACACGATCTTTTGAAACAGAATGGGTATCATTAAACCAGTATGGTGTAGGGGTTAGTGTACTGGAGTAGGATCTGGGAGACTAAGGTTTGAATCCCTCCTTTGCTATGGAACTGACCCTGGGCCAGTCACACACTCTCAGCCCAAAACTACTTCAGGATAGTTGTGAAGATGACATGGGAGGGGGGAGAATGATGTAATCTGCTTTGGGTCCCAAATGGGGAGAAAGGCGGAGTATAAATGAAATCAATTCATAAATAAAAATATTTCAATCCACAGCATGATATGCCGATTGATTAAGCACCAATGAAAAATGTTAATTGGATTTGTAGAACCCAGTCCAAGCAGAGGTTTCTCATTCTTGTTGAAGCAGTGTGTTCTGTAGGTACACAGGAGAGCAGTATGTGTGCCGATGAGGAGCAATACTACTCATAAAAGAAGAAAGACAGACTTCTGATTATATAGAGCTCTTTACTGCATCTACCCTGACCTGGGTAGCCCAGGCTAGCCTGACCTTGCCAGATCTCAGAAGCTAAGCAGGGTTGGCCCTGGTTAGTACTTGGATGGGAGACCACCAAGGAATAACAGGGTTGCTGTGCAGAGAAAGGCAATGGCCTGGGTTGCCATAAGTTGACTGCGACCTGATGGCACTTTACACACACACTGCATTTACAGTGCAATGGTTCAGGTGTACTTGAAGATGCTCCAGTGTTCACATGGAACTCTGTGCAAGCAGAAGTTTTCCTGTTCTTTTTTAGGAGTCAAGAAATGTTCCATGAGGACTGTGTGAGTAGCCTCATACATGTTGACCCGAGAACCCGGCAGTGGTTTGGATTGTATAACCACTTACATTTGGAAAAAGAACTTTATGTTACTTTGAAACGTAAATTTATTAGTCATAATTTAAGTTGCCATCCAGTAATCTGTCCTAAGGGAAAAAACATATAATTACCTCAAATTTCAGTGATGACAGAGATATATAATCTGAACAGTCTACTGTGAAAAAAGAAAAAGGCCTCTGTTGTCACAGGGTTACTCCAAACCAAAATTTACACTGTGCTTTAAGTCAATAGTTGTTTGTGTCAAAGTAAGCTTTCACTGTAGCAGATGCTCTTCTTGTTGAAAACACAGCCATGACAGAAGATAACAAATAGATGGAGTCCATCAGTGAATGCACGACAGTGTTCTCTCCTGAGAAAACACGATAATTGGGGGAAAAAATTAGGAAAGGGTGACTTTGAAAGGGAGGTGGGAGAGCACACAATGTAGGTGCTGTTGAAGTACATATTCATCACGCTGGGGACATAGTTGTGATATTAGCTAACATTCAAAATGTTGTTTTAAGGAAATGGTGAATCTGTAAAGTGCAAGTTACAAGTTGGGAGGAGAGATGGTTGTCTTTAAAAGTTTCTTGCTAATTGGGATTGCCAGCTAATGCAAGCCTGCGCAACTCACTGACGTACCAAACAGCTTTAGTTAAATGAATGTTTGGAAATCAAGTGTTTACCTCTGAGAAACACTAAGTCGCATTCAATTAGCATCCCAGAATCAGAGGCTGCAAATGTACCAAGTTATAAGAAGGGAGGCTCATTTTTCTCTCCACAAACAGGATTATGGAACAGAAAAATACTGAAGCAATTGCTTTCTGTTTTACAAACCAAAAATGACGTTTCAAAGTAACGCTGAAAAAGAGTCCGTCTGTGTTTGACCAAATGCATCAGTGCTGCCTAAACTGGTGAGCAAAAGTGGGTTTATAGCTGGTGTTTATGCCAGGAAAACAAAATTAATATTTCAGCCCTGAAATTAACAGACTACCTCACCTTCAGTGAGACAAATTTAAAATCTAAAATTTTGATTCATTACCTGTTAGCTGAGGAGATTTGTTTGTTTATTCTGGCTCAGAATGGATATTTTGGCAGTTTTGTTTGGAGTCTTTAGAAGCATCTTCTGTTGAAAACTGAAGTAGCACTATAGGCTAAACTGCCATTAGGCCTGAGTAATAGCATTTAGTTTTAATATCAATCAAATTAGTCTTAACTGCCATTTAATAAAGAATTTCGATAGTATGAAATAGCATAGGAACTCCACTGCTGTTTCAAATTGTAGTCTTATGTTCTTGAAGGCAATTGATAGTTTTCGTCACCTGAAAAACTTCAGAATTTGGACAACTGTCAAGTTCTAGTGGCTGCAAGACAACAGTGAAGCACCTAGTATGTATGCTTCATATGTAGTCAAGCTGTTAAAAATGTTTGAATGCCTGAGGAAACAAACGTCTCTTAGAGAGGAAAAAAACACATTGTGCCTAAGACTTGAAGTTTTCAATTCCCAGCTCGCTATTCAGTCTCGGGCAACTCTCTCTTGCTCAATTGTAGTTTCCAACATGTAAGAGAGCCATTCCCTGACCTGGATGGCCCAGGCTAGAACGATATTGTCAGATCTCAGAAGCTAAGCAGGTTGGCCCTGGTTAGTATTTGAATGGGAGACCTCAGAGACCACAGTCACTGTGCAGAGGCAGACAATGGCAACCAACCTCTGTTAGTCTCTTGCCTTGAAAACCCTACTGGGTTGCCAAAGTCGGCTGCTACTTTATACACGCAAGAGAGCCATAGAAAGAAACAAAGGGGGCCAATGGCAAATATGCTTGTGCTCTGTAAAGGGAGCATGAAGGGGAAGAGAGATCAGTGGGTGTGAAGTTCTATTTGACAGCTAGAGGGGAGAGCTCACATGGACCAGAAGCCTAAAGTCAGTGCCAGCTGTGCAGAAACGTGGAGAGTGGTGATGTCATTCTATAAGGAAAGAAGAACAAAGGGAGAAAGACTGAGCCTAATAGGGTGGTTAGCATGGACTAGAACCTAGGGCCCAGACTCAAAGACTTTGGGGGCCAGATCTAGCCATCATGCCTTCCGTGTCTATCCCTATTGTACACATCCACAAATTTGTTGCCTCAGTATATTAATCATGAGAGGTGGCAAGTGGGGGTACAGCAAAGTAACACAAGAAAACAGTGAAAGTTTTAAAAAGCACTCGTTCACGATGATAAACATTGTTCATATGTGGTTGAGCATCTCAAACAGGTGTTTCTTCTATAGGCAAATGTACCTCCCCTTGCACATTGAGGACACTGCCTACCATCAATTAGTGTTTTTTTAAATCAATGAGCTACAGATCTCTCTTTGCACATAATTATCATTTTTAAACACTCTTAAATGAGAATAATAGCTTAAGCATCACCACCATCTGTCCATAGTTAAGCGAGTGAAGATCTAACTGCTAAGAGGAAAGTATTCTCCTATCCCTATAGAAAAGGCAGTGCGTTTGCTCTCTGTGGAGACTAATCTTAGCATGCTGATCAAGGAGGTTTGGGGAGTTTTAAAAAAGAGTTGCTGTATACTGATTACCTTAAGTGGCTGGAATAAACCCAGAATGGGGTTGGAAAAAATGTTGTAACACCTGTAACAACTCTCTATTCTGTTACAATATCCCATTCTACCAATGAGCTATTGTTAAAGAGATCTAGAGGAGTATTGTGATAGGAGGCATTGTGAAAACTCTTTATTTTGTGTACTATAGCACTTTAATCATGGGAATATTCTTTTTTAAAAAATATTTTTTATTAGTTTTCACTTTTCAGTATTAAATAAGGATACAGGGAAAAAGAAAAGGGAAGGGAAAAGACATCGGTTAAACAATATTTAACATTCGAAAAAATATGCATAGTTCTATCCCCTTATAGGGTTCAATATTACCGTCATTTATTAACGTAATAGATTTGGTCGTCAACAACTTTCTTATGACTCATAAAATTTTGTTGTTATTTTTTTATTTTAATATATTCATAGAAGGAATTCTATTTGTCTTTATTCGTGCTTTGAGTGTCTTTTTGTAATATTTCTGTTAGGTGTGCCATTGTTATATATTCGTAGGCTTTATCAATCCAAGTTTCGATTTTTGGTATTTTATCAGTTTTCCACAGTGATGCTAACACTATTCTTGCTGCTGTAATTAAGTATTTTAATATGACCTGTTGGTCTGTACTGCTTTTGTCTGGTGTTTTACTCAGGACGAATAATTTAGGATCATATGTTATAGGTTGACCGATGATAACTTCTATGTTCTTATGTATTTTCTTCCAAAATTTTTGGACTGAAGTACATGTCCACCAACAATGATAAAAGGTGCCTCTAGCTTTACGACACTTCCAACACAGACCAGATGTCGAACTGTTCATATTCTGTATATTGCTCGGTGTGATGTACCACCTATGTAACATTTTCAACCAATTTTCATGAATCCCTTGGCAGAGGGTGAATTTGAGATTTCTACGAAATAGCTGTTCCCATTCGTCTGTTGTTATAATCTCATTAAAGTTTTCTATCCATTTGATTTGACATGACTTGCTCATCTTCTGTATCGTATGACAACAATAGCTTGTATATTTTACCTAGTAGATGTTCTGTTGGCTTGCTTATCATCTGTTCGAAGTCTGTTTTTCTTTTTAGTACTCCCCTAATCCAGCAGTCGTCTTTAAATCTTGAAATTAATTGGTGGTATATTGGCCAGGGCATCTGCGGATAGTTAACTTGTATCTCTGATAGTGTCTTGAGAGTACCATCTGTTTTTACCAAGTCCTGATATTGTATTGTCCCATATTTTTTCCTGTCTGTTACAGAACCACAAGCATTAAAGGGTGCCATCAATAATGACCCATCAAAACTTAATCTTGATTTCAGTTTCCGCCATACTACCACCATACTACCAATCATGGGAATATTCTTGATACTTTCATATGTGAACACCTTTGTAAGCTATACAGCAGTATTTCAAAGCTATTTTAATGTATGACCTATTGTGTATGCTAAGTGCCATCTAGTTGCTTCTGACTCATGGGGACCCTATGAATCAATGACCTATTACAATACTATTATTTTTGTTGTTGTTAAAATATATACCCTTCCAGTGTTTTTTTCAGGCAAGCTATCAATTCCTTTCAAAAGCTTTGTAAAAGAAAGGAATTTTCAGTAGCCTCCTAAAACTCAGAAATGAGTAATTAGCTGGATATAATCATAAAAGATGAGATATGCCTGGCTTTGGCTGGGGAAGGCGGGCTAGAAATCAAGATGCAGTTCAACAAGGATAAGTGCCAAGTTCTACATATGGGTACCAAAAATGAAGGACATACACACTTCTGGGTAGCACTGTGTGTGAACAAGATCTTGGGGTATGGGTGGACCGTTAATTAAATATAAGCAGCCAGTGTGATAAAGTGACAAAAAAAGCTAATGCGATATTGGGGATGCATCAACAGAGGCATAACATCCAAATTGCAAGATGTCATAGTTCTGCTGTACATTGCATTGGCCAGGCTATACCTGGAGTATTTCTGCAGTTCTGGAGCCCTACATTCAAAAAAGATGTGGACAGAATCAAGCGGGTGCAGAGGAGAGCGATAAGGATGATCAGGGGCCTGGAGACCAAGCCCTATGAGGAAAGGCTAAGGAAGTTGGGAATGTTTAGTCTGGAGAAGAGGAGGTTGAGGGGGACATGATTGCTCTCTTTAAGTATTATAAGGGCTGTCACTTAGAGGAGTGCAGGGAGCTGTCCCTGTTGGCAGCAGAGGATAGGACTTGCAATGATGGGCTTAAATTGAGGGTGGAAAGGTACCTGCTGGATATTAGGAAAAATCTTTACAGTAGTTGTTTGACAGTGGAATGAGCTACCTAGGGAGGTGGTGAGCTCCCCCTCACTGGCAGTCTTTAAGCAGAGGCTGGACAAACACTTGTCAGGGATGCTCTAAGCTGATCCTACTTTGAGCAGGGGGTTGGACTAGAGGCCTGTATGGCCCCTTCCAACTCTATAATTCTAAGTAAGTACAGTGAACGGGTGTAGGGTGAATGGGATTGTAGTGGGCACGTCTGCCCTTGAATTGTGAACATTCAGTGGAACATTTTAAAAAATTTCTTCATTTATACCCAGTCTTTCTCCTCAGTGGGGACCCAAAGTAATTGACATTGTTCTCCCCTCCTCCATTTTATCCTCATGACAACCCTGTGAATAGGCTAGGGTGAGAGTGTGTGACTGGCCCAAGGTTGCCCAGTGAGCTTTCACGGCAGACTGGGGATCTGAAACTGGATCTCCCAGATCCTAGTCTGACATTTTAACCACTACACCATGCTGGTTCTCCATGGAGCCTACATGCCTACATATGCGTATGTGAACAGCTCTCTCCACACAGCTGGAAACCTTGTCTCTTCTTCTAAGTTCCCAATTATTCAAGAGAGACCGATGTGCAATTACACATGTGTGTAGGCTCTAATATGTTTCAGTGAATGCCTACAATTTGAGAATGGAGCTTGCCACTATGATCCTATCCCTCCCATACTTGTAAAGTCTGAAAAGAGCTAGTGGCATGAACAGCATAAACAACAGAGCTTGGGGGTTTTTTTGGGGTTTTTTTTAAAATCAAATTTCAAACCATCCCAATATGTTGTATTTTCTGTCAGTTCGATAGGTTTACCTTGAGATTACTTTCCAATTGTACAGTGGTTTGGACCTGAAATAATGGAGGAGAACATTTATTTATTTTATTTTAATATATGTTATTTATAGTCCCCCTTTCTCACTTGGACTCAGGGCGGATAACGCAGAGAGAGCCCATAGAATCAAAAGGATGGGACATTCGATTAACAATGCAATAGGGTTGTAGAATCAATCAGAAATCTAAAAACAGAACTGAAGGACAGCATAAGTCTTAACATGATATTAAACTATACAAAAATTACAAAATAGGATCCTAATTTGAGTAAGTTAAACACAGAAATAGAGGCCACAGTCCCTAATAATTTATCTAAGTAATTTTGTGAACCATTTAGTACAGTGCAACTTTATTGCCTTTGTAGAAAAGCTCTTTTGAATCATTCAGTTTTGCATAGATTGGGGAAAACCAGGAGAGTGTGAACCTTTTTGATCTCTTCAGGCAGGCCATTCCATAAGGTGGGCCCCCCGAGAAGACACTTCTAAGGGCAGTTGTTGATTTTGCCCATTTGCAGGTTTGCACCTTGAAACAGTAATACTTACATGTGGAATTTTCAGAAATATTCTGCTCCTTTTGGATGTCATGTTTCTTTGATACAAAATGTTTTGAAATTGAATGTGAGGTTAAAAATAGTATGCAAACCTTGCTATACACATATAATTCTTGCAAAAACAGGAGTCCACACAAAAACATGCAATCACGGTCAAACGTTTAAATCTAATCTGAATTATAAAATGTGGAATTAAATTTTGAATGTTACCTGTTAGATTCATTTAGCACTAGGAGTGAGTACCTCTAAAAATATAAAAACATCATCTGTATATCGAACCTTTCATTTTAGAGATGTTCTGTGTCAAGGAAACAAGGCATTTTTTTAAAAAAATGTGCGGCTTCTGCTCTTATCAAGATACTGAGCCTCATCATGCTTTTCCATATATCTTGTCTTTCCAAGTCTTACCACCTGTGCAACAAAAGAAGATTTGTTTAAAAGTGTTTTTTCCATTTCCTAACCCTGAAAGTCTTTTATTCCCAGCATGAGATTATTGAAATAAGTTAACAAGCAGCTTTCCCCTCTCTATTTCTCCTTCTTTTTTTACCTATGGCCTTTAAAGTCCATTCAAGCCTTGGGGAAACATTTAGTACTTAAAGCACAAGGTTTTCAGGTTCAGTCAGCTAGAAAATCTAACACTGAATGTGTGCACAGATGATATTGCAGCACAATTGGGACTGCTGGACAGCACAAAGCCAAGGGAAGAATATGAGTATTTGGGGAACATGGGCTGTGTTTGAATTCAGTTTCCCAACACCAGACACAAAGTTTTCTCCCAAGATTCCTAGGTTTCAAAGTAGTCACAATGCTTATATTGTAGGAGTGTTACTTGGACAATATGGGAAATGGCAGTCCTTAATTATGCTTTTGGCTTCTGGGTTGTTTAAAGGTATAATATTAATCCTGAATTGTACAAAGAATGTGTTTGGCTGACCATAATTGCACGCTTTCAAGAAAGCATCCACCATCAATGCTAATTCAAGGCCTGATATTGTGAGGAGCCAGATGCTTCCTAAGAAGGGCTAATTTCTCTCCATTCAGTCAGGAGACAAAGGAATTTAGCTTCTCATAGGGATGCTCAACACCTTTCAGGATTGGGCTCTCTGTTGTAATTTGGAACAGCGGTGTTGTTCTGAGACTGCGGCTGCTGCTGATTGGCTGTTTTAGGCAATTAAACTACTTATGCTAAACAGCAAACTCCTTTCTTAATCATTGAGTCACAGGTTTGAATGGGATGAAAAGAATGTGAAAACCAGCTTTCAGTGCCGTAGCGGGTTTTACCAGAGCCAAACATTACTGAAAGAATCGCTCTGATCATCCTGATTAGACTAGAACACATAAGCGGAACATAGGGACAAAGTAGACAAGAGTCTCTTGATGGCTTAGTTAAACAAGACGGGTGAAAGGGTTAAATAATGGCCAGTATTCAATATTAGCTGAGGAGAAAATTCTTCATTATCTCAGTCAGCTCATGAGCCCCAGGTCTAAGTGAAAAATTAACATTTCTCTATTGACTCCATCAATGATCATTTGCTCTTAGTACCAGTCCATCCTTTTCCTGAAACCTGTCTCTATCTTTGATGCTTCAGATCAAAAGAAAATACTTCCTGTTCAGAATTCACACAACAGTTTTGTCGGACATTATTTTCTAGTCAGGTTGAAAGCCTGAGTCTTGGGGCTTCTACTGAAACATACCCTCTATGTTGTCTCTCCTCTATCTGTATTTACGGAGGTTTCCCAGCTAGTAAAATTTTTGTCTCATGTTGGTGTTCTAAGAACTCTTCTTACGTTCCTTCTTGATTTGGTACTTGTGCTCCTGAGGTCCTTAGCAACAACTAGGGATGTACGATTGGCAAAGCCAAACCGAAAAACAACAACCCTTATCGGTATTTTTCAGGGTGTTTCTTCTCCCGAAAAAAGGTGGCATTTAAAGGTGTCTGAAAAGCAAATCCCCAAAAGTGGATTTTGGGGCCACTTTGGCCCTGCTACCATTTTAAAATAAAATAAAAAGAGTTCCCCCCTCTCCCTCCCTCCCTCTCCGCCCCCTCACTTACCTGGTGGCCAGGGCAGGGCAGAACTCCTCCTCTTCCTCTGCACTCCATGTGGGGCTCGAAGGCTGCGGGGGCACAGAGCTGCAAGTCAAGCTCGGCCCAGCTGGCCTGGTGTGCAGCTCTGCACTGCCAGCCACTGCCTTTGGCCTCCATGAGGGGCTTGGAGGCAGCCTCTTTCGAGAGGTGTTCCCGGGGCGTTCTGGGAGGCGGAGCTGCCGTTAGGCAGCTTCCTAACCCCTTTCACACTGGGAACGCCCCCTAATGCAATGGCGTTGCTGTGACACCATTTTGGGTGGCGCAACATCTCTTGTTTGCCTTTCCCCTCATTTTAGGATTTTTAAAATTTAAAACCTCCCCCCCCCCCGTGGCAGTGGCAAAACCTCTGTGGAGGCTAGGGTTGCCAGGTCCCTCTTCACTACTGGCAGGAGGTTTTGGGGGCGGAGCTTGAGGAGGGTGGGGTTTGGGGAGGGGAGGGACTTTATTAGGGTTGCCAACTACCAGGTAATTGGAAATCAAACCAAATCACTAGTGCCTTACAAGGAAGTTTAGCAAAGCAAGAGTAGGCACTTATGGCACAAAAAGCACTACAAAGGAATGCTGAACAACATGTTTGTAATGACAAATTAAACAAACAATACAACCAAGAACAGAAGGAAATGTGTAGAAATGTGTAGAAAAGTCACCACGTTCCTGCAGTGTAGACAGGTAAGTGAAGTGACTAAATATCAAAGTCCTGGAATGCCATGAGTAGAGAGAAAATAGGCTTCCGGTAATGAGTCCTATTTCGCTGGTGCTTTGTCAATTCAGGCAATCCTGTGACGTTCCGTCAAGGTTCCACGGAACATATGTTCTATACAATACAATACAATACTCAATAAACTCAATCATTTTAGTAACTGCAACAGCAAGTGGGTCATTTACATTATTCGTTGTTGTTGTGGTCTACTCTACGTAGGTAAAACAAAACGCCCTATAAAACTTAGAATAGGGGAACATAGGTCACGTGTGCGGAACAACAATCTTGAAGCCCCACTCACATCTCATTATAAACAAATGAAACATGCTGATCATGAGATGCAGTTTTTTGTAGTCTGGCTGTATCGGGGGAAATCTTTTCATATTCAAAATATAAATCGCATTTTAGCCCAACAGGAGGCCCGCTTTATATTTCTTTTTGATACCCTAGCCCCCAATGGATTAAATACCAACTTTGAACTGTCCAGTTTTCTTTAATATGGCATTTGGTACCATTAACAGATGGTTTACTTATGAGTTGTTCTTTTTCACATGTATTTGGCTTGCTCTTTTTACAGTTGTTGTTAATTGGTGTATTTTTTTCTTTCCTAATGTGTAACACTATCACATATGATCTACTCATGAGTTATTCCTTCCTAGGTGGATTTTGCTTGCTCACACCACAGCTGTTGCATATTGGTGCATTTCTCTTTAAATGTGTAATGCTAACACATTGTGTTAGATGACGCAGATTCGCCATCCGTTAGTACTGTCAGGCTATATGCCTTCTTGTCCGGGTATGTATCTATTTGTATCTCTGTATGTCTTTATGCCTGTCTATGTCTTGTACATAGTTTGTATCTCACTTCAGTGTATTAGTTAGCATTGCTTTTTGTATTTTATAGAACATATGTTCCGTGGAACCTTGACGGAGCGTCACAGGATTGCCTGAACTGACAAAGCACCAGCGAAATAGGACTCATTACCAGAAGCCTATTTTCTCTCTATTCATGGCATTCCAGGACTTTGATATTTAGTCACTTCACTTACCTGTCTACACTGCAGGAACATGGCGACTTTTCTACACATGTAACAGGAATTTCCTTCTGTTCTTGGTTGTATTGTTTGTTTAATTTGTCATTACAAACATGTTGTTCAGCATTCCTTTGCAGTGCTTTTTGTGCCATAAGTGTCTACTCTTGCTTTGCTTAACTACCAGGTAATAGCTGGAGATCTCCTGCTATTATAACTGATCTCCAGCCGATAGACATCAGTTCACCTGGAGAAAATGGCTGCTTTGGCAATTGCACTCTATGGCATTGAAGTCCCTCCCCTCCTCAAACCCCGCCCTTTTCAGGCTCCACCCCAGAAACCTCCCGCTGGTTGCAAAAAGGGACCTGGCAACCCTAGACTTCAATGCCATAGAGTCCAATTGCTAAAGGGGTCATTTTCTCCAGGTGAACTGATCTTTATTGGCTGGAGATCAGTTGTAATAGCAGGAGATCTCCAGCTAGTACCTGGAGGTTACAACAACAACAGCACAATTGTTGTTGTTTTCAGCACAGGTTACTTTGTTCATTAAGAGTACCTGGAGGTTGGCAACCCTAGTGGAGGCACTGCGACAGCACCGCAGCCATGCCATCCCCAGTTGCTGCAGGTTTCAAGAATGGGCTATTAGAAGACTTTTGTCCATCCTCCTTATCCTTTTTTTTTTTGGGGGGGGGGGTTTATGTACTTTATTTTTTTATAGTAAGCCTCTTTTTGTCCCCATTGGGGAGGTAAGTGGGATAGAAATAAATAAATAAAAACATTGCACTTCCATATTCAAGTGTTACACAGGAATTTAGTCTACACAACTTTATTTAGCTTTTCTCTCCAGTGGGGACACAAAACAGCATTCAATGAACCTTTTCTGCAGGTTCTGTCCATGAGCAGAAACTGGAAGAAATCTGGGAACATCTTTATTGTGGCAGTCCCTACATGATATTGCTTGACATAGTCTACCTGTGAATCTTAGATAATGGTGGAAACTACTCGCAGTAGTTCCACTATATATATATATATATATATATATATATATATATATATATATATATATATATATATATATATATATATATATATATATATAGTGGAACTACTGCGAGTCAGAGTAGAGAGTATTGACGCTGATGGACCAATGGTCTGACTCCATATAAGGCCGCTTCATATGTTCAACATACTGGTGTTGAGAGAAACTTATCCAGCATGCTGATGCTACTAAATCATCAGATTTAACTTGAAAACTGTGTGGTGTTCTGTACATAGGCACACTTCTGCTTCAGAGGAGCTTTCCAGAATGAATTACTCACATGATCCTTTAGAATATGATCATTTGAACTTCATACCTGGAATTAAAACGGCTGCTGATTTATCTTGTAGACAAGGCTCAGTTGCCTCAACTGGCTCAAGTGATTTATTAGATTTGTATCTCACCCTCCCCAGCACAGCCAGACTTAGGGCGGCTTCCAACAGAAATAAATACAATATACGATAACATTAAAATACATACTGAGACTTTAAAACTATAAATCTCTTAAAGTGTGAGAAGAAGCCATCTTTCAGACCTCCATTAGACATCTTGACAGCTGCAGTTTTGTGGTGCTGCTTATGCCTGGCTTGAGTTTGTATGTCTGCTCAGAAGGGAACAGGGATGGCTGTGTTCTTACCAGTGGAAAAGCAAATAACCCATGTACCTATGGTTTTTCTTGTTCAATTTAGAATAGCAAGAAGCAAAGTTTGGAGCATTTCCTGTGGATTAATAATAACTGGCAGGGGTCTAATCCCCAGGAAATTTCCTGTGCTGAGGTCATTATTACTTAAGGGGTTGAATTTTATTTTTAAAAATAGCCTTAAAAGACAAAGAAAGCAGCTTCATCTTTTGTGTCTTGTGCAGTCTGATATTACACATCTGTACACAGGAGTAATCAGAGGAGTAACACAGTGTTTCGCCAGCAGCTGTGGCAGGCATCTTCAGAGGAGTAACACAGTGTTACTCCTCTGAAGATGCCTGCCACAGCTGCTGGCGAAACGTCAGGAAAGAAAATACCAAGACCACGGTCACACAGCCCAGATAACCTACAAGAACCAATTTCCAAAATACTTTTTTCATTTGAATATAATACTCAGAAAGCAGATGTTTAAATCACTGTACAAAAATGTAATGCTGGAATTGGTCCTAATTTGGATGTTCCATTTTTCTAGTTTGACGTTTAGAATTGCTAATAATCATAATTCTAGATAAAACCTGTTCTGTTGGTGCTTTAGGTTTTGTAGATCTCTAAAGCTAGCTACAAACACATGAAAAATCTCTTAAATGCAAAACATTCCAAGCGGGCAATAACAAGAAGCCATACGGAAGCTTGATGACATGCATTAGAAGCACTATGAGATTTATTTTGCCCAAACCTGAAAAATGAGGGGTTAGATCTGACTGTCCTGAAGACAGTACATTTCTCCAATGAAGAAAACAATCAAAATAATAAGAAAAAACAAAAAGAAAAGTAGCTTAAACAAGTTTGTTTTATTAAGAACATAGTAAATATTCCACCCAGCTGGTAGGATTCTACCCTGTCCAATTCAGGACAGTTTTTTAAATTCTCAGATAATTTGGTTAAAAAGCGCAGGTTGTGCTTTTTCATTATTAAATTGACTTGGATGTCACGGCAGTGCTTGTTTTCAGCTCCTTTAGTGAGACTTTTATTCAGCCGTGAACTATAGTGGAGGGTTGACCATCTGGAAAAATAAACTACTCAACAGCCATGTAATTTGTCTTTTGTCTGGCTTCTGGCAGTACATTTTTGGGGGGGGTGGATTAGCACTGAGCAAATATAGAAAGGCAGCTTTTTCTTGAAGCAGCCTCCCTTCTTTGAGTAGCATTTCATAATGTTGCAAATTGATCAGAAGCGGAAGGCTGTTAAAAGATGTTGTTGACATGTCTGCATAATTAAAAATTTAATGTTAAAATGTTGAAATGAACCACGTTTGATTAAAAAAGATCTTTATTGAAAGAACAGCTAGTTAAAGGCGTACATCATGAAACGTATTAATCAAAGTGACTGGGAAGAATCAAGAGAGTGAAGATGGCTTTTATTGTTGGACTTGATCCCACTCCCGCTGGAACCCCTATGCCCCCCTCAAATGCTGCTCCTAGGTGGAAAGGGAACCCCCATGAAGGGCAAGTCAGAGGTTTGCAGGAGAAGGGGAAAATCAGTGAAAATCCCCCTCGTTCAGTGGAAATTTTTACCTGATGAGAACAGCAGAATATGTAAATGTGTATGAATCAATTGTATGGAATCAACAGCCATAAATATTTATTTTCAGTACAATCAACAATCCAGTCCCTTTGTTCCCTACTGGACAGGGTTAGGTAATTCAAAGAAGAAACATATCAGAGAATGAATGGCTTGATGTTGGCCTGACTAATTCCTATTCCATTGAAATATATACAGTATTGTGCTTTACTCATTAATTTTAACAGTATTTATCAAAATAAAAAATAAAGCCGCACTCCTAAGAGCACTTTTCTGAGACTCATTCAATAAAGTAGGACTTAATTTTGAGCAGACCTGCCTAGGGTTGCTCCCTAAATCCCCCATTGCCTATAGAATCAAAAGCTGTGCATTTAAACAGGATGAGACTGATATGGAAAGCTCACATGTGTGAGAGTTTTATACTAAACTGAGGAACATAAAAAGCTTCGGGGTCACAAAGACCATGTTGCAAATGAGTACCTCAGAGAGACCAGTATGCAGAAAAGTTTTTTTTTTCCTTCTGGTTAAATCCTTTTGTGTAGAGGCCACATCTTTCTTGCCTCTCTATTGTCAATGGACTATGCATTTGTTGCACAAGTTAGGCAAAGCTGCCAAGATCCACGTTTTTGTCTACAACATGTTGTAAAAAACAAACAGAACCAAAACACCCTTCTGTTTCCCCGAGGCAAAACCAAGAAAAATGTGCTGCCAAAAAACCCCCTGTTTTGTATGTTCAGAAAGGTTTCTTTTAGTCTTCTGCTGGTACGGTCATGAATACAAAATGTGATACTTTCTTGACAACTAATAGCCTATAAGAAAAATAGGTAACTCTAGCATTTTAATTTGTGGTTGTTGGAGTAGTGTTACATTCTGTCACCGAGGGCTATAAAAGATTACAATCAAACAATATTTTCAACAGGCTACCTATGAAAGGAGAAGCATCATGCTCGATCAGATTTCTTAATAGCTCTTCAGGGTGGCACTTAAAAATGGTCTGTTGGCTTTTTAAAAGGTATTAGTCGAGCACTGAGCTGTTTCGTTATACTGCATTTGAGGCTTTCTCAAGCAGATGACTCTGGAGCGCCACAGTCATCTTTTAGTTTATACATAAGTGTGATGGCACAGTTTGGGGGGGCATTTTTGCTGTGGTGGTGCCACTAATTATATGGTGAGCTGACAGAAAGGGCAAAATTGATGCTTTTGTTGAATCAGTTTAGTGAAATGGTCACAGTATTAGACTAGGATCTGAGAGGCCCCGGTTCAGATCTTCATTCTGCCGTAGAGGTTTGCTGGGTGACCCTGGGCCCATCACACACTCTCACGGAGTTTTTGTGAGAATAAAATTGAGGAGAGGAGAACAACTTAAATAACTTTCAGCAAAGTTCATGGCCCACAGATTAATTGAATCAGCACAGTCATCTCTGACACACAACCCTTCTCATGAAGTTTTATTTATTTGTTTACTTCATTTATACTCCACTTTTCTCCCCAATGGAGACCCAACATTCCTCCTTCTCCTCCATTTTATCCTCACAAGAGCCTTGTAAGGTAGGTTTAATCAGAGATCTCTTCAATTGGTTTAGATAGCCTTTGTCGTCTCAAGTTTGATTTATAAAGGCAGGAGAATGAGGTGATAAATACTGAGGTGATAGAACAAAGTGTATCACTTCAGGATGGAGGTGGAGGATCGCATTTTGGAATGTTCCCCTACAGCCAAAGAAAATCAAGCATGGCAAGTAAAGAGAGGGAAAAGAGCCGTTCTGTTATCGATTTGCTTTTCTTTCTTTCTTTTTTTAATGTGAAGGAACATTCAAAATTGGAATTCACTGCCTGGAGTCTGAAAGTGGTGCAGTTCATTCTACCACCTCATTCTGCTGCATGTATCAATCAGCCCTTAGATCAGATATTGCAGCTGTGTGAAAAGCTGTTGTGACTGAAAATCCAACCCTGGTAGACTTTTGTAGGCACTCTGCTCGACTGTCAGTTGCACAGAGTCCCAGGCAAAAATACTGTGGAACAGAAAATAAACAGAGGGAATATATGGGTACGATTAAAGGTTTTTAGCTGTTTTGTGCACTCAGAACCATAGTCCTGAATAGGTGTGTGTTTGGGCATACCAATTACAGCCACTTAGCTTCAAAATCCTGTGGAATTTTGGTTTTAAAAAGGTTGAAGAGGTATTGGGATATGGTGACATGTTTCCCTGAAATTTTAGTCACCTATGCAGAAATGAACAAAATACACCACAGCTCCAAACTGTGATTAAAACAAGCCAAAAGTCTATTCTGGTTATGACAGTGTTAATTTGAATAATGCTGTAAATTGAAAACACTGTAACATAGCTTTGTAGCCTATTGCAGATTATTTCTCTCTGGTATTTTATGCATGGGAACTTTGACTCTCCGCTGCTCCGACTTGGTTTTTCGTTGGAGTTATGCGTGAGTTTTCCGTCCCTCAGAGTTGACTCCCACCCAGCCCATGCAATGTGCGGGTCTTCCCGATCCTGTTTTAACGCGACTCTTCAATCTTCCCTGAAATCAACCTAGGTCAAATTTTTGCCATTACCATGCATAAGCCAAAGCATGGGTCTGTCTGCCTGTGCCCCACATGCCCCCGTTCTCCAACTCCTCCTCTAGCCAACCTTTCACCATCCCCTCCACAATGCCCCAGGAAGCCATACTGGAGAAGGAGACAGCCATGTGGCCACCCCTTTCTCTGGACATCCTCCGCTATTTTTCCCCCTCCTGGTATGAATGATAGATCAGGCGCTCCCCCTCCTGCATTTCGGTGATGAGTTACTCACCGAGGGGGGGGGGGCGGTGAGCGAGTGCCCGATCTTAGCCTCAGTTGCTCTTCAATTTTATTTAAATTTTAATGATCTATTGATATATCATCATACCTGGAGAAAACAATCGGTAGAGGGAGCTGGAGAAGAAGAAGAAAGCACAGGTTGTAAAATAGCTTGTAACACAGCACTTGGTTTTCTCCTGCTCACCCCATCCCCTATACAGAGCTCCAGTTTGTAAAATGGCTTGTGAAATAACTTGGGTTATTCCGCTCACCCCATCCCCTTTAAAGAGCTTGGGTTGTAAAATGGCCACTTGCCGGGGAGAAGGGACCAGGGTGATGATGATTACATTTTTATCACAGTAAGCACCACAGCCAATTACAAAGCAGTGTTTTCACTGGGGCGGGGACTCACGTGCTTCCGGATTTTTGCTGGTTATTCTGCAGTGTTCATGATACTCCAGGAATTTCTTCAGGACAAACCACACCATGCATAGCATTTTTAGAATTTGGACCAGAAAAATGTGGGTCAAGAGAGCGACAAACTCAAGGTAAAACTCCCATGCATAAAAGACCATAGTTTACCATACCAGCCCTTGTGAAAACAACAGAACAGTAATTTATCAATAGGGGATGACAAGATACAAGATCAATTTCTAAGGAATTGTTATCAATGGCCCTGTTTCAAGAATAATTCTGCACACACATATAGACTTTCAGCCTTCTATAAAATTCTTCATGCCTTCAGAGACAGCCTCTTTGCAAATATCTTTCCTCCTATTGATTTTCTCTGGAGACACACTTCAGTGATTTTCTTTTACAATACAACCCCTTTGTACTGTACCTATCTCACATACCAGGTAAGCATGCTATATGTGACCCTGTCAATAATGCTAGTGGCCATTTTTTGTGGACAGAACATTCATCATCTTTGGTACACAGAAACATGTATCCACAAAAAATCTACGTTTCCTATTGGGTATACTGAAGCAGGTAAAGACCCTGTATCCTCTCATGGATACTGCTGATCTGATCTAGATACTGAATAGGGAGAAAGCTACATTCTTGCCTTTTCACATGCAATCTGAAAATGCCCTCAGTTGGATTAATACAACTAATACTGCTATGCCTTCAAAAGGAAACCTGGGACTTGTGCACAAGATAATCAAAGAGCAGAAGGAAGAACTTGGCAAAGAAACATTTATGAAAAACCACTGAGCAATGAGGGAATCTCCTGCTCACCTCTGTGAAATACCCCCAAGGAGGCAAGGGTTAAGCCTAGCTAATTGATTGTCATTGAGGTGCTATTGCAGAAAAGGGGTAGCTTTTCAGTCATTCATCAGCAACACCCATATTCACACCCCTTCTTTCATTCTTACCTTTCCCCCTCCCACTCACCTTTGTCAAATTAAGTCAGTGTCAAGACTTAGGAAGCGATGACTTTGTTGTGCTCTTAACTGAAGATGTTGTGCATTATATAAAGCTCAGGGTTTTCTCATCAGCAGGCCATCTTGCCCTGTCATTAGCCTTGGTTTCACAATTAGCAGCATTCTCACCAGCTGACCCATGCTACCCATAGGTCATACCAAAGTGTGTATGTCGTTGTTTTCCCTGGGGTTTCTGGGCAGGTGTGAAACTTTCATAGCTTATTACAGCACTTCAATCACAGCATGATTTGGGGAGAGAAAGCTGTCTAAAATCTGTGGGAAAGGGATTATGGGAGGGTATTTGAGGGAAAGTTTAATTGAAATTAAAAATGAAATAGAAGCCCCACAGGCAAAATATGTTTCTGTAAGCAACAATCACATTTCTTTTGGGATAACTTCAAGAGAATGAATTGTATTTCTCTATTCTGTTAATCTTTTAGATTTTTGAAGGCTTTGTTTGGAGCATTCAACTTTACTCATGGGACAGATGTTTGCTTTCCACCTCTGAACATTTTGTTAAACGTATTCATTGATTTTTGATTTGTGAAAAGCAAACTTGAACAAGATGTATAACAGTCTTGTCCGTGATGTGGCTCATAGACTAGTTAATTAATTAATTAAGCTATTTGCGCGCCCCCTTTTCTTTCCACTGGGGGCCAAAGTGGCTGGCAGCACCATTCTTTTCCTCTCTTTTATCCTCACAACAAGCACTCTGTGAGGTAGGTTAGGCTGAGAAAGAGTAATTGATCCACGGTCAGCCAGCGAGCTGCCATGATGGTGTGGGGATTCAAACCTGGCTCCTCCAGGTCCTAATCCAACATTATACCACACGGGCTCTCTTGCTAGGCCATTTTCAATAGTCAAACTCAAAATTAAGGACCAAAGAGAAACAAATGCTGATCTTCACAATTTTTTTTATGTAATGCCTCAGATAAGATGCATTAGTTGAATCAAAATTATAGTGATAGCTGCTAATTGTATTTGAAGCAGGAGTCACAAAACTTTTCTTTAATGAGAACTACATCTGAGTAATGAAAAATATATTGAGTTTCTAAAACATATTTTGCATATATATCGGTGTGTAAATTTCCCTGTTAATATATTAAATTTACCTCCCCCCAGAATGTACCAACTTTTGTTCTGTTGTACAAACATAGCTTTGAGCTATAAGCTAAGCAGCCAGAGAAAAAATCCTAAGAAATAAAAACTTTAAAACAAAAAACCCACAGCAATATTTTCATGAAAGCACGTGTTAACATGTTGCAATGTTTTGCTAAAATACAGGAAAAAGTAAACACCTCAAACCTTGGTAAAACCAATGTTAAAGCTCAAATAAAGACCATTGCAAGTATTGCTTTAAAGCACATTCCCAACAGAAGTGTGTCTAACCCTTTCCCCCTGGGCCATGTTCCTGATCTAAATCTCTTAAATCCCTAAAGATTTTATTTCCCCCACAAGGGAGGACAACATGCATCGGTTTTGTATATAACATGCACATTAGTGGAACCATATCCTTTCTTATCGCTGCCTTCGCTTTCAAATAAAGGTGAGTGTTGTACATTTCTGTTATTTCTTATCTGACATGTCAGGTGCATATTTATGAAACGTGGTCCTTGGTTGTGCTGATTTTCAGGATCTTTGTTTTGAAAGGAATAAAGTATAAGATTTCCCCCCAATGTGAATGTCTGGATGGTTTTTCCTATAAGGCAAATAGCAACTCTAAAAGGCAATTTACATCAGGAAAACTGAGTGAAAGGATTACTGATCTCATGGAAGAGCTTCTGTGTGTACACTTGCACATACATAAGATTGAATTTAGACTTTCCACTGAACACTTACGGTTTGGGCCAAGACTAGCAGATATCATCCCGCTGATGAAGGCTAAGGAGGTTAATGCTGCACTTAATGGGATGTAAGCACAGTTAAGCACAGTAGGGCTTACTTCTGAGTAAACATGTTACAGATTGTACTTGCGCATATTCTACACTTTTGTCCTGCAAAAGAATACAAAACTAATTCAGAACAATCCACTGGGGACAGTACCTTCATCCGTGTCCATAACTATTTACTTCATTTATACTCTGCCCTTCTCCCCAATGCGAATCCAAAGTGGTTTACATTGTTCTCCTCTCCTCCATTTTATCCTCACAACAACCTTGCAAGGTAGGTTAGGCTGAGACCATGTGACTGGCCCAAGGCCACCCAGGGAGCTTCCATGGCAAAGGGGGGATTCAATCCTGGGTCCCCCAGATCCTAGTCCAACACTCCAACCACTACACCATACTGGCTGCAAATATTACTTATGCCTAAATTTTTTACATGGTTTCTGCCTGTTGAGAATGCTGCAGAGTGTTTTCATAGAATTAGAAATCCACTTCCAATGTCATGCCCTCTTCAGAGAGGGAGAAAAATATTGTTTAGCTCTGGAATAACATTCCAACAAGTATTTATCTTGGAGAATCTTTAGTTATTTAATTTTAATCTTGTAAATTAAAAGGCTTTTTTTTACTTTCCTCCATTTTATCAAAGGCAGCTGTGTACTGTCTTGACATCACTAGCATCCACTGTGCTTCCTTGCAGTTACCATACTGAGTCACTTCTGTCTTGTATGGTTCAGTTTGACTGAGCCTCTATACCTTTCATTTAGGCAGCTGGCAAGGAAATGATTTATCAGACCACGTGGGTGTGTAGTGTTTCTAGTCTGTATAGATATTTATACCTTTCTTTTTTCCCTGATGGGGACCCAAAGTGGCTTACAACATCCTCCTCCCCTCCTATTTTTTATCCTAACAAAAACTCCATTGAGATAGGTTAGACAGACGTCACCCAGCGAGCTTCAACGTCACCCAGCGAGCTTCTGAGGCATCGTAGGGATCTGAACCTGGCCTTTCCAGATCCTAGCCCAACCACTACACCTCCTAAACCTAGCATGACTGAATCACCTCTGTTCCAAAGGGCATTGGTTCTTCACGGACTGTAGTGGCAGCAACTTGGTCAGGCCAGTTTGGAATGTATGTGAAAGGCACTTTCTCAAAGAAAGGCTTTCTCATTGGCAGTGGCCATGCTGACTGTTCTGTTCTGAATTGTGTCTAGAGTTCATCTTCTGGCCTCCCCGCACCCCAAACACACACACCAATATGACCAAGAAAAAGAAGTTCTAAAACTGCCCACAGTGTCTAGGACATTAGTGATGTAAATTGCACTGAAACCTAGAGAGAAAAAATCACTACCCAAAAATCCACCCCAAACAAGAGATTGCAGACTAGGTGGAGAGACAACAAATGCTGGTGTCAGTCTGTTTATCATGGTTCATCTACTCTAATGTCAACAAGTTCCTCTTTCAGTCATGCAATCAATTGCATTGAGGTGAAGATTTCTGGAAGGGACCAGCCTTGTTCTGAACGATGAGCAAACAGGAGTGGTGCCATTAATTCTTGTAGTCTGATATTTAAACCTAGGGGAAAATTTACTTAGTAGCTTTGCTAAAATGGGCCCCATTTTAAGCTCACCTTAGGAGATGCAAACTTAAATACTATTTCAAAAGCTGTGGGACTAACAGAATTCCTAGGCACATCACCTGGAAATCCAATCTTGTATTTAAGATTGCAGCTTTAAATAAATACATACTTGATTTCAACTATCCTGAAGCACATGACCCATACTGGTTTCAGAGCAGGAGGGAAGAATAAACCAGGTGATGCTACTTAGTTCTTTCCGGACCAAGTTCTGTTGGTGAGAAGGCTAAATGTGTCTGCACAGAAGTTAGGGCTTGTCTATGCATGCAGGTACATCACTTGATTTGTTATCACTTCATCGATCAGCACTTGACTGAAGTTGCACTATGTGAAGTTGCACCACCGAAAGGTTTTCTGCTTGGAGTGTGTATTAGTACTGATTCAGTCATATAATTTCAGACTATATAATATAATTTGACTAAATGGTGTTACGGGGCTTCTCCCTCCCTCATCATGAGATCTAATCAACTTGAGATGCTGATGAAATTTGTATTCCTTTTGCTTAGAATATGAGACGAACTTTCCTTCTGCCAAATTTCTCTCTGGTTTGGATTGAAAATCGGAGCAAACACATATTTTTTATGTCCACTTCTTTCCCCAACTCAATCTATATGTCATGTTGATGGAGAACAATGTGGAGGCAACAAAGATGAGAAAAAATTCTTCCAGTGTCATCCTTCCATCTTTTTTTATTCCTCCACTTCCTCCTCTCCCAGGTGTTTTCTGGAAAGTGTAGTTCCCAGAACACCTGATTGTTAATAGCAGGCATTCTACAGTTTCCATCATGCACCTGGAGGCAGAGAAAAGATGGAGGTGAACTTGCCAATCTTCATCTATAGTCTTCATTTGGGGGGCCCCATTGCTGAGCCAAGGTGGCTGAGTTTCCAGACTTTCAGCCCAAACTCCGGTACTGATGGCACCAATGGGTAGACATGATCTGTTCAGTTTCTAATGTTGGATCGAAATACTGCAGTAGAGTGAGATTGTAGTTGTCTTTGTGACTGCTGCCATTCTTGAGCAGACCTATCAAACATAAGGCCCAGGGACTCAGGAATGTTCCTGTTTCTATCCCACTCTCATACTTCAGCAGAGGAGGTGAGGGGAGTATGCAGAGAGAATCATGTGATAAAATGTCTTTCCTCCTATAGTTTGGTTCATGTCAGTTCTCTCTCAACTGCAAAGCTATTAGGTAGGATTAGGCAGCATATACTTCTATTACAGCAAAAACTGGCAGAAATGCAATAACTTTCATGAAAAGTATCTCCTTAAACATACATTTCTTAGGCTGGTTTCTAACAGCCTTTACTCAGAAGTAAGTCCCATGGATTTCAATAGAACTTGAGTCAAGTACATATCAATCTAGTACATATGTTTTAGAAGTGAATTTCATTAGTCATATGTATAGTGTACACTACAATTAAACTAGTTTAACAGTCATTCCCTTTCCCTGAGGAACAAAGTAAATTGTAGTTCTGTGAAGAGGGATTTATAGTGCTATCCTAAACAGGATTACACCTAAATCCATTGTAGTCAATGGGCAGTGGCAGATTGGCCATTAAGGCCACCAGGAAAAGTCCTGGTGGGGCAATGGCCTGGGGAACTGGCCACACTGGAGCCACCCCAGCCCCAAGAAAAGGGGAGTATGGCAGCCCCATATAAATTGGGCTTAAGTTGCCATTGCTGTGAGCCAATGGCCCCTGCCTTATGTGAAGTGGGTGGGAGCCGGCAGTTCCAGTCCTACGCGAGATAGACAAGAGCCATCATAAGCCTGCAGGTGTGAGCAGGCAGCCCTCTCCCTCTGTCAGGAGGGCAGCCTGCTCTTCTTCCTTCCCTCCCCCTCCATTGGAAGGCCCTTTTTGCTTTCTAATGTGCCCTTGTCAATGGGCTTGGAAGGGTGTAATTCTTCTAAGGATAGCTCTGTTGAGCTTCCTTAAGATAATTCTCAGCAACCTCATCAAACTACAGTTCCCAGGATTCTTTGAAGGAAATCTTGAGAATTAAAATGATTCAACACTCATAATAGTTTAGTAATGCTACTAAGTTTAATGGAATCTACTTCCAGGAAAGTGTGCATAAAATTGCAAACTTAACCTTTTGTTTTTATATAAATTGTGATAATAAAAGCTAAAATATGATAGAGTTCTTTGTTAATCTGAAAGCCAATAGTGATGCTACATTTTTTAATCTACAGATATGTATGAAATGTCACTTCTTGACCTATTTTCTAAGCTGTAAGGCTGGATATCCATCCTTAAATATGGATCTGATATTTGAAAGAAGATAAACCACCAGCACTCAATGGCTGAAGATGTTATGAGCATAATGGGCAAACATCCATGGTGGTCTTCTGAGAAAATAAGAGAAATTTGTCAAGTTCCCCCTCTGGTCTTTCAGCTTTTCTTATCTGGCTTCTGAATGCTTGAGTGAAAAGTTACAAAGAAGCTGAGAACAGAGGGAACTCTCAGTCAGTGAAAATAACACGGTGTTTACACAAGATATTCATTATGTTGCCTGTTGGTCTACCACACTGCAAGAAGTTCATGGAAGGGAGGAAATGGAATCTTCCCAGACCTGAATTGTGGAACAGAAACAATGACAATGGTACTAATAGTAATTATTGTGTTGGCTACAGCAAAGGAGGAACACTTTTTGATCTCCCTCAGACAAGAACAATCTGTCATTAGATTAGATGTCTGCAGAAGAAACTTTCAGCACATTATCTGGGTGGCAAAAATTAGAATTTTAGATACTAGGAAAAATAAACAACTAGGAAACTATAGATTATGAATCAATTTGCTGAAGTAATCCAACCCAGAGCTCTGCACTGAAACAGAATTTATAAGTGGGGGATTGCAAGAACTTGTGAGGGGCATCTCCCAATATTTCCTCCTTCCTTTCCCTGGCAGCCCCTATAGGATCTCCTCTTTTCCTGCTTCCTTCTCTCCTTCCACCCACCAGCAAACCTGCCTTTATCTGCACCTGTGTTTAGCTTTTCCTACTTCTGGCATATTCTCCCTGGGAAAAGTCTAGCCCAGTTGCACGGTGCCAGCCTGGCTGCTGGACTGGACTGAGTTGCACAATGCGGAACCTGCAAGGACTTGCAGAGACCACCTTGCCTTTCCCCTCTATCCTTCTCCCCACACTATTTCTCTCCTCCTGGCAGCCCCCATATCAGCTTTCCCTGTTTCCTTCTTTCCTCCCACCCACCCATCAACCTTTTTTGGGCCTTCCATCTTCAACTATATTTATTTACTTCATTTATACCCCAAGTTTCTCCCCAATGGGGAACCAAAATGTTATTGTGTTACAAATGGACATTGTGATTTGTCTCTGATTTAGTATCCCTGGGTTAGTAGTGCAGTTTTGTTGAAGTGCCAATAAAATAAATATATGTTTAATATTATCGACCATTTACTTTTCGGTTCTTGTAGGTTATCCGGGCTGTGTGACCGTGGTCCTGGTATTTTCTTTCCTGCAGCTGCTGGCGAAACATCAGGAAAGAAAATACCAAGACCACGGTCTTACAGCCTGGATAACCTACAAGAACCGATGAACTCTGACCGTGAAAGCCTTCAACAACATTTACTTTTTATTCCTGTGAGTGGTTGTCGTAGGGGCCCCAGCACACTGGTTTGCCCAGGGGCCCATATACTGTTAAGACGGCCCTGAAGTCACCCTATGGTTGCTGATGGGCCTGGCATCAATGAGTCTTGATTCAAAAACCAAAACAGCCTTTGAAAGAGCCCCCTGACCCCTCTTCCTGCCTTTTACTGACAGATCAAAGCTTGAAGACTTGCAATACTGTTGTGATTGCCTAGCAATGTCTTGTCCACAGTGGCCAGCGGGCTCTCCTTTCCTACAGGTTTGGCACTGCTTTAACCACCAAATCTCTTTGATTTTAGATTTCAGATTTTTCTTCAAGCCTGGGGCTTTTCTCAGATTTGTAGAAAGATCTACCTTGTCTGGCTGAGGCTCCAGTCTTTGGATTTAAATATCCACAGATTTGGCCTTGTTGTTGATCTGTCGTCACTGACAGATGTAATATGTCCCGTTGCTTGTAAAACATTTCCAACAATGTACTTTGCTTCGTACTTCTCCCAGTCTGTTTTTCAGATCTCAACTTGTCCTGGTTTCTGACAAATCATCGACCTTCCTTGCTATTTACCTGTACTTTTAATAGCAGCTAAAAATAAGCCATTCATTGGTCTTGCTTAGGTTTTAATCAGCTAGAGGTCATGTTTTATTTTAGCATTGACTGGCAGTTTTACATTCTATTATTTTAAGGGATCAATTTTCACAAACATGGCATTTGGCATTGAACCTTCCTCACAAGCAATGCCAGTTTTCTTTCCTCATAAGATCATGATGATGATTGATTTGTAATTTAAAATGAACAGGATTTTGAGTAGTTTTGTGGTGGCCTTCAGCATGGTAAATATATGGATTTATAGCTATTGTGTTTTACTTTTCCTTTGTTGCTTTTATATCCCAATCATTGGCTTTGGAGCAGCTGATCAAAAACTTCCCTCTTTTACCATATACAATAACTCTGCCTAATGAAGACACAAGATGATTTCCCTTCTAAGGAGCCCTGGCCAACTGCTGAAGACAAAGAAAAGATTATATATCTTTTCCAGCAACAGATGTGGAGCAGGCTCGTGCTGCTTTAACATAGAATGGGAAAATGAGCAGAATTCTGAAGTTGTTTTCACTCCTGGTGATTTCACTTATAGAAGCAGTCAGCACACCAGCCTAACTTCAGTTATTCGTAGTCAACTTTTTCAATTTTAACTAGAGTCCATGTAGTCTACTGATACGGTTTATTTTGCAAAGCAAGAGTGGCATGGGGAGGCAGCATGGTGTAGCCCAGTCTCATCAGATCTGGGAAACTAAGCCGGGTTGGCACTTGGAAGGGAGACCATTGAGGAACACTCTGCAGAGGAAGCCAATGGCAAACCACCTCCGCTTCTCACTTGCCTTGAAAGCCCTTAGCTGGGGTCACCATAATTTGTCTGCAATTTACACACACAGTAACGACTTACTCCAGATCTCTTCACCATGAAAATATAACCAATCTCTAGAGAACTCTAGAGAAAGGGCACTTTACAATAATCACCAAGCAAAAGAACAAATAGTGTTGCCTTAGTTCTGCTAAGACCTCTTGCAGGTACTCCACCCCCTCCACCTGGGATGCAAGGACAAGTCTCCCCACACAGGTAAGCAACAAAGCATGGGACTGTGCCTCAGGCTGTGATTTCTGCCACTGTCTACCACTGCGCTTATTCCATGTATTGCCCCAACAACTCCCCACTGCACCGTTGCTAACAGTAAGTATGTACAATGCATGAATGGGAGCATCCCTTGCAGATATGCCAGCTGTCTCCCACTGTACCATCAATGCTTTGTCGTGCTAGTGTAATCCCCCCCCCACACACACACACACACATGCATGTGTGTGACTTCCCACTTGGACATTTCTGTTGGCCACACACTAATGGTGCCTATTACTTGCAGGATCAGAAACGCGAAGAGTAGCCCCAAACTAACAGGGTAGACCAGGGTCCCCAACATGATGCTCAAGAGTGCCATGGTGCCTGCCAACGCCTTTTCTGGTGCTCACCAAGTGTTTTTAGGAAGTGGATGGGGCCAGGTAGAGCTTTTGCCCAGCAAGGCTTCTGCTTGACTATTGAAGATTTGATTGGCTGTGTTAAAATGTTGCTTTGGCAGAAACTGCCACAGCACAAGGACCTATTTGACCTAAGTTAAGCTGTGGCAATTGTTTTATGGCTAGCTCCAACTCCTGCAGCAGTCATTTTGTGGCAGCTGTTTTGTTGCTGTGCCCACACTGCTGTGTCAGACCTCCAAATGTGCCCGCAGGCTCAAAAGGTTTGGGGAGCCCTGGTGTAGATGCAGTTTCAATACAAATTCCTATGATGATTGGCTCAGTGGCTATACCATGTCCCTGAAGAGATGCATCCAACCATGTGGATGCATCTCAAGGGAGAGAGCTTGGGGGAACAAGACTGCCACACACAGAATTGTGGTACACACTTGCTGTTTGCTGCTACTGTTGGACATTATACTTTGCTTCTGCAAAAGCCACACGTTTTCACACATGAAACAGCTTTATTTTGTGTCTGTCCTGTCAAATCTGGATAGGCTGGGAAGTTCAACTGGATTGCTTCCTAATTCACTAAGGACATTCATATATGCCACGAAAAGAAGTTCAAACACCCTTTTTACAGCCCCATCTTAGAATGCCATTTGGAAGTTCCAGTGAGCTAAATATGAATTACTCCTGAACAAATACGCAAAGTAGGGCTGTTGATTCGGTTCGGCCCGAACTGAAAATCAGCCGAATTTCCCGATTCGGTGGTTTTTAGTTCGGGAGGAACCGAACTCAAAACTGGCGGGCAACCGGGGGGGGGGGGCGAATTCAGCGAGTTTGGGAGTTCGTGAATAAATTCGGCAAATTCGGGGCCGTCAGTAAGCAGCATAACCGTCAGTAAGCAGCATTCTCCTCCCCCGGCCAATCGGTGGCCAAGCTGGGTCTTCTTCTGGCCAATCAGTCAGGATTGAGTACTGGAGGAATCAGCTGATGTGTGGCCCGGCCAGGGAGAGAGAGAGAGAGAGCGAAATCCTCATGTGTGTGTGTGTGGGGGGGTGCTTGTGCACATTCGCTCCTTTCTGTGGCTGCAGGGGGCGTAGTTTTTGGGGTACAGACACAAAACTTTCATTGGAGTTTCAGACCAGTGTTCTTAAGATACCCCCCAAGTTTTGTAAACATTGGGTCAGGGGGTCCCGAGATATGGGTTCCCCCCCTTTTTCTTTCCATGGCTGCAGGGGGCGCATTTTTGGGGTACAGACACAAAACTTTCGCTGGAGTTTCAGACCAGTGTTCTTAAGATACCCCCCAAGTTTTGTAAACATTGGGTCAGGGGGTCTCGAGATATGGGCTCTCCCCCTTTTCCCTCCCCCCTTTTTCCATTTATGTGGCTGCAGGGGGCACTTTTTTGGGGATATAGCCCCCAAACTTTTAGCATAGCTTCAGTCAATTATTCTTAAGATACTACCCAAGTTTTGTAAAGTTGGGTTCAGTGGGGGCAGAAATATCGCCTCCCCCCCTTTTCTCTTTCCATGGCTGCAGGGGGCGCATTTTTTGGGGTGCAGATCCCAAACTTTGAGCGGAGTTTCAGACCAGTGTTCTTAAGATACCCACCAAGTTTTGTGAACATTGGGTCAGGGGGTCCCGAGATATGGGCTTTCCCCTTTCCCCTTTTCCCTATTGGGATGAATGGATCAGCCGATCCTGTGCATCTCCAGAGCAAAACGTTGCGTGCCTAATTGGAATCATATTGGATTACAAGTCCTCTTCAACCCCTCTTGATGGAACAGAAGACAGCCACAGTAAGACCCCTTTGGGGGCTTTAATCTATAATTTTTCTCCTGTGTATGTGTGTGTGTGTGTGTGGGGGGGGAAGCAGAGTCTGTGTGTGTGTGGGGAGGGAGCAGTTTCTGTGGATGGGGGGGAAGCCAAAGGGGGCTTTTGTCGGTTCTGCCTGGGGTGTGTGTTCCCCCTCGAGTCTCTCGCTCCCTGGTTTGAGGGGGGAGGTTTCAGTTGTGTGTCTTCTGGTTTTCCCTGTTGCAAAGGTGTTGTTTTACAAGGTTGTGTTGTTTTGCAGTTGCTTTGCAAACGTCTCAGTTGTTGTCAGGGCTGGGAGCTTTGTGCGTGGGCGGCAAGCTCTGCTGAGAGATGCACATTAAGGGTGGGGGGGACCCCTTTCAGGGCCCATATCTCAGCCCCCCCTGACCCAATCTTTACAAAACTTGGGGAGTCTTTCAATAAACGTCCTTTGAAGCTCTGCTGAAAGTTTGGGACCTCTAACCCCAAAAATGCCCCCCCAGAGCCGCAGAAAGGCGCGATTGTGTTTTTAATGGCTTTATTCGGCCGAATTTTTTTCCGAACTTTGAATTCCCGCCGAATTGAACGGATCCGAAGTGGGGGAGTTCGGACTTTGGCATATCCCGAATCTAAACGGGCTGAATTCGGCCGAATCCGAACTATACCGAATTTTTTTTAATTCAACAGCCCTAACGCAAAGGACTGCACCCTTTGTGTCATATACGAAAGTGCCTTAATATTCAGAGATGACCAAAAAAAGTAGTTTTTTGGCAAACTGGGCAGACTGACCACATACTGCTCAGGATTTAAGATCACAGGGAGAGGCCCTGCTAACCGTCCCACTAGAGGAGCTCATCTGGTGGGCACACAAGAGGGCCTTTCCAGGGCAGCCCCACAATTATGGAACAGCCTCCCTAGGGATGTGCGCCTGGCCCCTCACTTTCGATCTTCAGGAGGCAGTTGAAGACAGTTTTATTTAGGAGTGCATGGACTAATTTAGATTTTATTTATTGGCAGTCCTAATTGAGATTTTAAACTGTAGTCTTTTATGTGTTTTTATATACTCATTTTATTTAAACTGTAATCTGCATTGAGAGCCAGTGTGGTGTAGTGGTTAAAGTGTCAGACTAGGATCTGGGAAACCCAGGTTTGAATCCCCACTATGCCGTGGAAGCTTGCTGGGTGATCTTGGGCCTTTCTCTCAGCCTCAACCCTGACAAGTATTTGGATGGGACACCTCCAAGGAATACCAGGGTTGTAACAAGGAGGCAGGCAATGGCAAACCACCTTTGAATGTCTCTTGCCTTGAAAACTTTACGCGGTTGCCATAAGTCAGCTGTGACTTGACAGCCCCCCCCCCCAAAAGCTGCCTTCAGTTCTTCCAGGTACAAAGGGGACTAATAAATGTGTCAAGTAAAATAAATAAATAAACAAATACTGATAGACCTGAATCTATCCCCTGAGATGTATGGAGAGTACTGAGCCACATCACCTCCTCCCGATCCACAAGGAAGCAAACCGCTCAAGGCCCAGAAATGCCCCCTTCTGTTCTTTTTCTAGCACTGGATTAACACCCTAATATACAGATTCTGGCATGAAGAAGCACGGGGTTGTAATGTGCTTTATAGCAAGTTGAGCAAAAGGTAGACTTGTGGTTGATTTCTGCTGGGACTTCTGCAAAGATCCGCTGCTGGGACTTCTGCAAAGATCGCTAAATCCCATCAGAACCATGCAAAGCGTTTCGATTCTCAAGCAACCGAGCATGCGCAAGATCAAGATTAGTTGAGTTTGCATTCTTTGACATCTTAAATATACCCCCCCTCCTTGTAATGTGTGCCTGTGTGCTTTTTAGAACTGAACGCAGCCAGCCCAGGCTTTGCAACTCAAATGTCAGAACAGATGGTTTCCACTGACTAAGGTTCAAGCAAAAAGAAAAAGTGTTAGTCAAAATATTGTCGAAGGCTTTCACGGTCAGAGTTCATTGGTTCTTGTAGGTTATCCGGGCTGTGTGACCGTGGTCTTGGTATTTTCTTTCCTGACGTTTCGCCAGCAGCTGTGGCAGGCATCTTCAGAGGAGTAACACTGAAGGACAGTGTCTCTCAGTGCCAAGTGTGTAGGAAGAGTAATATATAGTCAGAAAGGGGTTGGGTTGAGCTGAATCATTGTCCTGCAAAAAGTATCAAAGGTAATGTGCTAACCATTGTCCTGTAAGTATCCAGATAATGTGCTAATGAGAGTGCTAATGTGCTAATAACTATTGTATCCTGAAGTGATCTGTTAATGTGTGATATCCAAAGCTAATCTGCATGGCTATTGTGGACTGTAGTTCTTGTAGGTTATCTGGGCTGTGTGAAGGACAGTGTTACTCCTCTGAAGATGCCTGCCACAGCTGCTGGTGAAATGTCAGGAAAGAAAATACCAAGACCACGGTTACACAGCCCGGATAACCTACAAAAACCAATGAACTCTGACTGCGAAAGCCTTTGACAATATGTTGACTGTAGTCTTTGTTAGTCTGGAGGTTTTCAGGACACGAAGCCAAGCCTTATTCATTCTGAAACGCTCTTCTTTTCTGTTAAAGTTGTGCTGGTGTTTATGAATTTCAATGGCTTCTCTGTGCAATCTGACAAAACAGTTGGTAGAATTGTCCAGTCTTTCAGCGTCTTGGAATAAGACCCTGTGTCCTGTTCAGCCACTGCTGATTTCTCAGGTTGGCCAAGAAAGATACTGCAGAGTGGGCCAACCTGAGAAATCAGCAGTGACTAAACCTGGGCTGACCCAAACAGGACACAGGGTCTTATTCCAAGACACCGAAAGACTGGACAGTTCTATTTTGTCAGATTGCACAGAGAAGCCACTGAACTTCATAAACACCAGCACAACTTTAACAGAAGAGAGTTTCGGAATGAATACGGCTTGGCTTCCTGTCCTGAAAACCTCCACGCTCACAAAGACCACAGTGGGTCGCCGTGTTAGTCTGTTTGCAGTAGTCAAAAAGGGCAAGAGTCCAGGAGCACCTTCAAGACTAACCAAAATATTTTCTGGCAGGGTATGAGCTTTCGTGAGCCACAGCTATCTGAAGAAGTGAGCTGTGGCTCCCGAAAGCTCATCCCCTACCAGAAAATATTTTTGTTAGTCTTGAAGGTGCTCCTGGACTCTTGCCCTTTCTGACTACAAAGACCACAGTCCACCATAGCCACACGGAATAGCGTGGGTCAACTTTCCCAAAAGTTCGCGCCCCCCCCCCCGCTTGATGTCGCTCCCCTCGCCTCTCCAGCGGCGAGGCGAGGCTTGTGGGTGAGGCAATCCGGCGGCCACGCCCCCCCCTGCGGGCGGGCGGGACGAGGGTCCCCGTCTCCCCCTCGGCGGGCCGCGCCGCCGGGGCCGCAGACGCGCCGCGAGCGCTCCGCAGAGCCATGGACCCGGGCAGCGCGCCTCTCCCGCCGCCGCCGCGCGCTGCCGCGTCCCCTTCGAAGGCCGCGCCTCTGCCCTCTGCCTTCCTCCGGCCGCCCGGCCTCCTCGTGCGCGGCTGCTGTCCGCCGTCGGGGCTGGAGGCGCGCGCCGCCTGCTCCCCGCGGACGCCCAAGTGCGCGCGCTGCCGCAACCACGGCGTGGTGTCGGCGCTGAAGGGCCACAAGCGCGCGTGCCGCTGGCGGGCGTGCGGGTGCGCCAAGTGCGCGCTCATCGCGGAGCGGCAGCGCGTCATGGCCGCGCAGGTGGCCCTGCGCAGGCAGCAGGCGCACGAGGAGGAGAGCGGGGCCCCGGGGCCGCCCCCCGCCGCCAAGAGCTGCTGCTGCTGCCCGGAGGAGGGCCCGCGCGGGAGAAGAGGTGGGCTTCCCCAGGATGGGGTTAGGGGAGGTCCAAAGGGGGGGGGGGAAAGGACGGGGACGCGGGGCTGAACAGTCCTCGAGGGAAGAACTGGGACGGGCAGGTGGGGCCTCTGAGCACGGGCAGAGTGCTAATGGGACCGCAGACGGCGTCTGAATATTAGGAAAACGTCGAACAGTAACGCGCTCGTTTCGTATGGGTGTGGTTCTAGGCCAGTGGTTCCCAAGCAGGGGTCCATGGACCCCCCGGGGTCCGCGAGAACTAAGTGAAGGTCCGCGAAACAAAGTTATCAACCCATAATAAATTAATATTTTCAATTAAAAGTTTTCGGTTATAAAAATATGTTCAAATATTATTCTAAGTTTAATGTTTCACTAACAGTTATGGTTAAAGTTTATTTTCAAATTCTAGGAATTTTTATTTTGAACCTTGGGGTCCCTGCACCGAACAAAAAAGTCTTAGTGGTCCCCGGTCAAAAAAAGGTTGGGAACCACTGATCTAGACAGTCAGGAAGTGTGTGTGTGTGTAAAGTGCCGTCAAGTCGCAGCCGACTTATGGCGGCCACTTTTTGGGGTTTTCATGGCAAGAGACTAGCAGAGGTGGGTTGCCAGCGCCTTCCTCCGCACAGCCGCCCTGGTTTTCCTTGGTGGTCTCCCATCCAACGAAGTCCAAATCAAGGCACATTTGATGGTAAGCCCTATTTAACAGACAAATAAGAAAAGGGCAAGAGTCCAGTAGCACCTTAAAGACTAACAAAAGTGAGCTGAAGAAGTGAGCTGTGGTCACGAAAGCTCATACCCTATCAGAAAATATTTTGGTTAGTCTTTAAGGTGCTACTGGACTCTTGCCCTTTTCTACTACTGCAGACAGACTAACCCGGCTCCCCACTGAGACGAATAAGAGTCTGCTTTACTCTTGCCGTGTGGATTTGGTACTGCCTGAGAAATATGTTAAGAAAGTGGGTCGGTAAACCCAGTAAACTCAGAAGAAGACGGGTTGGTTTTTGTACCCTGGTTTTCTCTACCTTTGAGGAGTCTCAAATAATAATCTTCCCTTCCTCTTCCCACAATAGACCCCTTGTGAGGTAGGTGAGGCTGAGAGAGTTCTAAGAGAACTGTGACTAGCCCAAGGTCACCCAGCAGGCTTCATGTGGGAGGAATGGGGAAACCAACCCGGTTCTCCAAATTAGAGTCCAGCACTCTTAACCACTACACGATGCTGGAGGTCTACTCAGGATCCTAGTCAACTCTTTTCAAGGAGGCTGCCTCCCAGGAAAGTATTTTTAGGATGGCACTCTCAGTAGGACTTGCTGCTGGAATGTAGAGTTGCTCAGAACAAACAGTTCCGCTGACTATTTTTTTCCTACAGTTGAAGACCTCCCGTGCCCAAGCCCAGCAAAATGTAACTATCTTGAGAATGAGAACAAATTGTGGACAGAATCCTCCAAATGTTGTGATGGATCAGTTCATTTCAGTAGGGTTGTGTAGGACTAACTTTTTTATATTAGGATGAAGTTCTGAGTCATCTCCTGGGCCTGTTAGCGTTTGAAAGGCTGGGTACTAGTTAATTGATACCATGATTGGCTCTTAGGTGTTCTGTCTCAAACAAATCTGCACAGGATAAATTTTCAGTGTCACTTATTCCTAAGTAAGCAAGTTGAATGTTGCAGCAGGCTTGCAACTGCATTCTCATGTAGCGTTCTGGGTTGGGCTGTCAGCTGTTATTACATTTAGCAGATACAAAAAATGATACATTACATATGCAGTAATGATGAAGAGCACGAAGTACTGTTGCCAAGGCTTATATAAATATTGAATGTCTTGAAACTGAAAATAGCTTATTAAGACTGAAAACACTGTTTCTGTATGATCTGGGCCAAGTAGACTGAATCCGCAGACGGTCTCTCGAACAGAGAGCTCTAATGAATAAAAGACAGAAGCTCATCTGCATACATCCCATTATAATAAATGACAGTTTTGATGGTAGTTCTGCGGAACTTTTATTCATTATCCTGGGTCTTGCGTAGGTCAACTTCTTAATTGTTTGTGCTACATGGGAGCTTTCTATGCAAATTAGTGGGGAGGGTAGAACTTTTAAATGTGTGTGTGCATGCACACTCACAGCATGAGTATGGAGCATTGATGAAGCATCAATGAATTAAACTAAATAAACCCATCCTTTCCAGAGAGCCACTGCCGTCTCATAAGTCACATGCACTTAAAGCAGAGAAACACCTTCTTGCTCAATTTGTTCCTTTGCAGTTTGAGAAAAACTATCTCCTTAAATGTGCTAATCTAATTGGGAAAAACATATGACACACAGGGACTCATTATCGCTGACCTCTGTAAAAAGTGAAATCTCTCATTTTGAAACTCTGATAAATAGGAGGGTACGTGAGGCTAACTGCCTCATTCATTTTTCTGTCTAGTCTATTTTGTATCCCACCCTTCTTCCAAAGAGTTCTGAGTAGTGTTCATGGTTCTCCCTTTCTTATTTTATCCTCTCAGCAATCCCTTGAGATGAGTTCAGTTGAGAGAGTGACTGGCCAAAGGGCCCCACAGTAGAGTGGGGATTTGAACCCATGTTTCCTGGTTCCTAATTAGGGTTACCAAAAACCTGAAGAAAAATATCCTGCATCATTATTAGAGACTTAAGGGGTTGTTATTTACCAGATGATGATATTCACCTCCATGCCATGAAAAGCTTCAACAGCTTGGTTCCAAGCAGGTAAGCTTCTATTAAAGAGGCAGGACCCCCCCCCCAGGTTGTTGGCAACCCAGTTCTCAATTTAGTCCTCTGCCACTCTTATTCAGTACAATGTCCCCTCTAGTCTGCCTTGATCATCTCCACTAACTAAATGGAAAGGAAAACTGATGCATTATTTAAAATTCAAGGATGTCCTCAGTGTTTTGGTTATGAAGCCTGGTGTCAGGACTGCTATGGTATAATTAGAAGAGCTCATAAGAAAACAGTTCTAGAGTTAGTTTAGCCCTCTTTCTATGTCAAAGCTATGCAGATATTGGTGGACAAAACCCTGTAGCAGCTTTGCTATTGTATTTTTTTTCTAGGTCACAAATTGGGGGTGCTAGCTGGCAGACTCAATGGGCTTTGAATACTTATTTGTTTATAGCATTCATTCCCACTTTTCTTCCTTCAAGGAACCCAAAATAGTGTAAATAGGATTTCCAGGAGATCACCCACTGAGCAAAACTACTTACTTTTAGCAAAGTTTCTGTGTCGCGTGTCTTCCAACTACACCATAGGAAATACCCTTAGCTTTGCAAGACTGATGGCCTGTAGTGGTTAGAGAGTTGGACCAAGTTCACATCCCCTCTGCCATGGAAGCTCAGTGGGTGACCTTGGGCAGTCACACCCTCTCAGCCTAACTACTTCACAATATTGTTATGAGGTTAAAACGGAGATGGGGAAAATGTTACAAGCCACTTTGGGTCTCCATTAGGGAGAAAGGTGGAGTATAAGTGAAGTAAATAAATAAAATGTGCAGATTCTTCATGTATAATGAACTAGAACTCCTATAGAGATAATGTGGGATATAAATGTTTTAGAAAAATAAACATTATTAATGCTGTTGTGATTCAGAGATGTTAAGGTGCTTTAAAGCACACCAGGGAGTTCTGGTGATCCTGACAGCCGCTTGTGTTCCCAGGGAAAAGAGTCACAAAATGCACCAAGAGGTCATAGAGAGCAGAGATTAATTTTAGCAGAGATAACCATTTGTTCTACCTGCCAGAAAGGGCAAGATGGATAGCTGTTGTAAAACATGATTTGGATACTGATATGTGTGGGATGGACTCCCTAGGTTGATTGGGAAATGGGGGTTTACCTTGCCATGTGGGGCAAGTTCCCTAAATCTGGACTGAATAAGAGGCTTCCCACCATCAAAGGCAGGAAGGGTGAAAAAGATTGGAAACTTCCATAAGTCTTTGTCCAAATACTGGGAGCCAAATTCCCCTGTAGGCAGCAGATGGGGTCTGAATGTGCATTTGTTCCACAGACATCCAGGCGGGGATGTCAGAGGGAACTCTTCTGTATTGTTAAGTTTAGCTTAAAGGTAAAGGTCCCCTGTGCAAGCACCGGGTCATTCCTGACCCATGGGGTGATGTCACATCCCGAAGTTTACTAGGCAGACTTTGGTTACGGGGTGGTTTGCCAGTGCCTTCCCCAGTCATCTTCCCTTTCCTTTACAAGCTGGGTACTCATTTTACCAACCTCGGAAGGATGGAAGGCTGAGTCAACCTTGAGCCGGCCACCTGAAACCAACTTCCGTCAGGATCGAACTCAGGTCGTGAGCAGAGCTTTTGACTGCAGTACCGCAGCTTACCACTCTGCGCCACGGGGCTCCTAAGTTTAGTTTAGCATTATATTTTCCTGTTCTTTTAATTAGTTCTGTAACCAGTAGGTGTGATAGCTGTTTTCCTGGTCCTGTGTTCTAGCTTAATCTGTAGCAATAAAGTCTTTTCCTGTTTAAGAGAGCAGACTGAAGTGCTCCTCGCGTGCCTTAGATCACTTACTCACGCATAAACACTCACACACTCACAGGAGAAGGGCTGAAGTAGTTGGGAAACTCTGCCCTTCACACGTGCTTAGGGGCAGTCTTTACTAGTGTATCCAAGTCACTGGTAGTGGGGGAGGCTTGATTTCTAACAGGGTGGTGGCACGAAGTAAAGGAACACATTTTAATGCATGTAAACACACCAAGACACAGGATGGGTTTATGACAAATGCCTCTCTAGTAGAAGCAAAGTTTTTTAGGCCATTAGAGGAGGTGGCTATCTGCCCATTGTTGAAAAAAATTGGAGGTTGATGGAGAGGATGTGGCCAGTTATGGGCTACTGTCAAACCTACTTTCTTAGGGATAATTAATTGAGAGAGTGGTGGTAGAACAGGTGTTTATGGGTGATGCATGTGCATGTCACCCTTTTCAGTCAGTCCTGGCTGATGGTAGCTTTAGCATACAGTCTCCGAGGGAAATGATTTCTCATTGTTAGACCTCTCAGCTGCCATTTATACCAGCGCATCATTCAGTTCTGCCGCATTGTTTGAAGTATGGAGTGCAAATTAAAGGGGCAGCCTTTAAATGGCTTTCTCTCTAAGCAGAATGCAGTCAAACGTTGGTTGGGGATTAGAATCAGCAGCATGGAGTTTGACCCATGTGATACCACAGGGTTTGCTGGTATCAACCATGCCATTTAATATCTGTGTGAAACCACTGCTGAATGAGATTATCCAACACTTTAGAACTAGGTGTCATCAATAATACTGCCTAGCTATAAATTTATTTAAGCCTCCAGATGCTGCCCTCTTTGTTCCAGTACAGAGTCTGTCTGCTGTGAGTCAAGAGGTTAAGAGGCAGGAAGCGGAATGCAAGCAAGTCATTGGTGATGCTGGCTGTTGGTCAGAAATATATGGAATTGCCCACATTAGATGGGGTATCTGTGTATTTATCTGAGATAGTTAAGAGCCTCGGTGCTCTTATTTGAAAAACAGCCACATTTGGTATGGAGGTTGGCCCAGTATGTAGACCTGTCTAATCTAGTCATGCTGATTCATGCAACAGCAACCTTGCTAGACTAGTGTAGCATTGGGATGCCCTTGAAAATAGCTTTGAAACTTCAAGCTGGGTGGATTTGATTTATATCACTAGGCAGTAGATTTAAATCATGGTTTTCTGTACTCTTTTAGGGCCTGCTGCCATTATAGGTTCTCTCCTCCAGGGAGAGAATAATATGATAAACCTCAGGTTTAAACACAAAGATCCCAAGACTTGAGGTGTACTCTGCTCAAAAGGTTTCACTTTCATTTTTACTACTTGCCCCTCCCTTTTCACACTTAGCTCCTTATGTAGATCTATTCCACTCCAAACAAACTTCTATTCATTGAACTTCTTGAAACTTAGTGCTTAAGGGGTAAGGGCTTGATTCTGTGTTCATGCATTTGCAAAGGAACAATGGGATAAAGGTCTTTTTCTCAACTCTGTATGTTTATGTTATAGCATTTTGGCTGTGAAAAAGAGGCATGTTATCTCTGTAGACACAAATTAACAGTTTTGAAAACTGCAAAACCAAGCATCTGTGATCATATCTTCTAGATAGAAAAATTGCCCAGATAATCTTACAGAAACCTCTGGAAGAGCATGACATTGTGAATGGATTAATGGAATTCATTTACCCCAAAAATTAAACATTTCATGAATATACAGCCTCATGCTACATAATTAAAAACTAATCAATTTTTCATGATGAATAACTTTTGGACTATAATGTATCTTAAATAGAAAACTATCTTTTAAAAGATTTTCCTCAAAAAGGGTTTTATTTAAAAAATCTGATTTAAATAAAAAACATGATTTAAAATTTTAAAAATCCGATTCTTTTAATTAAAAAAAATTATTGATTTTTATCTACCCTGATGGCAGCTGCCTGATCTTGGTGCAAGATGCCTTGATCATGTTACACCTGTTTTGAAAGCACTGCACTGGTTGCTTATTTGGTTTCAGATCTAACTTGAGGTGCTGCTAGTTGTTTTTAAAGTTTTCATGGCCTGGAACCTCTGTATTTAAGGATTGTGTCACCCTGTATAGCAGCTTCATTCTTTGAAGCAGGCTCACCTTGTTGTCCCCTCTTGCGGACTGGTGAGTGCAGCCACCTCTCCTGCTTTTTCTGTGGTGATGCTTGCAGAGTGGCCTTCCTGAATTTGTGAGGAAGGCCCCTGTATTACTGATTTCTAGAAACTTTCCTTCCTGAATTTGTGAGGAAGGCCCCTGTATTACTGATTTCTAGAAACTTTTATACAAGGCTAAGCTTTTTAGAAGGGCATTTAGTTAATATTTGTATGTGGGTTTTGCATTTTTCTTGGATTGGATTTAATTTGTTGTTTTTTGCTGTTTTTAAAACACTGGATGTTTTAAAGTTAATGTTGTGAGTCACCTTGAGACCTTTAAATAATTAAATTATTTTCTTTTCCAGAGGACAAGTTTCAGAATTATGATTTCTTCTGCAGCAAGCCAGGCAGTTCTGTAGCTTATTCACATTCACTTTCCCTGATGTCTTTGGCTGAAGTTACCGGAGCTAGTGGAGGCCAAAGAGAGAAACCCTCTGGCATGCAGATTTCAGGTAAAGAGAAAACTGATCATCCTTTTGGTCCCGAGGAGCTGTTAGAAGGTGCTGATAGTTCAGCATCTCTGTCTTCTTCAGACATGGAATCTGGAAATGAAAGTGAATGTCCCAAGGACTTTGTAATCTCTAGTATCCGCTTTCCTGCTTCTCCTACTACTACTGTGGCTTCAAGACACAGAAACCCACTTGATATTCTTACCAAGGTCTTTCCAGGGCATAAACAAAGCAGATTAGAAAGGATTCTGCAATTCTGCAAAGGGGATATAGTGCAAGCTATAGAACATGTACTGAATGTGGATGAGCACAGACAAGAACTCCAAGATATTGCAATCCCACCCTTACCAGAATGCAGTGTCTTCCAGCGGCCTTCTGATTTTAGTCTCATAGGAGTAGATGTCAGAGCACTTGGAAATAAATCAGCATTTTCTCCTCTTCAAAATAGTCCAGCTGCCTTTGCAAGAGAGGTGAATCTTTATGGGTTAAATCCTACACTGGGGATCAGACCTCTGAGGGTGGCTTATTCCCCTCCAGGAAGGGCATTGCCTGGATTTATGTCGCCCTACTTAAGATCCGGGCTGTTTCCCACTTTGCCGTTTCACACAGCTATGGACTACCCTTTTTCAGGAGTGATCAAAGATGCGTCTTATTTCTCCAGTAAAGACTCAGTGGCCAGAACCGAAATGTATTCGAGACTAAGTGAAGAACACAAATAGTGTCTTGACCAAATTGTCATTTTTGTAGTACTTGTGATATATTCCTATGGGTTGATGGTAATGTCAGACCCCAGATCTCAGAGATACCGGTCATTAACGAAGAGCTGATTAAAAGTTTCTAATCTTTTTTTAAAAAAGGTTTTAATGGAATTCTCTATTTTAACACAGAACAATTTAAAATCTGAGAAAAGTAATGTAACGTTTTTAAAAAATTGCTTCCAGAATATCAGCGATGAAGAGCTCATTAAAACTAGCACTGATTTTTTAAAGATGAGATTCCGTATAGAATGTTCAATTTTTATATGTTCTGGAAAAAAAATTAAAACGGCAGTGAAGAAGATGTGAAAAATCTAAGTTGAAATGTTTGTTTGGAAATAAACAATAAATCACAATTTTTAAATTACCTTTTGCATTTGCTGGGATTTTTGATTTATTTATTGTAGTTGCTTTGGGGTATTAATGTTTGAAATGAATGAACAGTTTTTCAGTTATGGAAACCTGAGCTGCATTCAGATACCACAAAAAAAATAATGAGCTTGTTCTGGACATGCACAAGTGTTAATTAACCCTCTTGGTCTCCCTCTCTTCCCCCTTCCCTTGTGCAGTGCCCTGAAACCGAAGACAGGGGCATTCTACTGTAATGTGTAGAGATGTCCAAATGTAGACGCCTTAACAAATTGCGGCTTGCTTCTTTCCCAGCATCTGGGATTCTTAACCACATTTTAAGAATTTTGCAGTGCAGTCCTTAGCAGAATAGCATGCTTCTAAGCCCTTTGAGTTCACTGGACTTAGAAGGGTATAACTCTGCTTAGGAGTGGTGACTGTTTATTACTAGGAAATCAAGACTCTATTTATTAAGGCACCTGCATTTGGAAATCTTGAAAGGTGGAGTTAGCTGAAAGTATCGTGGCATAATGGGAAAGGAGGTGACACACCGTTGCAGACAAAGTCTGGCTTGTTTGTGAAGTGAGCCTTAATAAAAGTTGGGAGCTTAAATATATATAAGTCTTGTGAGGCAACTGAATATTGTCATCTCTTCTTCAATGTAATGAGTTTGTCAGCTTAACTTCCAAAGGGTGCTTAAGGTCTTGGGTCACAGTCGAGAATAAATGAAGGAATGTGTTGAAGGCAGCTGTTATAGTCCAGGGAGTAACTTGAAGATCTATGATGGCATTTTACCTCTGGCCCTATAATAAGCTGCCTGGATGAGAGCCGTATGTCATCTGTCCTGAGCTTCTTGGATGAAAAAGTACAATTAGTACAGTGCTCTCTCTGAAAGGATTATCAAGGTAATGTATGTGAACCACTAGAAGTCCTCAGGTGACTGCATACATACTAAGGTCCAAAATGATGGAATTACATCAGTGAATGTTTACAGTGACTATTAAGTTGATGTCCACACACTGGTCTGTTTTCAGCATGGTGTAGTGGTTAGGAGTGGAGGACTCTAATCTGGTGAACTGGGTTTGTTTCCCCACTCCTACACATGAAGCCGGCTGGTTGATCTTGGGCTAGTCACGGTTCTCTCAGAACTCTCTCAGCGCCACCTACCTCACAAGGTGTCTGTTGTGGGGAGAGGAAGGAAAGATGATTGTAAGTCGGTAGACTCCTTAAAAAGGTAGAGAAGACCGGGGTGTAAAAACCAACTACTCTTGAACACATGAAGCTGCCTTATACTGAATCAGACCCTTGGTCCATCCAAGTCAGTACGGTCTGTAAGCGGCTCTCCTGGGTTTCAGGCAGGGGTCTTTCACATCACCTCCTTGCCTAGTCCCTTTAACTGGAGATGCTGGGGATTGAACCTGGGACCTTCTGCATGCTAAGCAGATGCTCTATCACTGAGCCACGGCCCCTCTTCTTTTTCATATTTTTTGTGTGTGTGTTAAGTGCCGTCAAGTCGCTTCCGACTCATGGCGACCCTATGAATGAAAGTCCTCCAAAATGTCCTATCTTTCATATTTTTTTAGATACTGATTAAATATGCAAAATGTTGATAGTGTTTTTGTGCTTGTGGACAGTTTATTTATTATGGGCGTTAACTATAGCCCAGTCAACATATCAGTGTACAAATACGGATGCAGATAAAAGCAGAGGGTTGGCGTGGTATAGTGGTTAGGGTGCTAGACTAGGAGCTGGGACAATCAGGTTTGAATCCCCCATTCAGCCATGGAAGCCCATCAGTTGATCTTGGACTCATCACACTCTCTCAGCCTAACCTACCTTGACAAGGTAGTTGTTATGAGAATTAAGTGGAGGAGTGGGGGATGATGTGAAAAGCCTCTTTGAGTCCCTGATCAGGGAAAGATGTAGGATATAATTTTAAAAATAATAATAAAATAAAACAACAATTCCCTTTGCCATTTATGAGGTGTATTTAAACTCTTTTGAGGTAACATCTTTCCCTCAAGACCAACTTTGTGATCCCATAGTAGATAACGTAACATGATGTGCTTCTTTGTCCAAAGTTGGGGATAAATTTTTTGGTTGTTGCCTTCCTGACAGTTAATACAATCTCATACGAGATCATTCCTAAAACTTGCTTACGTACTTTTCCTTGTTTTGCTGTTGATTAAAAGTAAAGACCCTGGACGCCTGAAGCAGGATTAACTTTTGCAGTGTGCTGACACAAGTCCCACACGGATGAAACCTCTTGGGTGATTTGAGTGGTAGCACTGATGGAGAACCAAGCTTTCTGATTCAATCTAGCAGTCGAACTGTTTGCAGATGATTTGATTCTGGGTTACGTGTGCAACGGGAGGGGCTCCATGCTGCAACTTGCTGAAAGTTGGCCTTCAATATGGCCAGAGACATAACTTGGTGCTAAATGTATCAAATTTTGTGTGATATTCTGGTCTTGTTAAAAAGTATGTGTAACTTTTTGGAAAAGTAAGTATGCATTGGAAGCTTTTTGTAAAGCAAGCTTTGTACGTTGTTACATTTGTGACTGCAAGGTCTTTAACACTGCTGGAAACAAAAAGCAATTGATCACCATCTTGTGGCCATCTTTGCACATTACAGTTTTAACTAGGAAAAATAGGGATTTTGTGGAAGTGGGGTGGATGTTGAAAATGAACCACTAAGAGCTGGGAGGAAACTGACTTCATTGACGCTGAAGCCATGGACACGGTTTGGTTGAGAATGGTACCAAGTTGCAGTTGCAGGTAATATTTAAAATCAGATTTCAAGTGGTTTACTTGGTGCAGATTCCTTTGAATAAAGGAAGCAAAACTGACTTTCTCAAAACTACTTTGGTCCTGTATTTGATGGTTGGTTTTTTTTTTCGTATTAAGATTGATTGCCTTCATTGGATTAAACAGTGTTACTTTGTAATAGACTTACATTACAAATTTTTAGACACATTTTGAACAAACTGAATTAGGAGAGCAACTGAAAATTTAGGTTGCAGTTTGAAGTGAGTTAAATGCAAATAAAAGAATTCTTACATGCAAAATCTTTTTGTCCCATATGGCTAACTTTATGTGTGTGTGTGTGAGACCATGGCTGGTGCCTTTCAGATAGGTGAATGCTTGCTTTCTGTTTCACTGCAGGGCCTGACCTCACAGTGAGAGGAGATAGTAAATAAAGAATTCTGATTGCAAGACAATGTGACCTGTTGCATCTATAACAGCAGTTTCAAAGCCAGCCTTTGTGTTCCTGTAGTGCTTAAACAAGACCCAAAATTTTCAGCCACTTTTAGGGAGGGGCCATGGCTCAGTAGTAGAACATCTGATTGGCATGCAGAAGGTCCCAGGTTCAGTCTCCACCATCTCCAGTTAAAAGGGTCAGATAGGAGGTGATAGATTCTGGAGAGCTGCTGCTAGTTGCAATAGATAACACTGACCTTGATAGACCCATAGCCTTACCCATAGTATTAAGCAGCTTTGTGTGTAGGTCCTTTATTCTGATCTCAAATTATTCTGACCCACTTCCACTCTTACTTGTGTCTGTCAACTTTTGCACAAATTTGTGTTATGTTTTCAAAAGTAAGATCCACTGTTTTAGCAATTAAATGTGACAGTTCTTTCAAGGTGTTATCTGTCCCTTTAAGATTTTCCTCTTCTTGCGGCAGAGCAGCTGAAGTTCCCTTTAGGGCTTCACAATCATTATCAGCTGTTGAAATTTTGACTAACAGTGTAAACTGATTTGAAGTAGGAATGGAAAATTCTGTTGTATTTTCCTTTGAGGGGAAATATTCATAAATTTTTGACTGTTTACATGCAGGAGGCGAAGATGAATCATCCTGTTCTCTCATCTATTTGTTAGCTCCCATTTCTTGGTCAATGCTAACAAGTAACTATTAACAGTGCAAACAGTGCAAACAATGCTAGCAAGTGAAAGTTTTTTTTTAAATTGCTTCAAACAGCTTGCTTTCAGAAGTTACCCCCAGCATGTATGTAGAAATCCGTAGGTTAAAATCATCAGTTAAGCTTAGGAGTTGATTTCTGGCAGAGCACACATGCAAAAACTCCACAAGCCTGCTATCAAACCTCTCTTCTCTTATACAAAACAGGGGTCTCTTGCTTCTTTTCCCAATAAATGAACTCACAGTAGAATTCCAATGACCTCAACAGCTTATCAGTTCAGTAGTCCTTCAGCAAAGTAATAGCTTCTTTCCAAATACAGGCAAGAGCGACGCGTTGGTGTGTCTGCTCAGGATGCCAACTTTGCCTCCGGGGTCTAGTCTTTACTCTTCATTGTGGGTCCTGTGGCGAACAGTAATTCTATGCTACTTTCCCTTACTGTTCTCTAATGCGTGAATTTCAAATTAGTCAACACTGAATAAGTTAATGTTTTGTTTTTCATATTTAGTGTCCCTCGTATGACAGCCTTACTTACCAGCAGGCCATATTTCTCAGTCGTGCTATGGAACCATCTTCTAGAGCACATTAGAAGGTCCACATTCCCTCTGCAGTTTCAGACAGGATAGCAGTCTGAACTTTTAATAATTTCATACTTAATTTTTCAGTATTTTAATTACATTTCACATATCCTGCACAGGCACACTGAAAGCTGCCATCAGGTGTCTCAGAGGCTCCTCTTCTACCTCACCCTGTTCCTCTCCATGTCTTGCAATTTATTTGCAAGAGTGTCACTACCAGTGTTTTTGTCCCATCCCACTTGTCCTTCTTCTTTATATGTATAACCTTGATGAGACTACCCTCAAAACCTTCATAAACCAGCAAGGATGCTTTTCAGTCACCTTGGAAGCTAACTCTTGAAAGTTAAAAGTTATGAACAAAACGTTTCTAGGGTTAGTTGGAGAAGGTACAGATCTGGAATTCATCAACAAAATTGACATAGTATTCCATAATTTAAATAGGCATTGTGGATGATTCTCCCAACACTGAATGTATCTCCATCAGGTGTTAAGACAATTATTTGGTCGTATTCATGCTGCAGAAAAAAGGACTATGTTTTCATGTCATACATTTCAGCTATCAGGATGAGCCTATAGTATTTACAAAATGTATATTCTACCTTTATGCTCTCATAAGAACCACCGATGTGGCTAACAATTTAAAAGATACATGATAAAATCACATATTAAAACTGTTAAAATCAGTCCCCAACACACATCATCAAAACAAATTAAAAACAGAGTTAAAATATCTCTCTCTGTGTGTGTGTGTTAAGTGCCATCAAGTCGCTTCCAACTCATGGCAACCTTGTGAATCAATGTCCTCCAAAGCATTTTATAGTTGCTCAGGTCTTGCAAACTGAGGGCCGTGACTTCCTCTATAGAGTCAATCCATCTCATGTTGGGTCTTCCTCTTTTCCTGCTGCCTTCAACTTTCCCTAGCATTATTGTCTTTTCCAGTGACTCTGGTCTTATCATAATGTGACCAAAGTACAATACCTCAGTGTAGTCATTTTAGCTTCTAGGGATAGTTCAGTCTTGATTTGATCAAGCACCCACTGATTTGTCTGTTTGGCGATCCACAGTATCCATAAAACTCCCCCAACACCACATTCCAAAGTAATGTACTTTCTTCCTGTCCACTTCCTTCATTGTCCAGCTTTCACACCCATATATAGTAGTAGGGAACACTATGACATGGATTAACTTGATAAGAGCATAAGAAAAGCCATGCTGGATCAGAACAAGGTCCATCAAGGCCACCATTCTGTTCACACAGTGGCCAACCAGGTGCCTCTAGGAAGCCCACAAGCAATGATCTTGGTTACCAATGACACATCCTTACACTTAAGAATCTTTTCAAGCAGGAAGGAGGGATCACAGAGGGAAATACCAAATGAAAAGTCTTCAGCCATGGTGGAAGATGGCAATATAAGGGGGACTGATTAATCTCCCTAGGGAGAGGGTTCCAGAGCTTTGGTGCAGTCTCAACCCATTAATTCCAGTGTATTTAGATCATGAACTGGAAGATTTCTGCATAGGATCACATTGTTAATGTTGTGAAACATTAGCCAATCTTTATGTTGCTGCAGGATCTTTCAGATCCTTTCAGTGGTGTACACTGACCAGCAGAAATTGTCCACATTGTTAGATTTACTCTTGGTATTGCAATAGTGAGCAGCTTAGGGAAGACAGTGACTCATGAAATTGTTGTTGAAGTAATGAATTAAAAGAACACAAATCTTATAATTTTCCAACAAAATTGCCACACATTCCAGTATCAAAGAGAGCAGCCTGAAAACAACAATAAGGTGCAGATAATCCCACAGTGCTCCAAGGAAAACCAAGCATAGTTTCTATGGCAAGACAAAGCTTCAAGTCTTCAAAAGAGCAACTGCGTGCATCACTTTGTCTCTCTCCCCCAGGAAGGAGAAGTTGGCAGTACAAGCTGACTGGCAGCTTGTCTTGGCTTAAGCTTTGGCCTTGCGCCTCCTGGAAGTTTTTTTTTTTTTTTTAACTGTGCAGGCAGATAGTCCAGAAGGAAGAATAAATAAGGCAGGCTGAAGTATTTCCCTGCATCCAGTTAATGCAAGTTGTTCTGAAAGTGAAGGCAGGCAGTGATCTTCCATGGAGAACAGGAACTAATTTTGTATTAGTTTGTATGCTGCGTTTTGTGGTCCCGATGTAAAGAAGCTTGCAGCTGTGGAGAAGTTTACATCGGGACCACAAAACGCAGCATACAAACAAGGATAAAAGAACATGAAAGATACTGCAGACTTGGCCAACCTGAGAAATCAGCAGTGGCTGAACATGGACTGACACAAACAGGACACAGGGTCTTATTCCAAGACACTGAAAGACTGGACAATTCTACCAACTATTTTGTCAGATTGCACAGAGAAGCCATTGAAATTCATAAACATCAGCACAACTTTAACAGAAAAGAGGAGAGTTTAAGAATGAATAAGGCTTGGCTTCCTGCCCTGAAAAACCTCCAGGCAAAGACAACATTCAACAATAGCCATACAGATTAGCTTTGGATTTCACACATTAACAGATCACTTCAGGATACAATGGTTCCATATTAACATACCATACCCTCATTAGCACATTATCTTGATACTTACAGGACAATACTTTTGCAGGACAATACTCAGCTCAAACCCAACCCCTTTCTGACTATATATTACTCTTCCTACACCCTTGACACTGAGAGACACTGTCCTTCAGTGTTACTACTCTGAAGACGCCTGCCACAGTTGCTGGCGAAACGTCAGGAAAGAAAATTCCAAGACCACGGTTACACAGCCCGGATAACCTACAAGAACCAAAAAACCGAGAAGCTGCCCGGTAACATCGTGGATTGTTTCAGTACAAGTCCTCTGTGAAACCCTTAGGATTCAACCATAAGAGTGCTTACAAGCAGGGATCCAATTCATCAGAAACTTTATGCTCTTAAATAACTCCAGTTATTGGATATGGGGGTGATTAATGCCATCCAGTCACCATGCTGAAGCAATGCCAATTTTGTCACTCGAGATCAGACTTGCCATTGCTTCCGCCCAGGAACCTGAGCACCTCCTTGCTTCACAGCCCTCTTTACAAACAGCACAGCAAGCTGAACCTGGCTTCCTGAACTCTCACAACTTCACAAGAGTATATCTAACATTTTTTGTTTCCCTGGTAACCCGGCCAGTTACCAGGGTTGCTTAGGTAACTACAGTGATGGCTGAGCTCTCATGAGAGGTATTTGGGAGCCCCTTAGAGTGTGTACTGCTAGCTGAGGTCTAGGGGGTGGGGAGAATGGGCAAGGAGAGCAAGCTATTCTTGCTCCAGAGAAGCAGTGGGGATGGGAAGGATGGGGGCAGCTGGATGGACAAACTGGGAGGTTGCCCCCCCCCCCCAGTTCGCCTGAGGTGACCACCTCAATTGGCCTCATGGTGTGGCTGGCCCTGTCTAGCCAAACCTTTTTAAGTCCCAGGAGAAGAGGAAAATGATGCTGCTTTATAAGGAGTCAGGTCACTAGTCTATCATGGTTGGTATTGTTTACTCTAACAGAAGCTCTCCAGGGTCACAGCTAGAGGTCTTTCACATCACCTACTTCCTGATCCTTTTAGTTGGAGGTGATGGGGATTGAACCTAGGACCTTCTGCATGTGAAACAGTTGCTCTGTCACTGAGCCACAGCTCTGCTGTGCATGTATTTGTTATGAGGCTTAACTCTATGACGATCAAATGCGACTTGCAAGTACTTAACTTTTGTTGGACTCCTCCCCCCCCCCCATGCACTTTAATATCTTCTGGTAAGGACAAAGGCAAGCCTGTAGCAAATGTAATTATAAATCTATGGATTGATAAGGTTGCTGAAGGGCTTTTTCCACCATTAAATCATTAGTACTATCTTCAATCATTTTCCTTCTGGTCACAAACTAAAGGGAAGGCTGAAAAGTTCTTACAGCTGTCTCTAGAATCTAAAATATAATTTCTAATGGGGTTCTAAATTATTGCTTGAATGTTGATTATTTTAATTACTCATTAGGAGGCATATCTGCTAAATAAACTAAATGATTGTCTTTGGCATTGGTATCCTGGGTCTCCCAATTAAAAGTAATCAGAGCAAAGGACCTCCACAGAGGCGGAACAAAACAAAAAGGAATTCAGATGTAAGGGCTGCAAACAAAATTAGGTAATGAAATCTAGCTGGCTGTTTTCATTGAAGTTGGATAGCAGTATTTTAAAACTGAATGGTGTGCATGCCTTGGGTAAAGAAAGGCAATCATAATTGCAACAAATAATGCCATTTTTGTATGTGTGTGGGGAGAAGAATGGCATTATGTCTGATTCACACAGTGTTTCATCTTGAGTCACTGGAAAAGGCAATAATGCTGGGAAAGGCAATATTGCCACCACAAGAAAATTACCTTGATGAAGATGTGTAAACTGTGACTTGCTAATGGGAAAAAGAATGTGCATTCATTGTCATGAGAGGAAGTCACTCATAAGATGAGTTATAAGCATAGTAGACTCCAATAACAGAAGCCATATAATAGTTTTTACTAGGACCAACCCAAATTTCCCCAAACTGTGCAAGCTTTCAGATTCTCCAGTATTTTTCATCAGGCTGGATGTTAAAAGTGGGGTGGGGTGAAAAGCTGATGTTTTGGGTCATGATCTCTCAATTGCCTCCTGTGGAGTGCTAATCACATTTGAATAGACAGTGGTACTATTACCTAATGGGTGGGGCCAAGGAACCCCATTAGCACAGTCTTTCCTTAGTCATTTTCTTCTGGCTGAAAAATTCTTCTCTTTATTGTCTTCATCCAGATATTTCTACAACAGCAGTTTCAGCACTGTTCCATAGCACAATCCAAAAACAAAAGCCATGTAATACCTTTTATGAAGACCAGCCAAAGGGCGGTGTACAAAGTTTTGAGTTCTGTTGCACCCTTTATTAGGCTGATTATGTAACATATGCAATACTTATTTTCCTGTCACACCTAAACACATCTTGCTGCCTTAAAAACATAAAATTAATTGCTTACAACTTAACAGATAAAATGGTATTCATTGGCATATTTATGGAATTTAGAAGTATAAATGTCTCAAGGGGAGGGAACTTTTGCCCATATTTTTCTCTCTCGTCACCATCCCTGGCCTTCACAGGCTGTGCTCTTAAGGCCTGCTATCTGCTTCTTAGGTAGAATCCCGATTGGTTTTATAGTAAACCAATTCAAAATGGGCACTTCTGCCAGTGTGGAGTCGCCACACTGGCTCTTAAGGAGCTTCACCCCCCCCCTTTCAGGATTGCAGCCTTAAAAGTTTTACAAGATAAAAAAAAAGATTATATGCCATTAAAGGTTTATGAATGAAAGTTTTACAAGATGAGAAAAAGAGAGGACCAGCAGAGCCCAATAATGAATTATATTATCGAGCACCCAGCCTGGTTTGGATTGTGGATTGGATTAGAAACCCTTATCAAAGAAGAATAAAATTAGAAATGGCAGATTTGGAAGAAGGTTTACACAACTGTTTATAGATTTAAAAATCTGTTAAAGAAATTACAGTGCAAAAATGAAGTCATACTGAGAATATGGGTATCCACCAGAAGAAGATGGGCAGCCCATTCCTGAATAGGGGGGGGGGTACATAGGCAGCGTCCGAGAGCGGTGCAACTGCACCACCTCCAGAGAGGCTTCCCAGCTGAAAAATAAAGGGTAAAAATGTATTAAAAATAAAAACTCATGAAACTCCTCCATGGAATTACATGGGACTATGCCAGCTATTTTGCTGGCGTAGCAATGCTGCAGCATAGAGGGTCATCCCGAGGCCAGAAGGGGTTTGGAAGCTAACAAGTACCCCGCCCCTGGGAACACCCCCCAATGGTGGTGCAGGCACCCAATTCCAGGTTTTTGCTACCCACAATGCAGCACCGGCATAAGTGCCCCCACGCCGGGGTTAGTGCCACTTTATCATGGTGCAAAGTGGCACGGATGCCAGCGTGGAGTTACGCTGGCTCCTATGGTGCTTTAGCCCCCCTGTCAGGATTTCATGGTAAGTCCTCCAATATCCCCATTAATGCCTCCATGGAAGCATACTATGATAAGAACGTGAGGAAAATAATGATTTCATAACATATGGAGATATGATAAACTCTCAAGGAGAAATAACATCTTGGCAAAAAATGAAAGACAATGGCAAAAAGGTACAGTGGTTATAATATTTTCATCTAGTTTCAAGACTAAAAAAGATATACACACAGCAAGTGGCGCAATAAGGGAGTTGACACAATTTGAAAAGGTGATAACGCAACAAAATAACATTTATTAGGACTAATTTACAAACTATTCAATTTGATACAGATACAGAAAAAGTGAAAACACATATGGTTAGATGGATGCAAAACTTTGAGGAAAAGATATATCTCCAACAATGGGAAACCTTATGGACAAAAGATAGAAAATTCACTGCAAGTCAAACATTAATAGAAAATTGGTATAAGATGTTTTATTGATGGTATATTACCCCAAAAGACATTGAGAAGATGCACAAAAACTATAAAGAGAAGTGTTGGAAATGCAAAGTGGTGGATGGTACACTCTATCATATGTGGTGGATGTGCAAAAAGACCCCCCAAAATTGGAAAGAAATACATGCTGAAATCCAGAAAGTCTTAAAAATTACATTTGCTATGAAAGCCGAGAGTATGGTATTGGGCATTCTGCCCAAAAACATTCCTAAAAACTTGGAAGAACTGTTTAGATATATAACAATGGCTGAGAGGTTTATATTTGAATGGAAAGCAGAAGATTGTCCACGGAGGGAGGATTGGGAAAGTAAGCTAGCTGAATATGCGATAACGGTGAAACTAACAAACTCTGTGAATAATTGACCAATCAAAGAATTTCAAGACAAATGGAAAGCATACTATTCATACTATTCTTAAAAAATGGGGAGCAGAGGAGGATGTAGTTGAAATAACATTTATGAATTACTAATAATCCATTTGCCCTGACCTGGATGGCCCAGGCTAGCCTGATCTCGTTAGATCTCAAGCTAAGCAGGGTCGGCCCTGGTTAGTATTTGGATGGGAGACCACCAAGAAGTACCAGGGTTGCTGTGCAGGGGAAGGCACTGGCAAACCACCTCTGTTAGTCTCTTGCCATGAAAACCCCCCAAAAAGGGGTTGCCATAAGTCGGCTGCGACTTGACGGCACTTTACACACACACACACAATAATCCATTTGTTATATTGTGTTAAAAAGGAGAAAAGGGGGGCAATATTTAAATATATAATTGATAGATGACAATAATATATGAACCTAATTTTCAATATCTGGGAAGTCTTGAAATTTATGTTTAGATTTATAATAATCATCATCACTTTAATTTTTTTATTCTATCATAATTTATTCTATAATATTGTATAACATTATCATTATGGTAATCAAGTATTGTATCGTGTATTTATGTATATTTTTCTTTTAACTAATAAATATATTTTTAAAAAAGAAACAAAACTGAGTCTGGATCCAAACCCAAGCAACACATTGAATTCAAGCCTATATGCGCAATCTACCACTGAAATAGACTCTGCTCTTCTTCTGCTCTCATTCATGTCAATGGGACTTGTGTCGGAGCGCTTCCAGGTAGGTTATGCCCTCTAAAACACTTCTGCAGTGGAGCAAACTTTCTAGAGCATTAATAAAATCTGACTTTTTAAAAAAAGGATGCACCTGTACAAATAAAATGCTATAGCCAGAAAGCCTTCTTGCCTTAGCACATAATGTCTGACTGGATAACCTCCAATTCAGTGATTTGTCATGGAGATCCAACATAGGTAACGAACCTGACTTCGTTTCTCAAGGCAGACAATCCTTAAATCAATAAATCCAATTGTCACAGTGGGTGAATTATTGGCTTCTGCCCCGAGAGTCACAACTCTGATACTTATACCTGTGTGCTGAGAAGTGGCTGGAGAGCATCAAGTCATTTCACAGGTATTAGCTGGCTTTTGACTCCAAATTTTTTTGATCACTACCAAACAGGATTAAATTAGAGTCGGCAAACTAGATGTAAAAACCCCATGGTCCATTACAAATCTTTTACGTCAGCTACCCATTTACTTTCTCAGCTCCTTGAGTGCAATTTAATTTGTAAAGGCCCTCACCTTTCTGACAAAACTAACATCGCGGTAGCACTTCTGTGGTTTACTTGCAACTCTTCCATGGAGAAAATAGCCACTTGCCAATGCAGTTATTCTGGATAATATACTGATTTTTTTTTTAAATGTTGTCTGCCTTGTTCAGCTACAGGAGAGTGCATTTTCAAAAGAAAGGTGGCTATAAATAAGTAAATGCATGAAGTCATACTGCATTTGCATCATTCTGTATCATTTTTTACTTTTGTTATTTTCTGTAACAATATAGCAGTAATCAAAAGCAAAGCCTTAGGGCCACTGAAGGCCATACTTTTTTAATGCAGTAAACATACGGTCATTATCCATTTGTAATTTCTCAGCTAGATTCCTTCCTAAAGGTTAGATTTCTGTTGCAAGGATACTGTATTATTCCAGCATACCTTATGGCTACCGTATAGTTTGTAGGTAGGAATATGAATCTTTCTCTTAAGTAGTATATGCATTGTGACAGCCATATGGGTTGTTTTAATGTTTGATTCAAAGTTCTAACCAATTTGAGAGCCTTTTGGATAAAAAAAAGTATGGAAGATGTTTACTTTGTGCATTTGACAAAGCAAGATCCTGCCTATGGTTTACTAAGTGCTTTGGACTTTACCATGCCACCAGTTTCCTTTTTTTATCATTTTGCAACATGGCTCCCATGCTTGAATTTATAAAATTATTGTATATAACAAAAAATAGTGCAAGTTTTATATGGTAGCAAGCAACATAACATCCCCCCTCGTGCCTGTTCTAAATTTAGTTACTAATGATACACGACAAGAAAATAATCATTGTGTGGTTACAGATTAATGCTTCCAACACGCTTCAGCAAAACTATTCTTATTTTTGCTGCAATAATACCCTGCTGTTTCACAGTCCTGCATATTTATTAACTTAATTAAAATAAGCATAAATCCTTTTCAATCACTTGGGTTCTCAAGGTGGCTGACAATCAAGGTGTGCAATCACCATTCTGTTTGGATTGCGAGTATTTTTATCCCCTTTTAGTGAAAACTGCAGCCATCTCTGCTTCCAATGCTATATAATGTTACAATAAACACAAACACTGAAAGGGTGAGGCAAATTCCCTCTGCAGACACCATAATTCACAATTGCTAAACAAACTGTGCAATCCTGAGGGGGTGGGACTGAAGCAGCATAGGATCCGGTGTGAACCCACACCAGCATCCGTGCCATCTTGCACCATGATGTGGCACCTCTGCTGGCCTGGGGGGCACTTACGCCGGTCGTGTATCTCTGGCACAGGGGCTTGCGCTAGCCCCTGGTGTCTGTGGAATCCAACCAAGTGGAAAGCCAATGGAAACGGCCCAGAAAAGGCATGCTCCCCACAGAGGCTCTCCTCACTCCCCTCATAAGCAGCAGTCAAAGCGCATACACCTTCCAGCAAGTAAGGTGCACATGGCTCGAGATGCTGTCTCTCTGCTCCCTGAGGTGGGGACATAGAGCATTCGTCTCTCCACTCATGGTGGTGGCAATAGCACAAGGAGAGCACTTTGAACACCTGGGCTGACACTTAGCACAAACACTCACCTGAGACAGCAAAGTCCACACACCATGTGGCTGAGCTCTCCCAGTCAGATTTCATTGCAGGTACCACAGAGGCACTCATTGAACCTGGTGTCCCAGCTTCACCATTGTAGGTAAGGCTGCCGCTACTTCCGACAGCCACCCTCCAGTCTCTCGGGAGGGGGGGGGGGCAGGGCCAATAGTCCTGGCGTGCTGAAGGTTCTCTCTGAGATGAGTCATGTCCTGCAGTGGGCCTGGTAGTAGGTGGCGCGATCCGGGGGATCATCTCTGGGGTAAGGGGTGAGGAGATATGGCTTCAGCAGGCAGCCACTATCACCTGGGGAGGATGGCCAGGGGGTGGTCAAGGATCAGACAGGTGTCTGGTGCTGAGACTCTTCTATACCCTCACACTCACTGAGAAGCCAGCCTTGGCACTTGGGCCATCGTTCCAGGAGGCATCTGAGACCCGAGGTGGCAAAGTTTTAGGTGACATGGATGCCACCAGGTTGGTGAAGATGCCATGATAGTCGCATACCACCTGGATATTGATGCTGAAGAAGTGGTGTTGGTTGCAGTAGACATGGGCCACCTCTTGGGGGCCAGGAGGGCAATGTGCATGCAGTTGACAGCAGACAAAACGTTGAATTACTTGAAACTGGCATGGAAGGGGGCAAGATGGCGCTCCTCGGTGGTTAACCACACATGGGCTCGGATGTCTGCCACCATGGTGTCCAGAAAAGCATGGAGGCAGCAGCATGCCAATGACAGGGACAGCTCCAGGACGTCCACTTAGACTCCCTGGAAGCTGCTGGCGGTGAGGTAGCACAGTGACAAGAGGATCTTCTGTAGAACAGGGATGGCATGGGCCCTGGAGACCAGTCCATGGAGGGCAGGTCCCACCTCCTCGCATATTCTCTGGATAGGTGCCCTGTCCAGTCAGAACCTGTCTAGGTAGTCACTGTCCGAGAAAAAAAGAGTTGGTTTTTATATGCCGACTTTCTCTACCACTTAAAGAAGAATCAAACTGGCTTACAATCTCCCTCCCTTCCTCTTCCCACAACAGACACTCTGTGAGGTAGGTGGGGCTGAGAGAGTTTGGAGAGAACTGTGACTGGCCCAAGGTCACCCAGCTGGCTTCATGTGTAGGAGTGGGGAAACCAACTTGGTTCACCAGATTAGCATCCACCACTCATGTGGAGGAGTGGGGAATTAAACCCAGTTCTCTAGATCAGAGTCCACTGCTCCAAACCACCGCTCTTAACCACTACACCACGCTGGAGGGTGCTGATCCTCAGTGCTGTCTTCTCCACCGCATTGCCACCCAGATGTACTGGGCCAGGAGGAGGTGACTGATGCGAAGCGCCGAGATGCCGGGAGGAGCAACCATGGGCTATGGGGTAGCCCATGCCAGCAAGGGAGACTTGTTCACTACCACCCTCATTGCCCAAGCACCCTCCTTTGGAGACATGACCGGGGGCTGAGACCTGAAGGCCCCTCATGATCGTGGCAATGTTCCCCCCTTCCATGGGCCTCCCCTGCCTTGGTCTTGGTAGCAGGCCACGTTCCTTGCTACAGCTGGATGGTGCCAAGCCCACCAAGGGTGTGACCAGCAGCGATTTCCCATGGCTGCCTGGCCAAGCCCACACATTCTTCTGGGATGGCGAGCAATGACGATGCCATCCCAAACGTCCCAGTCCATCACTCGCCAACTAAACTGGAGAGATGCAAAGGTCCTACTGCTTGGACTGGAGTTGGACAACGCCTCTGTGGCCATGCCCCAAGCCCGGTGGGTCCTATCCAGGCCTGGTGCCGTGAGTTCTGGGAAGAGGTGGCCAGATGGGTCACACCAGCCCTGGGTCACACCACCGGCACAGGCACATCCTGCCTGAAATGGTGGAATGACTAATTCAACCATGCCAAGAAGAAAACGAGGCAGCTGATGGCTGAGAGTGCTGCTTTCGAGCAGGCACTGGTGGACGGGCTGCCCGAGCCGGACATGGTCATGTGGGCCCTCATTCCTGCCATTGTGGTGGATGGATGAAGGGTTGAGTTTCTCCCTGGTGAGGTGCCTCGCTCTCCTCCCCCTGGTGGCCCTTGCTCGCCTCCCCCAACAGCTTCTTAGGAGGCAGTTATGCTGCACTGTTGCTGCGCTGACCACGTCCCATGGTGCAATTACCCCCCTCCCTCAGGATTGGGCTGTAAGATCCTGGAAAGAAACCAAGCCCAGAAATCGAGTGAAATAGCTGTCATCTTCATCTGTTCCCTAAACATCAGTAGTTGCTGGAACTCTTTGAGAAGCGGTGGCTGTTTGGAGTACAGAAAGTGGTAGATGGGAGAAGTGTTAAGGACTCATTTAAATATGAGAACATAAGATGTACTCTGCTGGATAAGACCATTGGGCCATTTAGTCCAGTATCATGTTTCGCGCAGTGCTCAACCAGTTGCCCTGAAGGGCCTGCAAACAGAACATAGAAACTAAGGTCTACGTTTGATGTTTCCTCCTACTACTGATGTTCAGAGGTTTAGTTTCTAATCTGGATGTGAAGCTTCTCCCAAGAATCTGTCTAACCCCCTTTCAAAGCCATCTATGCATACCCTTGTATGTGGTTTTTCCCTAGGATCTGTAGGAATGTAATGTTGCTAGATCCTCGGACAGGGCAATTAAAAACCTGTCAAAAGATACAAAGATGTTTTTAAAAACCATTTTATAGTCATAAATTGGATGGACATTTATTTACTAAATTTGCTTTAAATAATTGCTTGGCAAACAGCAGAAAACAAAAATGTTATCTTTCTTCACTTAGGTTATTGTTTCATAATAGTTGATATGAAGTCAGGGACTAATGGAGTTTTCATGAGGAGAAATTTTACAGTGACTTTTCCTGTCTGTCAAAGCCCTCAAATTCCATCAAGGGCACTTTCTACTACAGTTTGATCATTTGTGGCAGATCAGAAACACTCCAATCACAGCAGAACTCCTTTATAATAAACTAAATAATTGCATAAAATCAAAATAATTAAATGTAATGATGATTCCATGAGCTGAACATTTTTTCTTGTAGCCAAGTTGTCTGTTTCAAATAATGCCATCTTTTGTGTGTGTGACCTTTTGACATGTTTGTTCTTTTTAATAGTATGTCTCCTCTTCTCTGTCATTTTCTTCTTCAATATTGTTTCATTTTGTCTCTTGTTGAGTTGTTCATGTGCTCACAGGTCACATCATGGTCACATTACTTGGGAGTAGAGGGTCAGGGCATTCAAATAAGCAGGGCTTTGGTCAGGCTTCTGGTATGCTGTATAATGTAGTTTCATGAAGCACACAGGATTCAGATGCAAATAAATATTTCCCCTCGTATACTGGAGGTATGAGGAACTAATTAGTGCTTCCTGTCCCTCTGCCCCCTCATTATGATGTAAAAAGCTCCCCTCTACTTGGCCTTTTATGCATGGCTGTTTCCCTTGCCATCACCCCTTCGACGACTTTGGGTCTTTGTTTCGATTATGCATGCTGTTTCCAACCATCAGAGGTTGCTTCGCTCTCCGCTCTGTTTCCCTTCGTTTTGCCCACCTGTTTTATCTCAAATTTGAAAACATGGGCAAAACACTGGGAAATGGAGGGGAGAGCGAGGCGACATCTGACGGTTGGAAACAGCATGCATAATCAAAACAAAGACCCAAACCCATTGGAGGGGTGACCACGAAGGAACCAGCCATGCTTAAAAGGCCCTGGTAAACATGTCATGTTGCATAGATGGTACAGAGATAACCTTTCCTGTTGATGAGAGTCAGTGTGGTGTGGTGGTTAGAGTATCAGTCAAGGATCTGTGAAACCCAAGTTGGAGTGCCCACTCTGCCATGGAAGCTTGCTGGGTGACCTTGCACCAGTCATTTTCTCTAAGCCTAATCTACCCTCACAGGACATTTGTTGTGAAGATAAAGTTGCATATGGTAGAATGATATTGTAAAACTTCTTTGAGTCCCTGTTGGAGAGAAAATCAGCATGTAAATCCCTGTTGGAGTCCCTGTTGGAGAGAAAATCAGCATGTACATTGTTACCGAAACTGCTCTTTGATTGGGGAAATTAGCATGAGCAGCGGCATTAATTTATTTATATAGTGGAATCACCCAGTGTATACCAGGGTTGTTTTCAGTGAATCTCAGAATAACGACAGACCAAGGATTTCCAGATTAAAAGTGTTTATATATTCATTCATTCAGTGTTGCAAATACATACATACAAGAAACTAAGAATAAAAAGGAGGTAGGATTAGGAACGTTTCTCAAGGGAGAGGATGTTGTTGATTGGGTAATACGTTACCGATCTAGAAGTGGAGATGTCCAAAATCCGTGGCATATAGGTACAAAATGAAATATAGCGGGGGATGGGAGAGGGATGAATCGGAGCCTTGAGCCAGCCAAGTCACCGAATAGGAGGGGGTGTGGAGCTCCACAAAACTCAACACACACTGCAAAAGGAGAGATAGGTAGGGCAGAACCTTCTGCTTTGTCGGGGAGGGCAAAATATACCCTTCTCTGGGGTGGGGGGGGGGTTTGAGATTCCCCATAGGGCTCCTATCTAAAACAATAGGGATCAAAGACTTTGGCTGCAGGGATCTGGCAGAGTGACAATTTGTAAACTAAGCTGGCACCAATGATTTGCATATCTCCGGGATGGCTTGACTCGATCTTCTCATGTTCGACAATACCTCAGGAAGGTGTGAATCTTTACACTCCAGGGATGCGGCAGAGGAGTATTAATGCAGATTGCAGCGGATGTTTTTCTCACAGGATACTGGGGGGGGACTACAGGAGAGAGCGACGTGATGCTCTCGCTTCGGTGATATGGCTTCCCTTTGGATCAGGAGACAATCAGGATCATGGCTTCCCTTTTGCTGGTTCTGCAGGGGTGACCCGGTCTCTTGTCCTGGACAGCCTGGTAATGCAGCGGAGCGCTAGCCCAGAGCAGCAGGCTATTAACGCTTAGACAGTACAGTGAGTCTCTGAAGTAGTTGCCAAGACCAGGGCAGGAGGTCAGGTAACGCATGTGGCAACAACATGTAAATATATCGATACTCCTGATTAAGGAATTTTATATCCATAACCATCCCCAAAGGTTACTGGGTGTGGGGGAGGCTCCTGGGTTCTACTTGCCAAGGCAGAATCTCTACTGAAGGTTTTGTGTGATTTCGGACCTTGTCACATGATCAAGCAGTGTGATGGCAAACACTTTAGAATGCACGAGTTGGGATTAGCAGAAAAAAAGATAGGAGGGTCCTAGCTCAGTGGTAAAGCATATGGCCAATAATTTACCAGCTAAATCCCCAACACCTCTGTTTAAAAGGTAGCAGGAACAAGACCCCCCCAAAAAAATAGAAGAAGAAGAATAGTTGGCTTTTATATACCAACTTTCTCTACCACTTAAGGAAGAATCACACCAGTTTACAATCACCTTCCCTTCCCCTCCCCACAACAGACACCCTGTAAGGTAGGTGGGGCTGAGAGAGCTCTTAGAGAGCTGTGACTAGCCCAAGGTCACCCAGCTGGCTTCATGTGTAGGAGTGGGGAAACCAACCTGGTTCACCAGATTAGCATCCGCCACTCATGTGGAAGAGTGGGGAATCAAACCCGGTTCTCCAGATTAGAGTCCACTGCTTCAAACCACCACTCTTAACCACTACACCATGCTTACTCCCTGTCCAAGCACTTGGGAATCACTGCTGGCTGGTGTAGCTAATATTTGGTCAGATGGTCTGACTCAGTATAAAGAAACTATGGCCGAAAACGCATGGGCACTTACTCCGGTCTCCGCCCAATCTCCTCCCATTTTACTTCCAGTTCCAACCAGGACCAAATTCTTGCAAACAAACGACACCTCAGATGCTGCTGGCTGAGCATTGTCTCAACCCAAAATGAACCTGGCTTTGCGAATGAAGACCCCAACCGTTAACCCTGGCTCACCTCAGATTAACAGGAGCCTCTTCTTCTGGCGTCATGACGTATCGCACGCCTCCAAACCCCTCTCTGCGCAACCTCACCCCCTTTCGTTTCCAAATTTTTTGAAAAGTGGGAGAGCAGGGCTGTCATTGGTCAGTAAGTCGGCCAATCACCACCGGGAGCGTGCTTTGCTGAACGGCCAGGAAGTGCGTGTCTCCAGCGTTTTCTGTTTTGACGGACAGATCAGCACGCTGACTCGCCATGGATCAAGAGAGGTTCTGCGCACAGATTGTCCCCCCGCCCGGTTTGAACTGATCCTGGCTGGAACGGGGAGGACACTGGGAAGAAACAGGAGTAAGTGCCCGTGCGTTTTCGGCCCATGTGTTGTCCAGTTATTAAGGTGCTCAGAGGGTTCTACCATGATGTGAAGTGTATGTCATCTGGCTGGTAAGAAGGACCTCTGCCTTGGTTCCAGCAACCCACGTGAGAATGGCCTTTTGCTTCTGAGTGGAGATGCTTTGCTAGGACTCTGTTCAACCAGGAAGAAGGCAAAGGTTATGGTCTTCTATTGAGCTGTTTCAGGAAGTTTCAGAAGCAGCATTCTGACTAAATCCACAATGGGATATGAATGACCCCCCCCCTCCAATTGTCTTGTGGTGATCAATCACTGACAAGTACTTTGTCATGGTTACTGCAAGTTGTCATTTTTGACATTCTTTTCCTCTGCTGTCAGTGTTGGTATATTTGGCTCAGCTCTTCTGCGACTTTCTCTTTTGGTGCCTACAAGAAGAAAAAGTTTTCTTCCAAAACGTAAGGTTGGTCTTAGTATCCAATGTCGAAGTCTTCTCTCCTGTTTTATTTATATATTTTACTTATATTTATAGTCCGTCCTCCCCCTGCATGGCAAAGCTCAGGGCAGGTAACAACAATTTAAAATACATGGATTAAAACTAAATTAAAACAGTACAATAGATGGCACTAAAAAAGCAGCAGTGTGCAGGTTCTAATAGTACCCCTGGCGTAAATACAGCAGCCAGTTCAGGCACTGGGACCAAACACACACTAGCTAACCGGGCTGGTACAGAGTTAGTCAAAAAGACCAGATGATCTAATAGCACATAATGTGGGAGCCCCCTCCCCCAAGGTCCAGGCCAGCCAACAGATTTGCTGTATACCGTCACTGCCCTCACTATATGCCTGGCAGAACAGCTCTGCCTTACAGGCCTGACGAAACTGAACTAGATCATCTAAAGCTCGAGCTTCCCTAGGCAGAGTGTTCCACCAGGTAGTCGAGAACAGCTGGAAAGCCTTCATTTATAAAAGCTATGCTTATAAAAGCTGCTCTGTTAACAATAATAGCCTTTATTCAGCACATTTCGAGTAGGCTTACTTTATGTCCTCTCAGCTTATTATGATTATGTCATGAGCCCATTCCTGAATGGGGAGGTGGTTCCGTGGTGGCCGAGATGGCACACAGCTGCACCACCTTCCGAGCGGCTTGCTGCAAGCGCAGTCACTAAACTTAGAGTCAGCTCTTCTCACATGCAGAAAATATTTGGTGGGTATTCATTGTGGAAATCAGTAGAGCGAATTTTTGAGAACTTTTTGAAGAAAATTATTTTCTATTCCTGGCTGAGGAAGCATTTGAACTCAGGACTTCCTAGCTCATTCCCCTAATCACTATGCAATGCTTCTACCAGCAATCTAAGTAAGCTGGGCTTTCTATAGGTGCAATTATTGTTTCCTCTTTGATAGCATTGTATGCAGCAGTATGCTACGATCTTAAACAGATTTTATAGTGATTCTTTCTTCCTGGATAACCTTGGGAATTACTGTTCTGTGAGAAGAGGATCCCTATATATCTAATTCCAAGGTCCCTCCTGCCTGTGGATACCTAAATCCACAGATAGGGACACACTGACCCCCAACAGATGTTTTTGTAGACTTGGGCAACCCCCTAGGTCTGCAGAAAAATCTGAATTAAAAAAAAAATGATTAGGGTTTTTAAATCCCTGCAATTTAAAAAACAGCATTGTCTGTGCATGCGCAGGAAACTTGGGGGGGGAAGTGAATGGGGGATTGGGGAAGGAAGTTGCAGCAGGCTCAGCAGCAGAGGCTGGGAGCCTCGTTGCACCCAGGATCAGCGACGGCAGCGATGGGGGGGGGGGGAATGGGATTCTGCCCCACCAAGGAGAGATGGGATTCTGCCCCACGAGTTTCATGGGTCCCTACATGCAGACATCTAATAGACATTTTTTGGCACCTCACCAGTCTACAATTCCCAGGATTCTTTTGAGGAAGCCATGGCAGTTAAACTGACACAAAACCAATCTAAGTTTGTGGTGCTGCAGTGGCACTGCTTCCAGAGGACAGTTTCAGGTGGGTATCCATGTTAGTCTGTAGGAGCAATAAAGGGAGCCAAATGGATCTTAATGAAGGCCCCCCCCCCACCTTCCCAGGACTCCAGGGAAGGCAGAGGCAAAAGGATCACTGCCCTGCTTTCCTATCTGTGCTAAACAATTTCGGCATTTTTTGGGTTCGGGTTTATTAACCCAAAATTTTTCAGAAAGACCAGGTTTTCCAGATTTTTCAAAAATTTCAGGTTTAATAAACCCAAATCTGAAGGAAAAAAACCCCCGGTGCACACCCCTAAATGTCACCGGGATTGTATATGGCAGTGACAACTGGTAGCTGTAACAATAACTGAAAATGCTATGGTTTACTTTCAGGTTGCATAGAGAAGTGAATTGGCAAAATTGGTGGCATCACTGCTTTAAAGTTTTCCCCTCTCCTATTGTCACTCTGAGCAGCCATGGGCAATGGAGCTTGCTAGTGGGCGGCTTCCTGCTACTGCAAGTCTATATCTATATGGAAATATGTCCAGGACAGAAGGTGGGAGGGGTGTTACAAAGAAGGGCCAGCTGGAGTTAACTCATTCAGATGTTTTTCATAAGAACTCACTGTCTATCTGTGGTGCTGTTTTGCTGATTTTTATGCCAATAGAAGAGCATTCTAACTCTATTAATTGAGATTTTGAGCATGAATGATCTAAAACAGTTATTGGCTAGAATTCAGTCAGTCATGACTCTTATTTAATTTAGGTACCATAAAGATGAAAGATTTTTCTTATACTCCTCTTTCAAAATGTCAGTAGTCATGTGTCTGCCTTAGAGGGACATACCAAGCAATTAAGTACAACCAACTTTTCCTCCGTAATTAATGGATTAAAATATTAAGTAATCGGGCTAGACAGGATGTATGATTGATTCAGATCTTTACTTTGCAAGAACAAGGTCTTCATCAGCTAATTGCAAGTCTTGCCAGCAGCATCTACAATCAGGTTCCCGTTCCTCTTGGCAGGCGCTTGTCCAGAATATATATCTAATTCAATAATAGTGGACCTTCTCTGGAAACTGGCAATATGTGGAATTGCCAAGAACTGATTGTACCTGGCCAGTGTTCAACCCTGCAGTCCAAAGGGGGAGATTAGATTTTTTAAAACCCAGGCTAAAAGTATAAAATCAGAGTTCACATTCATCACCTTCAAATTATGGATACTGCTTTAAAGACTTATAGTGTCTGAGTGCTTGTCCGGTGCCCTGTGGCCATGTACATTTGTGTAAATCAACCCCCATAGCTCTGTCAAACATTCATAAGAATAGTCTTTTCCCATTGTTAGCTCTTTGGTAGGGAAAGGAGATGGGGGGGAAGTGAATCCAGCCCCTGGTTTCCACCTTACAAACAGAAAGATGGTGGAATTTTAGGATTCAGTATACAAAGCCCTAACTGACGCCCTCTGGTTCCTCATCTAGCTAGGGATATTCTTGTAGATAGAATCTTCTTTAGGTGTATATGGAATCAAGGCCCTTTGCTGAGGTTTGGATGTCAGAAATGTGATGCTCATTATTGATCTTTCTCACACGGTGAGTATTCAGATATTGCTATTTCACACATCTTCTCTCCCTCTGTCTTTCTTAGGATGGGGAGGGGAAAAGCTGTTGCCTCAGATTTTCCTCCCACTGCCTGCAGTAGAGTCATTTTCAGGAATTATATTTCTGGTACTCTAATCTTGCATAGTGAGACAGTATGCTACATGTGATCCTCTTGGTACGCACAATTGCCCCTTTGTGTGAAAAGGGCAACACACAGTTTGTGCATATTAAAGCTGCAGGTGTATACCATTGAATATCTGGGTAGTGTGTGTACAATAGCCAGAAAATGTGAACATTATTCGTTCTATACAAAATGGCAATCACGCATACTAAGAGGCTCATGTATAGCATGCTGTCCCAGTATGCAATGTAGAAGTGCCAGAAAAAGTAACGCCTGAAGAAGGTTCATACCTGGCCGGTCTGTCAGAAACGGAAAATGTAAGTGATGCCTTTTGCCTTTCCCCCAGCAAAAATACTATTCATGGGGTGCAAGGATGGAAATATAGCTTGGCTTTGCTCACCACCCCCAATATTGACTTTCCAGGGCAAGCAGCCTCTACTCTGTGGAAACATGGGGAAAGATGTTCCTGCCTATCTTGGGGAGGGGATATAGTGTGATTAGTTACTGTGTCTATGCCCAACGAAGTGATCACGCTATCTGCAGGGGTGGGTGGGGCGTAGCCTCTACTTCCAATCTGAACCGATCATTACATTATAGTGGCTAGATGATTTCTGGCTGGCTGTTATCCCTGTCAAACACATCACCTGTGGTGCTTCCTCCTCTCCTTTCACTCACCATTTGGGAAACCGAAACTAGACAGTAAGGTACCAGAATAACTGTCAGGCTTCCAATAATTTACAAATGTTGGAAATAATTCTGTTTGGATTTTGGAACATTTGCAATAATGGCCGTAATTTGGATTGGATCCTGATTAGTAGAACTCCAACTGCACATCCCTAGAAACCATTGTATGTGACAGGTGCATATAATTATTTGCATATAATAAACACAACACTGTAATTATAAAAATCATTCAAGAGGCTCTGGATTTGGGGAACCTGAGACATTCATGCAGCAATATAAACAATTTAAGTGGAAATTAAAATAAAACAATAATTACCCATCCAATATTAAAATGATAGTAAACTACACAGCTTTAAAGTCTCTTTTTAAAAATTGTCTCAATCCCATTTATGGAAAGGTTACCTTGAAATCATTGTTTCTGCTGAAGAGGCTGTGTTGATCTTGCAGATATTGGTTCAGGTGTCTAGCTTTTAGTGCATGCATTTTAGAATAAAGTTGGTTTGAAAATGCATTGGGGAAATGAACACATTATAATGGCTGCAGAAAATACATTAGGTCATGGTGGTGCAGTTGTTACATCAATTCCACCAAACTCAGTCTGAGATTCCAGAGCCACGATCTCCCTCAAGACACATTATGATACGTGCATAGTAAAGTATTAAAAATGGGCTTCAGGTTCCTGTCCCTGGTTTCCATGTTCCTGTCCTATTAACTGTAAAATGACCACCTTGCAGACCTTTCAATGGGAAGAGAAAGTTAAAGCATACACTTAATTCACATGTGGATCAGTGTGTTTCAGAAGAGTTCTGCTTGGCTGGATTGTGTTCTTGATTTTTTTGGTATTTCAAGTACCAGAACCCTGTGATTACACTAGAAAAATCATAGCTGTGAGCAGTGGAATGTGTACAGTGCTTAGAGCAAAGCTTGATTGATCATTGTATCTGGGGACAGGAGAGAATTTTCCCCAAGCCAAAACTGGCTAGTACTGATTGTGGGAGTTTTGCATCCCCCTTTGCCTGGGCTGCCACCTCTTTGCTTGAGTCCTTTGAAGTTGTTACTCTGGTGTGCGGTGGGGATACTATCTGCTAGTGGTTTGCTATGGTTGGTATGCTACAGGTTGATCAGCCAGTGATAGGGGAACTTATGTTATAGAAAATTGGATGCAGCAAGAGGAGGACCTATAAGGACTTGTGTGGGAAGAGGAAATCCCATTCCCTCACTGATCCCCACTTCCCCCTCTTTGGTTCCCGGTATGGTTTCCTTGCTTTCTGGCTTTGCTTCCCTCCCACACTGACTCCACGTCTCCCTGGTTCTTCTTCCACTTCTCTGTTCATGTTGGTACTGCCTTCCCCCACCATCCCTTGCTTCCCACCCCCCTGTCTCTGACTTTTTTCTCCACCACGGCCCTAGCTCTGCTTTACTCCATTCTCACCGACTTTGGGCACCATTTGAGATGTTACAACAGCCAGTATGCCCTCTGAACTCTAGAGATCCACATGGGGGGCAGTCCTTGTTTTTAGATATAAGGCTGTTCAGTTGACCCCTTTCCTTGACCCCTGACACTTTGATGTTAACTGGTGAACTTAAAACATTTGAACAAATCTTGAATATTTATTGGACAGGTTTGTGGATGAGAGGCCTATTAGCTGGGATGGCTAAATGGAGCCTCTGTGGTCAGCGGCACAAAATCTCTGAATGCCTATGCTGAAAGAAATGATAAGTTTCCCAGAAGCATCTGGCTGGCCAGAGTTAGAAACAGAATTGCTGGATGATTTGGTCTGATCCAGCTAGACTCTTCTTGGGTACTCACTAGTGGATATTCTAGTTTTGCATTTTATAGTTAGATAAAATCCTATCACATTTTGCTTTCAAACTAGATTCAATTTGGTACCTGTCATCTTTTTTTTATTCAAGCCTTTAGGGCTATGCCAAGCCAAGCAGAAGGTGGGATGAACTAGGTGCTGGATATCATGTGTGTGCAGTTTTGGCATGTTCAAAAAAATTCTGTCTATTAAACATTATTTTTTTCTCTATTTCTGAAGTTATTAAAATTCGTATTGATGTGGTAATTTTTTTAACCTATCCATCTGGTCTTGTTTAGATAATTTATCGTGTAATTTTCTTAGTTGTCTCTCTCCCTGTTTAATTTCCTCTAAAATCTTCTTCTTCGTCTCCCTCTCTCTAAACCATCTTGAATTTTGTTGTATTAATAATCCTCTTATTACTGCTTTACCAGCATCCCATACTATGTCATCCGAGATCCCTTTATCAACATTTTCCGAAAAATAATTCTGTATATCTATTTTTAACTTATCTACTATTTTCTTGTTTTTCTATAGATATTCATTTATAGTCCAGGGTTTGTTTCTCTTATTCCCCATATTAATTTTAATCAAAATCGTGTTGTGATCAGATAGTACCTTGGGTAAAATTTCAAGATTATCAGATAAACCTGTAATATCTTTAGAAAGCCAAAACATATCTATTCTTGAATGAGAACAATGTCTCGATGAATAAAAAGTGTATCCCTTTTTATTCCCTTTTACCAGTCTCCATATATCAAACATTTCCCATTGTTCTGTAAGATGATTAAAAATACCTGGTAATTTACCCTCACATTTACCCTTTTTCTTCTTTGCTGATCTATCCAACCTTGGATCCATCACTCCATTAAAATCTCCCATCCAAATCATTTTTTCTTTAGCATATTCAGCTAATATCGATGCTAAATTATTATAAAACAGTTTTTGATTAATATTAGGTGCATAGATACCAACTAACATGATTTTTTGGAAACCACTTACAATTTCTACCAACAGGATCCTCCCATCATTATCTTTATACAAAATCTTAGGTTCTAGTATTGAAGGGATATACATAGCTGTACCATTAGTTTTTTTCTTTTCATTACATGATGTAAATAGTTTACCCAATTTTGTTTGCTCCAGCCTTATAACATCCTTTGCTAAGATATGCGTCTCCTGTAAACAAAAATCTTAGCTTTTAATTTTTGTAGATGATGAAATATTTTCTTCCTCTTATTAGGAGAATTCAAACCATTAACATTCCAAGACAGTATTTGCAGCATTTTAACGTTCAATCAAACCCCATATTTAATTAATTTTTTCCAAATCTAATCTCCCCCCCTCCCCCCTTATTCCTTTTAATTTCCCTTGTATATAATTCAGCCATCTTCTTGAGAGTCCTCCTCTGACGATGATGGTTTTGCCTCCCCGGTTGCTTCTGCTGCCTTTTCTTCTTCAGTGAGATCCTTTCCAGCTAAGTCTTTAGATGGTTGACATGGTGGTTTACGTAGGTCTCCTTCATATCTTCTTAGAAATTGTTCAGCTTTAACAATGTCTGTGATCTTGAACCTTTTTGCTTCGAAGAGAAAAGAAATGCCTTGAGGGTACTCCCATCTGTGTTGAATTCCATTGAATCTCAGCCTTTCCACAATCTCTGCAAAGTCCTTTCGTTTCCTCAGTAGTCTTCTAGGGATCTCCTTCATTAGCCTCACCGGTGTACCTTCTATTGTAAGTGGATTTGTGTAGTGCTTGTTCAGAATCAGGTTCCGATGACTTCTGGAAAAAAGTTGAACCAAGCAATCCCTTGGAACTTTATTTTTTGTTGCACAAGCAGAGTTGACTCTATAGGCTGTTACAATCATGCCTTCTACAATTGTTTCCTCTTCCTGAAGAAAATCAGCCAACAGCAATTTCAGATAGTTTTTTAAGTCTTTTCCCTCAAGTTTTTCTTTGAGGCCGCGTATACAAATCCGGCTCTCCTTTATTTTTAGTTCTATCATTGCTGTATGGTCATCACATTTTTCTTCTCTCTCTTGACTTGCCTCCATTGACAGTTCTAAGACATCAACACATTTTCTGGTTTCTTTGTTGTCCTTTGAGTGTTCTGGTGTTTTGCCTCTAACTTGTCCTGTCTCACTGTCAAAGATGAGAGAGTCTTGCAGCGCAGAAATGGCAGCTGTGTTTTGACCTACAACCGCTGTATTTTGATTCAAGCCTTGTTTAACTGATTCCACCTCTTGCTTCACTAATTCCATCTCCTGCTTCACTGCTGTCACCTCTTGTTTCACTGATGTCACCTCCTGAAGTGTTTTGGTTTACAGTTCTTGTAAAGAGTTCAGGGTAGCATCAGGTTTTTTGAGTGCCATCCATGTAGCTACAAGTGTCGCTGTTACTGGTGAGGTGGCTGGTGAAACAGCTGGGCTGGTAACAGAAGCTCTTCTGTGGGGTGGTAAAGGTTGCTGAATCTGAAGTTGTTTAGGATCTTTTATGAGTCCTTTGGGATGCTTTTCAGTATCTTTCTTTTCTTTGTCTTTATCTTTAACTCCCATTCCCAAAAAGCTTAAAATGGCTGATATTTGTAATCCAATAAGAAATAAAGAGGGTGTGTGTGAAGCTTGTTATTTAATTCATCTGCTTAAAACTCATTTAACATTGGAACTTTAAGTTGAGTCAAAAACCAGGACTGGGAGAATACTTTAGCACATCTGTTTCTTCAGTCTAATGTCATTTGCCAGCTTTTAAACCCCTTCAAGTTTTTAATTAGATTTGATTCTGAAAGTTAGCTTGGCTGGCAGGACTGAATTTCAAGTGCGCAACAGCTGGCAAAAAGCCAAGTTCGACTTGGATCTGTTAGTGAGTCTTAGATACAGTCCAGAGTGCTTTTAATCCTAAACAGTTACTGTTAGACACCTCAGTGAGATTGGTTGATTATGTCCGAATAAATGGAAAAAAAACCTTGCTTTGCAAAGCTCCGGGTCTCTCCGACACTTTCTCTGGCTCTTTAGATTTCAATGGCGCCTGCTCCATGGCTCTCCCATCCGAGCGTTCATCGCCTCTTCTGAGGCATCGACCGCTCCTAGGACGGGGAGCTCACCAGCGCCCCGATCAGCATCCCCTCTCCTCCAAGGGGTGCCGCTTACCAGGTGTTGGGGGGGCGGATTCCCTGCCCCCTGCTGCTTTAAGCACGGAGCACGATCGTTCTTGCTGCCGCGGCATTCCCCCCGGAACCAGAAGTCTGCATTGCTTTGTTGATAGTGAATGACATTGTTTTGTTGATAGATTTTAAATGTGGCTCAGTTTTTTTTAACTTGCCATTTCTCTTCAGTTTTAAGGTGTTATTAAATTGAACTATTGACCACGAAGAATAAGAAAGGTTGAAAAAATAGGCTATCTCAATCTGTTTAAGTCAGTGCTAAAATCTGTGGCTGTTTTAAAAGGAAAATGAGCAGTATATTCAGGTCCTGATTCATATTTGGTGGGCGGGGTGGGGGTGAGAGAGAATCAGAGGATGCTTTCAGGACTCTGTGAGAGCCCTGCTGAAGTTTGTTCTTCCACGCATACTCCCCTCTAGCTAATAAGTAAATACACCTAGTAGGATGTTGTTCTTTATTAGAGGCTCAACTCAATAAAGTGATTTCAAATCTTATTAGTTCAAGTGAAAATGGCGAGCATGTGCTTAGCCAGCATGTTGTAGCAATTAGAGTGTCAGACTAGGATCTGGAAGACCCAGGTCGGAGTCTCCACTCTGCTCGGGAAGTTTGCTGGGTGACCTTGGGCCCCTCGCTCCCTCTCTCAGTCCAACAACTCACAGGCTGATGTGAAGATAAAATGGAGAAGGGGAAATTTTTGCTGTAAATCTCTTTGTGTCTCCATTGGGGAGAAAAGTGAGGTATAAATATCTACATCAATAAATCTCTCTTCTCCTAAAACATTTTATCCTTTGGGAGGAGTGTAGCCCTGATTTGTATAGCTCTTTTTGAATATAAATAGTTTCTAAGATAGTGTACTATTACCAGGATCAATGGCTGAGCCACAAAAATCATTGTTGCAGCTCAGTATTGTGCATAATAATGGATGGTATAGCAAAGATGCTACTCAAATTATACTTTTAGGTGTAGAGGTGTACATTTTTTTTAGATTGGCTATCCAAATTAAATGCTATTCTTCTCTTTGCAGGCCGATATTCTTGAAAGGTGTTATAAAAACCATTCTTTCTGCCAGTGTAGTCTGTGTTTCGCTACATTTAGCTTCCCATTGCTAGATTGGCCTTCTCCCTCCTCTCCTAAATTGTTATGCCCTTGTTTTGTTTTTATGTGGCATTTTGCACACAGGGAAAAGACTGGTTGCAAAGCAAGACTTCACTAGGACTGAGTGCCTCAAGCTGAAGTTTGTGCTATAGCATGATTTTTCCACAGAGAGGCATTCCTGGATCTTTGTTTCATTGTGTCAGCCATCTGTGTACAAAAAAGGAGTGAAGATAAAAATCCGTTAGAAATTAATTTCTCCTTTGAAAAGATGGCATTCAGTGGCCCTTGATGAATTATATATGAATTTTGAGCTCAGCAATACTTCATGAGAGTTACTTTGTAAAACAGAATATTTTTTGCAGTCGCTATCTTAAAGTTAAAATCAACTGCTCCTTCTTTTTTTAATTTAAAAAAGCCTATTGTTAAAACCAGTTAGAGTAGACTTTAAGGATAGCCAGTAAGCATGTTTGATGTATGTGGTGGAGTGGTTAGTGTGTCCAACTAAGATCAGGGAGTTCAAGTCAAGTCTCCTCTTGGCCATGAAAATTACAGTGGGTGACCATGGGTTAATGTTAGTTAATGGGTTAATGTTACTGTGGGTGTCCTTGGGTAGGTTAGGCTCTTTCCGCCTAACCTACTGCATGGGGTGTTCTGAAGATCCCTGTGTGTTAACTCTGAGCACCTTGAAGTTGGCACAGGGTTAAAAAAAAGTATTAAACTAACAGCCGGGAGAGAACTGGAGTTTGAATAGGAAAAGTCACCTCATTTTAATTTCAAGAAGGGTTTCTTTTTTGTCATTAGGACCACTATGGTTCAAATACATAACTAATTACAGGCAATATCCAGTATCTTAGTCATTTTATCTGGGCTAGGAAAAAGAAGTCCAGTGGCATCATAAAGACTAACATTTATTCCAGTATTAGCTTTTGTGAGTCAGAGCTCACGTCTTCAGATTCACTGGCAAGAAAGAAAATAATTTTCCTCACAATTAAACAGAAAATTTCAGAAGGGGTCTGGGGAAGAGGGAGGAGTTAAGCAAAGAGAGGACTGGTATTATGAATCATGTATGATTCTTTACACCCTGGAATTGAAGTACCTGGGTAGTTATAAGGGATGATGAGAGAGGTCACAAGTTGATACCCGCCCTCTCTTTGATTAACTCATCCTTCTTTTCCCTTCCCCTTCTGTAATTTTCCATGTAATAATGAGGAAAATGAATTTTTCTTTCCATTACATCTGACTAGGGTTGTGCATATTGGTATACCCGAACCGAAAATAAACCTGAAATTTGCCATTTCGGCAATATTCAGGTTTCGGGTCAGCCAAATATCAAAACCTGGGAATCTGCCCCAAACTGAATAGTTTCATCTATTTGCCTTTGCTCAGATGCACAGCTCTGTGCTTTCTCCTATTTTTCTATCTTTGACTGGTTTTGTTAGGGCCCCATAGTTGGGACCCTTTTGAGGTAGGGGTCATGTAATTGGAGACAATTTGGTCTGACCAAACTATCAGTCACCATTCAGTGGGTTAATCTGGATCAGGATAGTCTGTAGGCAGAAGAGTCATTTAAAAGACAGAGCTCACCCAGTCGCATCTGGAGGGATATACCCTCCAACTAAAAAGCACCAGCTTCAACAGCTGCTGAACAGGCTTTGTTCTTAAGAAGACTGTTCACCCATGTGGATGAGCAATCTCCTTCACAAGAGCTGCCTTAGTCATGGCTTCGGCTGGATCCGATATCATCCTCCCCCCGAACACCTGCTCTCAAACTGAAGGTCTCCCCGAGTAGAGGCTTTGTTTCCCTGTACCACGATCCTCTCTTGAAATCAGATTTTTGATGACTATAATAAAGGACTGTTGACAGGATGTCATTTGCCACCAAAATAAATGTTTTATGTGCCTTATTTTTCTTGCATTTAAGCTGTTTTCCTCAGTTTGGAAGCTAATTTGCATGGACATCATGCTATGTGCCCCAGATACAAAGGAAGCCCCCCCAGACTTTGAGGCGCCAGCCTTTCAATTGGCTCTTTCTGCCAGTCCTTGACAACGCTGAACTTCTGAACCTGAAAACTGATGGACAGTTCGGCTCACAAATGCCTGGAGGATGGGGGTGACCCCTTTGCGGGCCTATAAAATGTATCCCCTGTCCTAACGTTCACCAAAATTCAGTGTCCATCTAAGGAGAGTCCCTTGCAGCTACGCTGCAAATTTGGTGACTCTACATCCAAAAGTGCCCCCACAGGAGCTTCGAAAAAACCCCCATAGACTATAATGAACCCAATTTTTTTCAGTAAACCCAGAAATAAAGCCAAAATACTCCTTTACCAGTATGGTTTATTCTGGGATTACTGAAAAAATCGGGCCCAATAAACCCGAATCCAAAATTTACCAATTTTTTTTTTGCATGGCCCTACATCTGACGAAATGAACTCTGACTCACGAAAGCTCATGCTAGTTTTTAAGGTGCCACTGGATCTCTGTTTTGTTCTGCTACAGTAGACTAATATTGCTACCCCATTGAAATTATCTGAGAAAAGGAATCAAGTTTACTACTTTATGGAAACCTATTTGGCATGGCCTGCAGCTCACCTCCTGCCACTTCTTTGCCTAGCACCTTTCACAATTCTGGGACTGATTTTGTTGTACTCATCATTGATGGAAGGCTCCTGGACAGACCCAACAACCTCCAAAGTCCAAGCCCATCATCTGTCTCTTGGATCTCTTCAGCTGCCCAAGACTGGAGGCTCTATGCTTGAACTTTGCAGTCAGCTCTGACCTCCTGCAGTGGCTGGACAAACAAGGTCCTTGTCTCCTCACAGTGAGAGTGAGACAGCTGCTGCTCAGCCTTCATACACTGCTGGAATGTGGTTCTATTTTCGCTTCAAGAATAGTTGCTCCATTTGCAGTAAGCATGTTGCTGTTCTGTGACAGGGCTTAATCCTACTAGCCTGTTCTCCTGGGGGTGATAAATTTCAGTAACAATGTTGCTGAGTAAGTCATTTTCATTTAAAGAGATGAATACTGAACATTACTTTTTAATATTTGTTTTATTACAAATGTGCAGAGATAGTGCAAGTGAGCAGGCATGTCAACAGCAGGCTGTATTTTCATATCAGATCCCTGAAGAGGAAATGTATCTCTCTCTTCCTCCTATTTCACACCTGGAAGCAGCCTGAATAGCCCTGACCAGCTCTATCTTGTCAGAGCTTGGCTGTTAAGTAGGGTTGACCATGGTTAGTATCTGGATGGGATAGCACCATGGAGGACAAGGGTTGCTTCACAGAGGAAGGCAATGGCAGCTCACCTCTGCTCATCTGTTGCTTGCCTTAAAAACCCCATGGTCCTGGGGTTGCCTTCAGTCCGTTGTGACTTGTGACTTCTTCTTCAACACTGTTTTGCCATGTACTTCAGTCCTCCCTTACCACTAGATGTTTCAAAAGTTGAAGAAAACTTCCCAGATACCAAGAGAACATGATGTATCATTAGCTGTTGCTGAGGAACCAAGCAGTCAGCCTAACAAAAGTTGGTCCTTTCAACACAGTAATTATTTGACTTAGTAGTATCAGCATCAGTAGTATCAGCTTCTTGGAAACCAGTTTGATGCTGCTGCCTTTAAAAAAAAATATGTTAGGACCATCATTACTTGTTGCCCATGGTTACCCATATCTTGTAGTAGATATGTTTATAGCTTGTTTCTGAAAAGAAAATTCTTGTGGATTTCCTGAAATAATTTGTCACCAGGGCTGCCATGATAGCGTGAATGTTATTTTTGTCCAGATACTACATTGAGCTTTCATTTTGATGGTAGTTGAAAGTTTTTTTGGTGGCTTACATCTTTTGCTTCTACACACTGGTTTTTGGACATATTGGGGTGGGTCCTACTCCATCCTATCACTCCACTAAGTAAAGTTTATTAATACTTTATTTAAAATATTTATAACCCACGTTTCCTTTTGGCTTGAGTTTGGAGCCTTCCTCCAAATTTAGGGGTTCTTCTCTGAAAGGTATAAGTCCTACTTGGCTCAACAAGTGTGCATTCCTGCCTCAACAATGCAACTAATATTATAAAAGGAATTAGAACACTCCAGTAAAACACATATCACAAACTATCAAGAATTACTTTCAACAAGGACCCCCTTCATACAATCAACTAGGACCCCCTTCATACAACAATTATGTGTTGGAGGTATTTCCCAAGATGCTTTACCATATGGAATGATAGGTGTGTGGATATCATAATTCCATCTATAATCTTGTCTATCTGATTGGCACCCTCCTTCCTAAAAGGCTACCAATCAGGTGTCAAAGACCTATACCATCAGTCCTCCCATGGGGTTTTGGTATTCATACAGATACCACATCTGTATGGGATTGTGCCATGAGGACACACTTGCATCTATGAGTGTGTGTGTGTGTGTGTGGGTGAATTGTATGGTCTATTTGAAAATCAAGGGGAACATGTTAGCCAAGGCTCACTAATTTCAGCGTGAATTGATTGTGACTAACTTTTGAAGGATTGGAACAGGGGGGTGCCTTAATATACAAGATCAAATGCCAATTTGTTATTAACTGTATAGCTTTCTGTTGTGTTTTAATAGCTTATTTCATTGTTGATATTTAGATGTTTGTCCATTTGGGAGACTATAGTCTGTTGCTGGGCAAACTAGATCTCTGTAGATTGAGAGGGGGATAGCAGAGTGGGGAAAGGGGAAATGGAGGAGAAAGTAGAGCAGGGGCTGTAAGAAAGACTGAAGAATAAAACCTTGTAATAAAAATCCTGTTTTGTATTGTCTCCTTACCACTATCAACTACAAAACAATCTCTCCACCACCATCTGCTTTCCTCCATTGCTGTATGATCCTGATCCTTTCTCCATCACCACTCCTGTCCTTTCTTGCTCCCCTGTCCTGTTGCCTGTTCACTAACATTTTCCTAGCCTACAGGGAATCCACACACTGTGCATTATGGTTTAGCATTGGTTGGAACATCAATGCGTGTTCTGTGCAATCGGTATTGGCACTGCTGCTAAGGGTTTCAGTAGAAGTTGTTTCTGGGCAAAGAAAAAGAAGGAGGATGAAATGCATCGATTTTTTAAAAATATATATAAAGGAGTCCCCACAATCAGTCACTTGGACGTACTAAACATTTTAGCAGAGTTTAATTAAATGAGACACCCATAATTAAGTTATATCTCCGTATGCATAAATTATGCCTGATAAAAGCTTGAGTGGCAGCATGTTCTGATTGAAAATGAGCTAAGGCAGAGGTGGATTGAGTTGGAAGGATCAATAGTGAGGGAGCTATTTTTATCTTAATTGATTTTTTAAAAAAAAACTGAGTAAGTTAAAAGGCAGGGAGTTGAGACAGATGTTGGATTAAATTATTTTTAGAGAAACACATACTCAAAGAAATTGAAGGGGAAAAAGCAGCCTCATAAAAAGCAAGTTATGGTGGCAGGGACTGTTGTTATGCTCTTTTCGAAGTGCTGGGATCATATCTTTGGCAATCCCCTTCAATGTGGCCTGGATGGTATTAGAAGAATCAGTTTTTGCTCTCTTTGTATGTTACAAAGTCGTTTACTTTAAGAGGAAAATACTTTGTTATAAATTAAACCAGTGTTGCAGTTATCAGTGATTTTTCTAACTGGTGGAAAAATTCTATTCTTCTAAGGATGAGTTAGTCATACTTGACTTGGGTAAGGGCCTTACTATCTCATAATATAATTAGCATACAACTCCTTGGCTTGGTTCAGATGTAACAGAAGCATGGTTTATTTTAACTGGTTGGTTAATCCGTAAAACCCAGGGTTAGCTCCAAGTGATCAGTGAACCCCTGGTTTGCTGATTGCATTGCCTACATTCTTTCTTCTGCTTTCCCTGCAAGATGGGGATGGTGTCCCTTCCTGCATTACAATGAGGGGGGCACTGTGGAATCAGCCAGGATGTCTGCATCCATAGAATAGAATCATAGAATCCTAGAGTTGGAAGGGACCACCAGGGCCATCAAGTCCAACCCCCTGCACAATGCAGGAAATTCACAACTACCTCCCCCCTCCACACCCCTAGTGACCAGAAGATGGCCAAGATGCCCTCCCTCTCATCATCTGCCTAAGGTCACAGAATCAGCATTGCTGACAGATGGCCATCTAACCTCTTCTTAAAAACCTCCAGGGAAGGAGAGCTTACCACCTCCCGAGGAAACCTGTTCCACTGAGGAACTGCTCTAACTGTTAGAAAATTCTTCCTAGTGTCTAGACGGATTTCAACCTGTTGGTTCTGGTCCGACCTTCTTGAGCAACAGAAAACAACTCGGCACCCTCCTCTGTATGACAGCCCTTCAAGTACTTGCACATGGTTATCATATCCCCTCTCAGTCTTCTCCTCTTCAGGCTAAACATACCCAGCTCCTTCAACTTTTCTTCATAGGACTTGGTCTCCAGACCCCTCACCATCTTTGTTGCCCTTCTCTGGACACGTTCCAGCTTGTCTACATCTTTCTTAAATTGTGGTGCCCAAAACTGAACACAGTACTCTAGTTGAGGTCTAACCAGAGCAGAGTAAAGTGATACCATCATTTTGTGTGATCTGGACACTATACTTCTGTTGATGCAGCCCAAGACTCCATTTGCCTTTTTAGTTACAGCATCACACTGCTGACTCATGTTCAGTGTTTGGTCTACTAGGACCCCAAGATCCTTTTCACACACACTACTGCTCAAACAAGTCTCCCCCATCCTATAATTATGCATTTGATTTTTCCTAAATAAATGCAGAACTTTACATTTGTCTTTGTTGAAGTGCATTTTATTAGTTCTAGCCCATTTCTCCAGCCTGTCAAGATCATCCTGCATCTTGGCTCTGTCTTCTACCGTATTTGCTACCCTAATTTAGTATCATCTGCAAATAGCATCCCCTCTATTCCTTCATCCAAATCATTTATAAAGATGTTGAACAACACAGGGCCCAGCACAGATCCCTGAGGAACTCCACTAGTCACTTCTCTCCAAGTGGACGAGGAACCATTAACTAGCACTCTTTGGGTACGATCTGTCAACCAGTTGCAGATCCATCTAACAATAATAGGATCTAACCCACATTTTTCCAATTTGTCAACTAGAATACTATGTGGAGCCATAGGTCACATGAAACCATAGATGAGGCTAACTGTGGCTGATACACTAACTTCAAACCCTAGTTTGAGATCCTGGTATCATGTACCCTAATGAAGCACAGTTAGGGGAGTGACCCATGTTCAGATGATCACACTTACCAGAGTTAATGTAATTAAACCATGGTTTCATGAACTGAGCCACTAAAATAAAACTAATTACCCTCCCTTTTCCACTGTGAATGCATGAAGCTGTCTTATAGTGCATCGGCCCATCTAAGCAGTATTGTTCAGTCTGACTGACAGTAGCTCTCCAGGGTTCCAGGCAGCAAAGTATCTCCCAATGGGAACTATCTGAGATCCTCAAACTGGAGATGTCAAGGACTAAAACCACTGTCTTTCGCATTCAAAGCATGTGCCTTATGTGCTTACATGGATTCTAATACAGAACCAGGCTTATGCCTGGAGGCATTTCTATACAAAAAGAACTGCTCCACTTCATCACACATCCAAGCATCCTTGAAGAATATATGGGATATCAAGGACAGCATTCTCAGTACCTGTCAAAGGCCACAGAGGAACATATGGGAGGAGGCAATCCATTAAAGTCGATTTTCATGAGTTAGGAGGTATGTTGCACAGAAAACAGCATAAAATGCTAATTAGTACTAAAACATTTTAAATAGGGGATACAGTATCATACTGTATTAACAGCTGGTAGAAGGATAACACAAACTCTCATTCCTCAGAACTAATATAAATATGGTTAAAAGTGTGTATGGGAATAGATTAGAAGTTAGGGATAAACTAGCTGCACAATGTTGCATTACATAACCAGATGTAAATAAGTGGATTAAATCCCGATACAAATTTGGATGAATAGAATCATAGAATCATAGAGTTGAAAGGGACCACCAGCGTCATCTAGCCCAACCCCCTTCACAATGCAGGAAATTCACAACTACCTCCCCCCACACCCCCAGTGACCCCTATTCCATGCCCAAAAGATGACCAAAAAAAAAAAAACCTTCAGTATCCCTGGCCAATCTGGCCTGGAGGAAAATTGCTTCCTGACCCCAAAGTGGCGATTGGCATTACGCTGGGCAAGTAAGAAAGGACCACAAGAGCCAAGCACTGACACAACCCTTCCTACCCTCCCTCTCATGATCTGCCTAAGTTCACATAATCAGCATTGCTGCCAGATGGCTATCTAGCCTCTGCTTAAAAACCTGCAAAGAAGCAGAGCCCACCATCTCCCCAGGAAGCCTGTTCCACAGAGGAACAGCTCAAACTGTCAGAACGTTTTTCCTAATGTTTAGCCAGAAACTCTTTTGATTTAATTTCAACCTGTTGGTTCTGGTCTGACCTTCTGGGGCAACAGAAAACAACTCTGCACCATCCTCTTTATGACAACCCTTCAAGTACTTGAAGATGGTTTTCATAGCACCTCTCAGTCATCTCCTTTCCAAGCTCCTTCAACATTTCCTCATAGGACTTGGTCTCCAGACTCCTCACCATCTTAATTGCCATCCTCTGGACATGTTCCAGCTTGTCTACATTTTTCTTAAATTGTGGTGCCCAAAACTGAACACAATATTCTAGGTGAGGTCTAACCAGAGCAGAGTAAAGTGATACTATCACTTTGTGTGATCTGGACACTATACTTCTGTTGCTACAGTCCAAAATCGCATTTGCCTTTTTAGCTACAGTATCACACTGCTGACTCATGGTCAGCATATAGTATACTAAAATCCCTAAATCCTTTCCACACATACTACATCTCCCCCATCAAATAATTATGCATTTGATTTTTCCTACCTGAATGCAGAACTTTACATTTATGTCTGTTGAAATTCATTTTATTAGTTTTAGCCCAGTTTTCCAACATGTCAAGATCACCCTGTATCCTAGCTCTGTCTTCTACCATATTTGTTACCCTTCCCTATTTAGTATTATCTGCAAATTTAATAAGCATCCCCTCTATTCCCTCATCCATATTATTTACAAATAGGGTTGCCAGGTCCCTCTTCTCAACTGGTGGCAGATTTTGGGGGCGGAGCCTGAAGAGGGCGGAGTTTGGGGAGGGGAGGGACTTCAATGCCATAGAGTTCAATTGCCAAAGCGGCCATTTTTCTCCAGGTGATCTGATCTCTATCGGCAAGGAAAGGATACTGAGACAAAAGGAGGCTTATTTTATTCACTTTCTGAATTCCATGGCCCCGTCTGGATTGAACTTAGAAATGATCTGTCGTGCTATATTTAAATGGACACATGTCTCTTTAAGAAGGAGCTGCCTGAACCTTCTTTTCGCAGCAGATGCATACAGCTGAGTTTGGTTTTCACACACTGGCAAGCTATTTAATTACTAGGTTATCTTGCTATGGGAATCGCCACACTTTGAATCCTTACCCTGAGTGGGGGGAGGTTTTGCATGGTACCCTTTCAGGGACAATTGGAAGTTACCTACATTATATCTATGGAATATGTATAAAATTATACAGGAGATTGATTGTAAGTATTTTATTATATTTATTATGTGTAAAATTCAGGTGCAATATAGGTTGATTACCATTATACAATTTTAATATAGGAAGGACTGAGGAAGAATTGCCTTATAAGCTAAGAATTTGAAACGGCCGTATCCTCCACAAATTGATGATCTCTGGCTTTTCACCTGATATTTGTCGTCAACAACGAAGATTTTGTACTCACAATTGAGACATGTTAGACAACTTCTGTACATATGTATATATGGAATTTTTTGTGGGTTTTGATGTATAATTTGTCATGTATTGTCTTGAACTATATGTGGTAGCTTATAAAGTATTTTGCACTTTGTTTAAATTTATAAAGTATTTTGCACTTTGTTTAAATTGGCTTCACTCCTGTACTGATTTCCAAATCCCTTGATACTTGTACAGTGGTGTCTACTTTGTTTTCTCACTACCTGGCAGTTGGCAACCCTATTTATAAAGATGCTGAACAACACAGATCTCAGGACAGATCCCTGAGGCACTCTGCTTGTCACTCCTCTCCAAGAAGATGAGGAACCATTAAGAAGCACTCTTTGGCTCCTTACCAATGTGCAGCTTTACACTGTAGGGAATTTCCCCTATCAGTAGAAGGTATGCCAACTTACGGCGCAGTCAATAGCAGAATCAACTAGCAGCAGGTATTGCCTTCAATTAGTTGGCTCCAGTCAAGGGTGCTGTCAAGGGCGCCTGGTGTGGTGGCTTGGGCCTCAGCATCTGCTGAAGGTGTGGTTGCTATCTAGGACAGTTCATTTATATCTTGTGGCAGGGCCTTGGTTTTCAAACAGGCTGGCAAGAAAATCCAATGAATTAAAGATATCAAAGACTATTATCTAACTATGGATCTTTGGACACTGTGTTGTTTGATCTGAAGGGGAAAACAGAGGCCCAATAGGGAGTTTATTATCAAGCATATGTGTGCTGCCAAATTGAGCCCAGCAGCCAACTGGAAAAGAGCAAATCCTCTTAATCTAAAAGGTTTTCTGGCAGACAGTTGAGATGGCAAAACTGACAAATCATAAAAAGAGCAGAGATAGATTCCAACCCAAGAAAATATTTGTGAAAAAAGGGTGTTATTGGGGAGGTTAAGGAAAATATGCTGCCATATAACTCATTTTCCTGAATGTAAAAAGATTCCATTTAAATTATTTTATTTGTAAATAAATCTTAATTTTATTCTTCTACATATACAGTGCAATCCTAAACACCGAAGTGAATGGGCTAAGAAGGGTCTAACTCTGTTTAGGATTTCAGTTTTAAAAATTCAAAGCCTAACCAATTTGCTTGCAAATTTTTTGGCTGGCACAAATGAATGTAGTCAGATTTTCATAGTGAAATCCACTTATTCGATGGTTTTATGACTTTAAACAACAATGTGTCTGCCCTACTTGTCATCACTATTGCAGAAAAACCCCAGAGAAGGAATTTTTAAGGCCCACAGCTGCTGCTTCTGAGCTAGATGATATTTTCAGAGAAATTGGAACTCCTTAAAGAGTAATCGTAATTAAGGCACTCCTCAGTGGATGCTCAGCATGAAGACACATGTCTCATAGCAACTAGAAGATTGATTCAGCGTGGTGTAGTGGTTAAGAGTGGTGGACTCTAATCTGGAGAACCGGGGTTGATTTCCCACTCCTCCACATGAAGCCTGCTGGGTGACCTTGGGCCAGTCACCGTTCTCTCAGAAGTCTCTCAGCCCCACCTACCTCACAAGATGCCTGTCGTGGGGGTAGGGGTAGGGAAATGACTAAATCACTTTGAGACTCCTTACAATAGAGAAAAAGCAGAGTATAAAAATGTCTTCATCACAAGCAATCACACACCCCATATGCTGTTTTTTTTTTTTTTAATTTAAACTATTTTTTAAACTATGAGGGGGACATGGTTTCCTGCAAAGGAAGACTTCTTTACTTTGTGAAAGGAGACAACAGACCACAACTAGGAAGGCTGGCAAAAGCAGTTTTTTCAGTGAAAAGGTTAAAAAAAACATTGACAGTCAGTAACTGTAGGAGTAAGTAAAGAAACTGGATGCAGCCAGGAATTTGCTTTGTTTTTAAATAAAAAAAATGCTGGAGGCTGGTGTTCTCCTGCTGGGCTACTACTATTTTCCTCACTTAGGAAATGGTGGAGAGAAGTGCACTAAGGGGCACCTGCTTTAGGGTCTGTAATACTGACCACTTTTTTACATTCTGCTTGAGGGTCATTTAGATTAGAAGGAACACTATGTTCTGTGTAATTGTTGTGATTCTCTTTAAAAACAGCTGCACCAGAATCTCAAATTGAAGAAGAAGAAGAGTTGGTTTTTATATGTCGACTTTCTCTACCACTTAAGGAAGAATCAAGATGGCTTACAATCACCTTCCCTTTTCCTCCCCACAACAGATACCCTGTGAGGTAGGTGGGGCTGAGAGAGCTGTGACTAGCCCAAGGTCACCCAGCTGGCTTCATGTGTAGAAGTGGGAAAACAAATCCAGTTCAACAGATTAGCGCCAGCCGCTCATGCGGAGGAGTGGGGAATCAAACCCGGTTCTCCAGATCAGTCCTCTGCTCCAAACCACCGCTCTTAACCACTACACCACTCTGGCTCTCCAATAGCTAATAATAGTCCTAAAATGACAGAACCTGGAAAAAAATCACAGATTTGAAACCCAAACTGGTACTGTCTTACCCAAAAACCAGACAGAAGAAGAAGAGTTGGTTTTTATATGCCGACTTTCTCTATCACTTAAGGAAGAATCAAACCGGCTTACAATCACCTTCCCTTCCCCACAACAGACACCCTGTGAGGTATGTGGAGCTGAGAGAGTGTGACTCGCCCAAGGCTTCATGTGGAGGAGTGGAGAAACAAATCCAGTTCACCAGATTAGCCTCCTCCGCTCATGGGGAGGAGTGGGGAATCAAACCCGGTTCTCCAGATCTGAGTCCACCGCTCCAAACCACCACTCTGAACCACTACACCATGCTGGCTCTTGGGAAATGTGTCCTCCCTGAATCTCAGATCCAAAATTGAAATGATTTTTTTTTCTCAGAGGATACCCAGATCAGGGAGAAACTGTGGGCCAACCTACACATTTTGAATTTTGGTGAGTTGGGTCCAAATTCCCCAGACCCAACCAGCTTTCCTTGCATATCAGCTGTGGAGAAAGTAATGTTTAAAGTGCACAGCGGCCTGATTTGGCTTGGGACAATAGTGCAGGGGAGGAGGGGCCTTTCCCTGCGCTATTTTCCTGAGCTGAAATGGCCCCAGGGCATTAATTTTCCCCAGTTGCATGTGCAGTGTAACCCAGACCTGACTCACCAAAAGTGGTAGTGTGCAGCTTGGCCTTCAGCTCTCCCTGACATATTCATTTCCTATGTGCAAGGAATGGTGTTTCCCCCCACTGTGTGAAAGAAACCCATCACCTACAGTGTGAAATGATACAGTCTAAGAAAATCTATACCACTTCGTTCTGTTGAATGGATAAACTGGCTCTTATTAGCTTGCTGAGATTGTTCCTCCTTTGCAACTTTCCTCAGAAGTAAGAACACTCCGTTTTTAAATCTGTTTCTAATTAGCTGGGGACAAAACCGTTGAGTCTGCAACTCCTCTTTGTCAGCTACATTTGGAGCTGAGTTGAAAACTGTCTATCACCATTTCAACAAGCTTTCGAGTCCAGTCTCAGGAGGCTGCTTTGTTACTACAGTGATATACTCCTAGTATTATCAAGCAAGGACATGGGCAAAAGCCCCATTCAAAGGACAGAGGTGTGTGTGTGAGAGAGAGTGTATCTCCTACCTCAAATTTGTGCTCAGAATGTTGTTCATGGTAAATAATTGCATATTTCTGTTTCCTAATTAAGTAGAAAATGCATTCACTTCTTTGGTAGAAGACCACACTGGCCAAGAAGAATGTTTTGAGCAACTGCTGCCTAGCACCCTCGGGCACTTTGGGGGTGGAGCAAGGGTTGCACATGACATCACATGATGCATTGATGTCACATCTGGCTGCAAACCCAAAGTGTCAGCCAATGCTCTGGAAGCTCATTGGAAGGACCCAGCTGGCAGGAAAATACCTGCCGGAACCAGGTAAATGAATCCCTAAGGAAATGATCTCAGTACACAGCCACTAATTTTCTTTAACATATGCACTTTTACTAATATGTTACTGCAATATGCACACTGTATATGCTTAACACTATATAACTAAGTTCTAAACTACAAACAGCCTGAAATCAATGTCAATTAGGCTTGTATGCATTTACACAGTTTTTTTCTTTGTAATACAATTATTCCAAGTTATAATACCCCCAGGGGGAATATTTCTTACGACCAGCAGCAAGGTCCATAAAGTCCTTAAGATGTGTTATACTTCGCCACAAATCAGGCAATGCGAATTCAAAGTGTTCTCAATCGCGGTCAGCTGATCCCGCGTAGACCAATCCGATGATTCTATCGCCTTTACTGCTGGTTGAGCCGATTTTAAACGCTAGCTTCTATGGCTATGCGCTTTTGTTGTTATGATATATATGGCACGTAAATGATGACAAGTTCCCGGTTATATCTCCTTGTTTCGCATAAAAGTGCAATATGCTTCCTCAGACTGTGCAATAATATCTCTGACTGCAGATTTGCTGTTCATGAGAATGACCCATAGTCACCTTTTTTCTTTTTGACATTGATTTCAGGCTGTTTGTAGTTTAGAACTTAGTTATATAGTGTTAAGCATATACAGTGTGCATATTGCAGTAACATATTAGTAAAAGTGCATATGTTAAAGAAAATTAGTGGCTGTGTACTGAGATCATTTCCTTAGGGATTCACTAACCTTATATCAGTACACCTCCAGTTTATAGTATTTACAAAAGGAACCAGGTAAATGGCATGCTTGCAAGAATCTGATGCTACACATTTAAGATATTACAGCAAAGTTTTTACATTACTTGCAATCCCAGCAACTTTAGATATGGGAGGGGGGAAAGCTTTGAAGTCCCAGCCCCAGTGGGAGCTGAGACCAACCCTCTATCTGAGCTTCAGGCCCAGATCCTATTGGGTTCATGATCAGTCATCCCTTTCTGCAAGTCTTCCCTGCTTCTTCCCAAGTAACCTCCCCTTCATATGTTTTGATTAAGCTACATTCCAACTGGAAATTGTATACTTGAATATACTTTGTGCATCAAGGCCTTAAGGTTGAAGTTCCTAAAGATTCTCATGTCTCCTGTGAGCTGGTTACTGTTGCCAGTCCCTTTCCTCCTCTGCCAAAATACATTTGTTGCCAACTCCAGCATGGGACATTCCTAGAGAATTGGCAGCAGTGCCTGAGAAAGGCAGAGTTTGAGGAGAGGAGGGAAGCTCAGCAGAGATGGGATGTCATGGAGTCTGCCCTCTAAAACTCCCATTTCATCCAGGGGACCTAATCACTGTAATCTGGAGATCAGTTGTAATTCTGGGTGAACTCCAGACACCATCTGGAAGTTGGCATCCTTATTTGAGAAGATGGGAGAGCTGGGGAAGAACTACCCCAGGTTTATTTTTTCCAAAAATTCCAAAAGAATTTTTTTGGGAAATGTCTGCGCTTTTTTCTGAGCATTCTCAGATAAACGCAATCAAGGTGAGCTGGGATGAGCATTTTTTAATCCCTTCTTTGTTTTTGCAAGGAAGCACTTAGGATCATTCCTTTATCCTCCCATTAACCATGTGAGGCAGGTTAAGCACTGAGAAAGAAGCTCGCCTTGCTCATTCAGCAAGCTTCCCTCCTCCCCAATATTCTGAAACACAACACCCACGTTGGCTATTGCTATGTTGCCATGGCATCCCAAAGATGCAATTACAACTATCAAAAAAGGGATATACACAGAGGTGAGCAGATGCTGTAGATAATCCCATGATTGCCTCAAGTCAAAGCCAGAACAACAACCTTGCACTCCTAAATAAAACCATCTTCAACTGCCTTCTGAAGATTGAAAGTGAGGAGGCCAGGGGAGGTGGTTCCATAATTGTGGGGCTGCCACCAAAAAGGCCCTCTCTCATGTATCCACCAAATGAGATTCTTTGGTTGATGGGACAGTCAGGAAAGTTTCTCCCTGTGATCTTAATTCCTGGGCAGGAACATATAGGAGAGGATGGTCCTTAGATACCTCAGTTTCAAGCCATAGAGGGCTTTAAAGGACAAAAGCAACATCTTGAATTGGGCTAGGGAGCAGATCTGTAGCCAGTGTAATTGTTGTAACATCAGAGTGACATGCTCATGATATCTGGCCACATGATAGCAATCATGATAGCAATCTAGCCACAGCTTTCTGTAGTAGCTGCAGCTTTTAAACACTCTTCAAGGGTAGCCCCAAGTAGAGCAATAGTCCAGTAGAGCAATAGTCCAGCCTCTGTCTTGTAAGAATTAAGTGATGTAAGGATAAAATGGGGGTGAGGAGAGCAATGTCAGCCACTTTGGGTCCCCATTGGAGAGAAAGGCAGGGGACAAATTAAGTAAATACATAAAAGTGCTGCTAAAATTGCATCAGGTCTGGGTCCCTTTGAGTGAGCACAAGCTGATGAAAGTTGCCCTGATGCATTTTTCTAGCATTTTTTTTTAGCAAGTCTCTGTTATGGAAATCCTGAATGTTCACAATGGGATATTCAGCAACTCTACAGTGAACAAACTGTGTGTGTGAGTGTGGGGAGGGTACCTGAATGTGACTCATCAGAGAAACAGCAAACAAAGACAGGATAGCAGAGCTTTCAAGGGCACAACTGGATATGGTCGTTTGGACAACCATTACCAACACATTAATATGGTCGTTTGGACAACCATCACCAACACATTAATATGAAAGTTTGGTTGGCATAGAGTCTGCTGTAAATTGTGGCAGTAAAATTTAAGCACCTAGCAATTCAGTCTCGAGCATGGTAAGTAGCTGTACTGATTCCCAGCTGTGCATTGTGTAGATTCTGCAAATGAGAAGGTCATTAAATTCACATAAAATAGGCATAAATGCATGGCCTGCCACAACCGCAAGCACACGGTTTCCATTTCTAACCTGTTCTGTCCAAAGGCCTGGTAACCCAATGGCAATTCAATGCCCCCAATAAAACCAACAGGATTAATATCAATATATTTCAAAACATACAAAAACAATGTGGCCTTATTTTAAAATCTGGTCACTGTGCTTACTTTTCGGTTGAATGCAATGGGCTTACAGAAAGGTTACTGCTGCTGTAGGTGGGTGTCTCCCCTCTGGCCTGGACATGGTATAAGCAGTAGTAACCTTTCTGTAAGCCCATTGCATTCAACCGAAAAGTAAGCACAGTGACCAGATTTTAAAATAAGGTCACATTGTTTTTGTTGTAAACCGGAAGTGACGTGCCATGCTGTTTATGTGCATGTGCATGTTTGCCAGCCGACCTTCAGCTGGTCGGCAGGCAGAGGGGTGAATTTCTAGGGGTTTGCCCGCCACCACAGGGCACCTGGCAACCTTATGCTGAGTCAACAGTACCACAAGGCCAACCCTGGACAAGACTCGCAGCCTTTGGGCCTGGTGGTGAGACTGGACTAGGCAAGTTGTGTGTGCCTAGCAGAAGTCATGCAAGTCAGCTAGGGGGTCTTCTCATCACCCCAAATGGCTGGGCCCACATACAAAGGGGTTCAGGAGAGATAGCTCCCAGGCCATTGATCCATCAGGACATTTTCAAATACCCATGGCGTCCAATCTGCCCCCAGGACTGCATAATAATATATCTGTAAAAAATGGCTGATTTTTCCTTTGTCTTCCTATTCTTCAGATGAATATCTCTGGATAAAGCTGACCAAAATTCATGTGTGACATCTAGATAATCTGTTTCTGTCAGAGCTTCCGTATGAAGTGAATCCAATGTTGTCAGACAGACCTGCATGCCTTTAGTGAATGAGCCTTTGCTGATGGTCCATCTATCAGGCATGTTTTCATATTCCTATCTGATGAAATAACTTTAAATCCACAAATCAGGGAAGCTATCAGAATAGTTTTCAAAAGTATTAAGAACATTATCTGCAGTGTACATTTTCAGATTGGGAGGGGGGCACTGAGAATGAGCAAACATGAGCTTGCCTAGAGCCATCAAAGGATTTCAGAGCTGAGCTTCAAACCAGAGTCCTCTTTGTTCACACTCTTAAGCAAAACACCAGTTTGCAGGGCACTGGTTTAATATTATCAGGCAATTGTGAATTGCGCCTCTCTCACTGCTATTAGTACTGCAAGGGGAGAATGGCCAATCTGTGGGGTTTCCCCCCTATGGAGCAAATAGCACCTTGACAGAGGGTGATTGAGGCTGGAAAAATGGCACAGGGAGAAAAGCTTAAACATCTATCTCCTGTGCTCCTCTTCTGCTCAAATTATGCAGCCATGGAGTGAGGTCCCTTCTTCAGTTTAAAAAACATTGCCGGAGCAAATCTGAAGATCAGTCACGTAGATTGGCTTTAATGCTGGAGTTCACAAAATCCTTCCCCCTTCTGTTAACAACTGGCTAGTTTTTCAAATACTTCCTCCAGTGGGCAATGAGCTTCATGCAAATTGGGTGCCATGATGACAAACCCATTCCTAAACCGTGAATGAGAATTTGACAGATCAACCTTTAATTTTTCGGTTCTTCAATTCCCAAACAGTTTAAATGGAGGAGATAATTTTTCTAGTGATGATGCAAATACTCAGAGTAAAGTTCAAGTTGTTTGTGTTCAAAATGTACTGACCCAAAGCAAAAGCTGCCTGGATTTGAAATGTTTGTTTATTAAAGTTCACTGAAACAGATGTTCAATGTGTTCGAGTTTATTATTCAGTAGTTCAGTATTAATTTATGTCATTTCTTTCCCACCACTTAATTGTGCACTTTATTACTTGGAATATCTTTTTTGGAATGCTGTTAAAATTGGTCAGGCTGCATCATACAATGAAGAGGATAGAGATTTTTTTTTTTAAGGCAAACAGTCAAATTGCCAAATGAAGCAGCAGAGGGTTTTTTTTGGGGGGGGGGGGACTCTTAGATGATAAAAGCAATCTAAGTTGATTTGCATGTTTTCATCAATAGATTGATTAATCAAATTTACATAAACTTGCATGTGAATAAGGACATAATAGGAGCCTGCTGGATCAGTGCAGCTTCCTGTCTCACACAGAAGCCAACCAGTTGCCCTGGAGAGCCAATAAACAGGGCACAGAAACCAAGGTTTTCTCCTGGTGTTGGCTGTTCGCATGGGTGTTCAGAGGTTTTCTGCTTTTCTGTATGGAAGTTCCCTTTGTTCACCATGGTTAGTAGCCACTGATTCCTCCATGAATCTATTGAATGAATCTGGCTCCCTTTTAAAGCCTTCCATGCTCATTCCCAGGCTGTTAATTCCACAGTTCAAACACTCACTGAATAAAGAAGTATTTCCTTTTGTCCATTCTGAATGAATTGCAAATCTGCTTTTTCTGGTGCCCCCAAATTCTAATATGGGAAATGGAGGAAAAATTCTCTCTAGCCAATCTCTTCACCCCATGCATAATTTTAAAATCTCTATCATGTCCCCCCTTTAGTCATCATTTTTCTAAGCTGAAAAGTCCCAGACTCATTAACCTTTCCTCATAGCAGGAATAAATAAACTATAGGTCTGAAAGAAGAACTCTGTGTTTTTACATCATGCATCCATGTGTCACAGCAGGCACCATCGGAGGTCATACAGCATAGCTAGATATGACAGCAGCCAAAACCATCCTGGATCTTATCACTTCCTTAGACCACAGAGAGGCATGTTACACAATTGCGCAGGAGGAAGGAGATGCACCCATGTGATTTGCTTCTACAAAGTTCTGTAGATCTATTTTACATGAATAACTAACTCATTATAATGAGAACATGCACAATGTAATAAATTATCTCAACCTGTTGGAATGGTGCTATTCTAGGGGAGATGAGCCTATGCCTATGGAATTTCATGTCTATGCCAAGCCCCATCTTTGATGAAGTAGCCCCCTGCTGCCAGTGCAGCAGCTCACCTAGGATATACCTGCATAAGGTTATCAACCTCAAGGTGGGGCTTGGAGCTCTCCTGGAATTACAACTGATCTCCAGACTACAGAGATCCGTTCTTTTGGAGGAAATGGCTGTTTTGGAGGGCAGAATATATGGCAGCACATAGCTGCTAAGCTCCCTTCCAAGTACCACAACCAAGTCTCCAGAAACATACCTAAGGCCGAGCTCGCAACCCTATTTGTGGACTGGTCATAGCTTCCCAAGTGCCCTGTAAATCCAAAAAAGCAGGTGAGCACACATGGTGGGCATGGAAAGCAGTACGGTTTAGATCCCACTGGAACAATCTTTTTTTCACTACAGAGCAGGCTGTAGAAAAAGACATAGTTAACAAAAGGGTATTTTCCAATCCTAGCCTCTGAAGTTTAGCATCTACATACCCAAACCAGGGATTCAGATATGAGGCCTTGGATAAGAAACTTAGAAGGGTACCCTCAGGGAGAGCAAAGAGAAATTTTAATAAATAGCTGAAAATTAAAGCCCACGCTTTTGCCTCCAGGGAATGAATTCCCAACTCTCAATTCAATTCAAGACCTTTATTGGCATACAAATTCCCAACTCTGCTCTAATAGCAATCCCTGCCAGGTAGTAAGGAGCACCCATTAACTTTCTTACAGCGCATTCCTGAGAAGCGCCGGTGGCAGTGCCCAAAAGCCTTTAGGCCAGCGACAGCCTCCACCGGCGCAAGGGCACACAGCGCCGGCATCTGGGCAGCGCACGGCAGTGTTTGTGGCCCCAGCGCCGGCATGCAGGGCCAGATGCCAGTCGATGGCTGTTGCCGCAGGAGCGCTGGGCCTGGTTGGCAATGGAGCCTGCCGCCGGCATCCAGCTGCCAGCAAAGGCTATGGCGGCAACCCAGGAGGAAATCCCGGGGCGTAACAGCGTCCCGGGAGGTGTTCCCAGGGCGTTACAGCACTAGCCAGGGAGCCGGGCCGCCGTTAGGCTTGGGAACGCCCCTTTTATTTTCATTTTAGACGCTGTATCTCCCGTGTGGTGTTGCACGGATTTTTGTCACCGGGCGGAGGTTTCAGCCAGGCCAAAACCTTAGGAGGCAGCACCGCTACATTGCCTCCTAAGCCCGGTGCAGGAATGCACTGTTAGAATCCTATGCAAAATAGCATCAAGATGCTTGCCTCAAATGCCATGTAGCTAACTTTAGCCACTGTTGCAGAACCCACCCACTTCCTGTACCCATCAATCTAGTACTGTGGTGTAATAGTCAGTAGCTGGCATTTTTAAGTGTGGCAAGTTTTGAACAGTTGTCCCAAATTTACTATCCATTTCATTTCCCCCCAGGCCACTGACCAAAGCCTCTTGATAGAACTATTCTTGCCAAATACTGTTTGTACATTTTGTGCTAGCCTCTGCTATTATTTTAGATTCACTCAAAAGCTATACTTTAATAAGAAGTAGTCTAATGATAAGAATTTATTAAATTTGTTTCATGATTTAAATTGAGACTGATGTGGTTCACCTCCAGTGCAGGTATTAGCTTCTCTAAGTAACTGAATCCCTCTAAGTTCTTTTCTTATTTTTCTTCTTCTTTTGTAAAATGGACTCAGCTTTAACACCACATAATTCATGTCCAATGCAATGGAAGCAACTGGACATGTTTCCGAATTATGCCCTGTTCAGATATTTGGTGCTGGAGGCATGAATGAGAAAAATCACAGATGTGAAATTTTGGTTCCACTCCTAGCACAGACATAAAAACAGATGGAAGGTCAAGGATATTCATGCAGACGGTATACAAGCCCAAGACTCCAGTGGAGTGTAGAGTGACAGGCAGGACACCAGCAAAATGGCTTGATTGATAGGCAGATTGATATATATATATATATATATATATATATATATATATATATATATATATATATATATATATATATTCTGCAAATTGTTTTCCATCTGTTGTGCTTCTGATAGATATAGATGGAATTAAATGAGCTATCTATCTGTCAATGTGGCCCCATCTGTGGATACTTATTTCCAGAGAATGGCGCTATGAACAGGCATGAGAGATCCATTGGGAGTTAACCACCCCAAATATTAACAGTGGTACCTGTAACTTTGAGAAAGGAGATCTCAGTGGCCATTATGGGGATTGCTAGGTAACCACAGGTATACTGCCAGCCTTCAAACCGTGGTTTCTGCCAGTAAAAGGCAGGGGGAGGGCCATTTCCAGGGTTTAGGCCACCCTGCACATTTCCCTCCTACCCTGGAGGCAGGACTCACTTGGACCAGGCCCAGTAGCAACTACTGGGCAATTTGCTGCCATTCAATTTGTATGACTCATCCTGGAGTAGTGGTGGCTATCAAATAACTTGATGCAACACAACTCATCTGGGCCAAGCAGCAGCCTCACACAACTGACACAACTTGGCTGAGCCCAGCAGTGGCCACCACTCAACTCACCTGGGCAACTTGCTATCACACAACTTTTCCTTGGGACGGGCTGCTAGTGGGAGAGAAAGAGGGAAAGCGGAGAGTGTCCATCTGTTGGCTATTTCACCATGAGTGGCTCATCTGGCATTGGCCAGAGCCCAGGCCTTTTCCATCGTGGCTCCGGCTCTGTGGAATGGGCTCCCTGAAGAAATGAGAGGGGCCCCCTTCTTGGAAATCTTCAGGAGGTGCTGCAAGGCCTGCCTGTTTGCCGGGGCTTTTAAGGGGGTTTGAATAGCAGGCATCTTTTAAGGGGGGAGGGGGGAGGGATTTGGGCTTGTTATTTTATCTTCAGTTTTAGCTGGGGATATTTAAACTATTACCGTAAGCTGTCATGAACCAAAGTGGGATATGTTTTAATAAATAAATAATTGATAATAAATAAATAGAGTGTCAGACTACGATCTGATAGAACTAGGCTCAAATCCCCATCCCGCTATGGAAACTTTCTGGGTGACCTGGGACCAGTCACTCTCAGCCTAATCTCCCTCACAGAGTTGTGCAGATCCAGTGGAAGGAGAGAAAGATTTAAGCTGCTTTGGTTCACCATTGGGGAGACCCAAATGGAGTAAATAAATAAAGCTGGGAGGGTAGATAAAAGAAAGTTTGGTTGGTAGTTGAAAGGAGAGAAGGAAGCAAGGAAGGGGGAGAGGAAATGGCTGCAAGGAAGAGAGAAAGAGGACATAGCATGGAGAAGGGGATACAGGGGGGAATGAAGTGGCACCTGCAAGTCTTTGTGGGTTCCCCTGTTGTATTCAATAATAATTAGCATTTGTGAATGCTTAAAGTATTCTAAACCTCAGAATTTCTTCAGAAACAAACTGTACAGCACTGGGTTTGAACTGGACCCTGTAAGTAACAGACTTTTAAAATACTTAAAATCTGCCAATAGATCTGGTTGCCCTAAATATAATGGCAACTCAGATATTTTCAGCAACAATTTACCTATTTCCCTAGGATTTTGTGCAGGTTGTAAGCAGCCAATTAGTATTTTTTGTCAGTGTGTATACATTTACATGCTTGTACACTGAAGTCAAGAAGTACGGTATTTATTCTTCACATACCTTCAACGTTAGAATGCCAAAGGGGGGGTGAATTTTGAAGAAATGTAGGAGTTACATGCACACTCTGCCAACATAGCATGTATTGTATTGTCACACCATAGCATACCCCAAGTAAGGGCCAAATTAGACATGATAATCACAAGGATGTTGCCACCATTTCCAAGTCATTTAAAACTGCCGCACAAGCCCATTTCTGATCAGGTCCACAGTGCAGTGCTTTTGTTTCTCCCCACATCTTTTCAAGCACTGGAATAGCTGTGCAGGCGTGTGACCATTTTGCTACTTAATAGGGTGGAGGGGACAGGAGAAGAGAACCTCAGCCGACTGTGCTGCAGGCCTCACTGCATTTTTAGAGGGGGGTGAAATGGCAGCATCTTTATAGAGGCCACCGGAACAGTCATGTCGCATTTGGCCCTAAGTTTGCCAGCTGTCCAGGAAGAAATGTTCTGTCCCTTAAATGTATTTCTTTTATTTATCTACAAAATTTGTAACCTACCTTTCTGCCCTCACAAGGGCCATCAAGGTGGCTATTAAAACCAACCCCTTAACGCACATAATTAAAACAATTAAAAACAGAGTTAAAATATGTACAAGACATAAAACCAGCAATTAAAACATTGGTGGCCACAACGGTGTGGTAGCCAGAGGGTACAGCCAAAAGTATCTGCAAGAGCCCCCTTGCCCAGGAAGGCAGCAGGAAAGTGGGGCTGAGACAAAAATCAAGAGTACCAGCGTTGTTAATGAAGGTCTGTGCTTTGGTTTGGTCACTGGGCCCATGAGTAGGGTTGCCAGCCTCCAGCCGATCTCCTGCTATTACAACTGATCTCCAGCCGATAAGGATCAGTTCACCTAGAGAAAATGGCCGCTTTTGCAATTAGACTTTATGGCATTGAAGTCCCTCCCCTCCCCAAACCCCACCCTCCTCAATCTCTGCCCCAAAAATCTTCCGCCGGTGGTGAAGAGGGACCTTGCAATCCTACCCATGAGATCTGTTCTGCGATAAGAGAGACTGCTCTGTTTCCCCTGTGTTGGGTTTGTGATTGGTATGGCTTGAGTATGATGGGATTTCTCAGAGACAAAAAGGTTTCTGACCCATGGAGATTTGTATGTGCAAATGTCTACTGAGTTTGTCCTATTTTTTGGTGGTGCACACTGTAAGGCAGGGGTGGGGAACCTTTTTCCTGCCAAGGGCTATTTGCACATTTATAACATCATTCGGGGGCCATAACCAGGTGTAGCTCTCCCGGCGGGGGGTGGGGAAGGCTACGGTTGCCAGGTCTCCAGCCACCACCTGGAGGTTGGCAACCCCAGGGGAGGCCATGCAGAAAAGGCCTGGAGGGTGCCCCCACTCCCCCCATCCTCCCGGGAGGGCAGCCAGCGGTGGGCCCGAGCAAATGAGGTGCCGGGGGGGTGGCGCAGCCCACAGCCGATCCGCAGGGAAGGAAAGAGGAAGGAAAGAAAACAGAGAAAGAGGAAAAGGGAGGGAGGGGAAAAGAGAGAAAAAGGGAGAAAGAAATGGAGGGAGGGGGAGAAAGAAAGAAAAGGACGGAGGGAGACAGACAAAGAGAAAAAGAGGGAGAGAGGGAGAGAAAGGAGAGTGAGAGGAAAAGAGGAAGAAAAGAAAGAAAAGCCTTCCCACACACACACACACCCGCGCATGCCGACCCCACGCGACCAGGCCCCAGCCTCCACACCTCCCCCCCCACACCCCCTGCCCCGGAGCTCCCGAGGGCCACGGAGAATGTCCTCGGGGGGGTGCATATGGCCCCCGGGCCTGAGGTTCCCCATTCCTGCTGTAAGGAGTAAAACTCGTATCAAGTCAGAGATGCCAAAGGGTCCAGCAACTGAAGCTTCCAGCTGCTGAAAGAAGGTGAATATGGAAGGCTAACATCAAGAATGCTCCCCCCCCATCTTAACTGTTGCTCTCAGTGCTGTGCCAGTTCTCAGCAGATGCTGGACTACTTAGTGAAGCTTTGTTTATTGCAACACAACTGCACATTTTGGCAACAGGATTTAATTACAACTGAAATCCATTGCATATTTTAAGATGCGCTGAGAGCCAATTGGCTGAAAAGCAGGCTAAAAATAATCAAATACATACATATTGCTTTAGCACTTGTTGAGAGTTCAAAGTGTTACATTAACTCATGGATATTTATATCAACCCTATAAAATAAGCTAATATTCTTATTAGTTTAATAACCTTATGTGCTAGTGCTGAGAAAGTGGTGGGTTGCTTAAGGATATTTTCTGAGTCTACAGTAGAGGTGAAATGGAGCCTGAGAAAGTAGGAGACTTCTTACAGGGGGGGGGGGGACTAACCAGAATTCATCCCCAGAACATTTGAATGCTCAACCACCTTTGGCTTAAGTGTACCAAAGTAATGCTGTCCTATGGCTTGTGTGTGTGTAAAGTGCTGTCAAGTCACAGCTGATGTATGGTAATCCCAGCAAGGACCTTTCTTGGCAATTGAGAAGCAGAGGTGGTTTGGTTATCATTAGTATAATAAAGATATCATATCCATGTTATAAATAGTACAGTATTGCTGAGGTGTCTTGTATTTTACTATTTATTAAAAACAATAGCTATGTAAAATCTGTCTGTATTTGTGGGTTATAGTGAATGTAAAGCTCCTAGCTTTCTACAAAATACCTCACTTGTATTCTTCCTTTGCTTCTCTGAAGCAATAGTTAGATTTCTATGTTTAGTCTATTTGTGATGAGCTCATTTGTTTTTTAAAAAATGAACAATAATTATATGTATTTATTTAGCCCATAAGGAAAAGTAAAAAGGAACCTGCAAAGTGGACAAAACTAATCATGTCCTGCCAGTGCATCCCGAGCCCGCTCCTGCAAAGCACTCCTGTGAACCCTGTGTGTGGCTAGTGGAGCAAGCTTTTTGGTGTGAGCCAAAGGCCTCCCAGCCCTTGGCCCTTAGCCCTTCCCTTGTTGCTTGTGGCCCTGAATGAGATGAGCTAGCAGATCCACTAGCCTAAGATGTAGTGATTATACTATCTCTTTCTGTATGTTTTTGCAAATTCTGTTTTTGTACTCTGTAAGCTGATTGGACTCCTAACTATTAAGAACAGTATGAAATATTTAAAACCATTAAAACATCCAGTTAAAAAATCACAGTTAAATAAAAATGCAGCCCGGAATATGGGAGTGTCATTGCCCCATTGATTTTATGGATGAAGATTTTTTAAAGTGTCCTACCTATACTCTTAAAGCACATTCAATGAATCTGATATTGACCTGCAATATTCTATTCACGTTTATATTAGTATTGTCTGGACAAAAGGGATCATCAGCTCTTCTCAAGGTCAACCTAGTATTTTCTGACACCTAAAGAATGACATAACAAATAATCAGAAAAAGCATGGAATGACAAAACAAATAATAAAAGAATGGCATGACAAGCAATAAATTTTAAAGGGGTTTAGATAAAATGCTTTGACAGTGTTAAGAACACTTGTTTTTGATGCTCACAACAATAGCCTATTGGAGGAGGAGCAAAATGGAGGTACTTGGAAGCCTGTTAGAATCTTAAAATATCTCCTGTACTTCCAACAAACCCCACTAAAGGAACTAACAGAGCAATCCTAAGGGGGGGGGTTGAACCCTTAGGAGGCAACATAACCCCTGCGGCAGCGTAAATGCCACTTGCACCAGCTACATGGGCATTTATTGCGCCAGAGACTGGTGCAGCAGCAGTGGCAGTGTTTCTCCAGCTCAGGGGCTCATGCCAGCACCAAGAGGGCATTCTCGGGGGCATTCCTTGAGCCTGTTTGCCCCAGGAACATCCCCAACAAAAACTTGTGCCTGCAGAAATGGTGGTGCAGCCCCTTGGAACTGCAAGGAGCAATTTCACAGGGCTTGGGGGAAATTACATTTTCAGCTTGCTGCGCTGAATCAGCAAGCTACTCAGGAGGCAGCATGGTGGCGCCGTCCCTGGATGCCCTGCAACTACCCTCCCCTTAGGATTGCGCTGCCTGTCTTAGAGGTTGTTTAGGTTAAATACTAATTAATGCTCAATTAAGGTAATTATGGCAGTCTTGACCTTTGACATGTGAATTAGAATCCCCGTGTGTATGCCATCTGCCACTCTATCACTTTCCTTTATGTTTAGAGTTGGTTTATTTACACATCTTGCAGACTTACTCTACCATTCCAATGATGATTTCTTTTGTATTTGGATGTGTAAGATAATGGTTCATCTCTTGCAAAAAAAACATTTTTCCATCTTCATTGTAATTGGGAAGTCTTCCTCTGTAACCCAGGAAGCTGGACTAGATTAACATCACATCTCATATTACTCGACTAGCAGAAAGTTATTTTATATAATGCTTTTAGACTTGGAGTTAAGTAACATGTGATGTTAGTCTTCCCTCATGATTGGAATTCCAGATTTGTAATTTCATCCTAAAATACTGTCATGGAGGGCAGTACATGTTGGGGCCATGGTACTAGGAAAGGGGATAAATCTTTATCCTTCTTCCTATGCTGCTTCCTCATGTTTGTTATCATACAGCCAAATGTTGAATGCTCAGATTGGCCACTGACAGGAGGTACAATCTCCTTAGAAGCATTTACTCAATTGCCTTTATCCTTGTTAGTTTAGTGGCCAGTGTCTCCATCCATCACATAGGAAACTGAGGTTTGATTCCTTGATGGGGAGTGTCTTTTGGGGCTTGGCTGCTGCATGCCCAACTTCCCTTGGCCCCCTCCAAGACTTCCAGTGAGATGTCCAGTCCCTTAGAAACACTTTCTTAGTGGTCTTTCACCTTGTAGTATAGTGAGAAGTATCTCTTTCTATCATGTGAGGGACCAGAGTTCCCCAATAGGGAGGGCAGCAAAACTTTCCCCTTTTTCTTCCTTCATTACACCCTGTGGCAAAGCTCCTTTCTTATTTCAGAAAGTTGCCATCCCAGCTGACCACCACTTAATGTATAGCCTAGCCCTGGACACTAACCAAATTTTATTTCACAAACACACGTAATGAGAAAAATTAGGGAATAAAACTTAAGGTAAGAATAAAATGTAGCAGTTATCAATTTATTATTATTTGGATAGTGTACTTTCAATGCATTTCAGTGATTCACTGCAAATGGATTTTTTCTGTGGAAAATCCAGTTGCAAATGATCATGAAAGTGCACTGAAAGTGGATTATCCATTATGTGTCAAAGCTGCCTATGCTGCCTCTTCAGAATCCTGCCCGATGCAGATTACAATGAAAAAGCACAGTAGGAAAACACAAGCCATTAAAATACAAACCATTGAACAGAGGCAGGCAATGGCAAACCACCTCTAAATGTCTCTTGCCTTGAAAAATCCCACAAGGGGTCACCATAAATTGGCTGTGACTTGATGCAATAATAATGTTTCTTAGCAACACCCTAGTAGAACATGCTTTTGAATTAATTCCATCTTAACGCAAGTATATCCAATACTAACCTCCATCAGCTTCTCGTATTGCAGAAGATACACCTCAAAATATTATATTACATGAGATTATTATCCAGGATGTTAGTTGCTTCTTCTACCATTGTAGACTTCTAGAGAATTATCTCCACTTCTTGGTGAAAGTATAAGCAATTGAGGGATTGCCTAGTTTTTTTCCTAACCCAGTAACACTCTATTATTTCAATTTCTGCCATCAATGGCTCTGACCTTTTGCATACTTTTTGTGGACAGCTGTCTGTCAAAATCTATGGGACGGAGTGCCAATAACTATGTTTAAAAGTAGATCACTAGCCCCATTAAGAATGGTATTAAATTGAGTCAAAACATACATACTGAGGAAGAGCATTCTCTTCTCTTTCTGAGCAAGGACCCAATCTTGCTCATGATTATTTCCACTACTTAATGCTTTTCTAATGGAGCTGCCAAAGGAGGGAGGGGTCTGGGGTACAAAATTACCAGGTCCCAAGTCAGCTTGAGGGCCCAGTGAAGCTAGAACCATCCTGCATTAAACAAATGCATTTCAGTTTATTTTACTTGTAGTGAAATTCTGCACTGCAACCACTAGGGGTGCAGGCAAGATAGAGCAGAGCAAACAGTTGGTGCTTCCTAGTTGGTGCTGTTTGTTACCCTTTTTTAGCATCAGTTTTTAAAAGAAAGCTCTCCACAGCTGCAAACTTTTAAAACTGCAAGGCTGAGAAAAACATTTCCTATCATGAGAAGTGCCTAAGCCCATCAACCAACCTGGTATGCCTTCATTTCTCTCTCTCAACATAGTAACAGAAAGCCAAGTGATTTGTTTTGTTATATTTGCTTTGGATTGGAATCATTGGGGGGGGGGGGAGTGGCAGAGGGAATTTTTGTCCTAGGTCCCATGGATCTCAGCAGCCCTGTTTCTTATCACAGTATCAGACACTTTGCATTCAAAAATCCAACCTGATTTCACAAGACAGAGTTGTTCAGAAATTCATATTGGAAAACAAGATAATAAGAGATAACAATTTCTTTGAAGAAATAAATTTTCTATCCTGTGCTGATTTTTTTTATATTTTTTTTTATATATTTTTTGTTGGGACATTCACTTTAATGTGTTCTAGGGTTGCCAGCTCTCTACAAAAAAGTGAACTCTGACTTTCTAGAAAGAAGAGCAGAAAGAAGAAGCTGCTAACAAACAGCTCTAAACTTACAAATGCACCGAATCATTTTTTAAAAACACACCCAGTCTTCTATAGAATTTTTGCTATTTTGCGATTTCCCTCCTTTTAGCTGATGCCAGCAACTTTTCTTGCCAGTCACAGATTTGGAAAGAGAAATCTTGTTTTCCTCCCAAATTTGCCATGGCCATGTGTGTACTAATGTTTGCATATACAAATTTAATTCGTGTGTTAGAAGTGGTTCCATGTTTCTCTTGGCATCTGGATATGATCTCTTGCATTTACCAGTAGCTTCTTAAGTGGCTTGGAACACTGATCAAATGTCACCTATTTCTGCCTATCTTCTATTTCTATTTTTGTTCTTGCAAGTAAGACCCAAAACTGGGAATAGGGAAGGAAGGGACTTGGATAAAGCTGGCATCTTTTAAGATTTATGAACTCCTAAATTTAGAAATGCCACTTTGTTAGTGCCAGCATGTACCTTATGCTTCTGTGCATGAGTCACTAAGGGGTGGGGGGGAGTGGCAGTCACCTCCTTTTGTGAGAGCTCATATGAGTAACATGAAATGGGTTCAATTAAACATTTTAACCACTGAATTTGCTCTGGATAAACAAAGTGTCCATCGGATGATAATGCCCCAGAAAGGAGTAGGAATCTTACAAAAAAAGGGAGTCTTCCTTCTGCAGCTCCATGCCTCTTATTATTCTATCCCAAATAGTTTTTTGAAAGAAAAACTGTTTTAGCAAAATATTAAACAGTATTCATTTGTCATTTCCCTGCAGGGACCAGGCAGCAACCCGCTGAGGTGGAAAATATTATAGACCTTGTATTGAATTGTTTATCTCCTTCCCTTTCGTCTCCTTTTTAGCTGCTCTTCCTTTGTGAGTGGTAATTTCGAGCTCTTCTGCGGGAAGTCAGCAGCATCCCCACTATCTGTGAACAGTAACTAATAAATGGTCGAGAGTTCATCTGATGAATGTTCATTTTTGAGCATATATGCACCCACTCACAAGACAGGGCCTTTCACTGCTACCTCGGCGTGTTCTTGCTATCAAATTTTGTCATCAGTTTTGATTTTCTCAAAAACCTGAGTAGCTTGTTTTTGGATTTTTTTTTTTTTAGATGAATGTCTTTTATATTTAGAAATGTTCAGGCTGTTATTTGAGTAGACAAAGAAAAAGAAAGAAAAAAGAAAGAAAGAAAAAGGCCTTGTCCCTGTGAGCTAAACACAATTTAAAGATGATGTAAAGAGCAGATAAAGGGCTTACCAGTGTCCGCTGCTGATGTGTTAATGCTGCTTCAATATGGGCTGGCACATGTGACAAGAGCACTTCAAACAAGATGGGAACTGGAAGAGATGCTTAAATGACTTGTGCCACTTTTCAATCAGGACTAAGCTAAATTTAAATTTATTTTTTGTCATATTGTCTTCTCTAGAGCAAAGGGGTTGGGGAAGGGCTTACATGGGTGTTACACTTTCATTTGGACTGGACAGCTTCCTCAAGTTGGGTTCCTATGACATAGGTTACAGAATGTTCACCTTGTACGGTGTAAGTACATGATATGCCTGACACGTGTCAGGTCACAGGAGTGTGACCAGACTCACAATCAGACGTACATTGGGAGAACTCATCTTTAAAGGGGTGACATGATAGCCATGTTTAAATATTTGAAGGGATGTCATGTTGATGAGGGAACTAGCTTGTTCTCTGTTGCTCCAGAGACTAGGACACGGAGTAATGGATTTAAACTAAGAGAAAAGCGATTCCACCTAAACATTGGGAAGAACTTTCTGATCGTGAGGGTGGTTCGACGGTGGAATGTGCTGCCTCGGAGGGTGGTGGAGTCCCTATCTTTGGAGGTCTTTAAGCAGAGGCTGGATGGCCATCTGTCAGGAGTGCTTTGATTGTGGGATCCTGCATGGTAGGGGCTTGGACTAGATGGCCCTTGTGGTCTCTTCCAACCCTGTGAACTTGTAAAAGTGCTCATTCATACAGCACTGCAAGGGAGGTCTGTGGATATGTGTGTGAGGGAGAAGAATGAGCTTCTTTTTTCCCTCCTACCCCACTTACACCAGCAAGAATAGTGGCAGGGGGTCTATTCACTCCTTTTCTCTGGCTCCTTGTGTCCTTCCTAGGGCATGTGGAATCAAGGGCAAAAAGCCTTCCCCCCGTTGCCCTTTGCACTTGCAAAAGCAAGGTGGGAGGAAAACCAGAAGCTCTTTCTCCCCCCTCACAGTGCTCCCTTGCAGTGCTGAATGAATGCTTTTTAAGGTGAGTTCTCCCTATGTACATCTGACCACAAATTCAATCATGCGCGTGTGACCCAACCAACATGTCTCTGCCTTAAAATATAGTTATGCCCTTGAAGGCTTGACTACATGAACCTTAGACCATTGTTCATCTAGCCCAGTCTTTTCTACTGTGACTTTCCATGGACTCAGGCAATAAAAGGTCTTCCCTATTATCTGAGACCCTTAAACTAAAGATCGGAACAGGGAGCTTCCAGATTTAAAGCATGTATGCTATCACTGAGCCACAGTTCTATCAGTTTCTGCACAACTTCTTGTGAGCAGTGGTTTATGTCTGATTTTTGGATAACATAACTGTTTTAATGGGTTGTAGCCAGTTTTGGAATTGCATCTGCCTTGTAATTTAAGGGAAATTATCAAGCAAGGTTTTATACCTCAAATGTTACTTTATGGCCATGTTGGATTTGCTGTTTAGTGGCAGGTAAGAGGAGAAATGTGCTTTTAGGGTGTGTGACTCCATCTCCTCCTGCACAATTATTTGGGGAGTCCATTAAGAGGCATCCTCTGCCCTCTTGAGGACACCAGTACTAGGATGAGCTGTTGCAGAAAAGTCTGCAATGAGTCACAAAAATTTGGAAGTGAATATTTGGGAGGAAAATGCAAAGGCAAAGAGAAATGGGTTGGCAGGTAGTGACTCTGGTTTTATCCTTTTGCTAGTACAGTTTAACTTGTATCTTCACCCATTAAATAAGAATGAGTTCACCCAAAGCTACCTTGCTTTAAATAAGGCACTACAAGCAGCAGCCTCTGCCTTGGGCTAGCGCCTGGATGTTGTGCTCAAGTGGTTGAGGGATAAGCTGAAACAGAATCTGGACAAGAATTTGAAGGTAATGGTAGTCAGGATGTCAGAAGATCCCAAAGGGATTGTTCTGCCCGCTTTGAATTGAGTGGTATTGAACTTGACACATTGGGAGAAGAGTTAGGAGTTTCATTAGATCTTGCTTTTTTGAATGAAGATCTGGTAAATGCAGTTGCAAGAAGGGCGTTCTTTCATATGTCTCTTTGTGCAGAAGTTGTCTCAGCTTCTGATGTCCGGGCCACACTGACCCATACTAGTAAAACTAGACTATTCCAATGTGCTGTACCTGGGGATCCTGAAGCTACAACTGGTGCAGAATACAGCTGACTAGAGCACAGAAATATGATCATTCCAGTTGTAAGACTGATTACCTACATGCTTCCAGGTCCAGCTCATGACTTTGGACCCACATAGCTGACGGACTGCCTCTCCTCAAATGAAACTGTGTGCCAACTCAGATCCTTACAGAGCTCTCTCCTGACTGGCCCCTTCCTCAGGTCACAGCCCAGTTACTTTCAGGTATGGCTTTGACTCTCTGGAATGGTGTTCCTAAGGCACTCAGGAGGGTGCCGACACTCACCTGTTACAGGAAGTTGTGCAAGGCTGCTGTATCAAAAAGGTATTTTGAGACTGGGTAATTCCCTTCTTGAGCTGTAAGAAGGTTTATTTGCTGTTACCTGTGCTTTAATTGTGTTATAGTGCTGGTACATACTGGCTTCTGTAAACTGCCTTGACAGTATGTTGATAGCAGGGAAGCTGGCAAAGAAACCTTCTAATAAATCAATCTAGAATGATGATGAGGTCTCAGATGTCCACTAGGCTTCAAATGACATTGTGTGTAACACATAAGGAGAGATTAAGTAATTGCCTCCACAAAAAAAGAGGCAATCAACTTTGTTGGTAGGAAAGCAGAAATACTGTCATCTTTGGAAATACTTTTAGTTTCTCTGCTCTTGTTACCCACTGTTCATTGTTTTACATGTTCTTTAATATTCACCAACCAAGGTGCATTGGTGTATCTTATTGTGTTTAATGGTTTGATAATTCAAATCAGGTTGATTACCCCAAGGGGCTGTTAGTAAGCCTTGTTTTAATAAGCTTCAATGTATATGATTGTCAAAAGTTAATTGACTTGTTAGGCTCACTTTTCCCAACTGCTGATTACTAAGCGTGAGTGGTAGGAAACAGTCATAAAAAGAAGGAACATTACATGCAAAAGGAGGCATAGCAAAATGCTACCAGCTGGCAAAAGGATGGAAATCACTGAAGAACGGTTCCGCATAAGAACGTAACAGAACAATGTCATATAAATAGAAATAGGACTCCAGCTGCTTGTTGCCACTAGAAAATCCGCATTTGTATAGGTTTACAGAAATGATATGCTGGACAATAATAAGATACCAATAACAGCTTATTAGTAGGCAGTTCCTAACAGCATCAGGCCTTCCATGTATATCTTTTCCTTTTTGGAAGGCTGGTTGGCAAATGAATGTTTTCTCCTATACAAAAATTAAAATTGCCTTCAAACTCATGTTTTAGTTTTAAGAAGAACCATGAGCCCATCTAATCCAGCATCATGTTACTAGCATCACCAGCGAGGGGTTTTGGGGAAGCATACAAGCAAAACATGATGGCTACCTCCTTCCCCCTAGTTTCTCCACCACATCTGGTGTTCAGTGGTATATTGCCTCCTTATTGATGCTGTCTTTAGCTAGCATGGCTAATCACAGTTAATAGAACTAAATCTTAATTGGTAAATGTAATAACTCCACAGCATCCAGTACCAAAACAGAACAGAAATTTATTAGAATATAAGTAAGGCCTGGTCTGGGCTCTGCTAGGCCATAACCAGCTACCGCCATAGGGTTGTCAGGTCCCTCTTTGCCATCAACAGGAGGTTTTTGGGGTAGAACCTGAGGAGGGCGGGGTTTGGAGAGGGGAGGGACTTCAATTCCATAGAGTCCAGTTGCCAAAGTGGCCATTTCCTCCAGGTGAACTGATCCTCCAGGTGAACTGAATTACCAGTTGTTGATCTCTACTCTGTGCCATAGAACTTTATTCTGGTGTAAATTCATGCCAGCAAGTTTTTTTTAAAGAATGACCTCTCTTTCTCTAAGGTTTGTTTATCCAAACGTTTTTATTTTGAAAGTGAACGGCTTCCTAGCATTTAAAGATGGGTAGTGCAGATCAGATTAACATGAAAGCATAACAATATTTAGGCAGAATGCATTTCTGTGATTGCAAGTTTATACATGACTATACACAAAAACAATATTTAGCTTTCATCTCCAAGGTAGGTGGAGTGGAAACCATGCAATTTTCTCTGTTACTGCTTGCAGCTTCCTTGACGGTAGGACAGCTCTTGTGGAAAATGGACCCATATAACTGCAGAGGGTTTTTTATTCTTAGAAGAGAAGAACTTGATAATCATACAGTACCTGCCTTATTCAAGCTGCTGTGCAATTTCAAGAACACTTTCATCAAAATCTGTAAATATCTCCTTCTCTGTTTTGACTTTCCAGAAATAGTCTTACATACCGTTAGTAGGGACTGGTTTGCATAACTCCACATGAACAATCCTGCCTGTCCGTCCTTGTTTGTGTGCTCATGTGGACAAACCAGGAAATTGCAAATACAAGCCACAGCAGTTCCCATGATCACTGCAATGCTTTTTCTCCAGCTTCTGTGATTCCAGTAATTGCCTCTTAGAACTACGTTGAGGATTGCACTCAAATCCATAGATATCTTTTTCATATATTAGAATCATAGAGTTGGAAGGGACCACCAGGATCATCTAGTCCAACCCCCTGCACAATGCAGGAAATTCACAACTACCTCCCCCCACACCCCCAGTGACCCCTATTCCATGCCCAAAAGATGGCAAAAAACCCCTCCAGGATCCCTGGCCAATCTGGCCTGGAGGAAAATTGCTTCCTGACCTCAAAGTTGGGATTGGCATTATCCTGGGCATGTAAGAAGGGGCCACAAGAGCCAAGCACTGACACAACCCTTCCTACCCTCCCTCTCATGATTTGCCTAAGTTTACATAATCAGCATTGCTGCCAGATGGCTATCTAGCCTCTGCTTAAAAACCTCCAAAGAAGGAGAGCACACCACCTCCTGAGGAAGCCTGTTCCACTGAGGAACTGCTCTAACTGTCAGAAAGTTCTTCCTAATGTTTAGCCAAAAACTCTTTTGATTTAATTTCAACCCATTGGTTCTGGCCCAACCTTCTGGGGCAACCAAAAACAACTCTACACCATCCTCTCTATGACAGCCCTTCAAGTACCGTATATACTCGGGTATAAGCCGACCCGAGTATAAGCCGACCCCCCCAAACTTGAGGCCAGAAAAGGGAATTTCTTATTGACCCGCGTATAAGCCGAGGGTCAATAAGAAATTCCCTTTTCTGGTAAAGCTGCGCTCTAAAATGGCGGCCGCCATTTTAGAGCGCAGGGAAGATCTTGCCCCTGCCCCAGGTCGCCCTCCCACCGGCCTCCCGGGACCTCCCAACCCACCCCAACCCACCCCGACCCCAGTGCCATTCAAGGGGGGAGGGGGAAGAGCCCCTGAACCCCCTACTCACCAGGAGAGTCGGCGGCGGCAGCAGCGGCGCAGCCTTCCCGGCCCTGCAGGAGGCCGCTGCCGGCCGGAAGAACCCTCGTGGGCCCGGCGGGGGCGGCGGCGCGGCCTTGACGGCCCTGCAGGAGGCCCCTGCCGGCCCCTGCCAGCCGGAGGAACCCTCGCGGGCCCGGCTGCGGGGGCGGCGGGGGGGGGGGCGGCGGCGAGGCCTGCCTGCTCCCAGGCAGGCCCCGCTGGCCGCTCCCAGGCCGCGGGAAGGCGAGCGGGCCGGCAGCGAAGGATGCCGGCAATGGTAAGTTTTCCTCCTCCCTCCTCCCTCCTCCCTCCTCCCCCCTCCCCTCTCCTACCGTATTGACCCGCGTATAAGCCGAGTTGGCTTTTTTCAGCCCTTTTTTTGGGCTGAAAAACTCGGCTTATACGAGAGTATATACGGTACTTAAAGATGGTTATCATCTCACCTCTCAGTGGTCTCCTCTCCAGGCTAAACATACCAAGCTCCTTCAACCTTTCCTCATAGGACTTGGTCTCCAGACCCCTCACCATCTTCGTTGTCCTCCTCTGGCCACATTCCAGCTTGTCTACATCCTTCTTAAATTGTGGTACCCAAAACTGAACACAATACTCTAGGTGAGTTCTAACCAGAGCAGAGTAAAGCGATACCATCACTTTGTATGATCTGGGCCAGTTCATATATTATTATGGGCTAGTTCATACATCTATGTATATAATTTGACTAATCAGCATGTGCTGATCTGCCAATGAATCTGTGAAATAACCCTAAATGAAATGCATCAAGCAGGGGTGGACTGGCCATTTAACACGCAGAGAAATTTCCTGATCAGCCATGGCCCTAGAGGTCCACTGGTGGCGAAGAGCGAGCAGAGCCAAGCACCAGAAATTCTGCCAGTGTCTCAGAGCTCAGGTCCTTCAGTGGCATTGATGATTGCTAACAGCTCACCAATTGCTTCCTGCTGCACTACTGCTAGTTTGTGGGAGGAGGCAATGGGGAGACAATGTGCATTGTTAGTGCTGCTGAGTGTGGGGCTTGCAGTACAGCAAGGACTGTTCCGTTTGGCATCTCTGGGGTGATTTTTATTCCCAGTCCACCCCTGGCTTCAAGGTGACATGAGATACCATGAAAATTATATCCAGTTAATTTGATCTGTGATGGCTCATATGTTCACATAAATGTGTGTGTGTTAAGTGCTGTCAAGTCGCTTCCGACTCATGGCGACCCTATGAATCAATGTCCTCCAAATTGTCCTATCTTTGACAACCTTGCTCAGGCCTTGCAAACTGAGGGCTGTGGCTTCCTTTATTGAGTCAATCCATCTCTTGTTGGGTCTTCCTCTTTTTCTGCTGCCCTCAACTTTTCCTAGCATGACCGTCTTTTCTAGTGACTCTTGTCTTCTCATAATGTGACCAAAATACGATAGCCTCAGTTTAGTCATTTTAGCTCATATAAATAGCTCTTTGATAATGAGAAATTAAGATAACAAATACTAAGGCATAGCAGTGTGCAAGAGCATGGGATACATATGCTCAAATGCACCACTGCATATATGTGTCTAAACATTTATACTAGTCTTTTATATAAGATAAAATATGTAAACTCAATGGAACGAGATAAACTATGTACTCCAAAACAGAGTTAAACCCTTCTTAGCCCGTTCCTTTTTTTAAAAAAAGTATTTATTTCTAGATAATAACAGATACAAAGAGATCAAAACTGATAAAATAGCTGAAACAGATAAAACAGAAAAAGTAGAAAGCAAAGACTGAGATTACTATTACACAAAAACATATCTAGCAAATTCAGAACAAGGACTATTTTGAACAAAGTATAATGAACATACCTAATATAATATGCATTGTAAAACCAATTGTACTTCAAAGAGATTACAGAAATCTGAATAGCTTAAACTAATAGTAACTGGACTTAGGACAGCACTGTAGAAGTTTTCATGATGCTATCTGATGAAAAAGGTCTGCCATGAAAGAGAAACTGATTACCATGTCTTGTAATATTAGGCTGCAAATTTTTGTAGGTTTGGCTATGTGTAAAAATTTTCCATTGCTTTATCTTATATGAAAGAAGATTTAGATACATTTATGCAGTGGTACGTTTTAGCATCTGTGTTCCATGAATTGATACATGTGCATTTGGAAGCCTGTCCTGATTTTGCCCTTGAAAGTACACATCCACCCTGACCTGGATGGCCCAGGCAAGCCCAATCTCATCAAATCTTGGAAACTAAGCAGGGTGGGTTCGGATTAGTATTTGGATTAGAGACCAACAGAGAAGTCCACGGTTGCTACACAGAGGCAGGAAACGTCTCTTGCCTTGAAAACCCTATAGGGTTGCCATAAGTCAGCTGTGACTTGACAGCATTTTCCACTGCAGCAAGTACACATCCATGGATAGTTATGATTGTTTATGCGGGCAGAAAAAACAGTGTGAAAACAAGCGATAAACACGGATGAGTGCACCAGCTCTTGCATCTCCCAATTTAATGAAACAAATGTAGGATTTTATTCACTGCATTTTAGACAGTTTTCTACCCACTTTTCATTGCCGCTTTCCTCCTCATTTGGTGGCACCCCTGCAATTTCTTCTCCCAGAATAGTGATTCATTGGTCGTTTGTCGCACCAAAGATCCTTATTATAAGTAACAAAGTATTGCTTGAGAGTGAATAGGCTGCATTGTCTTGTTTGATATAATGAGGGCAGGGAATTGGCTGATTCTTACCTGTTTTGAACGTGAATTGAAAGTTTAGCTTCCCAGAAAAGAACTAATATATTTTACAGTGCAATCCTAAGCAGAGTTACACCCTTCTAAGTCCACTGAAGGATGTAATTCTGCTTAAGATGCTTCGAAGGATGTAATTCTGCTTAAGATGGCACGGTGGGAGACAGAAATCACCTGTCTTTAGCCTTGCCAGTCTTTTGCCCATTTGCTGAGCACTCAGATATCAGAAAGGTATGTAAGTATTGCCACAATCAAATTTTAAACCATGGGTTTATCATTAGTATCTGTGAAATCAGTAGATCACTATAGCTGCAAATGCATCTGCTGGCCTCTTCTTTAGGAAGGTTTTGATTAATAGTTTTTGCAGCTTAGTCCAATATGACAGAAGTACAGTGCACTTTATGAATGCAATGCCTTATTATCTGTGAAATTCTGCTTCAGTCTAATAGAACCATTGACCATTTACCATAGATGGCAATAACCGAGGGTACCCTTTTTGTGGCATACTCCATCTAAATTGGACACACCTAGATTGCAGTGGAAGAGCTGCAAAGAAAAAGTGTTACTGGACTGTTCCTTCACTTTTTTTCTTTTTGATAAGCATTTGCTTAGATTAGCTATGTAGTTAAAGAATTTCTTTAGAGTGTAGGGCTAGATCTGGGAGACCCAGGTTCGAATCTGTCCTCTGCCATGGAAGCTTGCAGACTGATGTTAGGCCAGTCGCTCTCTCTCTCGCCATCTAACTTAGCTCAAAGGGTTGTTGTGAGGATAAAATGGAGAATGATGTAACCACTTTGGGTATAAATGAGGTAAAAGGACCAAAATGTTGTTGAGATGTACCTCTTGCCAGGAATTGAATGGTCTGATATCAGAAAGCAAACTAGATGCTTACATCTTTTTAATCTGTATCTGAATCAGGCCTGACCAGAGTCATCCAGAACAGTGTGCCAAATAGGGATGTGCACATCGATAAACGCAAACCAAAAATAAACCCGAAATTAGCCGTTTTGGCAATATTCGGGTTTTGGTTTTACTGAATACCAAAGCGTGGGAATAAAAACGAAGACAGATAGCCAATCGCCAAATCAGCCGAATAGGTATTTGGCCTTTTTTTTTTTTTTTTTGCTTCAGCTTCCCCCAGGCTTTTTTCTATGGGAATTTTTTTAATGAGCTCTGGGGGAAGCAATTTTGAAGGTAGAGTTCCCAAATTTTCAGGGTAGTTTCAAGGGACTCTCCTTGCATGAACTCCGAAGTTTGGTGAAGACTGGGTCAGGGGGTCATTTTATGGGGTCTGAAATGGTCACCACCTCCTCCATAGAGAAGTATTTACCATACTTCTACATGGAGGGAGGCAACTCCTTCTGTAACACATAAAATTGGACCCCCTGCCCCAAACTTGACCAAACTTTGGGGTTCATGCAAAGAGAGCTCCTTGCAGCCCCGCTGCAAATTTGGGGACCCCATCTCCAAAAATGTCCCCACAGGAGCTTTAAAAAAAAATCCCCAGAGACTATAATGGACCCAGTTTTTTTGGGTAAACCTGGAAATAAAGCCAAATTACAAATTAACTGGAATGGGTATTCAGCTTATTCCAGGTTTACCAATAAACCTGAACCCAATATTTACTACTTCTTCTTTTTTCTTTTTTGCATAACCCTAGTGCCAAAGTCCTAGATAGCTCCCTGCTCCTAGTTGGTTTGTATAATATAAAATTGTACTTGAGGGTAGTAGAAACAGGAAGAAGCAGGGAATGGGGGAACTATTATTGCTGTTCAGTATTGATATATTTATGTACCATGCAATTTCATAAAACAATGCTTGAATGTGTTTATTTACATTTTGAGCCATCTTCTTATTTAGAAACTGGTCAATATACAACAAGATTGTACTTCAGCTGCTGACTATAATGGTAACTATATGGTAAGACAACTCTCTGGGGGGAGAGTATGTAGATAAACAGTCTTCTCGTTATTTCTTGAATGACTGAGACTCCTCCAGAAGCATGGGGAAGTCTCATATTGTTGTTTGAACTTATAGGGTTTACAATTTTCTTCTCAATGGATATGCCTATGGTTCCAGTGAGAGAGTACTTTTTCATCTCCCCCCAGGGAAAATGCCCAAGATCCCACTCCAAGCACTATTGTCATGAATAGAAGAAGCTCAGCCCCTACCCCCACCCCTATAACTCAATTTCACATACATGTCTCTTCCTCTGTATAAGATTTTTTTATATAAATATAAACAGAATGGGAAAAAAGAAAGAAAATAGAAACCATATCACAACAGCCATTACAATTACATCAAAAGCAAAAGAGAAGAAAAGGTGTACATATAATATCATAAACAATAATATAATGAACTGGAAACAATAAATGATTATAGTAACAATTATCAGCAGTAAATAGTGATATAATAATGAGCAGCAAATGATAATTATCATAATAGTAAATATTTGTATAAATCATAAGAAACCCCATACAATACTTGATAAACACAATAATAATGTTAGATATTATTATAAAATGAATTGTAAAGAAATAGAATAGATGAAAAAAACTTGCAGTGGTCATTACTATTATAAATTTCTAAAATTACCTGATACCGTATATACCCGTGTATAAGCCGACCCGCGTATAAGCCGAGGTGCCTAATTTCTCCCCAAAAATGGGGAAAAATTAGGCACCCGCGTATAAGCCGAGGGTCGGCTTATAACCCCTCCCCCCCCCGCAGGCTTACCTGGGCTCCCGGCAGCAAGCGGCGCGGGCCTGGCGTCGTCGTCGTCACAACCAGGCGAGGGCCGGGGCAGCCTCCCTGCAGCTGCAGGAGGCCGCCCCAGGCCGCTCTCGTCCGCGAGAAGCAGCGGCGCGGCCGGGCGAGGGCCGGGGCAGCCTCCCTGCAGCTGCAGGAGGCTGCCCCAGGCCGCTCTCGGCCACGAGAAGCGGTGGCGCTGCCGGGCGAGGGCCGGGGCAGCCGCCCTGCAGCTGCAGGAGGCCGCCCCAGGCCGCTCTTGGCAGCAGGAAGCGGCGTGGGCCCGGCGGCGGCGGCAGTAAGTTCCCCCCTCCCTCCTCCCTCCTCCCTCCTCTCCCCTACCCTACCGTATTGACCCGCGTATAAGCCGAGTTCGGCTTTTTCAGCCCTTTTTTTGGGCTGAAACCTCGGCTTATACGCGAGTATATATGGTATATGATATGTGATAATCCATTATATATATAATGCTCCCCTTTTAACACCTTTTCAATATAATATAGAGGATTATTAATAATTCATATATAACATTTCAACAATGTTCGTTCCCTGCTCCCCATTTTTTTAAAAAAGTATAAGTAGTATGCTTTCTATTTGTCTTGAAATTCTTTGATTGGTCTTTAATTCACATAGTTCATTAATTTTGCCATTACTGCAGATTCAGCTAATTTGTTTTCCCAGTCCTCCCAGCGTGGACACTCTTCTGCTTTCCATTTTGTTGCAAATGTAACTCTGGCCACTGTTATCATATATCTAAACAATTCTTCTGATTTTTTTCGGACTATTTCTTGGCAAAATGCCCAATAGCATACTCTTGGATTCCATAGTAAATTTGATTTTGTTAAATTTTCTGGATTTTGACATGAATTTCCCCCCAATATTTCATTGTCTTTTTGCACATCCACCACATATGATAAAGAGAGCCGTCCACCTCTTTACATTTCCAGCATTTCCCTTTATAGTTCTTGTTCCTCTTCTTGGTATCCTTTGTAGTAATATACCACTGATAAAACATTTTATACCAGTTCTCTCTTAATGTTTGACTGGCTGTAAATTTTATATCTTTTGTTCATAAGGTTTCTCATTGTTGGAGAGATATTTCTTCCTCAAAATTTTGCATCCACCTAGCCATACATGTTTTCACTTGTTCTGTTTCTGTGAAGTAATAGCTTATACATTCATCCTAATAAATGTTGTGTTTGCTGCATTATCACACTTTCAAAATCAGTCAGCTCCCTCATTAGGCCTCTTGCTGTGTGAATGTCCTTTTAAAATCTTCAAACAAATTGCGAATGTAGTAGTCATTGTACTTTTTTGCCTTCATCCTTCATCTTTTGCCAAGACTTGATTTCTGCTTGTGAGTTTATCATACGTCCATGTGTTATAAAATCATTATTTTTTCTCACATTCTTATCATAGTATGCCTCTGTAGGGGACATTAATGGGGATATTGGAGGGCTAACTCTTCTTCGGGTAGATTCCCAAATTCTGAGTAGTCCATCTCTAATTACATGGATTTTATTTTGCATTGTGTTTTAAACTGATTTTTTAGTCCATAGGTAATTATGTAAAATGAGCCCCGTGGCGCAGAGTAGTAAGCTGCAGTACTGCAGTCCAAGCTCTGCTCATGACCTGAGTTCGATCCCGACAGAAGTTGGTTTCAGGTAGCCGGCTCAAGGTTGACTCAGCCTTCCATCCTTCCGAGGACGGTAAAATGAGTACCCAGGTCGGTAAAATGACTGACTCTTACCTTCCTGATTGTGTATGGAGGTGGGATGGGGCGACCTCTTCCAGACCCCATAACTTCAGACCCCCCAATCTTCACCAATCTTGGGGGTCCCTGCAAGCTCCCCTGCAAATTTGGGGGCTCTGCCTCAAAAAATGCCACCCAGGCCAAATTATTTTTGGGAAACCCCAAAATAAACCGAATTCCCATGTTTACCGGTATGGGAATTCTACTTATTTCGGGTTTCCTGAAAAAGATCGGGCCCAATAAATCTGAACCTGAATTTTACTAGGGTTTTTTTTTGCACATCCTACCCAGGAATACCCTGGGAACACCCCCACCCCCATGCCAGTGTGGGATTTTCCTTCTGGGAAAGCCCTACTGATATGGCTGCATTGGTGGCAGGGGCTGGTGGCACCGAGATGCCAACATGTTTACTGGTGCGGAGTCACGCTTGCTCCTAAGGAGCTTTAGCCCCCCTGGGTTCTTAATTGCTTAATCGCAGTTAAAATTGCTTTATCAAGGCATTTTTAATGCGGTTCCTCTAGCATTTGAATTCTGTCCATTATTTTCTTGGTTTGCTCCAATTTCTCTCTCTCTCTCTCTCTTTTTAAAGCTATGTCAATTAAGTTCCCTTTCATATAAGCCTTGCTGGTTTCCCAAATCGTAGCTATGGGGATATCAGTTGTGTTGTTTGATCTAAAAAATATTTTATATCTTTTTTACATTTTTATTATGTCATCTTGTGATAGAAGATTGTCATTTAATCGCCATCTTCCCTTCTGCCTCTGTTTTGTTGCCAAGTTACTGCTAATGGATTGTGATCTGCAAAAATCTTTGGTTGAATCTTTGCACTCTCTAGATTGATAACTAAGGTTTTTGATATCCAGCACATATTAATCCTTGAATAGTCTCTAGTATTCGGATTTTTGATCCTTCAGGCATCTCCAACGGTAACATTTCCATGTAATTAAACACAATTTTAGGAAGTTTGCCTCCTTTGGTTTTTTTAGACCTATCTTTTTTGGGATCCATTACCCCATTCATGTCTCTGAAGATTATTATCTCTCCTTGAAAATCTAATATGGATTGGGGGGAAATTAATAAAAATTTCATCTTGCGTTGTTTGGAGCATATATTGTTGCTCGTGTGTAAATCTTGCCTTCCGGAAGCCTGATTTTCAAGATAATATATCTTCCTTCAGAGAGACAAAATATCTCAAATAGCATCCAATGGGGAATGTAATGCAAATACATATTGATTAGCAAAATATTGCCTGAAAGAATGTAGAGATGTTATTTGCTTTGCAAATCACTTATCTGACAGTTAGCAAGCCTAGGCATCTACGGTTAATGAAAGTTGTCAAATATTTACCCATATAACCCAATTCAAAAGATGCTTTTGAGGGAAGTACATACCTTATTTACCTAAAAGGAATACTAGGTCCCCACCCACCCCCTGCACAAGTGCTGTCAAGAAAGAGGGAGTAATCTTAAATTCACATACAAATTACAATTGTCTACAGTAATAAAAACTTTCATGTATACATTAAGGGTTATTTTCCTTTTGGCTAAATATGGGTACATTAAAGAAAAACCCTCTGCAATCAGTAATTCTTGCATATATGAATGATTAGTTAATGATTAGTTAATTAGTTAAACTTTTTTAAGTCTAGTATATTAGTACGTTTTCCAGAACTGAACTCAATGAGTCTATAAAGAGATCAGCCAAGATTTGGTTTATGTAGTTTCCTCTCTATATCAGGTATAGCTATAAAGTTGATCAATGGCTATTTATCCATACTTCTGTGAGAAGTAGTAGAGCATTCTTAACAGACTTGGCTCCTCTGTACTCTGTAGAATGTAGGTGTGAAAAGAGCTTCCTTCCAGATTAGATAGAAATATAATGAACAAAATGATCTGCAGTGATGAAGTCTGAGAAATGAATATATATATATATATATATATATATATATATATATATATATATATATATATATATATATATATATATATATATATATATATATATATATATAATAGTGTATTTTATCTGCCAAAGAAAAGGTGGATATAAGAATAAAAATGTAGAAGAGATTTATGGGGGAGTTTTGTAGAAATGTACGGGAGAGAAAATAATGATGACCATCCAAATTAAGTAAAGTCTGTTTGGGTTTCATGATTGCAATGTAAACTAAGAAATTTATGCCACTAATTCCTTAACTAAAATGCAAATTAAGTTGTTACTTGCAACTGTAATTCAGTTTATCTGCAGGGATGTGAGAGTGCTCTTTTGAAATATGTTCCCCTATTTTTTCCATGTATATTTCAGGCAACAAGCTTGCTGAGTGGTTTATAGTATGTGAGCTCTGACTCATTGAGGCCCTCCAATCTAGATGTTCTAGCAGCAGAACTGTGTTATTAAATGTAGATCAACCCAGCCACATAGGAAAAGGGGTACACGGGTATGGAGAAGTTCAGTCTGAACAGCAAAAGTGTCTCATGAGTGAGGTACATAGCACCCTTCACCTGCTCACCACACTCTTCTACAGTCCATTCCCTCAAGCACTTATCTCCTGGCACTTCTAATATGGGAGCTCAGCTAAAAAGAAAAGCACATAGGAGGGAGAGATGGAAGCCAGGGCCATCAGCTGAAGTGGGAAGGGCCTGCACTCCTCATTGCTGCACCCTTTTTGCTATTAAAATAACCTCGTCTCTCTTTCTACAGGACTTAGACATTATTGGAGAGAAATGTGATTAGGACTGTCTACAATTTTTAAAGGTAAAAGCAACCATCTGTTGGGGGCCTCACTTCAGACTGGGACTTTACAGTTTAGATTGAGATTGTAAAAAATGATATTTTATAGATTTGGGTATACTGAAGCAAAAAAAATAAATGGTATTCCTTATATCCCCAAATTCCAGCACCAGTATGATTTTAGGATTTGGGTTTCATTTGGGAATCTGAAATTATTCAGCTTCATAATAGCATATGGTAAAGATATCCAGAGGTCTGGGAGGTTGTTTTTTAAGCTAGAGGCAGCAGATCTGTTGATGCCTCTCCACAGAAGAACTCCCAAGATTCAAGAAGATTGGGTCAGTGGCTTCAATTCTAGGGCCCCCCCAAAGAAGATGCCCCCATCCATCCTCTATTGTTTCCAATGGGGGGAGCCTTTCCCCCCCTCCAGGGCAAAAGCAAAGAGACTGCAGCAATCACCGGGCAATGCCTCCCATGCCAAGAACCAACACAGGCCCATCAGAACTCAAGCAGAGCCCAGGAATCCCTGCAGAACCACAAGCCAATGTGGCAAGCCCAACAGAACCAATGTCAAACCAGATAATCCCAGCAGGTTTTTGTTTTTAGTGAGAGGGAGGGGTTTTTGTGTATACCCTGTTCCTCCTCTCTCAGCAGTCTGCACACCCTCACTGTCTCAGAGGAGGAGCCTTGGGTGTTGCAGCTGCCCTTCATCACTGGATTTCCTTTTCTCACCTCCCACCCTTGTAAAGAATAATGTTACACACATGTAGATTAGCTTCATTATTTATGGTGCTCTTGTGGATTCTGCTGGTTTCTGTCAGACACACAGGTCCCTATCCTATTCTATCAATTTCATCTCCAACAAGATGAAGAACAGTTTTGGTGCAGTTGTATTATTTTCAGCATGTACTGTATTTTTCGCTCCATAGGACACACCGCTCCATAAGACGCACCTAGTTTTTAGAGGAGGAAAACAACAAAAAATCTTGTTTTCCTCCTCTAAAAACTTGTCTTATGGAGCAAATGCCGGCTGGGCGTGTGCGTGTCGGGACGGCGCGAGCCGGCATTTTCCGCCCCGACAGCCAGCTGGGAGGCGGGCGGGGCGCACAGAGCCGGCTCGCGTCGTCCCAGCGCTCCCAGCCGGCTCTGTGCGCTCCACCCACCTGCCAGCTGGCCGTCGGGGTGGGGAAAGCTGGCTGCGCTGGAACGACGCGAGCCGGCTTTGTGCGCCCCGACTGCCTCCCAGCTGGGAGGCAGGCAGGGCGCACAGAGCCGGCTGGGCGCGAGCCAGCTTTCCCCACCCCGACGGCCAGCTGGGAGGCGAGCGGGGCGCACAGAGCCGGCTGGGCACGCTGGAACGATGCGAGCTGGCTTTCCCCACCCCGACGGCCAGCTGGGAGGAGGGCGGGGCGCACAGAGCCGGCTCGCGTCATTCCAGCGCGCCCAGCCGGCTCTGTGTGCACATTCGCTCCATAAGATGAACAGATATTTCCCCTCACTTTTGAGGAGGAAAAAAGTGCGTCTTATGGAGCAAAAAATACGGTAATTTTTGTTTGGGGGTGGCTGATGACTGAGTGAGCACCACCTCCAACATAGCCACACAGCTACTTGGGTTCAGCTGAGGCATTTCAGCTCAGGTGGATTCGGAATTGCATTAGAAATGTTGGGGGTTCTGCCAATCAAATTGAATAAATGCCCTGCTGCTTTTTTCTAGTGACATTTTAATTTTGGAAAGAGCGTTTCATCCTGACTTTCCAAGACAGACCGAGAGAGGATGCAGGCACTAGCATGTGCTCACTTCACTCACACTCAAAGTCCAGAACTGGGAAGTTGAACAGTGGCAAGTTGACCTTCAGGAAGACCACCTGTTGAAGTTCAGGAAGACCACCTGCAGGGGAGCAGGCATGGGCAATGTGGACTGACAGTTCCACCTGCATTGGAGAAAACACCTCACTCTGCATGATCATCAGAGGGCATGAGAGGTCCGGCAGAGAGGTCCAGCTAGATCATCCCTTTCATGGCCCAGCAGCTCATTGGATAGGTGGTCTGCAACTCATAGGGCTCAGCAAGGTAGTCCCTCACCTTTGCAGTCTCCATATCCCATCTTATGTGCCTTTTGCATCCAGAGGGGCCTAGTGTCGGTCCAATGAGCTCCATCTCCAAGGTCATGGTTTTTTTTTTTCTGGATTTCATCAGGATAACTGGCTAGCATTAGAGATTCTCTAACATGCATTCAGCTGAAAAAATACTAGAAAATTACTGGTAAGGTATTTTTCTGGCTCAGATCTACCAAATACACATCCTGAATTGGGTCCGCTCCTGGACAAAAAAAATGGCTTGTCCCTTTAACAGAATCTTAATGGAATGTTATTTACCAGCTGGTATTATTTACCTCTGTGCTTGGAAAAGCTTCAGCTGCCCATTTCCATACATTACATCTTTGTTAAAGAGGCAAGCTTCCTTGACCCAAAAAAGAGAAAAGCAAAATATAATAAATAGTTCTATCTGATGGCAGTTTCGTAGGTTGAGGGGTACAGTCCCCAGAACACTCATCCCCATGGAAGAAAAGCTGTATACTATAAGGAAATACATTTCTTCTTCATACATTATGAAGAGGAAACTATAGGGAAATATATTTCCTCTTCATGTGAAAATAAAAATGAAACCTAATAGTAAAGAATGCAACTCAGATTTCCCCCCTGTACACTCCTCCTGGTTATTCAAAAGGAAAAAGCATGACTATAGATATATATTTATGCTAGACTTAAGCAGCCATTACCAAGGTTCACAAGTCTGACCTTGGGGAGCTTAACTGAAATGCTGACTTGCTACCTGCACAATGGGAAGACAAGACAAGACAAATAGCAGTCCCTTAATATCTAACCAGTAGTTACTTATCTACAGAAAAAGCAACAAACTATCAGGGAGCATGCTGCTTTTTGCTTTTACGGTTTCAATAAAATCTACCCAAAACTTGTTTTATAATAGGAAAAAGCCCTCAGTGGAAACCTTCTCCCAGAGCTGATATTTCCTCAAAAACTGTAGCATGGATTTGTACATTGCCTCCCACTGACAGAACATCCATTATGAGGAGACTTTGCATATTGTTCAGGGTAAAGAAAGCCAGGTAGAAAAAAAAAACATTAATTTAGCAGCAAATTAAGTCAGAAAGTCAGCTCATTTCAGAGTTTGGATCCTAAACAACGATTGCTTCCTAAATAAGGGCCAAACTACAGGTTACCATTTACATGAGTCTGCCATGAGGACTGCAGCATCAAGTTTACAGTGACAACTCTGTTTAGAAGTGCTTCGGAATCAGTGGCACAAGTGGAAGGCAGAAATCAGGCTCCTGAGATGCTTATAGATGGAGATGCTGCTGGGAACTCGCACCTGCAGTATGGATACAAGTCCTTATGGTGAACACATGTAACGAGGGAATATGTAACTTGGCTCTAAGCACAAGCAGTCTGAAAACACTTGATTGGTCAGGCCTAGGGCTGTCAAAAAAAAATCGGTTCGGGTTCGGGTGGCTTTGATTCGGTTCGGGAATGCCAATTCCTGAATCACCCCAATTCGGATTCGGGCCGATTCGGCTTAAATTCAGCATTCCTGAATCAATTTGGGCATTTAAATGGCATTTATAGCCATTTAAAGCCATGGCTCTGGGGGGGCATTTTTGGAGGTAGAAGTCCCAAACCTTCAGGGTAGCTTGAGGGTACCCTCCTTGCAAGAACCCCCAAGTTTGGTACGGTTTGGGTCAGGGGGTCCGGACTTATGGGGCCCGAAAGGAGGCAACCCCCTTCTCCATTAAAGCCAATGCAAACTTTTTGCATTGGTTTTAATAGAGAAGGGGGGTTGCCGCCTTCCAGACCCCATAACTCCGGACCCCCTTACCCAAACCACACCAAACCTGGGGGTTCTTGAAAGGAGGGTCCCCTCCTCTACCTAGGACCTCTACCTCCAAAAATGCCCCCCAGAGCTGTGGGAAAAAATTTCCCATTGGTTTTCTATTGGAGGCTGAATCAGGCAGAATCAGGCAGAATCGGCCAAATTGGCAAATCGGCCTGATTCAGATTCGGCGGTTTCCCACCTTTTTTTGGTTCGGCTGCTCCTGAACCAAAAACCAGCCGAATCAGGTAAAATTCGGCTGTTTTTTGGTTCAGGAACACCCAAATCAACAGCTCTAGTCAGGCCCACTATAAACTCTGGAGGCCTGGTCTTGTGCCCTGCCTGATCAGTGGAGCAGTGACTTTATGTTTGTGCTGACAACATTTCAGGAAGATGCTGACAGGACCGGAGGGTGTGCTATCCAGGTGTGGATTTCAGTTATGACCACCCACAGCCCCTACCTGGCCTTAACATGTTACATGCAGGGCTGAAACCGCTTCCCAGAATCTGTCTGGTTCCCTGCAATTGTCCCTGTTTCAATTTCTCTTTTTCCTTTTGAGAAATAAACCCAGGAGTTCTTATTTTTGCCTCCTGTTCACATTAACACATTTTCAATATTAATTTTGAATCATTGATGGCCACAAAAATGAGGTGAATTGAAACTTATGACACTGATAGCATTGAAAATAAATGAATGAATGAACATGTCCACATTGGCTCCTTACTGTGAAAAGGGAAAAAGTCTAAGCAAATCTACTCCAAACTCCCGTTATTCAATGGGCTTAGTCCCAGGAATGTGTTTTTAGGATGGCAGCCATAGTTGCATGTTGAAAAGTTACTTGTGGTTAGCTAATAAGTTTCCATCCACATTGCTTTGTAGAAGTTTAACAGAACACATAGGCATATTCCTGTCCCCCACCCCTTATAAGGATAGTGCTTCTGTTGTTCTACAGACAGTTTTTAAAAAGACTGAAACATTTGAGACAAGCTTTAAGAGAGGAGAGGAAAATTGTTTTCTGGTAAGCCATTCCAGACTGTCACGGGTTGCAATGAAGAAGAACTTGCAAAGAAGTTGGCAATTTCTCCCAGCTGTGCTATAAATGGATGCATTTTCTAGCCAGAGTATTTAGTAAGTGGCCAGCTGCTTGCGTTTCAGATGACAGCGTCCTGAGACTGCATCAAGCTAGCACTACATGAGAGATTGTCCATTTACTGAAATGGAGAACACTATGGCATTGACTGATGAATACCTTCTTAACCTTGGGATTTGCCAGACAAGATGCTGACTGGAGATCATTAAGACCTGACCAATCTCCCCAGATTTACACACTTAGTAAGAGTGACTTTTTACAAGGGATGCATATTCAAACTGCTCAAGAGCCACCTCAACCCATTTTAATAGAACTGATTCCCAATGTATGTTTAGAATAGAAAACATTCTGATCTGCCTGTTATTCTGGTGCCTTGTTGTCTGATTTCAGTTGTCTAGATGGTGGGAAGGATAGAAAAAGGGTTAGCAGATGATTGCTTGCCAGGCCTCTTGTCCAGAGTACAGGTTGCACATCAAAATGAACAGATGTAGTGGCACACCCATTTCCTGTAAAACCAGCCATAGCTTTTTGTGATCCACACAGTCAAAAGCCTTGCTGTAATCTATGAAACACAAGCTGATTTTCTTCTGAAATTCTCTTGTATGCTCCAGTAACCAATGTATATTTGCAATATGATCTCTAGTGCCTCTTCCTTTTCTGAAACCAGCTTGAACATCAGGAATTTCTCATTCCATATATGGTAACAGCCTTTGCTGTAAGATTTTTTGTATCACTTTACTTGTGTGAGAAATTAATGCAATGGTCAGATAGTTGCTGCAATCTTTGACGTCTCCTTTCTTGGGAACTGAAGGTAAATTGATCGTTTCTGTGGGCCATTGTTTTGTTTTCCATATCTGTTGGCATATTCTTGTCAAGATTGTGATGGACTCTGTCTCTGTGGCTTGGAATAGCTCTATTGATATCCCATCGGCTCCTGGTGATAATTGCTCTCAGTGAAGCTTTCACTTCCCTTTCTAAAACTGTAGGCTATGTTCATAGCCATTATGATTTAGTTCTACTTATAGTGGTAAAGTTGTGTTTATCTAAAATGTTTGCTACCTTGAATGTTGTGTTCCTATTTGAAACAGTTTTACATTTGTTTATCAAGCCACAAGGGTGCTGTTGTTTTATTGATTTTTGAGTCCCCTCCCCCAATTTTCCAATATGGATCTATGTAGCCAGGGGTATGCTGAGTTACACACTAGGGTTGCCAGCTCTTGATGGGGAAATACCTGGAGATTTTGGGGGTGGAACCTGAGGAGGGCAGGAGTTGGAAAGGGGAGGGAAATCAACAATGCCATATAGAGTCCACCCTTCAAAGAAGCCATTTTCTTTAGGGGAAATGATCTCTGTAGTCTGGAGATCAACTGTAAAAGCAGGAGATCTCCAGGTACCAACTGGTGGTGGGCAACCCTATTACACAAAGAACACTAAATCAATCACACAGTGTGCTCCTGTACATATTCATCACTCATTGTAAGATCCTGTGTCTGCCACCTCCTAAAAAAGAACTTGAAACAACTGTGAAGACTTTATTGATAATTGAAAAGTTGAATAGTAATCCATCATGTTAAATTGTATACTTACAGTTATGTAAATGGACTTTCTCATGCTCTTTGTTGATCTCTTGCTTTAAATTTTGATGCTGTTTGGCTCTTTGATTATAAAAGGTTGCCGACCCTGGCTTAGCATTAGTATAGCGTTTTCTATGTTCAAATCACAGGCATTATCTTCTTGTAAGATTTACAACAGCCCTGTATGATTGGCATTGTTGTCCCCATATAGCAGGTGGGATGGTGAGGTGAGTGTGGTGAGTACGAATTGCATATTGCCACCTGACAGCAGAGGCAAGATTTGAACTGAAGAACTTTGGTATCACAGCTCATTTTATTATACATTTATTTATGTCTATACCACATGCAACTGAAATAAATACATATTCTTCTCCTGGATATTTTTTCCTGCTGCTTTGTCCCTTCTTTTGTCAAATATTGGATTGTAAGTTCCTCAGGGCAGGGAATCTTTCTTTGTGCACACACACAGGAAGCTGCCGTATACGGAGTCAAACCACTGGTCCAGCAAAGCAACTGTTGTCTACTCTGATTGGCAGAAGTTCTCAGGCAGAGGTCTTCCATATCATCCACTACCTTTTAGCTCAGGATACCAGGGTTTGAGCCTGGGACTTTCTGCATCCCAAGCAGATGCTTTACCATTAAACCAAAGCCCCTCCTTTCCAATGCCATGTACATTGAGGGTGTGCAGAATATGTCCTTCTTGAAGACAACATTGAGGAGGATCTGATTAGTTATTTAACAGCTTTTCCTGCTGCAGAGCAAATGGAGATTACTGAAAGACCGGAACAGCTGAGATCTAGACTCCTGGAAATCAAGGATAGTTGTTCAATTTAATTCAATTCAATTCAATAACCTTTAATAGGCATAATACAGATTCTCACGACTGAAAACAGATCACACAAATCCCTGATGAACAAACCAGGGCCCCTACAGAGTATACAATACAATTAAGTATAAAATATATAAAATATACCATATTTTGGGATTAAACAAAAGGTTAAAATAAAGGATCAAAATAATCTAACCATCCAACCAGACTGTGATAAATAAGCGATGATAATCATTATCATTGACCAATCTCTAGAAACCACATCACAGCAGCAACTTGCAATATTAGTCAGGCTTCAAAGATCCCTGTCTCAGTAACATTACCAATTTTTTTGCAACCGAGGCAGTTGTTTCAGGCTTGACATTGGACAGTAGAGCAGTTAACATTCGGCTTTTATTATTGACTAAATCAATATCAAGCAAATCTAACAGTCATTACGAAGGCCCTCACCCAGGCAACATTCCAACATAATATACATAAGTGAGTCTGGGGATCCTGAACCACAGGGGCAGAGTCTGTCCTGATAAAGAATGTGATTGAATCTACCTAGTAAGACCTTCGATGGAAAGGCATTCATACGAGCTAAGAAAAAGGCTCTTCTTTGGTCTGGGTCCGTTAAATTATAAAAATAATGGATTGAGCCATGGAGCTTGGCTGGCTAGAGCCATGGAGCTTGGCTGGCTAGAGATACCAGAAAAAGCAGGTGAACATATATACACCTTAGTAGGGAAAAGGATTTGCAGTTCATGAACCAAAAGCCTTTGCCTGATTACTCGAAAGGTGGATCTTTCATCAGAAAGTAATAAAGAGTCAAAGTCAATCCCAATGCAGGCCAACCTCCGAAGAATAGTTTGGGACCATTGTGAGCTATAAGGGCCACTTTTCAGATGGGTTAGAAGACTGTCAGATACAGATCTAAAATGGATTTTAATCCAATATTTAAAAGTGGCAATCCAAGCCTTAGTATTAATACAGATTTGACCTAACTCTGCACAGATAGCTAGGTAGGGAATGCATTTAGGGGCTCCTAGAATTCATCTTTAAAAAGAGGCATGAATGCTCTCAATAGTTTGATTAAGGGCTGTGATCCAAATGGAACAACCATATAAAAGTTGCGGCAGCACCTTGGCATTAAAAATTTTAATTGCCACCGGAACATATTGATTACCTTTAGCAAAGGAAAAACTGTGATATCTGAACAGTAGAATGTTTGGCCAAGTTAATTGCACGGGATCGATGAGAGTTCATTTTCACACCACGAGACGCGCGTTCTGTGCACTCGGCTCTGACCTCCCAGAGCCCCAGATCCATCTCGGATCTGAGACGCTCGGATCTGTCACCCTCCTCGGATCCAACAGGAGATTAGTGCGGGTAAGCACGCAGCAGAGACAGAAGCCAGGTCAATGGCCACAGCGATCACCTTAAGGCGCCAGTCCTGGTTACGTACCACAGCTCTCCCTTTAGACACCAGAATACAGACTGAGGACTTACCCTTCAAGGGTGATTCCCTCTTTGCTTCTGGCACAATGGAATTTCTAACAAACATTAAAAAGGACAGACAGACAGCGAGATCCCTCGGTGTCACTCCTACTTTCCAAACCCAAAGAGAGAGATTCCAACCATGACAGCAGAGCTTTGGGTCGTCTTCCTACAGAGGCCAGCAATATCAACGCTTTCAACCATATCCTCCCCAAGGGAAGTTTCACCAGCAACACAACCAGCCAGGGCAGCGCAAGCAGGGCTTTAAGCAAAGGCCTACTACTACTAGCCCACATCAAAAGGATCAACGTCAACAGACACAGTGATTCTGACTATTGGGGCAAACCCCTCAAGGAGAGTTCCCATTCCTTGAGAGGCTGGACCACTTTGCTGATGCTTGGCGTTCCATTTGTTCAGATGCCTGGGTCCTTAGAGTTGTTTTAGAGGGCTACCGCCTGGAGTTGAAGGCCCAGTCCTATTGTTTTTTGGCAAGTTTGGCCTGGGACAACCACTTCCCAGATTTTGCCCCCCAGTTAGAGGAGCTCTTACAAAAGGGCGCTGTTCAAAAAGTTTCGTTACCTTGTTCTGGTTTTTTCTCCCGCATTTTTATGGTAGAGAAGAAGGATGGGGGATCCAGACCAATTATTGATCTGAGACTCCTTAATAAATGTTTATGTATTTCAATGTTCTGCATGGTCTCCTTGCCCTCTGTGATGGAACTAATTACCCCAGATACGTGGTTTGCTGTTTTGGACCTTAAAGACGCGTACTTTCACGTGTCTATACACCCTGACTACCGAAAATTCCTTATGTTTTGCTATGGGAAGGAGGTCTTCCAGTACACTGTCCTCCCCTTTGGACTCGCCACGGCTCCACGAGTTTTCACAAAATGCATGGCAGTGGTCATGTCTTTCCTTAGAAAACGGGGCTGAGGTATCTATCCATACCTAGACGACTAGCTGGTCACAGCTGACAGTCCTGCTAGACTTTCCTCCCACTTAGACCTAGTTCTAACCACATGTAGCAAGCTTGGTCTCATGGTGAACTTTAAGAAGTCCAAGCTAGTCCCATCCCCGCAATGATATTCATCTGAAGGCCATACACATAGCGGGAGTGCACAACACTTGGGCCAACTCCCTCAGCAGGCGGTTCTCTACGAACCACGAATGGGAACTTCTGGAGGTCTTCCTGCACCCCATCTTTCAGGAGTGGGGGGGTGCCACAGGTCGATCTATTTGCCACCAGAGAGAACAGAAAAGCAGAACAGTTCTGCTCTCTAGCGGGGAGCAAACTGGGGTCACTGGGGGACGCCTTTCAGCTAACTTGGTTGGGCACCCTGTTCTACGCATTCTCCCCTTCCCCCTACTGCAGAGAGTCTTGGGAAAGATCAGAGCGGACAACACTGCATGTATTCTGGTAGCACCACAGTGGCCTCGCCAGATATGGTTCACAGAACTTACGACACTGGCGGGAAGATTGTGCAGGCCATTCCCGAGGGACCCGAGACTGCTCAGGTGGGGCCACCTATATCACCACGACGTGAACAGGCTGTATCTGGCAGCATGGAAAATAGATCCCTAGCAGGAGAGGGTCTCTCATCCCCAGTAAAAGAGGTTATTCTCCAAGCAAGGAAACCCTGTACACGCTACTCGTATGACAGAAAGTGGCAGAGATTTGACAGGTGGTCCAAGTCTAAAGGGATCTCACCTTTCCTGTGCCCCCTTCCACGGATACTTGATTATTTACTGGAATTGAGTAAGACGGGGCTCTTAGTGGCCTCAGTGAGGGTACCTAGCCGCAATCTCGGCTTTTCACGATAAAATAGAAGGGTACACAGTCTTTTCACATCCCCTTTCCAAACGTTTCTTAAAGGGACTTATTAACCTATTTCCACCAACGCCCAGGTTGGTTCCTCAGTGATCTTTATCACTGGTACTAGCTAAGCTCATGTTGCCCCCATTTGAACCTCTACCCAGCGTTCACCTGTCTCTACTGTCAGCCAAGGTAGCCTTCCTGGTAGCAGTCACCTCCACCAGGAGGGTTGGGGAATTGGCAGCACTGAGAGTTGATAATCCCTTTCTCAGAATTTTTAATGAGAGGGTGGTATTACACCCCAGCCTCAAGTTCAAATCTAAGGTGATCTCCAGTTTTCATTTGAACCAGGACTTAGTACTGCCGGTTTTCTTCCCTAGACCAACTTCGTCGGCCGAGAAAACCCTTCACACCCTAGACGTCAAGAGGGCACTCCTCTATTATATTGACAGGACCAAAAATTTTAGGAGATCAAAAGCTCTCTTTCTTTGCTTCCAAGGTCACAAGAAGGGTCAGGCCGCTTCCCCCCAGTCCATAGCCAGATGGGTGGTTTCCGCAGTGAGATTGTCCTATAAAGAGGCAAAAAAGACTTATCCCCTGGGGGTCCGTGCTCATTCCACCAGGACCCAGGGCTCTTCAGCTGCTCTCCATAGGCAGGTTCCCATCCAGGAGATCTGCAAAGTGGCAACATGGGCCAGTGAGGACACCTTCATCAGGCACTACACACTGGATCAGAGGCAAGACATGACACTGCAGTGGGGCGAGCAGTCCTCCAGACGTTGTTCTCCTAGATCGACACCCACCTCCTTCATGGTAAGCTTGCTATAATCCCACATGTGGGGCTGCACCGAAGACTAAAAATGAAAACAGAGTTGCACTTACCTGTAACTGCTGTTCATTGAAGTCTTCGGTGCAGACACACATCCCTCCCTCCAACCCCGCTGTCGACCTAAAAACAAAAAAGAAAAAGAAAAAAGAGAGTGTTATAGAACGATAAGTAATTGTCTGAGATGTGACTCTTACCGGCTGCCACCAGGGCATGGCAAGGGCCAGGGTGCTATGAGGGCTAAGGCCCCGGTCGTACAGGTCGGCTGCGGGCAAGGAACTGAGGAGGGAGGGGATGCCCCGCCCAGGAGCATGCGGTGGATCCGGCAGGTAGCCGGCCGTGGCCAAGGGGAGGGGCATCCCCAATTAGAGGTCTGAGGCTAATAAAAGTTTCTGGCGGCAGGCCTGCATGCAGGCGCAGTCCCACATGTGTTTCTGCACCGAAGACTTCAATGAACAGCAGTTACAGGTAAGTGCAACTCTGTTTTCCAACTTAAATTATGCTGGAACATGACACCTAGATACTTGAAGGTTTTAACCTGTTCAATTTCCATACCTCCAATAGACCATTTCTGTGTATGCCAACTTCTAGAAAAAACCATAACTTTAGTTTTGGCATAATTAATTGCCAACTTATTATCTTGGCAATATTGATAAAATGATGTAAGGTATCTTTGGAGGCCAGCCTTGGTAATCGAGAGCAATGCAGTATCATCTACGTACAGTAATAAAGGAGATGGGTGACAAGCAAGCTTTGGGGGATGACCGTCAATGGAATCTAATCTGTCCGCAAAATCATTCAGAAACAAATTAAGAAGTTGGGGGGCAAGGATACAGCCTTGTTTACCACCAATTGTTGTGGGGATCCTATCAGTTAGGTAATCTTTGGATGAGTATCGAATTTGGCAGTATGTAGCAACATGAAGTTTCCTCAAAAGAAACAAAGGTCTTGGCTCCATACCCAGTCTAGATAGTTTACTCCACAGCATATCTCAATCAATCTTATCAAAGGCACTTTTTAGATCTATAAAAGCCACATATAGTTTTTTCCTACCAGTATTCATATACTTGTCCGCCAAAAACATGAGAGTCAGACAATGATCTACAATCGATTTGCCCTGTGAGAAACAAATTTGCTCCGGCCCAATGATATCAGATTTTGGATCCATTCAGTCAGCCGGAGTTCGAGATGTTTGACATAGAGCTTACCAATTATTACCAATAGTTGTATATTGCCTCAACCCTCCGCTTCTGTAGAAATTGATGCAGAGGTGGTTCTATCCACACAGGCAGATTCTGTGTTCAATTGGGCTATCTAAGAATCCACCAAATAATTCTTTGAGGGGTAAGGCATTACATCTGGCCAAGAAGGAGAGTATTCGAAAGGTTGTAACAGTTAAGAATTCCAGATAGTCTGGTAGCACTGGAAAAGATGGGGTTCGCTGACCCCTGAAAGAGGGTGTGCATTTCCTTTTGGCATCACCACATAGTTCAAGATGGTCCCTACATTCCAAATCTGTAAGTATCTGTTTTATTACTAAAGAGAGGTCTGAGGGAAAACTTGGATAGGAAATCTGTAAACCTGAAAGTCTTTCATCTACTCTCTTTGTCCAAGAGGACACAAAAGGGTCAAACTCAGTCCATTTTAAAAGATCAGGAAGGAAGTTCTGATCGAATAGAAAAAAATCTGAATTTCACCACAACTTTCCATGCTAACAGGGAGATGGAGCCAAGACCAGCCTCTAAGTATAAGTTAGAGTTTGAGATACAAATAGGCACTTGAAAGATGGCATGTAAAATTTTTGATTGCAAAGATTCAGTTTTAGAGGAAAGTGCAGGAAACCAAATCAGAGCTCCGTAAAGCAGGTAAAATCGAATTTTTACTTTATAGACTTCCAGAGCTAATGGAATAGATTGCTCTCCTAAGTGATAAAAGAGTCTCATAATTGCAGCTAGATGTGCTTTAGTAGATTCAAGAAGACAAAAATAATGAGATTTCCACTTATTGGAAGAGGTGAAATAAAAGCTACAATAGATTAATTGTGAGGAATGCTGGTCTAGTGAACCCAACTAGTTTCAAAGAGTTGCACAGATTTTATGTTAACGTCTCACATGATTAAAGGAAGAAGAAGAAGAGTTGGTTTTTATATGCCGATTTTCTCCGATTAAGGAGAATCAAAGTGGCTTACAAACTCCTCCCCTTCCTCTCCCTACAACAGACAACTTGTGAGGTAGGTGAGGCTGAGAGAGCTCTAAGAGAACTGTGAATAGCCCAAGGTCACTCAGCTGGCTTCATGTGCAGGAGTGTGGAAACCAACCCAGTTCACCAGATTAGAGTCCATCGCTCTTAACCACTACACCATGCTGACAAGAAGGAACTTATCAAGGCAATTGAGTTGCTTTAAACTTCATTATCTTGTCAGTGTTATGGCAATGGTCAAATTGTTGTCTTCAATACAGCATTTTTTTCCAATCAAGAGAGTTCCCTTGGCCTTACTATCTTTTTTTAAAATTCTAGTGTGGATATTGAAGCCAGCCATTACACAATATTAACCTGTATTAGACTCAGCTGTATGATTCACTGCAATTGACCTTGTCTGTCATTCAGCCCAGTTCTGGCAAATTGTTGGTGGTGCAGGAGGTAAATGATAAAAAGATGTTGTCATAACAAGTTTACATTGCAAAAGTAGACTTTTCTCAAGTTAATTAGGATTCCATCTCTTTTTTTTCCTGTCGAACGATCACTCCTAATAGCACATTTTTATTATTTCCAAGCATTTTTCTCTGCTAAGGTAACAATGCATCAGCTGCCTTGTAAAAGAGCCAAGCTAGATGTGGATGCAACTTCTTAAATCTGGGGGTGCTAGCGGTACAGAAGTCTAGTTTTTTTTATAAAAGTGGCATGCAGGGGTGGGACTGCTGGTTTGCTCAACCATTGCTTACCTCTTGATAGTGTCTCACCACAAGGGCTTTAATCCTGGCCAATTAACTTTTGGTATGAGAGCCTGGTGGAGAAGAAAATTACCTGGAGGCATAGAATCATACCAGTTTAGGGAACAGTTGAACATTGCTATCTGCACACCTTCTTGGTTCTAAAAATTGGGCTCTGCTGCCTTTTTTTATTTACAAGGCTGCCAAGCACTCAGACCAAGCTTCCCTTTGGGACCCTACCTTCCACCACCCAGACCCAACCTGAAATCACATGACTTGATGAAGATGTCAACCCAGCATGCGGCTGCTGTGAAAAAGGCAAATTTCATGCTGGCCATAATTAGACAAGGAATAGAGAATAAAGCTGCTGCTATCATACTACCCTTGTACAAATCTATGGTGAGACCACACTTAGAATATTGTGTACAGTTCTGGTCACCAAGTCTAAAAAAGGATATTGCAGAGCTTGAGAAGGTGCAGAAAAGAGCAACCAAAATGATCAAGGGGCTAGTGCAACTGTCCTATGAGGAGTGGTTAAAACGGTTTAGTTTGGAAAGAAGGTGGTTAAAGGGAGACATTATAGAGGTATATAAAATTATGCATGGTATGTAAAGATAATACTAGAACGCTGGGTCATCTGCTGAAGCTGAAGGGTGACAGATTCAAAACAGGTAAAAGGAAGTATTTCTTCACACAACACATAGTTAAATTGTGGAACTCCCTGCCCCAGGATGTGGTGATGGCTGCCAACTTGGAAGGCTTTAAGAGGGCAGTGGACATGTTCATGGAGGACAGTGCTTTTCATAGCTACTAGTCAAAATGGATACTAGACATGATGCATACCTATTCTCTCCAGGATCAGAAAAGCATGCCTACTATATCAGGTGCTTTGGAACACAGGCAGGACAATGCTGCTGCAGTCGTCTTGTTTGTGGGCTTCCTAGAGGCATCTAGTTGGCCACTGTGTGAATGGACTGCTGGACTTGATGGACCTTGGTTTGATCAAGCATGGCCTTTCTTATGTTCTTATGACTTGCCCAGCCCTATGGGCACAAGGTAATCATGTCCCTGAAATTATATCCCTCCTTCTCAATGGTCCTCTTTGTACATAACTGGGATACGAAAAACTAAGGTTTAACCAAACATTTGCCGTCCCCACATCTACATTGCCCCTAAGCTTCCTTTCCTCATTAATGAGTTGATCTGTTTCAAAAGCACCAAAGACTCGGAGAAGTTTCTAATAGTTAAAAGCCAGTGACTCGACAGCTAGGAACCGTTGTCTGTGAATGTGGCTTGATCGACTACATTTTGATTTGTTAGATGTGCAGCATTGGTCTTGTGAGAGTTGTTCGGGAAGTAAATAACATCTGCTGTACGACAGGCTGGCAGAACCTATTTGTAGTATAATTAAACAGCAATCATTTTGTTGGAGAGTAAACAAGAAGATAAACAGTCCATGAATTAACAACTGCAGCATCAGGGTGGCTTTTCTTTTTTTCTTTTTAAAAATGATTTTCTCTTTTCTCTCAGCAATGTACAGCGCATACTAAAATATACTGGCCATGTCTTTATGCAAAGGACTCTTCCTCAGTGCTGAATCAGAAGAAATATGTTTAGGTGCCGCAGTCATTAATGGCACTGTTTTCTCCCTGGAGGCATCTCTTTTGCCTCTAAGAATCCACTTTCATTTCTCTTTTTTTCCCCTTTTGTAAGATTAATCCTTTTCGTCAAATTCAGGCCTATTGGACCATCCTTAATGCTTTCATAGCTTCGAGACAAAATTATTTGCAGTGTGCTACATGAGGGACTACCAGTGATAGTTGTTCAGAAACGTTCTCTACCACAGAACATTGAGGACTGTTTCCCAATGGGGCTGTAGCTGTGGGAACTCTACCTCCAAAAATGCTCCCACAGGAGCTTTAAAAAAAATCCATATACTATAATGGATCCAATTTTGGGGGGGAAACACAGAAATAAAGTCAAATACCCATATTTACCGGTTTGGGTATTCAACTTTTATTTTAGGTTTATTAAAAAAAAATCGGGCCCAATAAAACCGAACCCAAAATTTACCGTTTGTATTTTTTTGCGCAACCCTAACATGCACAAATTGTGGGCTACCAACCTTAAAGTGCTCTGCTAGGGATTCAATAACAGTGCAGTCCTGTGCAGAGTTACACCCTTCTGTGCCCATTGACTTTAATGGGTGTAGATTGGTGAACCTCTGCTTAAGAGTGGGCTGTTAACAAGATGGTTGTCAGGCCACAATACTGGGACGATGGGCTTTGCTTGGCTTGTTGGGTCTGCTTAGTTCATCTAAATCAGAAGCTCATCACAAATTATCTAACCCATAGATTAAATATGACATTTCTAAACCAATTGTGCTTGTTGACAGCAAAACCCTTTGATTTCAGTGGAATGTATTTTAATTGAATTGTGTATCTTAAAGGATGGTATATCTATAACAATAAAAACAGAACATTTCAAATCTGGAGGCTTTCACAACATCTCCAAGCATTTTCATTGCCTCTTCTTTTATTAACCCATTCAGTTCTATATGATATTTGTTTTCCCACTACTGAGCATTGCTGTAGAATGAATCTGCTCACTATAACAATTTCAAACAAGTGAATTATCCTGGACTGTTCTTTGCTTAAACGTTTTCCATATCAAGTTGGAAACTTTCTTATAACAAATTCTTTTCTTTACATGTGCCAGATTGTGTATTTAACTGGTATAGAGATATTCTTTGTCCAAGTAGTAATGATTTCTCCAGTACATATTACTTGTAAGCTGTTGATCTCAGTTTTGAAGTTTAATAACACATTTTAATTTTGCAAACAGCACATCCCACCTTGTATATTGCTTTTATAATGTACTAACTGCTCATCACTTTCCTTCCCATATGTCATTTTCCATCATAGTAATAATTAATTTCTAGTATAATAATAAATGTTGTGCAGTAATGCAAGGAGGGCTGTTCAAGGATAAAAACAATATGTTTGGGAATACATGCATTTTAATACCAGCTGTTTTCCCAAATCAGGACATATTTAGATTGTTCCATCTGTTAAGATCTATGTATTTTGTCTTGGTTCTGTATGGTTGAATCTGCCTCCCTGGATATCCTTTTTTGTTTTCCATTCAGTTGTTGCTAGGAACCCCCCCCCCCCCAAGTATCTGGTCGTTTTAATGTCAGCCTTATGAAATTTATTTTACTCATATTCTGGGACATGACTAAAATCTTAGAGAGCCTGTAATAAATTATGAATGAAACTCTTGTTTGCATATAAACTGATATTTAAGGTATTCATGCCTAATTTCCTATTAATAGTGTTCAGGCTAGCTACGGAATTAATTGGCAATATAATAAGAGAGAAAAGAAAATCCTTTTTGATGTGCCTCTATGCAAATTAAATCTATCTAAAACCAGTATTTTTGTACATTTGGAATGCATAAACGTAGTATATTTTATATATTATCAGCCAATTTCAAAGGTTTCAAGGACATTCCATATATAATTTCACTCAAAGTGGTCAAATGCTTTTTTGGTGTCTTTCTTGGTGCAATCCTAAGGTCACTTTCCTGGGAGTAATCCCCACTGAATAGACCCTGAGTAGACCTTATTACAATAACTCTCCAAGAAAGCCACAGTAGAGTTATCATGGGAAATGTTCACTTTATGTATGATTTTATTACATATTCTCTGGTAATTTCCTGAATTTAATAAAATCCAATATAGTAATCATTAAAATATTTAGTTACCATTTTGCACAGTCTTGTGGCTAAGATCTAGAAATTCTGATTTGGAATTGAAAATAGGTCTTCTGACTTGAAAGCTCTTTCCTTTGTTTTCCACTTCGCATAATTTTGGCTTTCACAAATCAAGAATTCTTCCACATTGCTTAATTTCATTCAGTACATTAGTTAATGGAATCAGTGGATTTTCTTATGGCATTCCCCAACTGAGGCCATTGGTTGCTGGAGATGTATTGTTTTTACAGTGTTAAAAAAACAGTTTTACTTCTGCCAGAGACCCTGGTAGCTGCACATGTTTTACGAATCAGTAATAAAAAACAATTCTCATAGAAGAGATAAAAATGCATTATGGCTGGCTACTGAATATGTGAAATGACACCTCTGATAATTATCTTGTAAGGTGACGTACGTCATTAGAAAATAGAAGAACTATTTCCCACGTGCAAATTAAAACTTAATGTTGGTATTTATCAAGTGCTGTGCAGGTATGTGAATGTAATATTGGGTGAAATTGTGTGCTTTCAGGCACCCAGTGGAGCTTCACTGATCTTTCTATTGGTTTACTTCACAGTTCTATGGCCTATACTACTCTGGCCTAAATCCATTGAAATCGGTAGGCTTAGTCTAGAATAATTCTGCCCTAGGACTGCACTGTTTGTCCAGTTTGCCCTATAATAATCACAGAACCCCACTTCATCCACATTTCCACAATTTTCTGTGTTCCTTCTGTTGTTACTTCCAGATCTTCAGATGTTTATAGTGCCCACGGTGTGTATCTGACCAAGACAAGAACTCCTCCTTGACTCTACTGACTGGCATAGTAGTGACTCCACCTCCTTTCCCAGCACCCAAGATGTGCCTGTGACACCCTGGGAAATGTAGTCCACAGCTGCTTGATAGTATATGTCTCTTATCGTGCCTACCTTTTTGGATGGCTGGGTAGAGGGCTGGCCAGCCACACACTGCAAGCTGTAGCAGCAACCTTTGCCAGACCATAAGTGAAGGAGAAGAAAGGGGCACTGGAAGGACCCAGGAAGACAAGGAGGACAGCAGCTCTTTCAAGCCCTTCCAAGCTACATATGAGGCTCAGATAATAATTGAGCTATTTGGCAACTTCTTTTTGGCAGCTTAGTTTTTGCATGCCAGACTTTGAATTAAGGTTTGGTAGGAAGTACCCATTACTAGCTGTTCATGAATTAAATTTTGGCTGATTTCTAGCAACTACAGGAGGCATCTCTGCCACTCCAGTTGAAAAAAAAAAAGACACAGAGATTCTTTTGCTGTTGTGTTTGAAAGCATGCTATTATCTGAACTATCCTCTCTGTGCATTTCTAATACCTCAGTTTTTGAGGCTTAACAGCTTGGTTTTAAAGTTATTAAAATGGTATTGCCAGGATGGATCTTTGTCATAAGTTGTGGATCAGCCCAGCTTCCTTGTTGGCAGTTCCTGCCTTTGTGTGTGACTAAATTAAGAGGAAGACTTATTATGAGGAATGTTTTCCTGACTTAAACGTCCTACTCTTATAGTGAAAGTGTAAGATACAGTTCTATTTGTAAACAACTGAGGCGTAATATCTGCAATACATCTTGGAAAGGTATAATCACTGTCAAAATGACAACGCAACATCAGAGGAATTGACTGCAGTAATTGACAGAAATGGTGATCAGGCTCTGAAGCTGTTTTCTGATTGCATATTCATGATCCTTTCCCTATAATACGCTACAGTTACTGTGTGAGTTATTCTAAGTGGCTGTTTTAGCATCACTAGACTGACACTTTGTACTCGGAGATTTGCAAGTCTAATCTCAAATACAGTTCACTCTCGAGATGTCTGACTCTTGAAATGTGAACTTGGCTGTGAGACACATCAAAGAATTTCATTCACGAGGCAGCCTGTCATTGTAGATGTGGAGTTGCCTGTTTTGGGGTTGGATGCTGGTTAAAAATAGTGAGTTCTTTCTGTCTAACTCCCAAGGAGTCCCCTGTCTCACCCAATGCCTCTTGAGTGATCACAGATGCTCAGGTCTGCCAGCCACAAAGTAAACATGGGTGGAAGAACATAAAGTCTGGATGGGTTGTGGAAGCCAGAATTTGTTTAGATATTTATATTTTGCTTTACTCCACAATGTGGACCTAATGTGCTTGCATCAATCTCCCCTCCTCCATTTTAATCTCTCAGCAACAACTCTGTGAGGTAGGTTAGGCTGAGACTGACTCACCTAAAGTTATCCAACAGGCTTCTAGGGCAGATTGCGGGTTTGAACCTGGGTCCACCACAGCCTAGTCCTACACCCCAACCACTTTCTCACACTGGCTCTCACCATCCATTTTGAGCATGCATATCTACAGTTCTACCACAAAGAAGCCTAGCTTGACTCACTGTGATCACACCCAGCCTTGGGAGTGCAGAAACCCAACAATATACAAAGACTATGGCCGGCCCTTGTCTTGAAAGCTCCAAGCTTTGGAGCAGTAAGCAGATAACAACAGCACAAGTATTTCACCGCAACAGGGGCTCTATGTGTTTTTGGATCAGTTGCAGAAACCTGCCCAGCATTTTATTTTATTTTGAAAATGCATTTAGCTGCCAGCACTCAGTGGTTTAATCCAGATGCTGGAGAAGATCGAATTCAACAGCATCCACGGATATATAACCTCATGTTAGCATTTCAGATTAAGTGAATGATCTGGCACGGCACAGTCAAGTGGTGAGAGAACCCGACTCGCCAGCTCCTGGAATTTCCTGAAAAATGTCTGATGATCCAAGAAAGGATGAGGAATAGTCTTGTTACTGGTTTGTGAGGTGTCTGATCATTCATATGACAACCAGTTGTAGCTTCATTTCTTCTAAGGTACTGCTTATAACCTTTGGAAAGAGTGGGGGTTCACGTGTTTATCAGTGTAGGCTGAAGAGATCCTGTCTGGCCTTCTGAGTTGAAATTTGTTTTCAGTAGGAAATGCCTACTGTGTTTTGTCAGGTGTCATGAGACAATTTTTTAACTAAAGGGTTTTATCTTTTTAGCTGCTTTATAGCCAGCTTCTGGTCTGAGGTCTGTTTTAGAGCTATTTTTAGGGTGCTTAAAGGTTGTTATATGCTGTTTTAAATGGCTTATTTTTAATGATTTTATCGTATTGCTTTTACTTGTAAGCTGCCATGAACAGGAATGTAGAGAGGCAGTATATAAATACTTAAATAAATGACAACCTCCAAAGTGTATGTTAGTTTAATACGAAAATGATATACCTGAGCTTTTATTGTCAGATATGTAGTTAGGGTTGCCAACCTCTAGGTGGTAGCTGGAGATGTTCCTTACATGGAAACACTTCACTAGTAAGTGGAATGTTTTGTTACTGTGATGGTGTACCATCAAATAACACTTCCCTTTAGTTTGTAAGCAGAACACATGGACAGCAAACAGGGCTGCCAAACTCCAGGTGGGGCCTGGATGTTGAGGCTTAGGTAGCGAGCTTCGTTACATGTCAGACAAGGGTTAATATTGATTGTATAGAATGCTGATCAGTTCTAGAAGATGATGTAATCTCCAATGTGTTAATTAGCTATTGGTCAGTGAGGGATTCATTGAATACATGCTTGTTGTCACATACACAAGTAATCTGCATTTTACTGCTTTCCTATTTCCTTTGTGTAGAAGAGAAAGCAGTACCCAGTTACCCTTTGAATCTCATCCAGAGAAGGTCAAGAACTCAACACTGTAAATCTCCCACTATTACAACTGATCTCCATGTGATAGAGCTCACCTTGAGAAAATGGTTGCTTTGGAGGGTGGACTCTATAGTATTATACAGCACTGAGGTCCCTCCCCTCCCCAAACTCCATCCTCTTCAGCCCCCCCCCCCAAATCACCAGGTATTTCCCAACCTGGAGCTGGCAGCTCTTTATGTAGTGATACTTGAACTCTCTTTGCTTGAATTGTAATTTGGTCACAAACGACAAGCAGCATCTTCCAGTACTCAAAAAAGCTTTCTGAATTGGATCTCAAGTACTTTGCTCATCTGCATTCTTGCACTATGGATGTGATATTGGAGAGAGACCCAGGTTCAAATTCCTATTCAGCCATAAAGCAAACTAGATGATCTTGGTCCAATCAGAAGAAGAAGAGTAGGTTTTTATATGCCGACTTTCTCTACCACTTAAGGGAGACTCAAACCAGCTTACAATCCCCTTCCCTTCCCCTCCCCACAACAGACACCCTGTGAAGTAGGTAGGGCTGAGAGAGTGTGACTAGCCCAAGGTCACCCAGCTGGCTTCGTGTGGAGGAGTGGGGAAACAAATCCAGTTCACCAAATTAGCCTCCGCCGCTCATGTGGAGGAGTGGGGAATCAAACCCGGTTCTCCAGATCAGACTCACTTTCTCTCAGTCTAACATACCCTGTGGGGAAGCTATGAGGATAAAATGGAGGATGGGAGAACAATGCCTTGAATTCACTGGAGAAAGAGCAGGAAAAAAAATGTAATAAGGTTAAATTAAATTAAATTATCAGCAATCTGATATTATGGTTGGTAGACCTGAGAGCAAATGGGCATTATGAGCAGAATAAATTGGATATTTGAGCATGTTATTGGTAAAGTTTGCATCATCAGACAATAAAATCACCTGTATAGCAATGGCTCTGGTATCCTTATGACCCTATGGAGGGGGTGTAGTGCCATCAGGGAAGAAACCCTCAAGGAGGAGGGAATGATGTTGTCAGGGAACCTGATCTGAGCTTAGAGCAGATTGGCAGCTAGGTTCCATCCAAGTGGCTGCAGGATCATTTTCCTTCCTAATAAGAGGATATCAGGCACAAGCACTAGAACTTGACTTAGCATGCCTGCCAGGTGAGCAGGTGAGCAGGCTATAAAAGAAGAAGAAACAGCAGCAAGGGGGCTTCATAGGGGATTTGTTGGAGACCTGTTGCTTCTGTAAGAAGCCCCCAGTGATGGAAGGGATGTGAGGATCCTTCTTTATGTACATTGGGGGGGGGTTGCAATTAAAGTGTATTTATGTTACCACAGTACGTTGCCTTGTTGAGTGTCCTTTGACCATTGGAAAGAACCCTTGCTTCAGACAATAAAGTATGTGAGGTTGCATTTCTTCATTCTATCAAGCAAGAATATGGAGGCACGATGGATCTCAGCATTGCCAGAAAGAAATGGAATACAGATATGATGCAATTTTCCCATACAGATTGGGTGCTAGGTTGCTTTTGCCTATCTGTAAATATATTGCAAGCCCACAATAAACTACTCAAAATCTGCTTTATGCTATCCTTAATGATGCTTCATCTGTTGAAGTAGAGGGATTCATCAGTATGTTCTTCATTCCCTCCTTTATCCTGGGCTTGTGAAGCAAAAAAAAAAAAGTCACTGATATCTAACTGAAGCTTATGTAAACTCAATTCTACAGTTACTTGTTTACCCAACTTCTGTTAAAACATCTATATAACTGTTTGTCCTTCTCAAGCCTCTCCAGAACATTTCATTTATATTTAAGATATTTTCAACCCATTATTCACTAACAAAGGGCTCAATGCAACTAACAATCCATTTTAAAAAGTGTATAAAAAACAGACAACAGCGTTTTTCTGGCACAAGGGCTTACGCCAGCACCAAAAGGAGCATTCCCCTAAGCCCTTTCACCCCATGAATACCCCCTTTTGCAAGTGCAAACTTGCCTGCAAAAACAACAGCGCAGCCCTGTGTAACTCAATGCGGCAGTTACATGGGGTTTTGGGGGGGAAATACATTTTCCCCTTCTGCGCCGGGCCACCAGGCCATTCAGAAGGCAGCATGGCTGTGCCATCACTGAGCCTGCCATAAGTACTCCCCTTAGGATTGCGCTCTAAGTCATGCCTAGGGTTGCCAACCTCCAGGTAGTAGCTGGAGATCTCCTGCTATTACAACTCGCCTCCAGCCGATAGAGATCAGTTCACCTGGAGAAAATGGCCCTCCCCTCCCCAAACTCTGTCCTCCTCAGGCTCTGCCCCAAAAATCTCCCACTGGTTGCAAGAGGGACCGGGCAATCCTAGTCACGCCTCTGTCTCCACCTCTTAGGAGTGATGTGCCACCATGGTACCACTCCTGTCCAAATGAAATGTTGAAAAGTCCAGGAGGGAGGCAGATTTGCCAACAGTTTTACTTTTTGAACAGCTTTTCTTTTAGGCCAGAAGTGGCCTTTTCAGTATAAGATCTTCCTGATTTGAGGATGTCTTGAGGCTTCCAAAGACCTATCCTCACCTTGCCCTCCCCCTCTCCTAATTCTCAGGAGTTTGAGATAGTGAATACCTTTCTGATTTGTGTATGAAATAAAACCATGCCACGTTTCATAGAAATCTGATATTTTAACTTTGACTACTGTAAGTTGATTACTATTTTTGCATGGCTCTTACAGTCATACACACACACCCGAACTACTTCAGGGCTTTGTTTTGATAATACTTGCATTTTCTGATCGTCAGAGGTTGCTTGGCCCTCCCCATGTGTTTTCTGGACGCTGGCTAAACACAAATCCAGAAAATGTGCGGAAACGTATGGGGAGGGCAAGGCAACCTCTGACAGTCAGAAAATGCAAGTATTATGAAAGCAAAGCCCCGAAGTAATCGGTGAGGTGACCACAAGGAAACAATCATGCATAAATGGTCAGTGTATCAATTTTTCTGCCATAGCTATTTGCCACAATAGCAAGAATGTGATGTTAAAGTTCTGTGGTTTTCCAACATTTTGCTGTTATCTTACAGGCTGCCATCAACATAAACACTATTAATCCCTTGGATGCCACTTTTCCATTCTCTCCCCCCCTCCCCAGATTGTTAACAGAGCCTATGCTGGTGTAGCATGGATGGTTTGATACGTAATATTTGTCATTTCTATAAATATTTTTCCCCAAACTGTAACACTACAGGGCATGTCCACCACATGAAGATATGTTCACCTTGCTGGTTGCAATTTCTTCAACATTTTGTCTTATTTATATTATTTATTCTTGCAAGACACACTGGATTAATATACCATTGGTATAGTAGTTTCAAATAATTCTCCTTAAGGACTACTGATATAGCTTTCCTTGTTTGAGTAATCCACAATTTATTTTGTTCTATTTTTATCCCAATATCATTTTCCCATATTGTTTTCAATCCATTTCACATACTTGTATTTATTTCAATTAAATGAGAATATATTTTGGAAATTAATCCTTTTGTGGTATTCATATGTTCCATTAGGATCTGCTAAAATTTCATCATCTTTCTGGTCATACTTTGCCTTACTGTAGGATTCATAATTAGGTAGTATAATTGATGAAAGAGAATCCAATTCATTGACACTTCTTGCAGCTTTTTCTTTTAATTGTACAGTGAGGGGAGTTCCATTTTTATAAAAGTCTCTCTTTCTGTAAAACCCCTTTTCTTTCCATTTAACATATTTCTGTGGCTTGCCTACCTAAGAAAAATTGGGTTGTAGTGTAAATGGAAGCAGTGGGGATATTTCTGGAATTAATTTATTTTCCATTTATTCCAATTTTAATGTAGTTTATAGAAAAGGATTCTCAACTTATTTTATATATTTTTTCAATTAATTCTAATTAATTTCCCTGTTTATTCCATACCTACCCATGGTTTATCAGAGGCTTCCTCCAGACATGATACCACTGCTCTCAACTGGTTTCCCTCATAATATTTACTTGTACTAGGCTCTCCCTCCCATCCCCTTAATCCAATCTCTTTTGTCTCAAAGTCTTTGTTAGTCGTGGTCTTTTGCCTTGATAAATAAAACTAGTGAATTTTTTTGCCACTTTGCCAAGCCTTTTGGTTTCATTGATACAGGGAGTGTTTGAAAGAAATAGTTTAATTTTGGCAACGCTGCCATTTTTATAGCACTGGTTCTGCCCATGATTGTCAAATATATCTGGGACCATCTTTTAACATCTTTTCTTATTTGTTGGATCACTGGATAAAAATTAAATTGCTGAAGTTTATTTAAATTCTTTGGAATAGTTACTCCCAAGTATTTAAATGGTTTTATGAAATATTGGGATACCTATGTCATTTTGGATTTCATGTTGTATTTTGGGTTTAATGTTTATAGCACTCCAGATTGTTTATAATTAATATGTAATCCTGCTACTGCTCCATATTGATGGATCTCTCTCATTAATTCTGGTAAGGCTTCCTTAGGATTTATGGTTAATATTGCCACAGCAAACATATTGATCTTGTGTATTTGACTACAGCAATGTTAATCTCTCTTATGATTCTTTTACAGTATGTTAAATAGTTGATATGGAATGGGGATATAGATCATCTGCCTGGTCTTCAGCACTGCAAAAATGTTTCTTATCTAAGAAATAAATTGGGGGGATAGACAAGAATAGTAGCAGCATACCAGTTCTAAAGTGTCCTTTAGAATGAGAAAGGGGCAGAGAGAACATTTGTCTGGAGGCCCATCATGGCTCTCTGAAGTTTGGGTGTGACCTTAGGTGAGCTGCTCTCTTTTAACCTCAACCCCCTCTCCCTTCCTGAAGTATGGAAATAAATAATAATACTGGCCTGCATCATTGTATGGATTACAAGATAATGCTTTGAACACTGAAGGCTCAGTGTAAATGTTCAGCATTATCTTTATGCATAGTAGCTTTCTGGATGCAATCAATTTAATTACCATTAACTTTACTGTGCATCTTAACTTGGTTTGACCTCTAGCATTCAGGGTATATACTTACCATCTTCATGGTCCACTTTATTCTTTGGATAAAATACAACACTGGCTGTGCAAGCTAACACCACACAGCTTGTTAGGGTGTGTGTTTTTTAATTGCTGCAAGATTTTTTAATGTGTTGTCATACTTATAGGTTTTGATCCACTTTATGTTAGTAGAGCTGCTCAACAGGCAATAGCTACCACACGGTGGCAGTAGTGAGTCACATAGACTTGAAAGCATAACTGAATGATAACAGCCCTTACAAGCATAATATTTATTGTAAAGGAGAGAGAGAGAGAGAGAGACCAACCAGTAAAGGAACAAGGAGGGGGAAAATGCCCATTTATTAGATTTTCCAACAACCTGGAAAAATGTCCTGCCCCTTAAATAGAGGCTTAATATGTGGAAATGGGCATCTGAAGATTTTCCTGATGTGAACAACATTGCATGGCAAATAACATCCCAACAAGCCTCTCAAGGGCCAGGACATTATTTTCCTCCATCTTGTTGGCAACACTACCCACTTATGGGTAAAACTCTGCACTCAATTTATAGTTGCTCTATCACACTAGAGCATCACAGAGGCAGTTTGCAAAATAAGTTGCTCGGGTAGTCCCAAACAGAAATTTAAAATTTTCTGCAAAACTTAGGTGTAATTATGAGGTGCTAATGGTGCCTTTTGGAATTAGCACTCTATTAAAGAACCATTACATTTTCAATCCTCTGGGAAATTTAGAATGTAGAATAAAAGTATAAAGATATATATGAATAACGTGTTAATTCCAGAGGGGTAGCTTTGAGGGGCATTCACAGCAAAATTAAAGAGGAGTCCAGTGATGCTCTAAAGACTAACAAAATGAAGTGATTAAGTGAGCTCTGACTCCTCGGAGTGTATGCTGGAATACATTTTGTTAGTCTACAAAGTGCTCCTAGGCTGCTGTTTAATTAAGCATGTGGACAGATACCAAAAACAAACTGAGTAGCGGCAGACACATCCGTAGGAATAATGAAGGGATACATAAAATACTTCCAAGTTTTGTCTTAGAAAGCTGCAGTTGTGGGTCCTGTTGTAATCACCAGGAAACCTTCTGACAGGCAGATGTGAGCTTGGAAAGGGCTGCCTCGGCTATGGAAATCTGACTGGTCCTGGGATCTCTCCCCAAAGTAACAGAACTATCTTCTCTAGCATCACTGTAGCCTAGGCAGAACATTTTGTTTCCCCCAGGTTGTTGGCTCTTAAAAAAAAAAAAACTTTCCCCTGCTAAAATTTTTTTTGATCCTTGATTGAATCAAGGGCAATGACATGAATCTTCTCAAGCCTTAAGCAAAGAACAGTTTTTCCTTGGCCAAGTGTGAATAGTTTTGGTAAGGTAATATGCATAAAGTATCATCATTATCTATCATGTTGTCAGATTTTGCCCAACTAATGGCAGCAAGGGCCTCCGGTAAAAGAAGAAGATATAAACACAGTTATCAGTGGCAGGCTAGAAAGAGTAGATTTGTCTGAAGATGAGAGAGAGCAAGAGAGCTAACATCTCAGCTGGTGTAAATCAATAGGGTAGAAATAGCTGGCAATGACAGTAATCGTATACCAGAAAAGACTGTCAGAGCATCATATTTTGAAAGGCACAGTAGCTGTTGGGAGAAAGACCTTGATTTCAGCCAGGACTGTGCCCTAGAGCAGCTTGTTAGCACCATGCAGGAACATGTCCACCCCAGCCTGGGCAACTTACAGGACAACCCAAAGCAGCTCTATTCAGAAGCATATCAGGACTACTCAACTGGGGCTTACTCGCAGGAAAGTGTCCTTGGGATTGCACTGCTAACCCAGTGGGGTTTACTCCTAAATTGATGACTACAGGGGAAAAATTAATTTCCTAGAATATGAGAAAAATGCTTCTGCTGCTATTTAGCCACAGTTATTGGACAAGGGGAAGAGCTTATCTCTAAAAAGGGATTAATAGGTTAATTCAAGCCACACCTTCAGGCAGGATGTAGCCAATTATCCATTTTGCAGAGAGGGGGAGAGAGAACACACTGGTATGACACTATAGTCCTTTTTGGATGTTAAGGGGAAAGAATGAATATGTGAGCAGGATTTAGTATAGCCAGCTGGCCTGGAGAAATTTTTTTCCTGTTCCTTTAATTTAATTTGTGGAAATAGGCAGGTGAAGCTTCTCATGGCATTGATGTAAATAACATCCCATTAAGCCTCTGTTTAAGGAACAAGACACTTTTCTTCAGGACAACTGGCAACCCTAGGGGACCAGAGACATGGAGTCAGGATTCACTGTGATTCACAATTTGCCTAGCACTTAAATCTCATTGAATGTGATGCCAGGTGAATTATTTGGAGAGCATGCTACATATTGTGTTTTAAATAGCAACTCTCCAGGGCCATTCAACTACATGAAAATGCGGGGAGGGGAATCATAGAATCGTAGAATTGGAAGAGACCACCAGGGTCATGTAGTCCAGCCCCTTGCACAATGCAGGAAGTTCACAACTACCTCCCTGCCACGCCCCCAGTGACCAGAAGATGACCAAAAAATCATCCAGGATCCCTGGCCAATGTACCCTGGAGGAAAATTGCTTCCTGACCCCAAAGTGGCAGTTGGAATTTCCCTAGGCATGTAAGAGAGCATTCATGGCTACTAGTTAACTTGGAAACTAGTCATGATGCATACCTATTCTCTCCAGGATCAGATGAGCATGCCTATTATATTAGGTGCCGTGGAACACAGGCAGGATGGTGCTGCTGCAGTCATCTTGTTTGGGGGCTTCCTAGAGGCACCTGGTTGGTCACTGTGTGAACAGACTGCTGAACTTGATGGGCCTTGGTCTGATCCAGCAGGGCTTTTGTTATGTTCTTAGAAATGGTGTTGCATGATATTCTGACATCTTGTCCAGGCATCAGCTGATACTCTGGAATATCCCCCAAACTCTATAATAGCACCACAGAGTTTGGAGAGAAGTCCAGAGTGTCAGCTGACACAGTGACATCACATCTGGGTTTTTGCCTAGATGTGACGTCAAGGCAGCATGCTATGTCATGGCTGCCCCTTGTGTGTGTGTTTTAAGTGCCGTCAAGTCGCTTCCGACTCATGGCGACCCTATGAATGAAAGTCCTCCAAAATGTCCTATCTTTGACAGCCTTGCTCAGATCTTGCAAATTGAAGGCTGTGGCTTCCTTTATTGAGTCAATCCATCTCTTGTTGGGTCTTCCTCTTTTCCTGCTGCCCTCAACTTTTCCTAGCATGATTGTCTTTTCCAGTGACTCTTGTCATCTCATGACGTGACCAAAATACGATAGCCTCAGTTTAGTCATTTTAGCTTCGAGGGTCAGTTCAGGCTTGATTTGATCTATAACCCACTGATTTGTTTTTTTGGCAGTCCACGGAATCCGTAACACTCTCCTCCAACACCACATTTCAAAGGAATCTATTTTCTTCCTATCAGCTTTCTTCACTGTCCAGCTTTCGCACCCATACATAGTAATAGGGAATACGATGGCATGAATTAATCTAGTCTTGGTTGCCAGTGACACATCCTTACACTTCAAAATCTTTTCTAGCTCCTTCATGGCTGCCCTTCCCAGTCTCAATCTCCTGAT